>NC_141055.1:28795521-30148021 GCF_041138505.1 Cibotium barometz | reverse complement strand
TCAAACAGTTTGTGGACTGAAGGATATCTAAGAAAAACAGCTAGAAGATAGCTAATGTCGGTTTAGGGGTTGTAAGGCTGAATCGTTGTGAGATTTAAGTTTTTTGGAAGGTTTTTAAGCCTTAAAGGATACATAAGTGGAAAGATCTGAGTCTGATCAATCAGCTGAACCAGATAGGACTCAGGCAGTCATCATAGCTAAAGGTTCAGCTAAAGTGAGCTAAGAGACTGTAGTGTTCAATCTTTGTAGGATCTGAAGTGTTTGAAGGTATGTGAGTGTCAAAGGACACAAAGGTAAGGAGATCTAAATCAGTTAAGTAAACTAAATCAGTTTAGTCATACCTAAGTCAAATAAGAGTCAATAGAGGACAACTGACATATTCAGTAGGGTCCTAGAGCTAGAGATTTAAGATTGCTAGTTCTGGAGGAAAATCTGAGGGTCTAAAGGACAAGAATCTAACAAAGGTCAGAAACAATTCCGCAGTTAGTTGAATCAGATTACATTCAGATAGTGGTCAACTAAGAGTCAGTTGCCCTGCTGGGGTCAATTTAGGTCAACAGGTTGTCAGAGAAGGTCAGCCGAGGAGATAGGGTTAAAGATCACGGTTGTTCAGAGTCATAGTTGACCTAAGAAGACATTTTAAAGGATTAGGTGATTTAAGTTGGGGAGGGTAAGGTGTTAGACTGTATCAGTGGAGATTCAGAGGATATTTGTAAATTTGTTGTGTGCCCTAGGCTGGGCAACTCATTACCATCTGTAGTGTAACTTTAGTATGAGCAGATGTAGTCTAAACAAAGTGATGATCATGGCCAGAATGAACCCATGTTCATAACCCATGTGTATTCATAGTTCAAAGCAACACTCTTTCATTTTTCTCAAATACTTACCATGCATAACAATTAAAACAAAGCTTTAATCTAGTAGTATTCAGAGCTAAAACACTCTCCCATTTTTCTCAAATACTTACCATGCAAAACAATTAAAACAAAGCTTTGATCCAGCAGTATTCAGAGCTAAAACACATAATGATGCCCATGAATATAGTTCCATAGATTAGTTTAATTACTAGTAAAATACCACCTTATTCAAGTATGAAAAAAATAGTTTTTTTCTTAAGTACTTGTGTACCTAGGCAAAAGGATCCCCTACAAAGGCAAGGGTGAGAGACATCGTGTAATGCTCAATAAGAAGGTAGACGGGCTAAGTGAGTTAAAGAACCCACCTCCATTCTAATATATGGGTCATGATGTCTGAGGCAGAGTGGAGGAGTCTTCCATCCTCATCATAGTAGCAGGTGCCACAAGAACGTTAGCGCCCACCACCATCCCTTGTAAGATTATGATGAACAATTGTGTACAGAGGTGCAATAGAGTCGCAGTAACCCATAAGCAACATGTGACACAAAATTGTAACTGCCAACCACCATCCCTTGTAGGGTTATGAACATTCATGTACAAATGCGAGACAGATTTACAACAACCCATAGGTCCAATGTGAAAGAGTTATAGAAGTAAAGAACCCTAGTAAAATAGGCTATCATGCAATTTGTGCCATTACATGTCATATGAGCACAAATGGAGTAAGTGTGTGTATGTGTGTACGTGTGTGTAAATACATACACACATACATGTGTGTATATGTATGTACATGTATGTGTGTGTGCGTGTGTGTGTGTGTACATATATGTATGTATGTATTGGAATTATCTGAGTCTCAATGGTGTAAGGCTGTTTAGGTCTTATTCGGTGTGAACACCCTCTTAGGTGTGAATGCCCCTTATTAGGGTTAGGTCAAAAGATAAGGCCTTAGTGCCTATAAATACATTGTACATTGTGTGAGTATTATCATTCATAATACAACCATTATGTTCATGTGCAATCTCTCTTTCACTTGAGCTCTATTACATCTCTCTCTCTCTCTCTAGTCACCATCACCATGGCTTGAGCTTCCATCTACATCTCCACTCTCACCTCCTATGATCATGGCACCATTCTTTCTAACATGGTATCAGATCTCCACCACCTCCACCTTGATCCTTCCTTCCCACAATGCTCCCCGCCCGGCTAGCTCGCTCATCATGTCCACCGTGTTTATATTATTATCATCGTCATCATGCTTGCGATGATTTACACATGCGTTAATCTATGCATTGCCATGCTCATGCTCATACTTTAAAGCTTTCATCTGCCATGTTTTTTTATTTGATGCATTTTTTAAAAATCATCATCGCCAATTGACCACCATCGCTGCTACAACCCGAGATGAATCCATAGCCTTGCATTTTTAGCCCTCATGAAGGAGGCTCCTCATGTGTGTTTTCTTGGAGCCTATGTGTTAACAATGCTGAGGCGTCTTCTCTACCTTAGCCAAACTCACTCCCTCCTCCTCTTCACCTACCACATGAGCCCCTTCATGAAACCATCCAAGAGATACCCCCTTTTGGTGAAGACCTTTTCTACATCCTTCAAATGCGTTTGGTATGCCTTCTTCTCTTCTTCTGTGCGATGGTCTCCACTAGGCAATTGATGTGTCCTCACATTTAATGTTGTTTTGAACTCCTCCTATTTCACTCAAGCATGAAAGCTTCATATATTAAGATGTGAAGTTTCAAAAGTAAAGCAATTGCTACAAATAGGCAATAAAAATAGCATACCTGGGATACAAATCGGCACAACAAGGTCATGGGCACCTTTCACCATCTTAACCTTGGCTTGTGCTTATCACATGCCATAATGAGTTCAGCCCAAGAGTAAAGCATTGAGATAAGTTGTACTTACTTTTAAATATTGCATTAGTCCATGCAACCACCCTGTGGTTTCCATCCCATACGATAAGTTTCTTGTTATGAAGGTGTTTCCACCTCAGTGAATCAATCGTTCAGCAAATTACAGAAACACATAATACAATCGCCATGTGTGAAAACCACAAAATAAAATAGCATCAATAAAATAAAGATAAGGAGATATGCATACCGCCACATTGAAACGATGGGACTGATTTGTCCAAAATCCATTAGCCCATTTTGCTTCTCGAGGGTTAAATTCCACTGGTTGTTCTCTTGGAAAACTCTTTGACACAATAAATTCACCCTATGTAGGCACATACCCATGTTGATCAAAACTCTCCTC
The DNA here is from genome assembly GCF_041138505.1 of Cibotium barometz. Lineage (NCBI taxonomy): Eukaryota > Viridiplantae > Streptophyta > Polypodiopsida > Cyatheales > Cibotiaceae > Cibotium > Cibotium barometz. The sequence goes on along the minus strand of NC_141055.1, from coordinate 30,144,893 downwards.
GAGCTCTCTTAGATGATCATCCGTGGTCCTTATGGTTGGGTTCACTGAAAGCCTACACAATGGTACCCCTGGAAGCCTTTCTTCCTTGTCCACACAAAATGCTTAAACAACCAATCTTGCAATAGTTCTGTAGTCACCAACCGGCCAAACTCATCTGGCAAAGAAGGCACATCTTGTGTTGGTGGGCTTTCATGAACTAGCCTTTTCCTAGAGCTTTGGGGGTCATTGAGCCACCAACATGACTATCCATTGCGGCGGGTGTGACTACTGCAGAGGCTTCCTCACTCACATGAGGCACTTTGGTGCTTTTGGATCCTTCTGGTTAAGAGACATCCACCACATCATGTTGTGTATGAGCCTTCTCAGAAAACGAGTTTTAGGAGCCATCTTCTACCCTCATGTAAAGGTTAATCTGAAGGCACAACACACACACAACAACACTTGTTAGGCTCTTAAAAGAAAAAACACCATGATGATCAAAAAAATAAATATGAAGGAAGGAGGGGGGAGAGAGAGAGAGAGAGAGAGAGAGAGAGAGAGAGAGAGAGAGAGGGAAAACCTGGCAAGGGGGAGGGTTTGGAAAGGAGGCTACAATGGAATGAAGGAGGTTTGCTCTATATTTATAAAGAATAATAAGGATTTAGGAAGCGAGGACTCTAAGTAACCGGCCAAGGTGGCCGACAACATAGCATCATGAAGCAGAATATTGTTTATGCATGCTTCTATAGCAAAGATCTACCATGTTTTCTTCTATGTCCTCAAAGCTTAAGTTAATCTTCTCAAAAGCTTGCACCACTTAACAAACATTTCTTTCGCTTGTCTGATTTCTGGCTTGCTTATACTCAAATATGTTACTTTTCCAAGTTCCACACAAGCTTTGGTTGTAGATTTTGGCCAAAAAAAGGTCACTTCCAAGCTCTAGAACTTGACTCTGATAGTAGCGAGGCTAGATTTAGCTAGGTGCATTTACATTAACCGTGCCCGACTACGTGGTAGAAGTAACACGATGTCTGTAAGCCATGTAAAATCTCATTTCATCTCCGACAAATGGCCTTGTGCCTTCAAGTTAGTGGCCATGGGAGAGCATAGGTACCACAGTGGGGAGTCTTAGCAAGCCTAGCCCGCATTTGATCAGCCTTAAATGGCAAGCACAATAGCTCTAGTTCCAGGTTGCTCTTTGCCCAGCTGATCTTCCATTGGTTTCATGTATACGGCTAACAATCACATCACACGAGTCGCCTTCCAGGAGGGGTGTTGGTAGAAGCCACTGTTAAGTACTTATCACTTGGGATAAGGAACCTGGAGGGGTGTTGGTAGAAGCCACTGTTAAGTACTTATCACTTGGGATAAGGAACCTGGAGGGGTAGCAACAATAGAAGCTCTCTCTCTCTCTCTTCATGGAGGCCAAGCTACTATTCCCCCAGCTTACTGATGCTGACATGTATGTTCCATTGTGCAATGGAAAAGGTATTGTTAGAAAGGACTTTTTGATTAAAAAATCTTATCCCAAGGAGTTCAAGTCCTTAGATGCCATCATTCATAGAGAAGATAAGGAAAAGCATGTGAGCCTTATTCCACATCAAGATATGGAGGGTAATGACCTCTATATCTTGAGGGGTCACTTTCTCTCTTGTATGAGGTGACATTCACTTCAGAATGTCATACACCCATGTGTAGTCAGGTGTTTGTGGATCTTGAAAGTCCCTCACAATTTGTTGATGCAGCTCCCTTACAGACAGAGGTTCCTTACACAGGATCACTTTCTCGTCACAATAGTAAGAGTACCATGGATTTCTTGCTTACAATGAAGAAGGACAACACTTTGACAAAGCTTGTGCGGCAAATTCAATGAGTTGTACAAGGTGAAGAGCTTCCAAGGTTTTATGATGGAGATGTGATATTTGAGTTTCCAAACATAAAGGGATCTGGTTCAACAATGGTAGGGATGGACCACAAGTTAGATGGTCATATTTGGACAAAGCCAGCCACTTCAAATGTTTCCTTTCAAGGAGTGTGCAGGATTAGCCATTGTATCGGCATAATGGAGTGCCCAAATATAACTTGTCCCTGGTATTTAAATAATGACATTAGCAATGATAGTCGTTTCAAAGGATGCATGAAGAGGACTTGCATAGTGGGCCTCCCAGCCATACATAATGGGAAGCTCATTTGCCACTATTGCAAGAAGCCAGCTACATGCAAGGGATCATGTGGTTGTTATGTGGATTATGTCATGTGGTTGTTATGTGTGTTATGTCATGCCTAGTGATGAGACCCTCACTCGGTTAATGATACACATGGGCAATCATTCACACACTGTGCAGGTAGGAACATTGAAGAAATTATTGGACAATACAAGAGAAATGGTGGAAAAAGTGGTTAGTGTTGATAGGAATGGTGGAAAAAGTGGTTAGTGTTGATAGGAATGCTGGTCCAAGAAGGGTGCAAATGTGTGTAGCTAAAGAATTGGTTCTAACATCATTGGTAAGGGAAGGGGACTATGTAGAGCAGCTAAGAGAAAAGGAGTTCAGCGATGTGTTGGAGAAGCTTGGACCTCTAGTTGAAAAAAATAAGTAAGTATGCATTGAGAATTACTTGAAGAGGTGGTTTTAGCTTATTTAACCAATTGTATATTGCAGGTTTTGCAGGTCAGTATTGCAAGCACGTAAGGGTCCTCCAATCGGGTCTTTTGGCTATGATGATTTATTTTTGCGGTTGAAGAGGGATTGTACCTATGATTTCTTTCATGGAAGTAGATTTCTAGGCCAAGGGAGTGAATCTGATCAATGTTTTATCTTCAAGATGTTAACAAAGGGACCTGCATCAGGTGTTAATCTTGTAAATAAAATGAAGCATTCTGGTAATGGTGATCTAAGGAGAGCTTGGATATAATTGGACCACACACATCGCATTTTAGATTGGGTAACAATGGCATGCCATGTGTACGATCCGAGGTAGCAAGGAATTCATTTATGAAAACACTATAATAGTATTAAATGTACATCATATCATCACTTTTTTTGTTGTTTTTGCGTGGTAGCTTGCAGGAGATTCTTACAGTAGCTACATGTGAAATGAAAGAGGAGGACAAGACCTCCCAAGTCTTATTTTGGGAATGCTTGAATAATGTCATGGGTGTGACACATGGATTTGAGAAGGCTGATTTTTTGGGGTTCATGGTAGATGAGGCCTAAGCAAATTGGAATGCCATAAGAGAAGTATACAATGAAGGCTAGAGATGAAGGGTCGAGAACGGTCATGCTTGTTACTAGGCAGCACAAAGCCTCAACCTTCATAGCACAAAGTATGTCGTGAAAGCAGTATAGGGTGTACATAAGAACATGTGTGAGCAATGGCGAACGGACGACAAAAATAGTAGCACAAGCGCAAGCTCGTGTCATCCGACAATGGTGGCGAAGTGGCAATGTGAGTGATCAAGACATACCTGTTATGGATGTATGGTTCAGTTGGTGGGAAATTCGTATTGCCCATTGGGGCAATTTAATGATTTCTATATGACTACTACCCCTATCTCTTGTTAAGTTTGTGTTTTTGGAAACATAACCTGTGGAGAAATTATTGTCATTGGCTTATTTAAGTAATTATTGATAGAGAAGAGTAGTGATCAAGCATGCACACCACACTCAAACTTATCAAAATCCAAGCATGGAAGTTGGCTAGTCGGGGAGGGTTTTAAGCAAAGAATATCATTATATGATTGATGCTTGTGTTATAAACATGGCCAATGCCCTACTGCAAAGTGCAAAACAGAATTCTTACAACCTTGGCAAACACATTGGAGCAGGGCCTAGTCTTGAGAAGCTTGTTGAAAGGGCGAATTCTACCACTCCTAGTCCAGCATAGGTCATACGGACTATGAAAAGCAGCATTGCATGTACTCCCATGTACAAGGCACCAACTCCTTTAAATGGTGATCGAGAGTCAACAAGGCGTAAGAAGTAATCTTTTGTAGTAATTGATGTGGAGGATGATGCAAGCCATAGGCCAAAGTTCAATGTGCATATTCGAGATAGAAAACCAATTGGAAGACCTAGAAAGATTCATTTCTTAGATGAAGAGACAAGTGCGGGCAGTGAATCCGCATATACTAGTGTGGTGGAACAAGCAATACATCAAACCTTCTAGTGGGAAATTAGGAGAACTCTAGAAAATAGTAGGGTCAAATGTCTGGGGCATTTAGGAAGGATGGGAAAATGTGGGTGAACTATTGTGGGATGTGCAAAGGGGGCACATGCTCCCTCGTTCTTTTCAACAAGGTCTCATGTGGCTGGGAAGACTAGTCAAATGATGTGGTTTTGCAACACAGATGTGATGCACACATGGGCCATTGATAAGAACATTGATCATCCTCCACACAATGTGCATTCTTGAGTGTGAACGTGTGTACGTAGGCCCAGTTGAGCACGTACGTAGGAAAACTAGAGAGCAGTTTTGGTCTAAACATCTAGATTTTTTCCTCTTATTTATCATTAATGGTGAATATTTTTGGATTTTTGATTTAATAGTATGCTTTATCTTTCCCTAACCTAACTAATGATGTGCACAATGTAACCTACTGATTTTTTTACAAAAATTAATGGAGAGATTGATTCCTAAAATGAACAAAACTAAAAAATATATAATTATAAGAAGGAACTACCAAAAATAAAAGGAAATTAAATCGACACCTACTTGTAATCATGTAACTCGAGCCCGAAGGATTTCTCCATGATCCATTGCACCAAGGTGGGAAAAATAAACCATAAGACAACAATAAACAAAAGTTAAACTGGTATATTTGCACTCCAACTAGGCTATGTCGATACTCCAAATGTAAAGTATAGCAAGGGAGTCCTAAGCAAAGGCACTTCCCTAATAGTGGCACCAAAGATGTTCCACTGATTAAGAATACTTTAGCCTTGCAAGATAGAGAGAAGGAGAGGAGAATGCAAGGGTCTTACTGGTTTGCACCTCAAGCCACTCTTGGTAGAGTAACTCTCTCTTGTGGAGAGCTAGGGTCCTCAACCTTGCTTCCTCTGTTTGTCACCACAAAGGAGCTTTGCAAGTGGGTGGGGAGCAAAGAGAGAGAGAGAGAGAGAGAGAGAGAGAGAGAGAGAGAGAGAGAGAGAGAGAGAGAGAGACATGAAAAGCTCAACCTCTACTTTGATGCCACAATGAGTGACATCATATGGGAGAGTAGACAAGAGAAGGATAGAGGGAGAAAAGAACATACATCAACACCATCACTCAACCACACAATCCCTACGCATGCATGGAATAAAGAAGAAGAGAAAGCATACAAATTACTCTATCACAAGAGCAAGAAGACTCAAACTCAATTGTGAGAATGGGATTATGTGTTTTCTCATTAGTAGTCAAAATGCCTTATATCTAGCTACCTAAATAATGTTTGGGGGCCTAATAATTTGGTCTAAGCTAATTCCCTAGCCTAAATATACATTATTGACATTACATCATAAGTCATAAGCTTAGTGTTTGACTATCTTCTCGCGTTACACAATTCGTAAGCTCAGAAAGTTTTAATAATTAGTTTACATAAATCACATTTCATGGTACAAAAAAATATGGCTTGAAGATATTACCATGCATTCAGAGTAATGTTAGCCAATGTGGTTAATAAACTGTACACCCAGGTGTGCTTGGAGTAGTCATTAATAAAAATCACAAGGTAGAGATATCCCCCGATCAATGGTGTCCTCATGGGACCACACACATCACTATGTATGAGCTATCATTTCTACCTTCAAAAAAATTGATTGCATGAGAACAAAATAATAGCTAGGAAGTCAAAGACTCCATTTTGCAACCTTCAAAAGATGTGATCATTTCTTTCAATATCATGCACAATGTCAATATTATCTTACCATGAACTTCTTGTAGTTAAGGACCTACCTTTAAAAAATGATTACATGGGAACAAAGTAATAATACACTACTCAAGGTTTTTGCACGACAACGAAAATTTTCAAACTCACATAGTTTTAGCCATGAATTTCAAAACAAGGCCCAACACACTCTCTTGGTTATCCATATGTTGGAGCTTGTTAAACCCAAACATAGAGCAAATCATGACAAAAGTAAATGTGCTTGAGGCATATACCTCTCAACTAATGCATAAATGGGTCAAACAGAGGAGTTGTTAACCCATCAAGCTACCAATGCCAACCAAAGGAGTTGTTGCCACTTGGCAAATGACCTAAGCTATTGTGTTAACATGCTCTTATATGGGCAAACTCTTAAAACAGACTAATAATGACTAGTAAGGTATTGCTTGTGCAAGTGGGGTCCTTAATTATAAAAAGCGAAGACGATGTAGGTATGCACAACATGTTCATTGGAAGAGCTTGTTGGTTAAAAATTGAGCCTTAAATCAACCACCAATATTATAGACCAAAAGACGATCAAGTATGGTGCTCTAGGGGTCTGTTTATGCATAATCTACAATAGCCACCCTAGCCGCTCCAAGTTGTGGTGGTGCATGGAGTTGAAGCCCCAACCGTTGTGTGACGCATCATTTATCTTTTAAAATTATTTTGTACAAAGGGCCTCAAAACATGATGTATTCTCAGAAATGTTTAAATATAGTCTCTACTTGGAATAAGTTGTGCAATGTGGAGATGACTGGATGCCCTTGGCAAACGAACTACTGGGTAGAGGATTGGCACCTTGTCCAGCTTGGGACCAGAATTCTACCTTATGCCAAAGAGATGGCATTTATATGAAGCATGTGAATTGAATGGTTGCCACCTAGCTCCCAATAGGCCCCACCAAAGGTCTACATGTGAACATGCCCTAGAGTGCAAAGCCAAGCCTGTTGTAACTTGTAGCCTAAACGATGTGGCGGGCTTTGATTGGTACTTTTAGCTTGCATGCCAATATGAGTAAATTCGAAACTCATAAATTTTATTTTCTCAATCTTGAAAGTTTTTTAGCTCCAAAATCAGTAAATCTACAAGAAAACTTCTAGATTTATTGAGAAAATTATGTTATGTGAGCACTAACTAAGTAACTCAATAACGGTCTAGTCTCTCCCAAGTCCATGTCAGCAACACCGAGTCACAGACAGGGCCAGAGTTGCCCGCCCCCCAGGAGGATTGGTGAGTACTCAGTGCTCATTGCTTTGGGTGTTGCACATCGCACATCGCACAATGGACACTGGGTGTTGTGGTGGATGAAAAAACACTCCAAGGTTGATCACCGAAAACATTTTTCTGAAATTACATTTTGGAGGTTTTTGTTGAGAATTTGTAGATTTTTGAGGTAAGCCATTACAAAAAAATGGAACTAAAAATGCTTTAAATTTGGTAGAATTTTAAATAGACCTAAAAATGCCTTAAATTTGGAGGAGTTATATAAGAAAAAATCCTATGAAGCCCGAGAGGCAAAAACAAAAACGATGCAGGTCCAACCGTCCAAGACGCCAGTCATCACACGAGTTGCACCGTGACGCACGTTTTCTGGGAGACTGCACACGTGTCTCTGGGCTCTGGAGTCTAGAGCCCAGAGAGACTCGGGGCCCAGCCGCCCAAGGGCCAGTCTGGACTCTGAACCTCCCGCCGTATCCTGCAAGCAGAGTCGACAATCGCCCACCACTGGCAAGGAGACTGACTGGCCAATAGAGTCACTGGCGTTTGAACACTCTGGCCTCTGCCCGAGTCTGCCGTTCTAAAGTCGCATGGGCCCGGTGGGGCTCCCACTGGCATGCATTTCAAAATTTGAAATTTGCTTCTCATGAAAAATGCAAACCCAACAACAAAAATCGCTACTAGTTCTCTCTACTACGGGCTGTTTCCACACATCAAAAATCTCAAAATTGGTTAAGAAAATCTGTCACCGCATTGGTTTATGAGTAGAATCCAAAATTATTTTGCTGTATGCGAGTTTACAATTCACATTAAAACACAAAGCTTACCACATGAATCCCAGCCAAGTATAGACAAGCTCATCGACACATGATTTGTACATGAGATGGAGCACAGTAGGTGGTTGTCACTGATAGTCATCATTCTCAAGAAGAACAGAGCTTAGAGTGCGCATTAACCTCAAAAATGTTAATGCTAGCATAGTCCACTGTCATTATCCCCCCCATATACATAAACCACATGTTGAAAAGAGTTTACAGCTTCTTGGATGGCTTCTTGGGCTACAAACAAGTGATAATCAATCTTAATAGCATTAGAAATAAATTATAATCTGTTCAAAAGGCTTTATCCTAAGGGTCCAGATTTTTTACAAATTTTAGATTAAGGTTTTGAGGAGCCAATTAGATTAATCCAAATGTAGGGAGGAGATAAATTGGAGAAATAAAGGAAATCCTCCCAAAAATGAGTAAATACTCACATAAGATGAAGAGTGGACTAAGGACCAAAGGAAATACTAAAAAAATAAAATTTTGACACCTCAAGTGGGGATTCCCCCTCATGAAGGAGGCGCCTATTTCACATGTGTGGTGGAGTTTTAAACTCTCAAATAATGAGATATTTCATCTCTCCTCTCTCCTAATTCAAGTCTAGTTTTAAAAAGTAAGCTAAACTGACCAAAAAATGGTCAAAAATTGACCAAACTGATCTGAAAAATTCTAGAATTAGTTTGCTTGGTTAGAGGCTCACTTTTTCCTATAAATAGAAACCTCCCCCTTTGTAGAAGCTTAATAGTGTTTTATGCACTGTTACTCTACTCCTCCCGAGAGCCAAAAACATTGAATTCATTAATAATTCACTTGTTTTTTACTATTTCCTCTACAAAGAATTAGTGGCAATATGATTCTAGTTGCAAAATGGCAGTACAAAGTACTATGCACCTTATAGGCACCTCCAAGTCTATGATGAAGACAACTTCTCAATTGGAGACCTGTGTAACTCTCGAACCTACCTAGGGGGGTAAACATACCTACACAAGAAGGGGAAGAGATGATGATGTACTTACCCATGTACAATTTCTTTGCTTTCTTTGTTCTTGCCTCTTACTTGCCTCCTTAGCTCTCGTATGAATCTAAGCAAGAGTAGAACCCTTAATCCCTCAAGCCAAAGGATAGCTCATGTAAGTTAGAAATTATACTTTTTTCTAATTCTATTCTATGGTTTTATGATTTCTTGCTTCTTTTAAATTGAAAATTGATGTTATGCCTTGATGGAAAGGCTTCCCCCTTCTCTTCATTGAATTGAGCCCTTCTTTATCCAAGATGTGTAATCAATTAAATAGAGTTAAACTTTTCATATTTTTTTTTGTTAAAAAAATTAGAATTGATTAGATTAGAGTGCTAAATTCATCTTGGGGTAAATTCTAAGTAGATTTAGAATGTAAAAATTGAAAAATGGTCAGCCATACAAAGGAGGTTATGGCAAAATTTTCTTAAATTTTGTAGAAATAAGTTTTATCTTTATGTTATTCAAAAAGAGTAATCCCCTCGGTTTGTGTATTCTAAAAGTGTTATTTTCATTCTATGCATAGAAAGATGCATATTGGATATTTCTTTATTATAAAAGTGTGATTTTCATTAGGTTTAAATTCTATGCATAGAAAGATGCATATTGGATATTTTTTATTATGAAAGTGTGATTTTCATTAGATTTAAATTCTGTGCATAGAAAGATGCATATTGGATATTTTTATTATTATAAAAGTGTGATTTTCATTAGATTTAATTTCTATGCATGACATGGAAAGATGCATAAAAGATTTTTTTTTAATTATAAAAGTGTTATTTTTATCAATATTGATTTTTATGCATAAAGTGATGCATACAAGAATTTTTTTTGTTATAAAAGTGTTACTTTCATCAATATTGATTTTTATGCATAAAGTGATGCATAAAAGAATTTTTTTAATTATAAAAGTGTTACTTTCACCAAGATTGATTTTTATGCATAAAGTGATGCATAAAAGAATTTTTTTTAAGAGTGATTTTCATTAGATTTAAATTCTATGCATAGAAAGATGCATATTAGATAATTTTTATTATAAAAGAGTGATTTTCATTAGATTTAATTTCTATGCATGAAAAGATGCATAAAAGAATTTTTTAATTATAAAAGTGTTACTTTCATCAATATTGATTTTTATGCATAAAGTGATGCATAAAAGAATTTTTTATTATTATAAAAGTGTTACTTTCATCAATAATGATTTATATGCTGCATAAAGTGATGCATAAAAGAATTTTTTTTAATTATAAAAGTGTTACTTTCATCAATATTGATTTTTATGCATAAAGTAATGCATAAAAGATTTTTATTATTATAAAAGTGTTACTTTCACCAATATTGATTTTTATGCATAAAGTGAAGCATAAAAGAATTTTTATTTTAAAAGTGTGATTTTCATTAGATTTAATTTCTATGCATAAGTAGATGCAAAAAAGATTTTTCTTTTATATAAAAGTGTTATTTCCATTGAAGTTGGATTTTATGCATAAAAAGAGGCATAAATGATTCTTATATCAAAATTAGGGTTCTCTTTAATTCTATCTTTATTTTCCATGAATAATCGATAAATGAATAAGTAAATACACTATGAGAGAAAATTCTATCGTTTCATATTCACTTGGACGCTAATGAGAAAATTCAAAAAATCTATCAAAGTCGAAAATTTAGATAAATTGATTGATTTATTCCTCATAGGAATTCGTGATTAGTTTAGAAATTAGTTAAGTGAATATTCAATGAATGAAATTCAATAAAATAGTGATTAAAATATCACCCCCTTTCGAGAAAGGTAGTTCAGGAAGAACCTTACCAAACTCGAACCCAGAATCAGACTTTGACCATCAAGGAAAGACGATGTGACTAGTTCAGGACATTCACCGAATTTAAAACTAAGTTGAGACCCTTTGAATTTGATCTGAGGATCAAGGTTATAGAATTCAAGGAATTCTGTTTGGAATTCAAGAAATTCTATTTGGAATTCAGACTTGCGATCTAGAAGTCTTGGATACGGATTTAAGATATACTCATTGTATTCAAAAGAAAATCAAAACTGAAAACTGGCATAGAAACCCTGTTTTCTTAAAGGACTGTTTTCTTAAAGGACTGTCTTACGCAAGAATGCTGAGGGAGCATTTGGTATATGTGTTTTTCTAAGGGAAGTTCAGTTACAACAGCTGGCGAGGAGTGTTCAAGGGACAGCTCACGCGGCAAAAACCTACCCAGGTCTTGACCAGCCTCAGTATGGTGAAAAATGGTGTGCTTCCGGTATGATGGGCGAGGGCCGATGAAGCAGTCTCTGAGTGAAGTGCCAGGACACCTAAGGAGGATCCTAAAGGGTTTTGACCAAGCGATGCACAGACTTGCGGTGCTTAGGACACCCATGCATATGTCGTGGAAGATATATATATGTATGATGACGAAAAATTATTGTAATCTGTTTACTGGATCTCGTTGCTGACCAGCTGGTCTCGACGGAGAGTCCAGAGTGATACCTATTTTTGAGAAACAAGGAACTGGATGGAAATTTTGAGTTATGACATCTGTAATCAATAACTGTTTATTCAATGGATCATTTTATAAGTTCAAGTTTAAAGAGGAGTGTGTGCGTATCTATTTTCTAAAGCTAAAGTTAAGAAAGGCATTCAATTATGGGTGGGTGGGTGAGTACTTGTCTGGTTCTACCAATTCCAGTGGTTGGGCGGTGGCTAACCCATGGGCCGGATGGGGTTAGGCTAGAATCACTAGAGTTTTAATAATAAAATTGATTAATAGGAATACGCTTATTAGAACTCGAATAGTTAAATAATAACCTAAAGACTTCTCAAATGAATAGATCAACGGTTGTGCCTGATTCAATTAGGAAAAAAGCGTTGATTCCTTCAAGTTAAGTCTGTAATAATTTTCCTTCTTTCTGGTTTAATCAAATGAAGGATAGTTTAGCCTCTTAACCCCCTTAGAAAATTCGTAAGGAAATTCAAAAAGGTAGAATCGTCCCCGTTTTTCGAGCATGGAAAATTTTCCCGGTTTCGATTTTCGGGATGACCACCAGTTTAGTCTCGTGCCCGGACATTCGAGGGCGAGGCCCCGAGTGGGAAACCCTGTCCCGCGCAAGAGGGAGCTGCTTTCGTTGCCAACAATCGAGAATCCGGTGCACGGAGGGGGCAGTGGGATCTCACAGTTGGTATCAGAGTGATGTAAACTTATGAAACAGCAGCAGAAACTGCCTAAAATTCTAAATAATGTTTTCACTTGCTAAGATTATGTTTGAAATGAATTCATAAATTGAAAACTCATAAATTGAATTGGATTTTTTAGATGGATACCCCAAATCTATCTAGCATTCTTGGTCTCTCCCAAAGTCAGGATATGTTAGCCTTTGCATTATTCGAGCATCTCGTCAACTCCGCTACAACCCATGTAAGCAGAGTGAGGCTTGCCCGTCACTTTGAGGATCTATACTTCCCTGATCCTATAGAGCGACATCGGTATATGTGGTTCTCTGGAGAGGAAGATGTATTAATATCAATACTAATCAGCGTCAGAGACTCAGGCAAAATATTTCCTTAGCCATCATCTTGATAAGGCTAGGGGTTGTTCATTATGTATAACTCTTTAATCATTCACCCAGGAATTTTAGAATTTCTTGTCGAGTTTTTAGGCTTCTTAGCCGCTTTATCCCTAGAAGTAGAATTACAACACCTCTTTCAGTGATGAATCGTTTATCATGGCATGTCTCCTTCACAGGTTTCGCTTCTTTATGCGTACGCGATTGAGGCAGTGACTTTGGAGCCATGATGCTCTATGTACATATCTCAAACTTTTGATAATAAACGATGTTTTGCAAAAAAATTCCAAATTGTTTTCATGATTGTGAATATGGTTAGTAAAATTATGAGAGTAAATCTTGTTTCAAGAAGTATGATGAAATAATTATCTGTTTAAAGAATAAATCACAAAAATTAAATAATCATAAATTTGTTGTCAAAGTTAAGCTGACAAAAATCCCGTTTTGTCAGAATCATAAGGCGCGCGGCCCGTGCAAGGCAACCGGATCCTCTAACCGATGGAGGAAGACTTAGATCCAGATGTTAATAAAACCCTACACAGATCCCAACCTGGTCCCTTCAAGGGTGAAGGGGAGCAGTTAGGTGAAGTAGTTGAAAAGTGGATTGAGGCAATGGAAGAATACTTTGATGTAACTGGCTATAACGAGAGAAGCAAGATGGCTCTCGCCAGATTAAAGATTGTGGAAACGGCTAGGGTCGCATGGAGGAACCATTGCAAGACAAACCATCTCGACCGAAATACCCAGACCTGGACAGATCTTAAAGCTTACCTCAAGAAGAGGTTTTGTCCTCCGGGCTTCCTTGAAACCAAAATGAATGAGCTCTTAGAACTAAAGCAGGATAGCCGGACAATTGAAGAGTACCATCAGGCCTTTGCCCTTCTCCTCAAATATTCCCCACAATTGGATGAAGAGCAGCTGATGGCCAGATTCATTCGAGGAATGAACGAGCCATTGGACACCTTAGTGAAGAATGCCAAACCTGTCTCAATGGCCAAAGCTGTAAGAATGGCAAAGGACTTTGCCAAAGCCTTTGTTGTCAAGATTCCGCCGAAGCCTGCACCCTCTAACTTTAAAAGATTCCAAACCCCGGTAAGTACTTCAAACTTTCCACCCCCAAAGAGGCAGCAAGGCCCAAATCAGAATCAGGATACTGGGAGATTAAGAAATGAAGGAAGAACCTTCTCATCACAGAACACTTTCTTAGGAGCCCCACCTCTTTCAAGGATTCAGAGGGATGAGCTCAGAAGTGAGAACCGATGTTTTGGATGTCAGGGTTTTGGTCACCAGCTAAAAGATTGCCCTAATCCTGCCATATCAAGGGGACAAGGAAGTCAAGGACCGAGAGTGCAAAGACCAACCCCTTCGTATCAGTCAAATTAGGGTCCATCTCGTCAAAATCAGAGCAATCCCTTGGGGTAACCAAAGAGAAAGAGTTCCATCTCAATCTGCAGCAGCAGCAGCAGCCAGAGCAGTCACAATAGCAGAAGTAGTAGAAGAGGAAAGATGGCAGATTTATGCAGCAATTGAAAACCAAGAGCCAAATCGTCAATTCTCTGTCATCCATACTCCAGCTGAGTATTAGGGTAAGACTTTTAAGCTTTTGATTGATTCAGGCAGTTCATTTATTTCCCCAGGATGTTTGCGTAAGCTAGTCCTAGAACAGAAATCAGGGAAACCTATGCAAGTTGAATTGGCTAGTGGGAAGATTCTTTTCACTCACCATAAGACATATCGTATTCAGTTCAATCTAGATGGTAATATAACTGACTGTCAGTTCAGAGTCATACCTTTGGGAGTTTTCGATTGGATCCTTGGAATGGATTGGCTCCACAAAAATCAAGCTAACATTCACTGTCATAATGGAACCATTTCCTTCCGTGACCTTCACGGAAACAAAGTTCAAGGAACTGGAATTTCAGGATCCCCAAGTCTGCAATTAGTAAAAGCTTCTAAGTTACTAAAAGGACTTAGAAAGAAGTAGCTCATTTACGTTGTCAAAATGAATCTAATAGATACAAAGTTAAAGGCTAAAGAACCAGAATGGTTAAGTGAATATTTAGAATTATTCCTAGCAGAGCTAACTGAGATGCCTTCAATTTGGGAACTAGATCATGTGATAGAATTGATCCCCGGAGCTCAGCCAGTAGCCCACCAGTGCACGTACAAAATGCCAGTTCCTGAAGCCATCAAACTCAAGGAACAGCTTAGACAGATGTTAGAACAAATGTTTGTAAGACCCAGTGTTTCACCTTGAGGAGCACCAGTTCTCTTTTAGAAAAAGAAGGATGGAACATTAAGACTCTGTGTGGATTACAGAGGTCTCAACCAACTAACAGTTAAGAATAAATATCAGGCTAAATGGAGCCCAGATCTTCACAAAGATAGATCTCAAATCAAGGTATTACCAAATCAAGATTAATGATCAAGATATCCCCAAGACAGCCATCAACACTCGCTATGGGCATTATGAATTCAATGTCATGCCGTTTGGATTGACAAATACCCCAGCTACATTATTCAATCACCTAATGCAGGACATTCTCAGAGAATACTTGGATGATTTTGTTCTTGTTTTCTTTGATGATATTCTGATTTACTCAAAGAATGCAGCTGACCATGAAGCTCATGTCTGAAAGTTCTTGAGATTCTAAGGAAACACCAAACTCTTTGCAAAAAAGAGCAAATGCACTTTCTCTGCCGACCATGTTGAATACTTGGGCTTTCTGGTATCCAAAGATGGAATTTCTCTAGATTTTGCAAAAGTCCAAGCAGTCATAGATTGGCCAGAACCAAAGACAGTGAAAGAAGTCAGAGGATTCTTGGGATTGACTGGTTGGATAGAATTTTTATACCAAAGTATGCTCTCATAGCTTCCCCCCTAACTAATCTTCTCAAGAAGAATATCCCGTTTCAATGGTCTGCTAGGTGTCAGAGCGCTTTTGATAAGCTGAAGACTGCCTTGGTAACCAATCCCATTCTGAAATTGCCAGATTTCTCTCTACCCTTTGAGGTAGTAACTGATGCCATTGGTTTTGCCCTGGGAGGTGCACTCATGCAGGAACGTCATGCAGTGGCCTATGAATCCCAAAAACTCAGAACGCATGAGAGGAATTATGCTGTCCACGACCTGGAACTACTTTCAGTAGTCTATGCCCTGAAGTTGTGGAGACATTACCTACTGGGCCAAAGATTCACTTTGATGACAGATCATCAGAGCTTAAAGTGGATCTTCACCCTGAAGGATTCTCAACACGCGCCAAAAAAGGTGGATGCAGACCCTACAGGAATTTGATTTTGAAATCAAGTACTGCCCAGGCAAAGAAAATGTGGTAGCAGATGCCCTAAAAGCCTCCTTGCTTACAATTACTGTAGTGTCAAATCCTTTGATTAATGAAGCAAGAGAGAAGATTATGCAGGATAGATTCTTTGGCCCTATTGCTACCCTACTTATGCAGGAAAGCAAAACTCCTCATCAAGAGTTGAACCGAGTTCAAGGGTACATCCTGGATGATGGAATTATATAGTATAATCGCAGGCTATGCATTTCTAATGATGAGGGGACTAAGGATCAAATTCTGAATGAAGCCCATGACAGCCTTTTGCAGGACATCCAGGTTTCATCAAGACCTACATGTCTGTAAAGAAAAGCTTTTTTTGGCCTGGTCTAAAGAAGGATGTACTTAATCATGTACGTCAATGTTTGACGTCAAAAAGTCAAAGCCGAGGGAGTAAAAATGCTTGGGAAGTTACATCCATTAGACATCCCCCAGATGAAGTGGGAATGTATCAGTATGGATTTTATTACTGGATTACCTTCAGTGCAATCAAATTACAACTCCATCTTCATGGTAGTTGATAGACTAACCAAGGCTGCCCATCTGATTCCAGTAAAAGAAACCTACACTGCAGTGGATGTGGCCAGAGTGTTCCTCAAGGAAATCTTCAGATTGCATGGACTACCCCCAGGAGAATAGGAAGTGATCGAGATCCCAAGTTCACGTCAAGATTCTGGACTGCATTTTTCGAAGCAGTAGGAACTTTCTTGGATCTCAACACAGCTTACCACCCCAAGACCGAAAGAAGCGTTGAATTCAATGAAGAGAAGGGGGAAGCCTTTCCATCAAGGCATAACATCAATTTTCAATTTAAAAGAAGCAAGAAATCATAAAACCATAGAATTAGAAAAAAGTAGAATTTCTAACTTACATGGAGTTTTGTGAGCTATCCTTTGGCTTGAGGGATTGAGGGTTCTACTCTTGCTTGGATCAAGAGTAGCCACCAATTCTTTGTAGAGAAAATAGTCAAAAACAAGTGAATTATTAACGAATTCAATGTTTTTGGCTCTGGGGAGGAGTAGAGTAACAGTGCATAAAACACCATTCAGCTTCTACAAAGGGGGAGGCTTTTATTTATAGGAAAAAGTGAGCCTCTAACCAAGCAAACTGATTCTAGAATTTTCTAGATTAGTTTGGTCAATTTTTGACCATTTTTGGGTCAGTTTAGCTTACTTTTTGGAACTAGACTTGAATTAGGAGAGAGGAGAGATAAAATATCTCATCATTTGAGAGTTTAAAACTCCACCACACATGTGAAATAGGCATCTCCTTCATGAGGGGGAATCTCCACTCTGAGGTATCAAAATTTTATTTTTTTAGTATTTCCTTTGGTCCTTAGTCCACTCTTCATCTTATGTGAGTATTTACTCATTTTTGGGGGATTTTCTTTATTTTTTTAATTTATCTCCTCCTCCTTACATTTGGATTAATCTAATTGGCTCCTCAGAACCTTAATCTAAAATTTTTAAAAAATCTGGACCCTTAGGATAAGGCCTTTTGAACAGATTATAATTTATTTCTAATACACCTTCTGAAATTCTTTTTAAACTTCTATTTCGAGAAAATTTATTTTAATAAGAAGAGATATTTTTCCATCCAAAAATATCTAAAATTGAATAACCTCTCTTTAGAACATTTTCTCTCTCTAAGCCAAAATAGGTAGAAACAAGATCTTTTATTATTCTGAAGAGGGGATTGATTACAGGGGAAGATACTGGACATCTTGAGGCCTGGGGAGGAATCTTACATTCTCTCACTTGAAAAATGCGAGATGTCCTCATCTCGCAAACTGGGGGTAATCCCGCAATAGTTCGGCTTCTTTCTCCTAGGTGGAATCTTCAAAAGAATAGAACTTCCATTTGACCAATAATTCTCTCAGAATTTTGTTCTTGAGAACCTTCTCTCGAACATCAAGGATTTCTTCATGTTGGAGTTCCATCTGCCCTTGGGTTGAAAAAGTTAAGATTTCATCATCAAGCACATGATTCGGGCTTGGTACATACTTTTTAAGTAGGCTGACATGAAATACATTATGTACTTTGAGATGAGAAGGTAGAAGAAGCTCGTAGGCTAAGTCACCTACTTTCTTTGTAATCAGATATGGCCCACAATACCTGGGGGATATCTTCTTGTACTTCCCAAGAGAGTGCTTCTGTCTATCCTGGGCAGCTTATATATGTTTGTGAATTGACTGCATCTACTGCTCCATGTCGTCAAGCATCTGTCTGGACATCTCGACGCTAATCATTAGGTCGGACCAAGTTAATGGAGTTAAGAAATCTTGTCCATACAGCGATACTTTGGTGATAAGAAGCATTGTAAGCGAACTCGACTAGGTGCAGATAGCTCAGCCACTTCTTAGGTTCCCTGCCCACAGCATGACCGAAGTATATCTTCGATTACTTGGTTTACCCTTTCTGTCTCTTGGTAGCAATGTGAGGACAGTTGTTATATGCAAATTGCAAAATATGTAAATAATTGTCCCACTACTTAGGCTAAGACTTAGACGAAGATGAAACATAAGATCTAAGAAAATAAAGAATGGTGCTATTTGTAACTTCAGTTTGACCATTTGACTCAAGATGGAAAGTAGTAGAAAAGTCAAGTTTTGTACCAAGATTGTCAAACAATGTAGTCAACTACAAAACTTTCTATCTCTATCAGACACAATAATCTTAGGTAATCCATGATGCACAAATAGTTGCTTAATGAACATATGTGCGTCTTGATAAGCAATTCATGTCTCTTTGCAAGGAATAAAATAACCATGTTTGCTAAATCTATCAACAATAGTCCAAATCATGTCATTCTTGCTAACAGTCAAAGGAAAACTGGAAATGAAGTCCATGCTTATTTGTTTCCAAGGTTCATTAGGGATAGGTAAAGGCATAAGAAATCCAAATTTCTTTCCTTTATGACTTTTTATCTTTTGACATATAACACATTCAAAAATAAACTTTGTAATGTCATGACGCATATTAGGCCAAAAGACATTTCTAGTAACAATTTGAAAAGTAGAAGAGACACCTCTATGTCCAATATAAGGAGGTTGAGGAGATTCTTCAATGATGACTTGTCTAACTAGTCGAGTGATGCACAATTTCTTTTGAAAGAACAGAAATCCTTCATCATATGAGTAATCTAAATGCGGCAACCAATCATTATCCTTCATTTTGTTATATATATCAGAAAAGTCAGGGTCATGTTCATAGGTTCCTTTCATGTTATCAAATAAAATACCCTCAATAACATATATGTTATTGATACTAAGTCTCCTACTCAAAGCATCAACAACAACATTTTCGCATCCAGGAGTATATTGAATAGCTGGCTGAAAACTTTGAATAAAAGATGCCCACTTAATATATCTCTCCAAAATCAAAGGTTGTGAAAGCAAATGTTTGATGCTTTGTTGATCAGTTTTAATGATAAATTCTAAATCCATGAGATAATGCTTCCAAATTTTTTATGCATGCACAACAACAATTAGTTATTTATCATAAGTGCTATAGTTAACCTCAAATGGTTTTAATTTCCTCAAATACTACAGTTAACCTCAAATGGTTTTAATTTCCTACTCTCAAAGTCAATAGGATGATTGTCTTACATAAGTACAACACCAATTCCATATCCACTAGCATCAGTCTACAATAAAGAATGGTCTAAGAAAATCAAGTAGTGTCAAAACAGGTACATGTGTAAGTGCGTACTTAAAAGCATTAAAATATTTCAAATGCATGTTAGTCCAATGGCCTTTTCCAACAATTCAGTCAAGTAATGCGCTTTCCAAGCAAAGTTTTTTCACAAATCTCCTATAATATGAACACAATCCAAGAAAAGATCTGAATTCATGAATGTCCTTTGGTCTAGACCAAGTCCTAATGGTGTCTATCTTCTTAGGGTCAACACAAATTCCATCAGCACAGCAGAGCAGGCATGATGTGCCCAAGGTATTCAATCTCTCTTTGGAAGAAATCACTCTTGTCTGAATCGTATAGAGTTGATTATCCTTCAAAAGGTTGAACACTATCTCTAAATTCTTTTCATGCTCGTCTTCACCTTTACTAAAGACTAAAATATGATCAAAGAAGACAAGCATAAATTTTTGATGCTTCAAGAATATACAATTCATCATACGACGAAATGTAGCCAAAGCATTAGTAAGTCCGAATGGCATTACTAAAAACTCATAATGACGTGTTTGCATGCAAAAGGCAGTCTTGTAGACATCCTCTTCGGCCATTCTAACTTGATGGTATCTTGATTTAAGTTCAATCTTGGAAAATGCCTTAGCTCCTTTCAACTTATCTAAGAGATCATCTACACGGGGTATAGGATACCTATTCTTAACATTATTCTTATTCAAAGCTCGGTACTCTCTCGGTACTCTATACACATGTGAAACATTCCGTTCTTCTTTTTGAGAAGGAGAATGGGTGCTCCGTATGGTGAACTACTAGGCATTAAAAGTTTCCTATCAAGTAAGTCCTCTATCTGATTTTGGATCTCTTTTTTCTCTAAAAAGTTTACCCTATAAGGAGCGGAATGCTACCAGGAATAATGTATATCCTATGGTCTTATGGTCTCGAATTAGGGAAACCTAGTGGTAGCTTATTCATGAAACAATCCAAAAATTGTGAAATGAATTGTTTGTGCGATGAGTCCTTATGAGTTGGTTTAGAAGAAGTAAGCTCATTAACCAAGACTAAATAAGTCTTCCCCTTTTTCCTTATGGCTTGCTTAGCTTTGGTGTGGCTAAGGAGTGCACATGCACTAGATTCCCTTAATCCTTTAAGACAGACACGCTCACCATTGAAAACAAATGATAAATCATGAGAGTTGTAATCAATGTGTGGGTTGTTCTCATGTCTCCATGGCATACTGAGGATAACATCATATGAATGCAAGGGTGCAATGAGAAATGTGCGGGATTGCTCATAAGGTGCAAGGATAATATAGCATCTTTCAATTCTCTAGTGCAATGGTATTTAGTTCCTTGAAATGCAGTTTTAATCTTGTACTTTAGAAGGAACAACATCTTATTTAAGATCATGCACAAGCTTTTCAGAAATAAAGTCATGTGTAGTACTAGCATCATGCAATATGTTTACTTCCTTGCTCTTAATTGTACCTTAGAAGGAACAACATCTTATTTAAGATCATGCACAAGCTTTTCAGAAATAAAGTCATGTGTACTACTAGCATCATGCAATATGTTTGCTTCCTTGCTCTTAATTGTACCTTTCATTTTAAGAAGCATATGAAGAGATACTTTCTTTTCGATAGGTTTAGGCATACCTGAATCATCGTATTCCTCTTCCTATTCAAAATTACGATCTTGCTCGAGAGAAAAGTCGTTGTCATCCTCGTTGTCTTCACCATCAATCATGTTAACTCAAGTGGTGGGTTTCTTCTTTTTCTCTGGGAAATTAATTGCAATGTCCTCGTTGTCCACAACTGTAATTTTAGGGTATAAAAACTTGCTTTGGCTTCACATCTTCACTCTTCTTGTTGTTGTTTTGTTGGCACCTTGTTTGTCATTGTTAGAAGCTTTGCTTCTATTTGCATTGGCATTCCTGTCAAACTTACGATATGGAACAAATTTTTTAAATTTGTTAGTATGAGACTCATGTAGTGGTTTGTTCTCCTTTGGTGCTCTATTCTTTCGCTCACAATTGTGGGCCAAAGAGATAGCCGTGGATAGAGAGTGTGGTTGAAAAATGTTGATCTCCACCCTAAGTGTAGGATTCAATCCAGCAATGAATTTTCATTTTTAGTCCTTTGATCGCACTCTCTAAATGGCTTGAAGTTGGATAAGTGTTTGCCAAAATTTATCCACATACATTTGCACAGATTCTTTATCCACAAACATTTGCACAGATTCTTTATCAAGTTGGCATAGCACATTCCATTATTGACGTGCCTTGGCTTTGCATTGAGGTGGAAGATTTTTTTTTTTTGATGAGCTTTTGAAATTCCTTCCAAGTCCTTGGTCCATCCTGTCCTTGCTTGATGACAGGTTTCGAGAAAAACATATTTTTAAATCAATCAAAATAAGGACAACTCTTAAATCTGTCCGGTTTTAATTTTTGAAATATCTACAATATTTCGATTTTATAACTAAAAAATATATATATTTTTTCCTTTAAATAAGATTTTAAGGGCTACTGCTTAGTTTAAACGACTACGTAAAATCTCTGTCGCGGTATTTCTTAATTCTAGCCGGTACAAGTACACTATGATGCTTTTTATTTCGAGCATTGAGCACTAGTTGGCAGCTTTATTGACATGTGCCCCATGATTCTACTATATATACTATAATCTTTGCCACCACTGTTATAGGTTTTTATAATCTTACCATCGTTTTTACAACACTAATATGGTTTTTGTGTTGGGAAGGTGGATTACTCCATCGGCTCACACAAACTCTTCCATAATGGAACCCAACCGTTCTACCACTAGACTATGTGCCCGAGGGAAACAGTAATTGTTTTTTCACTATTTTTTTCAGAAATCCATGGGCGGGCAGTGCATTGACCGGGTAAACGGCCGGGCAGTGAGAACAAACGTTTGACGCAAAAGCCTATACGCTAGTTTCTCTGTTCACGTTGTGGTGGTCACCGTCACGCTTCGTCGGTGAGTGGCTATGGCTATGCATCTTCTTGCTTATGGTTATTTCTTCTTTGATCTTCCTGCTGATGCGTTTGTGTGTGTGTGTGTGTGTGTGTGTGTGTCAGCTCCACCTTTGCATAGCTGAACCCTCCAGCATGTCTCTTCCATTTCGTCGACTTGGAATGCAGGGCCTCCAGGTTTGATTACAGTCCCTATATCTTGTTCATTACCTGTTTGTATATATGTGTATGCATAGCAGAATATGGTGTACTATGGTCTTCATCTCTATCACTGCTAATTTCACCATTATCTCTATCACTATTTTCGTAATGATCATGATGGGTATCACTGCTATCCTTGCTATTTCCACTGGTAAAAGCACATGGGATCATGAAGTCTGCATGAAAGAGTGTTAGTAGAGTTTGCTCTTGGCTCGGAGCTGCCTGGACATCAAATGGCCTCTCTCAAGGAAATTTTTTTGAGACTCGGATGCAGCGTGCCAGCGATTTCTCACAGGGTTGTGGAGGGAATTTAGAAGAAAATCCATGTATATGTCTTTAGAGCCCAAACTGTTTTTTACTAGCCGTACTCCTCTTGAAGGCCCTTACAATGAAACCGCTTGATTGAATACATATTACCTACTTGAATTCTGGTGTGCACTGTCAGCAACAAGAACAGTTGATTCCTCCATAAACATACACATTCCTTCTTTCGAAAAGCATGAGCTGTTTCACTCTTCAATGAGCTGCCGTCCTAGGCACCACTTGACTTGGACAACCCAATGCATCAATGTTGATCTGATGCACCAGTATGGACAGATCTGATGCAATTCTACTGACAGATCAAGTGGATGATTGGAGGATTCATGATGCCCTTTATGCCAGTCTTCTACGATGATATTAGGGGCTTGAGCCTGAGGTATCTACTGATGATAAACCACCTAAATGGAAGATCTAGATCAGATTCTTTTCAATCCAGATCAACAAACGAAGGACAAGAAACTTGATTAGAGGTGACAACAAATATTTTATGCATATACGAGGATCAAGGATGGACAATCTGGACTGCGTTGCATTCATGGTTGAGATACCATCGTCTCACATGACAATACCATCATCCAAGTGGTTAACACACACTTAAGGCAAGTATGCCAAGTGTGGTGTGGGCTTCCAACAAGTGGTTGTTGGTGTATGGGCCTAATCACTCACGATTCTCTGCAAGCTGACTAGTCTACCATCTCCTATAGGGAAACGTTGAGCACAAGGGCTTCCATAGCCAACGCCTTGCTGCCATGCACTGAAATCTAAATTCACCATCATCATCGCCATCCTACTGCTGCTGGTCGCCAGATGAATAATCACATGCAATCCTTACCTTCCTAAAGATGAGAGAACACATCACTCATGTTCCGGGGCCATGCACAACACTAGCGCTCCTATATGAGCACATGGCTCTCTCAGCCCCGTTATTGAAAAGCTGGTACTCTGTAGGACTAGCACCGGAGGTCAATGGTTGTGTTAAAAGTGTCTGCAGCAGCTACACTTCATGGGCAATGCCCCCGGGCACAATAGGAACCAAACATGCATCAAAACCAACGCACATGAGCACCAGGGTGCTCAACAGCAGGTACACACCAACCGGTTAGGCCCTCAGGACTAAGTGCCACGGGGTCTTAAAGACCCTTGTTAGGTGACATCAATGGATGGCATTGATCAAAAATCGCAACACCTTTATTGGGCCGTCGGATAAAGTAAACTAGGGCCAGTAAAATAGGTTACTAAGCGATCATAGTTTACTTCCTAGTTTACTAAACGGGCATAGTTTACTTCCTAGTTTACTAAGCGATCATAGTTTACTTCCTAGTTTACTAAGCGGGCATAGTTTACTTCTTAGTTTACTTAGCAAATTATAGTTTACTTCCTAGTTTACATCATGGAATGAGGGTGAATTTGGGTTTGGGACTAAGAAAATTTTGGAGCAAGATGTTATGTGCAGAAGAGGATTTGAACTCGAGACCTTGGGTCACCATTGGAAAAATCTAACCACTACACTATACCTTCAAGCAACGAAACCATGTGGTTTCAAGTCATTATATTCTATGTTTTTCACCCCTAGTTTATTGGACCTAGTTTACTTTATCCGACGGTCCAAAAAAGGCGTCATGATTTTGATCAATGTCATCCATTGATGTCACCTGACAAGGGTCTTTAAGACCCCGTGGCACTTATTCTTGAGGCGGTCCCTAGGCTTGACAACTGTATGGCCAGCCGGCAATAGGAAGAAGATAGCAAGGAACTGATTTCTCTTGAAATAGTGCAGAAAGCTAAGTTGTCAATAACACACTGCAGTTCACATTTTATTACGTGCTTTCCCAGGAGGAGACCCAATCGTCACTTGGCAACATCATGCCATCATGGTTGCCGAGGACTTCTAGTTCCAGTGATTATCCGTGGTTTGAAAAGGTTACCCAAGGGGTTCCATTTATCCAGACAAGTTGTCGTGTGTCGTACTGTCTGGACCAAAAAGTTAACAATACCTTGACTTCATGAATTTGGCCAAAGCGTTGTAGTCTCCTTCATGGGTTGTCTATCTTCTTGATTTATTTGCATGCACAATCAATTTTGTTCTTCTTCTTCATTCTATCCTATGCTATTCTTGTGCTTGGTGGACATTTCAAATGATAGCTTATCTTGTTAAGACTTGTAACTATTGGTGATAGTATCATAGTTGGCAGGCGTTTCATGAAACGTGTTTCATAAACATTTCTTTCATTTCCTAGAAGTTTAAAAAACATTTCATACAAAAAAAGGGGTTACATGTCCCAAAATTTATATACAAGTTTATAATATGTTAAAAATATGTTGCCTTTCCTACATGTCCCAAAATTTATATATAAGTTTATAATATGTTGCCTTCCTTGCATCTTCGGAGGTTTGACAGAAACTTAGTACGAAGGGCTTTGTGTGAATATATGCTTTTGTGTGTGTGTGTGTGTGGAGTGTGTGTGTGAGAGCATATCTTGATACAGAGTTTTACACCCACTATTGGGCACTAATGACGTTAGTGGGGATGTCGTAGTCGCTAGTCCATACTATGCATAATGGAGTTGATAGTTATAAAGTCTGGTTGACTACCATGAGTATATAACATGCACATTCCTAAAAGGTGAATTTGGGCATGTTCCTGGATTCATCTAGGTATATATATATACATCATTTACATATTAAAACATGTTTACAAGCTCAAACTAAAGAAGCTGGGTGACCTAGTTATAGTTATAGTGGGCACCCAACTGAGTCACTGACCAATTGGCATAAATAAACTGGCAACGTCAAGAATCAAGATTTGGATTCCATCATCAATAATGGCACTCAAAGTGATTACAAAAAGTTTGAATCTTGAGCTGATACAAAAAAAGTAAATTGAAGTCTGAAATACACAAAGTAAAGCATGTTGATAGATGCAATTATGCATGACTCATTGACAAATAGTAAACTAGAAGCCCCAAAGACTAGAGTCCTCAATCTGGAGTCTGGGCACTCAATCCTCAACATCCTCGATGTCCTCACCAGGAGTCTCCTCTGTAGACTCAACGTCACTCAAAAGAGTATGATGCTGCCTCAGCTACTGCACTCGTCTCTGCTGCTGCACTGGTACTAGCACCTCCTGATAATGCTGCTGTAGATGCTCGTGTGTCATGAGCAGGTGCCATCAACTCCTCATACAATATGGCATATATGTCGCGCACCTCATGAGGAATCTATGGGACATCTTTCATCTTCTCAATGTCGATTTTATCGACATTGACCTGGTGAGGCTCTATCGGATTGCTCGACTGTCCAATTAGGCGGAAATTGCAATGGCAATACACTAACCGCTCCAACTGAGTAGTAGACAACCTGTTCCTCTTCTTTGTATGGAAGAGGGCCAGGCCGCTCGGCGTGCCCGTTTCGTCCTGACTTTGGTGGACAAACAGGTTGAGGGTTTTAGCACAGGCATGATACGAGCGTCAAGTATGAAGCTCTAGGTGCTAAGTTAGTTAATCAGGGCATAGAATTTGTGCGTGATTTTATGGTTGCCCCTCTTGTAGGAGCAGACATAATTTTGGGTATTCAGTGGTTTCACAAGTTTCTTCCTGATGTCAAGTGGGACAAGCACACGTTCCAGATCAATCGGAATGTGTCAAACGTCCCAGTGACCATTAAGTGTGAGCCAGGAATTCCAAACTTTCCGCTCATAAGCCACTTGCAGGCTAAGCGAGCAGTCAGGAAAGGCGCACATTGTGCGATGATATACATCCAGACAGCCCAGACGATGGCCAGTGCTTCCGAGAAGTACTCGGCTCTCCATGAAAAGTTCCAAAAGATTTTTCTTCGGGAGAGTCTCCCTCCCCAGCTCCCCCTGTCTAGACAGGAGGACCACAAGATTGACCTCCTCCCAGGCTTGGAACCCGCGAGCAAGTTTCCGTATCGCCTTTCCAAGGCAATGGAATCAGAGTTGAACCGCCAACTCCAAGAATTGTTGCAATTTGGCTTCATCTGCCCCAGCGTGTCGCCATTTGCAGCCCCAATCTTATTTGTCAAGAAGAAAGATGGGTCTTTCCGTTTGTGTGTCGATTATCGTGCACTCAATAAGCTGACTATCAAGAGTAGGTTCCCAATGCCTCGAATAGATTATATTCTCGAGAGGCTGAATGGAGCAAAGGTGTTCTCGAAACTTGATTTAAAGAGTGGGTACCACCAGGTGAGGATTGTGGAGGGGGACATCTCCAAGACAGCCTTCCGTACGAAACGGGCCCACTATGAATTTGTGGCCATGCCATTTGGCTTGACGAACGCCCCACCTACATTTAACCGCATGATGATGCGTGTTTTCTGGGATTTGATTGGAAAGTGTGTGTTCATATTTATGGGGACGACATACTGGTATTTTCCGCTACAGTTGAGCAGCATGACATTGATGTGGAGAAAGTCCTTAGGTTGCTGGAAAGCAACGAGCTCTACGTCAATGAAAAGAAGTCGGAATTTTATTTGTTCCAGGTGCATTACTTGGGATACATAATTAGTGTAGAAGGCTTTCGACTTGATTTGACTGAACTGGTCGAGATTGTCAATTGGGAAGTACCTCAGACAGCATACGACATCAGATCCTTTGTGGGTATATGCCAGGCATACTCCACCCACATAGACAAGTTTTCTGACCTCTCGACGGATCTCACCGATTTGCTAAAAGGGTGTGAAGACAAAGCGGGAACTCATCCTCTAGCATCCGTCCCATAGAGACACAGTTGCTACCATTGTCAGTGACCACCTGCACTATGTTCTGTGGCCTATCTCCATGATAGCCTCGCGGAGGTGTGACCATATAAACGCTCCTGTCACCACTGTCCTAGGCATAGATGCATCAATGGCACACAAAAACATAGCCCTTGCAAGAGGACACGAAAATATTGTACACATTCCTCTTGCGTATATCTGACCACCCATCACATAACAATGTGCAACCATACTTGCTCCAAGTGGCTTATAGTGGCTCCATCTCCACCTTCACTGCTTGTTGCTCTCTTTTGAGCTCTTTAGTGCACAAGGTCTCATAGGTGGGTCCCTCCCACTCACATCCAATGCGGCTGATTGCCCTCATGGCCTTTTTCCATCGTGGTGTGCGCACAATGTGAAAAGACAAAGCGCATTGGATGAAAAGCCTAGTGAGTTCCCTAGTTGCATCTTTAATTGCCTGCTTTTGCATGCTTGCTTGAATGCTTGCTCTCTTTAGAGAGGCTCTGGGTGCTGCGGGTAAAGGGGTTTGTGTTGATGTGGGAGTGGAAATACCAGCACCCCCGAATCTTGCTTGGCTCTGTCCATCTTTCTTTGAACCCAACCGTGTTCTCTTTGATGCATCGCCTGTATCCTTACTAGCCCCAATATCCTCACGCACAGGTGCACCACCACGTCTTGCCAGTTGTTGTCTTTTTCATTCTTGTAGCTCAGCTTCAATGTTTGTAGGCACAAGTTTGCATGCACCAATGCCTTACTCGGTTAAACTTGTGAAATGGGCCTTAACACGGATTATGGACCCTCACGAGCTAACCCCACAAAAATTGCATTTCCACTTTTGTGTGCTTGAACCACCATATTTAGACACAGGAGTGACATGGGCTCACATGGCATCCTTAGTTGGAGGCAGCTTGACAAAAACAGGGCTGGATTGCCACCCTAGCATGAAAACCCCCAAATTTCAAAATCTGTGTGTTTTTTGCAAAATCGAAGAAAAAAAGCACAAATCAACACAACTAACGTGAGAGATGGCGGGCACGGAACCTGGAAAGTGCAGGAGGAGCTGGCAGGGGCTGATTTGTTCAAGGCAAGAGAGACCGAGACATATCCCAAACGCGATTCTGGCCGTAAAAATTCAATACAATGTACTACGTACCACACAGGCACCTCTATATGTATACATATATATATATGTATGTATATATATATATGTATGTATGCATACATATGTATACATACATATGTATACATATGTATGTATACATATATGTATACATATGTATACATATATATGTGTATATATGTATACATATGTATATACAATCTGTTTCATATTCGCTTGTAGACATTTTTTTTTTCGAAAATCGTGCTCTTTGGATAAAAAACGCTGGAATTCGTAGGTTTTCCCAGTGGCCATGAAAGAAACTTGTTTCATTGCAATGAAACGTTTATGAAACATTTCGTTTCATTCAGTTGCAATGAACTAAATAGGTACTTTGGCCTCGGTCTTATTGAAACTGTTCAGTCTTCTTCATACACATGGCCTAGAATTGTGAAGATGAGGTGACAAATAGACAAAAGATCAGTTAACTGAATCATTTTTGTGTTTTGTGGCTACTATATTTTACCAGCTTGAAGATTTTTAGTTAGTCTTTTCTCTAGAAGTTAATTTTGTCATTGTACGTTTTCTTGTTGAGTAGTAGGAAGCCCATTTAAACGGTTTGCTTGTCTTTGTCTCATTCAAGCTTAGAGAAGGAACCATTTTTGAAAGCTTACAAAGGTGTATATCCCCTTTTCTATCAGGTTCCAGCAATTGGATTAGGGTGCATGGGATTATCTACAGCTTACCACCCGATCCCAACTGAAGAACAAGGCATTGATCTTATAAAGCATGCATATGAACAAGGAGTCACCTTCTTTGACACTGCTGATATGTACGGCCCGTTCACAAATGAGGTTTTGGTTGGAAAGGTGCTTCTTGTAGCTTAGAAGGTTTTTTTCTTTTGATTTCAACTCGTTTCATGTTAGATTTGGTTCGGAAGGTAGTTTCTTCAAGTTTAGATGCAAGCTTACCACCTCATTTGTATATTGAAGCTGATGGTCCAACCCACATATCCTATTTGGGAACTAGAAGCCCTTATTACGAACTAAGCTTCTTCACTAGCTAAATTAGGTTGGTCACACATAAATCCCCACCTGTAGGGGCTTGAACTGGCAAGATTGCCTGCCCAAGACTCATGGGTGGTCATGACCCCTGGCTGCACCCTTTATGTCTAACCAGCCTTAGTGAGCACTTCTGACCATTATCTGACTTTTTAACATCTCTCCCCCCTGTCATTGCTTAATTTTTTGACAATGGTTTCTTTTCTGAGGCCTAATGAAAGACTTTTTCTCTTTCTCTCAAACAGGCTCTTAAGTTTCTGCCTCGAGAAAAAATTCAGCTTGCAACAAAGTTTGGCAATGTGTATGAAAATGGTGAGCTTGTGGTGAAAGGCAGCAGGGATTACGTACGGAAAGCATGTGAAGACAGCCTGAAAAGGCTGGATGTCAGTTACATTGATCTTTACTACCAGCATCGTATTGACACTTCTGTTCCAATCGAAGAGACGGTACGTAGGAGACTGCATTGATGTGTTGTTGCGAAGTAGACTCTTGTGCTCATGATTGGATGTTAGAGGCTTAAGTGAAAACATGGGATCCCAAGCAGCTAGTGATTTTCTTTTTGTGCAAAAAAGAGACTTCTTTTTTAAGTAAGAAAGAACAAATACAAGATCACAGCTGAAAGCCAGAAATCCTCATCATAGTGTGTAAACTAACTGCAGTCAATCATGGGCGCTGTGATGCCAAGAAAGTGCAGTGGGAGTCGATGAGAAGATCCGGTGCGCTTAATTGCCTCTGTGTGCATGGGTATCCTGTTTGATGTGAGCGATGACTGAGGGTTGAGAGCTTAGAAGAATGAATGATTGGGCACGGGCAGTAAGCCGATTCCATAGAGCAGCTTCGTGCGTAAGGGCATCCCTCGTATCCTCATCCTCTATGGTGTCTGGAGGACCGGTCGAGTGATGAACTCCAGACGGTCGTAAGTCTTCAAGATTGCTTCCACAATAACTTTCCAGATGTCATAGTTTGTGCCATCCAGCTTGGCATCTAAAGGAAAAGTTGGAAGAGTGGGTATTTGAACCGCCCGAGGTTGGTGAGTGCCCTGATGTACCTCCTCTGAAAAATGCAGCCACCAAAACAGCCCAAGAGCTGATCTTTGCACTTGTAGGGAGGGTGGGCAGGATAGAAAGATAGCGACGAGGAGAAAATGAACGCAAAAATGCAGATCTGCCCCTCTGGAGAAGAAATTTGAAACACTGCGGACAGCCACCAAGTTCGTGTGGAAATGCGGCGAAAATCACCACCAATCAGTGATTCCAGGTCTAGACGCCTGTGGGCTCTGATACCATGTCAGAGGGCAGCGGAAAGATGTAGAGCGATGACAAAAATGCTGAAGCTCCAAGAAAGAGATGAGAGAAAACAACAAAACGCTGATGCACTAATCTTCAAGAAAAGAGTGGATACAATCAGCCCGTAGGCAAGGAGTAGACTCTGTAATTAGAGGGCTGAAGGTGCTCACCAAAGTGATCAAGCAAAAGTGAGGAAGAGGGCAGCATATGTACACACCACATATGAGCTGGCCAATTGCCTTCTAGGTTCTTACACGACCTGAAAATAGGCATAATAGCCATAAAAAGGGTGGGCAACCCACATCAAAAATATGGGAAAAATGGGGGAAAATATGGGGAATGCCTAAGCATGGAAATGGCCTCCGTAGACACCAGAATAGCCACCAACAGGAGATGATATATGCTAACACCAAAATCCAAGTTCCAACTGTCGGTGTGCATCTCTCCGAGCCTGGCCACTGCATGTAATCAGAAGCACCTAGGGGATGACCAAGGTCATGTCTAATAAGATCTTTCCACACAATGAGCTATTTGTTGTCTTGTCCTGTGATCTCTCAAGAAACGTCTCATCTTGCTCCAAGCTCACATAACTGCTGACACAGAAGCGGAGAAGAGGGTGTTTTGTAGACTGCCTTTGTTAAAATAAAGTGTCCACTAAGCATCCAATCTCTACCAACATGGGGCGTACATCTGGAGATTTGGTAGAGAAAGAAGTTCTTCTGGGACTCAGTGTGGGGGAGAAAGCCTCTGACCACTAACTTGCATGCGGAGTAACGCTCTGCATTGGATTTCCGGATCTATAGTATTCAGCCCTCCTTGCTTAGGGTGAATGATAGTGTTCCATGTGACTTTGGCTCATCTGTCAAGTGTGCTTGTCAATTGTGCCATCCAAGGCCTGACTAGAGGAAATTGCAGACCAAAAGCACCAACAGGAGGCAATAAACGAGATAGAGGCAAGGAGTACTTGGTTAACCACCAAAGCTCTAGAGGTTGTCCAATTTTATGGAGCCTTAATGAAGCAACTTCTTTCTGATGCTCTTCTCATTGGGTGGCGTTTGAGGCTTTCCCGTGACAGTCTGCTTCCCAGGCCTCACGAAGGAATCTCCCGGTGATTGGTGCAGTCATTGGAAGAGTGATGGAATCCCCCCCTAATGCCGCTTAGGCCCTCGCACGGGCGGTTGGGATTCCATCCCTTGGCATTTGTATTGCCTCGCCGGAGACAGTGCCTCATGTCATATCCCTTCCTTGCCTCTGGGGGACCCCATTCTGCAGAGAGCAGAGTACTCAGGCCTCCTAGGCCAATGCTTCATATGCAGGCCGATGGGTGGGAGATCTCGCTAGAGCTTGTCCTTGTTGCTAGTCTAGGAGACTGCCTCCGGTGCCCCCCCCCCCCCCCCCCCCCGCCCCCTTCCCCTTCTTCCTAGCTCAGATCAACCTCAAGGGGCTGAGGGAGCTGCAGGCCTTCAGGCAGCAGAGCACCAAGACCCGACCGCGAACGACTTTGCTGCCGTAGAGTGGCAGACCGTTGGCCTGCGCCAAGGCCACTAGTCGACTTCCAGAGCCGAGCGGCGTTGCCGAGTGCTCCAGGCTGGCAGAGTACAGGAGGATTCGATTATGTCATAGAACTGTTTCGAGCATTTATCACTTTGAGGGTCCCACCTCCGGCCCCTCCGGTTTGGAGGCCGTTACCCTGCTAGGATTCCTCCTCAGATTCTCAGATTCCAGTGAGGCTAGTTGGTCCCATGGAGCCCTCGGTGAGCCCCTCCCTGCACCTTTCCTGTTCGGTGGATCACTCCTAGTCGCTCCCATCTCCCATCTCCCCACCCCTCCCCCTCCCCCTCCGCCTCCTCCCCCCCCTCCCCCCCCGTCATCCTCAACCCTTGCCTCCGACTCTTCCCGCAGTAGTCCTCCCTACCCTGCCCTGCCCTCTTCTTGTGAGCCCGCACTCCCCCCTTCCTCCGCCTCTCTTGAGGATTCCCGCTGCCCTTCCAGTTGCGCCTGATCCGGAGCGGAGGCAGCTGGCGAGTTCTGTCCATCGATTGATTCATCGCTTCTCGAAGCTGGTAGAGATGGCCATCGCCGCCTCCCCAGTGCGAGCTCTCCCGCCAGAGTCGCTAGGTGGCCCCCCAGGATCGTGGGGTTGCAGTGGATTACAGTTTCTTCCGATGTCTCCCTGTCGAAGGAATTGATATTTTCGAGGAGACTGTGGCTCCCATTCGGATTTGTGTGGTGTTCCATCATTCCAGGCCATCCATGACAGAGGGTGGTGTGATGATCTTCTCCTTTCCCTTGAGTGCAGCCCTGGGGATGGAGTGGGATTCGGAGTCGGTGGCTGCCGCCATTCAGGGGCAGGTAGTGGAGCTTTCACGTCATCTTCATGATCTGCGCATCATCGACGTGCTGACCCATCTCTGGGCCCTGTCTAAGATGCAGCTGGGAGGCTCAGGCCATAGAGATCAGGAGGGGGAGGTGGTGTCCTCCATCCGGGAGGTGTTGCTCTTTATGTTTCTTCATGTCAGTTGTAGTAACCCTTCCCCCCTCTTACAGATACCTACATTGCGACCGATGGAGTTCAGAGTATGCTTACTCTCGAGCTCGGATAGAGTGGCGACACATGGAGGATAAGATCTGCGCCCATCTGGCACGCCTTCGTCCCAGGACTGACTGTGACTACTTTGCGTCGAAACCCACGCCCAAGACTCTTCGAATGGAGAGCAGTTCCGATAGTTTCGCCTCCCACAGAGATTGATATGCGGATTGCCTCATGGAACATTCAGGGTGTGGGAGAGTCTCAGTGCTTTTAGAGGCGAGGTGTCCTTAGAGGAGAGCTCCATAGAGCAGCATTTGGGGGACCCATCTACATTCTTTTCCTCCAGGAGCACCATCTTTCTGAGGGGCATACCCGTCATTGCGGGAAGATTTTACCAGGCAAGAGTCAACACTTTTTGGTCTCCCTCTTTGGCCCCTCTGGGATGCAGGGGGGAGTTTGTATTTCTGTCAGTGAGCAGCTCGTGCGGGCAGTGGTTGACTCAGGTGTCATAGTTACTAGGCGAGTGTAACTATTTGGTCCTCCATGCTCTTTTCACATGATAGAACTCATGCCCGGACACATGGACAGGATGATGGACACATGGAAACAATGTTCCTAATGTTGGAATTGGAAAAAGCATTCGTCTGGGTCACAAAGCAAGAAAAAGCAAAAGTCAGACTTTGTTGACCAAAAAGCTGAGGGCACCGTTGGAAAGAGCTTGTTGAACCGGGTCAAAAAGCTATAAGCTGCTTTTTCAAAAAGCAGCTCTAGGGCCAAAAAGCAAGGCCTTGAAGCTGTAAAAGCATAAATCAAGAACTTTGACTATTATTAAAGCAAAAGCAAGGAGGCAAAGCAAAAGCACGGGAATAAAACAAAAGCTAGGGAATAAAGGCAAAAGCAAAGCATAGATAAAAGCAGGCATCTCCTCAAGTATATAAAGGACCATGCACCCTCTTGGTGGATGTAGAAAAACTGTTGGAGGCTCATAGAAGAAGAACGTGGAAGAACTCCCTTGGGAAAAGCAAGAACCTTATCTTCTTCATCACCTTTCTACCTCCCCTCTATTGGCGGCCTCCTTTGCAGCACCAACCACCGTTGCCCCACACCCTGTGAAGAAGCGCCGCCGCCCAGAGCCGCCGCCGCCGCCGCCCGCCATTGGCATCGCCACCGCCCGAGAGCCGATTTTTTCGCCGCTTACCACCAGCGCCTCTGCCGCCCCAGAGCTGGCGTTGTTGCCTTCTGTTTGCTGGATTTCTGTCGCCTGTTGGCTGCCCGTTTGCTGCTCCACCACCACCTATTGGTTGTTGCCTGACTCTTCCATCAGCACCTCCTTTTAGCCGCCTTCTTTGGGAGGGGGATTGCTTCCATTTGAAGAACCGCCACCGCCTCTTTTCTTAGTGAAAAGATTGGATTGAGAACAAAGAGCTTTTTGTGGATATTTGAGAATATCAGTTGGATTCTTTGGATTTTGGTACTAGCCTAGTGTAAGACTATTGTGGGTCTTTCTCATGGTGAGTTCGGCATCAGCTATCTTGTGCCTCGACATCGACTTCGGCCTGATCTCGACATCGACACTTTGTTTGATATTATATTCATTTGTTGTATTGGTCCTGGCTTGGAAAAGCCCATGGATTGTTCTTGAAATGAATTCCTGAAGAGGGGGTGGGGCCTGTTCCTTGCTCAGCGTGGTGTATTGTGTGAATCCCCTATTCCCATCTCTCTCCCCCTTCTCTCTCTTTATCTTTATCTCTCATAACGTGGTTGCATCTGTCCCACTGCACGCTCCGTTGGGCTTACAGTGGTATCAGAGCAGGATTTCTCTTGAATAAATCTTTTCTGGGGTGACAGAACCATGTCGAGAGTTGAGGGAGACCAAGGGCCTCAAGAAGGGAACAACTATAGAGGCAACCTAGGACATCCAGAAGAGATCCAAGGCCGTCAATCTCTCTCACAAGATCGTAGTCATGACTTCAGCTAAACATGGAGAATATCAAAAGTTCAAAAAGTATCTTCAAGATGAAGAGTTCCTAGCCTTGAGAGTCAAGAAGGAACAAGACTACAGAAGAGGCTAGATGTTCGAAGATTTTATCAAAGACCAGACTACCGAAGACGAAGGTGTGGAAGCCGCTAAATCCTACTTACGAGGTAAAGGGGTTTCCTTTAGAGAAGAACCCAGAGCCACCCGATCTATCACACATGGAGGACAAAGAGAAGCTACCCCTAGACCCGCTTTATTAGATGGAGTCTCTTCTGACCAAGCAAAAGAGAAGAAGGCAAATGAGCCTCCATCCAGCAAAGCATATTTTAAGCTATAGGAACGAAAAGCGTAAAGTTTGATACCGTCTATGGAAAGCGGGACACTCAGAAAGCTCTATCCTTCATCAAACAGTTTGACGTCGCCTTTGGAGGAGAAGACTTCTCCGAAAAGTCCAAACTCTGCATGGTTCGTATGCACTTGAAAGATGCCGCCTTGAGTAACTAAAGGTGGTCCAAGAAGGGACTGAGCCTACTTCATGGAGGACAAAGAGAAGCTACCCCTAGACCCGCTTTATCAACCCGATCTATCACACATGGAGGACAAAGAGAAGCTACCCCTAGACCCGCTTTATTAGATGCAGTCTCTTCTGACCAAGCAAAAGAGAAGAAGGCAAATGAGCCTCCATCCAGCAAAGCATATTTTAAGCCAGGAGAGAAAAGCGTAAAGTTTGATACCTTCTGTCACGTAGGCTGTAATGCCTGTGACCGACGGCAGACCGGATGGCCATGTCCGGGGTTCAGTGGGAGAGGACGCCCGTGCGGAGTCATGGGCGGCCAGGCTAGTGTGGACGGCAGGCCACACACTATATAGCTTGGGGGATGAGGGGCAATCCTCATTCTTCCTCTATGGCTGGGTGGTGAGCCAGAGGCCGTCCCCTCTTGTGGTAATGCCCGTAGCGGCGTTACGGGAATGTAACACTGGTATCAGAGCGTGGTTCGATGGGATTGTCAGAGCCCGCGCGTGACCGGGGGACCGGAGCCCACTCGAAGGTTTTCGACCATTCGTCTCCTTATCCTTATCTGGAATGGAGGGTGTGGAGGGAGGCAGCCATGGAAGAATGGAGGGGAAGAACTCTCTCTCTCTCTCTCCCCGACACACACAGTGCAAGCGAATTGGAGAGATGGGGGGGGCGCAGACCAACCCCACGATATAAAGAAACGCGAGCGTGTGGGGGAGGGGGGCGAAGAGCAGCCCACTGCGAGATGAGTTTGCTGGTGATGCGAAATCAGCCCCAACACGTTGAAGCGTTTGCTGGAGATGCCCTTCTGAGGCCCAGCCAGGCGGCCAGCCCAGGCGGCCAGCGTTGTGTGGAGCTGCTGCTGAAGGCGGCGAAGACGGCTGCAGCGGGCGTGTGGAGGCAGCGCTGCTGCTGCGTTACCTGAACCACGGGCAGCCCCGGTGGCCAGCCCAGGCGGCGGCGGCGGCGGCGGCGGCGGCGCCGGCCAGCCAGCCAAGCAGGCGGCGGCGGCGCCGGCCAGCCAGCCAAGCAGGCGGCGGCGGCGGCGGCCAGCCCACGCCGGCCAGCCAGGGGCGGCGGCGGCCAGCCACCAGCCCAAACGCCACAAGAAAAAAAAAAAAAAGCAAAAAAAAAGATGTTGAAAAAAGGGTTTTTTAAAAAAAAAAAAACCAATTATTTTTTTAATATATTTTTAATTATTCATTTTTATGAATAATGAAAATATAGGCGGCCAACCCTTGATACCACATATACGCATGCCCAGCGCACATCTGGCAACGGGCGGCCACCCTGGACACTCTCCACGGGCGGCGGCCACGCCCGAAGCGGCGAGGGCCGGCCCGTTACTTTATTTTATTTTATTTATTAAAAAAAAAAACACAAAACAACGGCACACCCCACGAAACCAACCCAACACGGCCGTCGCGCCGTGTGGCCGTAGTGCCTATTTTCCACGATAGAGACCCACCGCATACGGCCGTAGCGCCGCGTGCTAAGAGAGAGACAAATCCCACGGACGTAGTGCCGAATCCTTGTAAAGAGAGCCGTTCTATGGCCGTTGTGCCTAGTGAACACGTCTATGACCGTAGCCCGGGAGAATATGCACAATGCCTGCATCCTCCAATGTTTGGTACCAGTTGTGGACGCATTGGTAGAGTCCAACCCAATCGTGTCGTAGTGTACGTCTACCCTCATGTCTGATTCGTCCCGTAGTGCACATGCTTTGCATTCATGGTGTAGTAGACGAATATATGTGCCGTAGCACACTAACCCCCCAACACTAACCCCCCACCAACACTTGGAGTTATATCTTTGGGAGAAGTGTGGCACAGTCGTGCCGTAGTGCACCCTGGCCATTTGTGGCGTAACGCACTTGCTCGTGCAGTGCACGTACGTCTAAGGGTGCCGTAGCGTGCCCATGTCTGCTGAACCATTGACAGTCTTGCACACACGTCATGTCATGGCGTGCACATGTTGGTGTCACGTCGTAAGTGCACTCATACCCACATTGTGCCGTAGTGCACTAGAATTTTTTTAAGGTGGCAAGAGGGAAATCGATGGTAATGTTCTCGCGTAGTTCGAGAAGTATTATTTGACAATACATAAATACATGATATATTCTCTCTGTTAGTGGTTTAACCATGTGGTTTACCACAAAGTAATATGAGAGCAGATCAGACACATTGTTCTTGTTGAAAGTCCACAAGAAGAAGTTCGTGGCTCCAATGTGCTTAGACCCAATGAAAAATGTCTACTTGGATGTGGTCCATTGTGACGAACAAATGTAGTCCGTAGAGACACTTTTGCAAGCGCAGTCTTGCCATGGTCATGACTACTAAAATTGGTCAATGGCATTTAAGATAGCTGGGATTGAGGTCGCATTTATCGATTACCTGCTAGTAGCCTTGATCACATGACCCCATTAGCAACGTACTCTCTAGACATGACTAGTGTTAGACTCTGGGAGCGTAGCCTCGCCAGATTTCAATTTCCACTTCTGCAAGCGTCGTCTTGCTAGAGTTAAAGTTTTGTTCGGACAAATTTGTGTTTGTTTTGTAGTGACGAAACAATAGTCTCGAGATGTAATGCTCAATGCCCTTATAAATAGAAGTTGATCGAAGAGAACTGTTCTTAAACTTACTAAGCATGGTTTTCTCTTCTTTTTATTGCCATGCGTCGACATCCCACTGCTCGAGAGTTTGTGGTGATCTTTCGAGGGGGGAAAGAGCCTTTTTATATGTCACATCAATTGGTTTGGTGGTAATTTGATGGTATGGGACATCAATTCTCACGGAATCGATTGTAGTCTTGGTGGAATGGGACGCCAAGGCTTGTGCATGTAACTTGACTCTTTGGCAGGTCTGTATGTACACTTGTCCGTAGTGATAAAGTGTGCAAGATAAAATTTGAACTTTGACAATTACAAATATAGCCATGAGTTGGGAAAAAACCCAGTTACAGAGTTCGGAGAAGCTCTAGGTAGCAAGACCATGATGGTGTACTAGTGCTAACAGAGTGATTTAGTTCCGGAGTGATCTAAATCTAGAGGTTAGCAGTAAGACTAGTTTGGTTGGACAGTTTCATGCATGGGGGACGCCCTATAGCATATTGCAAGTGTAGTCTTGCCTATGTTCAACATAAGTGTGCGATTGTGAGCACATGTTAGTTGCTACCATATGAATTTGGGAAATATATTACTTTCCTACATAAGCAATTGTAATATTGCATGACCGGCTATTTTGCTTACAAAGTTCATGTGCGTGTAAACCCTAAGAGTCGTATGACCCCTGGGAAATGAGTGGAGCATTTCTAGGATTTAATAAGGTTTTACATGGCAATAGTGAGTAGTATCTCACTCCAGATGAGCCTGGTTGTTGTTAGTATCGGATCCGACATATGAAGTGTACATAAACTCGGGCTGAGTTAGGATAGAAGGCTAAGCCGGAGAGCTTAGTGGTAAATCCTACTGTATCTGGTGAGTTTTGACTTAACCGGAGTGTTAAGAGGTAAACTCAAAGTCTGGGACTGAACCGGAGTGTTCGGAGGCAGACATATCTTTTGTTAAATCGGAGAATTTAGCAAAAGATGAGCTTGGGGTGAACCATGGTACCCAGGAAAAAAGCTCTTCACACTAAAATAGTGCACAATGATTTTAGGGTGATAAATATCCATCGCAGGAATGTTTTACAACTTTCCATAGATGATAGATGAAACCATGTACTTTACGGAGTTAAAGTACATAGGTGGTGACTTTGGCGCCACATTTTTTGTAGAAAGTCACCAGTGGTGTGGTTAGGTCGGCCGAGACTCCACAAGACCTATGCACTAGTTTTTAAGTTGACCTCTATGATAAGGACGTCCAAAATTTCGTGTTGTAATACCAGAAATTGTACTGCAATGTGCAATGGAGGGGTCAATTTGTGTAGTCACTTTTATGACTCGGTGTGGGTGGTAGTGGACAGGTTAACTAAACTGGCAAAGTTTATTACCACGAGAAAACTGTAAAAACGCCAGAGTTGGCAAAACTCTTTATTGAACATCTCTACAAGCTATATGGCCTGCCCGCAGATATAGTGTCAAATAGAGATAGAAAGTTCAACAGTCATTTTTGGAGAAAAGTCTTCAAAAAATTGGATACTACTCTGAGTATGAGTATGGTAGATCATCCGGAGTTTGATGGTCAAACTGAAAGAGTTAACCAAATTCTAGAGGATATGTTGCGTTCTTATGTTAGTAAGAAGCAATCTAATTGGGAAGAGTACTTGCCCTTATTGGAGTTTGCCTATAACAGCTCCAAACACTCAGCGACTGGATTTACACCATTCATGTTAATGTATGGATTCCAGCCGAGATCTCCGATGGCTGTAGGCCTAGAAAAGGAGAAGATTCAATCTGTCAAGGTTTTCCTTGAAGATATGAATGATATGCTCAGAGCTGCACGCGAGAGCATCCGTAGCGCACAGGATCGCGCTAACACATTTGTCGATAAAGGACGCATACAAGTGACCTTTGTAGAAGGTGACTTTGTATTTTTAAAGGTTCCTGCGCAGTCAGCAACCATCAAAACGGGAAAGTGTGATAAACTTTCTCCTAGATATTGCGGTCCTTTCAAGGTCCTTAAGATATTGGGGACGTAGCCTACAAACTTGAGTTACCGGAGAGTTCTCAAGTTCATCCTGTCTTCCATGTCAGTAAACTGAAGATATCAGTTCACGGGTTAGAGAACGCAGTTTCTCCAGAGATTTTGGTGGACTTGATAGAGCCACCAAAGATACCACATGAATTTGAAAAGATTCTATAGTATCGTGACAGACAAACCCGACATAAAGTGTACCAGGAGGTACTTGTTAAATAGACAGATAGGGATGAGGAGTAGCAACCTGGGAACGCCGTAGTGCAATTTCCAAAAGGTTTCCCCAGTTTGTTTTCGAGGACGAAAACTCTTCTTAAGGGGGGGGTAATGTCACGTAGGCTGTAATGCCTGTGACCGACGGCAGACCGGATGGCCATGTCCGGGGTTCAGTGGGAGAGGACGCCCGTGCGGAGTCATGGGCGGCCAGGCTAGTGTGGACGGCAGGCCACACACTATATAGCTTGGGGGATGAGGGGCAATCCTCATTCTTCCTCTATGGCTGGGTGGTGAGCCAGAGGCCGTCCCCTCTTGTGGTAATGCCCGTAGCGGCGTTACGGGAATGTAACACCTTCTATGGAAAGCGGGACACTCAGAAAGCTCTATCCTTCATCAAACAGTTTGACGTCGCCTTTGGGAGAGAAGGCTTCTCTGAAAAGTCCAAACTCTGCATGGTTCGTATGCACTTGAAAGATGCCGCCTTGAGTGGCTAAAGGTGGTCCAAGAAGGGACTGAGCCTACTTCATGGGTTGATTCCAAAACCAAGAAGTTTCTTCCCGCTAACTTTGAGGCAGATGTACAGAAGGAATGGGACTAGGTAAAGCAAAAAGCGGGAGAAAGTGTGGCAACATATCTTAGTAAATTTTCAGCTGTCTCGTTGAAGTTTACCTCATATACTCCTATTCCACCATTGATGGAAATGCGAAAGTTTGTAAAT
This sequence comes from Cibotium barometz, assembly GCF_041138505.1. Classification (NCBI taxonomy): domain Eukaryota; kingdom Viridiplantae; phylum Streptophyta; class Polypodiopsida; order Cyatheales; family Cibotiaceae; genus Cibotium; species Cibotium barometz. Next base: position 30,103,120 of record NC_141055.1, on the reverse strand, counting down.
GGATTGCAACCAAAGCTTTATCAAGCAGTTTATATGATGGGACCAAAAACCTTGGAAGAAGCCCAAGACAGCCTTGCAAGCTGAAGCTCTATATATGCCTTGGATGGTGGGCAAATCAAAGAGTGAGACTCGAGACTCGTCCCAAAAGAAGAAGTTCAAAGGGGGATCTCAAGCAAGGAATGAGCCACAGGAAAAGAAGAATAAAAATGAGAATAAACCCCCATGGTACCAAAAGAAGCTATCCTGCAAGCAACTTGAGGATTATGTCAAAGAAGGTAAATGTTTCCAATGTGGAAAGAAAGGACATATGGCTGCAAAATGTCCTGATAAACCAAGCCAAGAAGCCAAACCGCCCCAAAGTAATGCATTACCTAAAGAACTTCAACATCAAGATGATACTCCACCAGAGAAGAGGCAACTCTTCAAAGCTTGGGGCAAAGTGGCGAACCAACCGGCACTTATCCACTTCGATAGTGGTGCTACCCACCACTACATCCATCCACGAGTGTTTGAAGTCATGAACCTCCCTCCGGATAGGTTCGGAACTCCTATTACAGCAGGTACATCTTTTGAAGGAATGTCAGCCAAAGTGACTCCTATTTTGGGAAAGTTCCGCTTACAGATTGGGGATTATGTGGACCATGAGAACTTTGTGGTTGGCAAAGTTGGACATTGTGATGTAATTTTGGATATGCCTTGGCATAAGAAGATAGATCCGGCCATTGATTGGGTTGGAAATAAGATTAGGTTTCCTTTTAAAGGCAAGAATGTAACTTTTGATGTAGGAGTTGAGGGGAATTCCATTCCACTCATTAGTCATGTACAAGTTCCTAAGGCAATAAAGCAATCTATTTCCTCGTACTTGATATTTGTAAGAGATCCAAAGGAATTTGAGGGTGATGAGTCACTCTCAACTCTTGATCATGAAAGAAAAGACTTCCTAAAGAAGTATGAGGATTGTTTTGCAGATACTCTTCCAGGAGAGCTTTCTCCAGAGAGACCGGAAGATCATAAGATTGACATCATGCGAGGAAGTTCACCTCCTAATAGACCTCCTAATCGAGTGAGTCAGGCTCAACAAGAGGAGATCATGAAGCAAGTGACAGAGCTTTTGGGAAAGGATTTGATTCGACCTAGCTCATCACCTTTTTGCTCCCCAGTTTTATTGGTTCAGAAAAAAGGATGGTTCTTGCGTATGTGCATTGATTACAGGGCTCTTAATAAGATCATTGTAAAGAATAGGTTTCCTATTCCTAGGATTGATGATATTCTGGATAGACTGGATGGAGCCACTATTTTCATTAGGATTGACTTGAAGAGTGGATACCATCAAGTCAAGATTGTTCCAAAGGACATTCACAAGACCGCATTCAAGACTACCTTGGACTCTATGAGTATTTAGTGATGCCTTTTGGTGTTACCAATGCCCCGACTACCTTCAACCGAATGATGGAAAGACTATTTCGAGCACATAGAAGGTTTGCAGCTACTTTCTTTGATGACATTATTGTGCATTCAAAGAAATGAAGAAGAGCATCGAAAGCACTTGGATATGGTATTCCAGGAATTGCGGAAGCACAAGGTGTATGTCAATGGCAAGAAGAGTGAGTTCTTTTTGTCAGAGCTTCACTACTTGGGCCATATAGTATCCAAGGAAGGGGTCAGGATGGATCCAGAAAAGGTCAAGGCTATTGTCGAATGGCCAGAGTTGACCAGTGTGCATGCAATTCGAAGTTTCCTTGGCCTATGCTCTGATTACAAGAAGTTCGTCAAGTGGTTTGCTGTGGTAGCAAGTCCACTACATGATTTGACAAAAAAAGCCGTGGGATTTCGGTGGACCAAAGCTGAAAAAGAATCCTTTGAAGCACTAAAATTTTATGCTAGCAAAGGATCTGTATTGATCATTCCAGATTTGTTGAAGCCATTCGTGTTAGAATGTGATGCTTCAGGAGATTGCATTGCAGTAGTCTTGAACCAAGAAGGCCATGCCGTGGCCTATGAGAGTCCAAGACTTCAAGGAGCCGAGAAGACCGCACCTACTTACGAGAAAGAATTCATGGCTATCATACATGATTTAAAGATTTGGAAACATTATCTTATGGGTGTTGAGTTTGTTATCAAGATAGACCATCAAAGTCTTAGGTATTTTATTTCTCAACCTAAGATTTCAGAAAAGCATATAAGATGGGCTAGCTATTTTGCCCAATTTCATTTTCAGATTATGCATACTCATGGAAAAGACAACAAAGTAGCAGATGCTCTATCTCGAAGATCCATGACCCATGCAGTTTCCATGGGATATCATTTGGACTTCACTATGATGAAAGATCTTTATGCTGCAGATGAAGATTTCAAAGACACTTGGGACAGGTTGCAGAATGGAGACTTGGTGACTTCTTATGTCATCGAGGAAGAGTTTCTCATGATGCAAACCCATTTATGTGTGACCAAGGATTTGAGACCCAAAGTAATGGAAGAAAGCCATGCCCCACCTTATATGGGACATAGGGGTATCATGACAATAACTCAGGCTTTGGAAAGTTATTTCTTTTGGTCTAGTATGAGGAAGGATATTGAGCAATATGTTCAAGAATGTTTGGTTTGTTAGAAGGTCAAGGTTGATTGACAAAAACCCGCATGATTATTACAACCTTTGCCAATTCCCAACATTCCATGGGAAAGTATTGCCGTGGACTTCCATCTTTGGATTGCCAAAGTCAGGATTTCGGAATGATGGAATATGGACTATTATTGACGGGTTTAGTAATCAAGCTCACTCCATTCCAGTGAAGAACACCATTCGTGCAGATCATATGGCAAGATTGTTTATTCAGCTGATCTTCAAGCATCATGGATTACCCATATCCATTGTAGGGGATAGAGATCCTCGGACTACCAGTTTCTTTTGGAGAGCACCTTTTGACAACATGGGGACAAAGCTGAATTTTTCTTTGGTTTATCATCCTCAAACAGATGGGCAAAGTGAGATTGCCAACCTCACTATATTGGATATGCTAAAGTGTTATGCTCTCGAAGCGAAGGATCAATGGGAGAAGTACTTGCCATTGGTTGAGTTTGCCTATAAAAACACTGTTCACTCTTCGATAGACAAAGCTCCTTTTGAGATTATCTATGGCAAACCATTGTTGTTGCCTATTCTCAAGACCAAGGAAGAGATCTTCCATGCGGACAAGTTCGTTCGAGATTTGGATACGGCCTTTGCACAGGTTCGGAAGGCTATTGAGACATCTCAAGCCAAGCAAAAGAAAGCTGCAAACAAGCATAGAAGGAAGGTCGCTTTTAAAAAAGGGGATTGGGTGTTATTGCGATTTGAAAAAGCAAGACTTAGAAAATCAAAAGCTAAGGAGCTCAAGGAACCCAACCTTGCCCCCAGGTATTATGGTCCTTTTCAGATTACCAAGAAGATCAACGATGTATGTTATCGTTTGGACCTTCTAGATCATTGGAGGATACATAATGCCTTCCATGTCAGTTTATTGAAGCCATATACAGGACTAACCGCAGAGGAGCCTGTATTGGAGGATCCACCAGAAGTGGAAGAACAAGAAGAAATCTTGCAATCGGAACAAATGGTATTCCATTTTGTGAGAAAAAGAGGAAGGACAGTGGTTAGGAAATTCCTCTTGAAGTTTAAGAACTATTCGCTTATGGATGCGAAATGGATGTCATAAGAGTACTTCAAGGATTACTCCGATATTCTTCGAGCTTATGAGGAAGCAGTTGGTCCAGATGTATTTGAAGTACAGGCTTGATACGTCTTGAGATCAAGACAGATTTAAGAGGGAGGGATTGTAGCGCTAGCCCTCTTCATTGTATATATGTTTATACTGAAATGGAATTGATCATTATCTTGCCTATGTAATGATTTTGATTGGACATGCTCTAGTTTGGGTGGCAACGATGCTAGAAGGCCCAAGGAGCAACATTTGTATATGGGAGGCAACGATGCCAGAAGACCCATTGGACGGCAACGATGCCATACACCGCTGCCCCACCCCCTGTGAAGAAGCGCCGCTGCCCAGAGCTGCCTCCGCCGCCCGCCACCGGCTGCCTCCACCGCCCACCACCACTGGCGTCGCCACCGCCCCAGAGCCGATTTTTCGTCGATTGCCGCCGCTGCCCCAGAGCCGGCGTTTTTGCCTCTTGTTTGCTGGATTTCTATCACCCATTTGCTCCTCCACCACCACCTATGGGTTGTTGCCTGACTCTTCCATCGGCACCTCCTTTTAGCCACCTTCTTTGGGAGGGGGGTTGCTTCCATTTGAAGAGCCGCCACCTCCTCCTTTCTTAGTGAAAAGATTGGATTGAGAACAAAGAGCTTTTTATGGATACGTGAGAATATTAGTTGGATTCTTTGGATTTTGGTACTAGCCTGGTGTAAGACTCTTGTGGGTCATTCTCCTGGTGAGCTCGACATCAACTATCTTGTGCCTCAACATCGACCTCGGCCCGATCTCGACATCGACACTTTGTTTGATATTGTATTCATTTGTTGTATTGGTCCTGGCTTGGAAAAGCCCGTGGATTGTTCTTGAAATAAATTCTTGAAGAGGGGGCGGGGCTTGTTCCTCGCTCAGCGTGGTGTACCATGTGAATCCCCTATTCCCATCTTTCTCTCCCCCTTCTCTCTCTCTATCTTTATCTCCAATACACGTGGTTGCATCTATCACTGCACGCTCCGTTGGGCTTACAGCGAGCTCAGTGGGTTACCATTAGGATTGGAGAGGATTGTGTGGGCTTCCTCAATGTTTATGTCCCGAACGTTGCTGTAGGTAGAGCCACCTTCTGGAGCACAATCCGTCAGTCCCTCCCTTAGGGTGACTTTTCGTGTATGGGTGGAGACTTTAACATGATCGAGTCAGCAGAGGACAGACTAGGAGGAGGCACAGCTATAGTCTCAGGCTTAGAGTACTTTGCTTGGGAGGAATCAAACCTGGCACTTAGGGGACAAGACCCTTGGCACTTGCCTGAGTTTAGGTGCAGCCCTGGGAGTCATTGCTTCTCGTGGTTTGACAGGAGGAGCACCGGCCCCAATCTCTCTTGACTTGATGGATTCTATGTAGATGAGTGGGCTTGCGGTCGTGGGGGCATGATTGGTATTTTGGCGAGCACTACTTTCTCTGATCATGCTCTAGTTATTTTGTCCTTGGAGGACCCCTAGAGGCAAGTAGGTACTTGAGCAATAGGATTCCGGACAGCCGCATATAGGACTCTGAGATATGTAGCAGGATAGAGCAGATATTGGAGGGGTTGGATTTTATCTCAGGTTTTGCCACGCACACCTTGGATGCGGGCCTCGGCGAGATCAACAGCTTATTGTAGGAGGCAACATAGAGCAGATTGGCGGGATTCCGTGAGCAGGAGAGGAGCATTCGGCAAGGTCTTACTTCTCTCCAGCGTCTTCAAGAGAGTTTCCCCGGTAGCCCTTGGATTGAGCCAGCTGGCTGCCGCCCGTACAGAGATCAGATCCATAGAGGAGAGGAGGGTGGAGTACACGTGCCATGCCAGAGCTTCCTTTTGGACCCAGAGATAGAGTCAGTGGGGATTTCTTTGAGATTGCAGGCCCTCACAAGCGGAGAGATGGTATTCGGAGGCTGTGAGGCTAGGATGGAGCTATCTTTTTCGACACCCCCACCCACGCACCCCCCCCCCCCGAGAGCCATTGCCACGGATTTTTTCAGATCCCTTCTCACAGGTGCCCCATTATCCTCACAGGTGGTGGACGTGCAAGAGAGGGTCTGGCGGCACATGAGAGGTCGTTCCCCCGCTCTCCGGACCTTTCTATTGACTCCCTTCACAGCAGAGGAGCTGGCAGAGGCCTTGACGGCTTTTCCTAGAAGCAAATGCCCGGGGGTAGACGAGCTTCTAGTTTTCTTTTTTCTTTGCCACTGAGATCTCATGGAAGGCGGCCTTCTCGAGCAGCCTTCAATGAGATTATGACTACAAGCTCCATGCCAGAGAGGCTCTCAAAGGGTTCGATTCACTTGATTCCTAAGGAGGGCGGTGACAGATTGGAGTTTCGGCAGTGGAGACCCATCACACTCCTTGTGACCACCTACAAGTTTTTCACCAAGGCCATGGCCAAGGTTTTTGAGGAGACAGTACCCCCCATTTGGATATGTGTGGTTTTTCATCACTCCAGACCTTCTACGCCAGAGAGTGGCGTGATGATATTCTCTTTTCCTTTGAGTGTAGCCCCGGGAACGGAGTGGGACTCGGAGTCGGTGGCCGCCACCATCCAGGGATAGGCAGTTGAGCTTTCACACTATCTTCACGATCTTTGCATCACCAACGTACTCACCCACCTCTGGCCCTTGGCTAGGATGGAGCTTGGAGGCTCAGGCCATAGAGACCTGGACAGGGAGGTGGTGGCCTCCAGCCTGGAGGTGACGCTTTTTGTGTTCTTGCGTATCTTAGTTGTTTTATATCTCTGTCGGAGTACCTCTCTCCCCTTCTTATAGATACCTCCATTGTGATCGATGGAGTTCGGAGTATGCATACTCTCGCGCTCGGATAGAGTGGCGTCACATGGAGGATAGGATCCGCGCCCACTTGGCACGCCTTCGCCCCCTGAGACGGATTGTGATTATGCCCCATCTAAACCCACGCCGAAGACTCTTCGAGTGGAGGTCAGTTCTGATAGTTTTACCTCCCACAGAGATTGATATGCAGATAGCCTCATGGAACATTCAGGGGTCAGGGTTTAGGGGGACCTCAGTGCTTTCAAAGACAAGGCATCCTCAGAGGAGAGATTCACAGAGCTACAATTGGGGGACCCATCGACGTTCTTTTCCTCCAAGAGCACCACCTTTCCCAGGGGCGTACCTGCCGTTGCGAGAAGGTTCTACTAGGCAGGAGTCCTCGTGACGCAGGGAGGAGTTTGTTTTTGTCAGTGAGCAGCTTTCACTGGCAGTGACAGGCTCAAGTCATAGTCTTTGGGCGAGCACAGTGGGTTACCATTATGATTGGAGAGAATTGTGTGGGCTTTCTCAATGTTTATGCCTCGAACGCTGCATCAGCAGGCGGAGCCATCTTATGGAGCACAATCCGGCAGGCTCTTCCTCAGGTTGACTTTTGGTTGAAACGGGTTTCCTAAAAGTTTCAAACGCGTTTCAAATGGGTTTCGTAAAATTAGCCCAATGTTTCCTACCTACAGGTTTTTGCATGTACAAAATTTCAAATATATATTGTATAAAATATGTAAAATAACACTAAATGCATAGAATACATGGAAACATCAATTTGAAGCCTACAGTTTTTGAATCACAAATAACAAAAACCGTATAATCATCCATCATCAATGTAAAATGATCATGATTCATAGACCATGGTCCACTGTCCATGATCCATGATCTATCTAATCATCCATCATTCCATGCCACAAAAAAAAAACAAAACTATACATGACACTACATAAAAAACTTTATCAAAAGAGTCGCACAAATTTCGATGGGACAAAAAAAAATGTCAAAAAATTGGCTTGAAAAAAACGTGTTTCCTACAAGGAAACGTTTCGGAAACGTTTCCAAGTTTCCTTCCTCATAGGAAACGCGTTTCCTAACTACTATGCGTGTACATGAGGCGAGTTTGTATCTAGCTCTTCGTGGTTGTATTTAGCCCCTTGTGGCTGTTTTTCATTAACTAATAGAAGGATATTTTTTTCGAAAAAAAAAAGATTTCAGCCTTTCCTCGCCAACTTGATCCATGACACTCAGTCATGTTTTGTTTAGGATCGGAGCATTTTGGACAGCATCTTCACTTTCTGGGAGGCGACAGCTTCGGCCTCTCACAGTCAGGTTCTCATTCAGGGAGCCCGAGGTGACATATTTCCCCTTTCTCGCTCAATTCGGCAAGGCTGTCCATTGGCACCATACCTCTTCCTCTTTGTCGCCGAGGCCATGAGCAATTTTCTCTCAGCGCAGGAGACGGGGCTCCAAGGATTAAGCCTCCCCATCCGTACTTAGAGGAGTTGTTGGACTCAGAGTTTGCAGATGACACAGCAATATACTTATCCGGTGATGTGGGGAATCTCCAGAGATTCGCAGAGGCGATGGAGATCCTTTGTTGCGCAGATCAATTGGCATAAGTCGTGTGGTTTTCGGGTAGGCTCTCCACCACCCCAACTTGGCGTCGGTTAAGGCTTTCCAGTGGATCCCGAGGGGCACTCCAGTCCGCTATCTTGGATGCCAAGTGGGCATCAATATCTCCCCAGAGCAGCCAGCCCCTCTTCTTCTGAGCATTCAGAAGAAGCTTTTGTACTGGAGTTTTGCGAGGCTTTCCTTACCCGGCTGAGTGGTGGCGGTGAACCAAATCCTTCTTGCCACCATGTGGTATATTACTTCTTGTTGGGCCTTCTCCCGAGCTTGCATTGGTCAGGTACAGTGGTTGATCCACAACTTTTTGTGGGCAGGCAGCGATGGGAGGCCTGCCCAAGCCAAGTTGGCTTGGAGAGTGATCATTCGGTCATGACACAGAGGGAGCCTAGGCATCATTGACCCCCCCATTCAGAGCCGTGCCTTGCTGGGCAAGTTGATTGTTAGAGGACTTCTCCCAAGTGGTGAGCCTTGGAAGGGCTTCCTCTTGGCTAGGATTTCAGCCCGTACTCTGATGCTGGGGGGCCCTTGGCCGCATAGCACGAGTTGGATCTTCACAGAGATGCGGGCCCGTTGTTTTAGCCTAGCTTCTGAGGACAGATTTGCCGCCAACCTACTTCGAGCTTGGGATCACCTTAGGCCGGTCCTCCAGCAATCAATTCCGGTAGCTCGGAGGAGCGTCTTCGGCAGCCCCTGATCTAGAACCCCTTGATCCATTTACCCAGTGGCCACATGTTGGGGGCACGGCCTCATGTATCCTAGGGAGCGTTGAGCATAGGACCTACTAGATCCCTTGGAGATTGGCTTGCATTTAGATAGCATCTCCCTGAGGCTCAAGAGAGAGACCTGGCTGGGATTCAGGATATAGACAGACTCAACTTGGACATCGACTTTGCTATTCCTCAGGAGTGGCTGACCCATATCTCTAACCCGATCCCCCCGGAGTGGGGCTGGGCATGTTTACTAGACATGATATTCTCTTGGCAGTTCATGGCACGGATGAGAGCTGTGCTTTGCTCACTTTTTCGATTGGACACCATGGCAGATTACAGAGATCAGAGCCCCCCTTTGGATGACTTCACTGGATGCACCATATAGAGGGTTAGGGTGATTGGATTTTAGGCACATGAGCCCCCTTTGGCGAAGGTGGCCAGGGAGAGACTTTGGTGTTTATGGATTTGGGAGAGCTGGCCCCTCATGGACTTGGCGTGATCCTATTGACAGGGAAGAGATGCTGGGTATCCTGTTCTTCGCATACACCGCACGGCTAGGCCGCAGGATCTAGATGCCCAAGGTTGAGGGTACCCCGGCAGTAGCAGTACACTGGCAGTCACAGGGCCTCTCATAGCGGTTTGTCTTAGATTTTTGGAAGAGGCTCTGGGAAAGTTTTCGTCCACGAAAGATCACCCTCTTTCTTTAGCTGTTGGTGTTACGACCCTGTGTTTTTCTCTGGATGGTATGCAGGTGGGCACAGGGACATGGTGGACAGTGTGAATGGCATCCATTTGGAATTGAGAAGGAAACCCATGTGTGGACAGCCCCAAGTGTGAAGGGGACAAAAGGATTTTAATTTATAAGGTTTTATAACCTTTGGTGGTTCAAAATAAATAATATTTTGAAGAAGCGCTTTTTGCTATTGTTTTTGCTTTTAGTTTTTTTAATGAGAAAAAGGGGGGTGGCGTGCTGTTCTTCAGGTGCCTCCTTTTGGTGAAAAAAAGAGCGAGCTTCTTCTTGGATGGCTGGTCGCCAGAGAACACAGGCGACACCAGAGCTGCAGGGTAAGGGCTTATCCCTTCTCTCTTGGTGAAAAGCAAGGCGAACTGAACTGCTTCTCTCTCTCTCTTTGAGAACCGGCGGGCTGGGCTGCAGGGAGCGTCGGGCTGGACTGCAGGGTGGCGCAAGGCTGCGTAGGAGGCAGATGACTGGACTGCTTCTCCCTCCCTCCCCCGTTCTCTCTCTCTCTCTCTCTCTCGCTTGGTGCTATGGAAAACAACCCTGGTTTTGGCACTGTGCTTGGATGGTGTATATGTGGGTTTCTCATGGAAACATGACATTGGTTTTCGAGAGGAAACAAGACTTTGGTTTCGAGGAAACATGCCTGTGGTTAATGGGAAACAGGTCTTTGGTTTATCGGATACAGGTCTTTGGTTTCATGTGGAAAACATGTCTTTGGATTCAGTGAATCGAGGTTACATGCAAGCTGTGGCTATAGGGAAGGACATATGGTATGGTATAGCCCTAGTGCTGTTTGGGAAAAGGTTTGAAGGATCCATGGTAGAGATGGAGAAGACCTTTGGAAAGCAAGGAGGTGTTGTACAGGTGTACCTTCTCTATGGTATACTGTGCTGTAATAACGAGAGTTCTCATTTGGAAGTCCTGGGTGAAATTACAAGGGATCCTGTTGGTGGAGGATTCTACAAGTTGTACTTTGTACTCAAATTTGATCAAGTAAAGAAACACCGCAAGGGGCGCCACTGCGTTTTGGAGCCAATCGGTGTCCATGTACTATTTGCAGGAGCACTCTAGCTCCCCCTGTTTGTTTTCCTTTTCCAAGTCCTCAAAGGTGTTGAAGTGTTTTGTGTGCGAGTGTTTGTTTGACCGCCCATCAAGTTTTTGAAGGCCAGTTTCAGTTGGCACACTAGAGTTTGGTGGTTGGCCATTGGCGGTCGACCAGCAGCTTGTCCGAGGTGCGGCCACCCTTGGGAGTCTCAACGATGTTGTCTTTGGGATTGCCCGAAGGCTCAGCAGGTTTGGCAACAGATTCTCCGCATTTTCACGATGGGCAAGACCTCGACCCGTATCATTTCATGGGGCACCGTCGCTTGGGCCATAGAGGCTGAGTTTGTCATGGCTTATGAGGAGGAAGGTGGGGGGCTAGCCCTTCAGGTCTCTCACCTTCGCATTTCGGCAGTACCAGTCTCAGCCCCATCTACTCATCTTTGGACCCCGGATTCGTGCCAAAGACGGGAGATTTGTAGCAGCATTGCAGCCTGGCACATTTAGAGAGCTCGATGCAGCGAAACCATCGAAGGCATCCACACTCTGCTTGTGGCGGAGTCCATTAGAAGCATTTGGCTCGATATCATTCATACCCTCGGCGGCCAGTGCGGGAAGTAGCAGGGTGCCTCTGACCGCATGCGGAAGCGGCAGGAATCCTTCTTGAGGCTTTGGTGGCCTAGCCCTCTTTTCACATATAGAGGTGGTGATTCCACTTCGCATTACAGACCACCTGTGTGGTTATTCCATCCCCCTCCCCCTCCCCCTCCCCCTCCCCCTCCCCTTGTAGTGATAGCCTTCTCCTCATAGAGCGGCCAGCTGGAGAAGTGCATCTTTCTCCACCTTTTGATTCTTTGATCCCCGCCCCGTACATGGAGGCGAGTTTGTATCTAGCCCTTTGTGGTTGTATTTAGCCCTTTGTGGTTGTATTTAGCCCTTCGTGGCTGTTTTTTGGTAACTAATAGAAGGATCTTTTTCCTGGGGAAAAAAAATAATTGGCATCATTAGGACTTTACGAAGACCTAACATTTAAGCATCCTTGAGACATATTACTGAGCATCATTAAGATATAGCATTTGTTGATTCATGTAGTATATTTTTGAAAAAGCTTTAATGAACCACTTAAACATGGTTTTGAGAATCATTAGATAAACTTAGGAAACCTTTAATGAACTACTAGACATTGGTTGGATCATCTAGCATGTAGAAAAAACTTCAATGAACCGTTAAACATTGTTAGAGATTTGCATATATGAGAGTATATGAAATCTTGTTTAAGCCTTGGATACCATTTACAGGGCATCTATTCACAACAAGCTTGATAATTAGCAAAGACATTGATCCTACTTAATCCAAAAATCTTGTTCATATGTTATGTAGACTACCATCTCACAATGGACATGCCTAGGTAACATGGAACTTTATGAAAAGTACCTTAAGTAAACAAGATCAAAACCCAATTCTATGAACTTTTTTATGAAAGAAAGCAACTTCCTCTGCAACTCCTTTCAAATGATAAGCTATTTGAATTTCAAGCAGAACATGGATTGAATTATGGGATCTACTTAGTAGATAAACATAGCTTAAGGCATAGATCAATCACACAACCCTTGAGACCTCATTAATGTTATTCTTAAAGCATTCCTATAAGCATAAAAATTGTCGTAAGTCGAAAGAAAATCATACCCATATTCTCATTGATTCGTGAGTTTCAAGAAGAGAATTCAACTCCTCATTGGTGAGCAACAAGATTGAATCACTTCATGCAAGCTAGATTAGGCATCTAACCACTTTATATGAGTTGAAGGCTTCATTTGACAAACCTGAAATTTCTGGATCTCATGAGAATTGGCCATTTTAGGAGGCTCTCCTCTCACCCTTAAGCTCACCATTATGCTTGCCCATAGCACCTAAACATGAGTACTAAGTATAGCCAAGCGTTGCGAGTGTCTAAAACCATATATACATGAGTTTGATCTTGTCAAATAGCACCAGGAAAGAGGGAGAAAGCTGGCGCTGAAATCAGATTGAGGGGAGAGTAGAGTATCAAAAATCAAGCCCACAAGCTCAGCATTGGCCATTCTTGTCACATGCACGCCTGTGCCATGGCTAATCTTGTGCATGAACAGTCTTAATCCTTGGTTAAGCATCAGTAGGACATCATCATCAGTAGCAGCATCAGCCTCAACAGAAGCCTTAGGTTCTTCAGCAGGATCAGCACCATCACCATCACCATCACCATCACCATCACCATCACCATCACCATCACTAGCAGCATCAGCATGGGAGAGCATAAGAGCCTGTCGGCAATGTTGCATGCACGCAAGCCTTTGCTGTATTGATCCACAATCCTAAGCTTGATTAAGAACATTGATGCTGATTAAACATGATTTAAGATAGAGGAGAGAGAAGAAGAGAGAGATTTGGTGTCAGGGTTTTTTGTATTTTGATATGGTACAAAAAGGTTGCATAAAAGCTTGTACATGTGTCACTAATGGGCACGTTTATACGGAACCAATTCACTACCAAAACAGCATACATACATCAACCATTTCTGGCATATACATGATTACCATCATTGTGAAACAGTACATGAGCATATACATCCTGCAAACATAAACCAACTTGCACATGACACAGCACTAGGGGCTGAAGTTGGCCCCCCCCCCCCCCCCCCCCCCCCCCCCCCCCCCCCCCCCCCCCCCCCCGAGGTATCTTTGTTACCAACAGAAGTATTTATATGTACAAGATGCGGGTGCCCGGAGAGTACACACTCATCCAGCTGACACTAGATTTATCCAACTGTGAAAACATAGGTAAACACATTACCTGCAACTCCTCGGTCACCAACCACTCTTGTTGCAACACCCTCGGTCACCAACCAAGGTTGAGCGATCACCAACCGCTCCTGTAGAAATACCCTCGGTCACCAACCAGGGTAGAGTGATCACCAACCACTCCAATACTTTGATAGAGTGGTCACCCTCTAACAAAGTGCTGTCTCAAACCTGCAAAACAGTAGCCAGCCATGGTTTTGGCTCACTGGCCACCCAAAGGTTCCACCAGATCACATCCCCAGGCGTGGTACTTGTCTAGGGACATGTTTGCTCAAGTTTCGTCGCGAGAAACCTCATGCAAACCTGTAAAAACAGCCAATAATGGCCCTTATAACAATCGGCCAGCTCCTGTTGAGGCTCTGTTCATTCCGACCAAGCCTTGTTCTCAGCAAAGAAGCACAAAAATAGTCCAAACAGCCATGCGCAAGCTTTTGGAACCGAATCTAACAGCCTGCAGCCCTGTAGATGCAGTCGACCTGCCCTGTAGAGAGAGAAATAGCAGCCACCCAACCCTGGGACTCTTGCTCTTGGCATGTACTCCACCACCTGTAGCTCATGCAAATGAGTAAACTTGCTGTTTTTCCTGTCCAAACAGCTCCTAACAGCCCACCACTTCCTGATGAGGGCTTTACAAGTCAGGGCTTGCCCACTTTGGCCCTCCCACACCCAGAATAGCAACTCGTGGAGCTATTTGGGAGTGCCCGGGTGCCCATCTCTCATAATTGGCCTGGTTCATTAAAAATAGTCCAGCCTGATGTGAACTCACTTATAAAATTATAAGTGTGTCCACCCACACTTTAAGTGAATGTGAACCCTGCACCCAATAAACCTTAGTAACATGAAATAATGAATAAATTGGGTTAAGTGTGCACACTTACCACGTGCAAAACACATAAGGAAACCATATGAGTCCCAAACAGGTGTGCACACGCGTATCCACGGGTTGTCCAGGTGTCCCCGATGCCCGTGGACATTCACCGGCAAAATACCAAGCAATGTCCAGGCATCAAAAACAAGTCATCCATGCATGTGCAACTCACATACATATGCTGGTGCACAAACATAGTGGATGAAATCTCCCAACTTACATCTTGTACATCCAACTAGCCCGTTCACACGCGCCGTCGTCCACACAGGACCAAAAAGTACTTACCAGGGTAGCCACCCTTCCATGAGTCTAGAGTCACTCACCAGGGTTACCACCCTTCCATGGTTCATAAATCATGCCAGGAACTCACACCAGGATACCAATCCTTCCATGCCCTTCCACATGTATTCAATCATGACATCATTCCAGATGTTTGCCAGAGAAGTGGTGACAACATGTGTGGGCCTTGGTTAGCCCCAAGGGGTTGATCCTTGGCCCCTTCTACAGAACTTCTACTGATGCTAGACTTTTTTTTTCGAGAAAAGATCCTTTCATTGGTTATATAAAAACGCCCGTAGGGCTACAAAAGATCCTCTCTGCTCATAAGAAAACAGAGCAGAGAACAAAGCAAGGCAGCCAGGGAGACTCTCCCTAGGTGCTGAAAAATACAAGAATCAGTACAAAGAACTGAGAGGCTATATCATACAATAGGAGAGGGGGGAAAAGCCAAATAGGTGGCCTGTAGTGCCAACGGGGGGACCCCACGTGTAGGGTATAGAAGGGGCCGCTGCGCCAAGTGGTGTGAAAGGCCTGGCACCGCAAGATCGCCTCATCCGAGTCGCCCCGGATGCGGTCGTACTGTCCTCGTAGGGTGTGGATGAGATCCCGCCAGATCCCCCGAACAGTCTCTGCTGGTGGCTCCAGTCTCCCCTCAAAGGCCCTGAAACACCGGGCCCTCTAGGTGAACCATATGGTGAGGCTGCTGAGGAGCTCCCATCGTAGATCCCTCTCCTGTGTCCAGCCGGCGGATGAGAAGTCCGGTGAAGGAACATGGCGAGGCTGGCCCCTAATGAATCTGATGGCCTGGCTGTCCTACTCCGTCTCATAGCCCATAGCAGGCCCTGACGAAGTCGACCAAGCAGCGGCACCCCACGTATACATCCCCTCTGGAGCGAGGGGGGCCAGAATGCGCAGCATCCGCAGCCAAATCTGCTGCGCCTGAGGGCAGTCCCATAGGCAATGTCTCTGTGTCTCCATAGGGTGGCCGCATCGGACGCAGGCCACCGGAAGACCACTGTAGACAAGCCAGGTGCCAACTGCAGAACCCCTGTGGGCGACCAGCCACTGGAAAGTCGAGATCCTGCGTGCCTGTCGACTAGCCCAGAGCCAGGTCCAAAAGTCCTCCAAGAACTCCGGTGAGAGTCCTTGAAGCCGCCAGTGCCCCGATGCAGCTGGAGAGACCATCCTCCTCGTCGTCAAAATATGTCGCCCCAACCGAACAGTATACTGGAAAAAGGTGATCTGTGTGGCCTCAAGGGGTGCATAAGGATCATGCCACTTGTACTCGCCAGGGTCCCACTGGAGCCGGGCCAAGGGGCGCGTTGCATATGCCCATATATGCCAATCAGAGTCCACATCTGCAGGGTCTGGGTCTATATGCCACTTCCGAGAAGCGGCGGCCACCACCCGTATCCTCTGAAAGATGCACTCTGCAACCAAAGGCGACTCCACCTCCACTCTCTGAAGTCTGCCCTCATCCTGGATCTCATAGTAGAGGCATCTGCCATCCTTAGTGCAAGCTCTGACAGCAATCAGGATCTCCAACTGAGTAAAGGCTCCCATTCACCGTGGGGCCATGGGCTCGAGAGGCGTGAACCACTCCTCTGTGAGTGCCTCCTGAATGTCATCCCTCATAATCAACCCCCCTCTGAAGTGACCCAGTCTCTCCACCTGGATCTCCTCTGGGAGACTGCAGAAGGCCTGCTAGTCTCCAAAACTGCGTGTTGGGCCTGCCGCCAGTGGTCCCCAGGCTAGACGAGGCCGAGAACCCAGCATATGACCCTGCTCTGTGCGAACCGCTGGGTTCCAGATGAGCGGCTGTCTGGCCCGCTCCTCATCACAAGAAGGAGGTCTCTGAGAGAGCCCTGGTCTCAGTAGCTCCCAAGCTCTCAGGATGCTGAAGGCAGATCTGTCCTCCCATCCTCTACTAAGGCCTGTCCTCCTCATCTCTGTGAAGATCCATCGTATCTCTGGTGCCCAAGTGCCCCCTGCTGGGGGAGCTCGAGCCTGTAGCCGCTGCAAAAGAAGCTCTTTCCAAGGCTCAGCACCTGGAAGCAGCCCCCGAACAATAAGCTTCCCCAATAAGGCTCTACTCTGATCAACTGGATCTATAATGCCCAAGCCTCCTTGGGCCAACGGAAGTGTAATAACTGCCCAAGCAACCTTTGCCCTGGCTGGCTGACCATCTCGCCCAGACCAAAGAAAGTTCCTGATCAGCCTCTGTACCTGGCTGATACAAGAGCTCAAGAAGATCCAGCAAGACGTAATGTACCACATGGTCACCAAAAGCAACTGATTTGCCACCACCACCCTCCCAGCCAAGGATAGCCAAGCTGTACTCCAATACCAAAGCTTCTTCCGAATGCTCAGAAGAAGCGGGGCAATCTGCTGCTCAGGTGACAAATCTAGTCCAATCTGGCATCCCAAATATCGCACTGCTGTGCCAGGAGGAATCCATCTAAAACCCGGGTCTGGGCTCCATGCCGGAGTGGGAGCGCTACTGATCCAAAAGGCCACTGTCTTGCGCCAATTGATCAATGCTCCCGAAGCTGCACTAAAAACTTGGAGCGACTGCTCTGCCCGTTGAAGATTGGCCTCCTGGCCATGCAAAAATAAACCCGTGTCATCAGCAAACTCAGCATCGAGCAGGTCCTCCCCCCTGATTGGGAGCTGGAGTCCTCTCAAACCAACCTCCTCTGCCGTCAGATACATGCTCATAGCCTCCGCAAAGAAGAGAAAAAGAAACGGGGCGAGAGGACACCCCCGACGGACTGATCTGGTCAACTCAAAACTCGGGCCCCTTCCTCCTACAATCAGCACCTGGCTACGAGCTGTGGAATATAGAGCCGCCACCCCTCGAATCCAACCTGGCTCAAAGCCTAGGCGAAGCATAGTGCCCTCTTAGAAACCCCAATCGACTCTATCGTATGCCTTCTCAAAATCGAGAAGCATCACGACCAAGTCCTCACCAAGAAATCTAGCTCGGGCCGTCGCCTCCCAGAAGGTGAAAATGTTGTCAAGGATACTACGCTCCTTGACGAATCCTGTCTGGGTAGCATGAATCAACTCCCCCAGGAAGGGCTGGATCCTCAAACTCAAGGCCTTTGCAAGACCTTGTAGACAGTATTGAGGATCGTAATAAGCCTCCAATGCCGAATATCATCTGATACTCCCTCCCCCTTGGGGATAAGAAAGATCAGGCTCTCTGTAAAGCTCTGTGGCATCACCCTAGTGTCCAAAACATACTGAAAGCCCCTGCGGAGGCCTGGCCCCAAAAGGTCCCAATAGCGCATAAAAAAGACACGTGTCAATCCGTCCTCCCCTGGGCAACTATGGCGCGGAAGGACCCTCAAGGCCTCAGCAAGCTCAACCTCTGAGAGAG
The DNA here is from genome assembly GCF_041138505.1 of Cibotium barometz. Taxonomy (NCBI): domain Eukaryota; kingdom Viridiplantae; phylum Streptophyta; class Polypodiopsida; order Cyatheales; family Cibotiaceae; genus Cibotium; species Cibotium barometz. The sequence continues at coordinate 30,085,144 of NC_141055.1, read as the reverse complement.
GCTCACCCAGAACTGTACGCATACGATATGTGACCCTCCTCTGCACATGGGCCCACACAGTCTGTCTGCAAGTATCCCGAGCCTCAGTGGCTGGCTCTGCTGAGAGCAGGTCTCTATAGAACCCAGTGGCTATGGCTCTGATCTCCTCTGGCTCAGTAGCTACCGAGCCGTCCGGCCTCCCAAGCTGGCAGACTCCTGCTCGAGCATGGCGGGGCCCAGTAATCTCAAAAAACTCCCAGTCACTCTATCACCAAGCTGCGTCCACTGAGAGGCCTGGCGACGATAGTAAAACTCATGTCTCTGCTCCTCTGCCTCTCTAACCTCCTGGCGTGCCTAGCTCAGCTGGGACGCCACCCACTCACATGTAGGCTGCTGCTCCTGAAGGCGCTGAAGCGAAGCAAGGCTACGTCTCAGCGGACGCTCCCTCTCGCGGGCCTCTCCCAGCCGTGTCAAGGCGCAGCGTGCAAAAAAGAGCGGAGCTCGATGAGTCCCTGGGCACACTGGCCTGCTGCATCCTGGTCAGAGCTCTGACTATCATGCCATATCCTCTCAATGTCCTCAGCGAGACTAGGATCTGTAAGTACCCTCTCTGGGATCCTCAACTGCAAGCTGGTCTCCCGTGTCCTCTCCTCAAGAGTCAAAATAACTGGCGCATGGTCTGAAAAAGAGGTGCCAGCGAGAATGCCAACGGAGCCCCCTCGCTCCCCTAACCTGTCGCCCACATAAAAGCGATCAATCCGTGATAGATTAGTCCCTCCTTGCTGGCGATCCGACCGGGAGAAACTAAGACTGTCCTGAGAGCGGGAGAAGGCCTCATGCTGCCATGCATCAGTGATCCTCAGTGTCATGCAAAATCGCTCCCAAGCTGCAAGCTTCGTACCGTGCACTGTAACATGACTGCCTCCCACCCTATCGGTCGGGTCCTCAAGCATGTTGAAGTCTCCCCCGACACACCAATGTGCGGCCTCTGGCAATGCATCCGTAACCTGGGTCCAGAACTCTGCTCTGGCACTAGCATGGTTGGGCGCATAGACATTGAGCACGCCAAAGAGCTCATCATGCGTCCTCAGAATAACATACTGTGCTCTACCAGGCACAATGATCCCGCGATCCACAATGGCCTGCCGCCATACATCCGCAATGACCATACATACTCCTCCCTGCCCACCCAAAGGGCCAAATCCTGCAGACCAAAAGGTGTCCCATCTACCAGGCATCACCGAACCATATCTTCGGATCCTGCTCTCACCCAAATGGTGCTCCTGCATCAACAGAATATCAATACTGCCCCCAACCAGGCATCTCTGAAGCTCCTGCCTCAAGCAACCACGATAACGTATATAATGTGCGCCGCCAAGGTCCTCTACATTCCATGAGATGATCCTCATGGATGATCTGCTGAGGTGGATGTTGTCTCAGCCGTACGGCGGGCCTTCGCAAGCGGCTTGGATGGAGAATAGTCCCCATCCGAGCGGCTACGAATCTGTCCACCCGGTGTACTGCAAGAATCTCGGATTAGGCGCCAGTGGCTGTGTCCCATGGCGACTGCCTCCCACTCAGACAGAGCACCCTCGTGTATACATACATATCCAGGGTCGCGTGCCAAGTCTGCCACAATGCGAACGACCAAATGTCGAATCCCTGAGGCATCCACACTCCCGGGATCAATGAAAAAATGAGCCAACTCCCATAGTCGGCCTATCACATCTGTCACCTCCAGATCGCTCACATGGTGAGAAAACTCAACTGCCTGAGTCTTCAAAGTGCTAAGAGCGAGCTCTAGGGTCCACTCCCGGTCGCAAGGGCCACAGAGAGGGAATGAGAAGGCCATCGCTGAATCAAGTGCCTCCTCCCCGCGGGCCAGAGGTATCACTACATGAACTCGGATGGGCGCTGGCTCATGGGGGCCCTCTGCTCCAAAAAGCCGTGTGAAGGAGTAATCAAAAGTCTCCGAGCGCTGTCTAGTGTCGAGACGACTTAGCCGACTGCGGATAGAGGATATCCGTGAAGCCCGAATCGGCATGGTAAGTCTCCTCTGCGGTGCTCGAGCAAGGTCGGTGCTTAGAGCCCTCCGGACTGCAGGTGAACGCCAGGGGACTGCAAGGGCCTCCCGAGGAGCTGAGGCGAGCGGGGGGGGGGGAGGAGGGGGGTGGGGAAGGAGCCACTGCCGAAACCGGAACGGGGACGGGAGGAGGCGAAGGAGGAAGCGAGGCGGGAGGGGGGGACGGGGGAGGGGGGGTGGGGCGAAGGAGGGGGTGCTGGCATCTCCTGGTCCTCAGTCGGCGCTGGGGTCTCCTCCTGGAGGGGAGCAAAGCTGTTTCTCACGGGAACCCAGTGATGCTGAGTCTGTGGCTGCTACTGCATCGGTCTCTGGGCGTGCTGTTGGGGCTGTCTCCCTCGGCGGCGCCCCTGTCCAGGCTGCCACTCCGAGGTCTCTGTGGGTTGAGCAGGTGTCTCGGAGGCTGCCTGCCGAGCCGCATCTGTGGGCGGGCCATCAGCGGCCTGCTGCTGCGGTGCAGGTCGGGGTCTCCTACGAGGGTAGGCCTTGGCCAGGTGGCAGACCTGTCTACAAATAAAGCACTGGTTCGGGAGCCCCGAAAACTCCACTCTCTAATCAATCCATCCCCCCCCCCCCTATCCTAGGTAGCTGAATGACCTTCGGAAGGGAGGAGATGTCAAGAACCAAGACTCTGACCGAAGGTAGCTCAGCTGCTCTAGTCACCACTGAGGCTGCAGTGGGGCCAGTCTCGAGCACCGAGCCCACCAATGCTCCTAGCCTCGAAAGGAGCGGAAGGTACTCGCGGCGGAGTCCAAGGAAGCAAACAGTAACATGGAAAAGGCGCTCTCCCTACTCGGCCGCTGCGGGGTCAAAGCCATGCTGCCAAGGTCTGAAGAATGCCCGAGCGCCCCTGATGTCAAGGGGACTCATGGCAAGGACCTGGGCCACACTCTGGGAAGTCTCGAACTCGATCTGGTAGTGTCCACGGCCCAGAAGCTGAACGTCCAGGATCTTGCCCACGTCTGCAAGAAGGCGGGCCTGAAGAAGATCCCGGATCTCCCCTCTGTTGGGGCGAGTGCCGACTATACGGCAGATGGTGGAATGTGCCTGGAGGCGTTCCACCTCTGCGGCGAGGCTCGCTTCCTCTTCTGGCGAAAGAGAAAGCCTGATGGGGGTATCCTCAGGGGCGGTCGAGGGGGCTGCAGAAGAGTCCCTCTGAGGTGGGGCGGGAGGAGCCTCCATCAGAGTCTGAAGCTGTGGCGAAGGCGGAGCGAATGCGATACCTGCAAGAACCGAGCTGCACACGAAGGGCGGAAAGGGAAGGCGGAAGGATAAAAAAAAGAAAAACCCCCAGGGGGTGGAAAAACCAGCAAGAAGGGAAGGGGCGGGGGTTGGGATAATGCGGCAAAGAATAAAAAACCCCGGGGGGGGGGGGGGGCGGGAGCAGCACGAAAGGACAGGTGGGGGGAGAGAGAGGGCTGGCAGAGGGGGGGGACGGGACGCTGACGAGGGGAGGGGGGCGCGATGGCGAGCTGAAGGGGGGCAGGCGCTTCGAGGCGAGATGAAGGGGGGGCGCATAAGCGATGGCAGGCGGGGGGGGGGGCGCGAGGGAGGGAAGGCGAGGGGCGAGCAGGCAGCGCGAGCAGGGGTGAAGGCGGGAGCTTCAGCGAGCAAAAAAAACTGATGCTAGACTTATGAAACGTTGAATAAAGTGAATGATGTGCTTATGCTTATATATATGTGAGGGATGCAGTCAGCCAACCATCGGGGCCTGCCGGCCTACTATGGACCTGAATCATTGATAAAATAATGAATAAATGCTGCACTTTTTTGTATGCTGGTCCTGCCACACCTGTTGCCACTCCATAGTACCTGGCTGACTGCTGCACAAGGCCTGCTGCCAGCCGACAGGCTCTTATGCTCTCCCATGCTGATGCTGCTAGTGTTGATGATGATGATGGTGATGGTGCTTATCTTGCTGAAGAAGATGAAGCTTCTGCTGAGGATGATGTTGCTACTGATGATGCTTTTGATGCTATTGATGATGATGTCCTATTGCTTAACCAGGGATTAAGATTGTTCATGCATATGATTAGCCATGGCACGGGTGTGCACGTTACATTCCCTTTTGCTAAACTTAATGACAGAGTGGACACTCTGTCATCCTTCCTCTCTGGACTTCTTACTTTAAACTGGTACTGACTTTGACCTTCTACTTTTAACTGACTTTGACTTTGACTGATATTTTTGTCTGAACACCTTCACTCCTGATCTCCATTTCCAAGTCTTGCCGAAGTGCTGAGCATTTGTTCAACTGCTGTCCCCATGCCTACTTTCCCTTACCCTTAACACAACGTCAGGTCACGTGCTAGAACTGATCATGCCTGTTGCTAGGCCTTTGGAATTGATACGAGAGCTTAATGATGTACTGTTTCTGCGTACATACCCTTAGGGAATACTTCCTCTAGCTTTACCACTCCATCTACTACCCTGCTGCATCCTTTCTGCTGGAACTGTGCACCTTCCTTGGGACAATGCTTAGTGGGCTGAGCTTGAATGCTCTGATACCAATGTTGCATGCGCGGAGGCCTTTGCTGTAGTGATCCACAACCCTAAGCCTGATTAAGAACATTGATGCTGATTAAACATGATTTAAGACAGAGGAGAGAGAAGAAGAGAGAGATTTGGTGTTAGGGTTTTCTGTATTTTAATATGGTACAATTTGGTTGCATAAAAGCTTGTATATGTGTGGGCGTTGGTCAGCCCCAAGGGGTTGACCCTTGACCCCTTTTACATAACTTCTACTGAAGCTAGACTTATGAAATGCTGAATGAACTGAATGATGAAATGAATTATGTGCTTATGCTTATATATATGTGAGGGATGCAGTTGGTTAGCCACCAGGGCCTGTCGGCCTGGTGTTGTCACCAGCCTGGACGTTTCCCAGTATGAAAGGGGTCTGGTGGACTCCAGGATGTCTAAATATTTGGAAAGTACAAGCTTTGGGAATGGGGGATTATCCTAGAATACAAAAGACCACACTCCTAAAATTTAGGAGAGTTGCTATTTTTGGCCCGACTCCGATGGAAACTCTGTTCGCGTCATTACATCTGGAATTGAGCAGATACCAAGAGTTGGCAAAGTGCCTATGACAGAATGTCTACCAGTTGGGATATTTTTAGAGGTAAAGATTATGGAAGGACCCATCTCTTAGATTGGGACATGTGGCAAGAAAGTGGACCAAAGTGAGACAAGTGGCTTGACACTTGTTATAAAGTGAGACAAGTGGCCTCACACTTGTCAGTTTAGCTATTGTGTGGCTCTCCACTTGTCATCGTAGCCTTCTCTTGCCATTTTAGCTCATGGGAGGCCCAAATCTATAAATTGGAGCCCTCTCTCTTCATTTATGGAGGCTCTCTTGCTGCACACTAGCCTCTACCACCGTTACAGGCTGCACTAATGATGGCTACTCTCTTTCTCTCTCTCTTGAAGGCTGCCCATGAAGAATACCGGCTGTTGGGGACTGTTTTGGAGGCTTCCATCGCGAAGAAATCCTGAAGGCAAGGGTATTTAATCATTTATTATGATTTCTAGCCATTGTACTTGTTGTACCAGCATTTGTACTTGTTGTACTTGCTATACCAGCCCTTGTACTGGCTGTACCAACTTCTGTACTTGCTGTACCACCCATTGTATTGGCTATACCAGCTTTTGTACTTGTTGTACTTGCTGTACCAGCCATCGTACCTGCTGTACCAGCCCTTGTATTGGCTGTACCAGCTTTTGTACTTGCTGTACCTGCTGTACTAGCCACCGTACTTGTTGTACCAGCCATTGTACCAGCCAGTGTACCTGCTGTACCGGCTGAATAGAGAGTTGTACTTGTTGTACCCTTGCTATTGCATGAAGACCTATGGTTTTGGGGAAGAATCAGTACCCACACGGAGGTATATGGATTATATTGTTGGCTCGGCATTTCTACAGTCTATGTTCCGGCTTGGTAGCCTTGTGTTGGGCTGTGTTATGGCATTTGTATATGGATAATCCGGCATCTCCTGTGGGGAGAGTAAGGCCCTCAAAGCTTGTACATGATATTATTCTCCTTGGGTAATAAAATACTCCAAGGGGGGGGGAGGTCGGCCCATTCTGGCCTCTATGCGGTGTCACACGTGCAAGCTCCATTTTCAGCATTTGTGGATGTTTTGTCCAGCTTTATGTTTTATGCAGAGTGATGATGGATATGTGTTAAGGCTGTGGCCATGTTTAAGTGTTTTAACATGCATTGATGGTATCAACAAGTGTATAAAAGGCCCTAGTCCCCCGGGCATCCGCCGCGAGTTACATTGGTATCAGAGCATAGGCTTTCTTGGAAGCAGAGGCTTCTTTCTATCAATAAGGAAGAGAAAAGATCTCAAGTGGGGACCACACTTACCATCATTGCTATTAAGCATGGCCAGCCACTTCAGAGCCTATGAAGCAAGAGCATGAGCAATAGACAGCTTGGTGTAAGGATTTATGAATTCACAAAATTTATCTTGGAAGTATGGAGTTGGCTTTATGTGCACACGTTTAGCACTCTTTCCATATGGATATTGTGGATTATATTATCAAGCTTACAGGCAAGATATATGGAGATATATCTCGGGATATCTTAAGAATATGGTGAGGAGATATTTCTTTTGGCTTCAGGACCAACCTAGCAAAGAACAGCTAAGTATACTTTGAGTTTGCAAAGTTGGTGCTTTTGCTATTTACTATGTAGTGTTTTTGATGTTCACTAACCCTTGTATAGCTATGCAAGGAGAAAGGTGTTATTGTTTGCCTTGAGATGGTTTCAGGGAAACATTGTTTATGGCTGCCTTTAATGGGATGAATTCTTTTCATGGCTCCCTTTATTGGGATGGATTATATCTATGGAGATTTCTTTCTTGGACAAGATTAAGGACGAATCTGTCCCAGTTTATAGAGAAGAAATCTTTGGATATCTCATGGATATGATGCTTTTATGGATAAAGTCCACCTCTACTCCAAGGTGTGTGGATAGCACGGAGTATGTGGTAAGAGTTATGGTATACAAAGATTATGATATACAGGTCTATGGATTCCTGGACTTCTTTTCTAGGGATTTGGATCCATCCTCAGGTTTATGGATTATGTTTATGGCTCCCTTTTACTGGGATGGATTATTCTTTTTGGCTCTCTTTATTTGGGATGCATTGGACTTATGAAACTCATGATTCACATACCCTGTGTAGTGTTCTCTTGTCCTACGTGCTCTCTTGAAGATTGTTTCTACCATGTGAGGGTGGAACAATAGAGAGCAGATGGAAGGGAACATGGGCACTTCAAAGGGTAGTGACAAGCACAACATACCCTGTGTAGTGTTCTCTTGTCCTACGTGCTCTCTTGAAGTTTGTTTCTACCATGTGTGGGTGGAACAATAGAGAGCAGATGGAAGGGAACATGGGCACTTGAGAGGTTAGTGTGAGTTGGTGGCCGAAATGCCTACAAACTATTGGTGGCCGAAACGCCTATAAACTATGTGTAGCAGAAATGCTTATGGAACACCAGGTTATCTATGCCTGCGAGTGATTGTTTTCAGGACTCCTTGTTTAGCCGCCCTGTGTAGTATTTCTCTTGTCCTAAGTGCTCTTCAAGATGTTGCTACCTTGCTTGGTAGAACATAGAGCCAATGGTAGAGAATATGGGCACTGAAGTCGGGCCGGGCGTCAAGGCAGCTCCTTGGTGATCTACATCGACATACCATTGTTTTCTAAATACTGAATTTCATATGCATTGGCATGGAGGATTTGGCAATGGATGCCTGTGAAGCTATGTATTGAATTTCTCCAATAGTAATACAATTTACTCAAGGGAGGGGTCGGCCGTTCTGGCTAATTGTGTGTCTCTTGTAAGCCCACCTCTCATCCAAGGTGTGTGGTCAGAGTACCAACACGGAGTGCAAGTGGTAAAGTGGACATGACGGGACTTATGTCTATGCCAAGGGTCATGTGGACCGATGTCTTGTTGGCAGGAGACTTATTTTGTCTCGCCCATTTACTTGGGACATGGATTATGATATCTGGACTTATGGGACTGATTTGTCTCGCCTATTTATCTTGGGACATGGATTATGATATCTGGACTTATGGGACTGATTTGTCTCGCCCATTTATCTTGGGACATGATTATGATATCTGGACTTATGGGACTGTTTTTTTGTCTCGCCCATTTATCTTGGGACATGATTTTGATATTGGTATTATGGAGACTTATTTAGTCTCGCCCATTTCTTTGGGACATGGATTCTTCAGTTATATTGGATTTTTGAGACTATCTCGTCTCGCCCAATCGATGGGACATGATTATATCTTGAATATATGGCTTGAAGCTTAAAGTTGCGGACAACTTTTAAGAAGTTGGGGAGGATGTCACCAACCTGGACATTTCCCAGTATGAAACGGGTCTGGTGGACTCCAAGATGTCTAAATATTTGGAAAGTACAAGCTTTGGGAATGGGGGATTATCCTAGAATACAAAAGACCACACTCTAAAAATTTAGGACAGTTGCTATTTTTGGCCCGACTCCGATGGAAATTCTGTTCACGTCATTACATCTGGAATTGAGCAGATACCAAGAGTTGGCAAAGTGCCTATGACAGAATGTTTACCAGTTGGTAGAGGTAAAGATTATGGAAGGACCCATCTCTTAGATTGGGACATGTGGCAAGAAAGTGGACCAAAGCGAGACAAGTGGCCTGACACTTGTTATAAAGTGAGACAAGTGGCCTCACACTTGTCACTTCAGCTATTGTGTGGCTCTCCACTTGTCATCGTAGCCTTCTCTTGCCATTTTAGCTCATGGGAGGCCCAAATCTATAAATTTGAGCCCTCTCTCTTCATTAATGGAGGCTCTCTTGCTGCACACTAGCCTCTACCACCGTTACAGGCTGCCCTAATGATGGCTACTCTCTCTCTCTCTCTCTCTCAGGCTGCCCATGAAGAATACCGGCTGTTGGGGACTGTTTTGGAGGCTTCCATCGCGAAGAAATTCTGAAGGCAAGGGTATTTAATCATTTATTATGATTTCTAGCCATTGTACTTGTTGTACCAGCATTTGTACTTGTTGTACTTGCTATACCAGCCCTTGTACTGGCTGTACCAACTTCTGTACTTGCTGTACCACCCATTGTACTGGCTATACCAGCTTCTGTACTTGCTGTACTTGCTGTACCAGCCCTTGTACTGGCTGTACCAGCTTTTGTACTTGCTGTACCACCCATTGTACCACCTGTACCAGCTTTTGTACTTGCTGTTGTACCAGCCACTGTATCGGCTGTACCAACCATTGTGCTTGCTGTACCGGCTGAATGGAGAGTTGTACTTGTTGTACCCTTTCTATTGCATGAAGACCTGTGGTTTTTGGGGAAGAATCAGTACCCACACGGAGATATATGGATTATATTGTTGGCTCGGCATTTCTACAGCCTATGTTCCGGCTTGGTAGCCTTGTGTTGGGCTGTGTTATGGCATTTGTATATGGATAATCCGGCATCTCCTGTGGGGAGAGTAAGGCCCTCAAAGCTTGTACATGATATTATTCTCCTTGGGTAATAAAATACTCCAAGGGGGGAGGTCGGCCTATTCCGGCCTCTATGCGGCGTCACACGTGCAAGCTCCATTTTCAGCATTTGTGGATGTTTTGTCCAGCTTTATGTTTTATGCAGAGTGATGATGGATATGTGTTAAGGCTGTGGCCATGTTTAAGTGTTTTAACATGCATTGATGGTATCAACAAGTGTATAAAAGGCCCTAGTTCCCCGGGCACCCGCCGCGAGTTACAGGTGTGGACCTGAACCATTGATAAAATACTGAATAAATGCTGCACTTTGCTGTATGTTGGTTCTGCCACACCTGCTGCCACTCCATAGCACCTTGCTGCTAGCCGACAGGCTCTTATGCTCTCCCATGCTGATGCTGCTAGTGTTGATGATGATGATGATGGTGATGGTGCTGATCCTGCTGAAGAAGTTGAGGCTTCTGCTGAGGATGATGCTTCTGATGCTACTGATGATTACACTCTGAAAAATAATTATGGATGGTGTAATCAAGGTATTAGCACTTGGTATAAGGTTCTGTAGTCAAAAGGTTTTGCTAGTGATGATGCTTCTGAAGCTAATACCTTGATTACACCATCCACAACACTTGGGAGAATGTTGCTTCAGTTCGACACCAATATCTGGATTTTGTCTTCCAATCTCTCTTGTTAGGAGGTGGAGAATGTTATGTCCCGTGTTGTGTGGACATAACGTGGCTAGTGTTAGAGACCGGCCGGATAGTTCTTATAGTAGTGTGAATTGGTCAAGTGGCTACATAGTTGGGATTATCGCTCATTTGTGAGTAGTTCCAGTTGTGGAGTTCTCCCTTGGACTAGGGCATCCCAAGGGTCCCAGCTAGTGGTTAGTCCACTGGTAGGCAATGCCAGTGAGAGCCGAGATGGCTGGGATATGTGGAATGGGTTAGCATGCTTTGTGGGCACGTGCTTGCTAGGGTTGTGCTGGTGTCTAGCTCGGTGGGTGGCTTACCACTACGCTTGGTTTGGAGCCTAGGGTTGGGTGGCGAGTACTAGCCAAACCCCTTTTTTTTCCCTTTGTTGTTTTGTAATTACAATGATATGCAGTGTCGCCAAGTAATGGACGAGCTTCACGGATCGTAAACAGTGAGAGTCATGGGAACCCAGTGCTCACACAAGTGGAATCTTATTGTGATGTGTTTCATGTATGCCTTACTTGGTGATGCTCTAGCTGGGGATTGCTTGGTTTCCAGCTCGGGAATGGTTTGGTTTCCAGATTAGAAATGGCTCGGGAATGGCTTGGTTTCCAGATCAGAAATGGCTTGGCTTCTCTACTTGTCTAGACGTGGAGAACTCAACACTTGAGTGATAGAATGCAATTCACGGTGGGAATGATAAGAGATGGAAAAGGGGACTAGTTTTCACTCGACATTACATGTAAGCAAGTATGTAATTAAATGACGAGTTTTGAGAGAAAAAAAAAAGAAGGAAAATTCAGATGTTGTGTCAAATGAATTTTAGATACGTTGTTTTTAGTGATGAAATGCACTGATTTTCCTTTAACCAGCCCATTTCCTTACAATTAATCTATCTTAGCTAACATGCCATTTCATGGACCTTATCCTATTGAGTCCATTACAGAAGTAATTCACCTCATGTGATAAAATCATTTCCTTGTAATATGAAAGTAAGATCTTAGTGAGAGTTTGCTTTAAAAAGCTGTCACATTTTTCTTTGCTTGCTTTGTAAAACAGGTGTTTGAACTCAAAAAACTGGTGGAAGAAGGAAAAATAAAGTACGTTGGTTTGTCTGAGGCAAGTCCTGACACTATTCGGAGAGCTCATGCTGTTCATCCAATTAGTGCTGTTCAGCTAGAATGGTCCTTATGGACCAGGGACATTGAAGACGACATCGTTCCATTGTGCAGGTAATCATTGAAGCCTTTCCAGCAGTTAACAGCTTTGATCGTGAGCTTGAACTTCACTCACTCACATAAGATGTTCCTAGCATTATGCATACTTATTGAGACTGTGTAAACACACCTGCAGCCATGCATACATACATACCTTACATACACATGCATGCTTGTGTACATGCGTGCATAGGTATATAGTAACACTACGGTTACATCCCAAGCCCGGAGCTGGTTATAGGCTTAGGTATAAGGGAATCGATCATTCCATGCTGGACTTGTGGCTTAGCAGAAACTACTTCGTACAATGACACTGGAGAAGTTTTGCTAGGCGTTCGAGACACACTTCGTATGAAACGCGTTTTAGAAACACTTCATATGAAACATGTTTCAGAAATGTTTTGTATGCCTAGCAGAAATTGGAGAAGTTTTTTAGAAACACTTAGTATGAAACACGTTTCAGAAATGTTTCGTACAATTCATATGTTTATGAAATATTTTATACAATAAAGGGGATATAAAATGCCTGTTTAGGGATCGGCCGATGCACAGAGAGACGGGTTCAAGATAGGAGCTGCTTTATGGTGGGAGGATTATGGGGCTCGTACACCAGAGCTTCAATCATTGGCAGTAAGGATCTTGTCTCAAAAGTGCAAGCTCCTCTCCCATTGAGCAACTGTAGAAGAGGAACAAATTTGGGACAAAACAAGTCAATGACTTGATTTTTGTTGAGTGCTAATTTGCGCTTGCTTGGTGATATGGCTTCTCTCAAACTAGAGAAGTTTATATTACTTGATGAGGAGTCCTCTGATGATGAGGAGACACATGGACTTGCAGATCCTGGTGAGGATGGGGTTGAAGATTTGGATGCTGTAGATGTTGGTCTTGATGATATGGCTTTCTTGGATGACATAGATGATAGTCTCCTTGAAGGCATTATTGGTAGTAGCCATACATGATATCTCCTTACTATTTGCATGTCACCTTGAGGCTTGGACTCTGGACTTGGGTTGTTTCTTCTATCTAGGCCGTGGGCCACATTTTGTCTTTTGTCACTTATGTTATATATGATGTGGGCTAATTTATTTTGACCTCTAAGATCTATTAGTATCTAGCCATGCAAATTGTGTGGTGCACTAGACTTTAGTGTGTGTGTGGTTTGGTTATATCTAAACTTTTGCAAATTCTGTAAGTATGTCTTTTTGTTTTAAGGTTACGTAATATGGGTGTTAAAATGAGCATTGTATATTAAGATTTATTGTCATTTCTAGGAATTATCTAGGTCGTTCCCCCTCGTTCCCGTTCCCCCTTTGGTCCGTTCCTGTTCCCTTGGTGGGGCTTTTGCTCCGTTCCCGTTCTGTTGCTACTATGATGCTTGGGATGCACAAGCATAGCATAGCTTTTGTCAAAGCATAATTAGAATAGGGTTTGTCAAAACATAATTAGAGAATTCTTGGTTAAGAATGCAGAAGTAAACCCATATCAAACCTGGAGTGTAATGCAGTTGTAGGCATTTGTGGCATATTCTCAGTTTAACAACAGGCCGTTTGTGATGGTTAAACCCACAGGAAGCTGGGAATTGGAATTGTAGTATACAGTCCTCTAGGCCGTGGCTTTTTCTCTGGAAAAGCCACTGCTGAACAGTTGTCTGATACAGATGGTAGACTGGTAAGCTTTATAAGTACTTATCCATATTTTTATGGTTGGGTGTGTGTGTGCGTGTGTGCATCAATGTAGGGTACAATTAAAACAAGAGTCCAGCAATGTGTGCGTGTGTGCATATAGGGTACAATTAAAACAAGAGTTCAGCAAGGTATGTTACATAATGCATTTGTGTCCATGTCAGGTCCGACACCCAAGGTTTCAGCGTGAGAATCTCGAAAAAAACAAGGTTTTCTATGAGAATATTGCAAAACTGGCAGAGAGGCATGGTTGTACACCAGGACAGCTTGCTTTGGCATGGGTTTTGCATCAGGGGGATGATGTAGTGCCTATTCCTGGTAAGCACCTTAAATCTGCAAGTTTGTATTTGCTTCGCGGTAAGAACTTGCATGTTTGCGAAGCATGACATGGGATGCTCTTGATTTGGGCAGGCACATCAAAGACGAAAAACTTTGACGAGAACTTAGGTTCCCTTAAAGTAAAGCTCTCTCAAGAAGAGCTTAAAGAAATTGCTGCTGCAGTACCCGTGGATGAAGTTGTGGGGTTAAGATACGCTGATAGTCACTATAAGCATGTATACAAGTTTGCAGACACACCTGCTTTCCAAGCATGAGAAAAGCTGTTACTAAAGCTTTGTACATTGTGATCTTTGGGGCAGTATGGTATGCTTATAGACGGAGGAGGAAAGAAAAGGATCTACACATAAGCCATGCTTGAAGTCGGATACTATACATGAAGATGTTTCTTAGCTAGACATAAGCCGTGGGCTCAAAGTGTATGCTGTGGCAACTCAAAATGCCAAGATAATTAATACTGCCAATAGAAAGCTCTGTTCCTTTGGATCTTATGGCAATCCATTATATATATGTGTACACACATACACACAAATACATTTAAATATATATATATGACTTAGAGGTAGACATTCGGGCATATAAACCTAATATTGATTTGGTCTACTAAAGAGAAACCTTTCTTTGTACAATATAAGTATTCTCATGCTTTTGAGTGGTTTTGATAGGCAGGGCCTTGTTTTAAGTGCGAGATGTTGTAGGACTTGCAGAAAAGACTAAGACAGTGTGGCACACAAGATCACTATAAATCACCATTGTGATTAAAGAAAAAGAGTGTAAGTTGCATTCCTGAGAGGAAGAAAGCAAGGAGATCAAATGCTGTGCGCGCGCGCACGTGTGTGCACAGTGTGACATCTTTATAATGCCATTCTGTGATTGTCTTGCATTGAGAACACACACACACACACACACATACACACACACACACACACACATGCATAGAGCGCACAATGAAAGAAAAAGGATGTGACTCACCTCTCCCAGCTGTAGGTTTGCTTTGCGGAGCCTCCTTGAGCTTGGGAGGGATCCACTTGTGCATCATCACCTTTAGATCATGAGACTACCTCGTAGTCAGACCACCACCATGCATGGTACTGGTATACAAAGCTCGGCAACCCTCGGCCCATTTTAGATCTACATCCACACAAGGCATGCTCAACATTGAGCTCGTCACATGCTCATATAGGACTTGGTGTATGGTACTGGTCTACAAAGCTTGGTAGCTCTAGACTTACCTTCGGGCTAGTCTACATCTAGATCCACACAATGCATGCTAAAAATTGAGTTATGATGAGCTCGTCTCATGCTTATATAGGACTTTGGCATTGTACGATCCATACTTGAATGGGCTAAATTTCTCTCTCTCAAAAGCTAGTTGCTTTTTAATATGATGCTTATGGACATCATCCCATGCCCATGCCAATGCCAAGGATGTAAACAAACTTGTCCTCTTAAGAGCTCACCTCCGTAGGAGTAAAGACAAATGCTCTCCCTCAGAAGATGCTACTTAATCTTCATTTGTCTTGTATGGAAGCCTTGACCATTAAACATATCTAAATGCATAAAATGCTTTTTATGAATAGGAAAGTCTTTATTCTTTTTATGGTAGTGTCTAGTCCTTTAAAATAGAGATTAGGTGCTTTATGACACTCCTTAATAACTATTAGCACAATGCTTCTCCTTAATGATATAAGTAAAAATGTAGTGTAAATTGAAGAGTACAATTAAATGTCCAAATCAAAGGAGTTTTGTAAAAGAATGATATTGCATGAAATAGCAGCTTTCAAATGTTTGAACTCTCAATGGTAGATATTAGTGTATAATTAACTAATAAACAACATAAAACTTTGTGAGAAAATGCTTACATATGTATATATATATATGTTAATCACTCTGTTAGTTAACATGGTTTACCCACCTGACCTACCATAAGGTGATTTGCCATCTCACTTGCTCGGACGGACACTTATCTTTTATAAGATGGCGTTGGAATATATAAAGCAACATTACCATGCGCTTAATGTCAAATACGGAAACTCTTTAGATTTTGTGTATATAGTTTCTTGAGAGTGGTAATAGAGGTCGGATCATTTTTAAGTTTGACTAGCCTAGTGTGAAAACTAGTCATTTGTATATAAGTCATTTTTGACAATAAGCAAGATACAATCATTCCATTGTAATAATTTTGTTGTAAGATGGTGTTGGAATATATAAAGCAACATTACCATGCGCTTAATGTCAAATACGGAAACTCTATAGATTTTGTGTATATAGTTTCTTGAGAGTGGTAATAGAGGTCGGACCATTTTAAAGTTTGACTAGCCTAGTGGGAAAAATAGTCATTTGTATATAAGTCATTTTTGACAATAAGCAAGATACAATCATTCCATTGTAATAATTTTGTTGTAAGCTTTCCTTCTTCCCTCTTCATGCTTGCTTGCATGCTATTGGATTCTTACATGCTAGATGGATGCTTGTTTGAATAGATATGATTGTAGGTTTCTCGCTTCCATTAGCTTCTTCATTCCTCACCTTTTGTGAGAGAGAACCATCGAGAAGAACCATCTCTTCTTGCCTTCATCTAGGCATTGAGAGCTCTACCTTCACCCATTGGCAAAGGAGCATTGCGGTGCGTGACAATGGAGTGAGGATGCGACGGCATACGAGCTAGCACGTTCACATTGGGAAGTAGACAAAGCAATGAAATCTTAGAGCTGCAAAGTGTTAGTCTTTAAATACATGTGATTGTAGGTTTCCTGCTTCCATAAGCTTCTGTATGTCTTTTGTGAGAGGGAAATATCGTAAGAAGAACCATCTCTTCTTGCCTCCATCTAGGCATTGAGAGCTTTACCTTCACCCCATTGGCAAAAAAGTATTCCAATATAATAATGGAGTGAGGATGCGAAGGATGAGCTAGCGCACCCACATTGGGAAGCTGCATTTGGGGCTCTAAGGTAACACCCAATGACACATGCTTCAACAAGTCTAAGGTAAGCTCTTGACTAGAGCATATTTAGTGACGATCTCAAGGAGTAGCCTGGGGCTTAGCTCCATTTATCCGTCCATTCCAAGCTATCGGGTTATTGCCCGGAGGTCGCACTCCGAAAAGCATACACTTTTCAAGCCATTGGATGTGTTTAATTTGAAGTTTGTTTGCTAGGATAAAATCTTGGTTTCTTGGTGATTTTCATGAAATTGAAACCTTAGAGACTTAGATTCATTGCTTTGATCTAAGGATGTTAAGAACAATGGTTAACATTATTCTAAGTGTGGTTATGCTTCATGTAATTTATTTTTATGCAAAACCATGCTAAACACTTCATGTAAAAAGATATAGGATGACCGAGCTTACGACATTTATAACGCCCACTATGAGCAACAAGCCTAGGTGTACATAGAGCTAGAGAACCAATTTTGGGCCCCCAATTGTTAAATGGGCGGTTGACCCCGTTGTAAAGAGAGAGCTCATGTATATAAGTGACTTATGAAAAGGATATAATTCCATTATCACAATCGAGTCTTCTTGTTTTTCTCTCTTGCTCTCTTCTGGCTATCTATGGTGGTGAGCTTGGGTGTGGATGCATGCATGCTTGCTTGATTATATGTGTGCTTGTAGGTGATGCTCTCTACCTTCTCCCTTCTTCTTCTTCTCCTTGGTCTCTGTCTCTGTCTCTCTCTATCTCTTGCACGCATGATGGCATTAAGATAGGAGTAGATCTCTCCATAACTCGTTCTCTCATTGCGCCCTACCTAGATCAAGGAAAGCTCCACTTGGGTGACATAAGTGGTAGTGGAGTGAGCCCCTAGTGGCTTCATATCGAGGAGTTAACTCTCTTAGGGTTGGCTAAGTGCATGTTCCTGAACCGACCCTTGTATCTTTCCTTTTCTCTTCTCTTCTTCCTCTCTCATGCAAGGAGAATGCTCATGTAGGTGAACATCTTTGGCACCATGCCCAGGATAGCACTTAGCTTAGGGTCCTCCATAATCTATTCCTAAGCTAGAGTCTTGTTTTTGCCTAGATGGAATGCAAACCCACTGGTAGAAGTTGGTTATGAGATGCTTGTTTGAATTGTGTTATTTTGTGTTTCCTTGTACAATGGAGTTGCAAGAGAATTGGGAGCATTAAGAGCTTCGGAGGTTACACCAAAAGAAGAAGCTACAAGTGCTGTGATTTTTCTCTTCATTTCATTAATTTTGATTTTTCTTTGAAGTAGTTAAAAAACTACATATTCGCTAAATCCCACCATTAATCTTAAGATATTACGATTAATTAGGTGTTCCTTGCATCATTAGATAGCTTAGGACTAGCCTAAGCCATCCATAAAAAGAAAACCCTAAAAAATCATCAATTGAGGGGGAGAAATTAGAGAAAGACCGTGGAAAAATTGGGTGCAGTTCAATCTCAAGTGAAGTGAATGGCTGTTCACTTCACAGAGGTACGATTGTAGCTCCCTTAGCCACGCTTGTTCACTTCTTGTTGGAGAATCTCACCAAATATGTCTCATAAATGAGAGTCATGTGCATTAAAAAGGGCATAAATGTACATTTAAAGAGCATAAATGTAGTACAGCTTAACTATAAGGAGAATATTTGAAGGTGGCTGTCAGAAGATACATCGTTTTGGCGTAGTCAAGATATTTGCTTGTCAGTCTCTCTGTGAACGTCAGTACCTTCACAAACGTACGTCCATTCCTTCCCAAGCTTGAGTGAATGGCTATACCTTTACGAGTGAACGCATATTTTCCCTCACGGATGAAAGTCTTTTTCCTAACACAAGACACAGATGTACCCTTTTGTTAATTGAACGCTCGTTCCACTGATAGAGGAATGCCCATTCTTCTCTCTAGTCACAATCGTACTGACACATGAATGCCCATTCCTCCACAAGGGAATGCCCGTTCCTGTTTCCAATCCATGACTGTACCTACAATGTACGGTCGTAACTCTTATTAAGCCACGTCCATACCTACATCTGGTAAACGGCCGTTCCTAAGCTCCCTAAGGGCAAAAAAATTTCCCTGTCTAGAGTGTGACTCTGCACTGTTACTCAATGTATTCATGCACCTATGTTCAGGGAAATTGGTGCGAAACAACCCCTTATTCGACGACACTCAACCCTCTTATGCACAATCACTTGTGCTAGATCTAACCCTTTGGTTAACACAACATGGAGTCAAAAAGTGTTAGTCTTTGGTTAACACAACATGGAGTCAAAAAGCGTTAGTCTTTGATAGCAGTAGTGAAAGCATAGGACATCTAAGCACGGGACAAACCACCCTCGACTTAGAGTCAAGATTGCCTAGTGCATGGACAAACCATTGACTCAAGAGCAAGCCCCAGGATCCCCTGCATATTCACGAAGGAGTCTTGCCTTGAGATTAAAAAACTTTATCCTGGGAAACAAACAATCAAAAGAGCCTCATCCCAGGGACACGAGCATGAAAAAACTCACACCTCAGCTAGATCCGAGACCAGAGGTAGGACAGGGTCCTGATGACCTAATTCAGATTGATCCAACGATTTGGGGAGCCATGTTGGATGCTGCGGCGGGTAGATTCATTCCAAGATCGTAGGCTAGCACCAAGCCAAGGACAAGAACCAGCTCCACAAGGTCTAGAGACCTCCTACCAAAGAGAAAGAGTCCACCCATAACTCTCCAACCAGCTCCACGAGGTTTAGAGACCTCTTACCAAAGAGAAAGTCCACCCAGAACTCTCCAGCCCCCAGCACACGGTACACATGTACAAACACTACCCACCTCGTGGGGTGTATCCCAGATACCATATGGATCCTTATGAAGCATACACCAGCCCACCACTGAGACATGGTTCATAGATGGGATACTATCTTCTTGGTCTAGCTCCCCGGCCTATAGTACCCCAATCCGCACAAGCCCTCGATCATGGTAGAATTAACACCTAAAATGTTGAGGATAGCCATGAAAATAGGAAAGGGGGTAGCTTCAGGAATTGTACCACCAGCACCTGCGAATTCGGTGCAAGGGCCAAGACCGGAAAGAAAGAAACCAGCCCACATTTCCAAACTTATCAATTACTAAGTTTAATGGGTCCGGAGACCCATACCTCATTTGGAGATGTTTAACCAGATCTGTGAGGCATTTGGACACATGGAAGATTAGGTTAAGGTGAGTGCCTTTGGCCTCACCCTTGACGGGAAAGATGGACAGTGGTTTCGATCACTAAAAGTGGAAGACAAGGCTACCTTTAACGCCTTGAAAGAGGCCTTGAAAGAGGCCTTCAAAGAAGGATATTCAAGATAAGGAACTTGATGGAAGACAAGGCTACCTTTAACGCCTTGAAAGAGGCCTTGAAAGAGGCCTTCAAAGAAGATATTCAAGATAAGGAACTTGATGGAGTCTACTCGAACAGTTGTAGAACGTAAAACAGAAAGAGGAGGGAGAATCCATCCGGGACTATATCAACTAGGTGAGATATCTTCCCTCTGGTTGTAAACGATAGGGACAAGTTCTGTGAGTGACGAAAGATTGATCGATTGATTCCTAGAGGGACTTGAACATGTAGCCGTGCATAACTCCCTATATGCTCTAGGGCATACCTCCTTTGAGCAATGCTGCAGAAACACCATGGATTTCAAGGCCAATTTCAAGGAAACTCGTTCCCGAGAATTGCATGAGGGCACTTCTGAAGCTTCCTTCAAAACCACAAGCACAAAATTGGAAGGAAAGGAAAGGAAAAGAATTCTTTTTAGGACAATAGGTGGAGCAGCTAGCATTAATGCAACAAATGACACAACAATGGAGAGTAGGCCAAGGCCGTGACCAAGTTGGGCAACCTCATCTTTACCCCAAGAGAGAACTAGTGTGGTGCCTGATTTGTGCAAACCACACTAGGACGGAATGTCCACATTTGAGACCTAGATTCACTCTTTAC
The DNA here is from genome assembly GCF_041138505.1 of Cibotium barometz. Classification (NCBI taxonomy): domain Eukaryota; kingdom Viridiplantae; phylum Streptophyta; class Polypodiopsida; order Cyatheales; family Cibotiaceae; genus Cibotium; species Cibotium barometz. Next base: position 30,064,734 of record NC_141055.1, on the reverse strand, counting down.
TGTGCTTATTACTGCCAAAGATGGGGCAATCATGAAACCTCAAACTACTACCACCAAATAGCTGCTCCACCTACCACAAGCCTTGCCACATAAATTGAGGCAACCGCTGGCCTGCCAGACCCAACACAACATAATGCACCTCCACCTAGCCATGAAGTGGCCTTGCAAGGAATCCTCAGGGTACCCAAAGCACACTTGCCACCCCCAATCCTCCCACCATAGCCACCATTACCTCAAGTGATCCATGTTCATCACCAGTTGGCCTTGACGAAAATCTTTAAAGAAGGTGAGGAGGGAGAAGCCATTAACAACACCATCTTTAAGCCCCCTGAGCCGAGAAGCCCACCCCAAAAAATCCTTAGTCACTACATGATGGAGGGTGAGCACATGTACCTCGTATACCTATGACAGCCGCAACTCCATGGGGATGAGATTTGAACAGTATGTCTAAACGACTGCCTATGCAATGTTATCATTGTGCTAGACCTCATCGAATAGTTGACCGTCCGGGCAAGAAAGGGATGGTGAGTACTCTTGTGAGTACTCCCACCTTAACTCCCTTATGCACAGGTTATGTGAGAGACCATATATACAAGGATTTCCCATTAAGGATGTGTGTAATAGGAAAGGAAAATGAAGCTAAAGTAAGTATCAACATTAACTTGTTGGGCGTATGGGATGCCTTCATCTACACACAGTGCCTTTGAATGCAGTCACATGAATGCAAAGCAGGAGGAGAGCCACAGCCCACGTAAAACAAACTGAGGCAACCTAGGAACTCAACAGAGGTCCCAAGCCAAGCACCACTTGAGAGACTCCTTAGAGAGGTAGACCCCAAAGCCACAATAGTCTTGTACTAGGTGGGCCCTATTACTACGTATCTTAAGCCCTGCTACTATGTATCTTAAGAATCTAAGGGATGACCACCCAAGAAGATCAGACACTGAAGTTCATATCCCTATACCCTACACCTTGAAAAGTCTAAGCATGAATAGGAATGACCAAATTCATGAACCTACACCCATTTCGAGAGATATTACATATCTCTCTTCCTTTCTGTCTTCACAAGTCCAGATTCCCATCGACACCTTACTTCAAGGTAGCCCGAGTCTATGGAAGGATTTGAAGGATTGGATGGAAGGAAGGCTTGGAAAAGGAATGGAAGAACATGTAGAACTAGGAAGTTCCAGTGAGACCGATGAGGAAGGATCCATAGAACGAGACGGAATTACCAACATTCCTTTAGTTTGTGTGAACAAGTTAGGGCAGTATTTTCAAGGAGATGAACTCAATGCAGCACTGCCCCTAACTTTTTATGAACTTCAAGTCACCACCATCCTTGATGGCAAGGAGTGAGCATTGTTACACCAAACAATGTTGGGAAAAATGGGAAAACCTCCTATGGATGACACCACTTTGATTGTGAAACTAGTTGATGGAGCCACCGCAAAGCCCATAGGCCTTGCGGGATTTGAAGATTAAGATTCTTGGAACCAGTTTCCAACACACCTTTGTGGTGATGAACTTTGGGCCAGCAATCTGTTTCCTACGATTACATCTTAGGATGACCCTTTATGAGAGAAACCAGGATGATCCATGACTGGGACACGGATCACATTTACATTCGGGAAAAAAACCAAATGCTAAAGGTCAGCCTACACACTTTGAAGATCCATTCAATGAGCGAGGTATCCTTGGCTGAAGATTCAGTGACTGCTACGAGATGTATAGCAGTACACTTATGCCACATGTGCCATAAAACGTTGGACGATGAATGGGATAGCATGAAATAGATTTTGAGAACTGGATGCAAATCCTTGCTACCATGCATATACTACCAAAACGCATGGGTACAAGATTTGCCATGGTAGATGGGCAAGAGATCACACCCCTGTACAGATTTGACCAACTGTTTAATATAAATTTAGACAATTCTCCAAATCTATAAAAAATTCATATCTCACTCCTATTAAGGACTTGCCTAATGCTCTTCTCAATAGATTTGGCCAACCATTAAATACAATTATCCAAATATATATACACTTCATAGCTCACTCCCTCTCATATCCCTTTAAAGTATTTAACTAAGTCTAATATTTTAACTTCATCCCTCTAGAGTACTCAGTCATGATCTGATTAATAGATTGTTTTTTCTATGTAAATAATAAATGATTAAAAATTATAAATATTTACAAAATGTATGAAACTAAGTAAGTTGATGACATCAAACTTTGAATAGGTTCAAAACGTCAAAGAGGAAGACATCATCCACACTTTTGCTAAAAGCTCCAAGGGAAGCTCAAGGCTTGAGATTTTTGACGGCATTAATGAGGACAAGGCATGGAATTGGTACCTTGACTTATATAATGAAGAGGGAACATGTGAAATTATTTGAATTACAACTCAAGAAAGAGACATACAAAAAGCTTGGTTTAGTATAGGCATTATTTGAGGGGATTGCAGGAAAATAAAGAGTTCCATGCATTCATGTGGATATTAGAGACTCTAATAAATCATACTTGTTGGATGCATTTTCTTATGATGACGCAAAGATGAAGACCGATGGTGCTCAATCTATGTTAACAATGGGTTGGTGTATAGAGGAGGAGGATGATGAGCCTATGATAAAACAATACATAGATGGATTTTACAAGGTTCAAGCCAATATTTCAAAGGATGAGGCTAGAGGTAAAACAAAAATAGTGAATCAAAAAACACAAACATCATCTACAAAAGAGGGAACCAGTTTGCATTCTGATAAGTATCCTTGGAGTGTATACCAAGTTGGACCAGACATGGAAGGGATGGAGTTCATGTGCAACACATTCAAGGAACCAATTACCATTGGCACAATGGTGATTGATGCAGTTCATGGGGTTCGTACCATGACATGGAGCTCAAACACGTTTGAGATGATGTTGCATGGATTTTTAAAACTAGCTATTGAACCTGCACAATTCATCCTCAATCGCATTTGTAACATTCAAGAAACTTGTAGCCTTGGAGAGTACTTTAGAGAAGGTAACTGGAAATACAAGATGGCAATTGGTAGCATGGATATTAACGCTCCTAATACATATCATGTGGATGGATCAATCAATAATTTATTGGCACATGTATTAGTGAGCAAAGAGAAGGAATTCATGAACAATAATTGCTACCAAGATTTGGAGCATAGACCATATATTTTGGATATTGTTGACAATAGTGATAGTGATAGTGGTGACTCAGATGGACATGAAGAGAAAGCCAGTGCACATAGACTATTACTAAAGATGGAAGATGTTATTTTTGCAATTATACGATCTTTTTATAGGGAGGATGAGTATGTTTTTGATGTATTCACATCGGAAAGCGCATGCAGAATGGCTCTTGCAAACAAACGGAAGACAGTGGCAATGGTTCCAAGTTTATAAGAATTATGTGAGATTGAATCAATGTGTTTAAGATTTGTTGAGGGGAATCTTGAAATCAGTTCATGGGCTAGAATCACAAAGCAAGGAGATGATTCTATGTTTACAAATAAGAAGCTTATGAGATAGAATGCCCCATACCAGAGCATATAGCTACACTTACAAAGGAGCATGAAGGGGCAATGTTAGACTTTGTTGATTAACTTCTTCGTGAGCCAGACACAACAGGTGTTTAAAAAGCATATTTAGTTCTCATTTTATTGGTAGGATAGTTTTTTTCCATTGTGATATGTAAGTAAACACTCTAGGAATATTATCAGTTAGATTTGTATGTATGGTACTTATGATCTTGACTTAGTAGGAGAACTTCTATTTTCTTTTTGTAAAATTCAAAGACACTATTATTGAGCTAATTTGACTGCATCATAATCTGTTCATAATGACAAAGTGACTACATCATAATTTGTTCATTGTTATAAAGTAAAATAATGCCATGCTCATTAGATCAATTAGACCACGTGTTTATGATTTTTTTATTGACACCCCAAACAAAGATTTGGACACATTCAAATTTAATCCTCACATATAGTTGATTATTTGGGTATGTTACTAAGGCCACATAAAGTTTATAGTCATACATAAGATTTGGAAAATTGGCCAAATCTATAGCATTTACACCCATGACATAGATTTGAACGAGTGACTAAACCTAGAAATTCACATCCATCTATAAGATTTGACCACTAACATACATAGATTTGGACAAGTAATTGAATCTAGCCGATAGCACCCATGCACAAAACGTCTACAGTCATCTAGTGAGATTTGGACAATTGACCAAATCCAACATTTAGATCTATCCAAATATGTGAACAACTAACTATATGACCAAATTTAATTCTATGTACTTAGAGATATATCGGGTATTTAAGAGCAATGCTAATTGGGTTCTTTTATATTGTTTAACCCAATGTAAACACTAATGATCATGAATTTTTATTGTTTTCAACAGTAATAATATTTAAAGTTTCTCCACTTTGCCTTTACCCATTTACAACCATCTCATTGGCCAGTTAAAAATGGTGAAGCCTTTTACATTAATGAGGTTGTGTTCATGGTTAAGAACTCGACAATTATGGATGCTGGTCAAGGGCTATTCATCCAATCAAGTGTTCCTCTTGGCCGACGCGAGCTTTGTTGCACTATTTTGGATCTAAATTTCTTCATGATGAATGGAATTTTTTGTGTTCCATGCACCCGAGATCAAGGAGGTACTCCATTCTTGAGGACCCAACAGTTGACATTAAAGGAGGATTGAGTCTATATAGTGTGGGTGATGTTTGAGATAGAAATGTGGCAGGTTACATAAATAGTTGTAGGGGTTCCAATGAGAAAGGAAATGTGAGATACGTGTTTTCTCCATCTTTTCACCTTGGCATAAACAAACTTACATGTCAATGAATAACCTTGAATATGGATATGTTTATGTTGAATCTATATGTAACCTCAAGGCAGGAGATGAGATCTTTGCCGATTATAAGTTTTGATTACAATATGTTATTAATATTAAGTTTCCATCATTTGTCATTATGTTTCATTCAATCTATTTTGTAAAATGAGCATTGGTCCTTTATAATTATGGCAATTTGTAAGTGTAATTGTTAAGGCATTATCTTTAATAATTGGTCTATCTTCAACTATATTTTTATTAGCATTGGTTCTTTATAGTCATGAAAATTTGTAAGTATCATTGTTAAGGCCTTATCTTTAATGATCAGTCATTTTTTCTTAGATTTGCAAACGTCATTTTTTCTATCTCCATTATTATCTTTGGCTAACTTACAAAAAAATATGACAATTGATACCATATTGGTAATTTTATAAATGGACATAATGATGTCATCAAGGTGGCACACTCAATGATGAGCAATGTTCATGGATGTAATATGAGTTAATGGATGTAATGTTGAGTTCATGGAAGTGAAGATATTTGTGAACTAAGGATATTAGTAGCTATATGAATAGACATAAGGATGTCATCAATTTGACACACTCAATGATTGAGTAATGAAAGATCCCTGCCCACTCCGTGCAATGAATTCGGGGGTGCTAGCAGCGAAAGTAGCACTTCTTGCGTAGGGGGCAGAGCCTCTCACTCGAGGCCTCGCCCACCGATATCCAGACAAGAAACTAATCCCTTGGTTTGTTCCAAAACCGAACTCGGAAAAGCTTCCCTCACCTAGAAAGCACGGGCGATTCCTCCAGGATATTTTTATTCTAACATAGTCAAGAGCCTTAACTAACCAAACTGATCTGACGGAACCAGTAAGTCACATGGTCAGATCAAGGAAGAGACTTGCACTTGGATCATAGAGCCTTAACTAACCAAACTGATCTGACAGAACCAGTAAGTCACATGGTCAGATCAAGGAAGAGACTTGCACTTGGATCATAGAGACCAATGCTTTTTCTCTCGTCAAGAGGCACAACCGTTGATTCTTTTCCATAAAACAAGGACTATCCGGGATTTACTTCATCTATCATAACATAACAGAATTGAGTCTCATTTTAGGGATCCATCAATCCAGCCTAACCGCATCCAATCCCATGGGTTAGCCAACCGCCCAACCACTGTAGTGATAGGATCCATTTAGGAATTTGGTTATGTTTTGTCCAAGGTACCAGGGAAAAGAGTTCCTAGGCCCCCTAGCCGGCACTTCACGCAAACTTCAAGATAAACACACCACTTACACACCCAATATGAAATTGCCTGTTTCACAGATTCAGTTGTCTTTAAAACAATCTTTTAATAAAACCATAGTATCACTGATCATAATCCTCCAAAATATCCGGTTGAATTCTAATTTCCAATCATTCCTTCATCGGTGTACCTATGGCATTATTGGAAACCAGAACGCTCATCACCACCTGTCCATTCAAGGGCCTTTTCAATAGTTCCTAGCTCATAGTACCCGGAAATATATTCACTTATAAAAATTCAAATGGACTCTCTATTGAAGATCAGCAAGATCAACCAATAGATCCATATAAAAGAGCCATGGACTCATCAGTTGAGGACTAGCAAGGTTAACCAGATCCATGCCCAAGTTCAGAAAACAACTCTAACACCTTGTTCTATTTTCTTCCTAGACGCACGCGTGGGTATCTTCGGTGACCCAGAGCCCGAGCACCGTATGGTCAGCACCCTCTAGGATTCTTCGCAGGTCACCTAGTGCTTCACTCATAGGCCGCTTCCTTGGTCCCTCATCCACCGTATTGGAAGCTCACCGTTTAAATCGAACCGAGGCTGGTCAAGACCTCAGCCGACCTTGTTACGCGAGATGTCCTCCGTTGACTCTCCGTCGAGCTATTGTAACTTTATCACTTAGGTCTCCATGACCTCATTCACAAGATGGTCAAAATGCTTGCCCAACATTCTTGACATATATATAAAATAGTCATTTAAAAACAAGTCATAAATACAGATTCTAACGAACTCTCATCTTTCCACATTGTTCCACCTAATTTCTCGTTATTCCACATTCTTCTCTACATCAATTTACTTTGCTTAATCCACATCCAATCATATGTATTCCTATTGTCCTTCATCCATTCTCATCCAATCACATCATATTACATTATCACATCTCATCACATCTCATCCATTCTCATCACATCTCCTCCATTCACATCTATCCCGATTCACATCACATCACATCACATCTCATCCATTGACATCTATCCCGATTCACATCACATCACATCACATCCATTCACATCTCATCACATCCATTCACATCTATCCTAATTCACATCACATCAAATTACATCACATCACATCCATTCACATCTACCCCGATCCACATCATATCACATCTCATCCATTCACATCTATCCCGACTCACATCACATCACATCCATTCACATCACATCTCATTCATTCACATCTATTTACATCACGTCACATTCACATCCATTCACATCTACCCCGATCCACATCACATCACATCCATTCACATCACATGTCATCCATTCACATCTATTTACGTCATGTCACATTCACATCCATTCACATCTCATCGCATCCATTCACATCCATCACATTAATTGCATCCCTCTCCCATCACATACATTCCATCCACATTACATCACGTCCACATCTATCCACATCCACATTACATCACGTCCACATCATATCTCATTCATTCCATCCACATTACATCATGTCACATCGATTCACATATCATCACATCTCATTCACATCTCTTCACACATTCACATCCACATTACATCACATCACATCTTATCCCATCCACATTCACATCCATTTACATCACCTCACATCCCATCCACATTAATTTACATCACACCATATCTTATCACATCGTATTCTCATCTTATTCTCATCTTATTCATATCGTAACATTTTCTACTTTACCGATATGACTTTTTCTAAATTTTTGCCAATTGCTTGGCCTAGTTAAAGGTACTTTTTCTCAATGGATATTTTCATATTCTTTCTCAAATTTCTCAAGTGAATTATATTCAATTTTCTTCTTTTGAGTAAAAGATTCATGGGATTTACAAAAATCAATTCTACCCATATTTTTCAAAAATCCTCAAAATTCCACTTTTGATAAATACTCATAATTTGAATTGTGCTAAAAATTTCTCTTTTTTTCATTTAATTTCATGGATCTCAAATATCATGGAAATTCCTCTATTTACATTTAAATGATTGAATTCCAAATGTCATGGGCTTTTATCATAAAATAAATTTATCTAAAATTAATCTTTTCTTTAATAAAATATCCATTATTTTAATTTTACCAAGAATTCCACTTTTACCATTTAAATGATTGAATTTCAAATGTAATGGAAATTTCTCTTTTATCATTTAAATTTTCTCATACATAAATTAAATTTATCTAAAATTTCTCTTTAAATAAAATATTCATTATTTTAATATACCAAAATTTCTCTTTTTCCATTTAATTACATGGATCTCCATTATCATGGGAATTTCTCTTTTTGCATAAAAATAAAATTACCAAAAATTTCTCATTTCTCTAATTATATATTTACACATAAATACTAAAAATTAGTTTTCCATGAATGTAATGAAAATTATTCTTTTAGCATAGGATGACTAATCCTAGAATGTGGTAGGAAGTCATCTTTTCACATAATGCATAAAAATGAGTTATGTATTAATTTCTAAAATTTTTGCCATAGCTCCGTTGCTATTACTGATAATTTTTAATATTTTTGAAAAGAATAAGATTTTATAATACAATTATGATAGATTAACTATCATTGGACCTAAATCTAATTTGTGGAACTAAATCATAAGTTTTCTATAATTTTATTAGCATAACAGCATAAAAAAGCCATTTTCTAACCTCTAGCTTAACTAGCATAGAGTTTGATTTTTGAATTGAGAATTTATCAATAAGAAGCATATATTTGAATAAGAAATAGTCATAGGAATGACCATTCTTTTGGGGGAGAGAGAGATATACATAAAAAACATCCTAATTAAGCATAATTATAAACTTTTTGTGATTAATCGTTAGAATTCTTATAGAGAGCTTAATTTGCATTGAAAAACAATTCATTTGAAACTTCTCAAGCTTGAGAGGGGTTGAGAAGTGAAATCATTGAGAATATTAAAGAAAACCATAGAATTACATCTTACCTCTTGATTTTGCTTGCTTCTTTCTCTTAGAAGGAAGCCCCCAACCAATTAATTGGTTTAGTGTGTTGAGAGGAAAACTCCAAGGATTGTTGAAGAGAGAGAGAAGCTCCAATCTCTCCAAAAGTAGAGGATTTTTAAGGGAGAATAGAAAATATCATTATTTTAATGTAATACTGGCATGGTATAGCTCAAAGATGAGAAGACAAAAGAATGAGGGTCTATTTATAGGTGAGGGAGGCCACTAACTGAGTCCAACTAAGTTCTAGAATTTTCCAACTTCAGTTTGGCTGAAGTTCTAGAATTTTTCAACTTCAGTTTGGCTAAATTTGGACAAGATTTGGACCAGTTTAGCTCCCATTTTGATCTAGTTTGATTCAAGAGAGAGGAGAGATAAAAATATCTTAATATTTTTTGAATTAAAAACCCTCCCACACATGTGAAGGAGGTGCCTACCTCAAAGGTCTCCCCTTCCTTACCAAGGTGTTAAAAATTCATCATTCCTCCAAAATATCTCAAATTTTTAGTAATATCTCATAATTTTTAACTAATAAACCTTGTACTCAATCAACTCTTCATCTTATGTGAGCATTTACTCATTTTTGGATATTTTCATTCGTTTATTGGATTTATCTCATCCCAACACTTGGATTAATCTTATTGGCCCATAGAAACCTTAATTGGACCATAATCCAAAAATTTCAGAAAATCGTGACCCTTAGGCTAAGGTCTTTTAAATCATTTTTAATTGACTCCTAATGCACTTTGGAGAATTTTTTTAAACTTTTGTTTCAGGGAAATATATTTTTGATATTTAGAGAATTTGTTTATCCAAAAATATCTCAATATTGAATTATCTCTCTCTAGACATTTTCTCTCTCTAGACCAAAATAGGGTAAAACAAGATCTTTCTTCTATTTCAGAGAGATGAATAATTACAAGAACAAAAGGGGAGGTTCTTACACCTTTACACCTCAAAAGGTTGAGGGAGGAATCTTACATCCTACCCTACTTAAAAAACGCGAGATGTCCTTATCTCGCAGGTGCAGTATAATCTCTTTCATCGTCTTCTTCTTCAATCACTTCTAGCGTTACTGCTTAGGAAGTGGACAGCCGATTTGGGAACATCTCTCTTTGACTTTCCCTATTTTGAGGCGGAGGCCTTGCATTACTTTGGATTGAAACTGAGGGTTGGTTAGAGGGTCTACCTCTAGGATTTTCTCGATTTTGACGGAAAGGAACCTGATTACTCTGGAAGGAAGGAGCCAGAGTCTAGAATCTTGGTCCTTGATTTCCCCGCCCCAAAAACCTTGATCCAAAAGGAGTCGGGCAATCCATACTGCGATGTCCAAATCCTTGACAATTATAGCATTTCACTTCCTTGTTCAAGGGTGGAACTTCTGAAGTTGAATTCCAGGGGATTGAGCTCCAAGAAAAGGACCTTTCTTCCATTCTAGAACTTTCCATATTTTGAGCTTGACCTTGTTGTCTCTTAGGCGGTGGAAGGTTGGAATCACCTTCTGGAGCTAGAAATCTTTTGAAAGATGATGATGCTGGCTTTGGTGAGACCTTGACATGAAAGGCCTTGGCGAAATCCTTCACCATCCGCACTGCTTTGGCCATGGAAACTGGCTTGGCATTCTTCACTAGGATATTCAAAGGTTCGTTCAGTCCTCGAATGAACCTGGCCTGTTCTTCATCCAGCGGCGGTGGAGTACTTAAGGAGGAGAGCGAATGCTTGGTGATACACTTCAATAGTTCTACTCCCCTGGGTTAACTCTAAGAATTCGTTCATCTTGGTTTCCAAAAAGTCGAGAGGACATAATCTCTTCCTTAGGTAAATCTTGAGATCATTCCATGTCTGGGTGTTCCGATCCAGACGGTTTGTCTCGTAGTGGTTTCTCCATGCCACTCTGGCTGTTTCTACTATCTTCAGCCTTGCAAGAGTCATTTTACTTTTCTCGATGTACCCGGTGACATCGAAGTATTCTTCCATTGCTTCGAGTTCATTTCTCCACAGCCTCGCCCAAGTTTTTCCCTTCACCCTTGAAAGGTCCAGGCTGCAATCTATGAAGAGTTTTATGAACATTCAAGTCGAGCTCTTCCTCATCGAGTTGGGGGTTATCATTCCTACCACGACAACCTCGATCCATGATCCTATCAATACGAAAATTCTTGTTAAGTCCCTTTATTTATAATTCAAATCCGACTTTAGATCAAACTGATTCTGGGGTTCTTTAGATTGGTCAGCCCCCCCACAAAATCATGGGATAAAGATTCCTTCTAACAAAAGAACATACAGAACTCATTATCAGAGAATAATTCATTCATATTCAAGAAAGAGACTTGCACTTGGATCATAGAGACCAACGCTTTTTTCCTTGTCAGGCACAGCTGTTGATTCTTTTCTATAAAACAAGGACTATCCGGGATTTACTTCATCTATTGTAACATAACAGAATTGAGTCTCATTTTAGGGATCCATCAGTCCAGCCTAACCCCATCCAATCCCATGGGTTAGCCAACCGCCGAACCGTTGTAGTGATAGGATCCATTTAGGAATTTGGTTATGTTTTGCCCTAGGTACCAGGGAAAAGAGTTCCCAAGCCCCCTAGCTGGCGCTTCATGCAAACTTCAAGATAGCCACACCACTTACACACCTAATATGAAATTGCCTGCTGTGAGATCCCACTACCCCCTCCGCGCACCGGATTCGTGATTGATAGCAGCAGAAGTAACTTCCTCTTGCGCGGGGTAGGGTATCCCACTTGGGGCCTCGCCTTGAATGTCCAGACACGAGACTAGACTGGTGGTCATTTCGAAAACCAAAACCGAAAAAATTTTCCTTGTTCAAAAAACGGGGATGATTCCACCTTTTTTATTTTCTTAACAAATTTTCTAACGGGGTCAAGAGACTAAACTATCCTTCACCTGATTAGACTAGATAGAAGGAAAACTATTACAGACTTAACTTGAAGAAATTAACGCTTTTTTCCTAACTGAAATCAGGCACAACCGTTGATCTATTCATTTGAGAAGTCTTCAGGTTTTTATTTAACTACTCGAGTTCTAAGTGTATTCCTATTAATCAATTTCATTATTAAAACTCTACTAATTCTAGCCTAACCCTATCTGGCCCATGGGTTAGCCACTGCCCAACCACTGGAATTGGTAGAACCAGACAATTACTCACCCACCCATAATTGAATGCCTTTCCTAACTTTTGCTTTCGAATACAGATACGCACACACTCCTCTTTAAACTTTAACTTATAAAACAATCCATTGACAAACAGTTATTGATTACAGATGTCATAACTCAAAATTTTCATCCAATCCTTGTTTCAAAAAAAAAAAACAGTATCACTCTGTACTCTCCGTTGTGACCCGCTAGTCAGCAACGAGATCCAGTAACAGATTACAACAATCATTGGTCCATCATACAATATCTTCCTCCACGACATACGCATGGGTGTCCTTGGCACCGCGAGCCCGTGCATCGCCTGGTCAGAACCCTCCAGGATCCTCCTTAGGTGTCCTGGCACTTCACTCAGGGGACCGCTTCGTCGGCCCTCGTTCATCGTACTACCGGAAGCGCACCATTTTAACCGCACCAAGGCTGGTCAAGACCTGGGCAGGCTTTGTTGCGTGAGCTGTCCTTTGAACACTCCCCACCAGCTGTTGCAATCGAACTTCCCTTAGAAAAACACATATACCAAATGCTCCCTCCAGCATTCTGGCGTAAGACAGTCCTTTAAGAAAACAGGGTTTCTATGCAAGTTTTTAGTTTGATTTTCTTTTGAATACAAGGAGTATATCTTGAATCAGTATTCTCAAAACTTCTCATCATAATTCTGAATTCCATAACAGAATTCCTCGAATTTTGTAACTTGATCCACAGATCAATTCAAAGGGTCTCAACTTAGTTTTAGGTTTGGTGGGAGATTGGAGTGTATTTTTTTGAACTTGTCACATCTTCTTTCCTCGAAACTGACGAAGAAGTTTGGTCTTGGTCATAGTCTGATTTTGGGTTCGAGTCTGATAAGGTTTGTCCTGAACTATCTTTCTCAAAAAGGGGGTGATATTTCAGTTATTATTTTACTAAATTTCATTCATTGAATGTTCACTTAACTGATTTCTAAATTAATCACGAATTCTGATGAGGGATTAATCATTTATCTGAAATTTCGACTACGATAGATTTTTTGAATTTTTTCTTTACAATCCGAGTGAATATGAAACGATAGAAATTTCTCTCTTAGAGTATTTACTTATTCATTTTTATCAAATATTCATGGAAATTAAACATAGAATTAAAGAGAATCTAATTTTGATATAAAAATTTCTTTATACATCTATTTATGCATAAAATCCAACTTCAATGGAAATAACACTTTTATATAAAAAAATTTATATTATGCATATTTCCATTGATAGAAATTGAATTCAATGAAAATAACACTTTTATAATAAAAAAATTTCTATTATGCATCTTTCCATGCAGAGAAATTAAATTCAATGAAAATAACACTTTTATAATAAAAAAATTTCTATTATGCATCTTTCCATGCATAGAAATTAAATCTAATGAAAATAACACTTTTATAATAATTTTTTTTATATTATGCATCTTTCCATGCATAGAAATTAAATCTAATAAAAATGACACTTTAATAATTAAAAAAAATTCCAATATGCATCTTTCTATGCATAGAATTTAAATCTAATGAAAATAACACTTTTATAATAAAAAAATTTCCAATATGCATCTTTCTATGCATAGAATTTAAATCTGATGAAAATAACACTTTTATAATAAAAAAATTTCCAATATGCATCTTTCTATGCATAGAATTTAAATCTAATGAAAATAACACTTTTATAAAAAAAACTTTCAATATGTATCTTTCTATACATAGAAATTAATTTCAATAATTTTATCAATGATATCCATGCATATTCATAGATGAATATGTACATGGAGTAGATAAAAATATTTCTTTTAGAATGCACAAACGGTGGGGATTACTCTTTTAGAACAACATAAAGATAAACTTTATTTCCTCAAAATTTAAGAAAATTTTGCCATAACCTCCTTTGTATGGCTGACCATTTCTCAATTTTTACATTCTAATAACACTTTAAAATTAATCCCAATTTGAAGTAAAGTACTCTAATCTACTCAATTTTATCACTTTCTAAAGAGTAAACAATAAGAAAAGTTTAAATCAATTTATTTGTTACACATATTAGGATAAAGAAGGGCTGAATTCTTAAGGAAGAGAAGGGGGTAGCCTTTTCATCAAGGCATTATCATCAAGATTCACTAAAAAAGCAAAGAAATCAAAAAACCATAGATTAGAAATTAAAAAGTAGAGTTTTTAACTTACATGGAGTTTTGTGAGCTTTCCTTTGGCTTGAGGGATTGAGGGTTCTACTCTTGTTTGGATCACGAGTGGCCACCAATTCTTTTGAAGAGGATTTCGTCAAAAACACTTGAATTATCAAGTGAATTCAATGTATTTGGCTCTCTCGGGAGGAGTAGAGTAACAATGCATAAACACTATTAAGCTTTTACACAGAGGGAGGCTTCTATTTATAGGAAAAAGTGAGCCTCAAACTAAGCAAACTGATTCTAGAATTTTCCAGATCAGTTTTGTCAATTTTTGACCATTTTTGGGTTAGTTCAGCTTACTTTTTGGAACTAGACTTGAATTAGGAGAGAGGAGAGATGAAATATCTCATTTTATTGATTTAAAATGGAAAGCAATGATGAGAAAAAAGGCGCCTCCTTCATGAGGGGGAATCCCCACTCTGAGGTGTCAAAAATTCATTTTTTTAATGTTTCCTTCGGTCCTTAGTCCACTCTTCATCTTATGAGTATTTACTCATTTTTGGGGGGGTTTTTCTTTATTTCTTTTATTTAGCTCCTCCCTACATTTGGATTAATCTTATTGGTCCCTCAGAACCTTAATCCAAAATTTTCAAAAAATCTAGACCCTTAAGGCTAAGGTTTTTTGAGCAGATTATAATTTATTTCGAATGCACCTAAGGAAATTCTTTTTAAACTTTTATTTTGGGAAAATTTATTTTAATAAGAAAGGATATTTTTCCATCCAAAGATATCTAAAAACTAAGTTATCTCTCTCTAGAATATTTTCTCTCTCTAGGCCAAAATAGGTAGAAACAAGATCTTTTATTATTCATAAAAGGGGATTGATTACAAGGGAAGAAACTGGACATCTTGAGGGGCTAGGGAGGAATCTTACATTGCTTGTTTCACAGATTCAACTATCTTTAAAACAATCTTTTAATAAAACCATAGTATCACTGATCATAATCCTCCCAAAATATCTGATTGAATTCTAATTTCCAATCATTCCTTCATCGGTGTACCTATGGCATCATTGGCAACTAGAACGCTCACCACCTATCTGATACCAGCTGAAAGATCCCTACCCCCTCCGCGCAACGAATTCGGAGGTGCTAGCACAGCGGAGGTAGTACTTCTTGTGCAGCAGAGGGCAGAGCCTCTCACTCGGGGCCTCGCCCACACGGATAACTGGACAAGAGACTAATCCCTTGGTTTGTTCCAAAAACTCCCAAAGGTAGGACTCTAAACTGACAGTCAGTTATATTTCCATCTAGATTAAACTGAATACGGTCTATCTCATGGTGAGTGAAAAGGATCTTCCCACTGGCCAATTCAACTTTTGCATAGGTTTCCCTGATTTTTGATCTAAGACTAGCTTACGCAAGCATCCAGGGGAAATAAATGAATGAGTACTGCCTGAATCAATCAAAAGTTTGAATGACTTACCCTTATACTAAGCTGGAGTATGGATGATAGAGAATTGACAATTTGGCCCTTGGTTCTCAACTGCGGCATAAATCTGACCTCTTTCCTCTTCCACTACATCTGCTATTGTAACTGCTCTAGTTGCTCTGCAGATTGGGGCGGAACTCTTTGTCTTTGGTTACCCTAGTTCTGGGAGGGAGTTCTGAGATTACTCTGAACAAAGGCATATGGCTGAGCTGGATTCCTCCTATGATTGCCTTGATTTTGACGAGACGACCTTGATTTGACAAGAAGGGGCTGGTCTCTGTATTCTAAGTCCTTGACTTCCCTGTCCTCTTGACATGGCAGGAGTCGGACAGTCTTTAAGCTGGTGACCAAAACCTGCCATCCAAAACATCTGTTCTCACTTCTAAGCTCATCCCTCTGAGTCCTTGAAAAAGGTGGGGTTCCTGAGAAAGTGTTCTGAGGGAAGGGTCTTCCTTTACTTCTGAATCTCCCAACATCTTGATTCTGATTTGGGCCCTGTTACCTCTTTGGGGGAGGAAAGTTTGAAGTACTTACCGGGGGTTGGAACCTTTTAAAGTTTGAGGGTGCAAGCTTAGGCGGGACCTTGATAACAAATGACTTGAGAATATTTGAGAAGGGAAAATGCCTGATGGTATTCTTCAATTATTCGGCTATCCTGCTTCAACTCCAAGAACTCATTCATTTTGGTTTCCAGGAAGCCCAAGGGACAGAACCTCTTCCTGAGGTATGCTTTAAGATTTGACCAAGTCTGGGTATTTTGGTCGAGATGGTTTGTCTCGCAATGGTTCCTCCAAGCGACCCTGGCCGTTTCCACAATTTTTAATCTGGTGAGAGCCATCTTGCTCCTCTCATTGTAACCGGTTACATCAAAGTACTCTTTCATTACCTCAATCCATTTTTTCTCCTAAACTGTTTCCCTTCACCCTTAAATGGACCAGGTTGGGATCAGTGCAGGGCTTTATGAATATCCGAATCTAACTCTTCATCAATGGTAAGAGGATCCGGTTGCCTAGCACGGGCCGCGCTCCTCATGATTATGATAAAATGAGATTTTTGTCAACTTAACTTTGGCATCAGATTTATGATTATTTAATTTTTTGAGATTTATTTCTTAAACAATTAAATATTCCATCATACTTCTTGAAAACAAGATTCACTCTGATAATTTGGTAATCATCAATATTCACAAACCACGAAAACAATTTGGAATCTTTTGCAAAACATCATTTATTATCAAAAGTTTTTGATAATATACATAGAGCATCTTGGCTTCAAAAGTTTTTGATATATACATAGAGCATCTCGGCTTCAAAAGTCACTGCCTCAATCACGTACGCATCATTTATATATCAAAATTTTTTGATATATACATAGAGCATCTCGGCTTCAAAAGTCACTGCCTCAATCGCGTACGCATAAAAAAGCGATACTCCGATGGAGACATGCTATGATATATACGATCCATCACTGATAAGGGTGCTGTAATTCTACTTCTAGGAATAAAGCGACTCAGAAGTCTAAAAATTTGGCAAGAATTTTTAAAATTTCGGGGCGAATGATTAAAGAGTTGGGGACATAATGAACAACTCCTAGCCTTATCAACATCATGGCTAGAGAGATATTCTGCCTGAGTCTTTGAAGCTGATTGGTATTGACATTAATACATCGCCCTCCAGAGAACCACTTGTACTGATGTCACTCTACTGGATCAGGATAGTATAGATCCTCAAAGTAACGAGCGAGCCTCACTCTGCTCTCTCGGGTTGTAGCAGAGTTGATGAGATGTTCGAAGGCAAAGGCGATCACATCCTGACTCTGGGAAAGTCCAGGAATGCTAGACAGATTTGGGGTATCCCATCTAAAAATCCAATTCAATTCATGAGTTTTTAGTTTATGAATTCATTTCAAACATAATCTTAGAAAGTGAAAACATTTTGTTTTTGTAGATTTACTTAAAAATTTTAGGCAATTTTTGCTGCTGTTTCATACGTTTACAACAGCGCTCTGATACCAGCTGTGAGATCCCACTGCCCCGTCCCCGTGCACCGGATTCCCAATTGATAGCAGCAGCAGAGCGAAAGGCAGGGTTTCCCACTCGGGGCCTCGCCCTCAAATGTCCGGACACGAGACTAGACTGGTGGTCATTCCGAAAACCAAAACCGAGAAAATTTCCCTTTTCCAAAAAACGGGGACAATTTCACCTTTTTTATTTTCTTAACAAATTTTCTAACGAGGTCAAGAGACTAAACTATCCTTCACCTGATTAGACCAGATAGAAGGAAAACTATTATAGACTTAACTTGAAGAAATCAATGCTTTTTTCCTAATTGAAATCAAGCACAGCCGCGTTGATCTATTCATTTAAGAAGTCTTCAGGTTTTTATTTAACTACTCGAGTTCTAAGCGTATTCCTCTTAATCAATTTCATTATTAAAACTCTACTCATTCCAGCCTAAGCCCATCCGGCCCATGGGTTTAGCCACCGCCCAACCATTGGAATTGGTAGAACCAGACAATTACTCACCCACCCATAATTGAATGCCTTTCTTAACTTTTGCTTTCGAATACAGATACGCACACTCTTTAAACTTTAACTTATAAAACAGTCCATTGACAAATAGTTATTGATTACAGATGTTATAACTCAAAATTTCCATCCAATCCTTGTTTCAAAAAAAAAACAGTATCACTCTGGACTCTTCGTTGAGACCTGCTGGTCAGCAAAACGCGATCCAGAATAGATTACAATAATCATTGGTCCATCATATAATATCTTCCACAACATACGCATGGGTGTCCTCGGCACCGCGAGCCCGTGCATCGCCTGGTCTCAAAACCCTCCAAGATCCTCCTTAGGTGTCCTGGCACTTCACTCAGGGGACCGCTTCGTCGGCCCTCGTCCATCGTACCGGAAGCGCAACATTTTGTCCGTACCGAGGCTGGTCAAGACCTGGGCTTTGCCGCATGAGCTGTCCTTTGAACACTCCCCGCCAGCTGTTACAACTGAACTTCCCTTAGAAAAACACATATACCAAATGCTCCCTCCACAGCATTCTGGCATAAGACAGTCCTTTAAGAAAACAGGGTTTCTATGCAAGTTTTCAGTTTGATTTTCTTTTGGATACAGTGAGTATATCTTGAATCAGTATTCCCAAAACTTCTGATCATAATTCTGAATTCCATAACAGAACTCCTCGAATTCTGTAACTTGATCCACCGATCAATTCAAAGGGTCTCAACTTAGTTTTAGGTTTGGCGGGAGATTGGAGTGTATTTTCTTGCACTTATCACATCTTCTTTCCTCGAAATTGATGAAGAAGTTTGGTCTTGGTCATAGTCTGATTCTGGGTTCGAGTCTGATAAGGTTTGTCCTGAACTATCTTTCTCAAAAAAGGGGGTGATATTTCAGTTATTATTTTACTGAATTTCATTCATTGAATATTCACTTAACTAATTTCTAAATTAATCACGAATTCCAATGAGGGATTAATCATTTATATGAAATTATGACAATGATAGATTTTCTAAATTTTCTCTTTACAATCCGAGTGTATGAAACGATAGAAATTTCTCTCTCAGAAGTCTAAAAATTTGGCCAGAATTTCTAAAATTTCGGGGCGAATGATTAAAGAGTTGGGGACATAATGAACAACTCCTAGCCTTATCAAGATCATGGCTAGAGAGATATTCTGCCTGAGTCTTTGAAGCTGATTGGTATTGACATTAATACATCGCCCTCCAGAGAACCACTTGTGCTGATGTCACTCTACTGGATCAGGATAGTATAGATCCTCAAAGTAACGAGCGAGCCTCACTCTGCTCTCTCGGGTTGTAGCAGAGTTGATGAGATGTTCGAAGGCAAAGGCGATCACATCCTGACTCTGGGAAAGTCCAGGAATGCTAGACAGATTTGGGGTATCCCATCTAAAAATCCAATTCAATTCATGAGTTTTTAGTTTATGAATTCATTTCAAACATAATCTTAGAAAGTGAAAACATTTTGTTTTTGTATATTTACTTAAAAATTTTAGGCAATTTTTGCTGCTGTTTCATACGTTTACAACAGCGCTCTGATACCAGCTGTGAGATCCCACTGCCCCGTCCCCGTGCACCGGATTCCCAATTGATAGCAGCAGCAGAGCGGAAGGCAGGGTTTCCCACTCGGGGCCTCACCCTCAAATGTCCGGACACGAGACTAGACTGGTGGTCATTCCGAAAACCAAAACCGAGAAAATTTCCCTTTTCCGAAAAACGAGGACGATTTCACCTTTTTTATTTTCTTAACAAATTTTCTAACGAGGTCAAGAGACTAAACTATCCTTCACCTGATTAGACCAGATAGAAGGAAAACTATTATAGACTTAACTTGAAGAAATCAACGCTTTTTTCCTAATTGAAATCAGGCACAGCCGCGTTGATCTATTCATTTAAGAAGTCTTCAGGTTTTTATTTAACTACTCGAGTTCTAAGCGTATTCCTGTTAATCAATTTCATTATTAAAACTCTACTGATTCCAGCCTAAGCCCATCCGGCCCATGGGTCTAGCCACCGCCCAACCATTGGAATTGGTAGAACCAGACAATTACTCACCCACCCATAATTGAATGCCTTTCTTAACTTTTGCTTTCAAATACAGATACGCACACTCTTTAAACTTTAACTTATAAAACAGTCCATTGACAAATAGTTATTGATTACAGATGTTATAACTCAAAATTTCCATCCAATCCTTGTTTCAAAAAAAAAACAGTATCACTCTGGACTCTTCGTTGAGACCTGCTGGTCAGCAAAACGAGATCCAGAATAGATTACAATAATCATTGGTCCATCATATAATATCTTCCACAACATACGCATGGGTGTCCTCGGCACCGCGAGCCCGTGCATCGCCTGGTCTCAAAACCCTCCAAGATCCTCCTTAGGTGTCCTGGCACTTCACTCAGGGGACCGCTTCATCGGCCCTCGTCCATCGTACCGGAAGTGCACCATTTTGACCGTACCAAGGCTGGTCAAGACCTGGGCTTTGCCGCGTGAGCTGTCCTTTGAACACTCCCCGCCAGCTGTTACAACCGAACTTCCCTTAGAAAAACACGTATACCAAATGCTCCCTCCACAGCATTCTGGCATAAGACAGTCCTTTAAGAAAACAGGGTTTCTATGCAAGTTTTCAGTTTGATTTTCTTTTGGATACAATGAGTATATCTTGAATCAGTATTCCCAAAACTTCTCATCATAATTTTGAATTCCATAACAGAACTCCTCGAATTCTGTAACTTGATCCACTGATCAATTCAAAGGGTCTCAACTTAGTTTTAGGTTTGGCGGGAGATTGGAGTGTATTTTCTTGCACTTATCACATCTTCTTTCCTCGAAATTGATGAAGAAGTTTGGTCTTGGTTATAGTCTGATTCTGGGTTCGAGTCTGATAAGGTTTGTCCTGAACTATCTTTCTCAAAAAAGGGGGTGATATTTCAGTTATTATTTTACTGAATTTCATTCATTG
The DNA here is from genome assembly GCF_041138505.1 of Cibotium barometz. NCBI lineage: Eukaryota > Viridiplantae > Streptophyta > Polypodiopsida > Cyatheales > Cibotiaceae > Cibotium > Cibotium barometz. The sequence continues at coordinate 30,043,298 of NC_141055.1, read as the reverse complement.
AATATTCACTTAACTAATTTCTAAATTAATCACGAATTCCAATGAGGGATTAATCATTTATATGAAATTATGACAATGATATATTTTCTAAATTTTCTCTTTACAATTCGAGTGTATGAAACGATAGAAATTTCTCTCTCAGAAGTCTAAAAATTTGGCAAGAATTTCTAAAATTTCGGGGCGAATGATTAAAGAGTTGGGGACATAATGAACAACTCCTAGCCTTAATATCAAGATCATGGCTAGAAAGATATTCTGCCTGAGTCTTTGAAGCTGATTGGTATTGACATTATACATCGCCCTCCAGAGAACCACTTGTGCTGATGTCACTCTACTGGATCAGGATAGTATAGATCCTCAAAGTAACGAGCGAGCCTCACTCTGCTCTCTCGGGTTGTAGCAAAGTTGATGAGATGTTCGAAGGCAAAGGCGATCACATCCTGACTCTGGGAAAGTCCAAGAATGCTAGACAGATTTGGGGTATCCCATCTAAAAATCCAATTCACTTCATGAGTTTTTAGTTTATGAATTCATTTCAAACATAATCTTAGAAAGTGAAAACATTTTGTTTTTGTAGATTTACTTAAAAATTTTAGGCAATTTTTGCTGCTCTTTTATACGTTTACAACAGCGCTCTGATACCAGCTGTGAGATCCCACTGCCCCGTCCCCGTGCACCGGATTCCCAATTGATAGCAGCAGCGGAAGGCAGGGTTTCCCACTCGGGGCCTCGCCCTCAAATGTCCGGACACGAGACTAGACTGGTGGTCATTCCGAAAACCAAAACCGAGAAAATTTCCCTTTTCCGAAAAACGGGGACGATTTCACCTTTTTTATTTACTTAACAAATTTTCTAACGAGGTCAAGAGACTAAACTATCCTTCACCTGATTAGACCAGATAGAAGGAAAACTATTATGGGCCGGATGGGCTTAGGCTGGAATGAGTAGAGTTTTAATAATGAAATTGATTAATAGGAATACGCTTAGAACTCGAGTAGTTAAATAAAAACCTGAAGACTTCTTAAATGAATAGATCAACGCGGCTGTGCCTGATTTCAATTAGGAAAAAAGCATTGATTTCTTCAAGTTAACCATTGGAATTGGTAGAACCAGACAATTACTCACCCACCCATAATTGAATGCCTTTCTTAACTTTTGCTTTTCATTCATTGAATATTCACTTAACTAATTTCTAAATTAATCACAAATTCTAATGAGAGATTAATCATTTATATGAAATTATGACAATGATAGATTTTCGATAGATTTTCTAAATTTTCTCTTTACAATCCGAGTGTATGAAACGATAGAAATTTCTCTCTCAGAAGTCTAAAAATTTGGCAAGAATTTCTAAAATTTCGGGGCGAATGATTAAAGAGTTGGGGACATAATGAACAACTCCTAGCCTTATCAAGATCATGGCTAGAGAGATATTTTGCCTGAGTCTTTGAAGCTGATTGGTATTGACATTAATACATCGCCCTCCATAGAACCACTTGTGCTGATGTCACTCTACTGGATCAGGATAGTATAGATCCTCAAAGTAACGAGCGAGACTCACTCTGCTCTCTCGGGTTGTAGCAGAGTTGATGAGATGTTCGAAGGCAAAGGCGATCACATCCTGACTCTGGGAAAGTCCAGGAATGCTAGACAGATTTGGGGTATCCCATCTAAAAATCCAATTCAATTCATGAGTTTTTAGTTTATGAATTCATTTCAAACATAATCTTAGAAAGTGAAAACATTTTATTTTTGTAGATTTACTTAAAAATTTTAGGCAATTTTTGCTGCTGTTTCATACGTTTACAATAGCGCTCTGATACCAGCTGTGAGATCCCACTGCCCTGTCCCCGTGCACCGAATTCCCAATTAATAGCAGCAGCGGAAGGCAGGGTTTCCCACTCAGGGCCTCGCCCTCAAATGTCCGGACACGAGACTAGACTGGTGGTCATTCCGAAAACCAAAACCGAGAAAATTTTCCTTTTTCGAAAAACGGGGACGATTTCACCTTTTTTATTTTCTTAACAAATTTTCTAACGAGGTCAAGAGACTAAACTATCCTTCACCTGATTAGACCAGATAGAAGGAAAACTATTATAGACTTAACTTGAAGAAATCAACGTTTTTTTCCTAATTGAAATCAGGCACAGCCGCGTTGATCTATTCATTTAAGAAGTCTTCAGCTTTTTATTTAACTACTCGAGTTCTAAGCGTATTCCTATTAATCAATTTCATTATTAAAACTCTACTCATTCCAGCCTAAGCCCATCCGGCCCATGGGTTTAGCCACCGCCCAACCATTGGAATTGGTAGAACCAGACAATTACTCACCCACCCATAATTGAATGCCTTTCTTAACTTTTGCTTTCAAATACAGATACGCACACTCTTTAAACTTTAACTTATAAAACAGTCCATTGACAAATAGTTATTGATTACAGATGTTATAACTCAAAATTTCCATCCAATCCTTGTTTCAAAAAAAAAACAGTATCACTCTGGACTCTTCGTTGAGACCTGCTGGTCAGCAAAACGAGATCCAGAATAGATTACAATAATCATTGGTCCATCATATAATATCTTCCACAACATACGCATGGGTGTCCTCGGCACCGCGAGCCCGTGCATCGCTTGGTCTCAAAACCCTCCAAGATCCTCCTTAGGTGTCTTGGCACTTCACTCAGGGGACCGCTTCATCGGCCCTCGTCCATCGTACCAGAAGTGCACTATTTTGACCGTACCGAGGCTGGTCAAGACCTGGGCTTTGCCGCGTGAGCTGTCCTTTGAACACTCCCCGCCAGCTGTTACAACCGAACTTCCCTTAGAAAAACACGTATACCAAATGCTCCCTCCACAGCATTCTGGCATAAGACAGTCCTTTAAGAAAACAGGGTTTCTATGCAAGTTTTCAGTTTGATTTTCTTTTGGATACAATGAGTATATGTTGAATCAGTATTCCCAAAACTTCTGATCATAATTTTGAATTCCATAACAGAACTCCTCGAATTCTGTAACTTGATCCACCGATCAATTCAAAGGGTCTCAACTTAGTTTTAGGTTTGGCGGGAGATTGGAGTGTATTTTCTTGCACTTATCACATCTTCTTTCCTCGAAATTGATGAAGAAGTTTGGTCTTGGTTATAGTCTGATTCTGGGTTCGAGTCTGATAAGGTTTGTCCTGAACTATCTTTCTCAAAAAAGGGGGTGATATTTCAGTTATTATTTTACTGAATTTCATTCATTGAATATTCACTTAACTAATTTCTAAATTAATCACGAATTCCAATGAGGGATTAATCATTTATATGAAATTATGACAATGATATATTTTCTAAATTTTCTCTTTACAATCTGAGTGTATGAAACGATAGAAATTTCTCTCTCAGAAGTCTAAAAATTTGGCAAGAATTTCTAAAATTTCGGGGCGAATGATTAAAGAGTTGGGGACATAATGAACAACTCCTAGCCTTAATATCAAGATCATGGCTAGAGAGATATTCTGCCTGAGTCTTTGAAGCTGATTGGTATTGACATTAATACATCGCCCTCCAGAGAACCACTTGTGCTGATGTCACTCTACTGGATCAGGATAGTATAGATCCTCAAAGTAACGAGCGAGCCTCACTCTGCTCTCTCGGGTTGTAGCAGAGTTGATGAGATGTTCGAAGGCAAAGGCGATCACATCCTGACTCTGGGAAAGTCCAAGAATGCTAGACAGATTTAGGGTATCCCATCTAAAAATCCAATTCACTTCATGAGTTTTTAGTTTATGAATTCATTTCAAACATAATCTTAGAAAGTGAAAACATTTTGTTTTTGTAGATTTACTTAAAAATTTTAGGCAATTTTTGCTGCTATTTTATACGTTTACAACAGCGCTCTGATACCAGCTGTGAGATCCCACTGCCCCGTCCCCGTGCACCGGATTCCCAATTGATAGCAGCAGCGGAAGGCAGGGTTTCCCACTCGGGGCCTCGCCCTCAAATGTCCGGACACGAGACTAGACTGGTGGTCATTCCGAAAACCAAAACCGAGAAAATTTCCCTTTTCCGAAAAACGGGGACGATTTCACCTTTTTTATTTACTTAACACATTTTCTAACGAGGTCAAGAGACTAAACTATCCTTCACCTGATTAGACCAGATAGAAGGAAAACTATTATAGACTTAACTTGAAGAAATCAACGCTTTTTTCCTAATTGAAATCAGGCACAGCCGCGTTGATCTATTCATTTAAGAAGTCTTCAAGTTTTTATTTAACTACTCGAGTTCTAAGCGTATTCCTATTAATCAATTTCATTATTAAAACTCTACTGATTCCAGCCTAAGCCCATCCGGCCCATGGGTTTAGCCACCGCCCAACCATTGGAATTGGTAGAACCAAACAATTACTCACCCACCCATAATTGAATGCCTTTCTTAACTTTTGCTTTTCATTCATTGAATATTCACTTAATTAATTTCTAAATTAATCACGAATTCTAATGAGAGATTAATCATTTATATGAAATTATGACAATGATAGATTTTCTAAATTTTCTCTTTACAATCCGAGTGTATGAAACGATAGAAATTTCTCTCTCAGAAGTCTAAAAATTTGGCAAGAATTTCTAAAATTTCGAGGCGAATGATTAAAGAGTTGGGGACATAATGAACAACTCCTAGCCTTATCAAGATCATGGCTAGAGAGATATTCTGCCTGAGTCTTTGAAGCTGATTGGTATTGACATTAATACATCGCCCTCCAGAGAACCACTTGTGCTGATGTCACTCTACTGGATCAGGATAGTATAGATCCTCAAAGTAACGAGCGAGCCTCACTCTGCTCTCTCGGGTTGTAGCAGAGTTGATGAGATGTTCGAAGGCAAAGGCGATCACATCCTGACTCTGGGAAAGTCCAGGAATGCTAGACAGATTTGGGGTATCCCATCTAAAAATCCAATTCAATTCATGAGTTTTTAGTTTATGAATTCATTTCAAACATAATCTTAGAAAGTGAAAACATTTTATTTTTGTAGATTTACTTAAAAATTTTAGGCAATTTTTGCTGCTGTTTCATACGTTTACAATAGCGCTCTGATACCAGCTGTGAGATCCCACTGCCCCGTCCCCGTGCACCGGATTCCCAATTGATAGCAGCAGCGGAAGGCAGGGTTTCCCACTCGGGGCCTCGCCCTCAAATGTCCGGACACGAGACTAGACTGGTGGTCATTCCGAAAACCAAAACCGAGAAAATTTCCCTTTTCCGAAAAACGGGGACGATTTCACCTTTTTTATTTTCTTAACAAATTTTCTAACGAGGTCAAGAGACTAAACTATCCTTCACCTGATTAGACCATAAAGAAGGAAAACTATTATAGACTTAACTTGAAGAAATCAACGCTTTTTTCCTAATTGAAATCAGGCACAGCCGCGTTGATCTATTCATTTAAGAAGTCTTCAGGTTTTTATTTAACTACTCGAGTTCTAAGCGTATTCCTATTAATCAATTTCATTATTAAAACTCTACTCATTCCAGCCTAAGCCCATCCGGCCCATGGGTTTAGCCACCGCCCAACCATTGGAATTGGTAGAACCAGACAATTACTCACCCACCCATAATTGAATGCCTTTCTTAACTTTTGCTTTTCATTCATTGAATATTCACTTAACTAATTTCTAAATTAATCACGAATTCTAATGAGAGATTAATCATTTATATGAAATTATGACAATGATAGATTTTCTAAATTTTCTCTTTACAATCCGAGTGTATGAAACGATAGAAATTTCTCTCTCAGAAGTCTAAAAATTTGGCAAGAATTTCTAAAATTTCGGGGCGAATGATTAAAGAGTTGGGGACATAATGAACAACTCCTAGCCTTATCAAGATCATGGCTAGAGAGATATTCTGCCTGAGTCTTTGAAGCTGATTGGTATTGACATTAATTCATCGCCCTCCAGAGAACCACTTGTGCTGATGTCACTCTACTGGATCAGGATAGTATAGATCCTCAAAGTAACGAGCGAGCCTCACTCTGCTCTCTCGGGTTGTAGCAGAGTTGATGAGATGTTCGAAGGCAAAGGTGATTTCATCCTGACTCTGGGAAAGTCCAGGAATGCTAGACAGATTTGGGGTATCCCATCTAAAAATCCAATTCAATTCATGAGTTTTTAGTTTATGAATTCATTTCAAACATAATCTTAGAAAGTGAAAACATTTTATTTTTGTAGATTTACTTAAAAATTTTAGGCAATTTTTGCTGCTGTTTCATACGTTTACAATAGCGCTCTGATACCAGCTGTGAGATCCCACTGCCCCGTCCCCGTGCACCGGATTCCCAATTGATAGCAGCAGCGGAAGGCAGGGTTTCCCACTCGGGGCCTCGCCCTCAAATGTCCGAACACGAGACTAGACTGGTGGTCATTCCGAAAACCAAAACCGAGAAAATTTCCCTTTTCCGAAAAACGGGGACGATTTCACCTTTTTTATTTTCTTAACAAATTTTCTAACGAGGTCAAGAGACTAAACTATCCTTCACCTGATTAGACCAGATAGAAGGAAAACTATTATAGACTTAACTTGAAGAAATCAACGCTTTTTTCCTAATTGAAATCAGGCACAGCCGCGTTGATCTATTCATTTAAGAAGTCTTCAGCTTTTTATTTAACTACTCGAGTTCTAAGCGTATTCCTATTAATCAATTTCATTATTAAAACTCTACTCATTCCAGCCTAAGCCCATCCGGCCCATGGGTTTAGCCACCGCCCAACCATTGGAATTGGTAGAACCAGACAATTACTCACCCACCCATAATTGAATGCCTTTCTTAACTTTTGCTTTTCATTCATTGAATATTCACTTAATTAATTTCTAAATTAATCATGAATTCTAATGAGAGATTAATCATTTATATGAAATTATGACAATGATAGATTTTCTAAATTTTCTCTTTACAATTCGAGTGTATGAAACGATAGAAATTTCTCTCTCAGAAGTCTAAAAATTTGGCAAGAATTTCTAAAATTTCGAGCCAAATGATTAAAGAGTTGGGGACATAATGAACAACTCCTAGCCTTATCAAGATCATGGCTAGAGAGATATTCTGCCTGAGTCTTTGAAGCTGATTGGTATTGACATTAATACATCGCCCTCGAGAGAACCACTTGTGCTGATGTCACTCTACTGGATCAGGATAGTATAGATCCTCAAAGTAACGAGCGAGCCTCACTCTGCTCTCTCGGGTTGTAGCAGAGTTGATGAGATGTTCGAAGGCAAAGGCGATCAGATCCTGACTCTGGGAAAGTCCAGGAATGCTAGACAGATTTGGGGTATCCCATCTAAAAATCCAATTCAATTCATGAGTTTTTAGTTTATGAATTCATTTCAAACATAATCTTAGAAAGTGAAAACATTTTATTTTTGTAGATTTACTTAAAAATTTTAGGCAATTTTTGATGCTGTTTCATACGTTTACAATAGCGCTCTGATACCAGCTGTGAGATCCCACTGCCCCCTCCCCGTGCACCGGATTCCCAATTGATAGCAGCAGCGGAAGGCAGGGTTTCCCACTCGGGGCCTCGCCCTCAAATGTCCGGACACGAGACTAGACTGGTGGTCATTCCGAAAACCAAAACCGAGAAAATTTCCCTTTTCCGAAAAACGGGGACGATTTCACCTTTTTTATTTTCTTAACAAATTTTCTAACGAGGTCAAGAGACTAAACTATCCTTCACCTGATTAGACCAGAAAGAAGGAAAACTATTATAGACTTAACTTGAAGAAATCAACGCTTTTTTCCTAATTGAAATCAGGCACAGCCGCGTTGATCTATTCATTTAAGAAGTCTTGAGGTTTTTATTTAACTACTCGAGTTCTAAGCGTATTCCTATTAATCAATTTCATTATTAAAACTCTACTCATTCCAGCCTAAGCCCATCCGGCCCATGGGTTTAGCCACCGCCCAACCATTGGAATTGGTAGAACCAGACAATTACTCACCCACCCATAATTGAATGCCTTTCTTAACTTTTGCTTTTCATTCATTGAATATTCACTTAACTAATTTCTAAATTAATCACGAATTCTAATGAGAGATTAATCATTTATATGAAATTATGACAATGATAGATTTTCTAAATTTTCTCTTTACAATCCGAGTGTATGAAACGATAGAAATTTCTCTCTCAGAAGTCTAAAAATTTGGCAAGAATTTCTAAAATCTCGGGGCGAATGATTAAAGAGTTAGGGACATAATGAACAACTCCTAGCCTTATCAAGATCATGGCTAGAGAGATATTCTGCCTGAGTCTTCGAAGCTGATTGGTATTGACATTAATACATCGCCCTCCAGAGAACCACTTGTGCTGATGTCACTCTACTGGATCAGGATAGTATAGATCCTCAAAGTAACGAGCGAGCCTCACTTTGCTCTCTCGGGTTGTAGCAGAGTTGATGAGATGTTCGAAGGCAAAGGCGATCACATCCTGACTCTGGGAAAGTCCAGGAATGCTAGACAGATTTGGGGTATCCCATCTAAAAATCCAATTCAATTCATGAGTTTTTAGTTTATGAATTCATTTCAAACATAATCTTAGAAAGTGAAAACATTTTATTTTTGTAGATTTACTTAAAAATTTTAGGCAATTTTTGCTGCTGTTTCATACGTTTACAATAGCGCTCTGATACCAGCTGTGAGATCCCACTGCCCCGTCCCCGTGCACCGGATTCCCAATTGATAGCAGCAGCAGCGGAAGGCAGGGTTTCCCACTCGGGGCCTCGCCCTCAAATGTCCGGACACGAGACTAGACTGGTGGTCATTCCGAAAACCAAAACCGAGAAAATTTCCCTTTTTCAAAAAACGGGGACGATTTCACCTTTTTTATTTTCTTAACAAATTTTCTAACGAGGTCGAGAGACTAAACTATCCTTCACCTGATTAGACCAGATAGAAGGAAAACTATTATAGACTTAACTTGAAGAAATCAACGCTTTTTTCCTAATTGAAATCAGGCACAGCCGCGTTGATCTATTCATTTAAGAAGTCTTTGGCTTTTTATTTAACTACTCGAGTTCTAAGCGTATTCCTATTAATCAATTTCATTATTAAAACTCTACTGATTCCAGCCTAAGCCCATCCGGCCCATGGGTTTAGCCACCGCCCAACCATTGGAATTGGTAGAACCAGACAATTACTCACCCACCCATAATTGAATGCCTTTCTTAACTTTTGCTTTTCATTCATTGAATATTCACTTAATTAATTTCTAAATTAATCACGAATTCTAATGAGAGATTAATCATTTATATGAAATTATGACAATGATAGATTTTCTAAATTTTCTCTTTACAATTCGAGTGTATGAAACGATAGAAATTTCTCTCTCAGAAGTCTAAAAATTTGGCAAGAATTTCTAAAATTTCGAGGCGAATGATTAAAGAGTTGGGGACATAATGAACAACTCCTAGCCTTATCAAGATCATGCTTAGAGAGATATTCTGCCTGAGTCTTTGAAGCTGATTGGTATTGACATTAATACATCGCCCTCCAGAGAACCACTTGTGCTGATGTCACTCTACTGGATCAGGATAGTATAGATCCTCAAAGTAACGAGCGAGCCTCACTCTGCTCTCTCGGGTTGTAGCAGAGTTGATGAGATGTTCGAAGGCAAAGGCGATCACATCCTGACTCTGGGAAAGTCCAGGAATGCTAGACAGATTTGGGGTATCCCATCTAAAAATCCAATTCAATTCATGAGTTTTTAGTTTATGAATTCATTTCAAACATAATCTTAGAAAGTGAAAACATTTTATTTTTGTAGATTTACTTAAAAATTTTAGGCAATTTTTGCTGCTGTTTCATACGTTTACAATAGCGCTCTGATACCAGCTGTGAGATCCCACTGCCCCGTCCCCGTGCACCGGATTCCCAATTGATAGCAGCAGCGGAAGGCAGGGTTTCCCACTCGGGGCCTCGCCCTCAAATGTCCGGACACGAGACTAGACTGGTGGTCATTCCGAAAACCAAAACCGAGAAAATTTCCCTTTTCCGAAAAACGGGGACGATTTCACCTTTTTTATTTTCTTAACAAATTTTCTAACGAGGTCAAGAGACTAAACTATCCTTCACCTGATTAGACCAGATAGAAGGAAAACTATTATAGACTTAACTTGAAGAAATCAACGCTTTTTTCCTAATTGAAATCAGGCACAGCCGCGTTGATCTATTCATTTAAGAAGTCTTCAGCTTTTTATTTAACTACTCGAGTTCTAAGCGTATTCCTATTAATCAATTTCATTATTAAAACTCTACTCATTCCAGCCTAAGCCCATCCGGCCCATGGGTTTAGCCACCGCCCAACCATTGGAATTGGTAGAACCAGACAATTACTCACCCACCCATAATTGAATGCCTTTCTTAACTTTTGCTTTTCATTCATTGAATATTCACTTAACTAATTTCTAAATTAATCACGAATTCTAATGAGAGATTAATCATTTATATGAAATTATGACAATGATAGATTTTCTAAATTTTCTCTTTACAATCCGAGTGTATGAAACGATAGAAATTTCTCTCTCAGAAGTCTAAAAATTTGGCAAGAATTTCTAAAATTTCGGGGCGAATGATTAAAGAGTTGGGGACATAATGAACAACTCCTAGCCTTATCAAGATCATGGCTAGAGAGATATTCTGCCTGAGTCTTTGAAGCTGATTGGTATTGACATTAATACATCGCCCTCCAGAGAACCACTTGTGCTGATGTCACTCTACTGGATCAGGATAGTATAGATCCTCAAAGTAACGAGCGAGCCTCACTCTGCTCTCTCGGGTTGTAGCAGAGTTGATGAGATGTTCGAAGGCAAAGGCGATCACATCCTAACTCTGGGAAAGTCCAGGAATGCTAGACAGATTTGGGGTATCCCATCTAAAAATCCAATTCAATTCATGAGTTTTTAGTTTATGAATTCATTTCAAACATAATCTTAGAAAGTGAAAACATTTTATTTTTATAGATTTACTTAAAAATTTTAGGCAATTTTTGCTGCTGTTTCATACGTTTACAATAGCGCTCTGATACCAGCTGTGAGATCCCACTGCCCCGTCCCCGTGCACCGGATTCCCAATTGATAGCAGCAGCGGAAGGCAGGGTTTCCCACTCGGGGCCTCGCCCTCAAATGTCCGGACACGAGACTAGACTGGTGGTCATTCCGAAAACCAAAACCGAGAAAATTTCCCTTTTTCGAAAAACGGGGACGATTTCACCTTTTTTATTTTCTTAACAAATTTTCTAACGAGGTTAAGAGACTAAACTATCCTTCACCTGATTAGACCAGATTGAAGGAAAACTATTATAGACTTAACTTGAAGAAATCAACGCTTTTTTCCTAATTGAAATCAGGCACAGCCGCGTTGATCTATTCATTTAAGAAGTCTTCAGCTTTTTATTTAACTACTCGAGTTCTAAGCGTATTCCTATTAATCAATTTCATTATTAAAACTCTACTCATTCTAGCCTAAGCCCATCCGGCCCATGGGTTTAGCCACCGCCCAACCATTGGAATTGGTAGAACCAGACAATTACTCACCCACCCATAATTGAATGCCTTTCTTAACTTTTGCTTTTCATTCATTGAATATTCACTTAACTAATTTCTAAATTAATCACGAATTCTAATGAGAGATTAATCATTTATATGAAATTATGACAATGATAGATTTTCTAAATTTTCTCTTTACAATCCGAGTGTATGAAACGATAGAAATTTCTCTCTCAGAAGTCTAAAAATTTGGCAAGAATTTCTAAAATTTCGGGGCGAATGATTAAAGAGTTGGGGACATAATGAACAACTCCTAGCCTTATCAAGATCATGGCTAGAGAGATATTCTGCCTGAGTCTTTGAAGCTGATTGGTATTGACATTAATACATCGCCCTCCAGAGAACCACTTGTGCTGATGTCACTCTACTGGATCAGGATAGTATAGATCCTCAAAGTAACGAGCGAGCCTCACTCTGCTCTCTCGGGTTGTAGCAGAGTTGATGAGATGTTCGAAGGCAAAGGCGATCACATCCTGACTCTGGGAAAGTCCAGGAATGCTAGACAGATTTGGGGTATCCCATCTAAAAATCCAATTCAATTCATGAGTTTTTAGTTTATGAATTCATTTCAAACATAATCTTAGAAAGTGAAAACATTTTATTTTTGTAGATTTACTTAAAAATTTTAGGCAATTTTTGCTGCTGTTTCATACGTTTACAATAGCGCTCTGATACCAGCTGTGAGATCCCACTGCCCCGTCCCCGTGCACCGGATTCCCAATTGATAGCAGCAGCGGAAGGCAGGGTTTCCCACTCGGGGCCTCGCCCTCAAATGTCCGGACACGAGACTAGACTGGTGGTCATTCCGAAAACCAAAACCGAGAAAATTTCCCTTTTCCGAAAAACGGGGACGATTTCACCTTTTTTATTTTCTTAACAAATTTTCTAACGAGGTTAAGAGACTAAACTATCCTTCACCTGATTAGACCAGATAGAAGGAAAACTATTATAGACTTAACTTGAAGAAATCAACGCTTTTTTCCTAATTGAAATCAGGCACAGCCGCGTTGATCTATTCATTTAAGAAGTCTTCAGGTTTTTATTTAACTACTCGAGTTCTAAGCGTATTCCTATTAATCAATTTCATTATTAAAACTCTACTCATTCCAGCCTAAGCCCATCCGGCCCATGGGTTTAGCCACCGCCCAACCATTGGAATTGGTAGAACCAGACAATTACTCACCCACCCATAATTGAATGCCGTTCTTAACTTTTGCTTTTCATTCATTGAATATTCACTTAACTAATTTCTAAATTAATCACGAATTCTAATGAGAGATTAATCATTTATATGAAATTATGACAATGATAGATTTTCTAAATTTTCTCTTTACAATCCGAGTGTATGAAACGATAGAAATTTCTCTCTCAGAAGTCTAAAAATTTGGCAAGAATTTCTAAAATTTCGGGGCGAATGATTAAAGAGTTGGGGACATAATGAACAACTCCTAGCCTTATCAAGATCATGGCTAGAGAGATATTCTGCCTGAGTCTTTGAAGCTGATTGGTATTGACATTAATACATCGCCCTCCAGAGAACCACTTGTGCTGATGTCACTCTACTGGATCAGGATAGTATAGATCCTCAAAGTAACGAGCGAGCCTCACTCTGCTCTCTCGGGTTGTAGCAGAGTTGATGAGATGTTCGAAGGCAAAGGCGATCACATCCTGACTCTGGGAAAGTCCAGGAATGCTAGACAGATTTGGGGTATCCCATCTAAAAATCCAATTCAATTCATGAGTTTTTAGTTTATGAATTCATTTCAAACATAATCTTAGAAAGTGAAAACATTTTATTTTTGTAGATTTACTTAAAAATTTTAGGCAATTTTTGCTGCTGTTTCATACGTTTACAATAGCGCTCTGATACCAGTTGTGAGATCCCACTGCCCCGTCCCCGTGCACCGGATTCCCAATTGATAGCAGCAGCGGAAGGCAGGGTTTCCCACTCGGGGCCTCGCCCTCAAATGTCCGGACACGAGACTAGACTGGTGGTCATTCCGAAAACCAAAACCGAGAAAATTTCCCTTTTCCGAAAAACGGGGACGATTTTACCTTTTTTATTTTCTTAACAAATTTTCTAACGAGGTCAAGAGACTAAACTATCCTTCACCTGATTAGACCAGATAGAAGGAAAACTATTATAGACTTAACTTGAAGAAATCAACGCTTTTTTTCTAATTGAAATCAGGCACAGCCGCGTTGATCTATTCATTTAAGAAGTCTTCAGGTTTTTATTTAACTACTCGAGTTCTAAGCGTATTCCTATTAATCAATTTCATTATTAAAACTCTACTCATTCCAGCCTAAGCCCATCCGGCCCATGGGTTTAGCCACCGCCCAACCATTGGAATTGGTAGAACCAGACAATTACTCACCCACCCATAATTGAATGCCTTTCTTAACTTTTGCTTTCGAATACATATACGCACACTCTTTAAACTTTAACTTATAAAACAGTCCATTGACAAATAGTTATTGATTACAGATGTTATAACTCAAAATTTCCATCCAATCCTTGTGTAAGATTCCTCCCCCACCCCCTTTCTGATGTCTAGTATCTTTCCCTGTAATCAATCCCTCTTTAGAAATATAAAGACCTTGTTTCTATCTGTTTTAGCCTAGAGAGAGAAAAATATTCTAGAGAGAGAATATTCAGATTTTGAATATTTTTGGATAGAAAAATATCTCTTCTAATTCAGATGAGTTCCCCTGAAACAGAAATTCAAAAAGAATTTTCCAATGTGCAATTGGAAGTAATTGAAAATAGCTATAAAGAACCTTAGTCTAAGGGTCTAGATTTTCAGAAATCTTTAGACTATGGTCCAATTAAGGTTCCTATGGACCAATAGCATCAATCCATGTGTAGGGAGGAGATAAATCCAACTTGTAAAAAGAAAATACCCAAAAATGAGTAAATGCTCACATGAGGTGAAGAGTTGAAAATGTACAAGGTTTATTAGTAAAAAAACTATGTGCAATATTAAAAATATGAGATATTTTGGGTATAATGATTTTATTATGACACATATGTAAGGAAGGGGAGTCCCTTAAATGCTCACATAAGATGAAGAGTTGAAAATGTACAAGGTTTATTAGTAAAAAACTATGAGCAATATTAAAAATATGACATATGTAAGGAAGGGGAATTCTTTAAAGGAGGTGCATATTTCACATAAGATGAAGAGTTGAAAATGTACAAGGATTATTAGTAAAAAACTATGAGCAATATTAAAAATATGACATATGTAAGGAAGGGGAATTCTTTAAAGGAGGTGCATATTTCACATAAGATGAAGAGTTGAAAATGTACAAGGTTTATTAGTAAAAAAAAACTATGAGCAATATTAAAATGATTCCATTATGACACATATGTAAGGAAGGGGAGTTCTTTAAAGGAGGTGCATATTTCACATGCTTGAATGAGTTTTAAACTCATAAAAATTGAGATATTTCATCTCTCCTCTCTCCTCATTCAAGTCTAGTTCCAAAAAGTTAGCTTAACTGATCTAAAAATGGTCAAATATTGACCAAACTGATTTAGAAAATTCTAGAATCAGTTTGTTTGGTTAGGAGCTCAATTTTTCCTATAAATAGAAGCCTCCCCCTTGTTGAAAAATATATAGTGTTTATGCATCGTTACTCTACTCCACCTAAGCCAGAAACTATGAATTCATTTAATAATTCACTAGTTTTGGGAGCTTCCCTCTTTCTTCAATCCCCATTAGTGGCTCCATCAACATACTTAACCAATTGATTGGTTGGGGGCCTCTACCGTGAACAAAGAATCAAGCAAGTTGTAAGGTAATTAGTGAATATTGATCTTTCTATAATTTCTCAATGTTTCTCTCTTCTCAACCCCTCTCAAGCTTGAGAAGTTTAATTGGTATGGTTTTTTTTTAATGCTATTGAAGTTTGAATAGTAGTGAAGAGTTACATAATGCTATTGAAGTTAATTTTCATTTATGTTTAAATTCTAATGATTTTTATGTAAATTCTCTCTCTCACTCAAGAAATGGTCATACTCATGAACCGTTCTCAATCCAAATCAAGCTTTTCATAAAGCTTTTCCTTAACCCAAGATTAAGCTATGCTTGAGGCCAAATTAATGGCTTTTTTCTATGCTTTTAGTTTATGTATATTAATGATTCAATCCATTATGGATTGATAATCCAATTAGAGATTATTTTAATTATTTTCTTAATGATAAGCATTATCCCTTAGAAAAAATTGAGATTTATCAGTCATAGCAGCGGAGCTATGGCAAAATTTTTATAAAAATTTATCCATTATGCATACTTCTATGCATGAAATAAAAATGGTAAAAATAACACTTTTGATATAAAAACTTATCCTTTATGCATGATATTAAAATTCAATTTCTCCATGATTGTAATGAAATTCTTTCAATTAATCTAGGATGATAATTCCTAGAATATGGTAGGAAGTCCTCTTTTTATGCTTTGAATGAGATTATTTTATGCATAATTTTTATAAAAATTTTGCCATAGCTCCGCTGCTATGACTGATAAATCTCAATTTTTTCTAAGGGATAATGCTTATCATTAAGAAAATAATTAAAATAATCTCTAATTGGATTATCAATCCATAATGGATTGAATCATTAATATACATAAACTAAAAGCATAGAAAAAAGCCATTAATTTGGCCTCAAGCATAGCATTTTTACCATTTTTATTTCATGCATAGAAGTATGCATAATGGATAAATTTTTATATCAAAAGTGTTATTTTTACCATTTTTATTTCATGCATAGAAGTATGCATAATGGATAAATTTTTATATCAAAAGTGTTATTTTTACCATTTTTATTTCATGCATAGAAGTATGCATAATGGATAAATTTTTATATCAAAAGTGTTATTTTTACCATTTTTATTTCATGCATAGAAGTATGCATAATGGATAAATTTTTATATCAAAAGTGTTATTTTTACCATTTTTATTTCATGCATAGAAGTATGCATAATGGATAAATGTTTATATCAAAAGTGTTATTTTTACCATTTTTATTTCATGCATAGAAGTATGCATAATGGATAAATTTTTATATCAAAAGTGTTATTTTTATCATTTTTAATTTTCATACATAGAAGTATGCATAAAGGAAAATTTTTTATATCAAAAGTGTTACTTTTATCATTTTAATTTTCATGCATAGAAGTATGCATAAAGGAAAAAATTTTATATCAAAAGTGTTACTTTTATCATTTTTAATTTTCATGCATAGAAGTATGCATAAAAGAAATTTTTTTATATCAAAAGTGTTACTTTTATCATTTTTAATTTTCATGCATAGAAGTATGCATAAAAGTTGATTATTTTATTATAAAAGTGTGACTTTTATCATAATTGAATTTCATGCATAGAGGTATGCATAAAAGTTGATTATTTTATTGTAAGAGTGTTACTTTTATCATATTGGATTTCATGCATAGTGGTATGCATAAAAGATATTCTTTTTATACTAAAAGTGTGATTTTCCTCATAAATGGATTTTATGCATAACTTAGATGCATAAGAGAAATTCTTTTATTCTAAAAGTGTAATTCCTACCAAATTGAACTTATGCATAAGAAGATGCATAAAAGATTGATTTTAATTTCGAAAGTGTTAGTCTCCTTAAATGGAATTTATGCATAAATAAAAGTGTAGAGAAATCTTATACTAAATATAAGAATTCTCTTAAAAAAGATATGAAATGTGATAAGATGTGATAAGAGGTGTATGAGATGTGATAAGAATTGATAAGATGCGTATGGAAAGTGATAGGAGGTGATAAGAGGTGTATGAGATGTGATAAGATTTGATAAGATGCGTATGGAAAGTGATAGGATGTGATAAGAGGTGTATGAGATGTAAAAAGATGTGATAAGATGTGTATGAGATGTGATAGAATGTGTTAAGATGAGTTCGGATGTGTTAAGATGTATATGGGATGTGTTAGAACGAGAATGAATGTAATGTGGTTGTATGAATGTGATGTGGATGTATACATGTAGATGTATATGTATGAATGTGAATGTTGATGTGGATGTGGATGTATGTGAATGTGGATGTGAATGTGGATGTATAGATGTGAATGGGAATGTGGATGTGGATGTATATATGTATATGGATGTGGATGTGGATGTATAGATGTGAATGGGAATGTGGATGGGAATGTGGATGTATAGATGTGAATGGGAATGTGGATGTGCATGTATATGAATGTGGATGTATAGATGTGAATGGGAATGTGGATGTGGATGTATGTGAATGTGGATGTAGATGTGGATGTATAGATGTGAATGGGAATGTGGAAGTGGATGTTTGTATGTATGTGGATGTAGATGTGGATGTATAGATGTGAATGGGAATGTGGATGTGGATGTATATGAATGTGGATGTATAGATGTGAATGGGAATGTGGATGTGGATGTAGATGTGGATGTATAGATGTGAATGGGAATGTGGATGTGGATGTATGTGAATGTGGATGTATGTGAATGTGGATGTAGATGTGAATGGGAATGTGGATGTAGATGTGGATGTATAGATGTGAATGGGAATGTGGATGTGGATGTATGTATGTATGTGGATGTAGATGTGGATGTATAGATGTGAATGGGAATGTGGATGTGGATGTATATGAATGTGGATGTAGATGTGGATGTATAGATGTGAATGGGAATGTGGATGTGGATGTATGTGAATGTGGATGTAGATATGGATATGGAATGTGAATGTGGATGTATGTATGTATGTGGATGTAGATGTGGATGTATAGATATGAATGGGAATGTGGATAAGGATGTATGTGTGTGGATGTGGATGTATGTGTGTGGATGAGGATGTATGAATGAGGACGTGATAGTGGAGGTATGCATGTGGATGTGGATGTATGGATGTGAAAATGGATGTGTATGTATGAATGTGGATATGAGATGTGGATGTATAAATGAGGATGTGAAAATGGAGGTAAACATGTAGATGTAGATGTATGGATGTGGATGTGGATGTGGATGTGGAGATGGATGTAGATATGGATGTGTATGTATGAATGTGGATATGGGATGTGGATGTATAAATGAGGATGTAAAAATGGATGTATGCATGTAGATGTGGATGTAGGGGTGTGAATGTGAATGTGTCTGTGAATTAATGTGTCGCCGATATGAGGAAATGGATGAGAATGAGTACACATTAAATGGAATGTGGAATAAGTAATGTGGACTAAGGAGGGATAATGTGGGAAGACGAGAGTTTGATTTAGAAACTGTATTTTGTGACTGTTTGTAAATGACTGTTTTATGTCATGAATGCTGGGGAAGCATTTTGACCGTCTTGTGGATTAAGGTCATGAAGACCTAACTGTTAAAGTTGCAACTGCTGACGGAGAGTCAATGGAGGACGTCTCGCGTAGCAAGGTCGACCGAGGTCTTGACCAGCCTCAGTTCGATTTAAATGGTGAGCTTCCGGTACGGTGGATGAGGGACCAAGGAAGCGGCCTATGAGTGAAGCGCTAGGTCACCTGCGAAGGATCCTAGAGGGTGCTGACCATACGGTGCTCGGGCTCTGGGTCGCCGAAGATACCCACACGTGCGTCGTGGAAGATATTGGAACAAGGAGTAAGAGTTGTTTTGTGAAACCGGGCATGGATCTGGTTGATTGACCTTGCTGGTCTTCAATGGATGAGTCCATGGCTCTTTATATGGATCTGTTGGTTGATCTTGCTGATCTTCAACGAGAGTCCATCTTGATTTTTATAAGTGATTATATTGCCAAGTATTATGGGCTAGGAACTATTGAAAAGGCCCCTGTGTGGACAGGTGGTGAGCGTTCTAGTTGCCAATGATGCCATAGATACTCTGATGAAGGAATGATTGGAAATTATGAATCAACCGGATAAATTGGAAGATCATGATCAGTGGTACTATGGTTTCATTAAAGGATTGTTTTAAAGTTAGCTGATGCTAAGAAAAAGGCAAATTTCATATTGGGTGTGTAAGTGGTGTGGCTAGTTTTATGTTTGCATGAACTTCCGGCTAGGGGGCCTTGGGACTCTTTTCCTTGGTACCCGGGACAAAACCTAACCAAATTCCAAATTGGATCCCATCACTACAGTGGTTGGGCGGTTGGCTAACCCATGGGATCGGATGGGGTTAGGCTGGACTGATGGATCCATAAATCGAGAGTCAACTTTTGTTTTTACGATAGATAAAGTAAATCCCGGATAGAAATTGTTCTATGGATAGGAATCAACGGCTGTGCCTCTTGATGGGGAAAAAAGCGTTGATCCCAATGATCCAAGTGCAAGTTTCTTCCTTGATTTGACCGAGTACCGTTAAAGGTGCAGTCAGATCAGTTGATCCGTAATGATCTTGACTACGTTAGAGTAAAGAGTTATCCTGGTGGAATCGCCCATGCTTTCCGAGTAAAGGAAGTTTTTCCAGTTTCGGTTTTGGACAAACCGACGGATTAGTCTCTTGTCCGGATATCCGTGGACGAGGCCCCGAGTGTGAGACCCCTACCCACGCATGATGTGCTACTTCCGCTGCTAGTACCCCGAATCCGTTGATCGGTGGGGAACAGGGATCTCACACCTTGTTTCAAAAAAAAAACAGTATCACTCTGGACTCTTCGTTGAGACCTGCTAGTCAGCAAAACGAGATCCAGAATAGATTACAATAATCATTGGTCCATCATATAATATCTTCCACAACATACGCATGGGTGTCCTCGGCACCGCGAGCCCGTGCATCGCCTGGTCTCAAAACCCTCCAAGATCCTCCTTAGGTGTCCTGGCACTTCACTCAGGGGACCGCTTCGTCGGCCCTCGTCCATCGTACCGGAAGCGCACCATTTCGCTGGTCAAGACCTGGGCTTTGCCGCGTGAGCTGTCCTTTGAACACTCCCCGCCAGCTGTTACAACCGAACTTCCCTTAGAAAAACACGTATACCAAATGCTCCCTCCACAGCATTCTGGCATAAGATAGTCCTTTAAGAAAACAGGGTTTCTATGCAAGTTTTCAGTTTGATTTTCTTTTGGATACAGTGAGTATATCTTGAATCAGTATTCCCAAAACTTCTGATCATAATTCTGAATTCCATAACAGAACTCCTCGAATTCTGTAACTTGATCCACCGATCAATTCAAAGGGTCTCAACTTAGTTTTAGGTTTGGCGGGAGATTGGAGTGTATTTTCTTGCACTTATCACATCTTCTTTCCTCGAAATTGATGAAGAAGTTTGGTCTTGGTCATAGTCTGATTCTAGGTTCGAGTCTGATAAGGTTTGTCCTGAACTATCTTTCTCAAAAAAGGGGGTGATATTTCAGTTATTATTTTACTTAATTTCATTCATTGAATATTCACTTAACTAATTTCTAAATTAATCACGAATTCCAATCAAGGATTAATCATTTATATGAAATTATGACAATGATAGATTTTCTAAATTTTCTCTTTACAATCCGAGTGTATGAAACGATAGAAATTTCTCTCTCAGAAGTCTAAAGATTTGGCAAGAATTTCTAAAATTTCGGGGCGAATGATTAAAGAGTTGGGGACATAATGAACAACTCCTAGCCTTATCAAGATCATGGCTAGAGAGATATTATGCCTGAGTCTTTGAAGCTGATTGGTATTGACATTAATACATCGCCCTCCAGAGAACCACTTGTGCTGATGTCACTCTACTGGATCAGGATAGTATAGATCCTCAAAGTAACGAGCGAGCCTCACTCTGCTCTCTCGGGTTGTAGCAGAGTTGATGAGATGTTCGAAGGCAAAGGCGATCACATCCTGACTCTGGGAAAGTCCAGGAATGCTAGACAGATTTGGGGTATCCCATCTAAAAATCCAATTCAATTCATGAGTTTTTAGTTTATGAATTCATTTCAAACATAATCTTAGAAAGTGAAAACATTTTGTTTTTGTAGATTTACTTAAAAATTTTAGGCAATTTTTGCTGCTGTTTCATACGTTTACAACAGCGCTCTGATACCAGCTGTGAGATCCCACTGCCCCGTCCCCGTGCACCAGATTCCCAATTGATAGCAGCAGCAGCGGAAGGCAGGGTTTCCCACTCGGGGCCTCGCCCTCAAATGTCCGGACACGAGACTAGACTGGTGGTCATTCGGAAAACCAAAACCGAGAAAATTTCCCTTTTCCAAAAAACGGGAACGATTTCACCTTTTTTATTTTCTTAACAAATTTTCTAACGAGGTCAAGAGACTAAACTATCCTTCACCTGATTAGACCAGATAGAAGGAAAACTATTATAGACTTAACTTGAAGAAATCAACGCTTTTTTCCTAATTGAAATCAGGCACAGCCGCGTTGATCTATTCATTTAAGAAGTCTTCAGGTTTTTATTTAACTACTCGAGTTCTAAGCGTATTCCTGTTAATCAATTTCATTATTAAAACTCTACTGATTCCAGCCCAAGCCCATCCAGCCCATGGGTTTAGCCAGCGCCCAACCATTGGAATTGGTAGAACCAGACAATTACTCACCCACCCATAATTGAATGCCTTTCTTAACTTTTGCTTTCGAATGCAGATACGCACACTCTTTAAACTTTAACTTATAAAACAGTCCATTGACAAATAGTTATTGATTACAGATGTTATAACTCAAAATTTCCATCCAATCCTTGTTTCAAAAAAAAAACAGTATCACTCTGGACTCTTCGTTGAGACCTGCTGGTCAGCAAAACGCGATCCAGAATAGATTACAATAATCATTGGTCCATCATATAATATCTTCCACAACATACGCATGGGTGTCCTCGGCACCGCGAGCCCGTGCATCGCCTGGTCTCAAAACCCTCCAAGATCCTCCTTAGGTGTCCTGGCACTTCACTCAGGGGACCGCTTCGTCGGCCCTCGTCCATCGTACCGGAAGCGCACCATTTTGATCGTACCGAGGCTGGTCAAGACCTGGGCTTTGCCGCGTGAGCTGTCCTTTGAACACTCCCCGCCAGCTGTTACAACCGAACTTCCCTTAGAAAAACACGTATACCAAATGCTCCCTCCACAGCATTCTGGCATAAGACAGTCCTTTAAGAAAACAGGGTTTCTATGCAAGTTTTCAGTTTGATTTTCTTTTGGATACAGTGAGTATATCTTGAATCAGTATTCCCAAAACTTCTGATCATAATTCTGAATTCCAAACAGAACTCCTCGAATTCTGTAACTTGATCCACCGATCAATTCAAAGGGTCTCAACTTAGTTTTAGGTTTGGCGGGAGATTGGAGTGTATTTTCTTGCACTTATCACATCTTCTTTCCTCGAAATTGATGAAGAAGTTTGGTCTTGGTCATAGTCTGATTCTGGGTTCGAGTCTGATAAGGTTTGTCCTGAACTATCTCTCTCAAAAAAGGGGGTGATATTTCAGTTATTATTTTACTGAATTTCATTCATTGAATATTCACTTAACTAATTTCTAAATTAATCACGAATTCCAATCAGGGATTAATCATTTATATGAAATTATGTCAATGATAGATTTTCTAAATTTTCTCTTTACAATCCGAGTGTATGAAACGATAGAAATTTCTCTCTCAGAAGTCTAAAAATTTGGCAAGAATTTCTAAAATTTCGGGGCAAATGATTAAAGAGTTGGGGACATAATGAACAACTCCTAGCCTTAATATCAAGATCATGGCTAGAGAGATATTCTGCCTGAGTCTTTGAAGCTGATTGGTATTGACATTAATACATCGCCCTCCAGAGAACCACTTGTGCTGATGTCACTCTACTGGATCAAGATAGTATAGATCCTCAAAGTAACGAGCGAGCCTCACTCTGCTCTCTCGGGTTGTAGCAGAGTTGATGAGATGTTCGAAGGCAAAGGCGATCACATCCTGACTCTGGGAAAGTCCAGGAATGCTAGACAGATTTGGGGTATCCCATCTAAAAATCCAATTCAATTCATGAGTTTTTAGTTTATGAATTCATTTCAAACATAATCTTAGAAAGTGAAAACATTTTGTTTTTGTAGATTTACTTAAAAATTTTAGGCAATTTTTGCTGCTGTTTCATACGTTTACAACAGCGCTCTGATACCAGCTGTGAGATCCCACTGCCCCGTCCCCGTGCACCAGATTCCCAATTGATAGCAGCAGCAGCGGAAGGCAGGGTTTCCCACTCGGGGCCTCGCCCTCAAATGTCCGGACACGAGACTAGACTGGTGGTCATTCCGAAAACCAAAACCGAGAAAATTTCCCTTTTTCGAAAAACGGGGACGATTTCACCTTTTTTATTTTCTTAACAAATTTTCTAACGAGGTCAAGAGACTAAACTATCCTTCACCTAATTAGACCAGATAGAAGGAAAACTATTATAGACTTAACTTGAAGAAATCAACGCTTTTTTCCTAATTGAAATCAAGCACAGCCGCGTTGATCTATTCATTTAAGAAGTCTTCAGGTTTTTATTTAACTACTCGAGTTCTAAGCGTATTCCTGTTAATCAATTTCATTATTAAAACTCTACTGATTCCAGCCTAAGCCCATCCGGCCCATGGGTTTAGCCACCGCCCAACCATTGGAATTGGTAGAACCAGACAATTACTCACCCACCCATAATTGAATGCCTTTCTTAACTTTTGCTTTCAAATATAGATACGCACACTCTTTAAACTTTAACTTATAAAACAGTCCATTGACAAATAGTTATTGATTACAGATGTTATAACTCAAAATTTCCATCCAATCCTTGTTTCAAAAAAAAAAACAGTATCACTCTGGACTCTTCGTTGAGACCTGCTGGTCAGCAAAACGAGATCCAGAATAGATTACAATAATCATTGGTCCATCATATAATATCTTCCACAACATACGCATGGGTGTCCTCGGCACCGCGAGCCCGTGCATCGCCTGGTCTCAAAACCCTCCAAGATCCTCCTTAGGTGTCCTGGCACTTCACTCAGGGGACCGCTTCGTCGGCCCTCGTCCATCGTACCGGAAGCGCACCATTTTGACCGTACCGAGGCTGGTCAAGACCTGGGCTTTAATGCGTGAGCTGTCCTTTGAACACTCCCCGCCAGCTGTTACAACCGAACTTCCCTTAGAAA
Organism: Cibotium barometz; assembly: GCF_041138505.1. NCBI lineage: Eukaryota > Viridiplantae > Streptophyta > Polypodiopsida > Cyatheales > Cibotiaceae > Cibotium > Cibotium barometz. Next base: position 30,018,635 of record NC_141055.1, on the reverse strand, counting down.
AAAACATATACCAAATGCTCCCTCCACAGCATTCTGGCATAAGAGAGTCCTTTAAGAAAACAGGGTTTCTATGCAAGTTTTCAGTTTGATTTTCTTTTGGATACAATGAGTATATCTTGAATCAGTATTCCCAAAACTTCTAATCATAATTCTGAATTCCATAACAGAACTCCTCGAATTCTGTAACTTGATCCACCGATCAATTCAAAGGGTCTCAACTTAGTTTTAGATTTGGCGGGAGATTGGAGTGTATTTTCTAGCACTTATCACATCTTCTTTCCTCGAAATTGATGAAGAAGTTTGGTCTTGGTCATAGTCTGATTCTGGGTTCGAGTCTGATAAGGTTTGTCTTGAACTATCTTTCTCAAAAAAGGGGGTGATATTTCAGTTATTATTTTACTGAATTTCATTCATTGAATATTCACTTAACTAATTTCTAAATTAATCACGAATTCCAATGAGGGATTAATCATTTATATGAAATTATGACAATGATAGATTTTCTAAATTTTCTCTTTACAATCCGAGTGTATGAAACGATAGAAATTTCTCTCTCATAAGTCTAAAAATTTGGCAAGAATTTCTAAAATTTCGGGGCGAATGATTAAAGAGTTGGGGACATAATGAACAACTCCCATGTGAGATCCCCCTGTTCCCACCGAGCAACGGATTCGGGTACTAGCAGCGGAAGTAGCACTTCTCGCACGGGACAGGGGTCCCACATTCGGGGCCTCGTCCACGGATATCCGGACAAGAGACTAATCCGTCGGTTTTTCCAAAACCGAACCCGGAAAAAACTTCCCTTACCCGAAAAGCACGGGCGATTCCACCAAGATAATTTTTTACTCTAACGTAGTCAAGATCATTACTGATCACGCTGATCCAACTGCACCTATAAAGATACTCGGTCGGATCAAGGAAGAAACTTGCACTTGGATCATTGGGATCAACGCTTTTTTCCCCATCAAGAGGCACAGCCGTTGATTCCTATCCATAGAACAATTACTATCCGAGACTTACTTCATCTATCGTAATAACAGAAATTGAGTCTCGGTTTACGGATCCATCAGTCCAGCCTAACCCCATCCGATCCCATGGGTTAGCCAACCGCCCAACCACTGTAGTGATGGGATCCAATTTGGAATTTGGTTAGGTTTTGTCCCGGGTACCAAGGAAAAGAGTTCCAAGGCCCCCTAGCTGGAATTTCATGCAAACATAAAACTAGCCACACCACTTACACACCCAATATGAAAATTGCCTTTTTCTTAGCATCAGCTAACTTTAAAACAATCCTTTAATGAAACCATAGTACCACTGATCACAATCTCCCAATTTATCCAGTTGATTCATAATTTCCCATCATTCCTTCATCAGAGTATCTATGGCATCATTGGCAACTAGAACGCTCACCACCTGTCCACACAGAGGCCGTTTCCATAGTTCCTAGCCCATAATACTCGGCAATATAATCACTTATCAAGATGGACTCTCGTTGAAGATCAGCAAGATCAACCAACAGATCCATATAAAAGAGCCATGGACTCATCCGTTGAGGACCAGCAAGGTCAGTCAACTAGATCCATGCCCGGTTTCACAAAACAACTCTTACTCCTTGTTCCAATATCTTCCTCGACGCACGCATGGGTATCCTAGGCGACCCAGAGCCCGAGCACCGTATGGTCAGCACCCTCTAGGATCCTTCGCAGGTGACCTAGCGCTTCACTCATAGGCCGCTTCCTTGGTCCCTCATCCACCGTACCGGAAGCTCACCATTTTAATCGAACCGAGGCTGGTCAAGACCTCCGTCGACCTTGCTACGCGAGACGTCCTCCATTGACTCTCCGTCAGCAGTTGCAACTTTATCAGTTAGGTCTCCACGACCTTAATCACAAGACGGTCAAAATGCTTCCCCAGCATTCTTGACATAAAACAGCCATTTACAAACAGCATTTACAAACAGTTTACAAATACAGTTTCTATATTAACTCTATTTTTCCACATTATCCCTCATTAATCCACATTACTTATTCCACATTCCATGTATATGTGTACTCATCCAATCACCTCCTTTTCCATTCTTCACTTCAGATTCCTTCACATCACATATCATATATTCACATCCATATCCACATCCATACATCCACATCCACATCCACATTCACATCCATACATCCACATCTACATGCTTATCTCCATTTTCACATCCTCATTTATACATCCACATCCCATATCCACATTCATACATACACATCCATATCCACATCCACATCCACATCCACATTCACATCCATGCATCCACATCTACATGCTTACCTCCATTTTCACATCCTCATTTATACATCCACATCCCATATCCACATTCATACATACACATCCATACATCCACATCTACATCCACATACATACATACATCCACATCCACATTCCACATTCACATCTATACATCCACATCTACATTCACATTCACATACATCCACATCCACATTCCCATACATCCACATCTATACATCCACATTCCACATTCACATCTACATTCACATTCACATACATGCATCCACATCTACATGCTTACCTCCATTTTCACATCCTCATTTATACATCCACATCCCATATCCACATTCATACATACACATCCATACATCCACATCTACATCCACATACATACATACATCCACATCCACATTCCACATTCACATCTATACATCCACATCTACATTCACATTCGCATACATCCACATCCACATTCCCATACATCCACATCTATACATCCACATTCCACATTTACATCTATACATCCACATCTACATCCACATACATACATACATCCACATCCACATTCCACATTCACATCTATACATCCACATCTACATCCACATTCACATACATCCACATCCACATTTCCATTCACATCTATACATCCACATCCATTCACATCTATACATCCACATCTACATCCACATTTACATCTATGCATAAACATCTTCATGCATATATCCATTTTCATGTTTATACATCCACACTCCCATCTCCATATCCACACATCCACATACATACATCCATTTTCACATTCCCATTTATATAACCCCATATACCTTCACATCTAATCTTTTACATCACATCCATTCTCGCCCTATCACAACCCATATACATCTTATCCTATCACATACACTTCTTACCTCATCCCCCCATACACATCTTAATTCATCTTATCACATCCTAACTTATTTCATAAGCATCTTATCACCTCTTATCACACCTCTTATCACATCCTATCACTTTCCATACGCATCTTATCAATTCTTATCACATCTCATACACCTCTTATCACATCTTATCACATTTCATATCTTTTTTTTTTTAAAAAGAGAATTCTTTTATTTGATATAAGATTTCTCTACACATTTATTTATACATAAATTCCATTTAAGGAGACTAACACTTTCGAAATTAAAATCAATCTTTTATGCATCTTCTTATGCATGATTTCAATTTGGTAGGGAATTATACTTTTAGAATAAAAGAATTTCTCTTATGCATCTAAGTTAAGCATAAAATCCATTTATGAGGAAAATCATACTTTTAGTATAAAAAGAATATCTTTTATGCATACCTATATGCATGAAATCCAATATGATAAAAGTAACACTTTTGATATAAAAATTTTTCCTTTATGCATACTTCTATGCATGAAAATTAAAAATGATAAAAGTAACACTTTTGATATAAAAATTTTCCTTTATGCATACTTCTATGCATGAAAATTAAAAATGATAAAAGTAACACTTTTGATATAAAAATTTTCTTTTATGCATACTTTTATGTATGAAATAAAAATGATAAAAGTAACACTTTTGATATAAAAATTTATCCATTATGCATACTTCTATGCATGAAAATAAAAATGGTAAAAATAACACTTTTGATATAAAAATTTATCCATTATGCATACTTCTATGCATGAAAATAAAAATGGTAAAAATAACACTTTTGATATAAAAATTTATCCTTTATGCATAATATTAAAATTCAATTTCTCCATGATTATAATGAAATTCTTTCAATTAATCTAGGATGATGATTCCTAGAATATGGTAGGAAGTCCTCTTTTTATGCTTTGAATGAAAATTTTTTATGCATAATTTTTATAAAAATTTTGCCATAGCTCCGCTGCTATGACTGATAAATCTCAATTTTTCTAAGGGATAAAGCTTATCATTAAGGAAATAATTAAAATGATTCTCTAATTGGATCCTTAATCCATAATGGATTGAATCATCAATATACATAAACTAAAAGCATAAGAAAAAGCCATTAATTTGGCCTCAAGCATAGCTTAATCTTGGGTTAAGGAAAAGCTTTATGAAAAGCTTGATTTGGATTGAGAATGGGTCATGAGTATGACCATTTCTTGAGTGAGAGAGAGAATTTACATAAGAATCATTAGAATTTAAACATAAATGAAAATTAACTTCAATAGCATTTATTAAATTATGTAACTCCTCACTACTATTCAAACTTCAATAGCATTAAAAAAAAACCATACCAATTAAATTTCTCAAGCTTGAGAGGGGTTGAGAAGAGAGAAACATTGAGAAATTATAGAAAGATGAATATTCACTAATTACCTTACAACTTGCTTGATTCTTTGTTCACGGTAGAGGCCCCCAACCAATCAATTGGTTAAGTATGTTGATGGAGCCACTAATGGGGATTGAAGAAAGAGGGAAGCTCCAAAAACTAGTGAATTATTAAATGAATTCACAGTTCTTGGCTTAGGTGGAGTAGAGTAACGATGCATAAACACTATATATTTTTCAACAAGGGTGAGGCTTCTATTTATAGGAAAAATTGAGCTCCTAACCAAACAAACTGATTCTAGAATTTTCTAAATCAGTTTGGTCAATATTTGACCATTTTTAGGTCAGTTAAGCTAACTTTTTGGAACTAGACTTGAATGAGGAGAGAGGAGAGATGAAATATCTCAATTTTTATGAGTTTAAAACTCATTCAAGCATGTGAAATATGCACCTCCTTTAAAGAACTCCCCTTCCTTACATATGTCATATTTTTAATATTGCTCATAGTTTTTTACTAATAAACCTTGTACATTTTCAACTCTTCATCTTATGTGAAATATGCACCTCCTTTAAAGAACTCCCCTTCCTTACATATGTCATACTTTTAATATTGCTCATAATTTTTTTACTAATAAACCTTGTACATTTTCAACTCTTCATCTTATGTGAGTATTTACTCATTTTTGGGTATCTTCTTTTTCAAATTGGATTTATCTCCTCCCTACACATGGATTGATGCTATTGGTCCATAGGAACCTTAATTGGACCATAATCCAAAAATTTCTGAAAATCTAGACCCTTAGACTAAGGTCCTTTATACACATTTCCAATTAATTCCAATTGCACATTGGAAAGTTCTTTTTGAATTTCTGTTTCAGGGAAACTTATTTTAATAAGATGAGATAATTTTCTATCCAAAAATATTAAAAATCTAAATATTCTCTCTCTAGAATATTTTCTCTCTCTAGGTTAAAACAGTTAGAAACAAGTCTTTTATATTTCTGAAGAGGGATTGATTATAGAAGAAGATACTAGACATCAAAAAGGGGTTTGGGGGAGGAATCTTACATTCTACCCCACTTAAAAAACGCGAGATGTCCTCATCTCGCAACTTGTGATAATTTCGCAAGATTCACGAATATGAGACTTAGAGAAAAATTTTAATCAAGATTAACCACCAAGATAAGTCTTAAAGAGAGCAAGATTCAAAATACGAACAAGATTTAAACTTTATTCATTCTCGGAACTTATACAGTAAAGATAGAGGAACTCTTTACACTTCCATAAGCCCGTCCATCATATGGTCACAAAAGCAGTCCTCACAAGCTGCACAAGTATAAGGTAACTCATCTATGGGAATGATTCTGTGGGTTATTGCTGCGCCTATCTCAGTGGTATGAGGTGTTCTAACAAAAGGACCTCTGAGAGGCAAGCCAAAAACGGGGTAAAGGCATATCTTCTCATGAGGAAGAAAACACGCCAGTAAGAAGACCCGCTCAGAAAACCCAGGATGTCTTGATCTCATGACGCAGTAGTATCGGGGACCCAAACCCAAAGCTTCAATAACCATGGCCAAGCGGACATTGTTACGGAAGTGCTGCTGACCCCAGGGTGTTACCCTAGTTATGTCTTGATAGGTCCGCCATTTGGTCTGCGCTACAGAAGTTCCCAAGTGAGGGAAAAGTGAGCGCTCATACTGTTCTATAAAATCCTTCTTCACAGACTCACTTGCGTCTTGAAGGTGAGGAATCATTATGGATAAAACTAATTCTTGTTGCCAAGCCATGAAGGAGATTAGGAAGAAAGGAGTAAGATTATTACTGTGAGCGACAAGTAAAAGTTACGACTTATATAAAGGAAGGAGCTAGCGTAACTTAGAAGCCAACGGTAGCTTGCCACTGAAGTTTTACCGTCTTTCCATGATTTGGGTTTGGCACAATTTTCTATAGAAGGCATTAAGAACTTTGAGATGAGGAGATAAAAGAAGTTCGTAAGCTAAGTCACTTACTTTCTTTGAAGTCAGATAAGGCTCACAATATCTGGGGGATAACTTCTTAAACTCCCCAATAGATAAAGAACTTCTTTTGTGCCGTACTCGAATGAAGACCAAAACCTTGGTATCCAAAACACCGATTTTCACTTCTGAACTCATTGTTTTGAATCCTTAAAACAGCGTGACTCCTGAGAAGTATTCTAGGGAAAGGGTCTTCTTTTTTTTTTTAACAGAATCTTTCTTTTATTTTTGAGAGGGAATAATTTTAAGATCAAAAAGGGAGATTCTTACTCCTGTATGCCTCGAAGGCTGGGGAGGAATCTTACATTCTACCCCACTTAAAAAAGTGCGAGATGTCCTCATCTCGCCAAGTAGAGGACAACTCTTTTTCTTAAGATCCAATTTATTCTAGGGTTCCTTATATTCTGGTCAACCCAACAGAATACGGGGATAAATATCCCTTATATAGAACTCATCATTAAATAAATTCATTTCAGATCATATCATTCATATCTTTAACACGATAATGGTCCATCAGATCGAAATTTTTTTCTTTCTGAACATTCCTCCACGGGAATTTCAGTCAAGCAAGTTTTCAATTTGTCATCCCTTAACTTGATATACCGAGTCAAGTGTTAACAGTAGTACTTTGACAGCACAATCCACTAATCTCATAGTGATTTGTTGAAATCATTATCATCATTTATCATTACAGGGACTCGTCCCATTCATCCTCATTGCGGTTTTGCTCAAGTTATTATATTTCAACTAAATTTCAAAAATCATCATTTTTCAATCAGAATCCCAATCAATTCATCAGTTCCCAAACAGAATTAAAAATCATATCAACCACATTCAAATTCATCATCTGGATAGCATTAACGCTTATAATTTCAAGTCTTAGATTTACTCGTATATACTGTCAGTAAAGAGCTGCAGTTATACTCTCGGTATATACGGATAGTCACGGCCCTTGGAATTATAAGGTAAATACCATCATGTCTAGGCCTCAAGCAAGCCAAGGATTCTATATAATTGCGGTACTTCCATCTGAAGACCCAATTACCAAATTACGAATTTCAATTTGAATATCAAATTGTATGAATTATATCACACAATTACAACCTTTTTGTGTTTCTTGATAAATTTCTGACCTATTTGTCTTCTCAATTGATCTTTATTAACCAAATGCTCTGATACCAACTGTGAGATCCCCCTGTTCCCACCGAGCAACGGATTCGGGTACTAGCAGCGGAAGTAGCACTTCTCGCACGGGACAGGGGTCCCACATTCGGGGCCTCGTCCACGGATATCCGGACAAGAGACTAATCCGTCGGTTTTTCCAAAACCGAACCCGGAAAAAACTTCCCTTACCCGAAAAGCACGGGCGATTCCACAAGGATAATTTTTTACTCTAACGTAGTCAAGATCATTACTGATCACGCTGATCCAACTGCACCTATAAAGATACTCGGTCGGATCAAGGAAGAAACTTGCACTTGGATCATTGGGATCAACGCTTTTTTCCCCATCAAGAGGCACAGCCGTTGATTCCTATCCATAGAACAATTACTATCCGAGACTTACTTCATCTATCGTAATAACAGAAATTGAGTCTCGGTTTACGGATCCATCAGTCCAGCCTAACCCCATCCGATCCCATGGGTTAGCCAACCGCCCAACCACTGTAGTGATGGGATCCAATTTGGAATTTGGTTAGGTTTTGTCCCGGGTACCAAGGAAAAGAGTTCCAAGGCCCCCTAGCTGGAATTTCATGCAAACATAAAACTAGCCACACCACTTACACACCCAATATGAAAATTGCCTTTTTCTTAGCATCAGCTAACTTTAAAACAATCCTTTAATGAAACCATAGTACCACTGATCACAATCTCCCAATTTATCCAGTTGATTCATAATTTCCCATCATTCCTTCATCAGAGTATCTATGGCATCATTGGCAACTAGAACGCTCACCACCTGTCCACACAGAGGCCGTTTCCATAGTTCCTAGCCCATAATACTTGGCAATATAATCACTTATCAAGATGGACTCTCGTTGAAGATCAGCAAGATCAACCAACAGATCCATATAAAAGAGCCATGGACTCATCCGTTGAGGACCAGCAAGGTCAGTCAACCAGATCCATGCCCGGTTTCACAAAACAACTCTTACTCCTTGTTCCAATATCTTCCTCGACGCACGCGTGGGTATCCTAGGCGACCCAGAGCCCGAGCACCGTATGGTCAGCACCCTCTAGGATCCTTCGCAGGTGACCTAGCGCTTCACTCATAGGCCGCTTCCTTGGTCCCTCATCCACCGTACCGGAAGCTCACCATTTTAATCGAACCGAGGCTGGTCAAGACCTCCGTCGACCTTGCTACGCGAGACGTCCTCCATTGACTCTCCGTCAGCAGTTGCAACTTTATCAGTTAGGTCTCCACGACCTTAATCACAAGACGGTCAAAATGCTTCCCCAGCATTCTTGACATAAAACAGCCATTTACAAACAGCATTTACAAACAGTTTACAAATACAGTTTCTATATTAACTCTATTTTTCCACATTATCCCTCATTAATCCACATTACTTATTCCACATTCCATGTATATGTGTACTCATCCAATCACCTCCTTTTCCATTCTTCACTTCAGATTCCTTCACATCACATATCATATATTCACATCCATATCCACATCCATACATCCACATCCACATCCACATTCACATCCATACATCCACATCTACATGCTTATCTCCATTTTCACATCCTCATTTATACATCCACATCCCATATCCACATTCATACATACACATCCATATCCTTATCCACATCCACATCCACATTCACATCCATGCATCCACATCTACATGCTTACCTCCATTTTCACATCCTCATTTATACATCCACATCCCATATCCACATTCATACATACACATCTACATCCACATCTACATCCACATACATACATACATCCACATCCACGTTCCACATTCACATCTATACATCCACATCTACATTCACATTCACATACATCCACATCCACATTCCCATACATCCACATCTATACATCCACATTCCACATTCACATCTACATTCACATTCACATACATGCATCCACATCTACATGCTTACCTCCATTTTCACATCCTCATTTATACATCCACATCCCATATCCACATTCATACATACACATCCATACATCCACATCTACATCCACATACATACATACATCCACATCCACATTCCACATTCACATCTATACATCCACATCTACATTCACATTCGCATACATCCACATCCACATTCCCATACATCCACATCTATACATCCACATTCCACATTTACATCTATACATCCACATCTACATCCACATACATACATACATCCACATCCACATTCCACATTCACATCTATACATCCACATCTACATCCACATTCACATACATCCACATCCACATTTCCATTCACATCTATACATCCACATCCATTCACATCTATACATCCACATCTACATCCACATTTACATCTATGCATAAACATCTTCATGCATATATCCATTTTCATGTTCATACATCCACACTCCCATCTCCATATCCACACATCCACATACATACATCCATTTTCACATTCCCATTTATATAACCCCATATACCTTCACATCTAATCTTTTACATCACATCCATTCTCGCCCTATCACAACCCATATACATCTTATCCTATCACATACACTTCTTACCTCATCCCCCCATACACATCTTAATTCATCTTATCACATCCTAACTTATTTCATAAGCATCTTATCACCTCTTATCACACCTCTTATCACATCCTATCACTTTCCATACGCATCTTATCAATTCTTATCACATCTCATACACCTCTTATCACATCTTATCACATTTCATATCTTTTTTTTTAAAAAAAGAGAATTCTTTTATTTGATATAAGATTTCTCTACACATTTATTTATACATAAATTCCATTTAAGGAGACTAACACTTTCGAAATTAAAATCAATCTTTTATGCATCTTCTTATGCATGATTTCAATTTGGTAGGGAATTATACTTTTAGAATAAAAGAATTTCTCTTATGCATCTAAGTTAAGCATAAAATCCATTTATGAGGAAAATCATACTTTTAGTATAAAAAGAATATCTTTTATGCATACCTATATGCATGAAATCCAATATGATAAAAGTAACACTTTTGATATAAAAATTTTTCCTTTATGCATACTTCTATGCATGAAAATTAAAAATGATAAAAGTAACACTTTTGATATAAAAATTTTCCTTTATGCATACTTCTATGCATGAAAATTAAAAATGATAAAAGTAACACTTTTGATATAAAAATTTTCTTTTATGCATACTTTTATGTATGAAATAAAAATGATAAAAGTAACACTTTTGATATAAAAATTTATCCATTATGCATACTTCTATGCATGAAAATAAAAATGGTAAAAATAACACTTTTGATATAAAACTTTATCCATTATGCATACTTCTATGCATGAAAATAAAAATGGTAAAAATAACACTTTTGATATAAAAATTTATCCTTTATGCATAATATTAAAATTCAATTTCTCCATAATTATAATGAAATTCTTTCAATTAATCTAGGATGATGATTCCTAGAATATGGTAGGAAGTCCTCTTTTTATGCTTTGAATGAAAATTTTTTATGCATAATTTTTATAAAAATTTTGCCATAGCTCCGCTGCTATGACTGATAAATCTCAATTTTTCTAAGGGATAAAGCTTATCATTAAGGAAATAATTAAAATGATTCTCTAATTGGATCCTTAATCCATAATGGATTGAATCATCAATATACATAAACTAAAAGCATAAGAAAAAGCCATTAATTTGGCCTCAAGCATAGCTTAATCTTGGGTTAAGGAAAAGCTTTATGAAAATCTTGATTTGGATTGAGAATGGGTCATGAGTATGACCATTTCTTGAGTGAGAGAGAGAATTTACATAAGAATCATTAGAATTTAAACATAAATGAAAATTAACTTCAATAGCATTTATTAAATTATGTAACTCCTCACTACTATTCAAACTTCAATAGCATTAAAAAAAAACCATACCAATTAAATTTCTCAAGCTTGAGAGGGGTTGAGAAGAGAGAAACATTGAGAAATTATAGAAAGATGAATATTCACTAATTACCTTACAACTTGCTTGATTCTTTGTTCACGGTAGAGGCCCCCAACCAATCAATTGGTTAAGTATGTTGATGGAGCCACTAATGGGGATTGAAGAAAGAGGGAAGCTCCAAAAACTAGTGAATTATTAAATGAATTCACAGTTCTTGGCTTAGGTGGAGTAGAGTAACGATGCATAAACACTATATATTTTTCAACAAGGGTGAGGCTTCTATTTATAGGAAAAATTGAGCTCCTAACCAAACAAACTGATTCTAGAATTTTCTAAATCAGTTTGGTCAATATTTGACCATTTTTAGGTCAGTTAAGCTAACTTTTTGGAACTAGACTTGAATGAGGAGAGAGGAGAGATGAAATATCTCAATTTTTATGAGTTTAAAACTCATTCAAGCATGTGAAATATGCACCTCCTTTAAAGAACTCCCCTTCCTTACATATGTCATATTTTTAATATTGCTCATAGTTTTTTACTAATAAACCTTGTACATTTTCAACTCTTCATCTTATGTGAAATATGCACCTCCTTTAAAGAACTCCCCTTCCTTACATATGTCATACTTTTAATATTGCTCATAATTTTTTTACTAATAAACCTTGTACATTTTCAACTCTTCATCTTATGTGAGTATTTACTCATTTTTGGGTATCTTCTTTTTCAAATTGGATTTATCTCCTCCCTACACATGGATTGATGCTATTGGTCCATAGGAACCTTAATTGGACCATAATCCAAAAATTTCTGAAAATCTAGACCCTTAGACTAAGGTCCTTTATACACATTTCCAATTAATTCCAATTGCACATTGGAAAGTTCTTTTTGAATTTCTGTTTCAGGGAAACTTATTTTAATAAGATGAGATAATTTTCTATCCAAAAATATTAAAAATCTAAATATTCTCTCTCTAGAATATTTTCTCTCTCTAGGTTAAAACAGTTAGAAACAAGTCTTTTATATTTCTGAAGAGGGATTGATTATAGAAGAAGATACTAGACATCAAAAAGGGGTTTGGGGGAGGAATCTTACATCCCAGCCTTATCAAGATCATGGCTAGAGAGATATTCTGCCTGAGTCTTTGAAGCTGATTGGTATTGACATTAATACATCGCCCTCCAAAGAACCACTTGTGCTGATGTCACTCTACTGGATCAGGATAGTATAGATCCTCAAAGTAACAAGCGAGCCTCACTCTGCTCTCTCGGGTTGTAGCAGAGTTGATGAGATGTTCGAAGGCAAAGGCGATCACATCCTGACTCTGGGAAAGTCCAGGAATGCTAGACAGATTTGGGGTATCCCATCTAAAAATCCAATTCAATTCATGAGTTTTTAGTTTATGAATTCATTTCAAACATAATCTTAGAAAGTGAAAACATTTTGTTTTTGTAGATTTACTTAAAAATTTTAGGCAATTTTTGCTGCTGTTTCATACGTTTACAACAGCGCTCTGATACCAGCTGTGAGATCCCACTTCCCCATCCCCGTGCACCGAATTCCCAATTAATAGCAGCAGCGGAAGGCAGGGTTTCCCACTCGGGGCCTCGCCCTTAAATGTCCGGACACGAGACTAGACTGGTGGTCATTCCGAAAACCAAAACCGAGAAAATTTCCCTTTTCCGAAAAACGGGGACGATTTCACCTTTTTTATTTTCTTAACAAATTTTCTAACGAGGTCAAGAGACTAAACTATCCTTCACCTGATTAGACCAGATAGAAGGAAAACTATTATAGACTTAACTTGAAGAAATCAACGCTTTTTTCCTAATTGAAATTAGGCACAGCCGCATTGATCTATTCATTAAAGAAGTCTTCAGGTTTTCATTTAACTACTCGAGTTCTAAGCGTATTCCTATTAATCAATTTCATTATTAAAACTCTACTGATTCTAGCCTAAGCCCATCCGGCCCATGGGTTTAGCCACCGCCCAACCATTGGAATTGGTAGAACCAGACAATTACTCACCCACCCATAATTGAATGCCTTTCTTAACTTTTGCTTTCGAATACAGATACGCACACTCTTTAAACTTTAACTTATAAAACAGTCCATTGACAAATAGTTATTGATTACAGATGTTATAACTCAAAATTTCCATCCAATCCTTGTTTCAAAAAAAAAAACAGTATCACTCTGGACTCTTCGTTGAGACCTGCTGGTCAGCAAAACGAGATCCAGAATAGATTACAATAATCATTGGTCCATCATATAATATCTTCCACAACATACGCATGGGTGTCCTCGGCACCGCGAGCCCGTGCATCGCCTGGTCTCAAAACCCTCCAAGATCCTCCTTAGGTGTCCTGGCACTTCACTCAGGGGACCGCTTCGTCGGCCCTCGTCCATCGTACCGGAAGCACACCATTTTGACCATACCGAGGCTGGTCAAGACCTGGGCTTGCCGCGTGAGCTGTCCTTTGAACACTCCCCGCCAGAGCTGTTACAACCGAACTTCCCTTAGAAAAACACATATACCAAATGCTCCCTCCACAGCATTCTGGCATAAGACAGTCCTTTAAGAAAACAGGGTTTCTATGCAAGTTTTCAGTTTGATTTTCTTTTGGATACAATGAGTATATCTTGAATCAGTATTCCCAAAACTTCTGATCATAATTCTGAATTCCATAACAGAACTCCTCGAATTCTGTAACTTGATCCACCGATCAATTCAAAGAGTCTCAACTTAGTTTTAGGTTTGGCGGGAGATTGGAGTGTATTTTCTTGCACTTATCACATCTTCTTTCCTCAAAATTGATGAAGAAGTTTGGTCTTGGTCATAGTCTGATTCTAGGTTTGAGTCTGATAAGGTTTGTCCTGAACTATCTTTCTCAAAAAAGGGGGTGATATTTCAGTTATTATTTTACTGAATTTCATTCATTGAATATTCACTTAACTAATTTCTAAATTAATCACGAATTCCAATGAGAGATTAATCATTTATATGAAATTATGACAATGATAGATTTTCTAAATTTTCTCTTTACAATCCGAGTGTATGAAACGATAGAAATTTCTCTCTCAGAGAATTTACTTATTCATTTATCAAATATTCATGGAAATTAAACATAGAATTAAAGAGATTTTAATTTTGATATAAAAATTTCTTTATGCATCTATTTATGCATAAAATCCAACTTCAATGGAAATAACACTTTTATATAAAAAATTTCTATTATGCATCTTTCCATGCATAGAAATTGAATTCAATGAAAATAACACTTTTATAATAAAAAAATTTCTATTATGCATCTTTCCATGCATAGAAATAAAATTCAATAAAAATAACACTTCTATAATAAAAACATTTATATTATGCATCTTTCCATTCATAGAAATTAAATCTAATGAAAATAACACTTTTATAATAATAATTTTTTCTATTATGCATCTTTCCATGCATAGAAATTAAATCTAATGAAAATAACACTTTTATAGTAAAAAAAATTCCAATATGCATCTTTCTATGCATAGAATTCAAATCTAATGAAAATAACACTTTTATAATAATTTCTTTTCCAATATGCATCTTTCTATGCATAGAATTTAAATATAATGAAAATAACACTTTCATAAATTTTTTTTTTCCAATATGCATAGAATTTAAAGCTAATGAAAATAACACTTTTATAAAAAAAATTTCCAATATGCATCTTTCTATGCATAGAAATTAATTTCAATAATTATATCAATGATATCCATGCATATTCATAGATGAATATGTACATGGAGTAAATATAAATATTACTTTTAGAATGCACAAACAGTGGGGATTACTCTTTTAGAATAACTTTAAGATAAACTTTATTTCCTTAAAATTTAAGAAAATTTTGCCATAACCTCCTTTGTATGGTTGACCATTTCTCAATTTTTACATTCTAATAACACTTTAAAATTAATCCCAATTTGAAGTAAAGTCTCTAATGTACTCAATTATCACTTTCTAAAGAGTAAACAATAAGAAAAGTTTAAATCAATTTATTTGTTACACATATTAGGATAAAGAAGGGCTGAATTCTTGAGGAAGAGAAGGGGGTAGCCTTTTCATCAAGGCATTATCATCAAGATTCACTAAAAAAGCAAAGAAATCAAAAAACCATAGATTTGAAATTAAAAAGTAGAGTTTTTAACTTACATGGAGTTTTGTGAGCTTTCCTTTGGCTTGAGGGATTGAGGGTTCTACTCTTGTTTGGATCAAGAGTGGCCACCAATTCTTTTGAAGAGGATTTCATCAAAAACAATTGAATTATCAAGTTCAATGTATTTGGCTCTAGGGAGGAGTAGAGTAACAGTGCATAAACACTATTAAGCTTTTACAAAGGGGGAGGCTTCTTTTTATAGGAAAAAGTGAGCCTCAAACCAAGCAAATTGATTCTAGAATTTTCCAGATTAGTTTGGTCAATTTTTGACCATTTTTGGGTCAGTTCCGCTTACTTTTTGGAACTAGACTACTTGAATTAGGAGAGAGGAGAGATGAAATATCTCATTTTATTGATTTAAAATGGAAAGCAATGATGAGAAAAAATGTGCCTCCTTCATGAGGGGGAATCCCCACTCTGAGGTGTCAAAAATTCATTTTTTTTTATGTTTCCTTTTGTCCTTAGTCCACTCTTCATCTTATGTGAGTATAATTTTTGGGGGGTTTTTCTTTATTTATTCAATTTATCTCCTTCCTACATTTGGATTAATCTTATTGGCCCCTCAGAACCTTAATCCAAATTTTTCAGAAAATTTGGACCCTTAGGCTAAGGTCTTTTGAGCAGATTATAATGTATTTCTAATGCACCTTAGGAAATTCTTTTTAAACTTCTATTTCGGGGGAATCTATTTTAATAAGAAAGGATATTTTTCCATCCAAAGATATCTAAAAACTAAGTTACCTCTCTCTAGAATATTTTGTCTCTCTAGACCAAAACAGGCAGAAATAAGATCTTTTATTATTCTGAAAAGGGGATTGATTACAGGGGAAGAAACTGGACATCTTGAGGGGCTAGGGATGAATCTTACATTGCCTATTTCACATATTCAACTGTCTTTAAAACAATCTTTTAATAAAACCATAGTATCACTGATCATAATCCTCCAAAATATCTGGTTGAATTATAATTTTCAATCATTCCTTCATCGGTGTACCTATGGCATCATTGGCAAACCAGAACGCTCACCACATGTCCACTCAGGGGTCTTTTCAATAGTTCCTAGCTCATAGTACCCGAAAATATATTCACTTATAAAATGCTAGACGGACTCTCTGTTTGAAGATAAGTAAGATCAACCAATAGATCCATATAAAAGAGCCATGGACTCATCCGTTGATGAGGACTAGCAAGGTCAATCAACCAGATCCATGCCCGAGTTCCAAAAACAACTCTAACACCTTGTTCCATTTTCTTCTTCGATGCACGCGTGGGTATCTTCGGCAACCCAGAGCCCGAGCACCATATGGTCAGCACCCTTTAGGATCCTTCGCAGGTCACCTAACGCTTCACTCATAGGCCGCTTCCTTGGTCCCTCATCCACCGTACTACCGGAAGCTCACCATTTGAATCGAACCGAGCCTGGTCAAGACCTCGACTGACCTTGCTACGCGAGATGTCCTCCATTGACTCTTCGTTAGCTGTTGCAACTTTATCACTTAGGTCTCCCAACCTCAATCACAAGATGGTCAAAATGCTTCCCCAGCATTCTTGACATAAAATAGTCATTTAAAAATGGGTCATAAATACAGATTCACATGAACTCTCATCTTTCCACATTGTTCCACATAATTTCTCGTTATTCCACATTCTTCTACATCAATTTACTTTGCTTAATCCACATCCAATCATATGTATTCCTATCGTCCTTCATCCATTCTCATCCAATCAAATCATATTACATCTCATCACATCTATCCTCATTACATCTCATCCATTCTCATTACATCTCCTCCATTCACATCTATCCCGATTCACATCACATCCATTCACATCACATCTCATCCATTCACATCTATCCCCATTCACATCACATCTCATCCATTCACATCTATCCCGATTCACATCACATCCATTCACATCTCATCTCATCCATTCACATCTATCCTGATTCACATCTATCCCGATTCACATCACATCCATTCACATCTACCCCGATCCAAATCACATCACATCCATTCACATCACATCTCATCCATTCACATCTATTCTGACTCACATCACATCACATCCATTCACACATCTATTTACCACAGCCTTCATCGTAAAAGTCCCGCCAAAGCCAGCTCCCTCATCCTTCAAGAGATTTCAGACACCAGGAAGTTCTTCCAACTTTCCGCCTCCAAAGAGACACCAAGGTCCTAACCAAAATTTGGAGACGGGAAACTTCACAAATGAAGTACATTCTCAAGAACTCCGGCTCTCTTCAGAATGCAAAGGGAAGAGCTCCGAAGCAAGAAGAGGTGCTTCAGATGTCAGGGACTTGGGCACCAGCTCAAGGATTGCCCATCTCCTTCGGTGGGCAATGGAAGCGAGGGTCCCAAAGTTCAGAGACCAACTCCTTCATTTCAGCCCAGGGTCCCCCAGGCAAAAATCAGGGTAACCCAAGAAGAGTGCCAGCGCAGCCTATAGCCTCTATACAAAGCAGTCTCCGAACTCTCTCCCAGAATTAGAATAACCAAAGAGAGAGAGTTTCACCTTAGAGTGCAGCAGCTAGAGCAGTCGCCTTAGCTGAGGAAGTAGAGGAAGAGAAAGGACGGATCTATGCAGCAATAGAGCATCAGGGGAATAACCGTCAATTCTCAGTCCTCTGGACTCCAGCAGAGTACCAAGGTAAGAAATTTAACTTTTGATTGATTCAGGCAGTACTCATTCTTTTATTTCCCCAGGATGTCTGCGTAAATTAGTCTTAAATCAAAAATCAGGGAAGCCTTTGCAAGTGGAATTAGCCAGTGGGAAGATTCTTTTCACTCACCTTGAGACTAACCTTATTTAGTTTAGCCTAGATGGGAATGTAACAGAGTGCCAGTTCTTTCAGAGTCCTACCCGTGGTAATATATGATGGAATCCTTGGAATGGATTGGCTCCAAAAGAATCAGGTTGACATTCATTGTCACAAAGGAACCATCTCTTTCCTTGACCTTCACGGGAGTAAAATTCAAGGAATTGGAATTTTTGGATCCTCAGTGCTACATTTAGTCAAGGCTTCCAAATTATTAAAAGGGCTCAGAAAGAGGCAAGCTGTGTCCTTAAAATGAATCCAATAGACATAAAATGCAAGGCTAAAGAACCAAAGTGGTTAAGTGAGTATGCAGATGTGTTTTTCCTGAAGAGCTGAGTGAGATGCCTGATGAGATCGAATTAACCCGCAGAGCTCAGCCACCAGTAGCCCAGCATGCATACAAAATGCCAGTCCCTGAAGCAATAGAACTTAAGGAACAATTAAGACAACTATTAGAGCAGGGATTCAAGAGACCCAATGTCTCACCTTGGGGTGCACCCATTCTCTTTCAAAAGAAGAAAGATAGAACGTTAAGACTCTGTATTGACTACAGAGGATTGAATCAATTAACAATTAAGAATAAGTATCCTATTCCTAGGATTGATGAACTTCTCGATCGATTAAGTGGGACCCAAATGTTCACAAAGATAGATCTCAAATCCGGTTACTACCAGATCAGAATCAAGGAGCAAGACATCCCAAAGACAGCATTCAATACTCGCTATGGGCATTATGAGTTCACAGTCATGCCGTTTGGATTAACTAATGCCCCGACAACATTCAATCGTCTTATGCAGGATATTCTTAGAGAATACTTGGATGATTTTGTTCTTTTCTTCTTTGATGATATCTTAGTATACTCAAAGAATGCTGCACACCATGAAGATCATGTGTGCAAAGTCCTAGAAATCCTAAGGAAACACCAACTCTTTGTAAAGAAGAGCAAGTGTTCCTTCTCTGTTGAACAGGTTGAATACTTGGGATTCATAGTGTCAAAGGTTGGGATTTCTCCTGACCCCGCAAAGATCCAAGCAGTAGTTGAACGGCCAGAACCCAAGTCAGTAAAAGAAGTGAGAGGATTCCTAGGGTTAACTGGATGGTATAGGATCTTTATACCTAGGTATGCTCAGATAGCATCCCCTTTGACTAACCTTCTCAAGAAAAGTACACTTTTTCAGTGGACTTCAATGTGTTAGAGTGCCTTTGACAAGCTAAAGAGAGCCTTAATAACCAACCCTGTTCTTGAATTGCCACATTTTACCAAACCCTTTGAGGTAGTTACTGATGCCAGTGGATTTGCCTTAGGCGGTGCTCTAATGCAGGAAGGTCATGCAATGGCCTATGAATCCTAAAAACTCAGAACACATGAGAGAAATTATGCCGTCCATGACTTGGAGTTACTCTCAATAGTGTATGCTCTGAAGTTGTGGAAACATTATCTTTTGGGACAAAGGTTCACCTTGATGACAAATCATCAAAGTCTAAAGTGGATCTTCACCCAAAGGGATCTCAACATGCGTCAAAGGAGATGGATGTAGACCCTGTAGGAATTTGATTTTGAGATAAAGTATTGGCTGGGGAAAGAAAATGTGGTTGCAAATGCGCTCAACAGAAAAGCCTCCTTGCTTGCAATTACAGTGGTGTCAAATCCATTGATCAATGAAGCAAATGAGAAAATCATGCCGGACACATTCTTTGCCCCTATTGCTACCCTTCTGTGGCAAGAAAGCAAGACTCCTCAAGAAATGAGTCTAGTTCTTGGGTACAAATTGGATGAAGGATGCATGTATTATAATAATCAGCTATGTATCCCCAATGATGTGGGAATAAAGGGAAGAATTCTGAGAGAAGCCCATGATAGCCTGATAGCTGGACATCCAGGGTTTATAAAAACCTATATGTCTATGAAGAAAAGCTTCTTTTGGCCAGGACTCAAAAAGGATGTACTTGATCATGTGCAAAAATGCTTAATGTGCCAAAGAGTCAAGGCAGAGAAAGTCAAAATGCTAGGGAAATTGCAGCCTCTAGACATTCCACAAATGAAGTGGGAATGCATCAGTATGGACTTTGTCACTAGATTACCTTCAGTGTACTTACAACTCCATTTTTGTGGTAGTTGATAGGCTGACCAAAGTTACCCATTTGATTCCAGTGAAAGAAACATACTCTTTGCAGTGGATGTTGCCAGAGTTTTCCTTAAGGATATCTTCAGATTGCATGGTTTACCCAGGAGGATAGTAAGTGACAGAGATCCCAAATTCACATCGAAATTCTGGACTGCATTCTTTGAAGCAGTAGAGGAACTTTCTTGGATCTCAGCATAGCCTATCACCCCGAAACTGATGGGGCCAGACAGAAAGGGAGAATGAGGTAATAGAAGATATCCTTCAGTCATGCTACGGAAGGGAACCCAAGAAGTGGTTAGGTCATCTGCATTTGGTCGAATTCGCTTACAATGCTTCTTATCATCGGAGCATTGGGATGAGTCCTTTCAAAGCTTTGTATGGACAAGATTGCCTTACATCATTGACTTGGGTTGATCCATTGATCAGAGTCGAAATGTCCAGACAAATGCTTGACGACATGGACCAGCAGATGCAATCAATCCGCAAAGATATAAAGGCAACCCAAGACAAGCAAAAGTAGTATGCAGATAAAAAGGAATCTGAGAGAGAGTTTGAAGAATCAGATATGGTCTTCATTCGAGTTCGACCAAAAAAGAAGTTCCTTATCCTTAGGGAAGTATAAGAAACTCTCTTCCACATACTGTGGGCCGTATGCTGTCATAAAGAAAGTGGGCGATCTAGCCTACAAACTTGTTCTGCCTTCCCATATCAAGGTACATGATGTATTCCATGTTAGTTTGCTTAAGAAGTATGTACCTAGCTCTTCCATCTTATGGTGGTCCAATTAAGGTTCCTATGGACCAATAAGATTAATCCAAGTGTTGGGACAAGATAAATCCAAAGAATAAAAGAAAATACCCAAAAATGAGTAAATGCCCACATAAGATGAAGAGTTGACTAAGTACTAGGTTTATTAGTAAAAAATTATGAAGTATTAATAAAAAACTGAGATATTTTGGAGTAACCATTCATTTTTGACACATGGGTAAGGAAAAGGGGGCCCCCTTCAAGGAGGCGCCTATTTCACATGTGTGGATGAGTTTTAAACTCAAAAATAATAGGATATTTTTATCTCTCCTCTCCCCTAAATCAAACCAAATAAAAAAGAGAGCCAAACTGGTCCAAAACTTATCCAAATTCAGCCAAACTGAAGCTGGAAAATTCTAGAACTCAGTTGGACTCAGCTTTAGTGGCCTCCCTCACCTATAAATAGACCCTCATTCCTTTGTATTCTCATCTGTGAACTAAACTATGCCGGTATTACTCTAAGTTAAGCTTATTTTCTATATCCTCTAAAAACCCTCTACAAATTGAAGAGATTGGAGCTTCTCTCTCTCTTCAATCTTCCTTGGATACTCCAACAACATACCAAACCAATTGATTGGTTGGGGCCTCTACTATGATGATCAAAGAATCAAGTAAGTTAGGAGGTAAAGTGTGGATTATTGTCTTCTTTTTCTTAAATCTCCAAATGTTTCTCTTCTCAAACCCTCTCAAGCTTGATTGAGAAGCATTAATTTGAATGGCTTTTGAATACTATTGAAGTTCTTTAATGTATTATAATGAAGAAATACATAAATTTTCATTTATGCTTAATTTATAATGGTTTTTAAGCATTTCTCTCTCTCCCCCAAAGAATGGTCATTCCTATGACCCATTCTCAATTCAAATGAAGCTTCTCATGAAGCATTTCTCTAATCTAAAAGTAATTTCTATGCTTGTCTAATTGGAGGTCAAAATAATGGCTTTTTAATACTTTATGCTATTACATTTATGGTAAAATTAAGAATCAATCCATAATTGTATAATGATCCAATTAGTGGTTATTACAATCACTTGAATAATACTAAACTTTATTCTTTCAAATTTATTGAGAATTACCAGTAATAGCAGCGGAGCCATGGTAAAATTTTTATAAAATAAACACATAAATCAATTTCATTTATATTATGAAAAGAGTACTTCCTACCATATTCTAGGATTAATCATCCTAGATTAATTGAATGATTCTCATTATAATCATGAAAATTGATTTTTATGTTTATGCATAAATAGTTAATTACTAAAAAGAGAAATTTCTAGTAATCCATTTTTATGTTAAAAGAGTAATCCTCATGACAATGGAAATCCATGTACTCCAATGAAGTAAGAGAAAAATTGTAATGCTAAAATAATGCATATTTTATTTAAAAATTAAATAAGGATTTTAGTTAAATTTATCTTTTTGCATAGATAAATTTTAAATGATGAAAGAGGAATTCCCACTATATTGGAATCCAAATATTTAAATGAGGAAAGTGTAATTCCTAGTGTAAAGGAATTAATGAAGATTTTTATTTAAATTTTAAGAGAAAATTTAGTCAAATTTATCTTTTTGTATAGATAAGATTAAATGATGAAAGAGGAATTCCCACCATATTGGAATTCAAATGTTTAAATAAGAAAAGTGGAATTCTTAGCTTAATGGAATTAATGGATATTTTTAAGAAGAATTTTAAGTAGATTTAATTTATGGTAAAAGAGGAATTCCTATGATAATTGGATTGCACTCATTGAAATGAGAAAAAGAAGGATTTTAAGTTTATTCAAAAAATAGGTATTGATATTTTAGTTAAAAAGAAGAATTTTTATGATATTTAAGAAAAGATAGATTTGAATTAAATTTTAGTGTCAAAAGATGAATTTCCACCATAATTCTTCCTAATGAATTAAGGCTGAGAAATTATATGGCATAAAGAATATCTTTGGATATTTTAATTTGGTAAAATCACTAAATTGATATTTACCCAAAATCTAGATGTTTAGTTGAAGGGAATCCTTATAGAACTAAACCGAATGAATTTGGTTAGACTACGTGAGGAGGAATGGACAGTAAACCTAATTGTCCTTCTCTCGATCTGAATCAGACAAAAACTTCGTGACCAATTCCAGTTACTAAATCCAAAGAATAGACTATCGAAACTAATCTAGTTTTTCCTTGACCAAACTCACCAAGAATCTAGTTGGACAAATGGACAAAATGATGGGTAGATTACCCTCATGAGAGATCAAGGATCCTCATTATGAAATTGGAAATTATGGAAAAAGGGTTGTTGGAACCGATCTCAAACTGGAATTTTACTTGCATTGGAATCTCTATTTTTTTCATTCAAAGGACTGTTTTACGCCACAATGCTGGAGGAAGCATTTGACTTATGTTTTTCTAAGAGGAGGTTTGTTGGAACAGCTGGCAGGGAGTCGTCAAGGGATGTTGCTCGCGGGGCAAAGCCTGTCGAGGTCTTGACCAGCCTCGGTACGGTTGAAATGGTGAGCTTCTGGTATGATGGGCGACGAGGACCGAACGAAGCGGTCCCTGAGTGAAGTGCTAGGACACCTAAGGAGGATCCTAGAGGGTTCTGACCAGGTGATGCATGGGCTCGCGGTTGCTAGGACACCCATGCGTATGTTGAGGAAGATTTCGGATGGACAAAAAGGAAAGATTTTTGAGAACCAAATTTTGATACTGGATCTCGTTGGTTGGCCAGCTGGTCTTCAACGGAGAGTTCAGAGGATACATTTTTGTAATACAATGGACTCAGAATTTTGGAAAATGATGATCAGAAATATTATGATTTCTATTGAAGGATTATTTTTAAAGCCAGTCGAATCTGTTATAAATGGCAATTTCATATTGGGTGTGTACGTTGTATGCCTACCTTGATTTCTGCATGAATCGCCAACTAGGGGGCTGGGAACTCTTTTCCTTGTCTTGGTACCCGGGCAAAAAACCCAACCAAATCTTTATAAAGGAATCCCATCAATTCAATGGTCGGGTGGTTGGCTAACCCATGGGCCAGATGGGGCTAGGCTAGATCAGAGGATTCTTGAGAAACAACTAGATATGATTAGTTACGTTATTTAGTTTTAAATCCTGTGAGAAGACCTTGTTCTGTGGGAGGGGATCATCGGCTGTGCCTCATAAATGAGGAAAAAAGCGGTGATTCCATGGACCAAGTGCAAGTCTTTTCTTGATCTGACCATGTGACTTCAGGTTTGGTCAGATCAATTTATCTAGTTAAGACTTGACTCGTTAGAGTAATTTCCCCGTTAGAAGATTTTTCCCAATTGGCGGAATTGCCCGTGCTGCCTTTGGAGCAAGGGGAGTCTTCCGAGCCCGGTCTCGGAGGGGCCGCCCAGGAGGCTAGCCTCTCATCCCGGATATCCGTGGGTGAGGCCTCAAGTGTGTGGACCCCACCCCACGTGGGAGGCCGACACCGCTTCCGCCGCCGCCGGCAGGAGCCCCGGAGCGGGCGGGGGACCTCCAGCAGCAGCTGGTATCAGAGCTTTGTTGAAAGCTAATAAGGATAAATGAATTCTTATTAGAAATTGATAACAAAATCTCAAAAAAAACATTTTTTATAATATATTTGCATTCCGTAAGTCTCATTAGTAAAGAATTTTTAATCAAAGAGATTGTTTTATAGATGGAAGTTCCGTACTTATCTCGTATTCCTGACCTCACCTAGTCACGAGACATGACTGCGTTCAGCTTTGAGCATCCCATCTCTTCCACTGCAACTCGAACAAGCCGAGTCAAACTTGCATGCCATTTCAAGGATTTATATTTTCCTGACCCAGCGGAGAGATGACAGCATAAGTGGTTTGCAGGGCAGTATGTCCACGCCTCTTACGACCAGCGTGCAATGCTGAGGCAAACCTCTCATTGGCCGCCATGATTATGATAAAGTTGAAAGTGGTACATAGTGTCATTCTATATCATTCAACGCCTCCGAATTTAAGACTCTCATGCCAAATCTATAGACTCCTTAGTTGCTTTATTCCTAAGGAGAAGATAATAGCTCCCTTGGCAGTAAGTGAACATTTATATCAAGGCATGGCTATAGCTCCCTTGCCAGTAAGTGAACGTTTATATCAGGGCATGGCTATGGCTCAGTACCGCCATTTTATTTGCTCTCGAGGAGATTTCGATTTCTGGAACTGAGCTGCTCTATGTACATATTGAAACTTTTATATAAATAAAGAAATGTTTTCTAGAGAAAAATTCCCTGTTGTATAAGTGATTGTTTATGGACAAAGTGATAAACAAAAATATGTTACCGGACATATGTCATAGATCTCCAATAAGATCATTTGTCTTGTTTAAGAAATTGTTTTCCGAACCTCTTAAGTCTGAGGATCTCGTGGACGATATCAAAAATAGAAATTTAATAATATATCATTTTTGGCAGAATCATGAGACGAGGAAACCGTGGCCGTTAGCCAGACTTTCTCTCTGAAGATGATGCGCTTGACCCTGACGTTCGCAAGGCTCTTCATAGATCTCAGCCCAGCAAAGGAGAAGGGGAGAACCTGGCGAGGCTATGGAGAATGGGTGGAAGCCATGGAAGAATATTTTGATGTCACCGGCTATAATGAGCGAAGCAAAATGGCTCTTGTTGCTAGGCTGAAGATAGTGGAAATAGCCAGGGTGGCATGGAGGAACCATTGTGACACCAACCGTCTGGATAGAAATACTCAGTCTTGGAATGACCTTAAAACCTATTTAAGGAAGGGATTTTGTCCCCTTGGATTTTTGGAAACCAAAATGAGCGAATTCTTAGAGCTGAAGCAGGGGAGCAAAACCATCAAGAAATATCATCAGGCCTTCGCTCTTCTACTTAAATATTCACCACCTCTAGATGAAGAGCAACTCATGGTGGCCAGATTCATTCGGGGAATGAACAAACCCTTGGACACACTGGTCAAAAATGCCAAGCCAGTTTCCATGGCTGAAGCTATCAGAATGGCGAAGGACTTTGCCAAAGCCTTCAGCGCTCGTAAAAGTTCTGCCAAAGCCAGCTCCCTCATCCTTCAAGAGATTTCAGACATTGGGAAGTTCTTCCAACTTTCCGCCTCCAAAGAGACACCAAGGTCCTAACCAAAATGTGGAGACGGGAAACTTCACAAATGAAGGAAGACCTTTCCCCCGAAGTACATTCTCAGGAACTTCGGCTCTCTTCAGAATGCAAAGGGAAGCGCTTCCAAGCAAGAACAGATGCTTTGGATGTCATGGACTTGGGCACTGGCTCAAGGATTGCCCATCTCCTTCAGTGCGCCAAGGAAGCCAGGGTCCCAGAGTTCAGAGACCGACTCCTTCATTTCAGTCCAACCAGGGTCCCCCGTGCCACAATCAGGGTAACCCAAGAAGAGTGCCAGCGCTCCATGCAAAGCAGTCTCCGAACTCCCTCCCAGAATTGGAATAACGAAAGAGAGAGAGTTCCATCTCAGACTGCACCAGGCTGAGGAAGTAGAGGAAGAGAAAGGACATATCTATGCAGCAATAGAGCATCAGGGGAATAACCATCAATTCTCAGTCCTCCAAACTCCAGCAAAGTACCAGGGTAAGAAATTCAAGCTTTTGATTGATTAAGGCAGTACTCATTCTTTTATTTCTCGAGGATGTCTGCGTAAATTAGTCCTAAATCAAAAATCAAGGAAACCTATGCAAGTGGAATTAGCCAGTGAGAAGATTCACTCACCTTGAGACTAACCTTATTCAATTTAGCCTAGATGGGAGCGTAACAGAGTGCCAGTTTAGAGTCCTCCCCCTGGGAATATATGATGGAATCCTTTGAATGGATTGGCTCCAAAAGAATCAGGCTGACATTCATTGTCATCACAAAGGAACCATCCCTTTCCTTGACCTTCACAGGAGTAAAGTTCAAGGAATTAGAATTTTCGGATCCCCAGTGCTACATTTAGTCAAGGCTTCCAAATTATTAAAAGGGCTCAGAAAGAGGCAAGCTGTGTATGTCGTTTTAAAATGAATCCAGTAGACATAAAATGTAAGGCTAAAGAACCAGACTGGTTAAGTGAGTATGTAGATGTATTTCCTGAAGAGCTAACTCAGATGCCTCCATCTCGTGAAGTAGATCATGAGATCGAATTAACCCCCGGAGCTCATACAGTAGCCCAGCGTGCATACAAAATGCCAGTCCCTAAAGCCATAGAACTTAAGGAACAATTAAGATAACTTTTAGAGCAGGGATTCGTCAGACCCAGTGTCTCGCCTTGGGGTGCACTCGTTCTCTTTCAAAAGAAGAAAGATGGAACGTTAAGACTCTGTATTGACTATCTGTATTGACTATAGAGGATTGAATAAATTAAGAATTAAGAATAAGTATCCTATTCCTAGGATTGATGAACTTCTGGATCGGTTAAGTGGGACCCAAATGTTCACAAAGATAGATCTCAAATCCGATTACTACTACTAGATCAGAATCAAGGAGCAAGACATCCTAAAGATAGCATTCAATACTCGCTATGGGCATTACGAGTTCACAGTCATGCCATTTGGATTAACTAAGGCCCTGGCAACATTCAATTGTCTTATGTTGGATATTCTCAGTGGATGATTTTGTTCTTGTCTTCTTTGACGATATCTTAGTATACTCAAAGAATACTGCAGACCATGAAGATCATGTGCGCAAAGTTCTGGAAATCCTAAGAAAACACCAACTCTTTGCAAAGAAGAGCAAGTGTTCCTTCTCTCGTAACTGTTGAAAAATAGGTAGAGGGAGAGGGAGACACACACACAGGAGCAAACCCTAATATATATTGTAAACCCTAACCATAGAGGGAAGCCATCTTCCTTCTCACACAATGCATAAAGCCATCATCCATAATACACACAACACACTATTAGTTGTGTCCACACATATCTAACCCTAGCTAATGTCCACACACTATGACTAGCTGGACGCGGTCATTTATGTCTCACACATGTTCCTACCTAACATGCCAGCACATAGCATAGCTGGCACACACTGACATCGAGCTTGAATCTCAACAGCCCCTCTCAATCTCATGATGTACTGCCATAGATGAAGATGTAGATGAGCTTGGGATATCAAGGCTCTCAACACTCCCCCTCAAGCTCATCCCACGTACTCCCAACATAGTACGGAAGTACTCAAACTTCTCCTTGCTAAGTGGCTCTATAAAGATATCTGCCACCTGCTCATCAGTCTTCACATACTGTAGATCAACTGTACCATCCAGCACCTTCTCTCTGACAAAGTGATAATGGACCTCTATGTGTTTGGTCCACGCATGAAATACTGGATTCTTGGCCAACTGTATACTGCTCATATTGTCACAATGAATGACAACTTTGCCATCAATAGGCTCACCCAAATCTGCCAAGAGACTTTTTAACCATATTCTGCACCTCTGTATTCAGCCTCTGTACTAGATAAAGCAACTGTAGGTTGCTTCTTGCTACTCCAACTCACCACGGCACTTCTAAGTGTAAAAGCATAACCACTAGTAGACCTCCTGTCATATGAGCTACCTGCCCAGTCAGCATCTGTGTAGCCATGTATATCCAAGCCTTTACCGTGCTCATAAAGAAGACCATAATGTGTAGTGGTCTTTACATATCGCATAATGCGTCTCACTGCATCCAAATGAGGTTTTCTGGGGCTTTGCATAATACTAGCCCCACAACATAACTCAAATCCGGGCGTGTGATAGTCATGTAAATGAGACTACCAACCATCTTTCTGTACGTAGATGGATCATCCAACTCCTCACCAAAATCAGCCCGCAACTTCACATTCTGCTCCAAAGGTGTACTCATTGGCTTACACCTTGTCATGCCATATTCTGCCAACATATCCAATGCATATTGGCGTTGCACTAACCATGTACCTGCATGGTCTTTGATCACTTCAATTCCAAGAAAGTATCTCAACTCACCCAAGTCTTTCATGTCAAATTGCCCACTCAATGCTTTCTTCACATGCATCACATCTGTACCATGATCACCTGTGATAATCAAGTCATCCACATAGATAACAAGTAAAACAATTCCATGATCACCTGTGCTAATCAAGTCATCCACATAGATGACAAGTAAAACAATTCCATGATCTGTTTTCTTCACATAGATTGAAGAATCTGCTGTAGAAACTTGAAATCCAAGACAGATAAGATATCGGCTCATCTTATCACTCCAAGCACGAGGTGCTTGCTTCAAACCATATAAAGCTTTCTTCAATCTGCATACGTGAGTGGGATACTTTGGGTGTACATAACCTTCTGGCTGTGCCATATACACTTCCTCTTGTAGATCACCATTTAGAAATGCATTCTTCACATCCATTTGATGCATTTCCCAACCATTAGTTGTAGCCATAGCAATGACTGCTCTCACTGTTCCCATCTTTGCCACTGGACTAAATGTTTCATCATAGTCCAAGCCTTGGGTTTGTGCATAACCCTTAGCTACCAATCTTGCTTTATGTCGTTCAATGGAACCATCAGACTTGCACTTCACTTTGTAAACCCATTTACAACCAATGACATTTTTGTCCTGTGGTAATGCAACCAAATCCCATGTGCATTATGAACCGATGCGTCCATCTCAACATCCATTACTTTCTCACATACATGCTTTCCAATAGCTTCTGTATAGCATGTAGGTTCCACATGCTTCACCAAAGACATCATATATGCATAACGCATAGCAAAATCTCGATATGTCAACCTGTCAACTGGATATCTAACCCTTTGGGATCTCCGCAATGCATGCGGATCACTCTGAACACCTATCACTCTAGCATGTGGTGGCACATATCTATCCTGCCTAGCACCAGGGTGTGCGTAAAACAGGTATACCAAGTTCCTCATCCAAACTCTCTGAACTTGATGACTCATAACCTTTAATTCCAATTATTTCAACCTTCTTCTTGCCTTTATCCACAGCACTACTCCTAGTGCTCACACTCTCATGCCTCAAATGTCCTGACCATGGATGTACAGTGCTACTCTTAGCCTCTGCTGGCCCAGACATAGAAGTAGAACTAGAACCTGCTTGTGGCAAGTTCACATGCACATCAGCTTCAAGTGACTCAATGACACCCTCATCCTATGCTTTGTACCAACTAGCAAGTTCATCAAACACCACATCTCGTGAGATAACCACTTGTCTAGTTTGTGGATTGTAACATTTGTATGCCTTATGATCCTGTGCATATCCAACAAACACACACTTTTCTGTGCCTTAGGATCTAACTTCCTCCTTCTCTCGTCAGACACATGTACATAAGCTATGCAACCAAATACTTTGAGGTGTCCAATGTATGGCCGAAAACCTGTAAGCCGCATCTGTGGCGTACTTCCATGTATGGCTACTGTAGGTGTTTTATTCAGTATATACACTGCAGTAGCACATGCTTCTGCCCAATAATAATCTAGCATGCTCTTTTCATTGAGCATTGCCCTGGCCACTTCACAAATGACTCTATTCTTTCTCTCAGCACAGCCACACCATTTTGCTGAGGTGTATACCTGCAAGTCAATTGCCTTCTTATTCCATGATTTCTCAAGAAATGCTCAAAAGCATTTGAGGTGTATTCACCACCTCCATCTATCCTCAAACACTTAATCCAAGAACCATATTGCTTTTCTGCAAAAGCTTTGAAATCCATAAACTTTTCCAACACTTCACTTTTCTCTGAGAAAGTATATCCATGTCATTCAACTGAAATCATCAATGAATGTCACATAATATAAACTGCCTTTAATGGATGGGTTTTGTGCAGGACCCCATACATCGCTATGTACTATCTCAAGTGGCCTGCTACTCATGTTGCCTTCTCTAGGAAACCACAACCTTGCTTGCTTTCCAAACTGACAGGCTTCACAAACATGCATATTCCCATCATACTTGAATCTAGGCAGCCCACTAACAATGCCTCTTGCCTGCATGTTCTTTAACCTTTGTATATTGACATGTCCAATCCTCTTATGCCACATATCAACGTCCTGTACCACATTCTAACTTTTAGAGAACATGGCTGATTTTAACTCAG
Organism: Cibotium barometz; assembly: GCF_041138505.1. Classification (NCBI taxonomy): domain Eukaryota; kingdom Viridiplantae; phylum Streptophyta; class Polypodiopsida; order Cyatheales; family Cibotiaceae; genus Cibotium; species Cibotium barometz. Next base: position 29,986,930 of record NC_141055.1, on the reverse strand, counting down.
GAATCCCAGCATCCAGCTTAAACAACCTGCCTTCTTTCTTGCCTTTAGCAATGACTCTACATCCATGTTTGAAATCCTCAACGAAGCAACCATGCTCATTGAAACGAACCTACAATCCCTGTTCCACCATTTGACCAAGTGAGGCCAAGCTTTTTGTGATAGAAGGCACGTACGATACATCTGACATAGATTTTGTTTGACCATTGTGCATAACCAATGGTACACTTCTAACATGTGTAATGGCATGCTGAGTATCATCTCCTGTCTCCACATAGCCTTTCACATCCATAGGCTTCATATGCTCAAACCATTCACCATGACAAGTCATATGGTTCGATGCTCCAGAGTCCATATACCAAGTGTCATCATTTTCAGCATTTGTCATCATAGATCCCACAACATGTTTCATGTAGCAAACAAGTGATTTGCGCTGCCTTCATTACTGTTTGATGCATAATTTCCACCACCATGTTGTGCATAATTTCCATGATGTTGTGCTCTACCCCCTCTCAAATCATTCTGTTTGCGGAAACAATCACGTGCCATATGACCAAATTTCCCACAGTAATGGCATTCCACATCTTGCATAAATGTTTGTTGGCCTTGCCAACGTCCTCTACCACGAGGATTACCTCTGCCTCTCTGAGGTGTATATCCACGACCACCTCTAGCACCATATGAAGGCTGAAAATTCTGTCGTGGTGACCTATCCTGCCATCCACGACCATTACCACGGCCACGTGATGCGAATCTCCCCCTGCCTCTAAATCCTCTTTGTGAATAGAAAGCTTGATTTCTACCATTATCATCATGGGTAGTAGATGCATCGTGAAAGGAATCACTGAGTTTGATTTCCTCAACAAGCAAGAGTGAACCTGTACTCCGAACCGAGATAGATGTATTAAAAGATTTATACTCCTTGCCAAGACCACGCAAGGTAATGTCTACCAAATTATCATCAGGCATGGGGGCATTGATTGTTGCCAATGCATCTACAAACTTCTTTATCTCTTGTACATAATCATGGATGCTCCTTCTATTCCGCTTCACATTATGTATCTGTTGTCGCAACTGAGACTTGAGAGCACTCGTGTGTCTGTATCAAACAACTTCACCAATGTATCCCATGCATCCTTGGGATTCTCAGCATCATGTATGTGTATGAGCATAGCATCCGAAATACATATAGACAGATAATGCAGCACTTTGAATGCTCTTTCTGACCATTGCTTATGAGCTATAACCTGCTGTGTAGGTTGTCGGGGTAGTTCCATCGACTCTCGCTCAACACCTGTAATGAGATTCCAAAAACCTTTTCCCTTTAGAAAACTTTTGATCCTGTACTTCCATGCCTGGAAGTTCTTCCTATCCAGCTTTTCACCAACAATTTGTACTGGATTATCTGACATATTTGCTCAATGCATACACCTTCCGCACACCTCCAAATCTGTAAACGAGCCTTCCTCAGATCAACCACACTCCAATGAGTGTTCCAGATATTCCAAAGTAGTCAACAAACTTCAATTTTGATATAGAAAATCAACCTGTATGCATCCAAAATGAACTGGCTCATGCAGTCCAAGATACCCTACTTTGATGCACTTTCCAAGGCTCCAAATTACAATGTAGTGGTTCAATCAAGTATGGATAACTTGCATTGACACCTAAACAACCTCAATGTTGAATATCAACACCATCCAACATGTGTACATATCAATTTTGTAAAACCCCCTTCTCTGTTTTGAGAAAAACCAGTAGTAATTTTGCTCTACTTTCTTCAATCCTTGTCCAAATTGAGCAACCAGGCGTTCATTAGCTTAGAAATGATGTCCACTAACTCCATGTAAAAGGAATTAGACCAATTGTTTAAGACCAGTGAGTAATTGATCGACTAATCACACTCTGTTTCTCTGCTAGATAGCCTGTTTAATCAGCTCATTTCCAGCTCCATAGATGATAATTGATCAATCCAATCATATAGCCTCCTTCTCAAGTGTACTTAGCAACTAATTGCTAAGTTAATTTTGGAATATGTCAAGCACCCAAGTTGAATTGTGGCCTCCCCCTGTCAAATAGTATCAAAAATACTCTGTTTCTATTGTCCAGCCTGCGCCGCCTGCTCCTGAGGGATTTGGGAGTGTTTATGTTGATAATTGATGATGTAATTGAGTACCCAACACACCTAGGCAAGTGTGCAATCCATCAATGCTCTGATTTTTGCCAAAAACTTGCTCCAAATGCATCAAAATTTAACTTTCTTTTCTCTGTTTTGTGAGAGCTCAAAAACCAGTCAATTTCACACATTCAAATGCATCAAAATTGCTCCAAAATCATTGTAGGGCTTGTACATGAGTTGCCAACACATTCTTGCTTGTCACATACATATTTCTTTGCCAGATTTGCATGTATTTCACCATACATCATCGCTTCCAAGATTCAATGGAAAGCTTTCAAAAACCAAAAATTTCCTTTGCTTTGGGTAACCCTAGTTTACTTTGTTTTTGCTTGAATCACCTACAATTCGCTCAAGGATGTTTAGAATACCTTACCCGGTAGGCCAAGCTCTCAGATCTGATAGAAATCTGTGTGCTCCAAGCTTCACAGCTTTTCTTCACAAGCTTCTTCTAGCCAAGACTCAAAAAGGATGTACTTGATCATGTGCGAAAATGCTTAATGTGCCAGAGTCAAAGTCAAGGCAGAGAGAGTCAAGATGCCAGGGAAACTGCAGCCTCTAGACATTCGATAGATGAAGTGGGAATGCATCAGTATGGACTTTGTCACTGGATTACCTTCAAGGCAATCAGGTTACAACTCCATTTTTGTGGTAGTTGACAGGCTGACCAAAGTTGCCCATCTCATTCCAGTGAAAGAAACATGCTCTGCAGTGGATGTTGCCAGAGATTTCCTTAAGGAGATCTTCAGATTGCATGGTTTACCCAGGAGGATAGTAAGTGACAAAGATCCCAAATTCACATCGAAATTTTGGACTGCATTCTTTGAAGCAGTTGCAAGAGCTCAAGCTCTCTTCTCCCCCTGTATCTTTTCAGCACTGTGGCTCTCTGTGAGATTAGGCAATACCAAAAGATAGTCCAGCTGCTCATGCCGAAGTCATCTATCCAACTTGTGGTGTGATAGATCATGCAGGATCTGGAACTCCATCGTCTCACAAGAGGTTCTAGGTTTGCGTAGCATCAAGCCCACTACCTATGGTGGACAAGTAAGACCTTGGAGGCACTCCAAGAGACTGTGGAGGCATACCTAGTGGATATTTTTATTGACACAGTGTTTGCAGTTGTCCATGCAAAGAGGGTCACCATCACTGAAAAGGACATATGCGACACATGTGACACTGGAGAGATCCTACGGGCCAAGATCTTTAGTTATCTTTTTATATATCTCGCATGAATATAATTCTCAAAAGCTATGTAAAGCTTGATGTATATCTTGATAAATATATAAAAATTTTGCTCTTACCTTGTGTTGTTGCAAATAAGTCTCTTTTAATTTGAGTTCATATAATTTTTTGATTTATTTATGTCTTCAAATGGCTACAATTTTCATTTAGTTTACGTGCGTAATTTGAATTTATTTTATTGAGTCAACTAATAAAATACATTACAAGACACGTATTAAACCAAAAACTCCACAACCCAAATTTCCATTCATAGCATAAAAAATTACATAGTCATCATGGCTATATCCTAGGCTTCTTACTACTAGGCTCTCTAGACTTTGAAGCCGCCTTGATGGGTTGGAATCAAAACATGGAACCCTTCAAGCTTTGCTCTGATGATATTGGGATCATGTACCCCGCAACAATGCCACGGGACACCACAGAATGTAAGGGACCCCAGCTTTGAGTCAAGAACAAATAAAGCAACTTTGAGCGTCGAAGTAGAATAACTTTTTCCAAGTTTGAATTAGTTGGAATAAGTTGAATTAAGCACCCTTTGTAAGTGCTTTAAGCTTCAAAACATTCTCTGCATACCCCGAAGAGAAACTCCTACGGAAGACTATCACTTCATTGGCAAGTTTGCCAATGTACTGCTTTACCACAGAGTCCTGAACCCATCCCTGGTCCCCAAAACTTCCACTCTACCTCGATGCAAATTCATCAAGATACACAATTTCCTACTCAATCACCAATAAAAATTATTGTTAGCATCGATCATGCAATGCATGGGAGAGGAAGATTTTTTTTATAAAATGGCACCAAATTTGATATATGGGGGGCCTTTTTGGCATGTAGACCCCACACATGTGATCCCATGCCCATCAGAGGAGGCTTGTAAGGGCACTCTCTAAATGCTTACCTGAGGATGTGTGGATTTGCAAAAACCAGGCCTTCTCACGCGAGCCTTCGGACAATGCCCTTACAAGCCTTTGATGGCCCCAAATTTGATATACGGGGCCTCTATGGGTGGCATGTGGACCCCACACATGTGATCTCATGCCCATCAAAGTCCTGTAAGGGCACTAACCGAAGGCTCATGTGAGGAGGCCTCGATCTGCAAAAACTAGACCTTCTCATGCAAGCCTTTGGACAATGCCCTAGCAAGCCTCTGATGGGCATGGGATCACATTTGTGGGGTCTACATTCCATAGAGGCCCTATATATCAAATTTTGGAATCATTTGGTAAAAGGAAGTTACCTTCTCTATTTCGTTGAGCTCCTTCTACAAGGATGCCTCCAGATCTTCTCCCGAAATGGGTCTGCCATCGTCTTACTCGACGAACAGGCGTCGCATGCTTTGGTCGAGGTCCAAAAAGTTCCTCCTACAAGCGCTCAAACTCTTCATCTAAAATCTCATATTGAAAAGTTGCATCCTCAATCTACTTATAGAGACGACGACGCTAGCAGAGATGTCATCTACACTACTTTCATCATATCGCCCTACCTCATCAACCTGTGGTAGGGCTTCTTGGAAATCAAAGTCCAAGAATTCATCAGTGGCATCTCGCACAACTATATTGTATCTCTCAACTCCAAGAGCTCCAACACATCCTACATGAGGAGGTACTCCATCCCTTCGATGATGGTGATGGCACTCAATGAAGCTAGTGGTGGGTCGTGACTTTGGGTTTCGTGAGGCTGGATGGATGCAAGTGCCACGCGAGACCTCTTTGCGGCCTCAACATGACAAGGTCTAGAGCAGTCTCCTCTGGCTCTCTGTCTATGTATTCCACCATTGGGAGAACATGGATGTCATCATCCTCATGCTCTTCAACATCAGAGTTCAAGATGTAAATAGCAAAAGCAATATCCCGCCCAATGAGATCGAGTGGGATGTGCTCTTCATAGGAGGTACAGTGATAGTGTGGAGATGTTGTCCGACATGAGCTATTCACCGCCTTCATGTGGTTGGATCCACTCTTCATGCCGAAGAGGAACTCTAAAGAAATCCAACTCAAGGTGGATTTTAGGATAGAGTAGAGAAAGTCGTTGATTGCATCGCAAAATGCAGCTAACAAGATGGAGGTTGGGTCCAAGGTAGTAATGGCAGCCTCAAGGTCTAAACTCTTGCAAAACCTGGGGTAGATTTGGTCACCAAGGTGAGCATACAATAATGAATCATAAAAGTAAACATTCTGAGATACCAATTTACTTACACTCTTATTGTCATAGATCAAGGTTCCTAACTCTACATGTAAAACATTTAGGTTTCCGCTTAAACACTCTATATTCTACCATTCATGCAAAGTAGATGGATATAAAGCTGCAAGCAACAAACATGCTTGTATTAAAACTTTATCTAATAACCATGGACTCAAAGAATAAGAACACAAAGCACAGAGATATAAACTTACTATTAGGCTTATGTCTTGCACTGAAGTTGTCATGATGCACTCAAATCTCTTGTGCATATAAACATGCTGAATGAAAGCCTCTGTTATTGTACTCATACCATTGATGCGTCTCCTGAACTCTATTATTCTACCTTTCCATTGTTTGTTAGGGTCTGTTACATCTTTGAGCTTGACCTTGAAACTCCCACCAGTACTTAGTCGCAATAAAATCCAATCTAATTTATTGTACTGATCAAGGATCCAGTTACCTTCATCATCTCTCCTATTAAACACCTCCACTGTGTGAATATTAATGATATTCCTCCTCCTTGAAGACATCTTAAATAATAATAAAAAGCACCAAATTAACAAAGATAGACTACATGATTAATAACTATCTATGTTAAGATTGTAAACAACAAATAAAGATTAAAACAACAAAAAATAAACAGCAACCTACTGCTTTGATTTACATAACCTTGTTGCTCACAACTTTGCTCCTATGAAAATAAACAAAAAATAAACATCAACCTACTGCTTTGATTTACATAACCTTGTTGCTCACAACTTTGCTCCTATGAAAATAAACATCAACACATCAAGACAAAACATAAACAGACCCTAAACCTATGATCATTCCTCACATAAAGACAAAACATAGACAAACCCTAAACCTATGATCATTACTCTCACAGAAATTTGATGCCACTTCAGATCAAGATAGCTATCTGTGCTGCAAAGAAGATTGTAAGCAACAAATAAAGATTAAAAAAATAATACATTAATACAAAACATAAACGAGCCCTAACCTATGATCATTACTTACATTAAGACAAAACATAGAAAAACCTTATACCTATGATCATTACTTACAAGAATTTGATGCTACTTCAAATCAAGATAGCTATCTGTGGTGCAAAGAGGAGAAAGTTCATGTGAGAAAACGGGCATAACTCACTGAGGTTTTGTGCAAATGAGATGAAATTTTATGAGGAGAGAGCTATGGTGGAGAACAGCATACCTGTAAAATTTCATGAAGAAAGAACCATAGTTGCAGAAGATATAACAAAATTGAATTCCGCCAAAAAAAAAAAAGAGAGAGAGAGAGAGAGAGAGAGAGAGAGAGAGAGAGAAATGGAAAGGTAAAGAAATGCAAAAAGAGAGAAAGTAGAAAGTTAGACATAAAAATAAGAAAAAAATAAAATTAGATTTTCAAACTTCCATGTGCTGACCACAAGGTATATCTGACATGAAAGAATAGTTTATGATGGAAAATCTGATATTTCTCTTCTTCTTTTTTAAGTTATGGGCTCTATTGTTTTATTGTCCCAAGAGATTTGGGCAAAGATATGACAAAAAGATCCATGTTACATGGATCTAGAATCCCATCCCAACTCTCTCATTGGTCAGGCTAATTTTTTTTTATTCACTTCTTAATGGCCAAAATGGAGAGTCCATATTTCTCCTAATGCATGTTCTTAGATGAAAGGAGGAGGAAGAAAGCTAAGTAGCACAACTAACCAAGACCAAACTGAGCCAAATAAAAGTTATTTACACACTTATCAACCAAAAATGATATGTGAAAATGCTAAATGATGATGACTAATCTTCAAAGAATAAACTTGTAGTTTATCTTACTTTTTTTAGTGCATCTTCCTTATGTGGTTGAATATTGTTTATGATGCACACTCTTTAGTGCTTTTAAAATAAGTTTAGTAAGAGTATTGTTTGGGTGTCTAGACTCAATGAGCATGTGATTATCAACCCAAGCTAGAGGGGCCTTTTAATCAAGGCTAATAACATGTGCCAATGTGATTGTTAACAAGCATTTAACCCTTGTGGAGTGTCATGTGATAGAAATTGTAAGCTCAAAGTAATTGAAGGGAACTATACCTTTGTGTCTTATAACGTGTGCTTATTTGGCACATCTAGTCTTTTAGGTACGATCGATCTTTTTACCATATGAGTTCAAATGTGCATGGTATAATATAAAGAATGAATTGACTATAATGTCAATGCAAAGGAACAATTTTTTTAAAAAACAAAGTACATATAGCTTTTGCAACACTGAAAATGGAGAATAAGATCACTTCTTATCTTAGTTATAGACCAACTAAGTGATAAAGATATGTACCACATGATATGGCACGCCGAATTAGTGGACCAGTGTTAAAGGGGAAGAAACTTATGGTATCTATAGCCTACACATGAAGGATAGCAAAAGGCTAAGCTAAAAACATGCACAAGGAGGAATGCCACTCCAAAGAATATAATAAATCTTGATCAAGTTACCCCTCAAGCACTGATGTCATCTCCACGTTGCAAAAGGGAACAAATTATTCTCCTTACCCAAAACATCATTGATCCTGCAATATTTCTATCCTAACACGAGTATCCAACTCCTCCTTCCCCTTTCCTTTAAAAGGCAGTAGTGGCACACTTTTCAACCCATAATATTAGGGCATAATTCTCATTTCTTTTGGCACCAAATTGATGGACTTCCTGTTAAATGATGCAAGATGACGGCCCCTCCTCTGAAAATCTTCTTGTACTCACTCCCAAGCACAATACTAAGTAGCATCCTTCTCAACCATAATCTCATCATTTGGTTCTACTTCAATCTTGAAAGATATCATTTTCCACGCTTCAAGCTTGCAAACGAACGCATCTATGGTGCACATGAGATCATCAAAAGTGTTGGTGACTAAATTTATGAGTAAAAACTACATGGTTTACCTTTTAGAGCAATGCTCATCACAATCAATACATTTCACTTGATTGTGGGTGTCACATTGATGAATTGGTACCATAGTGCATGGTAGCTTACCATCTTATTTGTACTAACCCTTGACTAGTCCCCCCACATGAAGCTTAAAGCCTACTAGACATAGTAGCCTTCTCTTCTGCTTCTCAAATTTCAATATGACTTGCATATTTTATCCTCCTCTTTAAAAACCTTGAATATCTTTTGCTTAACTTCCTTGACCTTGGTCAAGACTCTTCCTCAATGCAGTAGGCCTCAATGCCTACAATCGACACCCTTGCAACTGAGACCGTTTGATAGGATCTTGATCGTGGCTAGGCTTTACTGCCATATAAGAGGCATGTGCACAGTTATAGTGCTAAGGATGTCGATCCGCATGATTGTTGAGAATCCTACCACTTGTAAGCAGCATTACGGGCATTAGCTCATCTGGCTGAACTAACCAAAAACATGTTGAGAGGACACATTGGCACAAACAAAGCTTGGAGACTTGGTTTTCCTTGACAAGGCACTCTCTCTCTCTCTCTCTCTCTCTCATGCACACCCTAACACACACATCCGTGCTACTCCCTGACCAAAGTGACCTTAGCCTAAAAATTAATTAACCTTCTTATTTTCAAGCTGTTTCCATGTTCAGGCGATGCATAATGCCCATGTCAACGACTGATCAAACTTGCATACTTTCTTTTGTGAGGAAGTAAAGAGTTTTATATTCTGGAAAGAAAAAAGTATACATTTATATGTATGTCTACTACACAGTACATTGGGGTTAATATATATATGTATGTCTACTACACAGTACATTAGGGTTTATATATATATATATATATATATATATATATATATATATATATATATATATATATATAGAGAGAGAGAGAGAGAGAGAGAGAGAGAGAGAGAAATGGGTTACTTGCATTACCATACTCAATTCGGATTTAAATTGTCTTTGACCCGAAGTACATAGCATTTGATCAGAAATGAAAACCTAAGTATTTCTATCAGAACTCATTATATTCCTTGGGGGGAAGAGAATGACAGGATCTTCTCACTTATCACCTTATGCCAGATGAGGGGTATTTCCTCATTTCTAACCTCCATCATCCAAGCGTGGTGGAAGCTTCCTAGCAGTAAAACAACCCTGATTGAAATTGGATGGAATAACACCATCCATAATAAACATTAGACCACTTCATAGGTTGTGAGCGCCTCTTCTATTGTAGAATGCATGAGACTTCTACTTGACATCCTCTATTATTAATGGATTTAAATGTTTTGGATGTTTAAACTCAGGTTCTACTTAGACCTATCTTTTACAAAGGCAGGCCAAAAACAGATTTGATGATTTACAAATTCCATTTCTTAACCTGAGCTTACAACATTTTCACCAACACTAAAATATTCAACGTCAAAGACACGACATCTTTTAAGAGTAGGAAGCTTATTATGGCATGGCTCATTTAAGACTGGCTAAGGCACGTGAACTGGAGACCAAGCTCAAACCAGCATGATGAAGTCTTCACGATCCACTTGTAATCCAAATACAATGGGGATTACCTGCTTCCAGGCACTAACTTCTAAACTGACGACAGCCTGTATGAGCGTGCATGTGTGAACCTCCTGATCGATTCAAATTTACTGGTTTTTTTTACCTTACCAGATGTATATCTAGGTTCAACAAATAGAAGCCATATGCAATGCCTACTCCAGCTATCAACGTGGCCATTGCTTTCAAGCAAGGACCCGTCCTTGCCAGCCTCTTCTTGAGCACCTTGCAATGCTTTTCTGCAACTTTCAACATCACCTCCAACTTCACATCTCCCCCCTTAACATTCTCCAATGCCTCGTGATTCTGCCAAAAAAACATGAACCACAACCTTGTGTGAAGTGAAGAGAACTGCTGATTGGGCATGTGGTGAGGTGAAATCGACTGCATAACATAGTGTGTAATTTCTCCATACAAAACCAGGCCAAGGAAAGAGCAGTGTTTACCTTCACTCTAAGAACGTTAATCGTGTTCTTCAAATCATCATTTGAGTTTAGTTGGCCAGCAATTGCTCTCCACTCCCCACACATGAAACTTAGCACTTTTATGCTCCCTTTTAGCTTATCGAAATGGAGTTTTTCCTGCATTTGAGGTGAAAAACATTAGCTGAAGGCTTGTGATGCATCCTAAGCATGCCTCTCTCTCTCTCTCTCTCTCTCTCTCTCTCTCTCTCTCTCTCCAGAGAGGGGTTCGAGCCCTTGTCACAGGTGATTACAGAGATCAAAGTTGTTTGGGACTATACCTATAATAGCTGAGGCACCACGTAGACTATTGAGGCACCAGCTCGAGAGGCAGGATACTACACAGGCATCTATCACTGACATTCCCCACCAAAGCGCTCCAGCTGACTCAGTCCATACAAGATCCCCCGAAATAGATTGATCAAGTGTCCCCACCAAGTGAGCACCCCACGCAAACCAGGAGGGGGGGGGGGGTGTGGGGGGGGGTCGTCTTTGAGTAGAGCACATGTCCTCCAAAGAGCCAGTCGTCCCCAGTCCGGGAGACTCAAACCCTCAACCCAACAGCTCTGATCCGGGACTTGCTTCAGCAACACAAAGAGGCACTCCCACAGGTAGTGGATATTGAGGCCAAATACTCGGTCCAAGAGCAGGAGGACACATTATGCCTTCAGATATATGATTCTCCATAACCGGGTTGAGTAACATATTTTGAACTTTACTATTAAGGTTTTGACATTTGGTACTTACACTTCGGATAGCATTAAGGAAAAGTCCATTCTCTTCGCTCATGATCATGACCAGTTTGCACCAGAAGCTGTTGTAAGGTCGGAGCAAAGACGTCTCTTGGTGGAAAGTACATGGGCAGTTGACTCCCACTTTGCAAACCTTAGCTCTTCACGCACTCTCCCAAGATTGCACGAGTGGTGCAATCATGCGCATTTGAAGCATAAGTGCAGACATTCACACAAAACAGAGAAACAGGTACACAAACAAACAGGGAAGCTTTTAAAATTGAAATGAGAAGGCCACAAAAAGACCAAAAACAGTGCTACCAGACACATGAGGTAAGCAAACTCAAACCAGAAATTTAATATTTGCATCTTTGAAAGAAAATGGGGCAACAGATTTTGTAAACTTAAAAGTCACAATGACAGGTAAGAACACAAGGATAGAAGCAGGCTGCATTTGAAGATAAAATTCACAGGCTGCTGTGATAGCCATGCACATATGCAGGATGCTCTGACAGACATGCACTTGGGCAGGATATGGCTGAGGAAACTGCCAAACTTGAGACCACATCTACATTAGAGAGGAAGTAAGTAGTCAAACAAATTGCTGCGCATGCCAAAGAAATATCCACTTCGAAAGAGATTGTGACAAAACATGGGCCCACCAAGGTTGTGCAAGAAATCTTGAATAAAGGTTGAAAATAGATAAAGCACTCAATCTCCCATTCATGGGCACAAAATACGAAGCCAAAACAGATTGCAATAATGATCAAAACAATAGGAATGAAAGATTCAAGCATTACAAGGCATAGCATGTGGTTCTGACTTGAAATGCATGGAAATTTTCATGCATGAGATATAGACACAACAGAAAACTCATGCACGGCCATGACCAAACAGTCCTCATGTCTATTTTCAAAATGTCAAGCAACACTGAGCTGCGTCTAGACACCCACAGACTTGTCTCGACATCTAGAAGACCTACACCATCCCGTACACCCTAAATTCAAGGAACCACACCCACTAACCAGAGGAGACCACGGAGGTCCAAAAGGGGATCCTAGAAATGTTCCAGACACACAAGAGTTAACCATCTCGTCCCTCAAAAGACGACCCTATGCAATCCTATTGCTTTGACAGTGAGGTGGTCCTAGCAGAGGCACACGTGGCCAAGGCCAACTAGTGCTTCATAGCTATATAAATTGGTTTTGATATTTAAAAACAAACAGTTTTTAAGATGGCCGAAACAAGACGGATTCTGAATGTGGGAACCAGAAATAAGGTGAGAATAAAAATGAAGAAGCTTTTCTTTGTCTTTTAAAGATCTCCAAAAAGTTCATAGTGCATCAGCCCTGAAGTGGGGGGTTAAACATCAGAGTAAACCTTTGTTTCTACTGAACGGTGAGAATTAATCATTCCTGAATCTTGGCAATGACACAAGTTATCTAGTTCAAGCTGTTTCACTGTTACGGGTTTCACATAAACTGAAACGGGTTTCCTGGTCACACACCTTTTAGGCATATGCTCTAAGACTATACACCATTCTAGTCTCATCATTTCATAGCATTTGGGATGCTTTTGCTTGGTTTGATTCGTCTAGTACAATACTATAGCTCCTCCAAGAAGCTTCTTAAGATGATGCTGGGAAAGAAGCTCCTCTCCATATTAATTTCATGCTTCGTGTAATATCTAGCCAATAGCCTTAGGTTTCCTTTATCGAGTCCAATCCCACCTCAAGGCCACATCTAGTAAAGACCTCCAACGCACATGAAAGACATGGGATTCGCTTATCTAGAAACATCCTTTTTTTTTTCCAAATGTGTGCTTGTCCTTGTAGTGTGCTTAACTTTCTATGCCTTTTGCATTTAACCAGCTATTCTTATTGCTCCCGCCTCAAGTTAGAGCAGGCTTCTGAGGTCAGATTAAATGTGGTGGTACGACAACATAAACACAAGGGACAGGACAAGAAAATCTGGCACCAGAAAAGGCAAGAGAAAGCAGACTTGTTCAAGCAACCTGTACTGGCACCTTTGGGTGACACAACCCTAGTGAAAAATAACTACAGAGCAGGGCTAACTGATGCTAATTGTGTGATGTTCGTCAAGCATATGGAAATTTCATTTCTCATGCATACAGTTCTAGCTAGTCTAGACTAAAACTTTTCAACTCCAAGAAAAGCCACGCATAGGGAACTTCAGGTCAATGCCAATTACCAAATTTATTGGGTCAGATGCATTCAACCATTTTTCATTCAACATCATCAAAGTGCACAATCGATCACTAAAATTACCCTCAGAAAAATGATCATAGTCTTGTGTTCATTGTGCATCTTTCGTTTCTCAGCTTGTACTAAGAAAAAGCACCTTCACTCACCCATAAGTGCACAATCAATCACTAAAGTGAACCATCAGAAAAATAGTTTTGTATTCATTGTGCATCTTTCATTTCTCAGCTTGTACACCTTCACTCACCCATTGTTTGAAACAATCTGCGTTCTCAGATAAGCACCAGATAAACAAAGTGCACGCTTCATTGGCCAAAGTGGGCACATCTGCACAACATTAAAGGTATTTACAAAATAAAATAGATGTATAAAACAAGCTCTCTCTCTCTCTCTCTCTCTCTCTCTCTCTCTCTGTGCAACCAGAGATGCTGTAGCCTTTTCTTGCTAGATATGTGTCGCCACCAAGAGACTCTGCTAAGGTTGCAGAGACGGGGACGTAGGTCCAGCGTGATTGGTACATGTGTGCAGAAGCATGATCAGGTTGACACTAACTAAATGCCAATAAAGAGATGATTATAGCTAATCACTTAATGCTGCAAATACACAAATAGACCAGAGAGTTGACCTAGTCTACCGTATATATTGCAAAACATGAATATTTACAATGCTGAACAAGGATCTAGACTCAGATCCTAACTCCTAACATGCTGGCATTGATGCTACATCATGAACAAATGTTACTGATGCTCCAAAGCTGTACAAGGCTGGAGCCTACTGTGCTAAGGCTGCAAATTGCTCATCCAAGCACTTCCACACCTTGTTCTTGACTTTGATGTAGCGGCTATCTATGCAGAAGTGAAATTAATGATGATTAACCCTAAGCAACAGAGATTCACGCTGACAACATGCGCAATTATTGACACGCGGAAGTAGAGAGAAGTAGAAGAGAGATACTCTTTACCTAACCTACTCCTAATGCATATTACCAAAATGAATATATACAATCTTTATTGAGATCTGAAGTAGATCTAGACACTTGAATGTGCACATTAATGCTACCATGCAAAAAACACTCGGTGTACTCGCTTCTACTTGCTTCTCCAAAGATTTACAAGGCTGAAACCTGCCGTGTTGGGGCTACTTACTGCTGATCCATGTTTGGGCTTGCCTTTCCCAAGCTTGAATGAATGAAAGATGACCCTGGACGACCTATTTACAAGGATTTCGATGGGCTGGTTGGCCAGCCCTTTTCAGGTCATAAAATATCATCAAAAAGGTCACCAAACATGTTCATATTATGCCCAAAATATGTCCCTACCATTGGTGCGTGTCCTCAGCACCTCCGGGCACCTATTAGGCTGTCAAAATGGCTCCAATCTAGCCATAATCTTCCTTTGACTTTTGCCTCTAAGGTGGCTGCAAGGAATTTCTAGTATGCAATGGGAAGTCCCACCTAGAGTTTCATGTGCTAAGTTTCACCCTCTATTGCAATCACAGTCCTAAAAGTGTGGTTGTTACTACTAGTTCTCATTTTCATATAGCTAACCATGAGGCTAACTGTACGAATGAGTGTTCTGAGGGCATACTGAGGTCTTAACAGGCAAGAGGGAAAGAGCGTGGAAACGAACTAACAAGAATACCGAACACAAGCAACATAGGGATGTTCGGGTTTTGGATACTCCTCGGCAGCTTTGTCCACCACCAAGTTGGATCAAGAAGAAGAGTTCCATCATCCACCGATGGATGCCGGGAACAAATGGATCCTTGCTGACAAGAAGCCAAGTTCAAAGTCAAAGGCAGCAACTTTTTCAGATCCCAGTGCAGAGGACCCTCCAAGAGTTGATGCCAAGTTTTCCAAGAAAGAACCAGCATAGTTGTCAGCTTGTCTGAAAGCAATGATAGCCCAATCAACAAGTTATAAAGAGGAGGGGATGTTACATGCACACCTACTAGGGTGCTGCATGGTAGTACACGTAGGACATATTTGGATGGGCACTATGCACGTTGTGAGCCCTCCAAGGACATGTCGCAAAGTGCCACCCACATCATAGGTATTGTCACTGTCAAGTTTTATGTCAAATGTAGCCCATGTGCAAAATGTAGCCCACCTGCAAGTTGTAACGTTGTACAAACTATGCCCAACTTTTATTAGGCCCATGGTCGGATGTCTACACAACGGATAGCGTGTGAAGTCAAATGTGTTAAACGAGTATCTTTATGTGCAAAAGCCTAGGGTCCTAGGTGACTAGCAATATGAATTTATGGGCTTATGGATGCTGCCATGGGAACTTTTGCAGTGCTTGTCTCATCCTTCTCTACATTGGATTCAGTAAGACATACTGCGACACACCTTACCTCTTACCTTAGGACTTACGTGGCAGCATGTACAAGTGTATGGCAGAGACAGGCAAGGTGTGAGGCAGTCACAAAGGCAGCCAAGTGTGTGCAGACCTATGGGCAGCCTCAGTACCGTGTCACGTGGAAAACACTCATTCAATAGGCATCATAATAACACGCTGACAGCAATATAAGGTGGCCGACCACCATACATGTATCATATATATATATATATATATATATATATATATATATATATATATATATATATATATATATATATATATGTGTGTGTGTGTGTGTGTGCATAGTGATTTCCGTCAAAACCATCTGCATACAGAGCGTTTCTCTGCAATACAGGCTGGTCAATGAGATCTTAGGCAATGTGGGGGCTGAGAACTGACGTCTTCATTCTCAGTCATCTTTGTCCTTGAAGTACAGTTGTAACAGTTCTTTCTTGGACATATACAGATCAGTACTTTAGAACTCTTGTGTGTGTTGTATGTGTGATTCCGCCACACTCCTCTCTCTCTAAAAACCCTAGCACATAGGCACAAGTGTGCTACATTTGGTATCAAAGCCTAATGAACTTGCAATTTTTTCCTTTTCGGACACCTGTGCGCGTTGACAGCTTGGGTAGGGTAGAGCCCCTAGAATTCACAAGTGCACAGGTCTGGGTTTGGGAAAAGTCTCTATTTGGTTTCTTTTTGGTATTGCTAGTGGTGTATCCCCGCTTCCATGCCCCAACCATCCTTTCTTAGTGTGACGAGTTGCAACCCTCGCCAATTACTTGTCATGGATTCAGAGCACTTATGGAAGTGCTTTCTCGTATGGAGGCAACTATGGAGAGGTGGTCGAAGAGCGGTAAAGTTCGACAGGAAGATGGACGGAGAAGTCATCACCAATTGGACCCGCAAGATGACTACCATGTCGGCAGCAACAGGTGGTTCAGATATTTCTCAACTCCATTTGGCGAACCGTTTTGACTGGTGCCGCTCTCGTGTGCCTTAGGCACCACTCTGTGACTTGCTGGGATGATTATTGCAAGGTGAACTTGAAGCAATTTATTCGCGTAGAATACCAACGTGAATTAAAGAGTACCAGAAACCGCGGGAGCATTTTATGCAGAAACATGGTGAATTGATAATCGACTATCTCGCTGATTTCTGGAAGCTTTGGCTCATGCTCCCAAGGACTGTCCAGCAGTTGGAGCAAGTTGAGTAATTTGTAAATGGTTTTAAACCATCTTTGCATGCAAATGTTCGTGCACATCCGCCCCGTGATCTTTTAGATTCGGTTCGTCTTGCTACAACCCTCAAGATGCGGGAGAGTTCCAAGTCTAGGACTCAACAACAAGGGCAGCAAAAAGGCAAAGACAAGGGTAGCCTGTCCAAGGACAAGGTAAGTGGGGGAGCCTCGATGACTCACCTCACCCCTAAAGAGCGTCACACCAAGAGGGCTGCCAACCAATGCCTTTCCACCGAGCATATCGGTGTTGGATATTCGAAGCTTCAGAGTGTGAACACTCCCTGTGAGTGTATGTAACCACTGTTTCTACCTGCTATCTCCTAATCCTACGGCCCCCTAACCTTGCTGGATTAGGCTTGCTAGTCCAAGGATTAGCTCTAGGTAGGTAACACCCGAGCACAGCCCTAATGCCTAGCTTGGGCGGGTTTAAGGCCTAGCCTTAGGGAACACAAATAATACCAGCTCAAGTAGCCTTGTCGCCTCACCCGGTCTAGGCAGCTCAACTTAGACATAATCACCGACATCTACCCAGCTCAAACACAAGTAACTCATACACACGGCTTCATAGGTCGCAGCTCACACGCGGGGCAAGCTCCATTTGGTCGCTTCAAACCGCATCATCACCAACAAACTATGTCACAACACAGACAAAGACAGTCGCCATCAACAACTCGACTCCAAGGAGCCCAAAACAGTTTCGCAACTCTGCCACACAAGGAGTAGGCTCCACAAGACTCAACTGCAACACAAAGGAAGTATCAACACATCAGCAATCCAATCTCTACAAACATGGCAAACATCAAGGTTAGTCCTATTCACATGAAGAAGGACCCTTCTATGTTTCAGTACTAGTAAACATGCCGAAAAAGCTCAATTTCATGGCCGCTCTAGGGACGCCGCAAAGGCCCCCCATCACTCCCACAAACGAGCTGACAACATACTTGACGGAGCAAAAAACATTACTCAAGGGTGCATAAA
Source organism: Cibotium barometz (assembly GCF_041138505.1). Classification (NCBI taxonomy): domain Eukaryota; kingdom Viridiplantae; phylum Streptophyta; class Polypodiopsida; order Cyatheales; family Cibotiaceae; genus Cibotium; species Cibotium barometz. Next base: position 29,968,857 of record NC_141055.1, on the reverse strand, counting down.
TTTGAGGATCGCCTCGCAACCATGGAGAATGATTCAAGACCAAAAATAGGAACACAAGAAGAAATCATCAACCTAAACGAAGTAAATTGACTCGAAACATTAGGTACAGTACGTTTCGAACGTTCACGATTATGAAAAGGGTACGGGTATGGAAAGCACTTTTAAGTACATTCATGAATTTTTCACCGCATAAAATGAAACATTGAAAATAAAGCAATTGAAAAAAAAATTGTAAGACATTGAGAGACTTTGAAAAATCTCGAGCAATTTAGAGAAATTGGAAAAATTTGGGAAAATTGGAGGGACTCCAGGAAGATAGGAATAAATTGGGGAAATTGTACAACGTAGGAGAAATTACGAAAATTGGGCGACATTGGAAAAACTGGGAGAAATGAACCAAAAGTTGGGAGAATTGCAAGAAATTGAAAAATTGGGAGAAAATTTAGTAGCTCAACATGACGTTCAAGTTGTTAGAAGGGTTTTTTTTTTCATTTTCAACCCAATCTGGGAAAAAAATGAATTTTTCATATCTGTATGGAATGTACGGAATTGTATGGAACATACGTCTCATGTGGAACAAACTGATCATCCAATTCTATACACGTACGGAATGCATCCATGAAAGAAAGAGATGAAGAAGGACCTACAAGAGACAATGATCAACATCAAGACAAAACCAAGATGGAGGAAAAGCAGCAAAGGTAATCGAAGGCCCTTCAGATCCAGTTTACCTTACCTTAAGGATGGCATATAGATAGAAACATGGAGGGACATTGGAGAGGAGGAGAGATTTTTAGATCAACAAGTAGCTGAAGCCATGCCAATGATAAACAGGAGTCACTTTTATGCCAAAAATTCATGACAAGGCACCTGCCGTACAAAATATGAGAAGATTGGAATTCTCAAACAGTCAAAAGCAATCAGGACATGGATCGCAGAAAAATTGACCTCAATGCAACTCAAGAAGAAGCTTGCAGAAGTAGCCAAAGTTTGAATGGCTCGCAAAGAAGGAAAGTGGGCAGTCTACCGCAAGGACAGAGCCCTCGTTGAAGATTTTTGCAAACCCAAACCAAAAGCACAAACCCAAAAATAAGACTGGCACCATAGCTTTATTAGATGATTGGTATGACTTTTGAAGTTTTTCTTTTGTTGGACCAGATATCTGGCTTTAGAGTTTAGACCTTCATGGTCTTCGTATTGTGTATTTTGTCTCGTAGGCCATTTTGGCCTTCCATAGACGTTATTCTCTCTCTCTCTCTCTCTCTCTCTCTCTCACACACACACACACACACACACAAAGGGAAATAAACAAAAACATTATGGGTACACGTAGACTCACCTTCCGAAGCAGCTTCAAGACACAAAGGCAACAATTGTTGTGCTATTGGCTTTGTTGCTTTGCTTCTATGAGGTCCATGAAGTGCAAGTTCTTTAACCAAAGGATAGATTCCTTGGAACCTCTCCGTTGCCTACACCAAAATCCTTCAAAATTGAGTGTCCAATACTACTCCCCAAACCTCCATGCACTCAAAAGATTTAAAAATCAGGCATCATTGGAAATTAAAAGCATGACAATATCAAACATAAGTAATACCTTCGTTCGTGCAATGTCGGATGGAAATGCGATGCGCATAATAGAGTCCAATGCAACTGGAGGCACAAGCCTTTCTCCTTTCCGCGATGCACCATTTTGAAGAACTGGTCGCGCTTTCTTTAAGTTGACAAAGAGTATACTGAATGAACAGATCAACTTCAGCCTCTCAACAAGAGCTTGAGAGAAGAATATGCAAAAAGCTAGAGAGAGGGGGCTGCACTTCTATGAAAATATCGCCTGGAACAAGCCAACCATTAGGGCTTTTACAGACCCACTCTGACCATCAAAAAGCTGGCAGTATCTGACAAGCTCCTACAACGGAAGACAGGGCAAGGCAGAGCATAGATACGGCGTGTTCCCCCTCCATCTAATCTTATGGCAGAAACTGACAAGCTCCTACGATTGACAGGGCAAGGCAGCGCATAGATGGAGAGGCTCCCCCGACCATCTAATCTTATGCCCGCCTGTGACTTTGTAAACTGTAAAAACCCTAAGACCATACTTTAAACAAGTTTGAACTGCTGTGCACATGTAGAAAGTGCTTCTGACCTCTCTGCAAACTGCAACGCAACATCTCTAGATGCTGGTGTGCTGTTTTTTCCACATGCAAGTTGTAACAGATTTTGCACCCAAAGTTGCATCCCCACAACCAAATCTCCTTGTGCTGCCTGCACAAACAACTCCACCATATAGAGCTTAAAAAGCCAATGCTGTGAGTAATTTTAAAACCACAAAACAATGTAAATACACTAAAGCCAACCTGCACATAGGCCCATGCCAGCATAGCTAACTTTTCCTGGCCTTGAAACCGTGGGCTTGTCCTTATTACAGCAGCCTTCTGTAACAGGGCCTCTGGTCTTCTGCGTAAAGTGAGAGCAAGGACAGACAGTACCCCAACCTGCATAAAAAAGCCTAGTGTCATATTCACAACATGCAGCACCTGCCCAAAACATGTAACGTTTGTCTAAATTGGGTTCCTTTTCCTAAAGGTCAAGTCAAAAAAATAATCATTGCCTTTGTTTTTGTTGAAACTTGAGAGGACACCCCTTTCAAACCCTTGTGACTTCCTTGCTGGGGCTGCATATCATTCACAACATCATTCAAACCCCAGATAACAAAGTCCCCAAGAGCATCTAGAGGCCTTGCCGCCAGCCAATCACACACAGTTTTGTTTACAGAGTCAGAAACATAGCACAATGGTATCTGCAGCAAGCAACACTCTGAAATTTAGAAATGTTGCACATTCAATGAAGGTAGCAATTTTGTGATACGCTTTAACCATCCACTTTGCTATCATAAGGATGGCACCTTACCTCTGCAGCCTTCGAAATTGATGATTCCTTTAAAATTTTATTCCATCCAAACTGTGCAGGAGTGACTGAATTAAAAGCCCTTCCAAAATAATCCGCAAAGCGCATTAGTTGCACGTCTGGCAGCTCGGCAAAAGATTCCTGGTCAGTAAAACCACCTTGGTAAGAATCATGCAAACACCAAACCCAAAGATGTCGGGGTAGGGAACAAGGAGATAGAACTGCTCAGGCAAGAACCCACCCATGTTTCAGTAGGAAATGAGAGAGAGAACCAGCCCACCAACATCACAACCATTATAATTTGAAAAAATGCCAAAATGTGAAAATGAATATATGAGCAGTTTTAAGCTAGCCTAACTATCAATATTATTAGGCAAACCCACACTTTTTAACAAACTAAAATTAACCCCACATTGCTAGAGTGTAAATAACATCTTAGGCCAGACAAACAAACTCAAATTTGAAATTTGGAAGTTAATATACCATGATCTCAAGCGAGCAAGATAATATCAGAATTTTCAGCTGAAATTTAAAGGTGTAACATACCCACATGACCTACCAACTTCACATGCATTTAGAGTATGCTTGCCTTGTAAGCTGAAGGCCCACAATTTTATTTTATTTTTTTAAACTTGCAAAAAAAAAGCCCAAAAAAAAAGACATGGATAAGAGAAATCTACACTTTGCAGCATTCCTTAATCAAGATCATACAAAGCATTTGAAGCATCCGAATGCTACCAATTGCAGAGCCAAGGTGTAGGGGTCAGCAGATTTGGGTGGAACCTTTGTGCACACGTATACAACAAAGTGTCACAAAGGTCTCAACCTTGCCACATAGAAGCACGACATGAAGTGGACTGAGTTTCCAAAGTTCCAAACCGGATGGTTCTACTTAAAGATAAAACTTCTCACTCAAAAAAAAGCACATTAGCATGTTCCTAAAACTATTTCTTTTGTAGCATTGCCACAAAAACTTGTAAAATGGCACAATAAGTAGCACCTTAGCATGAAAAAATATCATAATAAGTACATCTACATTGAGTGAAAGATTAGACTAGGGAGCTCCTTAAGCATAAGGATAAATTAATGATGTGTTTATCGAAATCACGACTCTCACTGCTTGAAGCCTGTGCGACCAAGGGGACATGCAGGCTTTGCTTTTATAGGGTGGATCAATCATGCATGATGTTACATACACGTCACCTTCCATGTACGCAAAGACCTAAAACCTTTGCTTGGCTACTAGCATAGCATACTGCAGACGCCTTGGCATGTGTAAGACATGGTTACATACATTTAAAATAAGTGTAGCACATGGTTTCACACATAGAAAGAGGGGTTTTTTTTCAGCTAAGAATCTCAAATGCACAACACTTACAGATATTTGAGCTAGAAAAGAGGCCAAATCGGATGGGTCTATTGCTGATGCAGCCTCTGAAACTGTGACTTTGATTTTCTTTGGCTTTTTGGGCTTCATTTTTGTTAATTCTCCATTGCTTGCTGTGCCATTGACCTCTCCCTGGTGATGGTTCTCTTCATCGCCATCGCTGTCTGATTGCACATTGGCCGGTGTGGACACTCCAATGGCCGCCCCGAGGAGGGCCTCACGGCGTGCCCTTCTCTCTTCCGCCTCTCTCTCCAGTGCTTGGAAAACCTTGCTCTCCGGTCCGCCGGCGCCGCGCATAGATCCAGCGGCGTCAGGTTGGCCTGAATTGTTGGTTCTCGCCTCCTGCCGCTTGTGCTTCTTTGGATTGGTGACTTTCTGCCAGCCATGATTGATTGCACCGCCATTTTCCGCAGTAGAGGAAGCCCCACCGCCTCCATTACTAAGGGCATCAGAAAACCCACCATAGCTAGTCGTGCTGTTATCCATGGAAGATATGCCGTTCATAGGCAAGCATACGAAATGGCAGGGTGCGTAGAGGGCTAAACGTTTAAAAGATGCTGTGACAAATCAGCCAGGAAAAGTGGGATCCTCACATGCCAACAGCAAGAAAAGCATGGCAGAGTGTGTAAGCGAATCTGAGATGAATCTGCGGGAGGGTAAAATAACGCCCTATGGATGGGTGGCTGGCAAGGCGTGCAAGCTGTAGAAACGCCTAAACCAGGTCGGACAAGGTCAGCTATGGCGACACACAGAGGTAGAGAGAGAGAGAGAGAGAGAGTCCCACCAACCACAACAAAACACGTTTGTGTCGGGGGTATTCCAGCATTTCCTTAATCTTCGTCCCTAATCACATGCTTTTCGGATTAACAGATTTACTCCCTTCCACGTGACAGATTTCAAAATATAGGAATATCCACTTATGGGTAGATAATAACATATTAACAAATAAAATATTAATGACATACAAATTATCATAAACATTTTTTTCAAGAGAAATTGTGTAGGTGTTTTCCCTAGAATTTGCAAATTTTTGAGCTACACTTCATGTTTTCGATTTGAACAAACCTCGAAAGTTGCAACATATTTTGTTTTGACTTTGCACGTTAAATTGCAAATTCCAAATTTATCGTATAAAAATTGTTCGTTTTCTATGAACACTGCATACAATGATGATAATGACGATGATTATATTGTACTGGTCCGTGATCATGTGAAATGGATCTTAGGAGTAAGATTTTATCAAGAGAAGTGGACACCACTCCCCACTCGCCATTAGAATTAGTCATTTGTTGAGAACACGTACCTAGCTAGACTAGAGAATTCTCATTCTAGTGCAAAATATCAAGATTCATCTTCATAGCTCAATTAACTACTACATAAACTATCAGTGTGGTGATGCAACTTTATGCACCTCACTGTTTCTAGTTTGTGGGAGGTTGAATATAATGTTTTTTTATCTTGTCCTCTAGAGGATTATGTGAGGGATAGGGCTTTTAAGGATTGGTTTGTCAACCATCTTAGGATCCAACGGTGCTATTACTCGCTCTACTGTGGGTTTTGTGATGTTTTCCAATGCTATTTTTTGTCTCATTGAGAGTGACAGCATACTATTTTTTTGTCTCATTGAGAGTGACGGCATATTGTTGCTTTGGTGGCTAAGAATAATTATTTATAATTTAAATTTTGGCACACTTGAGGGTGCCATCTAGTCAAGCCTAATCTTTGAGTGTTGAGGTGGCAAGGTTCTCAAACATGTCTTTTTCAAGAGATGGGAGATGCTTAGAGTGGGGCTAAGGTATTATCATGCGTTAACAAAGGCAAGAGGAATAGCTCCTTGTGATGGATGATTCGAACGCAGGGATGGTGAGAATGCTCAAGAAGAGGGTCTTTCTATTACAAAAGAGAGCAAGAGCAGAGTTATGTCATAGCCATAGCTATAGCCACAAAGATGATGGTGGACATAGAGACCGTGTTAAATTTTTATCACCATTTACATATGCACAGGTATGGTAAATGCGTCATGCTTGTTGTTTGAATTTGGATCACCTACTAATTGACTATAGTGTATGTCGATGCAAGTTGGGGTTTCCATTGGTTGTCTTTGTCTTCACACAAACAACACGGCCGCCTTAGATGGGATATATATATATATATACATATATATATATAAGCGATGTGCAATCCATTGATTATCTCCCTATTGTCGCCTTATAATAAATCAAATTCTAAGTTTTGAGTCTCGATCTTACTAATAGGCAAGAAGTTTTGAGTCTTGATCTTGCTAAAGGCAAGAGTATTATTGTAGTATAGACAAGACCCAAAAGTGCAAAACAATGGAAGGGGCTGGTAGTGAAAATATGGAATTAGGCTCTTAGAGAAAAAATAATAGCAAGAGAATTGTGAAGATGAAGAAAAAGAGTTTCTATGAGCCCAAGAAGAATAGCAAGAGACCCGTGAAGATGAAGAAAAAGAGTTTCTATGAGGCCGAGAAGAGTTTCTCGTCATTGCTACAAGGCTTGCCCAACCAAGTTGCACTTCTCTACTTGCCCATGATGCCAAGCAATGTGTATGAAAAAAACATGTGGTTTTCCTTAGAGGAATGCACTGTGCTGGTTAAACATTAGTATCACCCCTATGAGGTAGGAAGGGGGCGTCTAGGAGAACTCGGCTCTTGAGTCAATATTGGGTACATGGATGGGCGATCAATACAAGTGTGAATAGCCAAGGAAGGAGAGATGTGGGTGTTGCTACATAAGCATGATAGAGCGACAGAAGGTTCCGTTGGTGGGAGTCACTAATATTTACACTTTGTAGAAGTGAGAAGTTGCATCTCCCACATGTAAATACAAACTTTAAAATGGCAAACCATGCAAGCACCTACACTACGAGCTTCCAAATCACAGGACACCCTTTCGCAAATGCGTATTTGTAACTTGTTTTATTTAGAATTCATTAGAGATCCTTACAAGTCAAACCATGCAACCACCTACACTACAAACTTCAAATTGGCAGGACACCCTTTTGCAAATGCATATTTGTTACTTGTTTTATTTAGAAATAATTAGAGATCCTTACAAACAAGTCTATAATTGTTGTAATACAATTTGAGATGGCTGATGTGGTAGACCTTGATTATATCAAGACTCACATTATCATCATTAGGAAATCGCATCATGTTGTGTTGTCAAAGAAACTTGCACTAGGCTGTCGCTTTTGAAGACTACTACCCAAAAGCACCATAACAACGAGGAATTATCATGTATATTCTTTTCCTTCCCATTTTACACCCCGCTCAAACATATAGTTTTCCCCACTTCTCGATTTTTCCCTTACTAGGAGGTGGTTTCACATGCCTTCACCTCACCCTTATAGAACAAAAGCGTTGAATAATGTTGAACAAAAGTCTAGAACAAAAGTGTTGAGCCACCTTACTAGTAGGTGGTTTGATATGCCTTCACCTCACCCTTATAGGACAAAAGTGTTGAAGCAAAGTAAAAATATGTAATTTAAGGTGTTATGAAACCACCTTACTAGTAGGTGGTTTTGTATGCCTTCACCTCTCTCTCTTGTAAAACAAAAGTGTTGAACCAAACTAAAAATATGTACTTTAAGGTGGTATTAACTCCACCACATGAACATGCATTCCATAGTACGATACACTTTGCAGCAGTGGGCCCTTGTAAACCCAACTTTACATGATCAAAAGTCATAATACTTTAGATATACATATGCCTACATACATACACATGAAAAAAAAGACAAATGCACACTTAAAAGTATTTGTATGTATGGATTAAAATCTTAACATTTCAAAGGAAAGTGATGGAAATGGTTTTGTACTAAAAAGACAACTTGGTTTTGACAAAATATGCTTATGCTTTCATTTGCCATCACTAGTATATCCATTTTTGTAGAGCATATAATTGACTCTTGTGGAGTATACCGTGAAGGGGGCCACTAACCTCTCATTCATATCCCAACACTCTCAGCTGACCTACTCATGCTTCACATCAATACCCCTTTAACTTCTACATTCACTTCCCAATGCTCTCAACTCACCTACTCATGCTTCCCATCAACTCCCCTTCTACATTCACCTCCTAATATATCACCTACTCATGTTTGCCCCACTAACCCACCTTCAACTTCTACATTCACCTCCCATCAACTCCTATTAACTCCCTTCACCTTTTGTATTCACCTCCCCCAATGCTCTCTCAACTCACCTATGCATGCTTCCCATCCTCAACTCCCCTTCAACTTCTACTTAGAATTCTCAACCTCCCAACCATGAGTAAAACATGAGAGAGAGAGAGAGAGAGAGAGAGAGAGAGAGAGAGAGAGAGAGAGAGAGAGAGAGAGAGAGAGAGAGAGAGAGAGAGAGAGAGAGAGAGAGAGAGGAGTTTTTCTTTTCTTTTACCGTAGCCGAGAGAGAGTTTTTAATGCCAATGAAAGGCCTAAATATGAAATGTGGGATAGCTACAAACCTAGACTATGCAGGACCTTATCATTATCAATTAATAAAGGGGAGAAATAGACCCATCCCAATAATTTTTTTGTGGCTTCTCTTCATTTGCATCCCTTATTGACTAAGAGGCCATTAGATTTTTTTAGAGCTTAAAACTCATGGATGAGAGACCAAAGATGTCCCTCTCTTAACAATGCCCATCACACTCAACCTTCCCTATCGCTACTCATCTCGGCCCCGATCAAGCTAGTTCAATTAACTATCCATATATGTGCATCCTTCAAGAGTTTTTATTTCTGAATAATTTTCTTACTAGTTTTTAGCATGTTGGGATTATTGCCATGGCTTCAATCACCATCTAAGGTGTTGAATCAAATTTTGATTCCACGAGAGAGCGGGAATATACATTAAGTGCTCATGTAGACAAAAAATCACAAAGTCGTGCAAAATAAAATATTTCTTCATGCCAATCACTTGTAATAACTTTGACTTCTTCATAAAATGGTTGATGGGGCCCATTGAAGATGCCTACTCAGTTAACAGTTGTAAAGTGGTTAACATGATAACATCTCCCCTTGACAAAGAAATAGGTTCATCCTCATACCTATTTTTTTGTGTTGATTATTTGTAATAAATGCGACTGTCATAAATTTGTTTATGGGCCCCATCAAAGTCATCCTTGCAATTAACCATCATAAAGTGGTTAACATCTCCCCGTGCCCATCCTTATACCTATAGAGTGAACTGTAAAAATGAGGGGAGTGGTCTGTGTTCATGTGACAAAAGATAAGCAAAGGAACCTTTAGAAGAGAGCCTTCAGGTGCAGTGATGAAAAGATTAAAGAGGTTGGAAGGTGTATATTATTGGTGAAAGAAGCACTCCAAGTAGATAAGCATCTTCAGTCTATGGCTTCCTTGTAGTAGCATCTAATGGAGACAACAACAAAAGTAATTCAGGGCAAAATGGTTGTTGTCATGGTGAGAATCATGTTTGTCAATGCAATGAAAATGCATGGGGAAAAACAAGTAAAGAGTGCCTAATGCATGCACTTGAAAATTACAATTGCCTATATGTTCCACATCAAAAGAATGGTATGCTCCACATCAAAAGAACTACGTGCTATGCAAGAGAAGAATATGTGGGGGTAATCCATGTGATGGTGCCCCTACCAAGGTTCTCTTATCACATGGATTACCCCCACATATGATTCACTTACACAACATGCATTTCTTTTTATGTGAAGCATACAGGTGGTTGTAAATTTCAAGTGAAACATCCATGAGAGTAGGGATTTTAAGGATTGGTTTGTCAACCATCTTAGGATCCAACGATGCTATTACTTACTCTAATATGGGTCTTGTGATGTTTTTTAATGCTATTTTTTGTCTCATTGAGAGCGACAGCATACTATTTTTTTTTGTCATTGAGAGTGACGGCATATTGTTGCTTTGGTGGCTAAGAATCATTATTTATAATTTAAATTTTGGCACACTTGAGGGTGCCACCTAGTCAAGCCTAATCTTTGAGTGTTGAGGTGGCAAGGTTCTCAAACGTGTCTTTTTCAAGAGATGGGAGATGCTTAGAGTGGGGCTAAGGTATTCTCATCCATCACAACAGAGGCAAGAGGAATAGCTCCTTGTGATGGATGATTCGGATGTGGGGATGGTGAGAATGCTCAAGAAGAGGGTCTTTCTATTACAAAAGAGAGCAAGAGCAGAGTTAGGCCATAGCCATTAGGCCATAGCCATAGCTATAGCCATAAAGATGATGGTGGACGTAGAGTCCATAGTAGGAGTGTTAAACTTTTATCACCATTTACATATGCATAGGTATGGTCGACTCCTCATGCTTGTTGTTTGAATTTGGTTTGCCTTCTAATTGACTATAGTGTATGTCGATGCAAGTTGGGGTTTCCATTAGTTGTCTTTGTCTTCACACAAACAACACGGCTGTCTCATATGTATATATATATATATATATATATATATATATATATATATATATATATATATATATATATATATATATAAAAGTGATGTGCAATCCATTGATCATCTCCCTACTGTCGCCTTATAATGAATCAAATTCTAAGTTTTGAGTCTCAATCTTGCTAATAGGCAAGAGTAGTATTGTAGAATAGACAAGACCCAAAAGTGCAAAACAATCGAAGGGGCTTGTAGTGAAAATATGGAATTAGGCTCTTAGATAAAAAATAATAGCAAGAGACTTGTGAAGATGAAGAAAAAGAGTTTCTATGAGCCCAAGAAGAATAGCAAGAGACCCGTGAAGATGAAGAAAAAGAGTTTCTATGACGCCGAGAAGAGTTTCTCGTCATTGCTACAAGGCTTGCCCAACCAAGTTGCACTTCTCTACTTGCCCATGATGCCAAGCAATGTGTATGAAAAAAACATGTGATTTTCCTTAGAGGAATGCACTGTGCTGGTCAAACATTAGTATCACCCCTATGAGGTAGGAAGGGGGCGTCTAGGAGAACTCGGCTCTTGAGTCAATATTGGGTACATGGATGGGCGATCAATACAAGTGTGAATAGCCAAGGAAGGAGAGATGTGGGTGTTGCTACATAAGCATGATAGAGCGACAGAAGTTTCCGTTGGTGGGAGTCACTAATATTTACACTTTGTAGAAGTGAGAAGTTGCATCTCCCACATGTAAATACAAACTTTAAAATGGCAAACCATGCAAGCACCTACACTATGAGCTTCCAAATCGCAGGACACCCTTTCGCAAATGCGTATTTGTAACTTGTTTTATTTAGAATTCATTAGAGATCCTTACAAGTCAAACCATGCAACCACCTACACTACAAACTTCAAATTGGCAGGACACCCTTTTGCAAATGCATATTTGTTACTTGTTTTATTTAGAAATAATTAGAGATCCTTACAACAAGTCTATAATTGTTGTAATACAATTTGAGATGGTTGATGTGGTAGACCTTGATTATATCAAGACTCACATTATCATCATTAGGAAATCGCATCATGTTGTGTTGTCAAAGAAACTTGCACTAGGCTGTCGCTTTTGAAGACTACTACCCAAAAGCACCATAACAACGAGGAATTATCATGTATATTCTTTTCCTTCCCATTTTACACCCCGCTCAAACATATAGTTTGCCCCACTTCTAGATTTTTCCCTTACTAGGAGGTGGTTTCACATGCCTTCACCTCACCCTTATAGAACAAAAGCGTTGAATAATGTTGAACAAAAGTCTAGAACAAAAGTGTTGAGCCACCTTACTAGTAGGTGGTTTGATATGCCTTCACCTCACCCTTATAGGACAAAAGTGTTGAAGCAAAGTAAAAATATGTAATTTAAGGTGTTATGAAACCACCTTACTAGTAGGTGGTTTTGTATGCCTTCACCTCTCTCTTGTAAAACAAAAGTGTTGAACCAAACTAAAAATATGTACTTTAAGGTGGTATTAACTCCACCACATGAACATGCATTCCATAGTATGATACACTTTGTAGCAGTGGGCCCTTGTAAACCCAACTTTACATGATCAAAAGTCATAATACTTTAGATATACATATGCCTACACACATACACATGAAAAAAAAGACAAATGCACACTTAAAAGTATTTGTATGTATGGATTAAAATCTTAACATTTCAAAGGAAAGTGATGGAAATAGTTTTGTACTAAAAAGACAACTTGGTTGACAAAATATGCTTATGCTTTCATTTGCCATCACTAGTATATCCATTTTTGTAGAGCATATAATTGACTCTTGTGGAGTATACCGTGAAGGGGGCCACTAACCTCTCATTCATCTCCCAACACTCTCAGCTGACCTACTCATGCTTCACATCAATACCCCTTTAACTTCTACATTCACTTCCCAATGCTCTCAACTCACCTACTCATGCTTCCCATCGACTCCCCTTCTACATTCACCTCCTAATATATCACCTACTCATGTTTGCCCCACTAACCCGCCTTCAACTTCTACATTCACCTCCCATCATTTCCTATTAACTCCCTTCACCTTTTGTATTCACCTCCCCCAATGCTCTCTCAACTCACCTATGCATGCTTCCCATCCTCAACTCACCTATGCATGCTTCCCATCCTCAACTCCCCTTCAACTTCTACTTAGAACTCTCAACCTCCCACCAATAATTGTTTTTGTGGATTCTCTTCATTTGCATCCCTTATTGACTAAGAGGTCATTGGATTTTTTTAGAGTTTAAAACTCATGGATTAGAGACCAAATGTAAGATCCCTGACCCCACTACGCAACGAATTCTGGGGTGCTAGCAGCGGAAGTAGCAGTTCTTGCGTGGGGCAGGGTCCCACACTCAGGGCCTCACCCACCACGAATATCCAGACAAGAGACTAATCCATCGGTTCTTCCAAAACCGAACTCGGAAAAACTTCCCTTGCCCGGAAAGCACGGGCAATTCCTCCAGGATAACTTTTCTCTAAGTAGTCAAAAGCCTTAACTAATTGAACTGATCTGATTGAACTCGTAAGTCCCATAGTTAGATCAAGGGAAAGATTGCACTTGGATCATAGAGACCAACGTTTTTTTCCTCATTGAGAGGCATAGCCGTTGATTCTTTTCCATAGAACAATTTTTATCCGGCATTTACTTCATCTATCGTACTAATAGAAATTAGTCTCATTTTGGGGATCCATCAGTCCAGCCTAACCCCATCCAGCCCCATGGGTTAGCCAACCACCCAACCACTGTAGTAATGGGATCCAATTAGGAATTTGGTTAGGTTTTGTCCTGGGTACCAGGGAAAAGAGTTCCCAAGCCCCCTAGCCGAAAATTCATGCAAACTTACAACTAGTCACACCACTTACACACCCAATATGAAATTGCCTTTTTCACAGAATCAGCATCTTCTAAAAACAATCTTTTTAATGAAACCATTGTGTTAGTGATCATAATCGTCAAAATCTCCGGTTGAATCCTTATTTTCAATCATTCCTTCATCGGTGTACCTATGGCATCATTGGCAACTAGAACGCTCACCACCTGTCCACTCAGAGGCCTTTCAATAGTTCCTAGCTCATAGTAACCGATAATATATTCACATAACAAAATGGAATCTCCGTTGACGAGCGATCAGCAAGATCAACCAACGGATCCATATAAAAGAGCCATGGACTTATCCGTTTTGAGGACCAACAAAGTCAATCATCTAGATCCATGCCCGAATTCAGAAAACAAGTCTTACTCCTTGTTCCAATATCTTCCACGATGCACGTGTGGGTATCGTCGGTGATCCAGAGCCCGAGCACCGTATGGTCAGCACCCTCTAGGATCCTTTGTAGGTGACCTAGCGCTTTACTCATAGGCCGCTTCCTTGGTCCCTCATCCACCGTACCGGAAGCTCACCATTTAAATCGAACCGAGGCTGGTCAAGACCTCGATCGACCTTGCTATTAGCGGTTGCAACTTTATCAGCTAGGTCTCCACGACCTCATTCACAAGACGGTCAAAATGGTTCCCCAGCATTCTTGACATAAAACAGTCATTTAAAAACAGGTCACAAATATAATTTCTATAACGAATCTCTCGTCTTTCCACATCAATCTACATTACTTAATCCACATTCATTTCATAAGCATTCCCATTCTCATCACATCATTTTCCAGTTTACATCGCATCTTATCACATCCATTCACATCCCATACCATTCATTCTCATCCCGATTCACATGCCATCACATTCATTCACATCCCTTATCATTCATTCACATCCCGATTCACAGTTTATCACATTCATTCACATCCTGATTCACATGCTAACACATTCATTCACATCCTTTATCATTCATATCTATCCAATTTACATCACATCTCATCGCCTCTATTCTCGTTCATATCCATCATATTCACATCCACATATAATCTTCCACATACATCCACATCCATACTTATCACATACACATCCACATCTATCCTTTCACATCCATACTTATCACATACACATCCACATCATCCTTTCACATAAATCCACATCCATCCTTTCACATACATATATCCACATCCATTCTTTCACATACATCCACTTCCATTCTTCACATACATCCACATCCATTCTTCACATACATCCACATCTATCCTTTCACATATATACATCCTCCACATCCATTCTCACATACATCCATTTCCATTCTTCACATACATCCACATCCATTCTTCACATACATCCACATCTATCCTTTCACATACATCCACATCCATTCTTTCACATACATCCACATCCATCCCATATCATTCATTTACATCCTGATTCACATGACATCTCATCACATCTATTCACATCACATCCATCCATCCACTCATTCACATCACATCACATCCATCCATCCATCCACTCATTCACATTTATCTGATTCACATCACATCTATCCATCAATTAATTCACATTTATCTGATTCACATCACACCTATCCATTCATTCATTCTTTTATAAAAATCAACTTCTGTGGGAATAACACTTTTATAAAAATCATTTTAAACATCTATTTTTGCATAAATTCAATTTTAAGGAAAATGTGTCATTGACTATCATAAGATGACCCTATCGCTAGCAAAGCACAATGGTGCTTGGGTAGTAATAGTCTATTTATGTCCCAAAATCACGTTTGCTTCCAACACATACTCAACCACAAAATACTTGCAAGTAAGGGGGTTAGATTCCATATACATTGTTTGTTCAAAGTACCCCAAGCATGGCATGTTGATGTCCTTTATGAATGGAATTTTTTCAGGATGAGCCTTGAGTGTTGGTTGACCTAACAAATCCCATAATCGAGGGTCATGAGATTGTGTTCTCGTTGTGGATAAAGCTGTGCTTGGACTGTGGTGATTTTATTGTAAAGTTCTAATTTAACCATAACTCTTGGGATATTTTGAGTAAGACATGTTGGAAGTTCCAACTCCTCCAAGGTCTCTTCCTCCTGTAAGAGCAATTTCACAATGATTACAGGAGTGTTCAAGGTGACTATTTTCATGGATTCATCAATTGAATACGACAAGTCACATACCCAAGTTCCACCCAGGATGACATCATACTCAAGGGAATTTGGGGTAACATGGAATCTATATTCCACATTTCCACCGATTGTTTGAGTAGTATAGCTAAAGCAACTTGGAACTTCAATGTTTTGTCCATTGGCACCTCTTGCAAGACCATTGTCTTTAGGGATGATTTTAGGTTGTTCTAATGACACCCAAGTTTTTATTGTCGTGATGTTATGACTAGCTAGAGGGCTAATCAGCGCGCTTGCACTTAACATCATTGCCCATAGGGAGATCTAACCATACCATGATAGAATCTTCAATTGGAACCATGGATGTTCTCGTATCCGATTCAATTTCAATTCCCATTTCGGTTTTATTTTCCCATTCAATTTCATCCTCTTCTTGGCGCGCTTAGCTTTTTCAAGAGTGCGCCCAATGTGTACAATGGTACCATGGGTCCACTGACCACTTTAAGCGAGGTTTGTTTGGAAACTTACGAATCCTTACAGTCTTGTTCTATGTAGCTCTTGATATCTTGGTACAACTCATGGTTAGCCTTTAAACGTGCAAGGGCTGAAGCAATGCTAGCCTCACCACCATGAGGGAAGAGCACTCCTCCAAATGAGGATTTGAGAGAGTGCTTAAATTTCATAAGGGATTCATCAAATTACTCATGTGCTTTTTCATCTGCATCATTCTTGCAATCTTCCTTTGATAACTCTTCTTGGTGTGATGAATTCATTTCTGTAGAGAGTACGTCCTTCTCTTGAAAGGGAAAGCGATACTCCTCCGGTTTTTGTATTTTGGTTGCTTTTTTAGGTTTGACATTATGAGGTTCAATCACAACCCCTGATCCTGTATGACACTGAACAATGCTAAGTATGCTCTCCTAAGCTTGCTTTTTGCATTCCGCATATGTCATGTGATCATGATTTTCAATTTGGGGTTGTTGGGTGAGCTCTAGTTTCTTGATTGGACTATGAGGTGCATTGAGTGACGAGTCAGAACTTGTTTCATCCTCACTAAGTGACATACTAGAACTTGTTTCATCTTCTGACTTTTCTTGGATCGTCAGGTTTTCATTATGTTTGCCCATGCGACGAGAACACACTTTCTTTCGGACTTTTGTATCATGTGTCGCACATGTGGGTTTTGTGGTTTGAGGGGTAGCCTTTAAGGTGGATGCATTTGCATCATGTGTAGTTTTTGGCTCTTTTGGGGTTAGGTCCTCCACACGCTTCTTTCCCCTATCCTTTATTTCAACCTTTGTTCCACAGCTTGTTGGCCTTTGTTTCACAGTTTGTTTGCCTTTGTTTTTCTTGGGTTTAGGAGGTTTTGCATCCTCTTTTGGTTTCTATTTTAAAACATGTTCCTCTGCCCATTTCAAAGTGTGTTCTTTTACATTCTTTTTGACTGTTTCTCGTACCTTGGCTTGCAAGCGTGTAAGCACATTCAAGGGTACCGTGAACAATTGCCCGTTTTGCACACTCAAGATGTTAAGAGTTGTATTTTGCGAGACAGGTTGCATTGAAGCAACTCGTTTTGGACAATCTTGGAATATAGATGTTTGTATGTGAAAGGATGGATGTGGATGTATGTGAAAGGATAGATGTGGATGTGTATGTGATAAGTATGGATGTGGATGTATGTGGAAGAATATATGTGGATGTGAATGTGATGGATATGAACGAGAATTGAGGCGATGAGATGTGATGTAAATTGGATAGATATGAATGATAAGGGATGTGAATGAATGTGATGGCATGAGAATCGGGATGAGAATGAATGATATGGGATGTGAATGAATGTGATAGCATGTGAATCAGGATGTGAATGAATGATAAGGGATGTGAATGAATGTGATAGCATGTGAATCAGGATGTGAATGAATGATAAGGGATGTGAATGAATGTGATAGCATGTGAATCGGGATGTGAATGAATGATAAGGGATGTGAATGAATGTGATGGCATGAGAACCGAGATGAGAATGAATGATATGAGATGTGAATGAATGTGATAGCATGTGAATTAGGATGTGAATGAATGATAAGGGATGTGAATGAATGTGATAGCTTGTGAATCAGGATGTGAATGATAAGAGATGTGAATGAATGTGATGGCATGTGAATCGGGATGAGAATGAATGGTATGGGATGTGAATAAATGTGATGAGATGTGAATCGAGATGTGAATGAATGAGATGTGATGTGAAATGGATGTGATAAGATGCGATGTAAACTGGATAGATGTTAATGAATGTGATGTGATGAGATGTATGGGTAAATACGAGTGGATGAGATCTGACGAGGTTAATTGAGGAAAGAAGTGTTGAGATGGAAAGTGATGTGATTGGAGGAGAATAGGAATGCATATGAAATTAATGTGGATTAAGTAATGTAGATTGATGTGGAAAGACGAGAGTTGGTTATAGAAATTATATTTATGAACTGTTTTTAAATGACTGTTTTACGTCAAGAATGCTGGGGAAGCATTTTGACCGTCTTGTAAATGAGGTCGTGGAGACCTAGCTGATAAAGTTGCAACAGCTCTAGTAATGGAGAGTCAATGGAGGACGTCTCGCGTAGCAAGGTCGGCCGAGGTCTACTCCTTCTCTTCATTGAATTCAGCCCTTCTTTATCCAAGATGTGTAATCAATTAAATAGAGTTAAACTTTTCGTATTGTTTGCTCTTAAAAAAATGAGAATTGATTAGATTAGAGTGCTAAATTCATCTTAGGTTAAATTCTAAGTAGAATTAGAATATAAAAATTGAAAAATGGTCAGCCATACAAAGTAGGTTATGGTAAAATTTTCTTAAATTTTGTAGAAACAAGTTTTATCTTTATGTCATTCAAAAAGAGTAATCCCTTCGTTTGTGTATTCTAAAAATGTTATTTTCATTCGATGCATAGAAAAACGCATATTGGATATTTTTTATTATAAAAGTGTAATTTTCATTAGATTCAAATTCTATGCATAAAAAGATGCATATTGGATATTTTTTTAATTACAAAAGTGTGATTTTCATTAGATTTAAATTCTATGCATAGAAAGATGCATAAAGGAATCCATTTTTATTTCAGAAGAGTTATTCTCATTTTATGCATAGAAAGATGCATAAAAGAATTCATTTTTATTTCAAAAGAGTTATTCTCATTAATTTTGATTTTATGCATAGAAAGATACATAAAGGAATTCATTTTTATTTCAAAAGAGTTATTCTCATTTTATGCATAGAAAGATGCATAAAGGAATTCATTTTTATTTCAAAAGAGTTATTCTCATTAATTTTAATTTTATGCATAGAAAGATGTATAAAGGAATTCATTTTTATTTCAAAAGAGTTATTCTCATTAGTTTGGATTTTATGCATAGAAAGAGGCATAAAGGAATTCATTTTTATTTCAAAAGAGTTATTCTCATTAATTTTGATTTTATGCATAGAAAGATGCATAAAGGAATTCCTTTTTATTTCAAAAGAGTTATTCTCATTTTATGCATAGAAAGATGCATAAAGGAATTCATTTTTATTTCAAAAGAGTTATTCTCATTAATTTTGATTTTATGCATAGAAAGATGCATAAAGAAATTCGTTTTTATTTCAAAAGAGTTATTCTCATTAATTTTGATTTTATGCATAGAAAGTTGCATAAAGGAATTTATTTTTATTTCGAAAGTGTTATTTTTCTTAGAATTGAATTTATGCATAAATAGATGTATAAAAGGATTTTTTTAAAGTGTTATTCCCACTGAAGTTGATTTTTATAAAAGAATGAATGGATCGATAGATGTGATGTGAATCAGATAAATGTGAATAAATGGATGGATAGATGTGATGTGAATCAGATAAATGTGAATGAATGGATGGATGGATAGATGTGAATGTGAATGAATGGATGGATAGATGTGATGTGAAGAATCAGATAAATGTGAATGAATGGATGGATAGATGTGATGTGAATCAGATAAATGTGAATGAATGGATGGATGGATGTGGATGTATGTGAAGAATGGATGTGGATGTATGTGAAAGAATAGATGTGGATGTGGATGTATGTGAAGAATGGATGTGGATGTATGTGAAAGAATGGATGTAGATGTTTGTATGTGAAAGGATGGATGTGGATGTATGTGAAAGGATAGATGTGGATGTGTATGTGATAAGTATGGATGTGGATGTATGTGGAACAATATATGTGGATGTGAATGTGATGGATATGAACGAGAATTGAGGCGATGAGATGTGATGTAAATTGGATAGATATGAATGATAAGGGATGTGAATGAATGTGATGGTATGAGAATCGGGATGAGAATGAATGATATGGGATGTGAATAAATGTGATAGCATGTGAATTAGGATGTGAATGAATGATAAGGGATGCGAATGAATGTGATAGCCTATGAATTGGGATGTGAATGAATGATAACGGATGTGAATGAATGTGATGGCATGTGAATTGGGATGAGAATAAATGGTATGGGATGTGAATAGATGTGAATCGCGATGTGAATGAATGAGATGTGATGTGAAATGGATGTGATAAGATGCGATGTAAACTGGATAGATGTTAATGAATGTGATGTAATGAGATGTATGCGTAAATATGAGAGGATGAGATCTGATGAGGTTAATTGAGGAAAGAAGTGTTGAGATGAAAAATGATGTGATTGGAGGAGATGGAAAATGATGTGATTGGAGGAGAATAGGAATGCATATGAAATTAATGTAGATTAAGTAATGTAGAATGATGTGGAAAGACGAGAGTTCGTTATAGAAATTGTATTTATGAACTGTTTTTAAATGACTGTTTTATGTCAAGAATGCTGGGAAAGAATTTTGACCGCAATAGCTGTGATGACGGAGAGTCAATGGAGGATGTCTCGTGTAGCAAGGTCGGCCGAGGTCTTGACCAGCCTCGGTTCGATTTAAATGGTGAGCTTCCGGTACGATGGATGAGGGACCAAGGAAGCGGCCTATGAGTGAAGCACTAGGTGACCTGGGAAGGATCCTAGAGGGTGCTGACCATACGGTGCTCGGGCTCTGGGTCGCCGAAGATACCCACAAGTACGTCGGGGAAGATATTGGAACAAGGAGTAGGAGTTGTTTTCTGAATTCGGGCATGGATCTGGTTGATTGACCTTGCTGGTCCTCATTCCTCAACGGATGAGTCCATGGCTCTTTTATATGGATCCGTTGTTGCTGATCTTCAACGTTGATATGTGAATATATTGCCAGTTACTATGAGCTAGGAACTATCAAAAAGGCCCCTGTGTGGACAGATGGTGAGCGTTCTGGTTGTTGCCAATGATGCCATAGGTACACCGATGAAGGAATGATTGGAAAAAAGGATTTAACTAGAGATTTTGAGGATTATGATCAGTGACACAATGGTTTCATTAAATGATTGTTTTGAAAGATAGCTGATTATGTGAAAAAGGCAATTTCATATTGGGTGTGTAAGTGGTGTGACTAGCTTTAAGTTTGCATGAATATCCGGCTAGGGGGCCTGGGAACTCTTTTCCCTAATACTCGGGACAAAACCTAACCAAATTCCTAATTGGATCCCATCACCTTGGTACGATAGATGAAGTAAATCCTGGATAAAAATTGTTCTATGGAAAAGAATCAACGGCTGTGCCTCTCAAGGAGGAAAAAAGTGTTGGTCTCTATGATCCAAGTGTTTCGAAAGAATCGATGGATTAGTCTCTTGTCCGGATATCTGTGGTGGGCAAGGCCCCGAGTGTGGGACCTTGGCCCGCACAAGAAGTGTTACTTCTGCTGCTAGCACCCCTGAATTTGTTGCGCGGTGGGGACAGGGATCTCACATCTAGCTTTGCCTTTAAATAGGTGAGCTAGTGGACCATAAGTCCATTCACACACACACCCTTCTCCTATCCTTTTACATGACCTTAGTCTTTTAATAAATATGAGACAAACACATCATTTGCCAGGGAGCCAAGAGACATAGGCAGTCTTGCAACAACCGTACTATCCACCATTGTCTAAATGCCATTAGGACCATTGTTACACAATACATCGGCATTATGGGCAGACATAAAGGATTGGGTAGAGGAAAGATTAAACCCAATATCCACTACAGAGGAGACCTAGTCACCTCTAGCAAAGAAAGACCTAAAGCATGCAGAGGCGAGAACCCCCAAATTCGTCAAAATACCGGTCAACCAATTGGGCTGATATTATGAGAGTGATGACATAAATGCTACAATCCCAATCCATCATAACAGGTACCAAGCGGGGGTGAGCATCATTACGAAACGATGTTGGGAAAATTAGGGTAAACCAGATTTGGAAAGAGCAGATCTAATTGTCAAAATGGCAGACAGAACATCTTCAAGACCTATGGGGTTGTTGAAATCGTTCCGCTACTATCATACATTTTCTGTGATGGACTTTCTACGCTAACCAAATTCATACGACATCATCTTGGGTAGACCTTTCATGAGGGAATCCAAATTGGTGCATGACTGTGCATTAGACCACATGTATGTTCGAAAGGACTCAAAAATACTAAAAATTTATCTACAAACATGGAAGGTACATCCAATGGAAGGGCAATTGTTGGTAATGATTTGGTCACCACCGAGCGAACTACGTCTTTATAAGTCTGCCAACCAATGGTTGAGAGTTCAAGAGAAGAGGAAGAGGCTGCAATGCGTGTGTCGCTTCCACCTCCAAATTTCAGTGAAAATTGGGTGCATGTGCTTAACAGTATTGATGTGTTGCAGCCCAGAGGAACCCAATATGTTGAATCGAGGAATGTTCCGACCACCTCGTTGTGCATGTTAAATGTGTAACCAAAGGAAGAAGATACGGAGGATGAAGCCTCCATCACAAAAGGGGCTCGATCACAAGGCCGCACGAGTTCTCAATGCCTCAAAAGATGGTGAAAGCAGAAGAGGTATATTACTCGATGAAATGCCATGTTATGAGGTATTCATTGATGACCTATGTGCACACTCATGATGATATGAACATTTGTCTTGTTTGAGAAAAGTGTTTGAGCGACGTCAATTGTATCGTATATCCTTAAACCCTTTAAAGCATGGTGTAATCTTAGGGCATATTGTATCTAAAAATAGTATTTCCATAGACTAAAGAAAGGTAAAGTTGATCTTGGAATTACCACCACCGACCAACTATAAAGATGTACAAAGGTTTATGGGCCATGTTGGGTATTATCATCGCTTCATCATATTCTATGCTGAAATTGCTAGACCATTGTATAGATTTCTCATTGTCTTTGAATGAGGAATGCCAAGAAGCATATGATAAGTTGAAGAAAGCACTGGCCAGTGCACCTATCCTGAGAGACCACCCAACTAGGATCTTATGTTCCACGTACATATCGATGCATCAAACTTTGCAATAGGTTGTGTATTGGAAAAACCTGGGGAATTCAAATTGGATTATCCAATTTGCTTTGCCAGTCGCATTAACTAAATTGTAAGATTCCTCCCCAGCCTCTCAAGATGTCCAGTATCTTCCCCTGTAATCAAATCCCTCTTTAGATATATAAAAGATCTTGTTTCTACCTATTTTGGCTTAGAGAGAGAAAATATTCTAGAGAGAGGTTATTCAGATTTTAGATATTTTTGGATGGAAAAATATCTCTTCTTATTAAAATAAATTCCCCCGAAACAAAAGTTCAAAAAGATTTTCAGAAGGTGCATTAGAAATCAATTATAATCTGTTCAGAAGGCCTTATCCTAAGGGTCCAGATTTTTTGAAAATTTTAAATTAAGGTTATGAGGGGCCAATTAGATTCATCCAAATGTGTGGAGGAGATAAATAGAAGAAATAAAGAAAATCCCCCCAAAAATGAGTAAATACTCACATAAGATGAAGAGTGGACTAAGGACCAAAGGAAATACAAAAAATGAATTTTTGACACCTCAAGAGTGGGGATTCCCACTCATGAAGGAGTTGCCTATTTCACATGTGTGGTGGAGTTTTAAATTCCCAAAAATTGAGATATTTCATCTCTCCTCTCTCCTAATTCAAGTCTAGTTCCAAAAAGTAAGTTAAACTGACCCAAAAAAGGTCAAAAATTGACCAAACTGATCTGGAAAATTCTAGAATCAGTTTGCTTGGTTAGAAGCTCACTTTTTCCTATAAATAGAAGCCTCCCCCTTTGTTTAAGCTTAATAGTGTTTTATACACTGTTACTCTACTCCTCCCCAGAGCCAAAAACTGTGAATTTCTTAATAATTCATTAGTTTTTGACCATTCCCTCTTCTAAAGAATTGGTGGTCACTCTTGTTGCAAACAAGAGTAGAACCCTCAAACCATCAAGCCAAAGGAAAGCTCCTAGAATTTCATGTAAGTTAGAAATCTTACTTTTTCTTATTCTTTTAATAGTTTTTTATATTTTTTTAATCTTTAAAATGATAATCTGATGCTATGCCTTGCTGGAAAGGCTTTCCCCCTCTCTCATTCTTAAATTCAGCCCTTCTTTATCCTAGTTAAGTAATCAAATTGTTTGAATTAAACTTTTCATATTGTTTCTCTTTTAAACGTGGAATTTGATTAGCTTAGGATGTTTTAAACCAATTGGGGATAATTTTTAAGTAAATTAAGAATAGGAAAATTTGAAAAATGGTCAGCCATACAAAGGAGGTTATGGCAAAATTTTCTTAAATTTTGTGAAATAAGTATTACCTTTTATTATTCAAAAAGAGTAATCTCCATCGTTTGTGTATTCTAAAAGTGTTATTTTCATTCTATGCATAGAAAAATGCATAGTAGAAATATTTTTATTACAAAAGTGTTATTTCTATTAGATTTAAATTCTATGCATAGAAAGATGCATATTGATTATTATTATTTTATTATAAAAGTGTTACTTTCATCATTATTGATTTTTATGCATAAAATGATGCATAAAAGAATTTTTTTAATATAAAAGTGTTACTTTCATCAATATTGATTTTTATGCATAAATAGATGCATAAAAGAATTTTTTTTTATAAAAGTGTTACTTTCATCAATATTGATTTTTATGCATAAATAGATGCATAAAAGAAATTTTTTATTATAAAAGTGTTACTTTCATCAATATTGATTTTTATGTATAAAATGATGCATAAAAGAATTTCTTTATTATAAAAGTGTTACTTTCATCAATATTGATTTTTATGCATAAATAGATGCATAAAAGAAATTTTTTATTATAAAAGTGTTACTTTCATCAATATTGATTTTTATGCATAAATAGATGCATAAAAGAAAATTTTTATTATAAAAGTGTTACTTTTATTTCAATATTGATTTTTATGCATAAATAGATGCATAAAAGAATTTTTTTAATTATAAAAGTGTTACTTTCATCAATATTGATTTTTATGCATAAAAGAAATTTTTTTATTATAAAAGTGTTACTTTCATCAAAATGGAGTTTTATGCATAAAAGAAATTTTTTATTATAAAAGTGTTAGTTTCATCAAAATTGATTTTTATGCATAAATAGATGCATAAAAGGATTTTCTTTTATATAAAAGTGTTATTTCCATAGAAGTTGGATTTTATGCATAAATAGATGCATACAGATTTTTTTGAATATCAAAATGAGAGTTCTCTTAATCATTGTTTAAATCCCATGAATATTGGTAAATGAATAAGTAAATACTCTGTGAAGGAAAATTCTACTGTTTCATATTCTCTAGGATGGTAATGAAAAAATTCAGAAGATCTATCGAAGTCGAAATTTTAGATAAATGATTAATTTATTCCTCATAGGAATACGTGTTTAGTTTTGAATTCAGTTAAGTAAAATACTCAATGAATGAAATTCAATAAAGTAGTAATTGAAATATTACCCTTCAAGAAAGATAGTTCAGGGAGAACCTTTCCATACTCGAACCCTGAATCAGACTATGACCTCGACTTAATCTCCTTCATCAGTTTCAAGAAAAGACGAAGTGACCAATTCAGAAAAATTCAATCAAATCACCCATCAAATCTGAAATTAAATTGAGACCTTTGATTTTGATCTGAGGATCAAGATTACAGAATTTGAGAAATTCTGCTTGGGAATCCAGACCTGTGATCTAGAAGTCTTAGGATACGGAATTAAGATATACTTATTGTATTCAAAAGAAAATCAAAACTGAAAACTTGCATAAAAACCCTGTTTTCTTAAAGGACTGTCTTATGCCAGAATGCTGGAGGGAGCATTTGGTATATGTGTTTTTCTAAGGGAAGTTCGGTTGCAATAGGTGGCAGGAGTGTTCAAAGGACGGCTCACACGACAAAAACTTGCCCAGGTCTTGACCGGCCTGGGTATGGTGTAAAATGGTGTGCTTCCGG
This sequence comes from Cibotium barometz, assembly GCF_041138505.1. Classification (NCBI taxonomy): domain Eukaryota; kingdom Viridiplantae; phylum Streptophyta; class Polypodiopsida; order Cyatheales; family Cibotiaceae; genus Cibotium; species Cibotium barometz. Next base: position 29,942,758 of record NC_141055.1, on the reverse strand, counting down.
TACGATGGGCGAGGGCTGACGAAGCGGTCCCTGAGTGAAGTGCCAGGACACCTAAGGAGGATCCTAGAGGGTTCTGACCAGGCGATGCACGGGCTCGCGGTGCTTAGGACACCCATGCGTATGTCGTGGAAGATATATATATGTATGATGACGATAAAATTTTTGTAATCTGTTACTGGATCTCGTTGCTGACCTGCTGAACGAAGAGTCCAGAGTGATACTGTTTTGTGAGAAACAAGGATTGAATGGAAACTTTGAGTTATGACATCTGTAACCAATAATTATTTTTCAATGGATTGTTTAAAAAGTTAAAGTTTAAAGAGGAGTGTATGCGTATCTGTATTCTAAAGCAAAAGTTAAGAAAGGCATTCAATTATGGGTGGGTGAGTACTTGTCTAGTTCTACCAATTCCAGTGGTTGGGCGGTGGCTAACCCATGGGCCAGATGGGGTTAGGCTAGAATCAGTAGAGTTTTAATAATAAAATTGATCAATAGGAATACGCTTAGAACTCGAATAGTTAAATAATAACCTGAAGACTTCTCAATTGAATAGATCAACGGTGGCTATGCCTAATTCAATTAGGAAAAAAGCATTGATTCCTTCAAGTTAAGTCTGTAATAGTTTCCCTTCTATCTGGTTTATTCAGATGAAGGTTAGTTCAGTATCTTGACCTCGTTAGAAAAATTCGTTAAGAAATTCAAAATGGTGGAGTCGTCCCCGTTTTTCGGGCATGGAAAATTTTCTCGGTTTCGATTTTCGGAATGACCACCAGCTTAGTCTCGTGCCCGGACATTCGAGGGCGAGGCCCCGAGTGGGAAACCTTGCCCCGTGCAAGAGGGAGCTGCTTCTGCTGTGCCAGCAATCGGGAATCCGGTGCACGGAGGGGGCAGTGGGATCTCACGGTTGGTATCAGAGTGCTATTGTAAATTTAAGTAATAGCAACAGAAATTGCTTAAAATTTTAAAGTAAATCTAGAAAATAATGTTTTCACTTATTAATATTATGTTGAATGAACTTCAAAAATTGAAAACTCATAAATTGAATTGGAAATTTATAGATGGATACCCCGAATCAATCTAGCATTCATGAACTCTCCCAGAGCTAGGATATGATAGCCTTTGCATTCGAGCACCTCATCAACTCTGCCATCAACTCTGCTATGACCCGAGTAAGCAGAGTGAGACTTGCACGTCATTTTGAGAGTCTTTACTTTCCTAATCCTCTTGAGCGACGTTAGTATATGTGGTTCTATGGAGGACGATGTATTAATATCAATACCAGTCAGTGTGAAAGGCTCAGGCAAAATATCTCCTTAGCCATGATTCTGATAAGGCTAGGACTTGTTCAGCATGTGCAACTCTTTGATCATTCACCCAGGAACTTTAGAATTTCATGCCGAGTTTTTACGCTTCTTAGCCGCTTTATTCCTAGAAGTAGAATTATAGAACCTCTTTCTATAATGAATCGTGTGTACCGTGGCATGTCTCCTTCATAGTTTCGCTTCTTTATGCGTATACAATTGAGGCAGTGATTTTGGGAGCTGTGATGCTCTATGTATATATCGAAAACTTTTGATAATAAATGATGTTTTGCAAAAAAAAAAATCCCAAATTGTTTTCATGATTGTGAATATGGTTAGTTAAATTATCAGAGTAAATCTTGTTTCATGATGTATGATGAAATAATTATCTATTTAAAGAATAAATTACAAAAATTAAATAATCATAATTTTGTTGTCAAAGTTAAGTTAACGAAAATCTCGTTTTGTTAGAGTCATGAGGCCGGCAGCCCGTGCTAAACAACCGGATCCTCTAACCGATGACGAAGAGTTAGATCTGGATGTTCGAAAAGCCCTGCACAGATCCCAACTTGGTCTCTTCAAGGGTGAAGGGGAGCAGTTAGGTGAAGTAGTGGAAAAGTGGATTGAGGCAATGGAGGAATACTTTGATGTAACTGGCTACAATGAGAGAAGCGAGATGGCTCTTGCCAGGTTAAAGATTGTGGAAATCGCCAAGGTCGCTTGGAGGAATCAGTGCGAGACTAACTGTCTTGACCGAAATACCTAGACCTGGACCGATCTTAAAGCTTACCTCCGGGCTTCCTTGAAACTAAAATGAATGAGTTCTTGGAACTAAAGCAGGATAGCCGGACAATTGAAGAGTACCATCAAGCTTTTGCCCTTCTCCTCAAATATTCCCCACAATTGGATGAAGAGCAGTTGATGGCCAGGTCCATTCGAGGAATGAACGAGCCATTGGACACCTTAGTAAAGAATGCCAAACCTATTTCAATGGGCCGAAGCAGTAAGAATGGCAAAGGACTTTGCCAAAGCCTTTGTTGTTAAGGTCCCATCGAAGCCTACATCCTCTAACTTTAAAAGATTCTAAACCCCGGGAAGTACTTCAAACTTTCCTCCCCCAAAGAGGCAGCAAGGCCCAATTCAGAATCAGGATACTGGGAGATTCAGAAGTGAAGGAAGACCCTTCCTAGAACACTTTCTCAGGAGCCCCACCTATTTTCAAGGATTCATAGGGATGAGCTCAGAAGTGAGAACCGATGTTTTGGATGTCAGGGTTTTGGTCACCAGTTGAAAGACTGCCAGACTCCTACCATGTCAAGGGGACAGGGAAGTCAGGGACCGAGAGTGCAGAGACCAACCCCTTCCTATCAGTCAAATCAGGGTCCATCTCGCCCAAATCAGGGAAATCAAGGAGAACTCCAGCTCAGTCGTCTGCCTCTATCCAGAGTAGCCTCAGAACTCCTTCCCAGAACTGGGGCAACTAAAGAGAAAGAGTTCCGCCTCAGACTGTAGTAGCTAGAGCAGTCACAATAGCAGAGGTAGTGGAAGAGGAAACTAAAGAGAAAGAGTTCCGCCTCAGACTGTAGCAGCTAGAGCAGTCACAATAGCAGAGGAAAGAGGACAGATTTATGCAGCAATTGAAAACCAAGTGCCAAACCGGTCATCCATACTCCAGCTGAGTGTATCAGGGTAAGCCTTTTAAGCTTTTGATTGATTCAGGCAGTACTCATTCTTTCATTTTCCGTGGATGCTTGCATAAGCTAGTCTTAGATCAGAAATCAAGGAAACCTATGCAAGTTGAATTGGCAAGTGGGAAGATTCTTTTCACTCACCTTGAGAAAGATCGTATTCAGTTTAATCTAGATGGGAATTTAACTGACTGTCAGTTCAAAGTTATACCTTTAGGAGTTTTTGACGGGATCCTTGGAATGGATTGGCTCCATAAAAATCAAGCTGACATTCACTGTCATAATGGAACCATTTCCTTCCGTGACCTTCACAAAAATAAAGCTCAAGGAACCAGAATCTTAGGATCCCCAATTTTACAGTTAGTAAAGGCTTCTAAGTTACTAAAAGGACTTAGAAAGAAGCAGCTCATTTATGTTGTCAAAATAAATCCACTAGACTCAAAGTTAAAAGCTAAAGAACCTGAATGGTTAAGTGATTATGATGATTTATTCCTAGCAGAATTAACAGAGATGCCTCCAATTCGGGAAGTAGATCATGAGATAGAATTGATCCTCGGAGCTCAGCGTGTAGCCCTGCGCATGTACAAAATGCCAGTTCCTGAAGCCATCAAACTCAAGGAACAGCTTAGACAGTTGTTAGAACAAGGGTTTGTAAGACCCAGTGTTTCACCTTGGGTTGCGCCAATTCTCTTTCAGAAAAAGAAAGATGGAATGCTAAGACAATTAAGAATAAGTATCCTATCCCTAGAATTGATGAGCTTTTGGATAGGCTAAGTGGAGCCCAGATCTTCACAAAGATAGATCTCAAATTAGGGTATTATCAGATCAGGATTAATGAGCAAGATATCCCGAAGACAGCCATCAATACTCGGTATGGGCATTATGAATTCAGTGTTATGCCGTTTGGATTGACAAATGCCCCAGCTACATTCAATCGATTAATGCAGGACATTCTCAGAGAATACTTGGATGATTTTGTTCTTGTTTTCTTTGATGATATTTTGATTTACTCAAAGAATGCAGCTGACCATGAAGCTCATGTCAGAAAAGTTCTTGAGATTCTAAGGAAGCACCAACTCTTTTCAAAAAAGAGCAAATGCACTTTCTCTGCCGACCATGTTGAATACTTGGGCTTTCTGGTATCCAGAGATGGAATTTCTCCAGATTTCGCTAAAGTCCAAGCAGTCATAGATTGGCCTGAACCAAAGACAGTGAAAGAAGTCAGAGGATTGTTGGGATTGACTGGTTGACATAGAATTTTTATACCAAAGTATGCTCTCATAGCTTCCCCCCTGACTAATCTTCTCAAGAAGAATATTTCGTTTCAATGGTCTGCCAGGTGCCAGAGTGCTTTTGATAAGCTGAAGACTGCCTTGGTAACCAATCCCGTTCTAAAGCTGCCAGATTTCTCTCTACCCTTTGAGGTAGTAAACTGATGCCAGTGGTTTTTGCTTGGGAGGTGCACTCATGCAGGAAGGTCATACAGTGGCCTATGAATCCCGAAAACTCAGAACGCATGAGAGGAATTATGCTGTCTACCAGGACTTGGAACTACTTTCAGTAGTATATGCCCTGAAGTTGTGGAGACATTACCTACTGGGTCAAAGATTCACTTTGATGACAGATCATCAGAGCTTAAAGTGGATCTTCACTCAGAAGGATCTTCACTCAGAAGGATCTCAACATGCGCCAAAGACGGTGGATGTAAACCCTGCAGGAATTTGATTTTGAAATCAAGTACCGCCCAGGCAAAGAAAATGTAGTAACAGATGCCCTCAGCAGAAAAGCCTCCTTGCTTGCAATTACTGTAGTTTCAAATCCTTTGGTTATTGAAGCAAGAGAGAAGATCATGCAAGATAGATTCTTTGGCCCTATTGCTACCCTACTTATGCAGGAAAGCAAAACTCCACAGGAGTTGAACCAAGTTCAAGGGTACAGCCTGGATGATGGAATTATGTATTATAATCGTAGGCTATGCATTCCCAATGATGAGGGAACTAAGGGGTCAAATTCTAAATGAAGCCCATGACAGTCTTATTGCAGGACATCCAGGTTTCATCAAAACCTACATGTCTGTGAAGAAAAGCTTCTTTTGGCCGAGTTTAAAAAAGGATGTACTTAATCATGTACGTCAATGTCTGACCTGTCAGAAAGTCAAGGCTGAGAGAGTAAAAATGCCTGGGAAGTTACATCCATTAGACATCCCCCAGATGAAGTGGGAATGTATTAGTATGGATTTTATTACTGGATTACCTTCAGTGCAATCAGGTTACAACTCCATCTTCATGGTAGTTATTGATAGACTAACCAAAGTTGCCCATCTGATTCCAGTAAAAGAAACCTACACTGCAGTGGATGTCCAGAGTGTTCCTCAAAGAAATCTTCAGATTGCATGGCCTACCCAAAAGAACAGTAAGTGATCGAGATCCCAAATTCACATCAAGATTCTGGATTGCATTTTTTGAAGCAGTAGGAACTTTCTTGGATCTCAGCACGCACAGCTTACCACCCCGAGACCGATGGTCAAACTGAAAGGGTGAACCAAGTAATCGAAGACATACTTCGGTCATGCTGTGGGGCAGGGAACCCAAAAAGTGGCTAAGCTATCTGCACCTAGTCGAGTTCACCTACAAGCTTCTTATCACAGAATTATTGGGATGAGCCCTTTCAAAGCTTTGTATGGAAAAGATTGCTTAACTCCATTAACTTGGTCCGACCCATTGATTAGGTCGAGATGTCCAGAGATGCTTGATGAAATGGAGCAACAGATGCAGTCAATTCGCAAAGATATAAAAGCTTCCTAAGATAGACAGAAGCAGTATGCAGATAAGAAGAGGTCAGACAAAAAATTCAAAGAAGCAGGTCTTCATTCGAGTACGCCCCAAAAGAAGTTCTCTATCTCTTGGAGGGCAGATGGAACTCCAACTTGAAGAAATCCTTGATGTTCGAGAAAAGGTTCTCAGGAACAGAATTCTAAGAGAATTATTGGTCAAATGGAAGTTCTATCCTTTTGAAGATGCCACCTGGGAGAAAGAAGCCGAACTGTTACGAGATTACCCCCAGTTTGCGAGATGAGGACATCTCGCGTTTTACAAGTGGGAGAGAATGTAAGATTCCTCCCCAGCCTCTCAAGATGTCCACTATCTTCCCCTGTAATCAAATCCCTCTTCAGATAGATAAAAGATCTTGTTTTTGCCTATTTTGGCTTAGAGAGAGAAAATATTCTAGGTTATTCAGATTTTAGATATTTTTGGATGGAAAAATATCTCTTCTTATTAAAATAAATTCCCTCGAAATAGAAGTTCAAACAGAAGGTGCATTAGAAATCAATTATAATCTGTTCAAAAGGCCTTATCCTAGGGGTCCAGATTTTTTGAAAATTTTAAATTAAGGTTTTGAGGGGCTAATCAGATTCATCCAAATGTGTGGAGAAGATAAATAGAAGAAATAAAGAAAATCCCCCCAAAAATGTATAAATACTCACATAAGATGAAGAGTGGACTAAGGACCAAAGGAAATACTTAAAAAAATGAATTTTTGACAGCTCAAGAGTGGGGATTCCCCCTCATGAAGGAGGCGCCTATTTCACATGTGTGGTGCAGTTTCAAATTTCCAAAAATTGAGATATTTCATCTCTCCTTCTTCTAATTCAAGTCTAGTTCCAAAAAGTAAGCTAAACTGACCCAAAAATGATCAAAAATTGACCAAACTGATCTGGAAAATTCTAGAATCAGTTTGCTTGGTTAGAAGCTCACTTTTTCCTATAAATAGAAGCCTCCCCCTTTGTTGAAGCTTAATAGTGTTTTATGCACTGTTACTCTACTCCTCCCTAGAGCCAAAAACTGTGAATTTCTTAATAATTCATTAGTTTTTGACCATTCCCTCTTCTAAAGAATTGGTGGCCACTCTTGTTGCAAACAAGAGTAGAACCCTCAAACCATCAAGCCAAAGGAAAGCTCCCAGAATTTCATGTAAGTTAGAAATCCTACTTTTTCTTATTCTTTTAATGGTTTTCTAATTTTTTGTTATTTTTAAAATGATAATCTGATGCTATGCCTTGCTGGAAAGGCTTTCCCTCTCTCTCATTCTTAAATTCAGCCCTTCTTTATCCTAGTTAAGTAATCAAATTGTTTGAATTAAACTTTTCAAGTGGAATTTGATTAGCTTAGGATGCTTTAAACCAATTGGGGATAATTTTTAAGTAAATTAAGAATAGGAAAAATTGAAAAATGGTCAGCCATACAAAGGAGCCATACAAAGGAGGTTATGGTAAAATTTTCTTAAATTTTGTGAAATAAGTATTATCTTTTATTATTCAAAAAGAGTAATCCCCATTATTTGTGTATTCTAAAAGTGTTATTTTCATTCTATGCATAGAAAAATGCATAGTAAAAATATTTTTATTACAAAAGTGTTATTTCTATTAGATTTAAATTCTATGCATAGAAAGATGCATATTGATTATTATTATTTTATTATAAAAGTGTTACTTTCATCATTATTGATTTTTATGCATAAAATGATGCATAAAAGAATTTTTTTAAATATAAAAGTGTAACTTTCATCAATATTGATTTTTATCCATAAATAGATGCATAAAAGAATTTTTTTATTATAAAAGTGTTACTTTCATCAATATTGATTTTTATGCATAAATAGATGCATAAAAGAATTTTTTTATTATAAAAGTGTTACTTTCATCAATATTGATTTTTATGCATAAAATGATGCATAAAAGAATTTTTTTATTATAAAAGTGTTACTTTCATCAATATTGATTTTTATGCATAAATAGATGCATAAAAGAATTTTTTTATTATAAAAGTGTTACTTTCATCAATATTGATTTTTATGCATAAAAAAAGAATTTTTTTATTATAAAAGTGTTAGTTTTATTTCAATATTAATTTTTATGCATAAATAGATGCATAAAAGATTTTTTTTTATTATAAAAGTGTTACTTTAATCAAAATGGAGTATTATGCATAAAAGAAATTTTTTATTATAAAAGTGTTAATTTCATCAAAATTGATTTTTATGCATAAAGAGATGCATAAAAGGATTTTCTTTTATATAAAAGTGTAATTTCCATAGAAGTTGGATTTTATGCATAAATAGATGCATACAGATTTTTTTTATATCAAAATGAGAGTTCTCTTTAATCATTGTTGAAATCCCATGAATATTGGTAAATGAATAAGTAAATACCATGTGAAGGAAAATTCTACTGTTTCATATTCTCTAGGATGGTGATGAGAAAATTCAGAAGATCTATCGAAGTCGAAATTTTAGATAAATGATTAATTTATTCCTCATAGAATACGTGTTTAGTTTTGAATTCAATTAAGTAAAATACTCAATGAATGAAATTTAATAAAGTAGTAATTGAAATATTACCCTTCGAGAAAGATAGTTCAGGGAGAACCTTTCCATACTCGAACCCTGAATCAGACTATGACCTCGACTTAATCTCCTTCGTCAGTTTCAAGAAAAGACGATGTGACCAGTTCAGGAAAATTCAATCAAAATCACCCACCGAATGTGAAATTGAATTGAGACCTTTGATTTTGATCTGAGGATCAAGATTACAGAATTCGAGGAATTCTGCTTGGGAATCCAGACCTGTGATCTTGAAGTCTTGGGATACGGAATTAAGGTACTCATTGTATTCAAAAGAAAATCAAAACTGAAAACTTGCATAGAAACCCTATTTTCTTAAAGGGCTGTCTTACGCCAGAATGCTGGAGGGAGCATTTGGTATATGTGTTTTTCTAAGGGAAGTTCGGTTGCAATAGGTGGCGGGAGTGTTTAAAGGACGGCTCACGCGGAAAAAACTTACCCAGGTCTTGACCAGCCTAGGTATGGTGTAAAATGGTGTGCTTCCGATCGATGGGCGAGGGCCGACGAAGCGGTCCCTGAGGGTTCTGACTAGGCGATGCACGGGCTATGGTGCTTAGGACACCCATGCGTATGTCGTGGAAGATATAAATATGTATGATGATAAGAAAATTATTTTAATCTGTTACCGGATCTCGTTGCTGACCTGCTCAACAGAGGGTCCAGAGTGATATTGTTTTGTGAGAAACAAGGATTGAATGGAAACTTTGAGTTATGATATCTGTAACTAATAATTGTTTTTTAATGGATTGTTTTAAAAGTTAAAGTTTAAAGAGGAGTGTGTGCGTATCTGTATTCTAAAGCAAAAGTTAAGAAAGGCATTCAATTATGGGTGGGTGAGTACTTGTCTGGTTCTGCCAATTCCAGTGGTTGGTTGGGCGGTGGCTAATCCATGGGCCCCGGATGGGGTTAGGGTGGAATCAGTAGAGTTTTAATAATAAAATTGATCAATAGGAATACACTTAGAACTCGAATAGGTAAATAATAACCTGAAGACTTCTCAATTGAATAGATCAACAGCTGCGCCTAATTCAATTAGGAAAAAAGTGTTGATTCCTTCAAGTTAAGTCTGTTTCCCTGCTATCTGGTTTATTCAGATGAAGGTTAGCTCAGTATCTTGACCTCGTTAGAAAAATTCGTTAAGAATAGAAAATGGTGGAATCGTCCCTGTTTTTCGAGCATGGGAAATTTTCTCGGTTTCGGTTTTCGAAATGACCACCAGCTTAGTCTTGTGCGTGGACATTCGAGGGCGAGGCCCTGAGTGGGAAACCCTACCCCGTGTAAGAGGGAATTGCTTTCGACTACCAGCAATCGGGAATCTAATGCGCGGAGGGGGCAGTGGGATCTCACATAAACGATATAGAGATAAATTACACTACCATGGAGCATGAAGGATTGGCCATGGTTTATGCTGTAAAAAAATATCGACATTACTTGGCCAACAAATTTGTATTCTTTGTGGACCATCATGTCCTATTATATTTGGTGAACAAGCCTTGCACCACAGGAAGAATCTATGTCTGCAACAATTCCTAAACCATTTGCAAACATCGCAACACTCATTTCAGGCGTGTCTACATTCAACGTAAACATTCTGCCCACTCTGTTGCCTTTTGCAACCAACCTGCACTTGTCTTTAAAGTCTTCAACATAACAACCATTAAATCGAACCTGCAAACCCTGCTCAATCATCAGGCCAACTGAAACCAGATTCTTTGTTATGTTCGGAACGTGAAGTACATCTGCAAGGTACTTCACTTTGCCATCCTGAATAGACAATGGCACATCTCCAACATGGGCAATTGGATGAGCAGTGTCATCCCCTGTTTCCACAAAACCTGGTCTTTCCGGGTTTTTCATCTCCTTGAACCACTCCCCATGACTTGTCATGTGGTTCGAAGCACCTGAATCCACATACCATACATCATCTTTTTGTGCTGCTTCAACATTTTCAGACATGGCATTCACGACATGCTGCATAACAAATAACCTTTCATTGTCCTCATTATTTCTGCTTGAGGATGCATAGTTGTTTTGCTACACTTTCCCATTTTGCATGTCAGCCTGCTTCTTATAACATTCTGCCTGCACATGTCCAGGCTTACCACAATAATAGCATTCACGTGCATCATTATATTGCCTTTGCCAATTTCCACGGCCTCTTTGACTCCCCCTGCCTCTGAATTTGCCTCTTCCACCTGCATGTTGTTGTTGTTGTTGTTGTTGTGTATTCTGGGACTGTTGTTGTTGCTGCTGCTGGCCATAATTCTGATTACCTGTTCAGCCACCTCCTTGACCGCGTCCACGGCCTCCTCTTCCTGAACTTGTGTAGAAGGCATGTTGCTCCGAACTGTTTTTGGTTTGTGAAGACTGTTGGTCTTCACCCAAGCTCTTCTCTTCTATAATAAGCATAGACACCAAATTTGTAAAGTTGGGAATATTTTCCCGAGTCTGAATAGACGTCTTGAACGCCTTGTATTGTGGCGCGAGACCATGTAGACAGACTTCCACCTTATCATCATCATCTACTGACACACCAATAGATGCAAGGGATTCCACAATACCCTTTATCTTCAATGCATAGTCATTCACAGACATGCTCTTTTTCTCCACAGTATGAAGTTCGTTCTTCAACTGTATCTTGCGTGCCTTGGTATTTGTTTCATACAGTTTAACCAAGGTGTCCCATGCCTCCTTGGGGGACTTGGAATCCTGAATGTGCCCAATCATGGTGTCCTGTATACTAATGGAAAGCCAATACATAACTTTCCTGGCTCCTTGATTCCAGTCTTTAAACTCTTTCACATCTGCAGGCAGTCGGCCAGTATCTCTGGTGCCTCTTCATGCTCACCTTCTATGTAGTCCCAATAGCCCTTTTCCATCAGGAAATTCGTCAACCTGAACCTCCAAGCATGGAAGTTATTCTTATTATCAAGCTTCTTAGCCACAATGTGGGTTATGCCATCATTTGACATCTTGCCAGATACACAAATTTACCAGAAACAGCACTCTGGTTTTTCCTGCACAAACTGCTGTATTTTCTGCAGCGGTACTGTAGTACTCTCAAATGTCACAACCAGTGACTTCAATGTGTATACATACACCCAATGGCAACTGTTGACCTCTTTGCAGCACCCATAGTGTCTGCACAGTCAATCTGTCTTCTTGCAGTTCTTAAAACAGAGTTCTGTAGAGAATTGATGACTTACCCGCAGTGCTCGAAATCGCCTGCTTTCTGAAAAACGGAGGTCCAGACACGCCCGAAACACGTATTTAGTCCAAAAAATTCAGTCCGATAGGACAAAAAAGTTGCCCTATAGCTTTACTCCCACGAAGAAAGCTCCTCAATCAGAGATCGTTTGCCGGTGCCTCCCGTAGAGCTCCCGACAAGGGTGTAGTCACCAACACAAATAGGGAAGAGTAGTTGAAGCTCTTACCCTTGTACCACTTCCTGTGGTTCTCTTGCTTGCAACTCAACCCTTAGCACGAACCAGGCTCTGATACCATGAAAAGATGCAGGGGGGAAGAGAGCTTGAGCTCTTGCAAGCACACACACACTCACAAAACCCTAATAGAGAACACACAAGGTGAGAGGCTGAATATCTTCTTCTTCTTCACTCAACACTCAACACCCCATATACAAGATAAGAGTACACATAATATGAAAGGTACTCAACCAATACATACACGGGTTCTCTATAGTGTGAACCCACCAACTAAATGAGCTGGCGCTATAACTATGCCAGTCTCTAGAATGGCTATCACACAGCCTGTCATTCCACTGGCCGCATATCACCCATGATCTCACCAACCATGCCAGTGGTGTAAGTGTGGGGCCTATCCCCCAGGCGGGTCATCAGTGTCCACCGCCTCACTAGACGAGCTCGATATCTCAACAAGAACCATAAGGTTGGGTTGGTAATTCTAGTCTTGTACCTTTTCCAATGCTGGTGGATGGGCATGTACCTGGAGATTGTGCTTCGTCTTCTATGTTAGGTTGAAGACCAAAAAATCCCTGGCTATATCAAAGATACCACTAGATCTTGTAGGGGAAGATGCTTTTTCTTCCTCTACAAAACTAGAATGTCGTAGCCCTTCTTCCATGGACTCTTCACTACTTGTATCAACAATGGTCAGATTCCTTTGAGCTAAAACACTCAATTGAGTGCTCGTCTCGCGAGTGGCCTGAACCAACACTCCTTTGATAGGAAGATCTTGGGTGATTGGATGCACTATCATTGGGGGTGAGATCGTCTCCAATGAGTTTACTAGACCTCAAGTGCATGTGAATGTGATTTGACAAGTAAATCACTACCCCAACTAGATTTTCATAGGTTTCTATCGAACCAAGTTTTTGGGTCATGAAACTGCTGTGACTGTATACATTATGCGTTGTGAAGCAGTAGGAAATGGTTCATGCCATGAAACGTAAATGGTTCACATGTTAAATAGACACTCGAAATTTCATGTCAATGTCGCCTTGATCTAAGCTAGCTGGACTCCAATTACGCAACTAAGGTCCTCCCCTAACTTTAGTCTAACAACCCTTAGTTCGTGAACTAGATCCGTATCTGACAGTTCACGCCGTGAAACCGCAGAGGACAATTCACGTCGTGAAGTAGTACGCAAGCGTTCACACCGTGAAATACTAATTGTTTCACATTGTGAAATGTTGAATGGTTCACGCCGTGAAACCGTAAGTGGTTCAAGTCGTGAAGTCATCAATGGTTCATGCCGTGAAACGTAAATGGTTCACATCGTGAATTATCTTACTACTAATTCATAGGATAATATTCCTTCAGATCCATTGTGTTAGAGGTGTCAGGATAAGGTACCTATTTTTGGCAAGTTAATCCCAAATTTGTAATGCTGATTGTTTCGAAAGGCGGTTCACGTCATCAAGTAGTAGGAAATGGTTCACGCCCTGAACCGTTTTCTGCACTTTCATGTGTTTGGTTCCCACATTGACAGAATGAAGCCTAGAGTGTAGTTCACCTATCCAGATGTTCCAGAACGGTTGTGCTAGGAGTAAGGAATGTAATGCAAGTTATAAGCACAACCGTTGGCTCCTTATTTTTGTGAATTAAAAAAAAAGAAGAAAAGAAAACAAAGTATCACACTTGCTTGTTCATGGTAGCAAGTTTTGTGATACAAACATCAAAATTAAAAGAAAAAAATAGTGCAACTTTTCTCTAAGACAGCCAAGTACTCACCCACATACCAAAAACATACAATTTCTCATTTAAACTCTTCTCTATACCAATCAAACCTTATCTATATATTCTCTTCACAATGCACTTTCTGAATGTAAAGGCAGTCATGAATCTTGTATGGTGGGAGTTGAAGCTCCCCAAGAGAATGGAAAAAACAATGGTGTTTCCCTGACAGCAACACCAAAAATGTTATGGACTACCACACCTCCCAAGAGAGAACTCTAACCATTCACAATTGGAAGAAGAAGTAGACAACACAACCATCGTCAGGTACTTACCAATGCTTCAAGCTCATGTCCCTTGAGGTCCCCAAGCTCACTTTCAAAAGCTCCACTCCTCCAAACTCCACCTCTACACTGTCACCATAGAGTCGCTCGCACCACAACACAAGGCAATCTCTCTCTCACTATTCCACACATACATGCATAGAAAAGGAACATGTCCTAAAGTACTCTCTCTCTCTCTCTCTCTCTCTCTCATAAGACAAGCAAGAGCTCTCATAGCACAAAGGGGGATTATGTCCTTCAATTATGAGAAAATGCCTTATATACAATTGGCCCTTATTCACATTTGGGTACCCAAAACTTACTAAGACCTTAGGTGGCCAATATCTCATAATGTACAACTTTTATAGTGCCTTTGTATAGGACACTTATTAATGTCCTCAAATGGAGGAGAATATATTTGTTAATCCAAAATAGGATTAACACCCATATGTGTTGAAAATGATCATCTTGACCATAGAATAAAGGGCTTATTAGCCCTTAACCCTCTTGATCCCCCCACATTTATGTGGATAGAGGGGATGCAAGGTGGGGGGAGTCCATGTTGGTTAGCATGCGTTGATTGTTGTGGCTTCTTGAAACTTGTGTGCCTTGTCCGTCTGACCCAACAGTGGTATCAGAGCCTCGCCTTGTGCCTCCATTGTCTGCTGCTCTTCTTCCTTGTGTTGATAAGCTACAGGGATGAATGGCGATGGTCATGCCATGCCATTAGGCTGGCTAGCTCTCACAGGATAAGACCTGTGTGAGAGCCAAGTTCCAAAGCCAAGACAATGAGCACAAGCTTCCTTGAACCTCTAAGCCAAGTCAGTAGCATTGGAAGAAATACGTTGTAGCCTCTATCATTGAGATTGGCGTGGAGCTGCATTTTGATGCTAGGAGGTGTTGGTAGTGTCGTCGTCCTTGGATGCCATGTGAAAACGAGTTATCCCATATGTGCTAAAAATGATCCTTGACCATAGAATAAAGGGTTAATTAGCCTTTGGCCCTCTCAATCCCCCATATTTATGTGCACGAAGGGGATGCAAGGTGGGGGGGAGCTCGTGTTGGTGGGCATGCATTGATCGATGTGGCTTCTTAAGACTTGTGCACCTTGTCCGTCTGACCCAACATTACTGCCCATAATATAAATTGGGTCTCGATGGTGGATGATTTCACTGAGCCAAATGTGCTCCAACAATCTCAATATAAATTGGGTCTTGATGGATGATTTCATTGAGCTTTGCAAGGCGTGGTGGAGTCGGTGGAGTTGGTGACATCTCCTGGATGCCCATCGGAGTGATAGATCTTTGATGGAATCTCCTATCTTTGGTAGATGCCATCAAAGTAATAGTGTGATGCCTTCAATGCAGGTGTGTGCACCTCTCATGTATCCGTTGTGGTGCACTTTTACTTCTGGATGGTCCACCATATGCTCCAAGATAGTCAAGTGGGATAGTCCAGTGGGGTGATCCAGTGTGGCACCTTGGCATGTTCTGGCCGAAACAGTCCAATAGTGTGGGTGGCTACACTGATGTCGGGTACTAGAGTGTGAAAGCTTCTGGGACTAGTGAGAGTGGTTGGTAGAAGCATATCCTTAGATAATGGGATTTCATGACTGTGGTGAATGTGAGACATATGTGGAGCTCCTCTATACACTAGCCCCACCGAGATCCAAGAGTGATCAAGATTGGTAGTGTGTATTGTCTTGTTTAAGAATCATGGTCATGGTGCGAGGAGATATGTGATGATGATGTGACACTGATTGGTTAACACCTGTACACCTCAAAAGTTGGAGGGAGGAATCTTACAATAATCCTTAGTATTCCAGTTCCAGGGTCCAAGTTCCAACTTTTCCAATTTCCAACCACAAAATCCAAATTCCATTCATACCTTCCTTAGCGTACCTATGGCATCAACCAGAGTGTCCACCACCACACCTGGTCAATCCCTCTAGGTTCACCTCTAGTACTTCACTAAGGGGTCGTTTCATGGTTCCTAACTCATAGTACCCAGGAGTATGATCTCTTTTATCCATAAAATCCATAAGGACTCTCCGTTGAAGATCAGCTAGATAAACCAACGAGATCCAGTTTACCAAAAAGGAGCCATGGACTCATCCGTTGAAGACCAGCAAGGTCAACCAACCAAATCCAGGCTCGTGTACAGAAAACAACTCCAACTCAATGTTCCATTCTTCCTCGACGCACGTGTGGGTATCTTAGGCGACCCAGAGCCCGAGCACCGTATGGTCAGCACCCTCTAGGATCCTTCGCAAGCAGCAGGTACCTAGCGCTTCACTCATAGGCCGCTTCCTTGGCCCCTCATCCACCCTACCAAAAGCTCACCATTTTAACCGAACCGAGGCTGGTCAAGACCTTGGCTGACCTTGCCACACGAGACGTCCTTATTTGACTCTTCGTCTGGGCTGTTGCAACATTCTCAACCTAGGTCCACGACCTCTTTCTAGAAGATAATCAAAATGCTTCCCCTAGCATTCTTGACGTAAAACAATCTTTAAAAATAGGTTTCACATACAAATACATTTTTCAAGTAAGATTTCCATCTTTACACATCATTTCTCATCATTTCTCACCATTCCACATCATTTCTCATCATTCCATATCATTTCACATTATTCCACATCATTCCATGTCATTTCACATTATTTCACATCATTCGACATTAATTCACATCATCCGATATTATTTCACATCATTCCACATTAATTCACATCATTCCACATTAATTCACATCATCCCACATCATTCCATGTCATTTCCATGTCATTCGATATTATTTCACATCATTCCACATTAATTCACATCATCCCACATCATTCCATGTCATTTCACATTATTTCACATCATTCGACATTATTTCACATCATTCAACATCATTCCACATTAATTCACATCATCCCACATCATTCCATGTCATTTCACATTATTTCACATCATTCCACATCATTTCGGATTTCCACAAACAAGATGGTCTCTTTTCGCTTTGAGCGAATCAGCAACTTTCCTTGATATAATTATCAAAATTTTTGTTCCACAATCAACTAGGTTAAGAGTACAGTTACTCTACTTTTCAGACTGACAGAACTTTCTAAGTCTCGGCCATTACTTGGCTTAGTTAAAGATAACTTTATTCTCAACTTAATTCAATTAATTTTTAATTTCAGTTCACTTTTGGATCCTCGATCCTTTCAAGAATTCGAAAATCCTTTCCTAGAGAATCATGGAATAAGTTAATCTCAAGTATTTACATTCATCCAACTAAGCATGTTTCTGGTCTTTTTCTGGGAAATCCTTTTCTTGTCAAAAACCTAACCAAGAGACGGAATACAGGTTGGATTAGATTCTTTATATCAGGTTATTTATGTCAGTCTCAACCAATTCTTTAATCACCGTAGTAGAAAACCTTTATGTAATTCCCTTGTCCATAAATCATTAAATCTGATTATGGTGGAATTCCTGATTTAACCAATAATTCTAGTAAGAGTTTCCACTCACCTTTTTCTCATTCTGAATATACTTAAGATTCTATTTTTCGAGAATCTAGACGTATACTTCATAATTCCAAAAGTTAAATATGTTCGTGATTCCTCTTTCTAATTAAAAATTTATCCATATTTTCTCGATGCATTCCTATGAATATTTTCACATTCTTTTCTCAATTCTCCCAAAATAAAATATGCTCAATATTCCTCTTTTTGAATAAAAGATTTATGTATACATCCTTATGGGATTTACAAAATCAATTATACCCATAATTCCTCTTTCAGCATAAAATATCTATGCACACATACCAATTCATTTTTATCTAAATGAATTATATTCATAATCCTCATTTAAAAATTTGAGAAGAATTGTACATAACCTTCTCGTCGTAATTTCTAAAATATCATATACTCAAAAGTCCACTTTTGATTAAAGGAAACATTTATGTGAATCTTTCCATAACTCCCATAAATTGAATGAATCTATAAAATTTTTTGTATAACCTTCTTTATTTTTCTGGCAAATGAATAATGCTCAAAACTCCACTTTTAGCATAAAATTTTATTATGCATAATTTAAATTCATTTTCTAATGATAAAATTTTTGCCTTAGCTTCTCCACATTTTCTATGAAATGAGAATGCTCAAAATTCCACTTTTAGCATAAAAATTAATTTATGCATAAACCTAAACATAAACATAAACATAAATGCATCTAAACATCTTGTTTATTTAATAAAAATATTCAAATATAACTTCCATATGAAAATAGATATATAAATGTTATCATAAGCTCTCTTTCATCACATAAAATGGATAAATATAAGATTTCTTATAATAAAAAAAGCTTAAATGAATTAACCTCATTCTAAGTAGGTTAATAAACATAAAAATGCTTAACCTTCATCTCTAGCTTGATAAGCTTAGAGTTTAGGGTAAGAAAATGAGATTAGAATTAAGGTTTAACCTTCAAGAAGGATTTAACCATAAGAAGTGAGTATTCCTTCATAAAGAGTGAATATAAATCATAAGCAATACACTTAAGCATAGGAGATTAACATTACTTCATCTAAACAACAGCATAAATCAAGAAGAGCATGGTTTTAAGAAGAAACCATGAGATAGAATGCTTCCCAAGCATGTAGGGGGGGAGAAGAAGATAGTATAATCATCACTGTTTAGGCTTACCCTTGATTTGGGCTTGATTCTTTATCTTACAAAGGAGATGTGTAGCCCTCAAGGAAGAGGCTTGGCCACCAAGAGAAGAAGAGGTTTAGTGAAGCACCAAAGCTTCACAATGGAGAGGCAAGGAAAAGGGATTAAGGAATTACACTAAAATGAAAATTACACTAGCATGGAAATACTCTAAGATGAAAATACAAAGGAATTGGGGTATATTTATAGGTGAGGGAGGCCACCAACCAAGCCCAACTAGGATCTAGAGGCTTCCAGCTTCAATTTGGGCCAATTTGGACAAGATTTAGACTAGTTATGCCCACTTTTTGATCTAGTTTGGAAGAGGAGAGATAAGAGATGAAATATGTAGCCACCTCTCATGTATTTTTTGAATAAAAAATGACCCCTTTGATGTGATTTCTAGGCGCCTCCTTGAAGTGGGATTCTCTCTCCCCTGAGGTGTCAAAATTCACATTTTTTTAATACTAAGTACCAGTACTAGTCAACTCTTCATCTTATGTAAAAATTTACTCATTTTTGGTGGATTTTCTTTTCTTCTTGCATTTTTCTTATTCAAACACTTGGATTAATCCCATAGGCCCATTAGAAAACTCTTTGGACCTTAATCCAAAATTTTTCTGAAAATAGGTACCCCTAGGTTAAGATGTCCACAGTGCACATATTCAATTAATTATTAATGCACATTGGAAAACTCTTTTTAAACTTCTGTTTCAGGGGAATTCATCTTAAAATTAAAGGGTAACTTTGTATCCAAAAATATCTCAAAACTGTATTACCTCTCTCTATATTATTTTCTCTCTCTAAGTTAATTTAAGAGAAAATGAACTATTTCAAAGATTAAAGTCAAGGGAAAGGTGTATAGTGATGTCTTAACCTTCTAGATACAGAAGAGGAGGAATCTTACATCCTCTCCCACTTGAAAAACGTGAGATGTTCACTCCCCGAATGAACTTGGCCATCAGCTGTTCTTCATCCACCAGCAGTGGCGAGTATTTGAGGAAGAGAGCGAATGCCTGGTGATATTCCTCCATAGTTCGACTCCCTTGGATTAGCTCAAGAAACTCATTCATCTTTGTTTCCGAGAAGCCTAGAGGACAAAATCTCTTTCTGAGGTAGGTCTTGAGATCATCCCATGTCTGGGTGTTATGATCCAAGCGATTTGTCTTGCACTGGTTCCTCCATGCTACTCTAGCTGTCTCTACAATCTTCAGCCTGGCAAGAGCCACCTTACTTTTATCATTGTTGTAACCTATAACATCGAAGTACTCCTCCATAGCTTTGATCCACTTTTTTGTTGTGGCCTCACCTAAGTGTTCCCCTTCACCCTTGAAGGGACCTGGCTGAGATCTGTGTAGAGCTTTACGAACGTCAGGGTCAAGCTCATCCTCATCCATGCAAGGATCTGGCTATCCACCATGATGCGCTCGTCTCACGATTTTGCCAAAACAATACATCATTAAATTTTCTATTCGACTTCGTTCCGAGATTCGAAGACTTAAGAAGTTCAAAAATAATTCCTTCAAACAAGTTAATCGTTCTACTATAGATCCAACTAATTCTGGGGTTCCTTAAAGTTTGGTCAACCCTCTTAGAATCCTAGGATGAGGATCCTTTCTATAGGAAGAAACATACAGAACTCATTATCAGAAAATATATCATTTGTATCCTTAACACAATAATGGTCCATCAGACGAGTAATTTCTAATTAACATCTGAACATACACCACAGGAATTTTAATTATACAGTTTCTCGATTCATCATTCCACACAACTGGGTCCACTGGGCCAAAGGTCAAGGTGGGAATAATCAGTCTCAGCGCGATCCACTAATCTTATAGTGTTCCGCTAAAAGTCTTGAACGTCCTCCAAGTTACTAACATCATCACTGGAATTCTCTCCATTCATCATCATCATGACTTATTCAACTCATCTACTTTCAACCGGAATTCAAAAAGCATCATCCTTCAATCTGAATCCAAATCAATTCATCAATTTTCAACCAAAATTCTAAAATCATATCAACCAGCATTCGAAAAATGAAATCATCATCTGGAATTTTATTTTATTTTATTTTTTCTAACAGAGCATTTCTGCTCATAACTTCAAGGTCTTAGATTCACTTGCATATATTGTTAGTATAGAGCTACAGTTATACCCATGGTATATATGGGTTTTCATGGCCCTTGGTGTTATAAGGCAAATGCCATCATATCTAGGCCTCAAGGAAAGTCGAAGATTCCACACAAATGTGGTACTTCCATCTAAAAACCCAATTTCTAATTTACGAATTTCCATTCTAAATATCAACTCGTTTACGAATTTCAACACACAATTACAATCTTTCACTGGTAACTCATAAATTTTTGACATTTCTTGCTTCTTGTTTTATCAACTTCAACCAATTGCTCTGATACCAGATGTAAGACCCCTACCCTACAGTTTAACTGAAATACAGGCAACGGAATAACAACTATGCAAGGTAGAGCGACTTACTCTGGGCCTCGCCCACCACCACGAAAGTCCAAGCAAGGGACTAGTCCGGTGGCTCTTTCAAAACCGAACCCGGAAAAACTTTCCTCACCCAGAAAGCATAGGCAATTCCTCCAGGAAAATCTTCTAACGAAAATTTATCTAACGGGGTTAAGAGCCTTAACTATCCTTTGTATTCCGATCGACCCGCGAGTCACATGGCCGAATCAAAGGAGGGACTTGCACTTGGTTCATAGAGATCAACACTTTTTTCCCCTCAAGTGAGGCACAACCATTGATTCTTTCCCATAGAATAAGAATTATCATGTGACTTATTTCACCTATCATAACTTTGAACATAATTGAACTTTATTGTAGGAATCCACCGATCCAGCCTAACCCCAATCGGCCCATGGATTTGTCTTTTTCTCATGTGTATGTGTGTAGGCATATGTATATCTAAAGTATTACGACTTTTGATCATGTAAAGTTGGGTTTACAAGGGCCCACTGCTGCAAAGTGTATCGTACTCTGGAGTGCATGTTCATGGAGTGAAGATAATAACACCTTAAAGTACATATTTTTAGTTTGGTTCAACACATTTGTTCTACAAGGGTGAGGTGAAGGCATACGAAACTACTTACTAGTAAGGTGGTTTCATAACACCTTAAGTACATATTTTTACTTTGGTTCAACACTTTTGTTCTATAAGGGTGAGGTGAAGGCATATGAAACCACCTTCTAGTAAGGTGGTTCCATACTTTTGTTCAACACTATTCAACACTTTTGTTCTATTAGGGTGAGGTGAAGGCGTGTGAAACCATTTAGTAGTAAGGCATAAATCTAAAAGTGTTCAAGCTACATGTTTGATCGGGGTGTAAAATGGGAAGGAAAAGAATATACATGATAATTCCTAGTTGTTATGGCACTTTTGAGAAGTAGTCTTCAAAAGTGACAGCCTACTGCAAGTTTCTTTGACAACACAACATGACACGATTTCTTAATAATGATGACGATGTGAGCCTTGATATAATCAAGGTCTACCACATCATGCGTCTCAAATTGTATTCTAAGAATTATAGACGTTGTAAGGATCTCTAATAAATTTTAAATAAAACAAGTTACAAATGATAATGTGAGTTTGAATATAATGAAGTCTACCACATCAACCATCTCAAAGTGTTTTCCAGCAATTATAAATTTGTAAGGATCTCTAATGAATTCTAAATAAAAACAAGCTACAAATATGTGTTGCAAAAGGGTGTCCTGCTAGTTTGAAGTTTGTAGTGTACATGGTGTGGCTTGATCTATAAGGATCTCTTATGAATTCTGAATAAAACAAGTTACAAATGCGCATTTGCAAAAGGGTGTCCTGTGCTTTTGAAGTTTGTAGTGTAGGTGGTTGCATGGTTTGCCATTTTAAAGTTTGTATTTAAGTTATTTATAACATGTAGGAAATGTAACTTCTCACTTCTACAAAGTGTAAATATTAGTGACTCCCACCAAAGGAACCTTATGTCCCTCTATCACACTTATGCAACAACACCCACATCTCTCTGAGAACCTTCTTTGGCTATTCACACTTCTATTGATTGCCCATCCCCCAGGTAATGTTAAAAGTAGACAAGAAGGTGTACCCCACCTTAGTCACCACCCTGAAGAACATACCTAATCCCACCCTGAAGAACATACCTAATCCCACCCTTTAAGGAGTCATTCAATCTTGTCTTGATGAAGAAAAGAGGCCAAAGTGATGAGATGAATCTTCAAGTGCAACCACTTCATTGAATATCGAACAAGCTTTGTCACATTAAGTGATCAACGTAAGGTGTGTCCATTGCAAAAAGGTGGGTCATTTGGAAAATAATTGTTGGATCAAATATCCCAACAAGATGAAATGTAACAAGTGTAAACAAACGGGACATATCACTTCTAAATGTCCTAACAAAGAGTCAGAGGCTAACTTTGCATCAGCCTCTAACACTCCACTGAGCACTTGTTTTAAATCTCAATGTAGCAACACCTATATTCCTAACCTTGTACGCCTAATGTTATAAAGGCAACCTATGTCCAATACCACCTATTCCAATTTTTTCATAGTTGGCATTGAGGGGGGGTATTAAAAGACTAAGGTCATGTAAAAGGGTAGGAGAAGGGTGTGTGTGTGAATGGACTTATGGTCCACTAGCTCACCTATTTAAAGTCAAAGCTAGAAGGCATTTACATGGTGCAAAGGCCAAGTTGTATGTCTAAGCAACTTAATAAGCAAGATATCCTTTCTTGTATACGTGAGCTTGTCTCCTAGTGCCTTTTTTTTGTGGTTATGAGCTTTCATCTCCCTATCTTCTTATCCACCACTCGACCTTGAGCATGTTCTCACTTTAGTGAGTTTACTAACAATATTCACCCTTAGGGAATGAATGAATGGATAAGCCTTGCTCTACTTCCTCAAACATTCTTGCCATGAGGTCACTGTGAGTCCCTCCTTCAAACTCTTCTAGAATTGGAGTAGGCAACTCCAATTTCCGTTCCTTTATTAGCTCATGTCTGGGATACATTGTATCCCTGACCCTATTAGCCCTTAATTTTGGCTTCGTGAATTTATTGGCACTCCTCCACCAAGTCTTTAGCTTCGTCAAGCTTCCTTATCTCTTCTTCTCAGTATTCAAATATTCACCAATCCCCTTAGGGATTTCTGGTCTCTCTTTTTATGTTTCTTGAGTATTCTCATCTGGTTTCGGTGCTTGGTTGCTTTATTCCTTTGATTGGGTGGATCCGGTGTCAATGGTATCTTCTCATAATCCATCCTAGATTGTGACCATGGTGTCACCCTTACCCACTTTTTTGACTCTTCTCCTTCTCTTCCTAGTTTTAGAGGCTGTATAACCTGCTGGGTTTTTCCTTGTCCCCTTGTTTAGCTTGTGCTCATGTTGTCAAGACATTCAATGGCATGATGTTCCCAAGTTACACACTTATGGTCCTAATAGTGGCCTGATTAGAAAAGGAAGCAGAACCACTGGTGCGATATGGACAGTCTTTGATCAAATGATCCACCCCACACTCAACACAAGTGTTGTCATGTCATTAGGCTGTGCTGCCATTGGTTGAGCTTGGTGCGCATGAACCACATTCTTGTTAGGATAGTCTACTATTCGATGAGGTCCACCACACCCAAAACATTATAGTGATCCCCTTCTCATAGTTGAGTTTATGTCTTTACCTGGTTTGGAACACTAGTACTGGCATGTTATTCTGTAAGACATAAAACTTTGGCACAATCTCCACAGCCTCCTCATAGTAAGCATTATTTATTTCTACCTCACGCATGACTTCACCCTCTTCTGAGGGTTCCTCAATCAACACCTGATTGATTTTAGCCTGTGGTGGTTGTGGTGGTAGAACAGGTGGTGGCAATGATGACGTATCATGTATCCAAAACATCCCTCTTGGTAAGTAGGATGGGTTTGGCTGCCCTGTAGCCGCAGTGTTTTACACTGGTGGTGCTGGTAAAGCTAGTGGCATTCTGGGTGCTGGCAATTATGCTACAAGCTAGAGCCTCGGGTACCTGCACATGGAAGTGTCATGGTTTCCTAATCTCACAAAATGAGCACAATAAGTAACTGTCGTACTCTTAACTGAGGGAATTCGGGAGTGGTGTGATTCATTCTACAAAGGGAGCACCATACTAGATCCCTCCGAGAGGGTAGAGATGAGCATGCCCCGATGCTTCTCTTCCATCCTTGACTTTTAATTTGTCCAGTATGGCATTACTGAGCTCATCTACAGTCATGTTTCCAACTTGCTTACTTCAGGCGCATGTGTCCTACTGGTGACTTGAGACTCGCGATGTTGTTGCTACTGACACTGCCTTGGCATCCTCAGGTTGTGGTAATTCAAGCATGTTATCTTCATATTCTACTAATACTAGATAATCATGCATTTTATAATCTCAGACTCCTCTTCGAAAGCAAAGAAATAGCTGATCATCATCAGTTAGCCTCTCCCGTAGATTACATCTTAAATTCAAGTGCTTGAGCCGGGATACATAGTCTCGCATGGACTCATTTTGTTTTTGCTTAATATTGTGAAGCTAAGCCACAAGACTCCATCTGTCACCACTTTGAGAAAAGCTTGGTACGACCACATTCTTAAGCTTAGTGAATTGGACTTTATCCTTTGGCTTTAGGGTTCTATGAGACCCCCACCCCCTCTGTAGTGCCCCCTTCGAGGGCGCTGGTGACGGAAGCACCGTCAGCCTCTCGCACAGGGTAGGGATCCACACTCAGGGCCTCGCCCACCACGGATGTCCGGATAAGAGACTAGCCCGGCGGTCCCTCCAAAACTGAACCCGGAAAAACTTCCCTCGCCCGGAAGGCACGGCGGGCGATTTCCAAGAAAAATTATCTAATGAGAGAATTGATCTAACGAGTCAAAGTCTTAGCTAACCAAACTGATCCGACCAAACCCGAAAGTCACATGGTCAGATCAAGGAAGAGAGTTACACTTGGTCCATAGAATCACCACTTTTTTCCCCCTTTTATGAGGCACAGCCCGCTGATTCCCTTCCACAGAACAAGGTCTTCCTAGGACTTAATGTAGTTAACGTAACTTAATCGTAACTATTTATATCGCAGGAATCCCCTGATCCAGCCTAACCCCAACCGGCTCATGGATTAGCCAACCGCCCGCAACCACAAAATAAGGTCTTCCTAGGACTTAATCTAATTAACTTAATCGTAACTATTTGTATCGCAGGAATCCCCTGATCCAGCCTAACCCCAACCGGGCTTATGGATTAGCCAACCGCCCAACCACTGTATTGGTGGGATTCCTTTATAAAAATTTGGTTATGTTTTGCCCGGGTATCGAGGAAAAGAGTTCCCAGGCCCCCTAGCCGGCGCTTTAAGAAAAATTTAAGGTAGAAATACCACTTACATACCCGATATGAAATTGCCATTATAACATATTCGACTGTCTTTAAAACAATCTTTCAATGAAATCATAGTATTATTGATCATAATCTTCCAAAATTTAAAACAATCTTTCAATGAAATCATAGTATTATTAATCATAATCCTCCAAAATATTGAGTCCATTGTTTTACAAAGATTTATCATCTGGACTCTCCGTTGAAGACCAACCAACGAGATCCAATATCAAAATTTAGTTCATAAAAGTAATTCCTTCCAGTTCATCTATATCTTCCTTGACGTACGCATGGGTGTCCTAGCAACCGCGAGCCCATGCATCACCTGGTCAAAACCCTCTAGGATCCTACTTAGGTGTCCTAGCACTTCACTTAGGGACCGCTTCGTCGGTCCTCGCCCATCGTACCGAAAGCGCACCATTTTAACCATGCCAAGGCTAGTCAAGACCTCGGCAGGCTTTGTCGAGCGACGTCCCTCGACAACTCCCCACCAGCTGTTGCAACGAGTCTCTCCTTAGTTAATCACATACCAAATGCTTCCTCTAGCATTCTAGCATTCTAGCGTAAAACAGTCCTTTAAAACAGTCCTTTAAAACAGTCCTTTAAAACAGTCTCTCCTTAGTTAATCACATACCAAATGCTTCCTCTAGCATTCTAGCATTCTAGCACTTCACTTAGGGACCGCTTTGTCTTGGTCCTCGCCCATTGTACTGAAAGCGCACCATTTTAACCATGTCGAGGCTAGTCAAGACCTCGGCAGGCTTTGCCGAGCGACGTCTCTCGATGACGCCCCACCAGTTGTTGCAACGAGTCTCTCCTTAGTTAATCACATACCAAATGCTTCCTCTAGCATTCTAGCGTAAAACAGTCCTTTAAAAGAAAACAGGGGTTCTATGTAAGTATAATTCCTGGTTTAAGTTTGATTCACAAAACCCTTTTTCCCACAATCCAGATTTTCTTAATGAGAATAATTGATCTCACATTAGGGTAATCTACCCATCATTTGACTGAATTCCAACTTGATTCTTAGTGATTTCGGTTAAGGGAAAACTATGCTAATTCAACGGTAGTCTATTCTTTGTGTCAAGATTTGGAATTGGTCTCGAGGTTTTTGCTTGATTCAGATTCGAGAGATGGGCAAGTAGTTTACTGGCCGCCATTCTCACAGTCTCGTGGTCTAACCAAAATTATTCAGTTTACTTCTAGCTTTGATTCCTAAGGATTTTCTTCAAATAAAAATCTACTGAACCTCTAACCGTAAAGAAAATTCTAACTTTATGAATTTCATTCCTTCCTAACCACAATAGATTAAGAATTAGTTCTATACGAGAATATCGGGATTTTATAATTGGTCTTATCTTTCACTAATCTAATTTTGGGTATATAACAATTTATTGATTTATCTACATAAAATTATTTAAGAATATTCTTCCCACCAATTTAATCATTAATAAACCCTAATTTTCTAGGTGGAATTATGGTGAATATTCCTCTTTTGTCATCAAAATTAATTTAAACCTTTTTCTACTTAAAATACCATGGAAATTTCTCTTTTTCTACTTAAAATACCATGAAAATTTCTCTTTTTAATTAAATACAAATATCCATTTTTTTGAATATGCTTAAATTCTTCTTTTTGCATTTAAATGATTGAATTTCAAATGTCATGGGAATTCCTCTTTTATCATTTAAAAATTCTTATGCATAAAATAAATTTATCAAAAATTCATCTTTTTAAATTAAATAAAAATATCCATTATTTTGAATATGCCAAAAATTCCTCTTTTTGCATTTAAATGATTGAATTCCAAATGTCATGGGAATTCCTCTTTTATCATTTAAAAATTCTTATGCATAAAATAAATTTATCAAAAATTTATCTTTTTAAATTAAATAAAAATATTCATTATTTTGAATATACCAAAAATTCCTCTTTTTGCATTTAAATGATTGAATTCCAAATGTCATGATAATTCCTCTTTTATCATTTAAAAATTCTTATGCATAAAATAAATTTATCAAAAATTTCTCTTTTTAAATTAAATAAAAATATCCATTATTTTGAATATGCCAGAAATTCCTCTTTTTGCATTTAAATGATTGAATTCCGAATGTCATGGGAATTCCTCTTTTATCATTTAAAAATTCTTATGCATAAAATAAATTTATTAAAAATTTCTCTTTTTTTTTCTTACTTAAATAATTATGCATAAAAACAAAAAGTATTCTTTCATGAATATGGTCAAAATCATTCTTTTTACTTAAAATTTCTAAACCTACAATATGGTAGGAGTTCCTCTTTTAGTATTATGCATAAAAATAAGATATGTATTTTTTTTCTGAAAAATTTGCCATAGCTTTGCTGCTGCTATTACTGATAATTTTTAAATTTCCTAAAAGAATAAAAGCTTGTAATAAAAATATGATAGAAGTTCGACTTTTAAGCTTAAATTTAAACTATGAATTTAAATCATAATTTTAACCATAATTATAAACATAATTATGATTATTCCATTAGATTAAGCTAATTTCAACATTCCTCTTTTCCCAATTTGCTAGGATAATCCATTTCTTATTTATAATTAATTAAAGTAGTTATTATCTACTCATAAACAATCTAAAAGAATTAACCATTATTTTAATAGCACAAAATCATGAAAATATAATTTTCTTAATCTCTAGCTCATCAAGCCTAGAGTTTAGTTTTAAAATAAAAGACTATCTTTGAGAAACATTCTTTTGTTAAATAATTAGCCATAGAGATGACTATTCTTTTTGAGAGAGAGATTTACTTAAAGAAAGCATTACTTGTAAATAAGCATAAAGATTAACTTTCTCTTAATTAAACATTAAGACTCTTAGGCAAAGCTTGATTTGAATTAAAACAATCATTTAGAAAGCTTCTCAAGCTTGAGAGGGGTTGAAAAGAAGAAGTCATTTGAGGAAATAAAAAAAAACCATAAAATCCATCATATCTCTAAGATTGGCTTGATTCTTTCTTTAGTAGTGAAGCCCCCAACCAATCAATTGGTTAGCAAGAGGAGAAGAGAACTCCAAGAGTTGTTGAAGAGAGAGAGAAGGTCCAAGCTCCCCAAAAGTAGAGGAAAATTAAGGGATAATAGAAAATATGATTATTTTAATATAATACTGGCATGGTATAGCTCAAGGATGAGAGTACAAAGGAATGAGGGTCTATTTATAGGTGAAGGAGGCCTCTAACCAAGTCCAACTGGGTTCTAGAGCTTTCCAGCTTCTGTGTATCTTTTCTATTAAGAATGCTACTTGGACTGTTTGACTCAATTTGGACAAGATTTGGACCAGTTTGGCTCCCTTTTTGATCTAGTTTGGTCCAAGAGAGAGGAGAGAGAAAAATATCACATTTTTTGTATTAAAAAACTCAAGTAATCATGAAGAAAAAGGCACCTCCTTGATGTGACATTCTCTCCTTAACTGAGGTGTCAAAAATACATCATTTCCTCTAAATATCTCATTTTTTAGTAATATCTTTTAATTTTTAACTAATAAACCTTATACTCAGTCAACTCTTCATTTTATGTGAGCATTTACTCATTTTAAGGTATTTTCTTTTATTCATTGGATTTATCTCATCCCAACACTTGGATTAATCCTATTGGCCCATTGGAACCTTAATTGGACCATAATCCAATTTTTTTTGAAAATCTGGACCCTTAGTGTAAGGTCTTTAATACATATTTTTAATTGACTCCTTAGGCTAAGGTCCTAATGCATATTAGAGATTTTATTTTGAATTTCTATTTTAGGGAATTATATTTTAGACATTAGGAGAATTTTTATATCCAAAAATATCTCAATATTGAATTATCTCTCTCTAGAATTTTTCTTCTCTCTAGGCAAAAACAATAGAGACACAGAGATAGGGAAAAACTGTTTGCTAATAGAAAAAAATAGCTCTATTATGTTTAATAGAGAGACATAGAGAGAGAGAGACAAGGAGATAGAGAGACATAGAGAGAGAGACAAGGAGATAGAGAGACTAAGAGAGAAACACTTGCTCATAGAAAAAAGGACAGCTACTCTTGTTTTTGCCCATTCTTGCTAGTTTTTGTGGAGATATCAAGCAGCTCTCAACCTTTTTATAGGGCAGAAAGTTATATCTGATTTGAAATTGTTATACAAAGTTAGAAGTTGTAGTTAACTATTAATATTATAACTTTATGGGTACAGTCCAAGCTTGCCCTTTAGAAATTTTCATTTCAAGTTGTGAGGCATTTTAATATTACCAAGCTAGAAATCCTAGCTAGTCAAATATTAAATTTTTAATGAATTTGAGGGCGCTTTTCAGATTTGGTTATAACCATGTTAAATGTATTTTCCTCACATTGCTCATCCATCGAGACATCTCGAGCATATCTGCTCACTCTAAGGAACTAATCTATTTTTTCTATGTGTGTGATTTTTTCTTTCGGCTCACTCTATGGACGCACTCAATTCTGAGTGATCATTTTAGGTATCTTATTGAAGTTGTGTATTCTAATTTTTTTGTGTGCCTTTTTGTATATCTGTGTATCTATTCTATTAAGAATGCTACTTCCCCCTACCACATGGCAAGAGGAGGTTGCATGCCAAAAAGGGTCTCCATATGAGGCCACGTGGCACCTTATCCTTTCTTTTGTGTATGTGTATGTATTTTGGAAAAAAACATTTTATTTTAGGACAAAGATGCATGACATCATATGTCGGAGTTGTCGAGGGTTAAAGATTAATACTTTTTTTCTTCATAGTTTTTTTAATACATGACATTATATAACTTAATTTCTTTATAGAACCACCTCTTTGGTGTGCACCCCTTCCTTCTCGACATATTTACTTTGGATCTTTCGGAGTTGAGGATTGAAGGTTAATTTTTTTTTCTTCATAGTTTTTTTTATATACATGACATTATGTGTTGGAGTCGAGGATTGAAGGTTAATTATTATTTTCTTCATAGTTTTTTATATATATATACAGACATTACATAACTTTCTTTCTTTATAGAGCCACCTTTTTGGTGTGCACGCCTTCCTTCTCGACATGTAGACATTATATAACTTTCTTTCTTTATAGAGCCGCCTTTTTGGTGTACACCCCCTCCTTCCTGACATGTTGTAGACATTATGCTAGACAACCACAAGGATATATATGTAAATTATAACAAATCATTACAAGTGCTAACATACAAACATTTGCATGTTTGTTTATGTAAGTTACTTCTTAACTAATCTACCTACAGTGGACTTAAATTTCATTGTCACAATTATGGATGAGGGCTTCGAGAGACACAGGATTACTCTTCCCGATGAGGAGTTGGGGGTATATTTATATATAAAAGGGTATTTTTCTAACATTGTCCATGATGTAAAGACATGTGTCATCTATTTTGAGGATTACTCCATACCATAGGACTGGGTCCTATTTACTACATACATGAGCTACTCATTTTGATGGCATAGCTATATATGGGTCTTTTTTTATGTTTGGTAAGGTTAATAACTATAATGGATTTTTGCTACTTTTTTAGAATGACATTTTATTAATAATTCTATGTTTTGTGTGTAAGTCTATGAAAAAAAGATATCCATTTTGCATGCTCAATGTAGTGGAGATGCATCATCGGGCTTACCATGTTGGGCATCATGCATTGCTTATGTTTGATCACTCTAGGAAGTGCAAGTTTGATAGCTTCTAGCCACCCAGGAATGGTATAATCCTAGCTTAGACATGTCAGAAGCATGTAGGGTAAAGATAAAAACTGATGTTCATGCTACCATGAAACCCTCCACAGGCTCTAGAGACGTGCATCTAAGTTGGTTTGTTCCAGTTAGTTTGTTTGCACATTTGTTTAGATCCTATGAAGTAGTAAAGAAAACTAAGATTACGTATCAATGCAAGTGCCCATCTGAGGATTGGATGACTCAGTTACTAGGTGAGTCATGGCATCTCAAGAGAACTCACCACCATGATGATATCATTGAGTGCAGAATCACTGTGTCACATAGCTTGTCTTTGGACTTGTCGACTATCACCATCCTACTGAGAATGCAAAACTTGCATCATTGAGTTCCATCACTATAGATGGTGTTGAGTACTTGCTCATGTAGGATGTCCTTGTGGTGTTCAGGATGTTGATGAAGACCTCATTGGCTTTGACACCGTGGATGTCCCTCCACAAGTACTTGAGATTGGCCCGAAGCTCAACGTGGAGGGAAGATTCATTCACTTGTTGGCCTAGGCCTTGCTACTGGGAAGACTTATCTTCATGCTATCCAACTCGAGCTCGATGGAAATTTTGTTGTAATTCCTTCGCTTAAAGCTCCTACTACTGACTCTGCTGAGCCTAGTACTAAGAGGCACAAAGTTTAGGGTTTTTGTACTTGCTTCTATGTCATGATGTAACAGTTTCTATATTAATAAAAATATATTTTTAAAGTTTTGTTGTATCGTGTGATCAACAAATAATATTTAATCATTAATTTGAAATTGAAATCACAATACAATTATGATTGCCAGATATAATCAAGTAGACACTTGGCAAGGATTTAAAAAAAATATTTTCATTAAGTAAAGCATTTACATAATATCACATGAGATTACATTGTGGCATATACATGAGATTACAAGATCTCCCTAAAACTGTGGCTCATCATCATAATCTTCCCTCCACTTCCGCATGCGTAGAACTAGCCGCATGTCTTTGTCAGTGATGGTGACTCTCTTGGCATGGACTACTGCGTACACTATGTCACCATACATGTCCACCAAAAAAGCTTTAGCAGCCTCTTGAAGAGCTTCCAAAGCTACTGATGTCCATCGTGTGGGAGCCTCACTATTGCCGACCCGACAATGCCATCGAGATATCCAGCTCTCATTCAAATCATCCATGATCTCCCTAACAAGGCAATGAAAAGGTCTCCTTGGGATCAGAAGGTTTGTCATCTTCTGATACTTTCTTATTTCTTGAAGAGCGATTGTGCCAGGTCTCCACCGACATTTGTGATGTGTGGGCGGTGGTGGGGGCCTGACCTTCACGAGATCAACCCAGTCTGCTTAATGCGAGCCATGTTCTTGAAGAAGATAAAACAAGAATAGAATGAAAATGAAAGACTCCAAACTTATATTTATAACTTCAAAAACTGAAAATATAACTTATATTTACATTTTTATAGAATGAAAATAAATAACTCTTAATTTTTTTAGTAATTTTTATTATATTTAGTCATTTACTTATTTATAAGAGCCTCTCTCATGCAACATCTTACTAATTCCCTAGGGTTTCTAGAACTTCATTCCATGTTTAAAGTAATCTAATTTTTAGAGTAATTTTTATTATATTTTTTTAGTAAAGATAAAAATTTTGAAATTTCTAAATTCATTGAAATTTTATACACCTATAGTCTTTCATGCATACATTTTGTGTGAAAAATCCTAAATCCAAATGAGGCCTATGAACAAAAAAATAATTCTTTCGATAAACTTGAAAAACTATATGAGAGAAAAAGATAATAATACCCAAGATATTGAGAAAGAAACATCAAATTGTACTTGTATATTAAAAACACTTCTCATAGATTACAAGTACATTGAAACACAGGTTTACAACGCATCATATGATTTACTCAAATCATATTATCCATGTTCAAACTGAAGGCATCGCCATTATTACGAATCCTTCGTAGTAGTACAAGTCTCAAATCCTTGTCCATAAGAGTGATGCGCTTCGCCATGAATAGTTCTGACCATCATGCATGAGGTCCACCGAATATGCCTCAGCTACTTCTTAAAGAGCTAGCAACACTTGGGCTGACCATCGCTGTACATTGTTGACTATAGAACTAAGTCTTGCATAGAACCTATTACAAGACATTCGTTGGAGATCTTACAATATCTCTCGCACCAGTCTTGCACCAGTCTTGCAAATGGCGCCCTCAGTAAGATTAAGTTTGTACTTTTCTGATACTTCCTTATTTCTCGAAGAACAGAAGTGCCTGGTCTCTATCTACGCTTCTTGTGACATGGCAGATGTGGATGCATTGTACCTGTAGTAGTGCCTCTTGGATTGTCAGATTGAGTGCGCTCACTATCAGTGTCCGTTGGTATATTGACCTGGGTCTATGTTAGGAGAGTCTTAGTAGGGTTCCCCTTAGCACTTTGCTTGGTGCGTGCCATGCCTTGTTGAAAGCTAGAAGATTATAAAATGTAAGTGTCTCACCACTTATAAGCATTTATAAGTAATAGTTTAGTCAACTTTAAAAATAACACAACTGCTCACACACAAGTATGCATATACTCTCACACATAAAATCATTTATAAGTAATAGTTTAGTCAACTTTAAAAATAACACAACTGGTCACACACAAGTATGCATATACTCTCACACATAAAATCATTTAATATTATGGTTATAGTTAGTGAGATTATGGGTGATATATCACATTGGTTTACAAGCTCTATGTGAAAGCCATTTTGGTTTAGTAGAGTAATACTTGCATCAACAAAAAATTACAGAGTTTCAACTTACATTTGCTCATTTTTTGAAACACTTGACTCTCAGGTTTTCCACTTGCTTCCCTCTCTTTCTTCGGTTCTCAACCATTCAGCATGTTTCTCTCTACCTAATGAATTCTCAAATCGTGCCTTTCTAACCTCACATATGACTCTGTGTATTGCCTGTGATCCATTGGACATAGGTTTCTTCTCCTCTAACCTATTACTATCTTTCTATACCACCATAGAAGTAATTGTTTCATTAGATTGACATCATAGATTCCACCTCCATGAGCAGTTGTCTTTTGGAAAGCACATCGTGCTGGTGAATGAGATTGCTCCATGCCCTGTGTAGACCATATTGCTAAACTTCCTTCATTTCCAAAGTAAGGACTATGAGCATGCAATATATGCTACATCAATAAATAATGTAATCATAGTTAGTCTCTAAAACCATATAAATTAATTGTAGTGTCACACTTACCATGTAATGTGTTATACTACTTGAAGTCCAGGCTTCAACAAACAGGACTGTCTCCTCTGGCTCCTTCTCTTCATAGGTGAGAAGAGGCACCACTGGCTCCTCATCATTCTCCTCTTCAAAATTAGAGCATAATATACAAATAGCAAAGGCAATATCCCGCTTGATAAGATCGATCAGGTCTGCCTCCTCAAAAGTGAGGGGCACAGAGGTAGATCGGAAGGGGGGGAACATGTGCAAGTGCTCTTTGCACAACCTTTCTATGATTGTCACCACTCTTCATGGAGAAGAGGAACTCTAGGGGTATCCACCGAGCAGTGGAGCTAGGGATAAAAAATGTGATATCATCATATCCTGCGCAAAAAGATGCAAGCACTAAGCTATTAGGCTCTAGAGTCCTAAATATATTCTCTAGCTCAACACTATAACAAAACCTAGGGTAAATCTAGTCCCACATCTAACCGTAAACGGGTTTCACTCATCCACTGTGCGAACGCATCATGATGATGAGAAGCCACGGTGAAGGCGTAAAGGGAGCAATAAGAAAGGTGGATAGAAAGTGAGAGATAGAGAATGCAATAGAAGTGAATGAAAATAACCCCTACTTATACTTATAAATATAAATTTATATATTATTTCATTAAAACTTTAATAAAATAATATATATTTTATTAAACTTTTAATGGAATAATATTTATTTTATTAAAACTCCAAGAGCTCTAACACATCCTACATGAGGAGGTACTCCACCCCTTCAATTGTAATGGCACTCAATGAAGCTAGTGGTGGGTCATGACTTTGGGTTTCATGAGGTTAGATGGATGCAATTTATACTTATGTTTATTATTGTACTTAAAATAACTATAAACTTATATTTATTTTAATACCTTATGTTTATACTTTAGTAAATAAAAGACACTTCAATAAAATATAATAAATAATAAATCATACTTTTATTTCTTATTACATATTATTATTATTATTATTATATTTATAAAGTTACTTATATTATTATTTGTACTTAAATATATACTTAAAGTTATATTTATTTTTATACTTATATCCATAGACTTAAAATTAATGACACTTCATTAAAATACAAGAAATCATAAATCATATTTATATTTCTAGGATAATTAATTATATTATTATTTACGCTTAAATATATATTTATACTTATATTTACAATTGTACTTACTTATACTTATCTTTATTTTCTTACATATTAATGGGTTCGAAACATAGTAGACTTAAAAAAACCACTACAATTAATGAAATGAAATAAAATTAAATTTACAACACTTTTAGAGAAACAATTTTTAATATTCACTTGGAAGAATAAGAATTACATCAACTCTACAATTTCAAGGATGTGTGGAGTAACACACTGCTTGCATGTTTTACAATGTTCACTTTGACTCCCAACCTTCCTACCATCCAACTTGAAATAAAAATTACAAGGGGGATCATTGGACATGAGTTGGATTTCCTGCCTCAGAAAACCAAGGGGCCAATGACTTTCTACATTAACGCTAAAAGGGTCATGACACTCCCAAATAATATTCACATCAATGAGTGTTGAATGCATGCCATCTCACATGTCTTGGTCCAAGCTGAGCCACTCCCCTCATAGAAGTCGTCACCTCCTATAGTTGAAGTGAATGCACAAAGTTTGTTTTGCAATGAAGTACCTGTCATAAAAAACAAACAACCAACATAAAAACATAAAAACAAACAAACAAACAATCAACAATCAACAACAAACATAAAAACAACAACAACAATCAATGATCGGTGTCTTGCAATGAAGTAATTATGAATAAAAACTATAAACAATCAATAGCAGTGTAATCTTACCTGCATAGAATATACCAATCACCTCCTTAAACTCCTTGGAATCATTTGGTCCAAATGTCATCTTCTGCAAAAGCACTGCCGATTTGTCAAGAGCAATCCACACATTTGTTTTTGCTACTCTAATCTTTCCTCCATTGCTTCGATCAGGAACGGCCATATGTAACTTTTTCCATGCTTCATATTTCTCTGGTTGTTGTACTAGTAGTTCTCCATTTTAATTTCATGGTGCAGAGAGGAATTTCCTTGCTTTTGAGCTGCCAAAGCAAGGCTTACATGGTACATTGCCGCTTGCTCGAGACTTTTTTTCATCCTTCTTTATTTCTACCTGGCCTCGATGTAAATCCATCCTAGATAATACTTCTTCCACCCTTTTACATGTTTCTTGGGCATTAGAAGCTGGCTGCATTTTACAAGCAAAACACACATATTTTCCATCCTTCTTTGGCTGCATTTTACAAGCAAAACACACATATTTATAAACCAATTTGTCTATGATCCTCACTAGTGTATGCAAAGTGCAAAAGTGTACTCTTGTCAAGGGGATTTCAAGAATAGGATCCCACTTAGGATGTACTTGTACCATTTGGCCCCAACGGCAAACAAATTGAACACGTGTAGGACACCCTTATCTGCCTGTTTCTCTCCATTGTTTATTCTCATTCTTACCTTTCTTTCCATACTGCATACAATATATGCAAGGAAACTCTGCATTTGCTACATTTCACACACCAAACATGCACTTCAAAGTTTTGAGATCTCCAGCAAGGTGCCATTCCACTTGATACTCACCATAACCTTCCACGTGCAAACTTTCACCATGATTTTGATGTTGCACTATATTAGGTATCTCTGTCAAGTTAAAGAAAATCTTCAAAATCTCATAATCTTCCGTTGGTACTTCAAATGCTACAAGCCACCAAATTTCATTCTCAGACTATACACTAAAGTAATCAGGATGACTAGGCAAGATGTTAGGATCCAGTGCTCTCTATTCATGAGAGTTAGACTAACACGTTCTAACTTCTGACCTTTGATAACCTCACTTTCATCAAGCTTCAAAACAAATTTTATCTTGCCTCCACATTCTGCAACAACAGATGTACTGTAAAATTTTACCATTAGAGATTGTAACTTGCATATATCTAATACAAAATTGTTATTTGTGTGCAAGATAAACGGAACTTCCTTTGACCCATACTTGCATACATGTCTGTGACATAAGTGCATAGGCTTACCAATTAATTGTTCCACCTTACTGTTTAATGATTGCCACGCTTGCATCAGATGAAATGGTTTAGGAAGAGGCAATACCCTTTTCTTTTGCAACACTTTTTTAAACCTTGTATCTACATGTTTGTATAAGATGCCATAAGACTGAGAACTTATTCCTACCTTATCACATATTCCCCGCATATCATTTGATA
The DNA here is from genome assembly GCF_041138505.1 of Cibotium barometz. Classification (NCBI taxonomy): domain Eukaryota; kingdom Viridiplantae; phylum Streptophyta; class Polypodiopsida; order Cyatheales; family Cibotiaceae; genus Cibotium; species Cibotium barometz. The sequence goes on along the minus strand of NC_141055.1, from coordinate 29,904,536 downwards.
TGAAGGAATCACTTACCTCTTGTAAGCATTGTATGATAACTTCATCACCAAAAAAACTGACTTAAACTTTGGGCATTGAAGCACGGACTTCACCATAACTTTAGTGAGTACCTTTTCAATTCCTTGTTTCACTTCATTTTTTAGATTGCTAAACATCTTTTGCATGTTATCACGTTGTGCATAGATCCTTCGCCTGTATTGTCCACCTGTCTTTGCCAACATGTGCATAGGTTTATATGACCTTTGGCGTTCACGTACCTCCCTTGTTGTTGTGGGCCCATCAGTGAGACAGTCTTCTCTAGCATTATCTTCATCTTCTTATTGGCATTTTGCATTACCATTGCATGCATAGCATCTTGCAAAACATTATTCTCTTCTTATTTTGCCAACAATGATCTATTAAGTTTCATGATTTGTTGTGTAGAAACATGGGCTTGGGTTGCAAGTCTCCAAGTATAACCCTGTAACCCTGCATTACCCTCACAAACATACTTGACAAATAATGTTAGTCCTGAGAATTGGGGAGATTGTTGTGTAATAGGATCAGGTGGATATATAGACCCATCAACCCAAAGATCTATATGTTTCTTCCCTGCTATTCTGTGTAATTGCATCACCGATGGATTCATCATTGAAACCTCAATTCTCTTGTACAATGGGGCATACTCTTTATCTAGCTGGAAGTGTATACTTCTCTTCTTAGAGCTTCTTGCTCCTAAAACATCGAAAAACTAGAAACACTTAGATACATCACTATCTCCATTGAGTACAATCAATGCCTACAAGAAAACTTACACAAAATTTCATGATTATTAACATATATGTGTAACTTAACACCAACTTTAACACATATTATTATTATTAACCAATAGTAAAATATATCTTACTATTAACTTTATTATTTACAAATAGTAATGCACATAATCAACAGGAAAACATAACTTATAGAACTCAATTGAACATATAACCAACATCAAAACATTGCTAACCTCCATTTTTATTCTCTGTTGCTTCTCTGTGTTGGCTTTGTGTTGTCTCTTTGTTGCTTCTTTTCTTGATAGCAAGATTAATGAAGAGGGAAATGGTTTGTTGGCTCCAAGAAAATGGCACCAAAAAATCAAATCACTCTTCATTCTCTAGCTTTGTAGTGAACAAGTGCAATAGAACAAGAGAGAAATATAAACTATTTGGAGATGGAGGGAAATACAAACTCTTTGTAGATGCAAATTTGAAAGTAGAAGAAGAAATGAGCTATGGAAAGAAGAAATGACCTAAAGAGAAGAAGAAGCTCTATCACAAAAAAAGAAAAATTCGTAATGCACTATTCTCTAAAATAATAAATCTAAGCACATTCTTAAAATATTAAAAAATGTCTATTCTCTTCAAATCTCTATGAAAAAACATAAAAACGTACCAGAATGTAGATAAAGCACAGATCTACGTACTTGTAAAAAAAATTATGAAATACAAAGTACAAATCAAGATATTCCATTTTTAAGATAAAATCCTTCTAGAATCACGAAATGATTGTTTCTTCAGTCATAAATGAATCTGGGCATTTAGGAATGTCATATCTTTTGAGATATTCGAAACCAGCTCAAATAAAAAAATAGCTTTTGAGATATTCGAGTTCTGAGAAGGTCCGGTACAGTTCTTGGACAGTCAATAAAATAATAAGTGAATCTATTATAATACTAATATTTTGAGATGTACAAGATTCAAAAAGAGAAGAGAAGAGAGAGGAGCAATATTATAACATTATTTTTGCACTTTTCCTTGATTCATGGAAGAGAGAGAAAGTCCTTAGAGGGTCAGTTTGTGAGTCCAAATTTTTCCTAATGGTTTTTCAAAAAGCTGTTGATATAGGCTTAGACACAACAGGATTGATGTATAAGTGTGTATATATGTGTTGGTCTATTTATTTGGTAAATAAGTTGAACAAGGTTGTGATGGTGCAAATGATACAGAATCTGTAGAGGTAGCTATCTCTTGATTTCACCTATGAAAGGGGATACTTGTAGGCATACTAGGCTGAGCCTAACTATTTTTGTTGTGTTGGTATATTCAGGTTTGTACAGAGCCCAAGACAAGGACAAGGCCAGTGCAATATGGGCCAAGAACTAAAAGGTGGTACAAGAAAGTTAAACAAATGGATTGCAATTTTGTAGTATTCATTGAGAACCCTCTGGGTACCAGACCAGTGGTTAAAGTTTGGTCAAAAAAAGGGGGAGGTTTTGGAGCAGCAATCACCTAAATGGTGCACCACATAAAGTTCAATGGAAGGTTGCATTCAGCTTGGGTATCAGATTTCATGGGAGAAATCCTCCTTTGTGTTTGAGGATGAGAGATGGATATTGATTAATGTTCTTCTGAAGAGGGTTTGACTATAAACTGATGTATAAACAAATGTAGGGCTTTGGTATTTTGATGATAGAAACTCTGAATACTTTGATATAAAGAATTTCAGTCAATATATATATATATAACTAACTTTTCAGAATTTGAAAAAAAAAAGAATTGCGATTGATACTAGAAAAAGAATTGACTAACTTTTCAGAATTTGAAAAAAAAAGAATTGCGATAAAAAAGAATTGCGATTGATACTAGAAAAAGAATTTCAGTCAATATATATATATATATATATATATATAACACTAACTTTGCAGAATTTGAAAAAAAAAAAAGAATTGCGATTGATACTAGAAAAAGATGAAAAGAACACTATGCGTACTAGAAAAAGATGAAAAGAACACTATGCGTACTCGTTGAAAAAAATTTATGCTTTCTCGTTGATCGTTTCTTGTGGTTGGCCGTTGGCGACCTTCCATGCTTTTGATTTCATTTTTCGTGGAAAAACCCTAACCATGGCGTTCCGGGCAGACAGAGAAATCACCGGCGGCGGCCAAGAGCCCGCCGAACTACTGGCAGGTGGCGGCAGGCCAGGAGGCAGATCTGTGGGAGGATGGAAGGCATGCTCTTTAATCGTGGGTAGGTCGGTCTAATTAGAGCTGTAATTCTCTTAAGCTGAGATTATGAAGTTCTTAATGCTGTATTTCTGCTGGCTTCAATATTCTTGCAGCCGTGGAGCTCTTGGAGAGATTCTCTCACCACGGCATAGCATCGAACCTGGTAACTTACCTCACCACCGTTTTACACGAGAGCACGGCCAGCGCCGCCAAGAACATCAACAATTTTGAGGGCGCCAACGCCCTTGTGCCCATCGTGGGCGCCTTCGTCGCGGACTCCTACTGGGGAAGATACAAGACAAGCTTGGCCGGCTGCATTTTTTATGTCCTGGTAAGCTCTTAATTATCATGACGATTATTCGTTTTGATCCGCAGTACAAGCTCAAAAGAGTAAAGCACCGATCGCTTTCATCCACTACGCTCGGTCGCAGTCGGCCCTAATCCTCACGGCACTGTGGACGGCGATAAAATTAGCCTAATCTTTGTTATAATTTAATCTATAAATTATGTGGGTCTCTACACAAGTGTGTAGTGCTAAACCTAACCCTAACATTAATCTATGTGTAAGCAATAATTATGTCAATCAGTTTAATCTCAGAGGCTTCGACTGTATATATCTAAAATGGTGTAATTCGCACGCAGCAGTGCAGTGGCATGTGTGTGATCGATCCTAATTCACAAGATTATCGTGCCTGACCTGCACATCTGTGCACTGCAATGGTGGCGTATTTAACAGGGTCTCATGTGCTTGACGCTTGCGGTTTCTTTGCCGAGTCTCAGGCCCCCTCCTTGCCAAGCCAGCACGGACTGCCAAACGGCCACCCCCTTGCAGCTGGGTTTTTCCTTGGGCTCCCTCTACTTGACCTCCGTCGGGCTGGGCGCGACTACCCCCTGTTTCGAGGCCTTTGGGGCTGACCAGTTCGAAGAGGGCGGTGCCCGCGGGCGGAGGAGGAAGAGCTCTTTCTTCAACTGGTGGTTCTTCGCCGTCTCAATCGGCAGCATTGCGGCGTCCACAGCATTGGTGTACGTGCAGGAGGATGTCAGCTGGACGCTGGGCTTGGGCATCCCCTGCGCCGCCATGGTGGTGGCTACGCTCGTCTTCGCCGTCGGGACGCCCTTCTACATCCGGCTACCGCCTAGCGGAAGCCCCCTCACACGTGTGGCGCAGGTGCTGGTGGCTAGCTTCCGCCAATGGGGCGCCGAAGTCCCGTCGGACGCTAGTCTCCTCTTTGAATTGCCCAACCAAGAACACCTACGACACGGCAGGAGGCGACTCCTGCGCACCCGGCAATACCGGTAAATACAACCTTTTTTATTGGGTGGAAATTTTCTTTTCAAATTTTTATCTTCTTTGGTTTTTTTTTAATGCTCTCTAGAGTGGGTACATAATTTAGATGCAGCTTGCGAGTGTTTTTTTTATTTTCACCTTCTCCTAAGAGTTTCAATAGTTTTTTAATTAACCTTTACTAAGGCTAAAAAGAACTAATTGACTCATGCCTTTTCCCCCCGTAGTGCACTATTGTTCCCAAAAAGATTAAAAAAAACCGAATTGACTCATGCTTTTTTCCCCTAGCCTTATTTGGGTAGTGTAGGATTGTTCCAAAAAAAGAATAAAAAAATAAAAAGAACTAATTGAGACGTCGCCCCTTTTGGTGCATGAGGTTGTGAGTTCGAACCACATAGGTATACCAAAAAGAACTAATTGACTCATATGACTAATTGGGTAGTGTAGTATTTTATGATGATTTCATTGAACATTCCCATGCATTTTTGCTTACATCTTGCACAAAGTGGATAGCCTAGTTCTAGAAGAAAATGTAGACTAGACAACTTTTAGAAGAAAATACTACTTGTGTTGATTTTGGCACAATTACCTTCCGAGTAGCCAGGTTTACTAGCAGGCTCTAATAAGCTTCTTAGCCCAAGAAATTGGGCCATGTAAGGATACCTTGTACTATAAAGCTACCCTTGCCAAGGGAAAAAAAAGTCTTCTTATAAGTGAGGTGTTTTTCTTCTCTTGAGTACAATAATTCCTTCTTCTCTTGAGTACAATAATTCCTTCCATATCTATTCGAGGAGAGTAGTAAATAAAGTACGGTAACTCCCTAACAATTGTTTTTACACCTTAACTTGTAAGAGTCCAAGGTACAACTTGGAATTTGAGGTACACTATACTTGATTTGAGATACACAGTGACTATACTTGAGGTACACTATTCAAAACTATATTTTTCAAGAATTTGAGGTACACTATACTTGATTTTTTAATAGTAAGAATGACGTTACATGTGGAGCACATCTCGGGGGATTCACTATCAGTAAACCCTCTGTATCAAGGCCTATTTTAAAAATCCTTTATATGTGACATTTTCATGAATAAAACATACCCTTTTTCTATTCAACTTGTGAATACCCCTTTAAACGGTACCCTTGTGTATGTAAAAAATGATTTTTAAAATCCCTTTTGTTGAGAACCCACGTGCTATGCTTACATATTTATGAGTGACCTACCCAGGGAACACGACCTACCTAGGGAACACATGTACTGATTGAGTGTAGACACTTTCTTGGGGCATGGTTAAACACTTTAATGTCAAATAGTGATGGATAGAGGTAAGGAAAGAGAATATCTATTTGGAAAATTCTGGTTGAAACTTTAAGTCGTCTCTTTTTTAGATAGCGTTTATTTTAGAAGAATAGATTTTCTTTTGGTATATTGTAGTTTGGATCTCTCAGTTACCTTTCTGTTTTTTTTTTTGTTTTTTCAATGATGAAACAAAACGTGTTCTAGAGGTCACACAAAACGATGCATGTACTGATACAAATTGTATATTGTCGTTGATGGAGAATGAAGTTTCCTAGACAAAGCGGCCGTGCTCGATGCTTCATCGCCCTTATCACCAGCAACTTTACCTAAAGTTGATCCTCACACAGTACTCAGAGAGGAACGTGAGCACCAATTAGAAGTCCCTCTTTTGATTAACACGGATCGGATTCCACAAAAACAACAACAAAGCTTGCCCACGAAGTTGCAGCTGGAGGCTTTTGTGAATCCATGGCAGCTTTGCACAGTCACACAGGTCGAGGAGGTGAAGCTGGTGTTGAGAATAATTCCTGTCATTCTGGCGACTCTGATTTATGGGTTGGGTCACGCGCAAACCACCACCCTCTTCCCAAGACAAGGAAGCACATTGAACAGAAACATTACTCCCACTTTCAAGATAGCTCCGGCGTCGCTGCAGGTGTTCAGCTTTGCGGCCTCTATGCTTGCGGTGCTGGCGTATGACCAGGTGCTAGTTCCAGTGGCAAGAAGGCTGACGGGCAATGAGAGGGGCATAACCCTGCTACAAAGGATAGGGGTGGGCATGTTTCTGACGGCCTTCTGCATGGCCATAGCGGCCGTGACAGAGATGGTGCGCTTGAAGGTGGCCAGAGACAACGATCTGCTGGACGATCCCTCGGTTTCGCTGCCCATGAGTATCTTCTGGCTGGTCCCGCAGTACCTCTTGATCGGCATCTCCAACGTTTTCACGGTGGTGGGCAAGCAGGAGTTCTTCTACGACCAGGTGCCGGACACCATGCGAAGCCTGGGCATGGCCATCTACCTGCTCACCAGCGGCGCGGGCGCCTATCTCAGCAGCTTCCTCATCTCGCTTGTGGAAGCCCTAACCACCCGCAACGGCGGCACCAGCTGGTTCGTCGACAACCTCAACAGATGCCACTTGGACTATTTCTACTGGCTCCTCGCTTTGCTCAGTGCCGCCAATCTGTGCGTCTACGTGGTGGTAGCCAAAAACTTCACTTACAAGCGAGCAGAGAATGCGCCTCCGGAAGTGGACACACCAGCTTTTTAAACTGGCTCGTAGTAGCCTTCAAGGCATCACGTACCATGATGGGGGCATACATGCATACTTATGCACACTATGCACATGCGCATACATGCATTCATCGGACAGTTGTTCGTTACAACATAACTACTTGTAACAAACTCTCTACCCTCTATATCAAGAGAGGCCCTTTGTACATGGTACATGTCCATCTTAACAATAATACTATCTTGATCTTCCTTAGTATCTTGACATTCTTGTTTGTGTTTGTGCATACAACAGCTATAGCTGCACTCTAACCAGTGCAAAGCCCCTTCACTATTTCCAACTTGGTTCAGAGCTTTCTCTTGGGCTCCTATGGGTGCCCACATGCCTCATTTGATGGCGGACCTTTATGATTTTTTAATGAAGTTGCAAATCTGCCTATCTTAATGGTGAGATCTCATCCCCTTGTCTTGCTTTGCTACTAATTTTTTCGAGAATCTTGTGGGTCTTCCTTCTGGTGATGTTGGTTCCTCAACTCCAAGCAGCTTATGTCACAAGGAACTTTTGCTAGTTCCCTACATATAGGAAATCAAATCTCAACTAGCGAAATTTTTGAGATTGCCTAGTTAGAGAATGAAAAATTTTATGACATAAATAGGGAATGGAGTTTCCTATGTAGCCTAACACTTGTTATGTAGAGAATATTTTAAGAACTAGAGAATTTTATGGAGAATCCAAAAGGTACCTAGAGAATTATAATTTACTATGTAGAGAATCCAAAAGGTACCTACCACTTGGGAACTTATGGTGGGAATATGTGTCAACTACATGTCCTTCCAAATTATATGTACAAAGTTTTATCATGTTTGTATTGGCCCTTACAAAGCTACCCATATCTAGTTGGACAACAAACACACACACACACACACACACACACATATGTATATACATATATACATACATATATATGTGTGTGTGTGTGTACATACATACATACACACACACACACACATATATACACACACACACACACATATATCTATGCATGTATATATTATATGTGTGTGTGTGTGTGTATGTATGTGTGTGTGTGTGTGTGTGTGTGTGTACATATACATGTATGTGTGTGTATGTATGTATTTATGTATACATACATGTATGTGTGTGTATGTATGTATTTATGTATGTGTGTGTATGTATTTATGTATTTATGTATACATACATGTATGCATAATACATACATACATACATCTATGTATGCATGTATGTATGTATGCATAATACATACATACATACATTCGCCTATTTTAATTGATAATGTTTGGATTCTTCAATAGGAAAACAAACCTTTTTTTTCCTTTTGATGAAATTATGATGCTATATTTTCTCTCAAAAGCTCCTTTACATAACCCCATTTATCTTTTCTTATGTTGCCTTAGCTTCCCCACACAAACAATCACTAGTCTTTGTTGCCTTTGTTGCATATGAGCATTAAGATTTGATTCTTCTTCTCATTTGAGAAGAAGAAAATGTGAGATGTATATACATATGCCACTCTAGCTACCATTAGAGAATGTATATAAGATATTCAATGTACCATACATCTTCTAGACTTTCTAGCATTTAACTTTTCGAGAACTTTTCATTCAAGATCTTAAGTTTCTTTCTCCTCTAATCCCATTCCCTTTCTTTGATCCTATTGCAAACATTCATTCATGTTGGAATTAGGGTTGTAGGAAAGCACACAAAGCTTGGAGAAGAAGAAGCAATAATGCACACAACACAGTGTATTAGATTGTGTCAATGTACAAAAGATAAGTTAGCCCTAGAATGATGGGCGTATATACAAGCCGGGGGAAAAAACCTCCTAAAGAGGGAAAAAGTGCCCCGGCAGTCCTAAGTATGTTCACACACATCACTGCCTATATATATATGGCAACAAATCTCCCCTGGGAGTGATGGTGTGAACAAGAGCTGGCACTCATGTATAGGGGAGTGCCATGCCCGAAGTAGATCAGTCCACAAAGGGGAGCAAGCCCAAAGCTTTGCGGAAAGCTTCGAACTTCTCACGAGGAAGCGCCTTTGTGAAAAGATCGGCGAGGTTGTCCTGTATTGGCACATAGGCCAAGCTGATCTCTCCTGCTGAGAGTCTCTCCCTGACATAGTGATAATGCACCTCAATGTGCTTTGTGCGAGCATGAAAAACTGGGTTTCTCGCAACTGCCAATGCACTCTGGCTGTTAGTGAAGATAGAGGTGGCAGACTCCTGTCCAACACCCAAGTCAGCCATAAGCCATCTGAGCCACACACACTCAACCGTAGCTGTGAAAGCTGCCCTGTACTCAGCTTCACAACTAGAAGTGGCCACAGTAGGTTGCTTCTTGCTCAACCAAGATATGCATGAGCTACCGAGCATGAAATAAAAACCACTTGTGGACACTCTTGTGTCATAGCAACCAGCCCAATCTGAGTCCGAAAAAGCATGTAAATCTGGCGGCAACGATCCCCCCTTGGGATAAAACAACCCAAGATGTATGGTGCCACTCAAGTAGCGAAAGATGCGTTTAACTGCTTCCAATGCTGAGACCTTGGGCTATGCATAAACCTGCTCACCTGTGAGACTGCAAACTGAATGTCCGGCCTCGTAATGCATACATAAATGAGGCAACCAACAGCTGTCTGATAGAGTGTGACATCAAAGTGATCTCCAGCATCATGAAGACTCAACTTCAAACCTGTCTCCATTGGAGTAGCAATAGGCTTGCAGTCTTCAAGGCCAAATCTCCGCAACAATGTCTCAATATACTTTGTCTGACACAAAGCAATACCTCCATCACACTGCTTAAATTGTATCCCCAAATAATGATGCAAATGCCCCAAATCTGACATCTCAAAAGAGGCATTCAAATCAGCCTTAAAATCAGCAATATGACTCTCATTTGGTCCTGTGAGCAGCATGTCATTGACATAGAGAGCAATGATTAGATGTACACCATCCACACATTTACCATACAAAGTGCTTTCTGTTGGACTATTTTGAAACCCATGTGGAGTCAAATATGCATGTATCTTTTCATACCAAGCTCGTGGAGCTTGCTTTAAACCATATAAAGCCTTTTTCAACTTGCACACTTTGTTTTCCTGCCCTCTTTGAACAAAACCACGAGGCTGCGATACATACACCTTCTCATGCAAATCTCCATTCAAGAACGCAGTCTTTATGTCCAGTTGATGTACATTCCAACCATTATGAGCTGCCAATGCACAAATGCGGCTACGAATGGTAGTCATACGACAAGTGGGAGCAAAGGTCTCATCAAAATCAATGCCCTTTTCTTGAGCATAACCCTTTGCAACAAGTCTAGCCTTATAGCGATCAACACTGCCATCTGGCTTTTGTTTCAACTTAAAAACCCTCTTACATCCAATGGCCTTTTTACCAATAGGCAAATCACATAAAGACCATGTACCATTCTTCATTATAGCATCATATTCACTTTGCATTGCAGCCAACCAATTTTCTGATTTGTGTGCCTCATCAAATGAAAGAGGTTCTTCCTCTTTACACATACTAGACACAGCCAAAGCATAACAATCTGATGCATAAGAGGCATGCTGAAAACCTGAACGAGTACGACTAAATATAGGTGCATCAATTTTACTATCACGCAAGGTTTGCACCAGCCATTTAGGCATACCTCTAGCTTGCTCATTTTCAGCCCTATCCTCAGAAATTACATCTTGTAAATTTGCATCAGAAATAGAGGCTGATCTATGATGTCGTTTGATATCTGCATAGGCTGAATATTTGCCTCATTAGGACTTACATTTGAATTCCCACCTGTAAACAGAGGCAACAATGTATCAAATACATCCCGTGAGCTCACACCTGTCTCTTTGGTACATGATAACAAAGGCTGCACAGCATCTTCCACAAAAACAACATCTCGACTAATCAAGATACACTTTGACTGCAGATGATACTATCTGTAACCCTTGCTCTCAGCACTGTAACCAACAAAAATGCATTTGATAGCCTTATCATCTAATTTTTAGTATTGTTGCATAGGCACTAAAGCATAGGCCAAGCAACCAAAGACATGCAAGTGACCAATAGAAGGCTTCTTGCCATGCCAAGCTTCGTATGGAGTAATAGATTGCAAGGCCTTAGTGGGACACCTGTTGAGTACATATGCAGCACACATGACAGCCTCAAGCCAAAACGCATGTGGCAAAGCTTGGCTCTTGACCATACATCGTGCCATCTCCATAAGTGACCTGTTTTTCCTCTCAGCAACACCATTTTGCTGAGGGGTATACGGCACTGTACATTGGTGTTTTATCCCACGACTAGCCAGAAATGCATCAAACTCTTTAGACAAGTACTCCCCCCCTCAATCAGAACGGAGGGTGCCCACAGTACAATTGGATATATTTTCAACCATAAGAAAAAACTGTTTGAAGCACAAAAACACTTCGGACTTTGCCTTCAGTGGATATACCCATGCATGCCTCGAGTAATCATCAATGAAAGTCACGAAGTACAAGTGTTTACCAAATGACGGAGTTTGCATAGGCCCACATACATCACTATGTACAAGTTGCAATTTGCGAGTGCCCCGCACAGAACCATTCTTTGGAAATGCAGAACGCTGCATTTTTCCCAAAATACAGCCTTCACAAACATGTTTCAATGGTGCCTCAAGAGGGGGCAATGAAGCAACCATATCAAATTTCTGCAAACGCAGCAAACTAGCAAAGTTCAGATGACCAAAACGAGCATGCCATAGTTTTGCATCTGAAACTGCCTTTTCATAAGAAACTGCATTTGTTGAATCTTCCACACACTTGTCATAAGAATTGAGCCTATACAGCCCACGAAACAAGGTGCCAGATGCAATAATCGTATCACCAGAAGTCAAATCATGAGAACAGTATCTGTCATCCACAAATTTGACTACAAATCCAAGTCTAGCAAGTGCAGAGATAGACAATAGATTCTTCTTTATCCCTGGCACATACAAAGCATCTGAAAGTGTGAAAGTGCTGCCATTTGCAGCAGTAAGCATAATTTTACCAACGCTCTTCACTGGGTAAGAAGCATTATTGGCACATGTGACAGTATTCCCATTAGAGACAGCCTCAAGACAAGTGAACATATCATGATGCGAGGTAATGTGCTTTGTAGCACCACTGTCAAAATACCATACATTAGAGTCAACAGAAACTGCCAAACATGCATCATGTACAGATGGGTCATACTGGTAATACACGCTAAATGCCCATTCTGTATCCTGCACAACATTTGCAGAATTTGCATTTGTAGAAGCATCCGCTATTGTGGCTGCATTTGACTCTTTCTTCTTTGCCTCTTTAGCCTTTATCTTAGGGCAATTCTTAATGACATGATCATTTGCCTTACAATAGTTACACCTGGTCTTTTTCTTGCCTTTATCAAGAGCCTTCTCAGACTTATTGTTGCTACCTATGGAAGGAGAAGAAGTTGCAGACCTACTAATAGGAGAAGAAACAGTGGAAGGGGCTGCCTTACCACTTCTTCTCTGCTGCTGGGCAGCAATAAATGCTTGATCAACTCCACGCTGCCTGGCCCTATTTTGCCTGGACTGCGCTTCTTGCAAGAGCTTGTTGACTAAAGTATCATAGGTCTATCCTCATTAAGAAGTCTCCACGTGGAAGCAAAAGTCTGATAAGTCTCAGGTAAAGCATCAAGAACAGTCTGCACAAGAGAATGATCAGGAATAATCTCACCTGCAGAAATCAACTGTTCTTTGAGATCTTTAATCTCAAAGAAAAACATTCATGTCATCATCTTCTTGCATAATCTTCAATTCTAGCTCTTTACGCAGGTAAGCTATTTTTGCCTCGTTACGACCTGCATACAAACCAGCTAGAATATCCCAAGCCTGTTTTGCTGTTTTAGCTGAACGAATATGTGGGGTGATGTTACGTTTGACAGAAAGTGCAATCAAGGCATGAGCCTGCGCATCTTTACCATCCCAATGAGCTTGTTCAGCAGTGGGTAAAACAGCAACAACAGTAGAGTTGCTAGAACCTGCAACATCCTCAACAGATCCTACATCCACAGAACCTGGACGTACATCCATACCCTGCACAATGTTCCACACTCCTTTTGCAACCAAAACATGCTGCATCATGTATGCCCAAAGTGGATAGTTGTTGTCTCCATCCAATTTGTCATCAGCAGATAACATGCGAAATACATCATTGCTGTTATCAGCCATGGCCACTGACTGAAACTGATGCAAAAGCTACCTGTAATGAAGCAAACAGTGAACAGAAAACAACTCGTGCTATGTAGCATGGTCCACAATAGTGTACGTATGCCTGTTTTACAGAAAACTGCACTGTCGAAATTTCTGTAGAAAATGACGAAAACACCTGTGCAGAACTTAAAATGCAAAAACGGAGCCCGAAACGACCTCAGATGTGATTTTTGAGAACGCAAAGCCCTTTGGCCTTAATTGCAGAGTATAGGGACCTGCAAGCGCTCGTGAAAGCTCACCTCAATCGGAGAACGTGAGTCGGAGGTGCTGGCGGCGTAGCCCTGGGAGCCGATGCCTGCTCTGATACCAATTGTTGAAATTAGGGTTGTAGGAAAGCACACAAAGCTTGGAGAAGAAGAAGCAAGAATGCACACAACACACAGTGTATTAGATTGTGTCAATGTACAAAAGATAAGTTAGCCCTAGAGTGATGGGCGTATATACAAGTCGGGAGAAAAAACCTCCTAAAGAGGGAAAAAGTGCCCCGGCAGTCCTAAGTGTGTTCACACACATCACTGCCTATATATATATGGCAACAATTCAACCCTTAGATCCCTTCAAAATTTATCCATATGTACTTAAATTCTTTATTAACATTTAACATGTGTTGTGAATGAGTGAGGAAGTGAGCATGTATGTGTGTGCATGCACACACACACACACACACACACACACACATGCACGCATGCATGCATACACTCATGCATCTAACGCTATGTATGCATGTCATCATAGTTTATGCATTATAGATAAAATCATCAATAGTTTAACAAATAAAATTTCTTTTTTAAAAAAGTGTTACTAATCATAATAAAACACTATTACAGGAGCGGGTTAATTTTTGACGTTTTTTTCTGACAGATTTGAACATGTAAAAAATCCCCGAAAACATCGATATAGAACCATTGATATGCACGTCAATATATTCGTCGAAAATAACAGTTATTTTTCAACCACGATTTTGACGCTTATTATTTAGGACGCGGATTTTGATGCTGACAACAACACTTATTACGACTGGTATTTTGACTTTGACAACGACGTGTTTGCGCGACTACAATTCCAATAGTTATATCGATGGATGCAGGGTTTTTTTTTAAATGGTACACCCAGGTGTAGTCCTGGAGCTGGGTGTACCTGTATACCAGTTTTATAAATTATATCCATGTTCTCTACTGAAAGGTCATGAAACGATAATTTTTATTAAGTAACAAAAGTTACATAGCTCATAATGGAGCCAACAAAAAGTACACAAAAAGAGGAATAGAGCAGACAAAAAGTACACAAAAGAGGCCCGACTCTTATACATAGGACCTAATCATCATCGTTGCCCTCACTCTATCGTTGCTGTGACCTCCATTGTAACTCAACCTGAGAGATTTTGAAGTGAATGCAATTAAGTGTGAGAGAGAAACACAGAGAATGGAGGGATTTCTAAATACTGAAAGACATCACTATTACAAGCAGGTTGATTCTCATTTTTATTAAGTAACAAAAGTTACATACCTCATAAACGGAGCCGATAAAAAGTACAAAAAAGAGGTATATCGCCGACAAAAAGAAGTACATAAAAGAGGCTCGACTCCTGTATGTAGGACCTAATCGTCATCGTTGCTCTCCTTTAAGGGGTAAAAATTTAGAAATGACACGTGAAGAAAAAACTAATTGAAGGGTGGAAAATGTAGAGGTTTACCATATTCACCACATCTGTCCAATTCAGGTCATGGCCCTCTTGCTCAAGTTACTCGTCGAGAAGGGCATATGTCCCGTGCATTAGGATGTCCCTTTCCTCCGCATCACTCATAGCATGACCGACCAGTCATAGCTGGAAGTATGAAGCATGAGTACTTATTAAAAAAATGAAATGCCCACTATGCCAAAAAAAAGTGAGTGATATGTGCATTAACACTTACAAAGTAGGTGTGAAAAGCATCCCAGCCATCACTTCTAAGATGGGAGCTCCCTATGCTCTCCATTCGCTTCATTGTGGTCTCCTCCTGCTTATACCTTTGGGAATTTGCATGGTGCTTTCTACACTCCTCTTCCCAAATCTCTTTTGAGCAATTCCAAGGCTTTTGTCCTCCTAAATTTACCTTGCGTGTGATTTCGTTGCTCCAGTGCTTCATCACATTCACCATGTGATGTTTATCTATCTAGGATGGACCTCTTCACTACTTGGTACTGGCATAAACTCACTTTTGATTTAATTCACAAGTCATTCCTTCTTGGATCTATCAAGTTTATGCCATGTACTCATGTAATCGTGAGCAAAGGTTACATGGCATAACACGTGGATTCGAGACTATTAAGAGACTAAGGTTATGTAAAAGGGGAGGAGAAGGGTGTGTGTGTGAATGGACGTATGGTCCACTAGCTCATCTATTTAAAGGTGGAGCTAGAAGGCATTTTATGAGCATGAAGCTTAGTTGTATTTTGAGCAACTTAATAAGCAAGATCTTTTCTTGTATTTTGTGAGTCTCTCTCCTCCACATATTTGATCTATTTCATGAGCACCACGAAATTCTAACATGGTATCTAGAGCTTGGCAAGATTAGGTCATTTTTGTGGTGTAGAATAGGTCAATTTTATTCCTTTTTTTTTTGTGGAGCTGAACCTCCTGCCAATGGAGGAGCTCTAGCATCTTGTGGAGGCAAGAACTCGTCGAGCTCTCAACTAGGAAAGTGAAGAAGACCTCCAGGCGCTCAAGTTCGTACAGCCAATTGATGGTTTGCAACTCTCTCAGCCGCGTCATTGCCGTCTGAGCAGGCCGATGCACGTTTTTTGAAGCACTATTTTTTGTACAACCATTCGTCGTGTGTAGGCGATTGCAGGCTATGTGGGCTTAGGCTTTTGAAGCCCATAGTCTCAAGTATCTACAGCTTAGAGATCATCCCCAATGGCTGCTCCACGCGTGCGCTAGAGTCAAAAAACCAGGCTGCTCACTTGGTAGCCATTGAAGCTTCCATTAAGGCTTCAAAATCAAGTGTCCTTTTTGCACTAATCCTCTCCTCTTAGCTTCAAATCTCTTAAGTGCTTCTTGCAATGTTTTTCTCCAGATTCTCTGATGTTGTGGGTATACATCATGAGGTGTTCATAAGCCTCATTGTCATCAAGCTTCATTAACATCTTCAAGTGTACAAAGCTTCTCAAAGTGTGCTTATAAGCACTAACAGTGTTGATTAACACTAATGAGGCTACTAATCCAACAAAGGGAAGCCATTCCAAAGTGTTTCTAAGAGTGTTCTTAAACACTAATGGTGAATCTAACCACCAATGCAAGTGTCATTAGTAGATGCTAGAAATGTGCTTTTAAGTACTAATAGTGTTGCTAAACACTAATGGTGATCTTAATCACCAAACAAAGTGTTCTTTGACACTAATAAAGCTAATCTCCATCAGAATTAGTGGTTGGGCATAGTGCTAAACCATAAACTTCACCATCTTAATCTCCTTTTTTATGCAACATCCTTGGCTTGATTAAGGGTTGTTGCACTCTCATAAGCCTTTCTCCTTCTACTTAAGCCAAAACATCACAAATTTCTGGTTTTTTCTTCTTCATAAATCAACCCATTACTCTCTAATAATCTCCTTCAATACCTAATGTCAAAGGACAACACCCAAATTAAGAAGTTCTCTGGAGAGGGCTTCCACACTTGGCAAGTTCTTGTCAAGTACAAGATGATGTCCAAAGGTTTTTGGCCATTCATCTTTGGCACTAAGGTTATTGATCGAACTAAGGCTCAAGATATTGAAGATGATGAGAGGGAACAAGCCATCATCATGCTTCATCTTGATGAGGCTCTCATTTACCATGTGGACCAGCTTTCAACTGCAAAGGAGAAATGGGATGAGCTTGACAAGCTCTATGGAGCTCATGGTAAGAATTCCAAGATCTCACTTAACATTGAATTTTTCAGCTTGGAACTCAAAGAGGGAGACTGCATTGGAGCCTTCATCTCTCACTTGAAGGGCCTTATGGCTCAGCTTGCATCAGTGAATACGAGAATGAATGAAGATGATGTAGTGGATGTTTTGCTACCCCACCTTAGTCACCACCCTGAAGAACATACCTAATCCCACCCTTGAAGGAGTCATTTAATCTTGTCTTGATGAAGAAAAGAGGCCAAAGGGAGGAGTTGAATCTTCAAATGCAACAACTTCATCAAAGATATCGAACAAGCTTTGTCACATCAAGTGATCAAAGTAAGATGTGTCCATTGCAAAAAGGTGGGTCATTTGGCAAATAATTGTTGGATCAAATATCCCAACAAAATGAAATATAGCAAGTGTAAACAAATGGGACATATCACTTCCAAATGTCCTAACAAAGAGTCAGAAGCTAACTTTGTGCCTCTAACTCCACTGAGAAATTGTTTTCAATCTCAATGTAACCACACCTATATTCCTAACCTTGTACGCCTAACGTTATAAAGACATCCTATGTCCAATACCACCTATTCTAATTTTTTCATAGTTGGTATTGAGGGGGGGTATTAAGAGACTAAGGTTATGTAAAAGGGGAGGAGAAGGGTGTGTGTGAATGGACTTATAGTCCACTAGCTCACCTATTTAAAGGTGAAGCTAGAAGGCACATTTTATAAGCATGGAGCAACTTAATAAGCAAGATCTTTTCTTGTATTTTGTGAGTCTCTCTCCTCCACATTTTATAAGCATGAAGCTTAGTTGTTATAAGCATGAAGCTTAGTTGTATTTTGAGCAACTTAATAAGCAAGATCTTTTCTTGTATTTTGTGAGTCTCTCTCCTCCACATATTTGATCTATTTCATGAGTACCACACTTCTCTTTTACAAGAGAAGGATAGTGAAAAGATCAAGGACTCTCCCTCCACTATACCACCTACTCACGGATAACCACTCCTAACTTGACTTAAACAGCATTCTAGATGGCCTACAATAATGTCCCATATCTCTATGCATAAGCCTAAACCCTAAACTTGACACCCAAGGGTGCAATAAACATGAGGTTGCATAAATAAGAGAGATTACCATTACAATGTCAAGGTGAAGGAGAGGACGACAACACAAGAAGGCTCTAACAGAAGAATGCTTAAAGCTTCAAAAAATGAGACAACATGTGATATTAGAACATTGTTGAGACCTTCTACAATACTCCTTAGACAAACAGGGTGGATAGTGTCCCTTTTGGATGATACCTTTTTAGGACTTTCCACATGCTCCCTACTATTAAAGCCAAAGGCAACTTCTCTTTTACAAGAGAAGGATAGTAAAAAGATCGAGGGTTCCCCCTCCACTACAACCACCTACTTGCGAATAACCACTCCTAACTTGACTTGAACAACATTCTAGATAGCCTACAATAATGCCCCATATCTCTATGCATAAGCCTAAACCCTAAACCCAGCATGAGGTTGCAATAAACATGAGGTTACATGAATAAGAGAGCTTACCTTGACAATGTTAGTCGAAGGAGAGGACAACAATGCAAGACCTACAAAATATAACATGAGAAAAAGTGATTAGTTACACATTTAAACTTCATACATGCATAGCCTATACATAAGGGCTTATGTATCAGGCTATTACATAAGCCTATGCATAAAGACTTATGCATAAGCCTGTGCATAAGGCTTATGATGAATAAGCCTATTGTATAAGGGCTTATGCATAAACCCTAAACCCTAAGCCTGTGCATAAACCCTAAACCCTAAGCCTATTGCATAAGGGCTTATGCATAAGCCTATATGCATAAGAGCTTATGCATAAGCCTATAAGGGCTTATGCATAAACCCTAAACCCTAGGCCTATGCATAAACCCTAAACCATAAGCCTATTTCATAAGGGCTTATCCATAAGCCTATTACATAAGGGCTTATGGATAAGCCCTATTTCATAAGGGCTTATCCATAAGCCTATGTATAAGGGCTTATGCATAAGCCTATTGCATAAGGGCTTATGCATAAATCCTAAACCCTAGGCCTATGCATAAACCCTAAACCCTAAGCCTATTGCATAAGGGCTTATCCATATAAGACTTATGCATGAGCCTATTGCATAAGGGCTTATGCATAAGCCTATATGCATAAGGGCTTATATATAAGCTTATTGCATAAGGGCTTATGCATAAACCCTAAACCTTAAGCCTATGCATAAACCCTAAACCCTAAGCCTATACATAAGGGCTTATGCATAAGCCTAGATGCATAAAGGCTATGCATAAGCCTATTGCATAAGGGCTTATGCATAAGCCTAGATGCATTAGGCATGTATGCATAGAGTAGTATGCATAGAGGTAAAAACCTAAGCAAGAGCTTGCAAGACTATGCATAAAGTTGTCAAGGTAAACCTAATCAAGAGGCTTTATAGGCCTCTATTGCATTAGCCTAAACCCTAAGCCTATTGCATAAGCCTATTACATAAGGGTATATGCATAAGGCTATTGCATAAGCCTATGCATAATGTGAGGTTCCCGCCTACGCTCCGGGGCTCTTGCCCCCGGCGATGGAAGCGGCGTCAGCCTCCCACGCGGGGCAGGGGTCCTGCACACTCGGGGCCACGCCCGCGGATGTCCAGGATGAGAGGCTAGCCCGGGGCCCGAGGGGCGGTCCCCGAGACCGGGCCCGGAAGACTCCCCTCACCTGGAAGGCACGAGTGATTCCGCCAGGAAGGTGAAAAATCTTTTAACTAGGAGATTACTCTAACGAGTCAAGTCTTGACTAAATTAAACTGATCTGACCAAACCTGAAGTCACATGGTCAGATCAAGAAGTGACTTGCACTTGGTCAATGGAATCACCGCTTTTTTCCTCATTTTCGCACAGTTGATGATTCCTTCCCACAGAACAAGTTCTTCTCAGGATTTAAACTGATTAACGTAACTAATCATATCTAGTTGTTTCTCAGGAATCCTCTGATCTAGCCTAGCCCATGGGTTACCCAACTACCCGACCCCACTGAATTGGTGGGATTCCTTTATAAAGATTTGATTGGGTTTTTGCTCGAGTACCAAGGAAAAGAGTTCCCAAGCCCCCTAGCCGGTGATTCATACAAAAATCAAATAGGCACACCACATACACACCCAATATGAAATTGCCATTTATAACAGATTCGATTGGCTTTAAGACAATCCTTGAATAAAATCATAATATTTCCGATCATCATTTTTCAAAATTCCAAGTCCATTGTATTACAAAAATGCATCATCTGAACTCTCCGTTGAAAACTAGCGGGCCAACCAACGAGATCCAATATCAAATTTTTGTTCCCAAAAACCTTTCCTTTTTGTTCATCAGATATCTTCCTCGACGTATGCCTGGGTGTCCTAACAAACAACCGCGAGCCCGTGCATCGTCTGGTCAGAACCCTCTAGGATCCTCCTTAGGTGTCCTAGCACTTCACTCAGGGGGGCGGTCCCTCCGAGACCAGGCCCGGAAGACCCCTCGCCCAGAAGGCAGGGGCGATTCTGCCAGGAAGGTGAAAAATCTTTTAACTACGAGATTACTCTAACGAGTCAAGTCTTGACTAAATTAAACTGATCTGACCAAACGTGAAGTCACATGGTCAGATCAAGAAGAGACTTGCACTTGGTCCATGGAATCACCGCTTTTTTCCTCATTTTCGAGGCACAGCCGATGATCCCTTCCCACAGAACAAGGTATTCTCAGGATTTAAACTAATTAACGTAACTAATCGTATCTAGTTATTTCTCAGGAATCCTCTGATCCAGCCTAACCCCATCCGGCCCATGGGTTAGCCAACCACCCGCCAACCATTGAATTGGTGGGATTCCTTTATAAAGATTTGATTGGGTTTTTGCCTGCGTATCAAGAAAAAGAGTTCCCAGGCCCCCTAGCCAGCGATTCTTCATACAAAAATCAAATAGGCACACCACATACACACCCAATATTTATATAACAGATTCGTCTGGCTTTAAGATAATCCTTGAATAAAATCATAATATTTCTGATCATCATTTTCCAAAACTCCAAGTCCATTGTATTACAAAAATGCATCATCTGAACTCTCCATTGAAGACCAGCTGGCCAACCAACGAGATCTAATATCAAATTTTTGTTCCCAAAAACCTTTCCTTTTTGTCCATCAGATATCTTCCTCAAAGTACGCCTGGGTGTCCTAGCAACCGTGAGCTCGTGCATCGCCTGGTCAGAACCCTCTAGGATCCTCCTTAGGTGTCCTAGCACTTCACTCAGGGACTGCTTCGTCGGCCCTCGCCCATCGTACTGGAAGCACACCATTTTAACCGTACCGAGACTGGTCAAGACCTCGGCAGGCTTTGCCGTGGGCGACGTCCCTTGACGACTCCCCGCCAATCGTTCCAAGGAACCTCCTTTAGAAAAACATAAGCCAAATGCTTCCTCCAGCATTCTGGCGTAAAACAGTCCTTTGAATAAAAAACAGAGTTTCCAATGCAAGTGAGATTCTAGTTTGAGATTGGTTTCAAAGACCCTTTTTCCAATAATTCCTAGTTTCAATAATGAGGATCCTTGATCTCTCATGAGGGTAATCTACCCGTCATTTTATCCATTTATCCAACTAGATTCTTGGTGAGATTGGTCAGGGAAAAACTAGATTAGTTCCAGTAGTCTATTCTTTGGATTTAGTAACTGGAATTGGTCATGAAGTTTTTGTCTGAATTAGATCGAGAGAAGGACAATTTGGTTTATTGTCCGACCTCACGTAGTCTAACTAAATTCATTCAGTTTAGTTCTACCAGGATTCCTTTCAACTTAGAAACATCTAGTTTTTGGGTAAATATCCATTTAGTGATTTTTCCAATTCAATCATCCAAGATTTTCTTTTTCCCACATAAATTCTCAACCTTAATTCATTAGGTAGAATTATGATAGAAATTCATCTTTTGACATTAGAATTTAATTCAACTCCATATTTTCTCAATTATCATGAAAATTCATCTTTTAACTAAAATATCAATACCTATTTTTTTGAATAAACTTGAAGTCCTTCTTTTTCTCATTTCAATGAGTGCAATCCAATTATCATGGGAATTCCTCTTTTCGCTAAATTAAATCTATAAAAATTCTTCTTAAAAATTACATAAAAATAACCATTAATTCCTTTAAGCTAAAAAATCCACTTTTCTCATCTAAACATTTGAATTCCAATATAGTAGGAATTCCTCTTTTATCTTAAAAATTTATCTATACAAAAAGATAAATTTAACTATATTTTCTCTTAAAAATTTTAAAAAAAATCTTCATTAATTCCTACTAGGAATTACACTTTCTTCATTTAATCAATTGGATTCCAATATGGTGGGAATTCCTCTTTCATCATAAAAATTTATCTATACAAAAAGATAAATTTAACTATATTTTCTCTTAAAAATTAAATAAAAACCTTCATTAATTCCTTTGCACTAGGAATTATACTTTCCTTATTTAAATATTTGAATTTTTATATGGTGGGAATCCCTCTTTCATCATAAAAGTTTATCTATACAAAAAGATAAATTTAACTAAAATCTTTCATAAATTATACATTATTTTAGCATTCTAATTTTATTCTCTAAATCATTGGATACATGGATTTCCAATGTCTTGGGGATTACTCTTTTAACAAAAAAATAAATTACCAAAAATTTCTCTTTTTTCTAATTTACTAATTATGCATAATCATAAAAATAAAATTTTTCATGATTACAATGAGAATCATTCAATTAATCTAGGATGATAATTCCTAGAATATGGTAGGAAGTCCTCTTTTCATATTATGAATGAAAATATTTTATGTATTTATTTTACAGAAATTTTACCATAGCTCCGCTGATAATTCTCAATTTAATCGAGAGAATGAAGTTTAATATTATTATTATGATTAGAATGACCACTAGAGAGAATGAAGTTTAATATTATTATTATGATTAGAATGACCACTAATTGGATCTTTATCCAATTATGGATTGATTCATAATTTCTCTATAAGATAAATATCATAAAAGCATTAAAAACCCATTATTTTGGCCTCCAATTAGACAAGCATAAAAATTACTTTTGGATTAGAGAAATGCTTCATGAGAAGCTTCATTTGGATTGAGAATAGGTCATAGGAATGACCTTTATTTGGGGGGAGAGAGAGAAATGCTTAAAAACCATTAAAATTAAGCATAAATAAAAATTTATGTGTTTCTTTATTACAATACATTAAAACATTTCAATAATATTCAAAAGCCATTCAAATTCAAGCTTCTCAAGCTTGAGATTGGTTGAGAAGAAAGAAACATTTAGAAATTATAGAAAAAAGACCATAATCCACTCTTTACCTCTTAAAATGCTTGATTCTTTAGTCATTGTAGAGGCCCCCAACCAATCAATTGGTTTGGTATGTTGTGGGAGTCACCAAGGAAGCTTGAAGAGAGAGAGAGACGCTCCAATCTCTTTAATTTTGTAGAGGTTTTTAGAGGATAATAGAAATTAAGCTTAGTTTAGAGTAATACCGGCATAGTTTAGTTCACAGATAATAATACAAAGGAATGAGGGTTTATTTATAGGAGAGGGAGGCCACTAACTAAGTCCAACTAAGTTCTAGAATTTTTCAGCTTCAGTTTGGCTGAAGCTGGACAAGTTTTGGACTAGTTTGGTTCCCTTTTTGATTTGGTTTGATTTAGGAGAGAGGAGAGACAAAAATATCCAATTATTTTTTATTTTTAAACTCATCTAAGCATGTGAAATAGGCACCTCCTTAAAAGTCTCCCTTTTTCTTACACATGTGTCAAAAATGAATGATTACTCCAAAAAATCTCATTTTTTTATACACCATAATTTTTAACTAATAAACCTAGTAATTGGTCAACTCTTCATCTTATGTGGGCATTTACTCATTTTTGGGTATTTTCTTTTGTTCTTTGGATTTATTTTATCCCAACATGGATTAATCTTATTGGTCCATAGGAACCTTAATTGGACCATAATTTAAAAAAATCAAAAATCTAGACCCTTAGGCTAAGGTCTTCTGAATCAATTTTAATTCCAATTGCACCTTGGAAAATCTATTTTGATTTTCTGTTTTAGGGAAACATTTTTTTGATATTTGAAAAATTTATTTATCCAAAAATATCCCAATTTTGATTTACCACTTTCTAGAATTTTTTTATCTCACTATGCAAAACAAAGAAAAATGATATTTTTTTGTATTCAGAAACATAGAATGATTACAAGGGATTGAAGTAGAGGCTTATTTGATATTCAGGCTAAGGAGGAATCTTACACATAAGGGCTTATGCATAAGCCTATTGCATAAGGGCTTACGCGTAGAGCTTGAGCATAGGCCTTATCCATAAGCCTAAAGCAGAGCTTGAGCATATATGCAAGAAGCATGCATAGAGCTAGATGCATTAAGCATGTATGCATAGAGCTTGCATAGAAGTAAAAACCTAAGTAAGAGCTTGCACGGCCTTGCATAAAGCTTGCATAGAGGTAAACCTAATCAAAAGGCTTCATAGGCTTCTTACAATGGCTATGCAGCATAGAGCTTGCAAGAGGTCTATGCAAGCTCTATGTATAAGCTTCATGCAAGCTTACAAGTAGCTTATGCATAGTTCTAAGGATAAGCTCTATGCATGAGCTTCTTGCATAAACTTTATACAAGGAAAGAAGCCAATACAACATGCTTTATTTACCCACCTCCCCATCTTGGGGCCTCTTGTATACAAGTAAAAAAAAAGAAAAAAAAACAACAAAAGGAGCAAGGGTTTACGGTCCATATCTGGAAGTGAAGAGATTGTGTAAAGATAGGCAAACATGAAAATACACACAACACAAGCAAACCAACAAGAAAATCATACCATTAATAGAGCTTGGGAAGGCAAAGGAAACTTGAAGGTCCTTGCATAAGCTTGAAGCTTCAATCTCTTTGCTAATCTTGAAGCTCTATACATAAGCTTCAATCTCTTTGCCTAAGTTTAAGCCTTATGCATAGAGCTTGAGCATAATGCTTAAGCTTATGCATAAGCCTTAAGCATAGCCTTAAGCTAGATGTATGCATGCTTAAACCTAAGCTAAGCTACCCCAGCACCCAACCTTGAGTGCAATTATCAAAAGCAAAGCAAATAAACAAATAAAAACAAGAGAAAGGCGAAGGGCTACTTGGAATCTCAGCAAATTAGAAGCTACAAAACAAACACACAATTAGAAGCTACATATTAGAGACACACAATTAGAAGCTACATATTAGAGACACACATAAAAAATTTTTGAAACAAGAAAGGATGGGGGAAGGGAGAGGAGAGAACCTACTAATTTTTGGAGAGGACAAGTCTTCAAACCTTTGAATCAAGCTTTTAAGCTTTCAATTCTTGCCTCCATCTTCCTCCATTTTCAATTCTTGCCTCCATCTTCCTAGATCCTTGCTTCCATCTTCCTAGATCTTGATCCTTGCTTCCATCTTCCTAGATCCTTGCTGTGATAACAATTGTGATAACACTGTCATGGATCTAATTTTTAGGAAAATAGAGTTAAAAGAAACTTGCAAGAATTTGATTAAATCAAATCAAATACCTTAACAAATACCACATGTTCAACATATTCAATATTTGAGTGAAAACCAAATAATACTTAGCTCACAAAGCATGACTCCAAGATTGGGTGCAATCATCCCCCCCCCTCATGTGTGTGGCCTCTCCCCACACATGAGTATTTACATATTACTTTATTCCAAATTAGGCCATAGCCTCCAAAAATACAAAAAGGTGCTTTTCTTGCATGACACTCTCTTATGCTCAAAATTGAGTGCCCATAAATTGAGGCTAGGGTTGAAAGCATATCATGCTTTACAAAATATTAAAGCTCAAGTCCATGCTTGATAAAGTAAGGCTTTCCAAATAAATCAAAATGTGCGCAAGCTAGCACATGTATATACAAAGCTTATTTATAAAAATGATGTGCCAAGTAATAATCATGTGCGAATTCTCCTCAATCTTTGGAATCCTCTTCACCTACCAACAAAAATTGGTAAACAAATATTACATAAGTATACAAACCATAACCATATACATGTTTGCCAGGCGTAAGTAACCCAAGAATCACCCTTCCATACAAACCAACTGAAATAAACATCAGAGGCCCCAAACATACGTCAGTATCTACCAAACATATTAATATTTATAATGGCGTCACCCATGATATTAACATGATTTGGCTTGATGCAAAGATAATCCAAGCATCCTTGAATTATCTAAGAGGGTAGAATAATATTTTTAAGAGAGCTTAAAATATATTCCCATAACATGGACTTTGCTTGAGGATACAAACATTTGTACACTTTTGGACTTTGTTTACATCATTCTAGTTGTAGAGGATACAAACATTTGTACACTTCTTGAATTTGCTTACATCATTCTAGTTGTAGAGGATACCATCCCTGAGTAACTCAAGTTAATTTTTGAGCATTTGTGATAACACAAGTAAACTCAGTTCTAGAGCTACATAACTATTTTATATGTCTATCAAAATGCCCCTCTACCACCTTGCCTCTCAAATCCACTTGTTTACATGCATTCCCCTCCACCCACGCACCCACCCTTGTCTCCCTCTTATAAAAAAAAGTAACTATAATATACTTTAAATATTTTTCCAACAAAATTAATATATTTTGATAGTGTAGCACAATTATAATACAGAAAGTATTGTGGCAATTGAAATATTTAGTGATTCAAGAGACACAAGATGGGACTGTTATTGTGGCTTGCTACTCACATTACCTCCATGCTCAAATTCTTGAGCAACTTGAAGGGTGAAAATAAGTGCTTTTCACTACTACAGGATGACCCATTTCTGATGGCTAGTTTCAATGGTGGCCGCACTGTCGAAATACCCATCAATGTAAATGTTGAAATAAAATGTCCAAATGATCGTCAAAATAACTGATGAAGATAAATGTCAAAATAAAAGTTGGTATGTGTCAAAAAGCCAAAAACTCTCTTTTTTTTTATCAGGCCACCAAAAAATTTAAAATTTGAATGTGAATTAGAATTTAAAAATAAACTTAAGTGACCGCCATCAAAATAACCATCGCAAACACCTTTGAAACATGCATCGAAAACACATTCTATCGATGCATATTTCATTGCTTTTTTCAACGGGCGGTTATTTTGATGCTAGTATCAACGCCTGTTTCAACGACTATTTCGATGATGCTGGGAATTATTAACAGAACCGCAGCACCTCACTATTAGCATTTTCGAAACTTAGTTCCTCTAAAAGAATAGCCATCTTTATGGCTAAATCCCTTGAAAAAGGATACTTCTCAATGATAGTCTCTTAATTCAAAGCTAAACTCTAGGCTTGATAAGCCAGAGATTAAAAAAAGGCAAAGACCAAAGGATAAAGGGGGTAGCAAATGGCAACGACCAAAGGATAAAGGGGGTAGCAAATGGCAAAGACCAAAGGATAAAGGGAGTAGCAAATGGCAACGACCAAAGGATAAAGGGGGTAGCAAACCACTCTCCAGAAAACCATTAAACTACATTCTTCTTGAAAAGTGGTTTTTCCAAATTTATAACCTCTCTATCATCTAGCAGTATGGATTGAATCAACTATTGAAGGAGGTTTGAGCTCAATCTTCAAATTGCTAAACCATTGCAAGTTGATCAAATCCATAATGGAGGGTCCTTGATTATCTACAAACCAATTCTTTTGAAAAGCGCTTAATGGCAGCTTGCAGGGTAATTACCTTTTGGAAAATTCAAAAAAAGAGAGCTTATATTTGTGCTTTAAGCTCAATCAAATTTTGGGCCTTCTTCCTTTCTCCACGACGGGGGTGGAAGCGGTAGCATGAAATCGCCACAATTTTTCTTTTTTTACAGCCGCGCTATGCAAGCTCCAGAGAGAAGACACTGCTTATTTTTTTTCAAAGCCACTAAGCTTTGTTAAAAGGTTAATAGTATAAGCTTTGTTTTTATTTTATTTTTTAATTAACATAATGAGCTTTAAAGCCTATTATATTATAAGCTTTTATAATAAAAGCTTATATAAGCTTATAAAAGCTTATCTTCAAGGAAGAAGAAGAAGGGCTTTGCCCAAAGGAAAAATTCAGGAAAATTTTAGTCTCCTCAAAAAATTTCAAAAAGACCCTCTTTTCTTTTTCAAAAATTGGAAGCCTCATGCAATAAAATTTTTGGAATTAAAGGACATCAAAGAAATATCGGCAAATTCTTGGAGGACGGTGCCAAGATGATGATCCAATGGATGATGAACTCAACGATTTAAGAGCTAAGTTCTCTGTCTCCATTTATTTATTTGCATTATTAAATCACACTTTCTTTATCTATTTATTTGCAATGGCCACTCTACCTACACTACCCACTCTATTTATTTGTAATGGCCACTCTACTTGCACTACCCACTATGCAAGAGCAAATCTTAGCACTACAAGAGAAATTTGCTAGTGAGCGTGAGCTCTGACGCAAACTAGAGCGACGTTAAAGTGAAGTATTCCAAGCACAAGCGTGACTCTTTTGACTTTGACGAGGATGAAAGATCATGTTAGGTGCACTGTCAAAGCTACCTTGCGTGCTTAGAGTTCCCAGAAAGATTCACGAATCATGAAAGATGTTCACTTTTTAGAATTATGATGGCAAGAAGGATGCACGAGTTCTTATCGCATGGCTTAGCTAATTAGATAACTATTTTTCAGGTAAAAAGTTCTTGAAAAAGGATAAAATTAAATGTGCTTGTAATCACTTAATCGAAAGTCCAAAGTGCTGCTTTATGGTGGAATGTCATCTCAATTTCATCAAGCAGGGTAAACATCGACCTTCAACATGGAAGTCCAGTTCCATAAACTCTTAAAGAAGCACTTTCTACTGTCTTAGTACAAGGCTAAAGTGCGCCAATGATGGGACACTCTACGTCAGATTGAGAAAGAGAATGTCCAAGCCTACATTTACAAATTTTGGGACATTCTGTTACAGGTTCAAGTGATTGAAAAAGTCAAGGAAAAAGAGCAATGAAGGAAATTCATTGTTAGACTTAAGTCTACCATTAGGGATAAAGTTAATATGTTTCATCCGCATTATCTTAGTTCTGCTATGGATCTCGCTTTAAGACATCTACTTCTAGAGATTTCAAGATGCAGGATGTCTTTTGCAAAGTCTTCTAAACCTTCTTTTCCTTCTAGTACTTTTGATAAATCTAGGATGCATAAGGGTAAAGATGTGATTAAAGGAGATGCTCGGAAGGACAATAACAACAAACCCTCGAATGGTCAACCAAAGAATTGAGTCTTCAAATGTTACAAATGTCACAAGGAAGGACACCTTGCGTAAGATTGTCCTGAGAAGAAGAAGAATTCTGCATCGGTGGCTCGACTCAACGTTATTGAAGAAGATGACGATGATTCTTTCAAGCAAGAGGGTAACTCTAATCTTGATTATTCAGATGAAGGTAAGTTTTCAATTCATTCTTTATTGAAAATTCAAGGCAAAATAAAAGGAAAATCAATTTCTATATTGCATGATGATGGTAGCTCGCATGATTTCATTTCTGAAAAAGCATTAAAAACACTTGACCTATATGCATTAAAAGCACTTGACCTATATGCATTATACTCTAGTTACAAAGTAAAAGCTGTATTTCAAGGTACTAAGTACAATTGCACAAAAGAGGTTTAGGATTTAGAATTGGAAATGGGTTCACTTTTCTAAAAGAAAAGAGAACATTCCTAGTCGCTCCTTTACAAGGTGTGGATGTCATGTTAGGTATGCCGTGGAGACATGAGCATAATCCCTAGATTGACTATGAAACTCATACCATGTGGTTAAAAAAAGATGACAAAGTAATTTATCTCCAATGTCAGACACCAAGGGTGACCCAGGTCCATTTTTGACTCATGCCCGAGCAAAAAGAGCTGTACGAAAAAAGTAGAAGATATTTTTTATTTTTGTCAACCAGCTTACTACTCAGGATGACTCCAAATCAAATGTGTCTCGTGACCCTTTCATCTCTAAGTTCTCTAACTACTTTATGGATGACTTACCTCCTAGCTTACCCAAGCCTCGTCTAGAAGACCATAGGATTGAAATAATTCCTGGTAGCTCACCGCCATGTAAAGCTCCTTATCGAGTCAACTTGCTTGAGAAAAAAGATATCCAAAGGCAAGTCAAAGAACTATTAGAGAAAGAATTGATTAGACCCAGTAGTTCTCCATATTTGGTGCTCAGTTCTTCTCGTTAAAAAGAAGAATGGAACATATCGATTATCATGCACTAAACAAGATTACTATCAAGAATCGATATCCGATACCTCAAGTGGATGACTTGTTAGATAATCTCAAGGGAGCTCAAATCTTTAGCAAGATTGACCTAAAGTCTAGTTATCATCATATTCGAATGGATGAAGGAGATATCTTCAAGACTGCCTTTAGAACCCAAACTAGTCATTATGAGTTTTTAGTTATGTCATTCCTTTTGACTAATGCTCCGGCTACTTTCAACAAAATAATGAACATGATATAATATTCTTGAAATATAAAAAATTTATTGTAGTGTTTTTTGACGATATCTTAGTTTTCAGTAAGAATCATCAAGAATATAAACAACATTTAGAAAACGTGTTCTCACTTCTTCAAGAGAATCAGCTCTATGTCAATTTTGAAAAGAGCAAATTCTTTTAAGATGAAATTGAATATCTAGGACACATTGTTTCTGTTGGAGTAGACCAAAAAAAGATCAAAAGCATTGCTAATTGGCCTAGAACACGTGATATTCATAAACTCCGATCTTTGCTTAGATTATGTAGTTACTATAGGAAGTTTGTTAGAAATTTTACATACATTGCACATCCTTTGACCGAACTTCTTAAGAAAGCTAGATATTTTGATTGGACAAGTATACATGATTATTAACTTCTTTGAACTTAAGAAAGCATTGACCCATGCACCAATTCTTACACTACTAGATTTTCAACGACCATTCTTTGTTGTAGTTACTGATGCAAGTGGACAAGGTTTTGGTGTTGTTCTTATACAAGATGGACATCCTATTTCTTATGAAAGTTGTAAGCTCAAACTAGCAGAAAGAAATTACAGTATATATGACAAAGAATTAGCTGCTATTGTGCATGCTTTAAGACTTTGGAAACACTATTTAATCTGAATTCTTAATCAAGACCGACCAGCAAAGCATTCATCATTTGTTGACCCAACCATTGATCTCTGATCGACATATCAAATGGGCTTCATTTATTCAAAGTTTCAACCCATGATTTAATATCAATTAAGCAAAGAAAATTTTGAGATGCTTTAAGTAAACATCTTAGTGTTCACAACATTTCCATTATTCAAAGTGAACCATTGAGCCCTATGAGAGAATCCTATAATAAGGATCCAAATTTTCCTGAAGTTTGGAATAAACTTAGAGACAATAATTGGAACCCTATTGGTGATTATTCAGGCTATGATGGTTATCTTTTCTTCTAAAAGAGATTGTGTATTATGCAACCTTTCAGACAATTCATATTGGAGGAAATGCATCAACCACCATATATGGGTCATCAAGGTGTTTCAGGTACTCTACAATTAGTCTTCTACAATTAGTCTCTAGAGAATTCTT
The DNA here is from genome assembly GCF_041138505.1 of Cibotium barometz. NCBI lineage: Eukaryota > Viridiplantae > Streptophyta > Polypodiopsida > Cyatheales > Cibotiaceae > Cibotium > Cibotium barometz. The sequence continues at coordinate 29,872,894 of NC_141055.1, read as the reverse complement.
TTAGCCTTATCTTAAACAAGATGTAGCAAAATTTGTGGCTAAATGTTTTGTTTGTCAAAAAATTAAAAGCTATAAAGTTAAGATCCAAGGACTTCTTACTCATCTACCAATCTCTAATGATACTTGGGGATAAATATCTATAGACTTCATTACAGGTTTGCCTACTACATCTAGTCATAATGATATGATTTGGACTATAGTTGACCGTTTAATTAAGCAAGCATATTTATTACCTTGTAAGAAAACTTTGACTTCTCAACAAGCTACGATTATGTGTATCAAACAAATCTTTGTACGTCACAGGTTGCCAAAAGTCATTGTTTTTTACAGAGACTCAAGATTTTGTGTAACTTTTGGATCACTCTTTTTTCCAACTTAGACACGAAGATAGATTTTTCCACATCTTTCCATCCAGAAACGAATGGACAAAATTAGGTTACTAATAGTACTATATTGGATCTAGTCAGAGCCTATGTTTCCCAACAACCTAATTCATGGGATAAGTACATTCATCTTCTCCAGCTTGCTTACAATAATATTCCTCATTTGACTACTAGTCGAGCACCTTTCAAAATTGTGTATGGAAAACCTTTGCCTATTCTGGCAACTAGACTTTCTCACAAAATCAAAGCTACTAATCAATTCACTATCAATTTTAGTAGCAGTCTGAATGATGTAAAACATTCTATTGCTCATGCTCAAGAACAATATGTTAAGAAAGAAAATCATAAACATATAGCAATATCTTTTGAAATTAGAGATTATGTACTTTTGAGAATTGAAAAGCGTCGACTTAAGAGTGTTGATAATTCCCAGCTGTTAAGCTTGCCCCAAGATTTTATGGACCTTTCAAGGTGATTCACAAAATCAATGATGTTGCATATAAACTTGAATTACCTTCTCATTGTGGCAGATTCATAACTCATTTCATGTCAATTTGTTTTAAAACCTTTCAAGGGATAACTTCCTAGTCATCTTGTGTATGAGGAGCCACATCTTATTGAGGACTAGGAAGAAGTTTTGCTTCCAGATGCTATCGTTGGTCATTAGATTATATCAACTCATACTAGAAATTGATATATCAAATATTTAGTAACTTTCCAAAATAATCCTCCGTGAAGATGCAAGATGGGTACTTGAGAAATATTTTTGTGCTTTCTATGAGATCCTCTATTCTTTTCAACAAACCCGCAATTGAGGGCAATGGCAAACTCAAGCAAGAGGAAATGTTATGGGAATATATTTTAAGCCCTCTTAAAAATATTATTCTACCCTCTTAGATAATTAGGGGTGTTAATCCAATTCTAGGATTAACAAGAGCTACCGCCATTATCTTACATCAAGGAGTCACCGTAGATACACCAAAGGGTCATACATTCAAGATATGAAGCAAAAGTGTCCAAAGCTACAACTTGTATGGGCGCCCGTAATGGTGTGATGGAGTATTTATGGTGATTCTTGCTTCAAGAGCGTGTGGAAGCAAGTTAGGATGAAGTCCTAAGTGATGTAATTCATGGATATATTATGAGAGTAGTCATTGTAATAGCATTAAGCCTCTTATGAGCCTAAAGTGCCCGGCCGACCATAGTTTAAGTGAGTGTGAACACTTATGGCCATGTATATAAGTGAATTTCTCTCATAATACAACTTGTATGGGTGCCCGTAATGGTGTGACGGAGTATTTATGGTGATTCTCGCTTCAAGAGCGTGTGGAAGCAAGTTAGGATAAAGTCCTAAGTGATGTAATTCATGGATATATTATGAGAGTAGTCATTGTAATAGCATTAAGCCTCTTAGTGCCCGGCCGGCCATAGTTTAAGTGAGTGTGAACACTTATGGCCATGTATATAAGTGAATTTCTCTCATAATACAAGATACTCTTCCATTGGGCAATTGAGTCTTGCTTTTGCTAATCCTCTTGCTAATCTCTCTCCCTAATGCTAGTGAGTGTGTGTGAAGAAGTGAGGTGAGAGGAGGGACGAGGACCCATAGTGCAATGCGGCGGTGTGACAATGCTCGCAGGAGGCGCGGTGGAATTGCTTCTCTAGGAGTTATAGAGCTTGGAGACCTTAAGGGTTACAAGCTCGGCCATTGGAAATATCCTCACAACAGTTGCGGTTCACCAGGTAATCCCTTTTTGGATGTGTTTCAACAAGGAGGGTTAGGGTGAGTCATAACATTTTTGGCGCTGCAACCGGGGAGCCATCCCTGGGCTTTTTCCATCGTTGTGTCTCTAATCTATGCATAACCCATTGCCCATTATCTTGATTAATGGTTTCCCATGAAAAAGATGTGGATTTGATGGGGTGATTTGTGTGAGATTTGTTGGTGTAGAATAGCTCTATTTTTTGTTTTCGAAAAGAATACTTTTTGCTTAACTTTTAGATTAATTTGTTATTTTGATTGTTGTTTTTGTGGTTTTTCATGTTCTTAGGGCTTGCACATAGTTTGTATTAGGCTTAGTTTTCATCAAACAATGCAATAGAATGCAATTTTTAGTGAATGTTAGCTCTCTTTAGTGTTAAACATAGAACTAAGATCATTAATTCTAGTTTAAGTGTGTGTTTGTTGTTGAATTTTTTTGGATTAGAGCATTAGCAAGCATTAGGAGTACCTTGATCTTTCAAAAAAAACTCAAAACCATCAAAAAACCATCCAAAACTTAAAACTTAAAACCATCAAAAACCCTTGAATTTGACGAACTTCTCTTAATGGACTGGTTTTTGTCATTAAGGGGGATTAATCTTGTTCAAGAGGCCAAAAATTTAGAAAATGTGTTAATTGCGGTCTAAATGGATCATATGAGTAGTCAAAATTGGTGTTTTTGAGTGTTTTGAGAGCAGCATCTACATGCATCAAAACACCTAATCATATCAATTTCTTCATTAATTGGAAAAATTTGACTCTCTTTGCTTAATTTTGCCTTAAAAGAAGAGACCATAATTAAGAGTCTAATTATTCTCCTATTTTAGATTAATTCACACAATTATTGATGCACAAAGATTAGCATTTACTTGCTCTATCCAATGATGTGCTCAATTGTGTGAGATTAATGGTTAATTAGAGTCCTTGATTAGTGAAAAAGAGAAAAAGATTAGTGAAAAGATTAATCTTAGATTAATTTTTAATCACTTTTTTACTTAACTCATTAAGGCTAATGAGCATTTAATGAGTAGATGCTCATGAGTTGTCAAAATTATCCATTTTGGGGGTCATTTATGAGGGGTGTAAGGGGTGTCATTAAAAGGTTGACTTTTTATCATCGGGTGGTAGCTTAGTTGCTAAGGTGTTTCGTTGTCAAAACCCAGGTTGTGGGTTCGAACCCTGGTGGCTACCCCGATTGATGCGCCTTGCCCCTGATTTGTGGGATAAGGGGGGTCCCATGGGTACTAAGCCCGCTCTTCTCTAATGCCAAACTTTTAAAAAAAAGGTTGACTTTTTTTATTCCCACTACTTTTTTGGGAAAATGCCCATATCCCTTTCATTTTAAATTCAAAAATATTCCCCCTAAAAAAAGAAAAAATTCGTATTTCCCACTAGACTTAAAAAAAAATCCGACCGTGAAAGAAATTCCGGCGAAAGAATTCTCACCGTGAAAGTGTAGGCCGTGAAAAGGTCCTTCGGTGAAAGTGCAGGCCGTGAAAGTTCAGATGTGAAAAAAAAAATGAATTTAATATTTCGTGGAGTCCAACGTGAAAACCTAAGGTTTCACACGAAAAAAAATGAATTTAATATTTTGTGGAGTCCAGCGTGAAAACCTAAGGTTTCACGCAGAAAAAAAAAATCAAATTTAATATTCCGTGGAGTCCGAAGTGAAAACCTATGGTTTAACGCAGAAAAAAAAATCAAATTTAATATTTTGTGGAGTCCGGCATGAAAACCTAAGGTTTCACATAGAAAAAAAATCGAATTTAATATTCCATGGAGTCCCACGTCAAAACTTAAGGTTTTACGTAGAAAATAAAATTTTAAAATATAAAAAATTAAATTTAATATTCCATGGAGTTCGGTTCACGGCTTCAAACATTGAACGTTTCACAGCATGAAAACCTAAGGTTTCATGCAGAAAAAATTAAAAAAATAATAAAAAAATTTAAAACTTGTGAAGTCCGTCAGTCTACGTGAAAAAGGGCTATAAGTATCAACCCTTTCCTGGATGCCCACACCCTGGATATACTGACTAGTGTAGGAAGGGGGTGGCCCAAGGACTAAGCGAGTCTCTTCCAAAACAAGAGCACTCACATATGGCCTCAATGATTCATATAGAAATACGATCGTACAAATTTTCAAAATTATGGCAAATATGACGGAATGACAGACCCTGTTCAATTCATTCAAATGTTTGAACAGAGATGTAAAGCCTTTGGAAATCCCAACTGCCCCGCTAAGGTACATACGTTGAACTTATTCTTAGAGAGAAAAGCTAGTCGATGGTTCATCACATTGATGCCGGCGCGATCAAGGCCAACTTCAAAACCTTGAAATCAGCCTTTATACATGGCTTTTCTAGACAAGGTGATCGGTGGAGTGCAACAACAGAACTCTATTCAATTGAGCGTTAACCCAATGAATCCATTAGAGATCTTATCCTTAGGATAAAACTCTTGGACTCACGTTGTGAGTCATGGGAAAAATTAAACGATGTTCAATTGAAGAGATGTTTCAATGATGGGCTTGAAGAATAACAGCTTACACAACTTGATCATTGTAACCAATCTAGAAACATTCGATCAATGTTGTAAAGAAGCAATCTGTTTAGATGACAACATGCTAGAAGATGATCATGCTATGAGGTTTTCCTCATCTAAACCAAGTGAAGAAATGGCAAAAGAAAGATCGGTCTCAGAATTGACGTTCCCAAAATTTTATGCAGCCTTGCTTAAAGCCTTACAAAAACCAACATCTCTAAGAGAGAATGAAAAACTTTAAAACCAAACATCCTTGATGCCTCTAAAAGTGAGGAACAAAATGCCTTGTGTTGAATGCAATCACTCTACGACCATCCCAATCCTCATTGTACATACAAGGCACATGTTCTTCTATACTGCATATATTGTAAAACCTTTGACCTTGATCCTAAAAAATATCCCGCTTCATCCACAATGCAATCACTACGACTATCCCAATCCTCATTATACATACAAGGCACATGTTCTTCTATACTGCATATATTGTAAAACCTTTGACCTTGATCCTAAAAAGTATCCCGCTTTATCCACAATGTACTCAAAACCTCCATCTCCTGTGCACCAAACAGAAATAGTCCAAAGGGTAGAAATTTCTCAAGAAGCAGTTAATCGAACGCTTCAGTGTTTCTATTATCGTGGACCTCACACAAGGTGGCAGACTGCACAATTTTGAATACTTCCATGCCCATAGTCTCACTGACACCTTGTTGCGAACTAATGTGTGAATGATGTGGCATTGATCACATGTTCCAAGATTGCCCAAGACGAGTTGCTTCAATGCAACTTGTCTCACAAAATACAACTCTTAACATCTTAAGTGTACAAAACGGACAACTAGCCACGGTACCCTTTAATGTGCTTACACATTTACAAGACAAGGCATGAGAAACAGTCAAAAAGAATGTAAAAGACAACACCTCAACATGGGTAGAAGAACACACGCTTTAAAACATAACCCAAAAGAAGGAGCAAAATTTTTTAAAACCAAGAAAAACAAAGGACAACAAACTGTCGAAACCAAGGTCGAATTAAAAAACAGCGAAAAGGAGCCTGTAGAGGACATAAACATAAAAGAGCCAAAAGCTATACATGATGCAGAAGAATGAAACAATAACCGAAACACCCATGGTTCCTTTGGAAGATTCTATCATGGTATGGTTGGATTTCCCTATAGGCAATGAGGTTAAGCATAAATGCACATTGATTAGCCCTCAAGCTAGTCATAACATCGTGAGACAATAGACACTTGGGTGTCATTTTGGGACAACCTAAACTCATCCCTACAAGAATCAATAGTCTTGCAAGAAGAGCCAATGGACAAAACATTGAAGTTCCAGGTTACTTTAAATACACTACTCAAACAATCGATGGGCGATATGAAATTTACATTCCATGTTATCCTAGATTCCCTTGAGTATGATGTGATCCTTGGTGGAACTTGGATAAGTGAATCGTTGTATTCAATAGACGAATCCATGCAAACACTCACCTTGAACACTCCTGCAAGCAATGTAAAATTGCTATTTACGGAAGGAAGAGACCTTGCAAAAGAGTTGGAGCTTCCAACATATCTTACTAAAAAGATACCTAGGATTCTGGCTGGATTGGAAATTGCAAATGAAATCACCATAGCTCAAGAACAACTTTATCCACCCACAAGAACACAATCTCATGACCCTCGAGCTATGGGATTTATGAGGTCAACCAACACTACGGCACATCCTGAAAGGATTACCTTTACACAAGACTTGAGCATGCCATGTTTAGGATACTTTGAACATATAATTTATATTGAATCTAACCCCCTCACTTGTAAGTTTTTTGTGGTTGAGTATGTGTTGGAAGCAGATTTGATCTTGGGGCATAAATGGACTATTAGTGCCCAAGCACCACTGTGCTTTGCTAGCGATAGAGTCATCGTGATGGTCAAAGATGAAAAGTTGGCAATACCATACTGCAAGGAAGAGGATCCAACTTTAATGGATTTCTATGATGCTGAACGCAAAAGGATACAAGCTCTTCCACAAAAGCCCCTCTACACAATGACCTACCATCTGTGTCAATGACCGACTTCGATAAAGCATCTACTCCTTCAACCCCATCCCCACCTACGAAGTTTGATGCCACGACCTCGCAATCAACATCGATTCCTGAAGAAGTTCCCACAGTCAAACTATCTATCTCTAACAAGGAAATCAAAGGAAAGACCCTGGACCCGATTTTCTAAATGTATACAAACTTATAATGTTCTAGTAGCACAAAGGTGTCCCTCTGGTCAGACCAAAACTTTGTGTGGAGACAACTTGAGCAAACCCACTCTTGTCCTTCCTTATAGTTTCATTTGGTACATTTGTTACTACCTTGAACCACTTCTCAAACCTTCTGAAAGTAACCTTGATGACGTTTTGAATGGTTCCACAGTAATCAAGCATGCCAACTTCTGCATTCAAGTCACTTGCACTTGATCGGCTTTCTTGCATAAAGTTAGCCTTAACACCGCTATTAAAAGTTGTTCTTTTATGATCTATTTGTTCCTCTCATAAATGACGACCGTGTGACCAAAGTGCATCATATTTATGATATTTCAAGAACAACAAGAATTAACTTGCAATGTGATGCATGATAAATAGACTTTTTTATTTTATAATGAGACAGTAGTCAAGGAGATCGATCACTTACATGCCAATCACAACCTTCAGTGCAAGATCCTACTCCTCCTTAGTGATATCCTCACCATGATCATGTTTTTCTTGTGTTATTATTGCATCAAGCCATGTACTTGAAGGGAAGGTGGGTAGTTGTGCAAGCTCCAAAGGGTATGGTAGATTTCTTGTTGTTCGACTCCTCCTAAAATTATGGCAGGCAATGATACATTGTGCCTTAACCTCCTCATATCTTTGAATCCATTTAACCATAGCATTTGAGTTTAAGATAAAAAATTTATTGATCTTCTCTTGTAAGGTGTTGTCCATCATCCCTTACAAGTCCATTTCCTTGTGGCACTTCCCCAACATCTTCTTCATGGCTCCATAGCCGAGGTATCTCAAGGTCAAATGTACTAAGAAATTTTGTTATGTAAATAAGGGATTCTTGTACAAGCCATCTTCCAGCCAAACTACCTTTTAAGTGAGCTCGTTGATGAACAAATACCTTTAGAGTTTTCAGAATCTCTTTAGAAAAAAACATCCAATGACTATGAGCAATCCCTGCAACTACAACCTCGACGACATAAACTAAGACATGCCTTTGAATGGTCAAAGATGCTTGTTGTTGGTAGAAACTTTTGGACCATGCACATGGCCTCAATGGAGTTTAGATGTTGTGAGGTGAATCCATAGCCCTTCCTAAACATGAGGATGTATGGATAGACTGTATGTATATAATATGGTGTGAAATGGATCTCAAGAGGTGAAAAGAGACCTAGCATCCAAATGGATAAGAGCACATGCATGAAATAAGAATAGAAACAGTATGGGTGATCGTGGGAGATGGGTGATGCAGGTTCTAAAGGGAATTGAGCTGGAGAAGACCTTAAAGGGGGATAATTTTGAAGGATTCGGGGACTCTACAAAAGGAGTAGTGGTTCGCGTTACCACTTGAGAAGAGGGTGTCACAGACTGCAGTGGAGTGGACTCCTGTTGTTCCATTTTCTGTCAATAGTTGCAAGCTATTATACCTGCAATTATGTTCAGGCTAGCAGAGGAGAAGACATCGCAATGTGGGAAGAATCGATTGGATCACAGCAGAGGGAGGTAGCAGATCAGAGAATTGGCCTGGAGGTGTGTCCTTGGGTTCTCTGGGTAGCCCTTCTATTAGAGACTTGTATTAGAGACTTGGTTTAGTCAAGTCATCTTCTACTGTAGCTGCTAAAGTAGAAGCTTGGAAGTGTTGGTTTCCAGGATCTACCTGAGGGGGATCCATGGGTTTACTATGTTTTCCTCTTTTCTTGGTGCCCAGGTCCCAGGGTTGTTGGGACACTATTGTTTGTCTATCTGATCGGAGTGTTTGATTTGAGATAGCTATGATGATTGCAAAATCTATTATATTGATGACTGTTGTGATGCAGGTGTTGTTTTGTTTGAGTTTATGGAGATGAAGCTCCTGCATGTGTGAGTTTGGCAATTGGGAAACTATTTCTGAGTCAAAATCAGATAAGATAGGGTACATAACTAGTTGAGTGTCAACTGAGGACTGGATGAGTCAAGTGATGGTATAGAGGGATTGCCTTGACCTGATTGAGCTTCAAAGAAGTTTTTGTGAGTTTCAACACAGCTAGAGTAGTCAGCTGCTGCTCTGCTGACATCAGTCAAAAGGCATAATGATCTGATGGGGTTTCTGTTGACAACTATGAGTTAGTTGTCGACTAAGTGATTTTCAAGGTAGGTCCTGGTTTGGTTTGAGTTTTCAAAGCATATAGAGGTGTCAACTAACACAGAAGAGAGGAGATTGGAGTTAGGTGAATCAATTTAGTGGGCTTTAAGAGGACTGTCCACATTCGAAGGCAGATGTGGGTCAGCAGTCACAACATAGATCCTATAATGTGATATCTTGATCAGTTTGGTGCATCCTGAGGATAGAGTTGTCAGTGGGGACACAGTGGAGGTAATCTGACATAGAGGTCAGTTTACTCTAGTTTGAACAGTTAGGTCTTTCCCAAATAGAGCAATCAGAAGGGAGTCAAAGAAGTGTCAACAGAGGGCAGCTGACTAGTTCAAAGAGTTTCTGAGGCAAGGTATTGAGGTCTACTGACACTGGAGGACATTTTGGAGGTCTCGAGGATAGGTTTCTGTGTGGGGACTAGAAGAGGATTTCGGAGGTAGAATTAATTAGTTCTGTGTCAGAGCTGGGAGTGAATTTGGTCAGCTCGATGCCAGCTATTCAGAGGAGGCCTTTAGGTAAATGATCAGAGACAGCTTCATCTTCTGGCCATTTGGTGAAATAATCAGTGCCACAATGATGTATTACGGCTTGATTACTACCTTTTGTGGGAGGCTTGATTGGTCCAATAAAATCTAATCCCCACTTCATAAATGAAAATAGTAGCAGTGTGGGTGAGATGGGCAATCTATCAGAATCACCGGGTTGACCCATCCGCTCATAGACATCATGTTGCTTTTCTTCGCTATTGGCATCCCTCATGACCGTGGCCACCATAGGCGGGCAAGGCCCCGAGTGAGGGACCCTGGCCAGCACAAGAAGTGCTACTTCCGCTACTAGCAGCCTTGAATTCGTTGCGCGGGGGACAAGGACCTTACAACTGGTATCAGAGCAAATTTGGCTAAAGTGGATCAACTGAGAAGCCAAAAATGTCAAAAATTGATGAAGTAGCAGTAAAAGGTTGAAATTGTGTGATAAATTCATACAAATTGTTATTCAAACTGAAATTCATAAATTGGTGATTGGGTCTTCAGATGGAAGTACTACAATTATATGGAATCCCTAACTTGCTTGAGGCCTAGACATGATGGTATTTACCTTATAATTCCAAGGACCGTGACTACCCGTATATACCGAGGGTATAACTGCAGCTCTGTACTGGCAGTATATACGAGTAAATCTAAGATCTTGAAATTATAAGCAAAAATGCTATCCAAATGATGAATTCGAATGTGGTTGATATGATTTTAAAATTCTGGTTGAGAACTGATGAGTTGATTTGGATTCTGATTGAAAAATGATGATTCCTAAATTTTGGTTGAAATGTAATAAGTTGAACAAAACTGCAATGAGGATGAATGGGACAAGTCCCTATGATGATGTTCATAACTGGAATGACGATAATGACTTCAGGGAATCACTATGAGGTTAGTGGATTGTGCTATTAAATCACTACTGTTAACACTTGACCCAGTGGATCAAGTTAAGGGATGACAAATTAAAAAAAAATCTGTATAATTGAAATCCCCATGGAGGACTATTTAGATGGAAATTTCGGTCTAATGGACCATTATTGTGTTAAAGATATGAATGAATTGTTATCCGATAATGAGTTCTATATGAATTGTTATCCGATAATGAGTTCTATATGAATATCTTTATCCCATGATTCTGTGAGGAACTGACCAATCTAAAGAATCCCAGAATCAGTTGAATCTAAAATCGGATTTGAATCATAAATAAAGGGACTTAACAAGAATTTTCGTATTGATAGGAGCATGGATCGAGGTCCTCGTGGTAGAAATGATAACCCCCAACTCGACGAGGAAGAGCTCGACTTGGATGTTCGTAAAACTCTTCATAGATCGTAACCTGGACCTTTCAAGGGTGAAGGGGAAAACTTGGGTGAGGCTATGGAAAAGTGGATCAAAGCAATGGAAGAGTACTTCGATGTCACCAGGTATAATGTGAAAAGCAAAATGGCTCTTACAAGACTGAAGATAGTAGAAACAGCCAGAGTGGCATGGAGAAACCACTGTGAGACAAACCGTCTAGATCGGAATACCCAGACATGGAATGATCTCAAAAATTACCTAAGGATGAGGTTATGTCCTCCCGGCTTTTTGGAAACAAAGATGAACGAATTCTTAGAGTTAACCCAGGGGAGCAGAACTTTTGAATTATATCACCAAGCATTCGCTCTCCTCCTCAAATTCTCGCCACCACTGGATGACGAACATTTGATGGCCAGGTTCATTCGGGGACTAAACGAACCTTTGAATATCCTGGTGAAGAATGCCAAGCTAGTTCCCATGGCTGAAGTAGTGCGGATGGCGAAGGATTTCACCAAGGCCTTTGATGTCAAAGTCTCGAGCACCATCACCTTTCAAAAGGTTTTTAATTCAAGAAGGTGATTCCAACCTTCTGCCGCCTAAAAGATATCAGGGCCCAGGACATGGGAAGTTCCAGAATGGAAGAAATGTCCTTTTCCCGAAACTCAATCCCCTGGAATTCAACTTCAAAAGTTCCACCCTTGAATAAGGGAGTGAAATGCTATAACTATCAAGGATTTGGACATCATAGTATGGATTGCCCAACACCTTTTGGATCAAGGTTTTCGGGGCCAAAAAATCAGGGATCAAGATTCCAGACTCCAGCTCCTTCCTTCCAGAGTAATCAGGTTTCTTTCTGCCAAAATCAAGAAAATCCCAGAGGTAGACCCTCTAACCAACCCGCAGTCTCAATCCAAAGTAATGCAAGACCTCAAAATAGGGGAAGGCAAAGAGAGATATTTCTGAATCGGCCGTCCACTTCCAAGGCAGTAACGCTGGAAGTAATTGAAGAAGAAGAAGATGATGAAAGAGATCATACTCCACCTGTGAGATGAGGACATCTCGCATTTTTCAAGTGGGAGAGAATGTAAGATTCCTCCCCAGCCCCTCAAGATGTCCAGTTTCTTCCCTTGTAATGAATCCCCTTTTCAGAATAATAAAAGATCTTGTTTCTACCTATTTTGGTCTAGAGAGAGAAAATGTTCTAGAGAGAGATAACTCAATTTTTACATATCTTTGGATGGAAAAATATCCTTTCTTATTAAACTAAATTCCCCCGAAATAAAAGTTTAAAAAGAATTTCCTAAGGTGCATTAGAAATAAATTATAATCGGCTCAAAAGGCCTTAGCCTAAGGGTCCAGATTTTTTGAAAATTTTGGATTAAGGTTCTAAGATACCAATTAGATTAATCCAAATGTAGGGAGGAGATAAATTGAAAAAATAAAGAAAAAACCCCAAAAATGAGTAAATACTCACATAAGAGGATCTGGTTGATTGACCTTGCTGGTCCTCAAAACGGATGAGTCCATGGTTCTTTTATATGGATCTGTTGGTTGATCTTGCTGATCTTCAACGAAGATTCCATTTTGATATGTGAATATTGTCGAGTACTATGAGCTAGGAACCATCGAAAAGACCCCTAAGTGGACAAGTGGTGAGCGTTCTGGTTGCCAATGATGCCATAGGTACACTGAGGAAGGAATGATTGGAAATTAGAATTCAACCAAAAAATTTTGGAGGATTATGATTAGTGACTATGATTTCATTAAATGATTGTTTTAAAGACAACTGAATCTGTGAAAAAGGCAATTTCATATTAGGTGTGTAAGTGCTGTGACTAGTTTTAAAATTGCATGAATTTTCAGCTAGGGGGCCTGGGAACTCTTTTCCTTGGTACCGGGACAAATCCTAACCAAATTCCTAATTGGATCCCATCACTACAGTGGTTGGGCGGTTGGCTAACCCATGAGATTGGATGGGGTTAGGCTGGACTGATGGATCCCTAAATTGAGACTCAATTCTGTTATGGTATGATAGATGAAGTAAATCCCGAACAAAAATTGTTCTATGGAAAAGAATCAACGGCTGTGCCTCTTAATGAGGAAAAAGCGTTGGTCTCTATGATCCAAGTGCAATCTTTCCCTGATCTGACTATGGGACTTATGGGTTCAGTCAAATCAGTTCAGTTAGTTAAGACTTTTTGACTACGTTAGAGAAAAATTATCCTGGAGGAATCGCCCGTGCTTTCCGGGCAAGGGAAATTTTTCCGGGTTCGATGGATTAGTCTCTCCGTGTAAGAAGTGCTACTTTCGCTGCTAGAGGCCCTGAATTTGGTGCGCAATGGAGACAGGGACCTTACATGTGTAATAGCTCACAAGTTTAATTAATTACTTACATGAGCATTCTCCGTATAGCAAGGCCAATTTATGCATAGTCCATATAGTATACCTTGCACAGTTGTAACTCTTTGCTCATAGTGCTTGGACATATCGTCAACTTAAGACCTTGCTACGCGAGACGTCCTCCATTGACTCTCCGTCATCAGCAGTTGCAACTTTATCAGTTAGGTCTCCATGACCTTAATCCACAAGACGATCAAAAATGCTTCCCCAGCATTCTTGACATAAAACAGTCATTTACAAACAGGTCACAAAATACAGTTTCTATATCGAACTCTCGTCTTTCCACATTATCCCTCCTCAGTCCACAACATTACTTATTCCACATTCCATTCATATGTGTACTCGTTCTCATCCATTCACTCATATCGACAACACATTATTTCACATACACATTCACATTCATTATTCTACATACACATCCATGTTCGTACATCCACATCATACATCCAATCCCATATCCGCATTCATACATACACATCCATATCCACATCCATACATCCACATCCACATCCACATTCACATCCATACATCCACATCTACATGCATACATCCATTTTCACATCCTCATTCATACATCTACATCCACATACATACATCCACATCCGTATCTACATCCATACATCCACATCCACATCCACATTCACATCCATACATCCACATCTACATGCATACATCCATTTCCATACATACACATCCATATTCATACATCCATATCCACATTCACATCCATACATCTATATCATAAATTCACATCCGCGTTCACATTCATACATCCACATCCATACATCCATATCCACATCCATACATCCATATCATACATTCACATCCGCGTCCACATTCATACATCCTATCACATCTCATATGCATCTTATTAGGCATAAAGACAACTTTAGTAGGAATAACACTTTAGTAATAATAACACTTTTATAATAATCCTTTTATGCATTTTACTATGTATAAATTCTAATTTAATGAGAATAATACTTTCGAAATAAAAATAAATCTTTTATACATCTTTCTATGCATAAATTTTCATCTTAATGAAATTAACACTTTTAGAATAAATCTTTTATGCATCTATCTATGCATAAAATCAAAATTGATAAGAATAACTCTTTTGAATTAAAAATAAAATTCTTTATGCATCTTTCTATGCATAAAATCAAAATTGATAAGAATAACTCTTTTGAATTAAAGTTAAAATTCTTTATGCATCTTTCTATGCATAAAATCAAAATTGATGAGAATAACACTTTTGGGTTAAAATAATTTCTTTATGCATCTTTCCATACATAAATCCAATTTAGTAGGAATTACACTTTTAGAATAAAAGAATTTCTCTTATGCATCTAATTTGTGCATAAAATCCAATTATGATGAAAATCTCTCGTTTAATATAAAAAAATATTTTATGCATACAAATAATTTATGATGAAAATCATTCTTTTTATATAAAAGAATTTCTTTTATGCATCTAATTTATCCTTTATGATGAAAATCCTTTATGATGAAAATCACACTTTAATATATTAAAAAACATCTTTTATGTATCTACTTATGCATAAAAATCAATTATGATGAAAATCACACTTTTATAAATAAATATTTCTAGTATACATTTTTCTATGTCTAGAATGAAAATAACCCTTTAAGAATACTCATACGATGGGGATTACTCTTTTTAACATAAAATTTAATTACTAGAAATCCTCTTTTTCTTAATTCATCAATTATGCATAGCATAAAAATCAATTTCTCCATGATTACAATGAAATTCTTTTAATTAATCTAGGATGATAATTCCTAGAATATGGTAGGAAGTCCTCTTTTCATGCTTTGAATGAAATTATTTTATGTGTAATTTTTACAGAAATATTACCATAGCTTCGCTACTATGACTGATAAATCTCAATTATTTTAAAGGATAAAGCTTATCATTAAGGGAATGATTAGAATGATCCCTAATTGGATCATTAACCCATAATGGATTGAATCATTAATATTCATGAAATACATAAACTAAAAGCATAGAAAAAAGCCATTAATTTGGCCTCAAGCATAGATTAATCTTGGATTAAAGAAAAGCTTTATGAAAAGCTTCATTTGGATTGAGAATAGGTCATGAGAATGACCGTTCTTTGAGTGAGAGAGAGAAATTACATAAAAACCATTAAAATTAAGCATAAATCGAAATTTATGTAATTCTTTACTACCATTCATCAATTAACTTCAATAGCATTCAAAAACCATTCCAATTAAGCTTCTCAAGCTTGAGAGGGGTTGAGAAGAGAGAAACATTGAGAAATTATAGAAAAGATTAAAATTCACCATTTACCTTACAAATTGCTTGATTCTTTGTTCACAGTAGAGGCCCCCAACCAATCAATTGGTTTAGTGTTTTGATGGAACCACCAATGGAGATTGAAGAAAGAGGGAAGCTCCAATCTCTTCAATTTGGAGAGAATTTTAGAGAATAGTAAAAATTAGCATTATTTCAGCATAATCCTAGTATAGTAAAATTCTCCTATTTTTTTCAAAGGACTCATGTTCTATTTATAGGAGAGGGAGGCTCTAACTAAGACCAACTGATTTCTAGAATTTTCTAGATTTCAGTTTGATTGAATTTGAACCTAGTTTGGTTCCTTTTTGATCCAAGAGAGAGGAGAGATAAAAATATCACAATTTTTGATTCGGTTTTGATTCGGTTGATCCAAGAGAGGAGAGATAAAAATATCATAATTTTTGAAGATTTAAAACTCAATTGCACATGTGAAGTAGGTGTCTCATTCATGAGGGGGAAATTCCCATGCAGAGGTGTCAAAAATGCATCATTACTTCTAAATATCTACCCTTTTTAACTATTAGCCTTGTCCTTAGTCAACTCTTCATCTTATGTGAGTATTTACTCATTTTTGGGAGATTTTTCTTTTATTTCTTCATTTATCTCTTCCTTACATTTGGATTGATCTTATTGGCCCATAGGAACCTTAATTTGAAATTTTGAAAAAATCTTCACCCCTAGGATAATGCCTCTTGAACCGATTATACTTAATTTCTAATGCACCTTCTGAAAATCTTTTTGAACTTCTGTTTCAGGGAAACTTAGTTTAATAATATAAAAAAATTTTCTATCTAAAAATATTCAAAATCTGAATATTCTCTCTCTAGAATATTTTCTCTCTCTATATCAAAACAGGCCCTGATCTGGTAATACCCTGATTTGAGATCTATCTTTGTGAAGATCTGGGCTCCATTTAGCCTATCCAGAAGCTCATCAATTCTGGGGATAGGATACTTATTCTTAACTGTCAGCTGATTGAGACCTCTGTAATCCACACAGAGTCTTAACGTTCCATCCTTCTTTTTCTGAAAGAGAACTAGTGCTCCCCAACGTGAAACACTGGGTCTTACAAATCCTTGTTCTAACAGCTGCCTAAGCTGTTCCTTGAGTTCAATGGCTTTAGGGACTGGCATTTTGTACATGCGCTTGGCTACTGGCTGAACTCTGGGGGTCAGTTCTATCTCATGATCTACTTCCCAAATCGGAGGCATCTCTGTTAGCTCTGCTGGGAATAAATCATCATACTCACTTAACCATTCTGGTTCTTTAGCCTTTAACTTTGTGTCTATCGGATTCATTTCGACAACATAAACAAGCTACTTCTTTCTAAGTCCATTCAGTAACCTAGAAGCTTTTACTAATTGCAGATCTGGGGATCCGAAAATTCTAGTTCCTTGAACTTTGTTCCCGTGAAGGTCACGGCCCCGTGAAGGTCACGGAAGGAAATGTTTCCATTGTGACAGTGAATGTTAGCTTGATTTTTGTGGAGCCAATCCATTCTAAGGATTTCGTCGAAAACTCCCAAAGGTAAGACTCTGAACTGGCAGTTAGTTACATTCCCATCTAGATTAAACTGAATACGATCTGTCTCATGGTGAGTGAAAAGCATCTTCCCACTGGCCAATTCAACTTGCATAGGTTTCCCTGATTTCTCTTCTAAGACTAGCTTACACAAGCATCCAGGGGAAATAAATAAATGAGTACTACCTGAATCAATCAAAAGCTTAAATGGCTTACCCTTATACTCAACTAGAGCATGGATAACAGAGAATTGACGATTTGGCCCTTGGTTTTCAATCGTGGCATAAATCTGGCCTCTTTCCTCTTTCACTTCTTCTGCTATCGTAACTGCTCTGGCTGCTGCAGATTGGGACAAAACTCTTTCTCTTTGGTTACCCCAGTTCTAGGAGGGAGTTCTAAGATTACTCTGAATAGAGGCAGATGGTTAAGCTGGAGCCCTCCTGGGATTGCCCTGATTTTGGCGAGATAGTTTGACTGATTAATACAAAGGGGCTGGTCTCTACACTCTGGGTCCTTGACTTCCCTGTCCTCTTGACATGGCAGGAGTCGGGTAGTCTTTAAGCTGGTGACCGAAACCCTGACACCCAAAACACCTGTTCTCACTTCTAAGCTCATCCCTCTGAATCCTTGAAAAAGGTGGGGCTCCTGAGAAAGTGTTCTGAGGGAAGGGTCTTCCTTCACTTCTGAATCTCCCAGCATCTTGATTCTGATTAGGGCCTTGCTGCCTCTTTGGGGGTGGAAAGTTTGAAGCACTTCTCGAGGTTTGGAACCTTTTAAAGTTTGAGGATGTAGGCTTCGGCGGCGGGACCTTAACAACAAATGCTTTAGTAAACTCCTTTGCCATTCTGACAGCTTCTGCCATTGAGATTGGTTTGGCATTTTTCACTAAAGTGTCCAATGGCTCGTTCATCCCTCGAATGAATCTGGCCATCAGCTGTTCTTCATCCAAAAGTGGAGAATATTTGAGGAGAAGGGCAAATGCCTGATGGTGTTCTTCAATCATCCGGCTATCCTGCATCAGTTCCAAGAACTCATTCATTTTGGTTTCCAGGAAGCCTGGAGGACAGAACCTCTTCCTAAGGTTATCTTTAAGATCTAACCAGGTCTGGGTATTTTGGTCGAGATGGTTTGTCTCGCAATGGTTCCTCCATGTGACCCAGGCCGTTTCCACAATTTGCAATCTGGCGAGAGCCATCTTGCTCTTCTCGTTATAACCGATTACATCAAAATACTCTTCCATTGCCTTGATCCATTTTTCCACTTCTTCTCCTAACTCTTCCCCTTCACCCTTGGAGGGACCAGGTTGGGATCAATGCAGGGCTTTATGAACGTTCGGATCTAATTCTTTATCATCGGTAAGAGGATTCGGCTGCCTACCATGGCCCGCGCACCTCATGATTCTGACAAAACGATATTTTTGTCAACTTAACTTTGTCATCAGATTTATAACTATTTAATTTTTTAGATTTATTTCTTAAACAAATAAATATTCCATCATAATTCTTGAAAACATGATTCACTCTGATGATTTTATTAACCAATATTCACAACCACAAAAACAATTTGGAATCTTCTGCGAAACATCATTTATTATCAAAAGTTTTTGATATATACATAGAGCGTCTCGGCTCCAAAAGTCACCGCCTCAATCGCGTATGCATAAAAAGGCAATACTACGATGGAGACATGCTATGATATACACGATTCATCACTGATAATGGTGCTATAATTCTTCTCGTAGGAATAAAGCGACTAAGAAGTCTAAAAATACAGCAAGAAATTCTAAAATTTTGGGGTGAGTGATTATAGAGTTGTACATAATGAACAACTCCTAACATTATCAAGATCATGGCTAGCGAGATATTCTGTCTAAGTCTCTGTCTCGTTGATTGGTATTGACACGAATACTTCGCCCTCCAGAGAACCACATATGCTGACGTCGCTCTACTGGATCAGGAAAGTATAGATCCTCAAAGTGACAAGCGATCTTACTCTGCTTTCTCGGGTTCTAGCGGAGTTGATGAGATTTTCGAAGGCAAAGGCGATCATATCCTGACTCTGGGAGAGTCCAAGAATGCTAGATAAATTTGGGGTATCCATCTAAAAATCCAGTTCAATTTACGAGTTTTCAATTTATGAAGTTCATTTCAAACATAATCTTAATAAGTGAAAACATTATTCCCCAGATTTACTTTAAAATTTTAGGTAATTTTTGCTACTGTTTCGTAAGTTTACAACAGTGCTTTGATACCAGCTTTCCCACTCGCGGCCTCGCCCTCGAATATCTGGACACAAGACTAATCTGGTGGTCATTCCGAAACTGAAACCGAGAAAATTTCCTTTGTCTGAAAAATGAGGACGATTCCACCTTTTAATTTTCTTAAACGAATTTTCTAACGGGGTCAAGAGACTAAACTATCCTTCACCTGATTAAACCAGATTGAAGGAAAACTATCACTGACTTAATTTGAAGAAATCAACGCTTTTTTCCTAACTAAAATCAGGCACAGCCGCCCGTTGATCTAATCATTTGAGGAAATCAACGCTTTTTTCCTAACCAAAGTTAGGCACAGCCATAGATCTACTCATTTGAGAAATTCTTCAGGATTTCATTTAACTACTCGAATTCTAAGTGTATTCCTATTATTTCAATTTAATTATTAAAACTCCACTAATTCTAGCCTAACCCCATCCGGCCCATGGGTTAGCCACTCGAGGTTAGCCACCAGCCAACCACCACTGGAATCGGTAGAACCAGACAATTACTCACCCACCCATAATTAAATTCCTTTCTTAACTTTCACTTTCGAATACAGATCACACACACTCCTCTTTAAAACTTTAACATATAAAATAATCCATTGACAAACAGTTATTGGTTACAGATGTCATAACTCAAAAATTCCATCCAGTCCTTTATTTCTCAAAAAATAGTATCACTCTGGACTCTCACCAACTGGTCAGCAACAACGAGATCTAGTAAAACAGATTACAATAATCATTTCGTCCATCATACATATCTTCCACGACATACGCATGGGTGTCCTAAGCACCACAAGCCCGTGCATCGCCTGGTCAAAACCCTCCAGGATCCTCCTTAAGTGTCCTAGCACTTCACTCAGGGACCACTTCGTCGGCCCTCGCCCATCGTACCAGAAGTGCACCATTTTTCAACCATACCGAGGCTGGTCAAGACCTGGGCAGGATTTGCTGTGTGAGCTGTCCTTTGAACACTCACTGCCAGCTGTTGCAACCGATCTTCCCTAAGAAAAACATATACCAAATACTCCCTCCAGTATTCTGGCATAAGACAGTCCTTTAAGAAAACAGGGTTTCTATGCAAGTTTTCAGTATGATTTTCTTTTGAATACAAGGAGTATTTCTTGAATCAGTATCCCCAAAACTTCTTGATCGGAATTATGAATTTCATACCAGAATTCCTCGAATTCTGTAACCTTGATCCATAGATCAATTCAAAGGTCTCAAATTTAGTTTCAGATTTGGCGAGAGTTTTGAGTGTATTTTTCTAAACTGGTCACACCTTCTTTTCTCGAAAACTGACAAAAGAGTTTGGTCTTGGTCATAGTCTGATTCAAGGTTCAAGTCGGATAAGATTTTTCCTACACTATCTTTCTCGAAAAGGTTTGAAAATTCAGGTACTATTTTACTGAATTTCTTTCTTTGAATATTCACTTAACTGATTTCTAAATTAGTTACAAATTTCAATGAAGAATAAATTAATCATTTATCTAAATATTTCGTTCTCGATAGATTTCTTGAATTTTCTTTTTACAATCCGTGTGAATGTAAAACGATAGAAATTTCTCTCTTAGAGTATTTAATTATTCATTTATTAAATACTCATAGAATTTAACAGAATTCTAATTTTGATATAGAAATTCTTTATGCATCTATTTATGCATAAAAATCAACTTTAATGGAAATAACACTTTTATAAAAAAATCCTTTTATGCATCTATTTTTGCATAAAATCAAATTTTATAGGAATAACACTTTTAAAATATTTCTTTATGCATCTATTTATGCATAAAAATCAATTTTTATAAGAATAATGCTTTTATAATTAAAAAAATCCTTTATGCATCTTTCTATGCATAAAAATTAATTTTAATAAGAATAACACTTTTGTAATAAAAATATTTTCTTTATGCATCTTTCTATGCATAAAAATCAAATTTAATAAGAATAACACTTTCGTAATAAAAAAATTCATTTATGCATCTTTCTATGCATAGAAATCAAACTTAATAAGAATAACACTTTTGTAATTAAAAAATTTCCTTTATGCATCTTTCTATGCATAGAAATCAAATTTAATAAGAATAACACTTTTATAATAAAAAAATTCCTTTATGCATCTTTCTATGCATAAAAATCAAATTTAATAAGAATAACACTTTTGTAATAAACAAAAATTCCTTTATACATCTTTCTATGCATAAAAATTAAATTTAATAAGAATAACACTTTCGTAATAAAAAAATTTCCTTTATGCATCTTTCTATGCGTAAAAATCAATTTAATAATTAATATATGTGATATCCATGCATATTCATAAGTAAATATATACATGGAGTAATTAGAATATTTCTTTTAGATGCAAAAAAATGGTGGGAATTACTCTTTTGGAATAACATAAAAACAAACTTTCTTTTTCAAAAAATTCTCGAAAATTTTGCCATAACCTTCTTTGTATAGCTGACCATTTCTAATTTTCATCTTCTTTACTTAACTCAATTAACTCAATTTAGAATTATAGAACTCTAATCTACATAATTTTCTAAATTCAAGAGAGTAAACAATAAGAAGAGTTTAATTAATCATTTAGTTAATCTTTCTAGGATTAAGAAAGGTTGGAATGTATAGAAGAGAAGGGGGGTGACCTTTTCATCAAAGGCATAGCATTTGACTTTGATTCAATCATTTACAAAACTTAAAAATCAAGAAAATCATAGATTTTTCATTAAAATTTATAAACAAAGTAAGAAATCTAGCTTACATGAAGCTTGTAAGCTCTCCTTTGGCTTGAGGGATTGAGGGTTCTACTCTTGTTTGAAGCAAGAGTGGCCACGAATTAACTTTGGAGAGGATTAGGCCAAAAAAACAATTGAATTATTGAAAAATTCAATGTAGATGGCTCAGGGACATAGTAGAGTAATAGTGCATAAACACCATTAAGCTTTTACAAAGGGGGGAGGGTTCTATTTATAGGAAAAAGTGAGCCTCTAACCAAGCAAACTGATTCTAGAATTTTCCAGGTCAGTTTGGTCAATTTTTGACCATTTTTGGGTCAGTTCAGCTTACTTTTTGGGTCTAGTTTTGAAACAGGAGAGAGGAGAGATAAAAATATCTCATTTTATTAATTAAGAATTGGGGGTAATGATGAGAAAAAGGCACCGAGGGGAGACCCCCACTCTGAGGTGTCAAAATTTAATTTTTTAATTCTTTTCTTTGGTCCTTAGTCCACTCTTCATCTTATGTGAGCATTTACTCTTTTTTTTTGGGAGGGGGATCTTTTATTCTTCAATTTATCTCCTCCCTACATTTGGATTAATCTTATTGGTCCATAGAAATCTTAATCCAAAATTTTTTAAAAATCTTGACCCTTAGGCTAAGATCTTTTGTGTACATTATAATTTATTTCTAATGCACCTTAGGAATTTCTTTTTAAACTTCTATTTTGGGAGAATTTATTTTAATAAGAAGGGATATTTTTCCATCCAAAGATATCTAAAAACTAAATTATCTCTCTCTAGAATATTTTCTCTCTCTAGGCCAAAACAGGTAGAAACAAGATCTTTTATTATTCTGAAAAGGGGATTGATTACAAGGGAAGAAACTAGACATCTTGAGGGGCTGGGGAGGAATCTTACACACTCTATCATCAGTTGGAGAAATAGTCCAACCCACCTGTCAGATTTTCTCTCAATAAGGAGGAGGAGTTTTCAGAGGATGATGTTATAGATCACCCTAACCCTCCTCGAAACACATCCAAAAAGAGATTACTTGGTGAACCGCAACTGTCATGATGAGGATCTTTCCAAAGACCGAGCTCGTAACCCTTGAGGTCTCCAAGCTCTACAACTCCTTGAGAAGCAACTCCACCGTGCCTCCCACCAGGGTTATCACACCCTTGCGTTACACTACAGGTCCTCGTCTCTCCTCTCACCTCTCTTCACTCATACACACTCACTAGCATACATTTAAGAGATATTAGCAAGAGGATTAGCAAGAGCCAAACTCAATTGCACAATGGGAGAGTATATTGTATTATGAGAGATATTCACTTATATACATGGCCATAAGTGTTCACACTCACTTAAACTGTGGCTGGCCGGGAACTTTAGCCTTATAAGAGGCCTAATGCTATTACAATGACTACTCTCATAATATATCCATGAAGTACATCACTTAGGACTTCATCCTTGCTTGCTACCACACGCACTTGAAGCCGGAATCGCCATAAATACTCCGTCATACCATTACGGGCGCCAATCCAAGTTGTAGCTTTGGAAACTATTGCTTCATATCTTGAATGTATGACCCTTTGGTGTAGCTAACATGACTCCTTGATGTAAGATAATGGCAGTAGATCTTGTTAACCCTAGAATTGGGTTAACATCCCCCCTTCTTGATGGTGATCGTGTCCTCATGATCGCGTTGAAGACCTTTGTGCGGGAAGAATGGACAAGCTTTGTCGTCTCATTACATCTATTCACCTCACATCTCATCACCTCTATTCACATCACATCCATCCATCCATTCATTCATACCTATTTGATTCTCATCACATCTCATTACATCTATTCACACCTATCTGATTCTCATCACATCTCATTACCTCTATTCATACCTATCTGATTCTCATCACATCTCATTACCTCTATTCACCTCACATCTCATCACCTCTATTCACATCACATCCATCCATCCATTCATTCACACCTATCTGATTCTCATCACATCTCATTACATCTATTTACCTCACATATCATCACCTCTATTAATTATTAAAATTAATTTCTATGCATAGAAAGATGCATAATGGAAATTTTTATTATAAAAGTGTTGTTTTCATTGAATTTAATTTCTATGCATAGAAAGATGCTTAATGGAAAAAAAATTTATAAAAGTGTTATTTTCATTAAAATTGATTTTATGCATAAAAAGATGCATAAAGGATTTATTTTTATTTCAAAAGTGTTATTTTCATTAAAATTAATTTTTTGCATAGAAAGATGCATAAAGGATTTATTTTTATTTCAAAAGTGTTAATTTCATTAAAATTGATTTTATGCATAGAAAGATGCATAAAGAATTTATTTTTATTAAATTTCCTTTGGCTTGAGAGATTGAGGGTTCTACTCTTGTTTGAAGCAAGAGTGGCCACCAATTACTTTGGAGAGGATTAAGCCAAAAACAATTGAATTATCAAGAAAATTCAATGTAAATGGCTTTGGGTAGAAGTAGAGTGAAATTTTTGGTGCCATTGAGGGAAAGCATAGAGGACTAGGATCAAGAGAATGCACCCACATCACACTTGGACATTATCCCACATGAGCACATTTGTAAGAGGTGTACCCTCCCCATATAAAAAGGGTCATTTTTTAGCAATGAAACAAGCAACTCTCTAGCCTCTCTATGAGTACATGTTTCCATTATTAACCTAATTGTGCTTGAGGCAAGCTTGATTAAGTCATTAGGATCAATATTATGTTGTTAATTAGGCTACACCCACCATAGGATTAGTGTTCTTCATTAGCACTTCTCTAGCATTATTTTCACTAATCACATCATTAGTGTACCTAATCTCACCTTATCCTCTTCTTCTCCCTTGTGGTAAAAATTGATGAGCTTACCACCATTGATAATTCTCTTAAGCATTTACCTTCAAACTTTGTGGGCATCCTTAGCAACCATAGGCAAATCCTTAGCTAGTTGAATTTAACCTAATTTAGCCTGTACTGTGCAAATTTGATGCTTTCTCCCCGACTGGTATTTTGCACCATTCTCCACATCTGCTTCGAATTAACCAAATCCCTCTTGGGATATCATTAGCAATGCAACAAGAAGTCTACATTCCAAATCTTATGTCAAATGATCCACTTAGCCGGCTGCCAACAAATTAATTTACTAGTCACCTAATGATAAGTTTTGAGCCATTTGAGCTAGGTATTTCACTTATGCCATTAGTCCTCATCAAGGGCAAGGGGGACTATGCAAAAAGCACCATCAAAATTGCTTTCCTCTCGCTCAATTGAATCCTCCAAGAGTCAACCCTATTAATCACTATAATTAAGGTCTAATTAGTGTAATTAGCATTCAATTAACCATCTAGAGCAAAAATTGATAGTGTAACTCATAAGTAGGATTGATATTTGACACTTATAGACACTCAAATGCATTCAAATTACATCATTAAATGTGTTTAAAATTAAAATTCCACTACATTGCCAATTTGTAAGTAATTAGACATTGTCAAGAGTCAAAATTTGGTAAGATCTTTGCAATGGCATCAAGCACTATCACGAATGTTGAGAAGTTCTCTAGGAAAAGATTTCACACAAGGGCCACACAAATGAATTATCTTCTCATGCACAAAAAGCTATGGAAATAAATTAAGGATAATGCACCCACTAATCCAATTGAGGATTGGACTGAAAAAGATGAACATGCACTATCATTAATTGGATTGCACTTGGGCTCTAACCTTATTCATCACATTCTAATTCTAAAACCACAACAAAATAAGCATGGGATGAGTTCAATTTGATATTTGGTTCCAAGGCTAAAAATCATGAAATTAATTTGAAAATAGAATTTTATGGCTTAAAGATGAAATTTCATGAGTCACTAGCACAATTCATAAGCAAAATGAAAAGTATTATGATCCAGTTAGATGGCATTGATACAAGCATAGGTGAAAAGGGTGCACTTGCAATACTTATAAAAGTATGCCCGAGGCATATGGTACACTAGTGACCACTCTAAAAAATTTACCTGAACCAAAATTTAAGGGTTGCATTTCATCACTACTTGAAGAAGAGAAATGGCTAAAGAATGGAATACAAAGTAAAACAAGGGAACAACCATTCTACACCAACAAAGGCATAAAAGAATGGTACCATTGTGGAAGAAAAGGAAACTTTAAAAGCAAATGTAGACTCAAACACAAGCCTAAATGAGAACACTGCAACAAACTCGGGCACAAGGTAGAATAATGTAGACCGAAGAACTAGGAGGCCAACTCTGTGGAGGTTTCATCAAGCAAAGAGAAGATCCCCACACGAGCGTCTCTTCTGAACCAAAGCTACATCAACAAACCTCACCACCTTAGCCCATGATTGTAAAAGGTCACCAATGAGTAGACCTAATCCTTTGTATTGTGTTTTCTTATCACACCTGACCACCTGAGAGTAGCAATTTATGAACCTAGAGGGGGTGATGACATCTTCACACTTGACCACCTGAGTAGCATATTGCACTAAGGGGAAGTGATGGATCTTTTGTAATTCACATCCAACCACCTTGCACTAGCCTATATATTATGGCACCAAGGGGGGGTGTTGAAATTTGTGGTGCCATTGAGGGCAAGGTATGAGTAGAGGACCAGGATCAGGAAAATGTAGCCACATCACACTTGGACATTATCCAACATGAGCACATTAAGGGTCATTTTCAAGCAATGAAGACAAGCACTTCTCAAGCCTCTCTCTATGAGTGCAAGCTTCCATCGTAACCTAATTGTGCTTGAGTCAAGTTTGATTAAGTCATTAGGATCGTTATTGTGATGTTAATTAAGTTACACCCACCATGGATTAGTGTTCTTTAATCATAATAATTAGGGGTAAGATATATAAATGTGATTGGTTTTCTAATCATGAAGAACCAACTTGGCATATCGCCACATGTAAGGCCCTTTGTATCATAGTGTGCGACCCTGTTTTTATGAAATCCATCACCACAAATGAGTGGTGGAGCTTTCAAGTCTTGATTTTTTCATCCTAAAAGATGTGTTTCCATATCGCCAAGCTTGACCACCTCGAGACTGGTGTTTCTATTAAGTGGTGGGCTTTTGGAGGCCTCCTAGCAATCCTTAGGGATTATGTTGACACCACCACCACCATCCAATATGAAGGTAGCTTTCAAGTCTTGATTTTTTCATCCTAAAAGATGTGTTTCCATATCGGCAAGCTTGACCACCTCGAGACTGGTGTTTCTATTAAGTGGTGGGCTTTTGGAGGCCTCCTAGCAATCCTTAGGGATTATGTTGACACCACCACCACCATCCAATATGAAGGTAGCATGATGTTCATTTTATCAATTTTAAAATAATGTTCATGGATACCTTCAACAGTCTGTTAGTTGAATTCCACAAGAATTAGCAAGCAAGGTTTATTCACTAAATACACAACAAGGCTTAACGGTCACAAACTAACAAAGAAACTAAAATCTTGTGGCTAAGAGATAATACATGTACTTATTTACAACATATACCATGGCTACATCTAGCTAACCCCTCACTCCTCTCTGGTAGTGTAATTACATTCAACATCATTGAGTTGACGGCTCCATGTTGTGCTCCCTCAATTCTACTAACACACATCTCAAGATGAATGAACTTGCTAATATGCCTTCTTTATCTTTTCTTATGCCCATTGGTGCTTAAAGAAGTGGATTTGAAGAGAGAATTGAGTACATAAACATGAGAAGTGAGAGCTATGGTGGGTGGAAGATGGAAGAAGACATAGTTATAGCACAATCTTAACACTAATGAAGATAATCAAGATATGAATCAAGGCTAATCATAAACTCATGACTTGCATTTCTAAAAATGAGCTTGGTACATTAATTTGTAGCCACATGCTAGCTGCCATCCACTTGCCCTCATCCATCATTTCTTACATCACAAGATATTCCCTCTAGAATCTTCTTCACCATTTACATAGATTGCTCATTCTAGCCTTTGCTAGACCATAACCTAATGTTAACACACATCTAGATACATACTCATTGCTTGAAAAGCACATATGTGACCCATAAACATGAGTCAACGCCACATTTCTCAACGCCCCCCCTTGCGCCCAAATGGGTCTCATCCTAAGAAAAGACTTAGGGTGTGTGTGAACCTCAAAAAGGTCAATGCCACCACAATCCATGCTCATTATCCCTAGATTTACACTGACTATATATGTTAGAGAGAGAGTTGTCAAGAGATTAATACTACGAGACAACATTTGCTAAGGAATGGGGAACATTGCATCATACCCATTGGCTCATTATCCCTAGATTTATACTGACTATATATGTTAGAGAGAGAGTTGCCAAGAGATTAATACTACGAGACAACATTTGCTAAGGAATGGGGAACATTGCATCATACCCATTGGCTTGAGGAATGACCCACCACTTTCCAATGTTTTATGTACACAACCATACGATCCTAGAGATATTCATAGATGATCTTTGCATGTACTCAAAGTGGCGAGAGCATATTGCTTGTTTGAGGTAAGTTTTTGAGAGGTACAAAATCTCTGCACTCCTTTGTAGTTTAGAGGTGGTGGTAATTTCAAGGTCACATGGATATTACTCTCATATGTGGAGATTCCATTCTTTGAGATAATGTATCCACGAAAAGGATGACTCTATGCTTACTTGAGTGGGGTATTATAGAAGATTCATCTTCATGTGTATGCCATATATGTTAAACCCTTGTACAATGTTGCTAATTATCTTTAAATTGATAGATGAAGGCCAATGGGCATAAGAAAAGATAAAGAAGGCATATTAGAAAGTGCATTCATCCTTAGATGCATGTTAGCACAATTGAGGGAGTGCAACATGGAACTGTTAACTCAATGATGATGAATGTAATTACACTACTAGGAGAGGAGAGAGGGGTTAGATAGGTCTAGCCATGGTATATGTTGTAAAGAAATACATGCATTATCTCTTAGCTATGAGTTTAAGTTTATTTATCGACGATCAAGTCTAATTGTGTATATGGTGATGAATAAGCCTGGCTTGCTAATTAATTTGGAATTCAACTAAGGTACTGTCAAAGGTACCCATGAACAAGTTAGCAAAAATATTTTAAAAGCAATAAAATGAACATCGTGTTTCCTTCGCAATATTGGATGGTAGTGGTGGTGTTAGCATAATCACTAAGTAAATCAAGACTTTCAGGCTAAGCTTCCACCACTCATTTGTGGTGATGGATTTCCAAAGAAGAGGGTTTTACACGATGACCCAAAGGGCCTAACATGTGGCAATACACAAGGTTGGTTCACGATTGGGAAACTAGTCACATTTATATATGCAACATGTAGCTAGTCCTCGAAGATAGATTTGACAACAAGAAAACTCATCCAATGGGTCGGGGCACTCTCAAAGACAATTCTAGATTACTTTGGTAAATGCTTGCAAATGTTGCAACAAGTTAATGGATAGTGAACATGAGAACGTAGACTCTCCCACAGCCTCTGATTGACAACTCTGAGGATTGTCTCCTTGGATTAATATCCTTGCAACCATAGAAACCCTCCCATAGAAGGTTGGAATAAGGTTTAAGAGATTGGCTGAGATGGTGAAATGGCATGGGATGCAATCCCCAAGGCGCAACGCATTATGCCTAGGGGAAAATTGATCGACAGTTTTGTGAAGAGGCATGTCCAAAGGTATGAGGAGAGGCAAGAGGAGAATAAGGAGGACATAAGAAAGCGTATACGGGAGGGGTATGATGCCAATGTGAGTTGATGGGGATTTATTGGTCTTGTTTGTTAGTCTACACTTTTGCTTGTGTGCTTTGTTCGTAACTTCTTGCTTATTGGCAAAGGCATATAACGTGGACTGAAAATGTTCACGCAAGCTCCGAGGTATGACTTCTTGCCATGTTTTCAAAGTGCTATCATTGCCTGGGTTTACATAACGTTACATGTTTACAGGTCACCTAAATATGTCCGGGACACATGCAAGAAGAAGATTTAGACAAGCTCATCAATGGAGGATTCGTGTATGAGATTGAGCACACTAAGGCTTTCGTTTTGATAGTAACCTTCCCTAAGAAGAACAACAAACTTAGGGTGTGTGTGAACCTCAAAAAGGTCAATGCCACCACAATCCACGATCATTATCCCTAGCTTTACACTGACTATGTGTTGGAGAGAGTTGGAGGGTGAGATCAATACTAAAAGACAACATTTACTAAGGAATGGGGAACATTGCATCATGCCATTTGGCTTGACCAATGACCCGTCACTTTCCACTGCTCTTGATATGCACAACCTTAAAGATCCTAAAGATATTCATAGATGATCTTTGTATGTACTCAAAGGTGACAAAGCATATTACTTATTCGAGACAAGTTTTTGAGAGGTGCAAGCTCTATCTCATTTTGTTAAACCCACTCAAATAAGCATAAAGTCATCGTTTTGTTGAATACATAGTTTCTAAGAATGGAATCTCCACAGATAAGAACAATATCCATGTAATCTTTAAATTACCACCACCCATAAACTATAAGGGAGTGCAGAGATTAGTGGGGCATATGGGGTATTACAAAAGATTCATCTTCGTGTGTATGCCATATTTGCTACACCCTTGTACAGTGTTGCTATTTATCTTTAAATGGATAGATGAATTCCAACGGCATATTAGCAAGTGCATTCATCTTAAATCTCATGTTAGCACAATTGAGGGAGCACAACATGGAGCCGTCAACTCAACGATGATGAATGTACTTACACTACCAGAGAGGAGAGAGGGGTTAGTCAGGTCTAGCCATGGTATATGATGTAAAGAAGTACATGTATTGTCTCTTAACTATGAGATTTTAGTTTCTTTGTTGACCATCAAGCCTTGTTGTGTATTTAGTGATGAATAAGCCTTGCTTGGTAATTCTTTTGGAATTCAAGTAATGGACTATCGAAGGTACCCAATGAACAAGTTAGGGCACTATTTTAAAAACAACATCATGTTGCCTTTGCAATATTGGATGGTGGTGGTGGTGGTGTCAGCATAATCACTAAGGATTGCTAGGAGGCCTCCAAAAGCCCACCACCACTTAGAAACACTAGTCTTATTGGTCAAGCTTTCCAATATGGGAACACGTTCTTTAGAATGCAAAAATCAAGACTTTTAGATTGAGCTTCCACCACTCATTTGTGGTGATGGATTTCCAAAGAAGAGGGTTGTACACTATGATCCAAAGGGCCTTACATGTGGCGGCGATACGCAAGGTTGGTTTTCACAATTGGTGGGAAACCAATCACATTTATATATGTAACAAGAAGCTAGTCCTCGAAGATAGGTTTGAAAACAAGAAAACTCATCCAATGGGTCGAGGCATTCTCAAAAACAATTCTAGATTACTTTGGTAAATGCTTGCAAATGTCACAATAACAAGTTATTAGATAGTGAAGATGTGAACCTAGAATCTCCCACAACCTGACAACTCTAAGGACTAGATTCATGTCTCATTCCATTCATGCTCTGACACCCTCCCACATAAGCTTGGAATAAGGTTTGCAAAATTAGCCAAGATGGAAATAACATCCTTGTTTATGCTAAGTGTAGCATCCCCTATGGGAGCTAATAGTGACTTCAAATCAAGGATAGCTAATGACTCATCTAGCAAAAATTTCATAGGAGAAGAAGTAAATTCTACATTCCCAAGTACCCAACCATGAAAGAGAAGTAAATTCTACATTCCCAAGTACCCAACCATGAAAGAGAACAATACTTAGGAAGCCTAAGATATGTGCTCTTCCCTTAAGATGGACCTTCATTGGCTTTGCTACATTGAGGCTATTGATTCACATATGAAACCTATACCAAATAGTGAGAAGTAAGATCAACCTTTTGCCTAAGAATAGTGGCTATAAAAGGTGATAAGAAACCCACAAGCTCCAAGCAAGCCAAGCTCTGCCAAGTTGTGTGCCAAGCTGATACAAACTTAACAAAATCAAGGAAGAGGGCAGAGGAGGAAGCCAAGCTTAAAGATCTCCAGAGGAAGACCTAAGGCAAGTGTTTGAATACTTTAGGGCCTATACAGTAGTGCACCATTACAGGGCCCAAAGAAGCCCATGTAGAGAGCCTCATACCTATTATGATGGCTTGGTGTGTGAGAAACTTAGCCACAATATTCATTTCACCTCTGACAAATAAGGAGAGTTGATTTACTCAAAGAGTTTCTAGATGTTTTTGCTACACAAACATAAAGGGAAATCCTTCGAGAAGTAGTGAAACAAAAGGATAACACACCATCCCTCTTTTATTGAAGGAGAGTTGATAGCCTTACTCAAACAATTAAAGATGTTAAACAAACACAAAAAGTATTTCTCTAAGAAGTGTTGAAACGAAGTGGTAAAACACGCCATCCCTCTACTGAAGGCACACAAAACTATTAAAATAGAGAGCCTACCACATGAATCCTAAGTATGGATAATTGACCAAAGAAGATCTAGACAAGCTCATTAATGAAGGATTAGTGTCTGAGATTAAGCACACTGGGCTCTCATTGATAGTGATCTTTCTTAGGAAGAACGACAAACTATGTGAACCTCAAAAAGGTCAATGCCACCATAATCCATGATCATTATCCCCATCTTCACATTAACTATATGTTAGAGAAAGTTGTCGGAAGATCAATATTACAAGACACCATTTGCTTAGGAATGGGGAATACTACTGCATCATGCCATTTGGCTTAACCAATGACACTAGTTTCCAATGTTTAATGTGCACAACCTTCAAGATCCTAGAGATATTCATAGATGATATTTTCATATGTACTCAAAGTGGAGAGAGAATATTGCTTCTTTGAGGCAAGTTTTTGAGAGGTGCAAACTCTACCGCATCTCATTAAACCCACTCAAATAAGCATGGAGTCATCCTTTTGTTGCTGGATACATCGTTTTCAAGAATGGAATCTCCACATATCAAAATAATAACCATGTGATCTTGAAATCACCACCACCTATAAACTACAAGGGAGTGTGATCTTGAAATCACCACCACCTATAAACTACAAGGGAGTGCAAATATTGGTAGGGTGTGTAGGGTGTCATGAAATGGAAAAGGAACATCAATATGCCACAAAGACCCAACCATACATACAATTAAGTTGTGGCTTTCCATGAGATGGTCAATCATACCTGTAGAATGCTTGGAAGGTTGTCTGGACGCTTCTTTGTGCTCCCCCTCTTTCTTCTCTTTCATTGCTTGAAGCTCCTCCTCAATTTGCTTTTTCTTTCCAGCATCCAATTCCCCTGATGAACTGGAATTTGACACATACTCCCCCTTCAAATGTTTCAAATATGCCAGCTTCTCCTCCCGTCAACACATGATCCTTTTTTCATGTCTAACCACCACGGGCATTTTCTCCTTTCACATAATCAATCGACAAAAAAGTCCCATCCGGCTAACCATTCTCTCTAAAAATAGGCAAAGTGTACACACAAAATTGGGGAGGCTCATGGTTTGTTCATGCCTTACAAACCTTAGGCATTTTTATATTATGCTTATTGTCAATAAGATGCATTAAGAATTTGCACACCAAGATGAGTCCAAACTTGAAATGAAATAATACCAAAGATAAATGATGTCAACACACAATATCATAGAGTATTGGAAAAACATATTCTCCATTGATAGCAAAGTCATGTTAGAAATGTACCTATACACTTAGCGTCTAGCTAAATTTTGCATGTCCACATGATTAGCCATAGGAGTGGCCACATTCATTTGTGTCTCAAATGCATGAAATAAGACCCTTTATATCGCGCTACTATGTCATGGTAGTAACTATCAAGTGAGGACTCTTCTGGTAACACAATAACAATGTCGGACACCTTTGAGTTAGTAGCCTGTGTTCGGAGAGCAAACGATTTGACTCCTCCAATAATTGATCCATCCAAACATCTTTCGCAATGTAAGCAATGAACACATGATCACCCATTGGCATCCCAAAAGACTATCTCATATTCTCATCCATCCTAAGGAGAGTAAGCAAATGCATTTTCAATCCTTTTGAGGATGCCACTGATGAAATGGAGTAGAGTTTCTCTATGGTAATCCTAAACTATGTGCTTTCAAATGGTAGACCCCAAAGCTCCTAAACTATGTGCTTTTAAATAGTAGACGCCAAAGCACCTCAAACCAATCATCCCCGTTTTTGAAGGGTTCACCACATATAAGAGCTACATTCAAAATATGTCCAATATAATCAATTGAATCAAAGCTTAATTACCTTAAGAATACCTTTTAATTTTGACTTACTAAACCATAACAAGATCTCAATAAGAAACCCAATGCACATACCCTTGTCATCTTTCGAGTGTAAGACCTTGTGTGTGTCTTCTTTACCTTAACAACTTGTCTAGCATACTCTTCCTTTAGAATTCCTTGAGGTATTTTCTTGATAAGAGCATCAAGATTAGCATCCCATTTACCCTATGCACATACCCAATATGCCAATGAGAATCCATTTCATCATTTATGTGAGAAGAAATATCAATCTGCTTAAACCAATTTACCGCAAAGACTAACTTTCTAAGAATAGCTTATGTCAATGGATACCAAACTTTCTTTCCAAGTTTTGCCTCATTCTCTCTTTGTGTCTCAACCTGCTTCTTTTCTAGTTCACTAAATTTACCCATGAGGGACCCGTCACATCACACGAGCAAATAGTCACAGTGTGATAGAGGTAATCCTTTAAGTTTGTGGTCTCACGATGGCCTCTTCATTAATGCTACAAAAACCAAAACTGAAAGACAAAGCCCATAGAGGAAGCATTACCACATAAGAAGGACAATTATTAGAAAGATAACACAAAAAGCTCTACACAAGTTCAAAACATTTGCAAGAGGCCAAAAACTTACATGTTCAAGCGTTGAAGATATGCCATCAAAACCAACTCTTCCTCTTTACTAGGTAACTCTTCCTCTTTACTAGGTATGATAAAATCTGCTCGAACAAGAGGATGTTTGGCTCTATTATTTTTAAATTATTCTTCTATACAGTTCTATGATTACCTTCCCACACGTAGAACATTTTATCTTGAAGAATAGACCACTCTTGCCTCATTTTCAACTCCTCCTGAAATTCTACATTGATGTCTTGCCAATGCTTGTCCCATGACTTCACAATGTCATCTATCACATCCTTTGAACTACCATCAGGTAACACCATAGAAAGAATGAACACCCCTTTGTATGGCTTGTAACCCTCATGTGCAAAAACTCTGTTCAATTTTGAAAAATCATAGCAGAGATCCCTTACACATGGATTGCATAATGGCACCAAAGGGGACAGCAACACCTGAGTTGATAGTGACACTCTGCAAAAAATCATTTGTTTGTTACTTAACAACCACTTGAGGAATTACATCCGTTTCCTCTTCTACTTGATTGTTTGGCAAAACATCAATAGGATTAACCGGTATCAATGCAAGGGTTTTTTCAACATTCTTACTTTCCTCAGTGCTCATAGTTTGTTCTTGACATGTCCCAAACGATGATCCAATGTTAGACCCTTTCTTCTTTTTAGGACCGGGCGTTGATGTTGTTGCGTTTCTCTTCTTTGGCATATCGACCCACAAAGAATACACAAGCAAAAAACACATGGTCAAATACACCTCCTTTTATGAACACCGTGGATGCACAAGGTGTGTTACCACCCTTGACATACATGCAAACCAGAGAATTAACTATGAATGGTTCTAAGTCAAAACCCCATTTAAGAATGCAATATGAAATATCATGCCTTAGTTTAATGCTAGTTTGTGAGCACGTGCTTTCAATATAGTAGATACAGTAGCGATGGAGACCAAGTTTGATGGGGGGCATAGTCTCTAGGGGGTAGTTCGCTGGCAAACATCCAGTCAAACCACGAGGCCCCTTCTACATTAGGCCTTTTTCGGGTTATGTTTTGAAAGATTTGGGTGGAACAAAAGCAAATCTGATGAGCTTTTGCTCCTTGTTCTGAAGGACTATGATAGGCATGAGGTCAGGTTTTCTAACATTACATGGGTCTTCTTCTCTCTAAAAGCAATGAAGCCATAGTTGAATTTAGCCATGACATGGTTTTTCAATGTAGACACAATTATGTCTTGAAGCTTTCTAAACTTTGAATCACCGCTTTGCAAAGATTCGTAGAGCAAGCGAATACAAAAGGCTGTAACTTACATAATAGGGCATATATCGTCAGAACTTGTGGATTCCAATTTGAGGGGCGGCCTCCTTGGCTAATGGAGGAAGTATCAGACTTGGAGGATGGAGGGACGAAGGGTGGCCCCTAGCCATGCTAGAAGTGTGTTACCGCGCAAGAGGTTGAAGACCCTGGAAGGTCTGCCATACTGGAGCTTTGCTCGAGCAGACATTAGCAAAGATGGCACAAGTAGTAGGGGAGAAGCTTCATTGGCGGATTCAGCATTAATAATGTCAATAATTAATGTCTTTAGTTTTCTGGAGGACCCACAAGTCAAAGCTATATTACAAACAATAGGGTTGGACATGTATTATTGAAAAATTTTGACCCGAAAAAATCTTGCAGGGCATTGTCACTATTATGCAGATGAAGCCCATGGATAGGTATAATAGAGTGGATTCACACAAGCTACAAAAGGTAAATTTTGAGCAGAGTAGGATGATAGGGCATATCACATCCACAAGAAGATGAACAACTACCTCCAAGCCCATTAAAGTAATGTTATCAACCCATATTTACTTACCAAGCTAATCAACCATGTGAGTGGAATTCCACTTCCTTCCATACACATAAAACAATAATGCATATACAAATACAAAATTTGGCTCTTGACCATATTACAAACTCTATGTCACACCTCAATTGAAATCCTTGCACTATTCCTTGCCTCATTGTTTGGTATGACACCTCAAACAGTAGCCTTGCACTTTTCCATCATCTAACCAATTCAGAATCAACACATTAATCAATACCAATATGTTTATTTTTGAAACAAATAAACAAATAGCTAACACCATCAAGCTCAAAGATCTTAACAAAACAGGTGCAAAATAGTAGAAAATGCCCATGACGGGCTTCAAAAATCAACACTAGGGGGTAGTTCGCCAACGAAATACCCATCGGTCCCTTCTTGAGGGCTTGGCAATTATCCATGAGAGAAGCTCATAGTAGAAAATTCCCATGATGGGCTTCAAAAATCAACACTAGGGGGTAGTTTGCCGACGAAATACCCCTCGGTCCCTTCTTGAGGGCTTGGCAATTATCCATGAGAGAATCTCATGGCTGAATGCCTTTGACTCCTTCTAGGTGGTAGTTCCCCAACAAACTACCACCCATGGCTAATACCCACGCATACAAAGAGACCATCTGAGACAAAGATCTGAACACTTACCATAGAGGAGAGGAGAGGGATTTGTAAACTTACCGCCCCCACAGAGGATGCAGAGCCCCTTCTTCTTAAAATGTTCACTTCTAGGATGTTATTTAATGCATTTGGTGGGTTTGAGTATGATATTTACATCAGTGATAATAGATTGAATTGTTGTTATTTGATATTAGTTGATAACATAGATATAATGTATACTTTTTAAATAGCTCTTCACAATTTTTGATTTAATATTGTTTTATAACTTAAATTGATATTGTTTGCTGACTAATAGATACTAAATGGATATTGAGAGGTACAAAGTATTGAATATTCTACTAAACTTATTAAAGCTTGTTAAATTGCTCAAAGTTTGGATTATTATATTTCATTGAATGTAGTATAAGTTTGTAGATTTCTTGCACACGCTTGACATGCAGTATAAGTCTCATGTAATAAAATTGACTTTAGAATGACTATTAACAAGAACTAATTTTATGATGTTAGCTACAATTGCTAATAGCCATTAGAACTATCTTAGCAAAATGTATATTAGTTAATTAGTTGTCGATATAAGATATTTCATTAAAATGTATATTAGATATTTCACTCAAAAGTTTCTTAATAAATATCTTAGCAAAATATACATTAGATAATAAGTTTTCCATGAAAGATATTTTATGAAAAAGGTTTATTGGTATTAGATATATGTTTAAAATCATTTTTGAGATAATTTATAAGTAAAATAGTTTGATCAAATTCTTAACGTGCTTTTTTTAGAATACTTTTCATTAAATTGGGAATGTGATGTTTGAGCTTCCTCCGATTAAAGAACAGCGAACCACAATAGAGATGGAGACCAAGTTTGATGGGCATGTTTGGGTTGATGAGGTCACCTCTCCAATGTGTATGGATTTCAAGGCAAAGTGAGAATAAGAAAATGTGGTGGATACTTGCAAAACGTATAAATGCTTCTTGCCAAGGCTTTCAAAGAACAAAAATAAGAAACAAAACTCATTGGGTTGGCTGTCTTGTCCTATTGGTATGTCTATGGAGAATTTTGGAACTGTTAAGTGCTTTCTTTGTTGTGCCCCTCCAAATGTGTGTTTGAGTGTTCTTACAAGCTTATTCTATGCTACCCAGAGGACATTGGTATCCCATGGAGTCATCCATATTGGATTTCACATGCATCCAGTTGCGAAGGGAGCTGTCAAGAGCTCAATGAATGATTCAAAGACTAGAGTAGAGAACCTGGTAATAAGAAAGTATCTTCAAGGGCGACCAAAGGCCATACAAAAAGAGTTGGCAAAAGAAGTAGTAATGCATTCAGCTTTGTTTGGAGATACACAATGTCTTTGGCTGACACACTTGCTAGGCTTATACCTCTACTTGATAAAAGAAAACTATCTAGGTGGAGGAAACATGAAAAAGTAGAGAGGGGAGAAAACTTTGGAGACATGGAAGCAATATTGGACATGAAGCAGCGGCAGTTTCTCTTTGACTTCTTCCAAAGCATTGTCTTCCCAGGTCAGCAGGCTGGAATTCACCTCATTTCAAAGATGTCATGTTTTTAAAATGCTTTCTCAAGGGCCTGGAAATGGAGTTGAACTAGTAAACAAAATGATACCTAAGAGAGAACTAGGAGGTTGTTGGATCTTTTTTGACTTTGTGAAGAGAATGAGAGATTGGTCAACAATGGCATGCCAATCCATTTGTCCAAGAGATGCAAACAATAGCCTTTGGGGAATTCAAAGTAGACATTAAATCACAAACATTGTTTTGGGAGCTTATTAACCAAGTCATGAAGCGAGAAGGATATAAAAAGGCACAATTTAGGGGGTTTATGGGAGATGAAACTCAAGCAAATTACCGTGCAGTAAGAACAGTGTTTAAAGGTAGCCTGGACAAGGAGATGAAAGGAAGAGAGCGCTTTTTCTCTTTCCACTAGGAACAAAGTCTTCACAAACATGCAATTGCATGTATTCCACCCCATTCGCAAGAGGAGTTCAAATTCATATGCCTGGACAAGGAGATGAAAGGAAGAGAGCGCTTTTTCTCTTTCCACTAGGAACAAAGTCTTCACAAACATGCAATTGCATGTATTCCACCCCATTCGCAAGAGGAGTTCAAATTCATATGCCGACAATGGAAAGGTGCACCACCAGAACAGGCCGCAAAATTTGAACTTGATGGTTTGAGGAATTGGCTAAAGAGTGGGCATGTGGAAAATCAAAGATAACCATGTTGGAAACATGGCTTCACAACCATGGACACCCTCCCACAGATTGGCCAAGATGGAAATAACATCCTTGTTCATGCTAAGTGTAGCATCCCCTTTGGGAACTAATAGTGACTTCAAATCGAGGATAGATGGTGACTCATCAAGCAAATATTCTATAGGAGAACAAATAAATTCTACATTCCCCACAAGTATCCAACCATGAAAGAGAACAATACTTACGAAGCCTAAGATGTATGTTCTTCCCTTGGAGATGGACCTTCATTGGCTTTGCTACATTCACATATGAGACCTATACCCAACAATAAGATCAACCTTTCACCTAAGAATAGTGGCTATAAAAGGTAATAAGGAACCTACAAGCTCTGAGTAACTCAAGCTCTGCCAAGCTGCCCTATCAATACAAACTTAACAAAATCAAGGAAGAGGGCAGAGAAGGAAACCAATCTTAAAGAGCCATGCCTTCCGGGCGAGGGAAGTTTTTCTGAGTTTGATTTTGGAGGAACCGTCGGGCTAGCCCTGTGCAGAGAGCCTCATACCTATTATGATGATGGCTTTGTGTGAGGAGCTTAGCCACAATATTCATTTCACCTATGAGAAAGAAGGAGAGTTTATTTACTCAGAGAGTTCCAAGATGTTTTTGCTACATGAACATAAAGGGAATTACTTTGGGAAGTAGTGAAACGAAGGGGTAAAACACACCATTCCTCTTACTAAGGGAGAGTTAATAGCCTTACTCAAAGAATTTAAAGTTGTTAAATAGACACAAAAAGAATTCCTCCAAGAAGAAGTGAAACGAAGTGGTAAAACACACCATCCCTCTTACTGAAGGCACACAAAACTATTAAAACAAAGAGCCTACCACATGAATGCTAAGTATGGATAAATTTCCAAAAAAGATTTAGACGAGCTCATTGATGGAGGATTTGTGTACAAGATTGACCACACTGGGCTCTCGATAGTGATCTTTCCTAAGAAGGATGACAAATTGTGTGAACCTTAAAAAGGTCAATGCCACCACAGTCCACGTTCATTATCCCCAGCTTTGACTATATGTTGTTGTACACTACCTTCAAGATCCTAGAGATATTCATAGATGAGCTTTTCATGTACTTAAAGTGGAGAGAGAATATTTCTTATTTGAGGTAAGCTTTTAAGAGGTGCAAACTCTACTACACCCACTTAAATAAGCATGGAGTCATCCCTTTGGTGGAAACATAGTTTCCAAGAATGGAATCTCCACATATGAGATTAATATCCATGTGGTCTTGAAATTACCCCACCACTTGTAAACTACAAGGGAGTGCAAAGATTGGTGGGGTAAGTGGGGTATTACAAAATATTCATCTTCGTGTGTATGCCATACGGATGAATGCCAATGGGCATAAGAAAAGATAAAGAAGGCATATTAGCAAGTGCATTCATCTTGAGATACGTGCCAACAATCAAGGGAGCACAATATGGAGCTATCAACTAAAAGATGCTGAATGTAATTACACTACCAAAGATGATAGAGGAGTTAGCCAGGTCTAGCCTTGGTATATGTTGTAAAGAAAAGATAAAGAAGGCATATTAGCAAGTGCATTCATCTTGAGATACACATGCAAGCACAATCAAGGGAGCACAATATGGAGCCATCAACTAAACAATGATGAATGTAATTACACTACCAAAGAGGATAAAGGGGTTAGCCAGGTCTAGCCATGGTATATGTTGTAAAGAAGTACATGCATGGTCTCTTACCAATGAGATTTTAGTTTCTTTACACTACCAGATGGAGAAAGGGGTTAGGCAAGTCTAGCCATCGTATATGTTGTAAAGAAGTACATGCATTATCTCTTACTACAAGATTTTAGTTTTTTTATTGACCATCAAGTCTTGTTGTGTATTTGGTTGATAAATAAGCCTAGCTTGCTAATTTTTTTGTATTTCAACTAGTGAAATGTCAAAGGTACCCATGAACAGGCTAGAGCAATATTTTAAAAGCAATAAAATGAACATCGTGCTACCTTAGCAATATTGGATAGTGGTGGTGGTGGTGTCAGCATAATCACTAAGGATTGCTAGGAGGCCTCCATAGCCCATCGCTTAGAAACGCCAATCTTGTGGTCAAGCTCGCCGATATGAAAACACATCCTTTAGGATGCAAAAATCAAGACTTTCAAGCTAAGATTCCACTTGTGGTGATGGTGGAAGAGGGTTGTACACTATGATCAAAGGGCCTTACATACATGCAATATGCAAGGTTGGTTCACGATTGGGAAACCAATCACATTTATAAATGCCAACACGTAGCTAGTCCTCGAAGATAGATTTGAAAACAATAAAACTTATCCAGTCGTCGGTGGCATTCTCAAAAACAATTCTATATTGTTATGTTAAATGCTTGCAAAAGTGGCAACAAGTTATTGGATGGAACCCAAACTCTCCCACAACTTAATGACTCTTAGGACTAGATTCATGTCTCCTTGGATTCATATCCTTGCAAACAAAGACACCCTCCTACATAAGTTTGAGATAAGGTTTGCAAGATTGTCCATAATGAAAAGAACATCCTTGTTCATGCTAAGTGCAAAATTTGGGAGCTAATAGTGACCTTAAACCAGGGGGATAGCTAGTAGTGACTCATCTAGCAAAGATTTTGTAGGAGAAGAAGTAAATTCTACATTCCCTACAAGTACCCAACTATGAAAGAGAATAACACTCATGAAGCCTAAGATGTATGTTCTTCCCATTGAGATGGACCTTCATTGGCTTTGCTACATTGAGGCCATTGATTCACATATGAGACCTATACCAGACAATGGGAAGTAAGATCAACCTTTTTGGCTAGGAATAGTGGCTATAAAAGGTGATAAGGAACCCACAAGCTTTGAGCAAGCCAAGCCCTACCAAGATGCCACAAAATCAACGAAGAGAGGAGAGAAGAGAAAGGCTTAAAGAGCTCACCGAGCCTCAAGAGAAAGACCTAAGGTAAGTGCCTGAATACTTTAAGTCCTAGAACATTGGGGACATAGTAGTGCACCCGTGAGAGCCACCCAAAGAAGCCTATGAAGAGAGCCTCATACGTCTTACATAAAGGGAATTCCTTGGGGAAGTAGTGTAACGAAGGGATGAAACACACCATCCCTCTTATTGAAGGAGAGTTGATATAGCCTTACTTAAAGAATTCAAAGATGTTAAACAAACACAAAAAGAATTCCTTCGAGAAGTCCTAAAATAAAGTGGTAAAACACACCATCCCTCTTACTAAAGGCACACAAAACCATTAAAATAGAGAGCTTACCACATGAATCCAAAGTACAGATAAATGACCAAAGAAGATCTAGACAAGCTCATCGATGGCCAAAGAAGATCTAGACAAGCTCATCGATGGAGAATTCATGTACAAGATTGAGCACACTGGGCTCTCATTTGATAGTGATCTTCCCTAAGAAGAACGATAAACTTAGG
This sequence comes from Cibotium barometz, assembly GCF_041138505.1. Taxonomy (NCBI): domain Eukaryota; kingdom Viridiplantae; phylum Streptophyta; class Polypodiopsida; order Cyatheales; family Cibotiaceae; genus Cibotium; species Cibotium barometz. Next base: position 29,829,669 of record NC_141055.1, on the reverse strand, counting down.
GTGTGGTGAACCTCAAAAAGCTTTATATTGACTATATGTTAGAGAGAGTTGCTAGGAGATCAATACTACAAGATAACATTTGCTAAGGAATGGGGAACATTGCTTCATGCCCTTTGGCTTAAACAATGACCCACCACTTTCCAATGTTTGATGTGCACAACCTTCAAGATCCTAGAGATATTCATAGATGATGTTTGCATGTACTCAAAGTGGAGAGAGCATATTACTTGTTTGAGGTAAGCTTTTAAGAGGTGCAAACTCCACTGCATCTCATTGAACCCACTCAATTAAGAATGGAGTCACCTTTTCATGGAAACATAGTTTCCAAGAATGGAATATCCACGGATAAGATTAATATCCATGTGATCTTGAAATTACCACCACTTGTAAACTACAAGGGAGTGCAGAGATTGGTAGGGCAAGAGGGGTATTATAGAAGATTCATCTTCGTATGTATGCCATATATGTTACACCCTTGTACAATATCTTTGAATGGACAGATAAATGCCAATGGGCATAAGAAAAGATAAAGAAGGCATATTAGCAAGTACATCTTGAGATTCATGTTAACACATATGAGGGAGCACAACATGGAGTCCTCAACTCAACGATGATGAATGTTACTACACTACCTGAGAGGAGAGAGGGGTTAGCCAAGACTAGCCATGGTATATATTGTAAAGAAGTACATGAATTATCTCTTAGCTAGGAGATTTTAGTTTCTTTATTGACCCATCAAGCCTTGTTGTGAATAAGCCTTACTTGCTAATTCTTTTAGAATTCAAGTAATGGACTATCGAAGGTACCCATGAACAAGTTGGGGCAATATTTTTAAAGCAATGTCGTGTTACCTTTGCAATATTGGGTGGTGGTGGTGGTGTGGTGTCTTCATAATCACCAAGGATTTCTAGGAGGACTCCATCAACCCACCACTTAGAAACACCAGTCTCATGGTCAAGCTTGCCGATATAGGAACACATCTTTTAGGATGCAAAAATCAAGACTTTCAAGATGAGATTCCACCACTCATTTGTGGTTATGGATTTCCAATGAAGAGAGTCATACGCTATGATCCAAAGGGCCTTACATGCATCGACGATTCGCAATGAAATTTTTCACGATTGGAAATCCAAACACATTTGTATACGCAACCAGTAGCTAGTCCTCAAAGATAGATTTGAAAACAACAAAACTCATCCAATGGGTCTAGGAATTCTCAAAAACAATTCTAGATTGCTTCAGTAAATGATGCTTGCAAATGTCACAAAACAAGTTATTGATAGTTAAGATGAGAACCCTGACTCTCCCACAACCTAGCAACTCTGAGGACTAGATTCATGTCTCATTGTATTCATGTTCTCACAAACCATAGAGACCCTCCCACCCAAGCTTGGAATAAGGTTTGCGAGATTGGCCGAGATGGAAATAACATCCTTGTTCATGCTAAGTGCAGCATCCCCTTTAGGAGCTAATAGTGACTTCAAACCAAGAGCCTCATACCTATTATGATGGCCCTACGTGAAGAACCTAAGCCACAATATGCATTTCACCTTTGAAAAAAGAAGGAGAGTTGGTGTACTTAAAGAGTTCCAAGATGTTTTTTCTACACAAACATAAAGGGAATTCCTTCGGGAAGTAGTGAAACGAAGGGGGGAAACACACCATCCCTCTTATTGAAGGAGAGTTGATAGTCTTAGTCAAAGAATTCAAAGATGTTAAGAAAACACAAAAAGTATTTCTTCGAGAGGTGTTAGAACAAAGTGGTAAAACACACCATCCCTCTTACTAAAGGGATACAAACCCACTAAAAGAGAGAGAGGGATACAAACCCACTAAAAGAGAGAGCCTACCAAACGAATTTTGAGTGCGAATAAATGGCTAAAGAAGATCTAGACAAGCTCATTAATGGAGGATTCATGTACGAGATTCAGCACACTGGGCTCTCATTGATAGTGATCTTCCCTAAGAGCATTAAACTGTGTGAACCTCAAAAATGTCAATGCCACCACAGTCTAGGATCATACCCATCACTACTTTACACTGACTATATGTTGGAGAGAGTTGTTGGGAGATCAATACTATAGATAACATTTACTAAGGAATAGGGAACATTGCATCATGCCATTTGGCTTGACTAATGACCTGCCACTTTCCAATTCTTGATGTGCACAACCTTTAGGATCTTAGAGATATTCATAGATGATCTTTGCGTGTAATCAAAGTGGAGAGATATATTGCTTGTTTCATGAAAGTTTTTAAGAGGTGCAAATTCTATTGAATCTCATGTTGAACCCACTCAAATAAGCATAGAGTCATCCTTTTGGTGGATACATCGTTTCCAAGAATGGAATCTCCACACATAAGAATAATATCCATGTAATCTTGATATTACCACCAACTGTAAACTACAAGGGAGTGCAAAGATTTGTGGGGCATGTGGGGTATTCATCTTTATGTGTATGCCATATATGCTACACCCTTGTACCACAAGAGGGCCCAAAGAAGCCCATGTAGAGAGCCTCATATCTATTATGATGGTGCTGCATGAAGAACCTAAGCCACATTATTCATTTAACCTCAAGAAGAATACCTAAGGCAAGTGCTTGAATACTTTAAGGTATACATAGTAGTGCACCGAGAGAGGGCCCAAAAGAAGCCCGACAGAGAGCCTCGTACCTATTATGATGGCCCTACATGAAGGACCTAAGCCACAATATTCATTTCACCTTTGAAAAAGAAGAAGAGTTGATTTACTCAAAGAGTTCCAAGATGTTTTTGCTAAATGAAAATAATGGGAATTCCTTTGAGAAGTAGTGAAATGAAGGGGTGAAACACACCATCCCTCCTATTGAAGGAGAGTTGATATCCTTACTCAACGAACTCAAAGATATTAAACAAATACACAAAGTATTTCTCCAAGAAGTGGTGAAATGAATTGGTAAAACACACCATCCCTCTTACTGAGGGCACACAAAACCATTAAAATACAGAGCCTACCACATGAATCCCAAGTACAGATAAATGGCTAAAGAAGATCTAGACAAGCTCATTGATGGAGGATTCATGTACAAGATTGAGCACACTAGGCTAGTGATCTTCCCTAAGAATAATGACAAACTATGCGACTCTCAAAAAGGTGAATGCCACCACAGTCCACGATCATTATCCCCAGATTTACACTATGTTGGGAGATCAATACTACAAGACAACATTTTCTAAGGAATGGGGAACAAAATTCATCATGCCATTTGGCTTGACCAATAACCCACCACTTTCCAATTCTTGATGTGCACAACCTTTAAGATCCTATAGATATTCATAGATGATCTTTGCATGTACACAAAGTGAAGAGAGCATATTTCTTATTTTAGGTAAGTTTTTGAGAGGTGGAAACTCTACCGCATCTCGTTGAACCCACTCAAATAAGCATGGAGTCATCGTTTTGGTGGACACATTGTTTCCAAGAATGGAATCTCCACATATGAGAATAATATCCATGTGATCTTGAAATTACCACTACCTACTATAAACTAAAGGGAGTGCAGATATTGGTGGGGCATGTTGGTTATTAAAAAAGATTCATCTTCATGTGTATGCTAAACCCTTGTACAATGTCACTAATTATCTTTAATGTATGGACAGATGAATAAGTGAATTTATCTTTAGATGCATCTTAGCACAATTGAGGGAACACAACATGTAGCCGTCAACTTAATGATGTTCAATGTAATTATACTACTAGAGAGAAGAGAGGGGTTAGAGAGGTCCAGCCATGGTATATGTTGTAAAGAAGTACATGCATTATTTGTTAGCATGTGATTTTAGTTTCTTTGTTGACCATTAAGCCATGTTGTGTATTTGGTGATCAATAAGCCTTACTTGCTAATTCTTTTGGAATTCAACTAATAGACTATCGAAGGTACCCATGACAAGTGGGGGCAATATTTTAAAAGCAAGAAAATGAATATCGTGCTTTATTCGTAATATTAGATGGTGGTGGTGGTGTTAGCATATTCACTAAGGATTTCTAGGAGCCCTCCATAAGCCCACCAATAAGAAAAACTAGTCTCGTGGTCAAGCTTGCCAATATGGGAACACATTCTTTAGAATGCAAAAATCAAGACTTTCATTCAGGCTAAGCTTCCACCGCTAATTTGTGAAGATGGATTTCCAAAGAAGAGGGTTGTACACTATGATCCAATTTCCAAAGGGCCTTATATATGGTGATATGCAAGGTTGGTTCACGATTGCGAAACCAATCACAATTATATACTCCAATAGGTAGCTAGTCCTCAAAGATATATTTGAAAATAAGAACTTATCTAATGGGTTCATGCATTCTAAAAAACAGTTCTAGATTGCTGCGGTAAATGCTTGTAAATGTGGCAATATGTAAGGTTCCCCCCTTCCGAAATAGGGGAAACACTTAAGATAGTCTACTAAGTCTTAACTTGGAGAAAATTTCCTACTCATCGACACCTTGATGATGCAAAGATTCGAGGATACGATTTGTAAGTAAGACCTAGTCCTATCTCACAGGGGAAGCATGGTCTTTTAAAAATCAAAGCACCCATAGGGTAATTGATCATAATTTGGGCAACTACTAATCTTGATTCCTAGAGACAACGTTTTTTTCCTCATCCATGTAAGGCATAGCCGCTGGCCTAGTCTTATAGAATAGAGTTGCCCGAGAACCTATTTATCTAGCGTAGGGCTTTCACTTAATCTGTTGGAAAGCAACCCGACTAATTGGGTCCACCCATCCGTAGAATGATGCCATCGGGGCATTCCATCCTCCCACTTTCCATTCTACTTACACGTCAATTTGTTTTCTAATTAATCCTACCACATTGTTTGACATAAATAAACATGTTCCTTAATTAAGGCGCTTTCACAAGGTTCGTTAAAACAGGCTCTTTCCATAGTATAATAATGCTAAAGACAAGATATATATGAAAAAGAAAGTTTATACAAGAATCAATTCCATACAAGCCAAACCGGCTCTCTTATTCTTTTCCTTTATACTGATGATGATATAGAATTCGGCCTTCGAGCCTCTACATGCTGGGCAAAACTCTATGGGACCATACACCTCGTCGTCAACCGTTGGTGGCAAGGACTCAAGCCGGCCTGTCGCCCCCCTCAGGCTTCGTCGATTGATCCTCCCGCCCCTCAGAGGGATGTCTACGTGCTAGGGTGGGCTTATTCACCGCACTAACCTGGGCCCTCAAAACTAGATAACATCACAATCACTTGAGTCAATCGGGGCGAGCCTCATTCTCCCAATGGTATGAGGGATACCAATGGTATGAGGGATACCATGGGTCGATCTCGAGCTTTGCTAACGACGCCAGCTAACACAAGCACGGAAACGGAGTTAGCATCGAAGCCAAGAAAAAAAACTACATGTACTCTTTCTCTTAAAGATAGCAATTTCAATACAAATCATTGATTACAAAATATAACATCACTTCAAATAGTAACTTCATAGAATTTCTAACATTTTTCAATAAAAAAAATTTACATCTTCTTTCTTGATTTATTAATATTAATATTAAAGAATAATTTAAAACTTCTTTAAATGATAACCAAGCTAACCTGGCCGCCATTCCCTTGTGGAGCTTGCAATGGGAGGGCTGGAGCCACATTAGTGGCATTTTCTTTAATCTCACTATCGTGTGCTTCTCCTGAGGTGACATTTTGGCATTTCTAGGATGGGTCCATCTTGATCATCGCCTTGTAGTTCTCAATGCTGCGATCACAGTGCTTCAGTCGGATCTTGATTCCGAGATCATTTGCTCATTCTATGAGCAAAAAACCACAGCGTCGTGTGAACCTCCTCTAAGCTCAAAAACCTCTTGCTAAAGTCTACGCAAATCGCGCGGGAGGAGGGGGGAGAAGAGTTAAGGACACCCTCTCCTCACAAGGGTGGGGTGATTGAGAATGGGCTTATCTAAGAGATGGGGCTAATTAGGGGGTGCTGAGAGGAAGGCTGCAAGGGACGGGTGCAGGTACAGCAAGTACAGTGTGCAGGCGGCGCAGAGTGGCAATATGGCTTGGTGATACGGCCTTGTGCAAGGTGTAGCCTAGGGGTGTACTCTACGCAATGAGCTGCTGGGCATGGAGTACTCGGCAGTTTATATAGATGTAGGGTACGGTTGCGATGCTAAGCAAGGTACGGGTGAAAAAAGACGGTGTGCCATCAAAGTGTACCAGTCATTGGTCTGCATGAGCCTGGGGAAAGGTACAGTGGTGGTGCACAGGCAAATGTGTGGTACGTATGTACCCTTTTGGTCAGAGGCAGCATAGGGGGGTGAAAATGTTTTTTAGCAAAAATGTCCGAGATGTTCCCCTAGTCATTGGGGTGCAGACCGTCCATCAATCGGATGCCTGGTCGTGCATTTATTAAGGTTTAAAGGCCGTCATTTTTTGTGATCGCAGTGCTTCAGTCGGATCTTGATTCCGAGATTGTTTGCTCATTCTATGAGCACAAAACCACAGCGTGTGAACCTCCTCTAAGCTAAAAAACCTCTTGCTAAAGTCTACGCAAATCGCGGGGCCGCCGGGGGGGGGGGGGGTAAGAACACCCTCTCCTCACTCACAAGGGTGGGCTGATTGAGAATAGGCTTATATGAGAGATGGCTGATTAGGGAGTGCTGAGAGGAATGCTACAAGGGACGGCTATAAGTATAGCAAGTATAGTGTGCAGGCGCAGAGTGGCAGTATGGCCTTGTGCAGGGTGTAGCCTAGGGGTGTACTCTACGCAATGAGCTGCTGGGCATGGAGTACCCCGGGGTTTATATAGATGCAGGGTATGGTTGCGGTACTGAGCAAGGTACGCATGAAAGGGACGGTGTGCCATCAAAGTGTACCGATCTCACTGGTCTGCATGAGCCTAGGGAAAGGTATTATGGTGGTGCACAGGCAAAGGTGTGGTACGCATGTACCCTTTTGGTTAGAGTTAGCATGGATGTCCACATGGCGATACGCGTGGACCATACAATGGGTGGTCGACCTTTGGTCTTTACGTGGCCATTATACGGGCGCCCTGGTGAGTGTGCACGGTCCTTTTTGGGGCGAGGTCTCCAAATTTAGGACACTGGCCTCGATTTGCATATCGGAGCGCCTGAGGGGGGCGAAAATATTTTTTCCGCCAGCAAAAATGTCCGGGATGTTTCCCTAGTTGTTGGGGTGCAGACCATCCGTCAGCCGCCCAATTGTACATTTATTAAGGTTTAAAGGCCGCCATTTTTTAAACTAAAAATAACTAAAATTCGCATATAAGCTTGACCCGGTGTCCGTTTTGGATGCTATAAAATCCTATATTAGGGTAAAATTGCGTGCAGATTCTAAATTTGGACTCAAAATTTGAAGATTCTAAGTGGAAATAGGTCATTTAATAAAAACACTATTTTTTACACCATAAAAACTCATAAATTCATCTATTATAGGGATAATTTTTTAAATTAATGAAGATGGACATGTTACACAACAAGTTATTGGATAGTGAAGGTGAGAACTTAGACTCTCCCATTGTTTGAAGACTTTACCGACTTGATTCATGTCTCCTTGGATTCATATCCTTGCAACCATAGACATCCTCCCATAGGTGTAACATTCCCTTTGGGAGCTAATAGTGACCTCAAAACCGAGGGATAGCTAGTGACTCATCTAGCAAAGATTCCATAGGAGAAGAAGTAAATTCTACACTCCCCATAGTTACCCAACCATGAAAGAGTACAACACTTAAGAAGCCTAACATGTATGTTCATGGAGATGGACCTTCATTAGCTTTGCTATGTTGAGGCCACCATTGATTCACATATGAGACTATACCATATAGTAGGAAGTAAAATCAACCTTTTGGCTAAGAATAGTGGCTATAAAAAGTGATATAAAGAACCCACAAGCTTCGAGCAAGCCAAGCTCTGCCAAGTTGCCACAAAATAAACCAAGGCACCAGAGAAGGCAGCCCAGCTCAAAGAGCTCAATGAGCCTCAAGAGGAAGACCCAAGGCAAGTGCCTAAAAAATTTAAGTCCTACAACATTGGGGACATACTAGTGTACTGTGAGAGGGCCCAAAGAAGCCTTTACAGAGAGCCTCATACCTCTTATGATAGCCCTGCACCAAGGTTAAGGAAATAAAACTTATCGGCCCAAGCCATAGTATTCATTTCACCTATGAGCCTTTGAGAAAGAAGGAGAGTTTATTTACTCAAAGAGTTCCAAGATGTTTTTGCCACACAAACATATAGGGAACTCCTTCGGGAAGTAGTAAAATGAAGGGGTGAAACACACCATCCCTTCTAAAAGAGAGGTGATGGCCTTACTCAATGAATTCATTTCACCTATGAACCTTTGAGAAAGAAGGAGAGTTTATTTACTCAAAGAGTTCCAAGATGTTTTTGCCACACAAACATAAAGGGAACTCCTTTGGGAAGTAGTGAAATGAAGGGGTGAAACACACCATCCCTTCTAAAAGAGAGGTGATGGCCTTACTGAATCAATTCAAAGACGTAAACAGACACAAAAAGAATTACTCTGAGAACTTGTGAAACAAAGTGGTAAAACACACCATCCCTCTCATTGAAGGCACGCAAAACCATTTAAACAGAGAGCCTACCACATGAATCCCCAATACAGATAAACAGCCAAAGAAGATTTGGACAAGCTCATCGATGGATGAATCTTGTACGACATTGAGCATCTTGATCTTCTTCAAATATTGAGATATTTTCATTTCATGGAGATTATTTTAATTTACTTCTACTTTTTACTCTTTTTTTGTATTGCAAGAGAAGGTATTAAATTGAAAATGTGATAGAGGTAGATTTGAATCCATACCTCATGTTGCGTCATTAAGGTAGATTTGAATCCATACCTCATGTTGTGTCATTAAGGTAGATTTGACCCCAATACCCCAATACCTTATGTTGTGTCATTAAGGTAAATTTGATCCCAATACCTCCTGCTAGAGAGACGGGAGCCCTATCGTGTTAATAATCCTAATATGGGATTGATCATGGTGACAGACACAAGATTAAGCATAAGATTAAGGTGGATTAAACCACACAAGAAACTCCATGACTAGAGAGAGAGAGAGAGAGAGAGAGAGAGAGAGAGATTGCACCGTCAACAATAGCTCTATTGCATATCTCAATATTATCTTGCACCTCTACGGTGCTTTCCTACATACTCGACCAAATAACCCATTCATTTTACATTGCACATTTCAACACCCCTCCTCAATGTAAACTTAGGTGTGTGCATAAAATTTTTCCAATCAATTTGATCAACTCACCTCTCACCCCTAGCAATTTGGCATTGCCAATTTCAACACTCCCCCTCAATGAAAATTGGAGTGTTCAACAAGTATGTGTGCATGTGTCTAGCCAACCTAGACATGAAGTCCAATTTGAGCCCACTTGCTCACAACGAAACCACTGAGTCCAATTTGAACATAAATGTTCGAGTGGGAACCAAACCATGAAGTGCGACCCCTATGCATGCATAACTCAACACACACCACAATTACATCCTTTTCGAGCACCCATGGGCTCGGGCAAGGAACTCTCATAAGTATAGGTGAGGAAAAATGCAACCATTTTCAGTGCAAGGGCAAGGCACCTATATATAAACAATCTTCTTTGAGAAATATAAAAAACAAAACATGCCTTTTAAGCATGTGAACAAGGGCTGGTTTAGGAGTGTGTGTGAACCATTTTGTGATCGAAGGTTTTATTATTATTTAAAAACCTTAGCTTCCAAAAAATTATCTTCACGGAGCTGTTTCCTTTATTTTCTACAGGATCCTTCTTTGACCCGTTTTCCTCCTCGCGACCTCTTTCCCTATGCATGCCATAGCTGGAGCTTGCTCTTATGAGCTTTCTTTTGCTGTTCGCTGTTGTTCGTTCACTGCTTCTATAACGTCAATGATTCTACTGCTTGTGATGATGCCTATAGCGCCCTTTTTTTGAGCGTCCTGCAAATGTTGCCCCCTGCTCACGATGTCTTTCCACCATCCTCAAGCTCTGCACACACATTCTTCTACACAAACTATATTCACCCTTGTTGGATACTATCTCCACGGTATACACTCCTGCTCACTGCATTCTTCTTCTTTAGCTCTAAAATCCTCGAGCTCTACAGATCCATGGTGACTTACGCCCTTCAAATCGGTTGCCACTATTTGTCTCTCTATCTACACCTGATGTCTCCTTTATTCTATGCCATAGCCCATGCTTGGCCATGGTAGCCAAGCTTCTGTGAGAGTTACATGGTGTGTTTTTGTGTCACCTTCCATCGTCTTGTTGTACACTGGTTGTAATCTCAACTAACTTGATCTTGGCATGCAATAGTTGCCAAACCATACTTCTATTGTGACTTACTTTTAACCATAGCTACTTTGCCATTTCTCTTGGTTGACCTCATTCAAATCGGTAACCTCTAAAGTTCTTTTGTTCACCATCACCATGACTTTTTAAGGCTTTTGCAATCCTCTATCTACTACTGACTCCCCTTGTAATATTTCTTTGAACGACAAACTTTGCAGCAATGGCACTTGACAGCAGCTCGACTCCCAAGTCTTTGATTGTCTCTTTAAGCTCCTCTCTTTGCCTCATCCATTTAACCTCCCTCTTGAGGTGCCATTATCATGACTACCTTGAGCTCCCAAATGAGCTCCATAACCTTGCATGCCCTCTCTCTTTGCATGTTGAACCTTCATGGGTGCTTTCTTTATCTGAGGTTTCATTACCATGAAACCAAGGTGCAAAACATGTGGAAACTACCAAGGTTTCCATCCCCTTCTTTACTCTCCTTTATTGAGCAAACTACGAGCCATGCCATTTTCTTGACAAGCTCCAACATGGACTGCAAATCAGCCCATAACCACCTATCCACCACTTGAACAAGTATGTGCACCTTCACGTGCTCTTTGTGGGATCTTCTCATCCCATAAATCAGCAACCCTTCACAAGAATTGAACATTTCACCATGCCCAATGTCTAAAATTATGAGGTAAACACTACACAAATTACCTCCACAAATTTCTCTTGATGCCGAGGACTCCATAGTCTTTGTACTTGTTGCTGAAAATCCTTATTTCAGCTTCTTGATGATGATGAGTAGGCTCTCCATGTTGCAAAACTCCCATTTATAACTCTCTTGGGTGGCTTCTTTCATTTTAATGAAGACTTAATAGTCTTCATATTGCTGAAATCTTCATTTTTAGCTTCCATGGTAAATCTCCAAATCTCCATGGGCATGCTTCAAAGACTCCAAATGCAATCCATAATGATGAGTGTGCTAAATTTTTTCATAATAAAATGAAAACAATGCTTAATCAAATAACTTCATAAACAAGAGAACTATAACTAGACATGCACCATGACCAAGAGCCCATCCTAGCTCTGATACCATGTTAACAATCCTAATATGAAATTGATCATGGTGATAGACACAAGATTAAGGTGGATTAAATCACACAAGAAACTCCATGATGAGAGAGAGAGAGAGAGAGAGAGAGAGAGAGAGAGAGAGAGAGAGATTGCACACTCAACAATCAATTCTATTGCATATCACAATGAACCATACAATGATATATAGGCCTTCTAGCCTTATCCCACTTTACACATCATCATGCCATGTGGCACTCCCTTTTCCACATTCTTTAATGTGCTCTCAACATTCACACCACACAATATTATCTTGCACCTCTAAGGTGCTTTCCCACATACTCAACCAAATAACCCATTCATTTTACATTGCACATTTCAACATATTGCTGCAGGCAGCTACTATAACCCATGTAGCTGAGGAGGCCACTTTTCTCTTGAGTTAGAGGCTGTCCCATAACCCTTTACATTTGAGGGTGTGAAGGAGGCAACCGATTGAAAAGCTGATAAACTGTCAGCTAAATACTCATCCAGCTAGTGTAGACGGTTTTGAAACCCCCCTCTACACTAGTAGGTTGAGTTCCCCCTACACCTCCAAATTTAGAGGGTTATGGGGGTTGCCTCTAAGTTGCCAAGATGTATCAGAGCATGCTTATAGGTGCTTGAATGGCAATACAGTTTAGTTTCACTTCAACGTTGCGTCTGCATGTCTTCCTTTGCAACACCCGTTTCATGAGATTCTCTCTCTCTCTCTCTCTCTCTCTCTCTCTTTGAGCCGGGAAGCTCGTACAGATACCCAGAGAGGAGAGGATCTGCTGACTATGCCACACAGAGGTTGAGACGGAGGAGCATTACATATGCCGCTGCCCAGTATACTATGAGATCCGTGGGAGGTTTCACTGTCTATTTCGTGAGGGATTCGGTCCACTCTCCAGGATCATTGACTTCCAGGACTAGCGTTGCCTGGGCCTCTTCGTGCTTGAGCTCCGCAGACATAGGGATACCTTCTTGAGACACAAGCCCCACCCACCCCGCCCCCTCCCTCGGTAGCCAACCATCACTAGTTTCTTCCGGACCCAGGAGGTGGAGGAAACCGACATAGTGGATCTTGTGGACCCTCCACGAGCGTGCCCGACGCCCTCGACCCCCCTGTCGGCCATGATCACCTCATCAACTCCAGATCCAGGACATGCTCCATCGTCATCGAGCCACCTTTCCATGTGACATAGTTGAGGGAGACCTCTTGTCTATACTCGTCAACCCCATGCTTGACATTTTGGAGAGTGGTATACCATCTACTCGGAGGAGCTGATGTTGCTCCCATGTTTTTATGTTCTTAGTTTTCCATGGACAGTTTTGTATCACCCCAATGAGATAGCTATATTTATGTTTTCATTCTATTTTATTTTCCAATCCATGATGAGATATGCCATGGACATTATTGTACCACTTTGGTCTTAGAGGCCCATTGGGTCTTTAGTAGACTCTTAATATATCTTTCTTTCTTTCTTTCTCTCTCTCTCACAGCACATACAACACAACAAGAAAAGTGGTGTCTAAAAAGCCTAGTGGTTTCAAGAACCTTATAAAACGCTCTCAAATATTAAAGTTTGGTCGGACCAAAATGGATCGAGGAAGTGGTGTTGCACAAGAGGGAGAAGAAGTAGCAGGCTGGGTTGTTCGACAGGTTAGCGCTGCTCTGTCTCGCTCTGTCTCTCTCTTTCTCTCTCTTCCCCCATTAGAGTTCATTTCTTTTGGGCCTGCAACAAAATGCAGATAGTCCGTGGCTGCAAAGCCAGCAAGAAGAGCAAAACAGTGCACATCAGCCTCCAAGAGTATTACCTGCGAGATGACATCCCTTGCGGAAGCCCCGTGTGTCGCCGCGGTTGCCATGGCCCACCCACGTTCCCAGCACATGCTTCTCACTACCTGGTAACCCTGCATGCCATCGCTACTCACTCTTTGACATTGCTCCGTGCAGTTCTTGCATTTAGGTGGTCTCTAAAGGAATTATTGACATAGGCAAAAGGTGATTTTCAATCCATCTATCAGCTCACATAGAGTGCACGCACATGCAATTTTTTTTGCAGCAAAATCACTACATTATAGGGAATTAAATTTTCAGCATAAGAAGAAGGGTGGAGATAATAATTATGAACTTTTTATTCACATACAAGTGGAAATGGGGTTATCCCAGTGTAAGAGAAAAGGGAGGACCACTAGCAAGGAAGCTAACTCCATGTGGAGAATCCGGAGAGGTAGAGGGCTCCGCAGTAGCTATTGACAAGGTAGTGGCAGGAAGAGTGGTAACCACCATGGAGATAGGGAGGGCTCCTGTGAGGGATCCAGATGACATCTCACTGCCCATGTGAAGTGGTGGAGGAGTGGTGAGGGTGGATGGTGAGGTTGGGGAGGGAGCAGAAAATGCTGTTGGCGAGGTGAGGGAGGGTGGTGACTCTGTCTGGCGAGGTGGGGGTTGGAGAAGTAACTGCGGACGAGGGAAGTGGGCCACACCCAATGACAATGCCATGAGAGGTCCCTGTGGTGGAAATGGAAGGGGAGGGGATAGGAGGGGTGGGGAGAGGAATGATGAGAGGGGACGATGGGAGGAAGAGGGGAATCTTGTTGCATTGAGGTCAGACCCGGGATGGGCGCCAAGAAGAAGGCCAAGTGAAGGAGGAGATTTTGGGCTTGTTGAGTTGAGCCTGAAAGCGGCGGCGATTCATAGATGACATGTTGGAAGGGAAAGGGGCGGCAGGTGCAGAAGCAGTAAAAGGCCTCGGTGTGATGGATTCATAGATGACATGTTGGAAGGGAAAGGGGCGGTAGGTGCAGAAGTAGTAAAAGGCCTCGGTGTGATGGATTCATAGATGACATGTTGGAAGGGAAAGGGGCTGCAGGTGCAGAAGTAGTAAAAGGTCTCGGTGTGATGGGTGGAAACAAAAGGCAAGGGAGCTGTGGGAATTTATTGGAGTAGTAAATAATAATGGAATATGACAAAGGTGTAGGGTACGGAGATTGGAGAGAGGAGTGGGAGCTAGCAAGGCAATGGTCGCAAGCCAAAGAGCTCAATGGGGGAATGCCGATGATAAGAGTGTCTGAATGACGATTGATACTAACGGAATCTTGGGGGGGGGGGGTTGTTGTTGGCAATGATGCTAGAGAGAAATGTAGGATACAACTGCCATTGGCCATTGGGCATGTCAGGAAAATGGGTGAGGAAGGCTGCACACGGAGGTGCATCCACCGTTGGTAGAGGTTGGATGGAAGTGAGGCCGAGCAAGACTTGGCCAAATTGGCTTTACTAAACAAAGAGAGGAGCGGGGGAAGTTGGAATGGGGAGGGGTCGGCAAAATTAATGGTTAAGGGGATGGATCTGGAGGTAGATGGTGGCAACAAAGTAAATTGGTACACATAAACTGGGGTGGAAGCAGAGTGGGTAGCATGTAGATGGTGACGATGAGGGGAAGTGGGAGAGGTCGAAGGGGGGAAATAGCAGTATCATCCTTGGAAGGGTGGTACCTAGGGTCAAAATCGTCAGAAGAGTCCAAAGATGTGGATGATGTGGTAGCATATGAGAATAGATAATGTACTTGAGGATTCATGGTTTGCAGCTCTACAAGATGTGGAAGTGAGGGGTTGTACTGACAAGGCAACCCTCCTCATCGACGTAGGCGGGAAAGTCATGGCGGTGGATACTGGAACGGAAAACGTGGGATGCTTGCGAGGCCGGAGGAATCTAGTGATGGAGTGCTTAAAGGGAAACGGCATGGTGGGAAGGCCATTTGCCATGAGCCAAAGTGCACATGTGACAGGAAAATGTGAGGATGCTACCAAAGAGGATACCCAAATTGGCATCTAAGGAGGTGTTGTACAAAGAGCAAAAGCGGACAGCCTTGTGTGGTAGGAGATGCTGGAGAAGGTGGCGAGGCTAGTCGGCTGTGTGGCCGGGTGAGAAGGGGAGATGACGATGGTGATGATGTGAGTAGGATATAGAGGGGTGAGTAGTAGGCATGGATGAGATGGCCGTGGGGGTAGGATGTAACACGCGGAAGCTCTGGGAAGTCTTCTTTCAGCCCTAAACACTCTTGGAAACCTTCTGATGCAAAAACGCACCATCTGATGCAAAAACGCAGGTAGAGAGAGAGTAGAGAGAGAGAGTGAGAAGTGCTGGAAATTCAGTATATACTATGGTACAAAAAGTGTACATATCTTGCAGCCCTTGGCTGCCTTCTTGAAAAGGTGGTAAAACACCAAAACCTGTCCCCTATGGGACCTCTAGTGATCCCAACCCCTAGTGGGTTTGAATGAATGAAACATAGAGCAAGGGGGCCTTTTTATATGGGTCTTGGACCCCTTTTTATGCTGGCCGACTGCTGGTCGGCCAGTTCCATGTCCATACTAATATTCAGCGCTGCCCGATTGATGATAAACTCTGCCCGACTGGATCTGCTGCTTGTTTATGATGCGCCTAATGCTGCCCAAGTTCTCTGATTCAGCCGACTGGTTCTGTGAGCAGCCGACAGCATCCCTTTGGTTCTTCTCCAAGCCTTGCTTCAGTCTACCCTGCAGAGGTGCTCTGTGCTCTGTGCTCCATCATCCTGGTTTTTCTACTGGGTTCATACTCTTTATCTGGTTGCCTTTTCTGGATCTAGCCCTGAGAATGTCCATGGCATCTATGATGCACATGACATCCCCCTCTGCTAAACTTGATGACGGGAATCCAACCTGCTCTTGGATGACTGTCATCATCCCAATCCTGTCCCGAAGTCCCTCTGTCATCATCCATTCCTGGCAACCCTTTTTCTCTGAAAATCCGGTCTGTTCTCCAAACCACTCTGTCTCTGATGAAGATCTATGCATCTGGTTCCTCTAGTCCACCATCCCTTCTTGCCCTGACTCTGAACACCGTCTTGGTCTTCTTTCCTGGGAACTGAGTCTGGCACTCTCACATCACCCTTGGAGGATCAACCTCCCTTGGGACCGTTACCTAAGAACCTATCTGGCTCACGGAACTGCCATCCCCATCTGGCACTGTGGAACACCACCAACAAACCTCCTGGGAGTTCTTCCCGATCTGTGTTCCCGCCTTGGGCTTCGAATCCGTGTACTTTCCTGTACCTTGGACCTGTACACCATCATCTGGGACTGATTCAGCGTTTAGCTTTGCTGAGCTTGATGCTCTGATACCAATGTAACACGCGGAAGCTCTGGGAAGTCTTCTTTCAGCCCTAAACACTCTTGGAAACCTTCTGATGCAAAAACGCACCATCTGATGCAAAAACGCAGGTAGAGAGAGAGTAGAGAGAGAGAGTGAGAAGTGCTGGAAATTCAGTATATACTATGGTACAAAAAGGGTACATATCTTGCAGCCCTTGGCTGCCTTCTTGAAAAGGTGGTAAAACACCAAAACCTGTCCCCTATGGGACCTCTAGTGATCCCAACCCCTAGTGGGTTTGAATGAATGAAACATAGAGCAAGGGGGCCTTTTTATATGGGTCTTGGACTCCTTTTTATGCTGGCCGACTGCTGGTCGGCCAGTTCCATGTCCATACTAATATTCAGCGCTGCCCGACTGATGATAAACTCTGCCCGACTGGATCTGCTGCTTGTTTATGATGCGCCTGATGCTGCCCAAGTCCTCTGATTCAGCCGACTGGTTCTGTGAGCAGCCGACAGCATCCCTTTGGTTCTTCTCCAAGCCTTGCTTCAGTCTACCCTGCAGAGGTGCTCTGTGCTCTGTGCTCCATCATCCTGGTTTTTCTACTGGGTTCATACTCTTTATCTGGTTGCCTTTTCTGGATCTAGCCCTGGGAATGTCCATGGCATCTATGATGCACATGACATAGGAAGCATGGAAGAGAGGTGATTAGGAGGAGGAGGGCAGGGAGGCGAGTAGGAGATGTTGGATGTTGCAGGGAAGCTCTGCACACACACACACACACACACACACACACACACACACACACACACACACACACACACAACTCGATCAGAGAGAAACGTGAGAGTGAGTGCTCGAAAACGTGTACTTTGATAATGATGAAATGTGAAAAGTACAAAGTACTATAAAGTCTAGGTCTAAAAGACCAACACTCAATAAGTGTGTTCACACGGGTTAAAAACCCATGTCCAGTCATGCCACATGGTAAAAAGTGCCCATGAGTAGATTAGAAGTTCACGCTTGAACTTCTATGAGGAGAAATGGCTAACAAAACCCCTTGAAGTGAATGATGTGAACGTAAACAGGGTGTAACAGATACCCTGGTAGAGGCTGTAGGTTTAAAGCTTTGTGAAAA
Source organism: Cibotium barometz (assembly GCF_041138505.1). Lineage (NCBI taxonomy): Eukaryota > Viridiplantae > Streptophyta > Polypodiopsida > Cyatheales > Cibotiaceae > Cibotium > Cibotium barometz. Next base: position 29,811,974 of record NC_141055.1, on the reverse strand, counting down.
GCTTCAAACTTCTCTCTGGAAAGAGGCTTTGTAAATCCGTCTGTCACATTGGCCTGTGTAGGCACATAAGTCAAGTCAGTCTCTCGAGCATGGAGCCTTTGTGTGACATAATGGTAATGGACCTTGATATGCTTTGTGCGAGCATGAAATATGGGATTCCCAGCAACGGCCAAAGCAGTCTGACTGTCAGTGTAGATGGTGGTAGAAGACGGCGGTCTAATACCAAGATCGGCTAATAGATGTCGTAGCCAAACACATTCCACAGTAGTTGTAAAGACTGCCTTGTATTCAGCTTCACAATTAGAAGTGGCCATTGTAGGCTGCTTCTTGTGGAGCCATGAAATGCATGAACCACCAAGAAGAAAATAGTTTCCATTGGTAGACACTCACGTGTCGTAGCATCTTGCCTAGTCACTGGCTGTAAAAGCAATCAAGCACAATGTAGGAGAGCTTCCATAAAACAATGCAAAGTCAATGGTGCCTTTAAGGTAGCGAAAGACATGCTTACATGGCTGCCAATGCTGAGTGCCAGGGATATGCATGAATCTGCCCATCTGTGAAACAACAAACTAAATGTCCAGATGGGTAGTGCATAGATAAATAAGGCATCCCACAGCTTGTTAATAAGTGGCGGCATCAAATGGCTCCGAAGCATCCTCAAGTGAAAGTTTTAAACTTGGTTCCATTGGAGTAGAAACAGGTTTACAATCTGTCATTTGGAAACGCTCAAGGAGTTGCTCAATGTATCTTTGCTGAGATAGTAGGATACCTCCCTTAATAGATATAAACTGAATGCCCAAATAGTAATGTAAATGCCCCATGTCTGGGACATCAAAAGCACTCAGCAATTCAGCTTTGAAGGCTGAAAGTTTGTCCTCATCAAGACCAATAATGTGCATGTCATCCACTTAAAGAATAAGGATTAGCAGGCTGTCCTCATCTGTGCGAATGTAGAGAGTACTCTTAGTTGGACTATTTCGGAATCCATTAGTAGTCAAGTACGCATGAATTTTTCGGTACCAAGTATCAGGAGCTTGTTTAAGGCCATAAAGTGCTTTATGTAACCTGCATACTTTCTTTTTTGCCCCTTTCTGAACAAAGCCAAGAGACTGAGATACATACACTTCCTCCTACAAATCACCATTAAGAAAAGTAGTCTTAACATCCAATTGATGTACATACCAACCCTTGTGTGCAGCCAAAGCAACAACAGTACGAATGATAGTCATATGCGAAGTAGGAGCAAAAGTTTCCTCCTAGTCAATGCCGTCACGCTGAGCATAACCTTTGGCGACCAAATGAGCCTTATGACGATTCATATAGTCATCAGGCTTACGTTTAAGATTATATACCCACTTAGTGCCAATAGCATGCCAGCAGGTAAGTCACATAACTCCCAAATACGGTTCTTTTCAATGGAGTCCAACTCCGAGTGCATGGTTGCAACCCAATGCATCTACATGAGAAATAGGTTCCTCGATACATGCGGTGGCAACAAGAGCACTGTCAACAAAATATGAAGATGCATGACGAGATGTAGCAGGAGTACAACCAGGCATAAGAGTAGGCTGATCAGCTTGATGATACCCTATTGGACCATTAGGAGCATCCTCAACCGGAAGGGGATTACGTGGAGCTTGAGCAAGAAGAGGTCGAGGGGGTAGAGAAAACTTACTTCGAGGAGTAGATGGCAGAACTTCGGGCTGATTTATAGGTTAATATTCATCAGTTACGGGAATGGGTGTTACTTCTCCATAGGACAGTGGTTGGTTCAGCAACTACTGAAGCTACGGTTGTAGTGGCTCTTTCTTCACATTAGATGCTTTTGCGGGCAAGAAGGTGAGGACATAGGAGGTTGTAGATTGTTGGCTCGATTGTTGGAATGTTCACTTTGAGTTTCACCCTTTTCTAGATGCTGAGAAGATACAGATGGTGAGGGGTTTTTTGAAGGGAAAAGCCCTTGGTTGAGAGAGCTGAAGCATAAACCTACTCCTTGGGTAGATTTTGAGACTCCATTTCGAGACTCGATTTCAAGATGAGTTCCTTTGGGCGGAGGCGGAGGATGAGTTTGACGTGGTGTCCAAGTTTGCAAACTTGGATATGTAGAACACGCCTTTTGACATGTATTTACAGCAGCTGAGTGAGTTGTAGTCTCGGGTTGGACACATGGATGCCACGACTTTGTGTGGATTCTTTATCCCAAGCCTCTTCCTTGAGGGCTATACATTTCCTTAAAGAATCAAGCCAAAAACCAAGGGTAAGCCTAAAACAATGATGTTTTGCTCTCTTCTTGGATGGTAATCTTCTTCCCAACCTCTCTACATGCTTGGGAAGCATTCTAATTCATGGTTTCTTTTTAAAACCATGCCCTTATTGATTTATGTTGTTTAAATGAATTAATGTTAATCTCTTATGCTTAAATATATTGTTGTTTAAATGAATTAATGTTAATCTCTTATGCTTAAATATATTGTTGTTTAAATGAATTAATGTTAATCTCTTATGCCCTTATTGATTTATGTTGTTTAAATGAATTAATGTTAATCTCTTATGCTTAAATATATTGTTTTTGATTTGTAATCTCTTACTCACTTTTATAGTTAAATCCTTCTTGGAACGATAGTCCTTAATTCTAATCTCATTTTCTTACCCTAAACTCTAGGCTTATCAAGCTAGATATGAAGATTAATCATTTTTATGATTATTAGCCTACTTAGAATGAGGTTAATTCATTTAAGCTTGTTTTGTGATAAGAAATCTCATATGTATTCATTTTGTGGGCTGGTAGGAGATGACAAACTTCAGGTGAGAAACAATCATAGCAAAATGCTTGAGGATGCCATCAAGTATGCTAGGATTTATAAGGAGACGATGGCTAGCCAAACATAGAAACGTGTCTCCTAGAAATCTCATACTCTAGGTAGTTTCAAATAGGGTTCCCAGTGTAAACGAAAGCTCAATGAATCAAAAGCAAACCAAAGCTTCGGGTGATTTCAATTTGCAATAGCGAAGAAAATTGTCTAAGATCTCCAAACTTTCCAAGATGGTGGGTGTTTCATTTGTGGTCAGAAGGGCCATATGAAGGCGAGTTGTCCATAGGTGGAAAAAATCACCCAAGGCAGCTCATGTGATCGAAGCAAAAGGTAACGCTAAAATCTCTTCCATGGATACTACAGTTCTTGATCATAGTGCTTGCATGGTATGCAACTTCAACATGTCAGTCTTCAGTCCCAATGATCTTATATGGATGTATGGATTGGCCTTGGTGGTACCTGGTGGTACTCACAACCTTGTTAATGCAGAACTTATTCACAAGTTGGAGTGCAGATGCAGTCAAGTGATCATGTGTATTCTTTGAACTTGGCGCTGGGGCATGGGCAGATTTGGGACCTGTGTGGGTTGTATCAGAGCACACTCTTTCTCTCTATGGGGAGGACCCTCGGCAAGACTGCTTGTGAACCGTCATGTCCATGGTAATAGTCTGGTCTAGGCAGAGACCATCCATACCCCTCCTCTCACAAGGGGCCAGATAACACAACTCTGCAGCAGACATAAGCCAATGGAAAGAAAGAAAGATGGACAAGTTCAGAGCTTACCAATTCAGTGCGTGGTTCTGCACTCGAGAAACTGAATGTACCAGTCTGTACTTGCCAAAGATTGTCTGTACTTTCCTCCCTGCAACCACTTGACTGATGCACCAACTATGTTCTGATAAAGTCCCACCAGCAGCTGGAGATGTGCCGCCTTACTGTTCAGGACTGACAGGTCAGTACCTGCCTGTACTTGTCTGTACAGGTCAACAATACCTGACTGAATCTGTCCGTACAGGATTGTACGGAATGTGCTGCAGTCGCCTGAATCAGCTCGTACAGGTGTTCGCCTGCTGTACTCGATTGTACCAGCTTGTACAGTTCTGCGCCTGCAATCAGTCGCCTGTGTCAGCTGACGTACAGCCGCCTGTACTTGCTGTACGGTACCCTGTTTGCTTCACCTAAACCAGCCTGCAATAGAGCTGTAGCCGCCTGAACCAGCGCCGCCTAAACTTGTACCTGAAATCGTATAGCAGCCACGTGGACTGTACTTGCTGTGTGTATGGCTTGTCCTGTTCTGTACGGAAACCAGCAGCTAGTCGACTATGCAACCAGTCCAGTCCACAGCGTTTTCCTTCTCTTCTCTGCACGTAGCTTGCATGCTCCCCAAAAGCAAGAGAGAGAGAGATGAGAGAGGCGTGTAACTCCAAAAGTGGAGTTTCCTCCCTCCAAAAATATCCTAAGGCCCTTACTTTAATGTTTATTAAAGTTTCCTAGGGGCCACTTAGGCCTAGGGGCCACCCATGGTTAGAACATTAAAAATATTAATGTTCTTGGTCCCCCTTCACACCTGGAGATGTCCACACATCATTCCCTTTGTCCGGGCACCCCAAATATGAATCATTTAATATTTATTTTGCTCAACAACCACCATGCCCACACTTGTGCTGTTCCATTTTCACAGGGTCATGACATACCTCCCTCTTGAAAAATGGCAAGCGTCCTCGATTGCAATCTGGTGATACAACAAAATATCCAAAGTGAAATATACAATATGGCAAGATTAGCGTCCCAATCTCTCTTCAAGCGATAGGCCACCTCACCAATCTTTTCCAATACGTGAAAAGGCCCATAATAGCGCATGCTCAACTTAGGGAATAAGCGCTCTTTACCCTTCATCTTCTTGAGCCTAGCCTTTTCGAATCGCAAAAGAACCCAATCACCCAATGCAAACTCTAAAGCACGTCTGTGACGGTCTGCGGCTTTCTTTTGCTTTTGCTGAGTTTTCTGGAGTGCCAACTTAACTCTCCGATAAGCTTCATCCATACTCTCCACATACTGATTAGCCTCAAAGATCTTATCCTTTGTGTGCAAAATGGGTGGTACCTTCTTCCCTCCTTCCACAATCTCAAAAGGTGCCTTGCCCGTTGAGGTATGGCCTGAATGCCCTGGCAATTGTACAGAGTGGATGGTTTTATGTTTTTTTTTACGAGCTGATGCTGATGCCTGCACGTGAAGGTGTTACGGAAACCCGGATGTGATGATTCTGGATGCAGAGATGGTACTCCATTTTTAGCATGAATGTGGAGATGGCCGGCAAAACAGGGCACCGACTGGGAAATGGTCTGGTTTGGTAAGTTGATGCTGCTGATCACGAAGTTGTGGGCAGCTCTGGCAGCATTGTTTTGGAAGGAAAGTATGGGCGCCGTTTCTTCTGGAAAAACACAAGAAAAGGAAGAGCCCTTTTAGTAATGTGTGGCCATCTAATGGAAGCTTTAAAAAATAATAATAATATATATCATGTGGCCACTTTATAAAGAGCCATGTGGAAGCTTGGGTGGTTGCCAACACACCATCGAGAAGAAGCTGGCGAAGATGCGAGAAGGAGAGATGGCCGCCTCGAAGGAGTAAGAGACCGGGTCGTCGAGTAGAAGAAAAAAGAGACACCTGGAGAGTGCAGAGACGGGAGGCGAGGCGAAAAGGTGATTGAGAAAAGGCTGGCGACGGCTGGACGAAGAGCTGCATAGAGGGCGGCTGTGGTGCGTGGAGGCAAGCTGCAGGTACAAGGGCTGGTGATAGAGGCGGGTGCACGTGAAGATGGCCGCCTCAAAGGAGTAGGGAGCCGGGGTGCAGAATTAGTGCATGGCCTTGAAGGCGCTGCAGCAGACAGTGTAGAGGAGCGCTGGTTTTGTGTGTGTGAAGCGCCGGTCGTCAGCAACAGTGGAAGTGGTGACAGGGACGTGGAGGCAGCACAGGCGCAAGAGAGCTGCAGAAAGTGGTGTACTATGTGTAGCCTTGAGCTGCTGGGGGCCTCGAGGTAAGCAGGTAGAGTTGGCGTCATCGAGCGAAGAGTCTGAAGTGCAGAGGCACTGGGGACCAGTGGACCGCCTTGCTGAAGTGAGAGGGAGCCAGAGAAGAGGAGCGCAGATGAGCCGGCAGCAGGTTGTGTGGGCTAAGGAGCCGCCTTGTGAGGGACCTTGGTAGCTGGTGGATAGCGTGGCTGCAGAGAGGCGAGAAGAGGTGACAGCGTGGAAAGAGCTGCAGAGAGCTGGCGATACCACCCTGTGGGAGAGCTGCAAGTTCTCGGGCGTAGCAGCAGGCAAGGCATTGATTTCTCATCATAGTCTTCCTTCCTAGGGGTTCTTGAAACCTTGAATTGTGCATGGCAAGGGTCTAGTGGACACGTGAACCAAGTGTGGTTCAGTTTCTTTTGAGTCGTGGGCTGCTACAGCCAGAGACAAGGGAAACAAATCTATTGCAATATTGCAAGGCGGGTGATGCTGTGTGAGCTATGAGAGGGAGTGTGTGATGTGTTAATAACGGAAGTGGTGGCAGTTGTGAACTTGTCTTTGTGTGATTGCTCGCCTGCTGATGTGATCAGGCTGGAGCTCGACAAGCTTCTGTCATTATTTTCTGTGTTTGTGTTTGGACAATTGTAAGTTCCCCTCTGTACTCCGCCGATTGGGTTGTGGTCTATTGCTGATTTTCTTTCCAGCTAGAGAAGCTGGTGGTGTCCCTTGTGCTTGTGAGTGTTCCGAAGGTGGTGAGTCGGCGAGCTATAGCAGCCTTCCTGTGTTCCTGAGCTGCCTCACATCTTTCTGGTGCCCCCACTGAGGAGTTGCTCTGGCATTGTTTGACTGAGGATAGCTCTCCTATTTTCTTCAGTTTACAAGGGTGTAGGCCCTAGGAGTTGAGGGTTTCAGGGAAGGTGCTTTCTTGGGATTTGAGGTGAAGTTTGGGAGTTAAAATGATGTCTTATCCAGAGTTTTATGGTAGCCCTAATGAGGATGTGGCAGATTTCCTGGAAAAGATGGAGGTTGCATGCATAAGCAACCACATCAATGAGTCGGTACAAGTGTTGCGGCTACTGAGCATTTGCTTGAAAGGGGATGCAAGGACCTGGTACAGAGCTTATGAGGAGTCATTGAGGGTTGCTGTTCCACATCTTGATATGACTGAGAATGGATTAAAGACAGCATTTAGCAACAGGTTCAAGAAGGTAGAAGACCCCGACAAGGTTTGGCATGAGGTGCAAGCTCTGACACAAGGTGAGTTGGAATCAATTGATGATTATGTCAAGAAATTCTCTTTGCTGTGGGGAACTTTATGCAGGGCTTTAGGGGAAGATCAGGTACCTCCTGACATGATGAAGAAAAACAAGTTTGTAGCCGGGCTTAAGAGGAGTATTCGCTGGAAAGTGGAATTGAAGAAGCCCAGGTCTTATGAGGATGCGGTGGAAATTGCTAAATCAAAAGATTGGAAGTTGCAACGGATGAATCAGCTGGGGATGATTCCAGTTGTAGCACAGCCGGAGATTCGTAGAGTGGAGGCTACACCCATGAATGCAGTGATTGAGAGGATGAAGCCCACTGAAGTCCAAGCTATGCAGATGGTACCACAAGCTAGTCAAGGAGTACCTATGGTTCCTGCAGGTTCTGACGAGGGATTGCGACAGGGCATGAAACAGATGGTTGATCTTATGAAGAAATTGAGCTTAAATTTAATGGGAAGTACAGGTGGTGGACGTGGTAGAGGCAGAGGCAATAATCATGAAGGGGGAGATGGACAAGCAGGGTATGGACGTGGTCGCGGTAGGGGCCGTCGTTTCATCCCTACATGCTGGAACTGTGTGGTGAGCTTGGTCATCTGAGTACAGATTGTGATAAGCCTCAGCGAATGGGTGGTGATATGTACCCACTACCTTCACAGTTACCTGACAGGTCAAATGATTATGGTATTGATATCAGGGATCAAGCAGGTCCCAGTGGAATCACAGCTGAGGAGAAGGGGAAGGCAAAGGTCGTGAATGTTATTACTCTAGAGAATGTTCAGGTGAGAGAAGAAGGGGATGTGATGCCCGTTAGCAAGCGCACAATGGATGAAAGAGAAGGAAAAGGGGTGGCTGGACCCAGCCGTAAGAAGGGGAAGCAGCAGGAAGGAGAATGTGAAAGCCAAAAGGAAACGGAAGCCTCGTAGAAGGTTCCAGGTGTTAGACTTCCCACTGGGGGATGGGCAAACCAGCTATGACTTGAAATCTGATTTGGTGAACAGGAAGGCCAACATCACCTTTGGGCAGTTGGTGGAGATGGTGCCAAAATTGAGAAGACAATGGAAGGGACTTGTGAATCCAATGGAAAAGGAGTCAGAGAAGAGGTCAGTCAAAGTACTATCTTTAGAAGAGCTTCCAGATATTTGCCCTATTGTGGAGGTGTGGAGTAAAGGTAGGAACCTTGGTCAGGCCTCTATAGATGGAGGAGCTCAAATCTGAGTGATTACCCAGTCATGTATGGAGCAGTCAGGCTTGAGGGTGTCTGGGGTTTCCGGTTTTCGAATCAGGATGGCTAATCATCAAAAGGTAAAATGTCTTGGTATGGTAAAGGAATTGGAAATTGAAGCTTTTAATGTCAAAGCTACTGTAGATTTTCATGTGATGCCTGCGGGTCTTGGTGCTTTTCCAATTATTCTTGGACGACCCTAGTTGCGAGTGGTGGGTGCAGTACAAGACTGGAGGTATGGGACCATTTCTTTGCATAATAAGCAGGGTAATAAAAAATCTTTTGAGATGCATAGTAGGAGATCTTTGAATGATGTGTGGGAGAGGCCACAGGATTCGAGTGAAGAGGAAACTACCACCACTACTTCTGAATCAGAGATGGATTCATCGACTACTGCTTCTAGTGAAGAAGAGGCAGATGTGGCTTTCCTAATATCAGAGCAACAAGGTAATGAAGATAAAGAAGTGCAAGAATGGTATTGATCCAGATCCTGATAAAGTCAAGTCTCTTCTTCTTCTTCCTACACCAAAAAATACAAGGCAACTGGCTACTTTTGTGCAAAAGGTGAAGTATATGGCTCGATTCATCTCTCTATCTTCACAGTTGTTATATCCTTTGCAGCAAGCAGCAAAGCATGATCCTTTGCATTGGACGGAGGAGTGTGAGGTAGTTTTCCAAAAAGTGAAAGAGGTGTTGGGAGCTATTCCTACAATGCAGGCGCCTAACTGGGAACAGGTATTTTATGTCAATCCTTCAGTAGGTGAAGATGCTATTGGAGCTATGTTGTTACAGAAGGGGAAAGAATCACATTTATGCAACCAGTCTACTGTGCTAGCAGGGTGAAACTTGCTAGAGAAAGGTTGTTATCAGAGGTGGAACTTGTTATGGTTAGTGTGATGTATGCATGTAGGCGGTTCCGCCATTACTTGTTGCCTGGCTCAGTTGATAAATGACACAAATTTATCTAAGGCTATGATGAAGTGGGTGATTGAGTTGCAGGAATTTACCTTCTCATTCTTGGTGGAGGAGAGTACCAGTGTAACGCGCGGAAGCTCTGGGTAGTCATCTTTCAGCCCTAAACACTCTTGAAGACCTCCTGATGCAAAAACGCACCATGATGCAAAAACGCAGGTAGAGAGAGAGTAGAGAGAGAGAGTGAGAAGTGCTGGAATTTCAGTATATACTATGTACAAAAAAGGTACAAATCTGTACAGCACTTGGCTGCCCTCTTGAAAAGGTGATAAACCCTAATTCTGGCCCCCTATGGGACCCCTAAGTGACCCACACCCCTAGTGGGAGTGAATGATTAAAACATAGAGCAAGGATGCCCTTTTATAGGCTTTGGAGCATGTAGTAAACTGGCCGACTGCTGGTCGGCCAGTTCTTGCTTCATAAAATCCAATAAATGCAATTAAATGCAGCCGACTGGTTCCCTTGGATGCGCCTGCTGCCAGCACCCTCTGTCTTGCAACCGACAGCCTTCTGGTGTTGCTGATGTCATCCTCCATCCAGCCGACAGCCCTTCTGATCCATGCTTTGCTCCAAGTCCTGCTTCATGTCCATCTTCTACTGGTTCATGGTCTTTATCTGGTTGCCTCTTCTGGATCTAGCTCTCAGAATGTCCATGGCATTACTGATGCACATGACATCCCCCTCTGCTAAACTTGATGACGGGAATCCAACCTGCTCTTGGATGACTGTCATCATCCCAATCCTTTTCCCGGAGTCCCTCTGTCATCATCCATTCCTGGCAAACCTTTTTCTCTGAAAATCCAATCTGTTCTCCAAACCACTCTGTCTCTGATGAAGATCTATGCATCTGGTCTTCCTCTAGTCCACAATCCATTCCTGCCCTGGCTCTGAACACCGTCTTGGTCTTCGTTCCTGGAACTGAGTCTGGCACTCTCACATCACCCTTGGAGGATCAACCTCCCTTGGGACCGTTCCCTTAGAACCCATCTGGCTCACGGAACTGACATCCCTATCTGGCACTGTGGAACACCACCAACAAACCTCCTGGGAGTTCTTCCCGCTTCTGTGCTCCCGCCTTGGGCTTCGAATCCGTGTACTTTCCTGTACCTTGGACCTGTACACCATCATATGGGACTGAATCAGTGTTTAGCTTTGCTGAGCCTGATGCTCTGATACCAATGTAACGCGCGGAAGCTCTGGGTAGTCATCTTTCAGCCCTAAACACTCTTGAAGACCTCCTGATGCAAAAACGCACCATGATGCAAAAACGCAGGTAGAGAGAGAGTAGAGAGAGAGAGTGAGAAGTGCTGGAATTTCAGTATATACTATGTACAAAAAAGGTACAAATCTGTACAGCACTTGGCTGCCCTCTTGAAAAGGTGATAAACCCTAATTCTGGCCCCCTATGGGACCCCTAAGTGACCCACACCCCTAGTGGGAGTGAATGATTAAAACATAGAGCAAGGATGCCCTTTTATAGGCTTTGGAGCATGTAGTAAACTGGCCGACTGCTGGTCGGCCAGTTCTTGCTTCATAAAATCCAATAAATGCAATTAAATGCAGCCGACTGGTTCCCTTGGATGCGCCTGCTGCCAGCACCCTCTGTCTTGCAGCCGACAGCCTTCTGGTGTTGCTGATGTCATCCTCCATCCAGCCGACAGCCCTTCTGATCCATGCTTTGCTCCAAGTCCTGCTTCATGTCCATCTTCTACTGGTTCATGGTCTTTATCTGGTTGCCTCTTCTGGATCTAGCTCTCAGAATGTCCATGGCATTACTGATGCACATGACAACCAGGGCTACCTTAGCTGATCTACTGACATATAAGGAGAGTCCTCTTCTTATAAAGGAGGAGGCCATCAAGAAGCCAGTTGAGGATGCGGCTGAATTGGTGAATGCACACTTATTATATTTTGATGGTTCTTACAAGAAAAGCCATGATGCAGCCTCAGGAGGTTTGGTGCTTTATGATCCACAGGGTTGCCTTGTTTTTAAAAAGGGTGTTAAAGTGGATGCACATAGCAACAATGAAGCAGAGTATCCGACTCTGGAAGTTGGATTGCAAATATGTTTGAAGCATGGTGTACACAGGATTCGCATTCGAGGAGATGCATTGCTTGTGGTAAAACAGGTATTGGGAGTCTGGAAGTCCAAAAATATGTTACTCAAAGAAATGTGTTTCAAGATTAAAGGTTTGTTGAAGGAATTTGAAGCTTGGAGTCTTAAGCATGTGAATCGAGGCCATAATGAGGAAGCTCATGAAGCAGCCCAGGGAATGATTGGTGAAGTTTTTGTTCTTAAAGCTCATGCATCATTTTATTGTGGCAGGGAGAATTTACAGGATGTTGAGGAGTTTTTGTTGACAGGAATGATTCCTAATGGTATTGAAAGATCAAAAAAATATAGTTTCATCAAGAAAGCTGCAAGGTATGTGATGGTTGGTGATGCTTTGTATTTGAAGGGAATTGACTTGATAATGCGACGGGTACCTTGGAAGGAAGAAATCTACAAAATTCTTAAGGAAAACCATGAAGGAGCATGTGGTGGACATTTTGCCTCAAAGATTACCTTGCATAAGGTATTGCAGGAAGGTTATGTATGGCCAAGTATACATAAGGATGTTAATCACTGGTGCAGGTCATGCAAACAATGCCAAGCTCATAGTAGACGGATATTAAGGCCTGAGATGAGGAAGACAATTCTTGCTTATGATGTTTTTGAAAAATGGGGAATTGATGTTGTGGGACCATTGCCTATTACTAGCCGAGGGAAGTGCTACATTTTGACTGCAGTTGATTACCTTTCTAGATGGGCGGAAGCAAAGGCAGTGAAACAAATTACTGCTAAGGAGGTGGCAAAGTTTGTATATCAGGATATTTGTTGTAAATTTGGTGTGCCATTGGAATTGCTTTCTGATCAGGGTCCAGGTTTCAGAGCAGAGCTTATGGACTATTTGTGTACAAAGATGAAGATCAGTTGCAGTTTTACCACACCTTACTATCCACAGTGTAATGGCCTGAATGAGCGTTTCAATGGTGAATTGATCAAGATTTTATCTAAGGTGACAGAGCAACAAGGCAAGAATTGGGATCTGGAGTTGCCTCCTGCCTTGTGGGCATACAGGACAGCAATTAAGACTGGTACAAGTTTCACTCCATTTCATCTTGTTTATGGGAAGGAAGCCTTTTGCCTATTGAGGTGGAGATACCAGCTGTGAAAATGTTGGAAAAGCTTTTGGAAGAGCCTAAAGATGCCCTTAAAGAGCGGCTGTTATATTTACAAGAAGCACAGCTGAACAGGGATAATGCTTTGGAGCATTATGAAGATATGCAGGCAAGGACGTTGGAGAAGTTCAACAAGAAAATTAAAAGCAAAGGAATTATGAAGGATGACTTGGTATTACGTTATAATAGCAGGCTGGATAATTCCTTTCATAAGAAGTTCCAAATTAAGTGGGAAGGACCTTTCTTGGTGATGCAAGGATTTGCAAATGGTACCTATCAATTGGCAGATTTAGATGGGACTTTACATGCTCCAGGGTAAATGGTTATAGGCTGAAGAAGTATTATGCACGTTTGATGGTGATTGTGCAGGATGCAGTGTCTGAAGATGTGATTTCAGATGAAGGGCAGTTTTTGGATATGAAATTAGGTCTTGAAATGCTTTTTACTGCTGATCATGAATGATTCAGCAGGCTGGGGGTTGGGCAAAGTATGTCAGGCGTTTTTCTGTAAAGGTGTTTTGAGTCCGTGTACATATGGGATGCGTGGTTTACGAATAAACTTTGCCCTGAATGCCCTGGCAATTGTACAGAGTGGGTGGTTTTATGTTTTTTTTTAACGAGCTGATGCTGATGCCTGCACGTGAAGGTGTTACGGAAACCCGGATGTGATGATTTTGGATGCAGAGATGGTACTCCATTTTTAGCATGAATGTGGAGATGGCCGGCAAAACAGGGCACCGACTGGGAAATGGTCTGGTTTGGTAAGTTGATGCTGCTGATCACGAAGTTGTGGGCAACTCTGGCAGCATTATTTTGGAAGGAAAGTATGGGCGCCGTTTCTTCTGGAAAAACACAAGAAAAGGAAGAGCCCTTTTAGTAATGTGTGGCCATCTAATGGAAGCTTTAAAAAATAATAATAATATATATCATGTGGCCACTTTATAAAGAGCCATGTGGAAGCTTGGGTGGTTGCCAACACACCATCGAGAAGAAGCTGGCGAAGATGCGAGAAGGAGAGATGGCCGCCTCGAAGGAGTAAGAGACCGGGTCGTCGAGTAGAAGAAAAAAGAGACACCTGGAGAGTGCAGAGACGGGAGGCGAGGCGAAAAGGTGATTGAGAAAAGGCTGGCGACGGCTGGACGAAGAGCTGCATAGAGGGCGGCTGTGGTGCGTGGAGGCAAGCTGCAGGTACAAGGGCTGGTGATAGAGGCGGGTGCACGTGAAGATGGCCGCCTCAAAGGAGTAGGGAGCCGGGGTGCAGAATTAGTGCATGGCCTTGAAGGCGCTGCAGCAGACAGTGTAGAGGAGCGCTGGTTTTGTGTGTGTGAAGCGCCGGTCGTCAGCAATAGTGGAAGTGGTGACAGGGACGTGGAGGCAGCACAGGCGCAAGAGAGCTGCAGAAAGTGGTGTACTATGTGTAGCCTTGAGCTGCTGGGGGCCTCGAGGTAAGCAGGTAGAGTTGGCGTCATCGAGCGAAGAGTCTGAAGTGCAGAGGCACTGGGGACCAGTGGACCGCCTTGCTGAAGTGAGAGGGAGCCAGAGAAGAGGAGCGCAGATGAGCCGGCAGCAGGTTGTGTGGGCTAAGGAGCCGCCTTGTGAGGGACCTTGGTAGCTGGTGGATAGCGTGGCTCTGCAGAGAGGCGAGAAGAGGTGACAGCGTGGAAAGAGCTGCAGAGAGCTGGCGATACCACCCTGTGGGAGAGCTGCAAGTTCTCGGGCGTAGCAGCAGGCAAGGCATTGATTTCTCATCATAGTCTTCCTTCCTAGGGGTTCTTGAAACCTTGAATTGTGCATGGCAAGGGTCTAGTGGACACGTGAACCAAGTGTGGTTCAGTTTCTTTTGAGTCGTGGGCTACAGCCAGAGACAAGGGAAACAAATCTATTGCAATATTGCAAGGCGGGTGATGCTGTGTGAGCTATGAGAGGGAGTGTGTGATGTGTTAATAACGGAAGTGGTGGCAGTTGTGAACTTGTCTTTGTGTGATTGCTCGCCTGCTGATGTGATCAGGCTGGAGCTCGACAAGCTTCTGTCATTATTTTCTGTGTTTGTGTTTGGACAATTGTAAGTTCCCCTCTGTACTCCGCCGATTGAGTTGCAGATTAAGCAATAGAGGTGTCTTGCTTTTCCGATTTGAGCCTGTGGTGTGTGATGGTGGTGGATGGATGAGGGTACAGGAGTAGGGATATGAGGAAAGGTGTGGTCTATTGCTGATTTTCTTTCCAGCTAGAGAAGCTGGTGGTGCCCCTTGTGCTTGTGAGTGTTCCGAAGGTGGTGAGTCGGCGAGCTATAGCGGCCTTCCTGTGTTCCTGAGCTGCCTCACACCCACCTGCCACTGTCCAGAGAAAAAGACAGGGTGGTAACACTCTCTCTCTCTCTCTCTCTCTCTCTCTCTCTCTCTCTCTTGCATGCATAGGACAATGGGCTCTCAGTTAACCTTGGTAAGACCAAGGTTATGGTGTTTAACACTACAGCTCAGTGGGTCTGGAGATCAGCGCCTATTTTCACATATGGGCAGGAGACAGTGGAGTATGTTGACTCATACACATATCTTGGAGTGGTATTCACTGGGCCCACATTTTCCATGAGGGGGGCAGCAGAGGCCAGATTGACTAGAGGATATGCAGCACTAGGAGGTCTAGAGAGGATGTGCTCACAGGTATAGTTTCAGGAGCCACGCACTAAGCTGTGGCTATTTGACACGTTGGTCACATCGGCTATGCTATATGGAGTACAGATCTGGGGGCCTAGCCTAGATCGTCACAGTCGATCAGGACGCACATACGATGGATGGAGATCGATGGAGAGACCACTTGTGTCCATGATCTCCAGGATGATTCGGGCTAAGGCCTCGGTATCCCATGAGATTATCCGAGCCGAGATGGGAGCACCACCGATAGTAGTCGAGGCTCTTGCCAGATCAGTATCCTTCATTCATAGCACTTGGGAGCTTCCCCGACACCGGTATGCACGACTTGCTTTAGAGTCCTCTCATCAGCTAGCCGTGGAGGGAGACACTTCATGTTGGTATGCGCAAATAGCATCCTGGTTTGAGCTCCACGGGTTCAGCTTAGACAGACTTCCACCCTTCCAGTACTCTCTAGAGGCACCCTCTCTCACCTTGACACATTCTGAGATTAGTAGTCATCAGACAGGACCTCATTCAGTTGGACACTAGGAGGACATGGCTAGAGCCCTCACAGGAGTTAGGGACGAAGATGGCTTTCTATAGAGACCATCTTCTCCACACCACTAAGGATGGCTTTATACTTAGACCAAGCTACATGGATACCCATTTGTACCATGGATTGAGGTGTGCCATTGGGCAGATCCGCACCTCTTCACATTAGTTAGAGATAGAGACAGGCAGATTTAGAGGCATACCTCCAGGGGATAGGATATGTCAGATTTGTTGGATAGAGCCAGAGACGGAGGAGCACTACATCTGTTGCTGCACAGCATATTATGAGATTCGAGGGCGCTACCATTGCCTTTTCAGAGAGGGATTTGGACCACTGGCTAGAGTCATGGACTATTGTGATCAGTGATGCTTGGGTTTTTATCTCGTGGAGATCCGCAGGCTCAGAGAGTCCATTATGAGGAGCAGACACCCGACTGGCAGGGAGTCCACACAGAGACAGATCACTGACTTCTTCGGAGGGACTACTCGGGAGGGGACACAGCCGACAGCCCAACAGTGGGCACCCCGTGGGACTCTAGTTGAGAGAGCTATCCAGTTGGGCAGATCCAGACGCCCGAGGGTTCGTGGATCCTTACATCAGAGACGGTGCCTACACCGGAGAATTCAGAGCATCATTGCGAGGCATCAGGCTTGTCCGACTAGGCATCTCACTATGTTAGAAGTCATCTCCTGTCTATTTATATACACCAGGGCCTTTGTTGTGGGTGTGCCCGCCCTTATGAGGTGTTTTATCATTTTTCCACACTCCCCGTATTTTTTCCCTATTTTTTCCCATTTTTCCTAGTGGTGGGAGGGCTGCCAGAGGATGCTAGGAGCACCCCAGTGCTGGCCGACTCCATGTTGATCAGTCGTGGGCTACTGGGCTGCTGGCTGACTGGATTTCATCAGTCGTGGGCATTCATGTGCTGGCCGATTGCATTTATGCAGTCGTGGGACTTTTTCCAGCAGTCGTGGGCACTTTATCTGCTGGCCGACTGCCCTATCTGGGATGTATATATAGCCCTTTTACCCCCACCACTGCCTCATTCAGTTTTCTCGGGATCTTGTGTATAGAGAATTGTTTACACGCCTATCTCTCTGTGTTTCTTGTGTTGTTTATTTTCTGCAGTCTACTTGCTCTTGTCTACCCAAGTTTGGTTATCATTTCCGCTGCATATTCTGACATGGTATCAGAGCCCTAGGCTCTAGAGAGATCTTGGGCGTTTTTCTGAGCAAGAGGGGGAGCGTTAGGCTGCTGATTGGTGGACTGTTTTGGGCTGAACGGGAAGAGAAGGTGCAATAGGAAGGCGGGCGAAGGTGCTGGACAGCCACTTGCAGGTTTACAGATTTTTTTTTACCACCCACCCAACTCTCTGCGATGGCAGATTTACTAGAGATGGCTGAGAAGCACATGAAGATTCCGACTCTCCCCACGTTCCCAGTGGATCGTCAGTTGGACGGGTCCAATTACGGCATCTGGAAGGTCATGATGGAGTCGGTTCTGGAGTCATATGACCTTGCTGATTTTATTATCATCGGGGTGCCACGGCCGGAAGCTGAGGAAGGGGAGTTATTATCGACGAGGAAGGACCGCGAGGCACAGGCACACATGTGGGATCGTGTCAACGCCAGGGTCCGGTCGTTTATTTTCCTCAATTGCACACCACAAGTGATCAATCATGTGAAGCACATGATGCTGGCGAGAGGCATATGGGAGCACTTGGCTTCTTTGTATAACAGGGTGTCACCCATGAAAAGGATCTCCTTGGAAGTGCAGATGCGGGTTATGAACCCTGCAAAGTCGTCGATGATGCGGGAACACATCAACAAGCTGCAGGTCCTTCAGCAGGAAGTCCTACAAGCTGGGAAAGAGATATCATCTGAAGATATGGCCATCACTTTGCTTTCCCACTTGCCTGGTCAGTATTCTGCTTTCTATTCCTCGTTGATCACGAGTGGCAGGCTCAGCACCATTACTTGGGAGGAGCTTGTTCCAATGGTCTTGGACCAGGAGGAACGTTTCACGAACCCTCCTTATGGCAGAGGTTCGGAGGCCTTAACTGGCCAACGGTCGAAAGGCCGGAATACCAACAAGGGCAAAGGGAAGGCTTCACCGGAGAAGTCTTCTGAGAAGAAGCCTGATCCAGAACGAGAGAAGCTGAAGGCTGAAAGATCTTGTAATGATTGTGGTGAGAAAGGCCACTACTGGAGGAAGTGCCCTAAGCGGACAGGGAAGAGTGCTGATTCCTCAGCCTCAGTTGCAAAGACTCCGGCATTTGTGCACTTAGAGATGGTGGACTCCGATGCTTCATCATCTTCGAGCGAGGAGGCAGTTGGCTTCACCGCGAAGAATACTCGGGAATGGATTCTCGACAGTGGTGCTTCCAGGCACGTGACTCCATCCCGTGACTTCTTTCTGGATCTGAAACGGCAGTCAGGTCATATCTTTATTGGCGATAACTCCACTATTTCGATACATAGTGAGGGCCGGATGGAGATTATTCCCGACGGCAAGGGAGGCAAGCATGCTTCCCGTGTTCTTTATGTCCCTGCTCTGGGTTTTCATCTTCTGTCAGTGCATGAGGTATGCAAGACTGGCTTTCGGGTGGAATTTGAGGAGCATTCAGTTGCTCTAAGGGCCGTGAGACAGGCAAAGTTGTGTGGAGAATGGCATCTACAAGTTCTCTGCACTCTCCTCATTGACAGGCACTCAGGTCGGAGATTTGTGGCACTTTCGTTTTGGCCACTTAAATGTGGATGCTTTGCGGCGCGCCTTCCGGGACCAGATGGTGGTTGGCTTGCCAGATGTTGGTAGTAGGCAAGGACGCTACAGTTCTTGCATACGTGGTAAGCAGCACAGGGAATCCTTTTCCGAAGCAGGCTTCCAGGCGGGCTTCGAAACCATTGGAGTTGATTCACACTGACTTGTGTGGACCATAGCAGATACCACCTTGGGAGGATCTCTCTACTTCATGCTGCTTGTTGATGATTGTACCAGATTCACGTGGGTCTACTTTCTTTCCCAGAAGGACCAGGCTTTTGCTCGGTTCAAGGATTGGCACGTGATGGTGGAGAAAGAGTCTGGATATCAGGTGAAGACTCTCAGGGCTGATAAAGGAGGTGAATTCTCCTTGACTGTATTTTTCAGGTTTTGTGCAGATCATGGCATCAAAAGGGAATTGGCCAATACCGGATCGCCTTCGGAGAATGGAGTTGTTGAACGTAAGAACAGGACTGTGGTGGAGATGGCGAGGACCATGCTGGAGCATCGTGATCTTCCTCGTCCACTTTGGGGTGAGGTTGTGGCAACGGCTGTCCATACCATTAACCGCTCTCCGACGACTTCTGTACCCCATATGACTCCATTTGAGGCATATTTTGGCAGGAAACCCAATGTCTCGCACTTCCGTGTCTTTGGGAGTGACGTGTATGTACATATTCCGAAGAAGCAGAGGGGGAAGCTTGACTCCAAGTCGCGCAAGCTGATATTTGTGGGGTATAACTCTCTTTCCAAGGGATACAGGTTGTATGATCCAGAGAGGAATGAGATTGTTGTCAGCCGGGATGTGGTCTTTGACGAGCATGTTCCAGCATCCACTGTCGAGGAGCCGCCACTTCTTGGAGATCGAGAGGAGTCTGATGATGATTCCCAGTCTTTTATTCCAGTTGATCCACCTCAGTCATCACAGGAGGTTGAGCCCGCAGCTGGAGTTGAGCCCCCGCGACCACAGGAGGCTCCACGATCTGTTCGAGTACCTAGGTGGTTGTTAGACACCCTTCGGGAGTCAAGTGTCACGGAGCTACCCTCCGAGTGGACCACAGAGGACGGCCCTCGAAGATCACATCGAGTCCGAGATAAAAGCAACACGGCGGAGCTTCTTCAGGTGAACTATGCCTTGATGTCTCGTATCATGCGGGACAAAGAGCCCACTTCCGTAAAGGAAGCCCTTTCACAGGATACTTGGAGGAAAGCCATGCAGGTGGAACTTGATGCCATTGAGAAGAACAACACTTGGGAGTTGGTAGTGAGACCGTCGAAGTGGTCAGTCATTGGTGTCAAATGGGTCTTTAAGACCAAATACGCGTCTGATGGGTCGGTGGACAAACACAAAGCCAGGCTTGTGGCTGAAGGTTATGCTCAGCGGCCAGGCATCGACTACGAGGATACCTTTGCACCGACAGCGCGGATGACCACGATTCGGACCGTTCTTTCCCTTGCTTCTTCTCAGAGGTGGCCCGTGTATCAGATGGATGTAAAATCTGCGTTCCTTAATGGTGACCTGCAGGAGGAGGTGTAGGTTCAGCAGCCTCCCGGCTTTATTGTTCCAGGATCGGAAGGGATGGTTTACAGGTTACGTAAGGGCTTGTATGGTCTTAAGCAGGCTCCCAGGGCTTGGAATCAGAAGATTGATTCCTTCTTTATTCGGACTGGATTTCAGAGATCGGTTGCAGATCCGAACCTGTATCTCTTTCGGGAACGCGGCATGGTCACACTTATCATCCTTTATGTGGATGATCTCATTCTCACCGGCGGTCATGTGGAGCACATTGGAGTGACGAAGGCTGCCTTGTCAAAGGAGTTTGAGATGACCGACTTAGGCTTACTCCACTTCTTCTTGGGATTGGAGATCTGGCAGACCCAGAGGGGGTTTTTCATCTCTCAGCAGCGGTATATTCATGAGTTGCTTGAGGCCTTTGGGATGGAGAACTGCAAGCCTATTACTTCGCCGATGGACCCGAACACAAAGTTAACCGTTACAGATCCTTGTGAGCCAGTTGATGCCTCGCAGTACCGGAAGTTGGTTGGTTCATTGATCTGGTTGCTGAACACCAGATTGGACTTGAGCTTCTCCGTGGGGCTGTTGAGCTCTTTTATGCAGACGCCATTGAAGACTCATTGGGACGCAGGATTGCGGATCTTGCAGTATCTGGAGAGTACGAAGGATCTAGGACTCTTTTACACAGGAGGGAATGGAGTCAAGCTCCAAGGTTGGAGTGACTTAGATTGGGGAGGAGATCTAGACACGAGGAGATCTACTTCAGGATACAGTTTTACCCTCAGCTTAGGAGCAGTTTCTTGGAGCAGCAAGAGGCAGCCAACTATTGCCCTTTCTTCGACAGAGGCAGAGTAACGGGTTGCTTGTGGTGCTGCTTGTGAGGTTGTATGGCTGCAGAGGCTGGTAGGCGAGATTGGGTTTCCACAGAGGGAGCCCACAGTCATCCAGTGCGATAACCAGAGTTGTATAGCTATTGCTCGGAACCCGGTTTTCCATGCCCGGACCAAGCATATAGAGATACAGTATCACTTTGTACGTGAGAAGATCTTGGCTGGTGACATCTTGCTACTTTATTGTTCGACGGAGGACAATGCGGCGGACCTCTTCACGAAGTCTTTACCTCAGGCTACGCTCAGGCGGCACTCCAGCTCCCTTGGGTTGGTTTCACAGCCAGGAGCTGAGAGGGGGTGTTAGAAGTCATCTCCTGTCTATTTATATGCACCAGGGCCTTTGTTGTGGGTGTGCTCGCCCTTATGAGGTGTTTTATCATTTTTCCACACTCCCCGTATTTTTTCCCTATTTTTTTCCATTTTTCCTAGTGGTGGGAGGGTTGCCAGAGGATGCCAGGAGCACCCCAGTGCTGGCCGACTCCATGTTGATCAGTCGTGGGCTACTGGGCTGCTGGCCGACTGGATTTCATCAGTCGTGGGCATTCATGTGCTGGCCGACTGCATTTATGCAGTTGTGGGACTTTTTCTAGCAGTCATGGGCACTTTATCTGCTGGCCGACTGCCCTCTCTGGGATGTATATATAGCCCCTTTGCCCCCACCACTTCCTCATTCAGTTTTCTCGGGATCTTGTGTATAGAGAAGAGTTTACACACCTATCTCTCTGTGTTTCTTGTGCTGTTTATTTTCTGCAGTCTACTTGCTCTTGTCTACCCAAGTTTGTTTATCATTTCCGCTGCATATTCTGACACGTCCGACTAGGCATCTCACTATGGCAGATATCCAGGCCATCCGGCAGAGACCCATGCTAGAGCTCCTAGGATGATTACCACTCCAGCCATATACTGTTGTACTCACCGTCACTTTTGTACTCCCCCATATTCATGTATCCATGTACTCATGTACCCCATTTTGACTAGTAGCATTAGCTTCCCACTTTCCCTAGTTGCTGCTTCCGGATGCTCCCTACTAATGTATTGTAGGGCTAGATACTTACCTTCAGTCCTTTCTTTTCTTTTCGAGATAGTGTATCAGATGTCATATGGTTGTAACTTTGGTCTCATAGGTCACTTTGGCCTTTTGAAGACGTTAATATAACATTTCATTTCATTTCATTTCTCTCTCTCTCTCTCTCTCTCTCTCTCTCTCTCTCTCTCTACGCACTGGTGGTCCATGGCGTGACGTTTCGCAAGCCCCCCCTCCCTGCTCGTGCTACGTGCTGGTGGCCTCCCTCTGTTCGTACCCATCTGCTTGCGCTGCGTACCCTTGGTATGCTGTGCCTGGCGCTGCCCTGTCCGTGCAGTGCTGTGTTGTGGTGTGCCTATTTGTACCCACCCGTGACCCGTGCGAGCTGCCCTGCTCGCGTTGCGCACCTTTGCTGTGTTGCGCTTGGCGTTGCCCTGCTCGCGCTGTCCTCCATTGCCAGAAATACTCTCTCTCTCTCTCTCTCTCTCTCTCTCTATTGCACTGTTGGGTTTTATGCTGTGTATGCACCCAGAGGAGTGCTAGTGATCATCAGTAGGTTACTGGGGCACTTTTTACTTCAGTTAGTGGAGGTTTTTTCTCCCAGTTTAGTTCAGTTTCACTTATATGCAGTTTATAAGTGTTTTGGTCCACCCGGCACATTTATGGCCGGACATGTGAACACTTATCCTTTAGGGGTCACTATCATGTGGCTTGTACTTCACTTTTCTATCATTGAGATATACAGCAGTCGTGTTCACTCCCTCTGCTTGGTTTTCCACGCCTGTTTGCTTTCTGTAAACCCTAACCCTAACCCTGTCTTGTCTTCAATTGGTATCAGAGCTTTGAAGCTCTACACTACCTGCCCGTACACATCTTGCGCCGCCTTCAGCAGAGCATTGAAGCTCTGTGTTGCTGCAGCCCGTACAGCTGTACCAGCCCGTACAGTCAATCGAAGTCACCTTCACCTGTGCGCCGTCAGTTAATCTCTACGCCTGCTGCCCGTAATCAGTCGCCTTCAGTCGGGTACTATAGTACGCCGCCTACAAGTACTACTCATTTCCTTTTCAGTCGGGTACAGTGCGCCGCCTTCAGACCGTGTACCTATGCGCCACCTGTAACACGCTGCCTACAGTTACTACAAGTAACCTTCACGTCGCCTTCAGCCCGACCTGTGCGCCACCTGCAAGCGCCGCCTGCAGCCCCAGACAGCGCCGACTGTCACCTGCGCAGCAATAAGCCTTCAGCGCAGACTGTACCTGCACAGTACTGTGGTCGCCTCAGTATTCGTACTGTACCTGCTTGCTTACAGAGGACTGCTTTCGTACAGTACCTGCACAGTACAACAGTCTACGAGTACAACAATCAACTCATACGTATTAAATCTCAGCTGGTAAGCATTACAGGTTTTGAGTTTTGGGCATTCTTATTTTTCTCTGTGAAAAATATAAAGGCACAACAGGCAGTTTTTCTAGCCAGAAAAATATACAGGCACAACAGGCAGTTTTTCTAGCAAGAAAATATACAGGTTTTTTTGCACAATTTGGGTGCAGCAAATTTGGGCATTTTTGGGGCATTTTGGCATTGTGTACGCCATTTGCTGCTCTACTCAGTCATTGGTGCATTAAGCTGCACATTCAGAGGATTGAGAGTGCAGGCAGATTTGGGTGAACTGTATTCAGTGGAGTACAGTTGTTATCAGGGTTTTTGCTATTGGGTTTTTTGGTAAACAGGTACAACTTTGTGCGTAAAGCATAATGGCAAATCAACAGCAAAGTGATGTATTCACATATTTGTCTAAGGAAGACAAATTGGATGGCACGAACTACTCCTTATGGAGTTTTATGCTGAAAAATGTGCTTGTGGCAAAAGGTCTTTGGGATTTTGTTAGTGGTGATGAACCACGTCCAGGTCCATTGGCTCCAGAGACTCCTCCCCAAGGGGGTGCTCGTGGACGAGGACAACAGGTACAGGCTCCTGGACAGCCATTGCCTGTTCAGAGAACAAATGCTCAAAAGACTTGGGATGCCAGGGATGCACAAGCTTTGTCACTCATTGCATTGTCAGTTCAGAGGTCCATTATACCTCATATTCGTTCAGCTGGCACTTCACAGAATGCATGGGTGACTTTGGAGCAGATGTATGTTGCTCGTAATGAGGCTAGGATCTCATTTTTGAAAAGAGAGCTGGAAAATCAGAAAATGAATGAAGGAGATGATATGTCTAGCCACTTAAACAAGCTGCAGGATTTGAGAGAGCAACTCATCAATGTGGATGAGATTATTCCTGAGACACAGCTTGTGTCCACCATCTTGCACTCTTTGCCAAGATCTTACTTGGCTTTCCATACCTCTTTGAACCTCAGCATGAGGAATGCTGTTGAACCCCTCAAGTATCAGGAACTTGTTGCTCTCTTACTACAAGAGGAGCAAATGAGGAAGAATATGAATATGAACACAAATGCTGAACAAGCATTTACTACAGGTCAAAAGGGGAAAGGGAAATCTCAGCCAAAGAGTGCAAATCAAAATTCAGGTGATGGTGGTTCTTCACAGGATACCAAGAAAGGTGATGGACAGCCCAAGAAGAAGGGCAAATGTCATTACTGTAAGAAGCCAGGTCACTACATCACGGAATGTAGGAAGAGGATTGCCAAAGAGAAGGCAAAGGAAGCTGGGATGTCTGTTAATGATGCTCCTAAAGCTCCTCCAGAGACTGCTTCTTTTGTTGAGGACAGGGATTACTGTTTTTTTACATGCAGCTATGATGCCTCTTGGTCTTCACAGGCACTCAGTTTGACAGAGCATGCATGTACTTGGTATTTTGATAGTGGTGCCTCAAAGCATATCACATCTCGCAGGGATTTGTTTAGTCATGTTGGCCCTGCCCCTGTTGGCAAAACTGTTCAGTGTGCCAACAATGCTTCATATCCAGTGTGTGGCATTGGGGAGATTCAGCTTACAGCCATTGATGGCTCCATTCTCCGCCTTACAGATGCCTTATATGTACCAGGGATAAAGAAGAATTTGTTGTCCATTTCTTCTTTAGCACATTGTGGAATGCAAGTCCACTTTGATGATGATAAATGCATGGTCAGAGACAAAGCAAATGCCTTGACCTTGATGCTTACTGGTACATTATGTCATGGACTTTATGAGTTGGCTGCATTTCAGCCAGTGGATCAGTCTGCTTATCATGCATTCACTCTTACTCCAGCTATGGTTGATGCGGAGTTATGGCATGCTCGCATGGGGCATGTAAATTTTGGTAGTCTTATGCTTATGCAGCGACATAATATGTTTACAGATCTACCTCTCATGGAGAAGCCTCCATATCACATTTGTGAAGGATGTATTTTGGGAAAAATGCACAGGTTTTCCTTCCCACGTGATCAGGCTCTAAGAGCAACTGCAAAGTTGCAACTTATACACAGTGATCTTTGTGGTCCCATGCAGACGAAGTCATTAGGTGGTTGCTTTTATTTTGCAACATTTATTGATGACTTATCTCGTATATGCTGGGTCTATCCTTTGACACAGAAATCACAGGTATATGATGCATTTTTGGCCTTTGTAGCACTTGCTGAGACAGAGTCAGGATGCAAGGTGAAGACTCTCCGTTCTGACCGAGGGGGGGAATATATGTCACATGTGCTGAATTCCTTTCTTGGGAGTAGAGGTATAAAACATCAGTATACTACTCCTTACACTCCACATCAGAATGGGGTTGCAGAAAGGAAAAATCGGTCACTCATGGAGATGGCCAGATGTATGCTAAAGGCAAAAAGACTACCACATATCTTTTGGGTGGAAGCAGTAATGTGTGCTTGTCATATTTTAAATCGATGTCCCACAAAGGCATTGGTTTCTATTACTCCTTTTGAGGCTTGGCATGGCCGCAAGCCTTCTGTATCGCATTTTCGTATCTTTGGGTGTCTTGCTTATGCACACATACCCAAAGAGTTAAGGAGGAAGCTTGATGATAAAGCCACAAAATGCATTTTTGTTGGGTATAGCCGTGAGAGCAAAGGCTACAGGTTATATGACCCACTATCCAGGAAGATATTCATCAGTCGGGATGTGATTTTTGATGAAAAATCAGAATTATCCATGGCTGGTTATGAGGCAAATCAGGCTGAAAATGATGTGTTTGAAGGTCTACTACCCATGGAGTTTCATTCCACAGTTGGTGATCCAACTCATGAGGGTACTGGACAGCCAGCAAATGATGTAGGTGGTGCAGAAATTCAGCAGCCAAATGAGCCAGAAGCTGAACCAAATATGGGACAGCAGGCACCACAGGTCAGACAAATACCTAGATGGTATTTGAGGACATTACAGGACAGCCATTTAGAAGGTCCTCTTGCTGGTCGTACTCGTAGGGAGACAAGGACCAATGAGCATGCACACATCATGGATTTGAATCTGGTTATGGCAGCCAGTTTACAGGATGATGATGAGCC
Organism: Cibotium barometz; assembly: GCF_041138505.1. Taxonomy (NCBI): domain Eukaryota; kingdom Viridiplantae; phylum Streptophyta; class Polypodiopsida; order Cyatheales; family Cibotiaceae; genus Cibotium; species Cibotium barometz. The sequence goes on along the minus strand of NC_141055.1, from coordinate 29,785,647 downwards.
TGATTCATTTGTGGATGCACGAGATAATGTGCATTGGAACAAAGCCATGCAGGATGAGATTGATTCTATTAAAAAGAATCAAACATGGGATTTGGTTGATCTGCCCAAAGGCAAGAAAGCCATTGGTACTAAATGGGTCTATAAGTTGAAAAGACATGCAGATGGATCCATTGACAGGTACAAAGCCCGTCTAGTTGCAAAGGGCTATGCACAGAAAAAGGGCATTGATTATGAGGAGACATTTGCTCCTACATCCCGTATGTCGACACTTAGGTGTGTCATTGCATTGGCTGCACATCGTGGTTGGGTTGTTCACCAGTTGGACATAAAGACTGCATTCCTACATGGGGACCTCGAGGAGGAAGTTTATGTATTTCAGCCCATGGGATTTGCAGAACATGGTCATGAGGGGAAAGTATGCAGGCTGAAAAAGGCCTTGTATGGTTTGAAACAAGCTCCACGAGCTTGGTATGCAAAAATAGATGCTTTTCTACTCACTCAGGGATTTGTGAACAGTCCATCAGAGGCCATTTTGTATGTGAAGAAAGAAGAGACAGATCTGCTGGTCATCAGTCTTTATGTGGATGATCTCTTGCTCACGGGATCAAATGATGACAAAATTGCAGCTTTTTAGGAGATACTGCAACAGACATTTGACATGTCTGACTTGGGCCTTGTACATTACTATTTGGGCATACAGTTTGTGCAGGATAACAGAGGCATTGGGTTGTTGCAATCACGTTATGTTGCTAAACTTCTGGAGAAGTTTAAATTTCAGGATTGCAAGCCTATTAGTACTCCTATGGAGCCTGGGATGAAACTGTCACTACAAGATGACAGTGTTTCCTTTGATGCCACTACATATGCTCAGGCTGTTGGGTGCCTCATTTACTTGTGTAATACAAGGCCAGATATTCAGTATGCAGTCTCTCAGTTGAGCAGATTCATGCACAGCCCACGGTTGTCACATTGGCAAGCTGTGAAGCGTGTATTCCGTTATTTGCAGGGTACCTTGTCTCTTGGGTTGCTTTATCCTGAGGGGGGTGACATGCAGTTACATGCTTACAGTGATTCAGATTGGGCTGGTGATTTTGATACCAGACATTCCACTAGTGGGAATTGTTTCTTCCTTGGCGCTTCATGCATTTCTTGGCTAAGCAAGAAACAGACCACAGTGGCCACTTCATCTTGTGAGGCAGAGTACAGAGCAGCCTACACTACTACTGTTGAGTGTGTTTGGCTGCGTCGTCTTATGACTGATATGGATATTTCAGTGGAGGAGCCTACACCTATCTATACTGATAGTCAGAGTGCCATTGCTGTGGCCAGGAATCCTGTGTTTCATGCTCGCACGAAACACATTGAGATTCACTATCATTTTGTTCGGGAAAGACTCCAGGCAGGAGATATCAGTCTGATCTACTGTCCTATTGATCAGAATGTGGCAGACATCTTCACCAAGGCATTACCACGTCCAAAATTTGAAGCATTCCGCAATGCTTTGAATTTGTTTCCTTTTGGTGGATGATGTACAGTGATCACATATCACTCCAGGGGGGTTTGTTGGGTTTTATGCTGTGTATGCACCCAGAGGAGTGCTAGTGATCATCAGTAGGTTACTGGGGCACTTTTTACTTCAGTTAGTGGAGGTTTTTTCCCCCAGTTTAGTTCAGTTTCACTTATATGCAGTTTATAAGTGTTTTGGTCCACCCGGCACATTTATGGCCGGACATGTGAACACTTATCCTCTAGGGGTCACTATCATGTGGCTTGTACTTCACTTTTCTATCATTGAGATATACAGCAGTCGTGTTCACTCCCTCTGCTTGGTTTTCCACGCCTGTTTGCTTTCTGTAAACCCTAACCCTAACCCTGTCTTGTCTTCATGCACTCCCTCTCTCGCTCCTCTCTGCCTGGGGAAGAATTGTAGAGTAATCTCGATGAATGGCTCCGAGTCTCCAAGAGAAGCTCGAGGCCCTCGAGACGGCAATGAAGGCACTAATCAAGGAGAACAAGAAGACATCCGACTCCAACCTCAATGAGGTGGAGAACAAGTTACATCGGCACATCATGGCCCTCGAAGTACGAGTCACGGAACTTGAACAAGAGAACACAGCACTCAAGGAGGAGGTGAGTGCATTGAAAGTGGAACTGGTGGCCGTCAAGAACACCCAGAAGGAAGAAGGGGAGATCAATGGCAACACTCTCACGGCCATCAAAGAAGAGATCTCCAATGAGATCACAAAGGACATGGAGGGGAAACTCGAAGCCTAGCAATCAGGATGGGTTGAACTGGTGAAGAAGAACATCCGTAAAGAAGTGAGGGAGGAGACTCGAACACCAAATCATTCACACCATCGAAGAGGAGAAGATGAGGCAGGCCCGCCGCCTCAACATTCGAATCACAGGTATAGCCGAGACACCTGACTCCACTCCCGAGAAAGATGGAAAGCTTTTATGCACAAAGCTCGGCTACAAGGAAGAGGACCCTCTCCCTTCACCAAAGCATGGAGAGCCGGGAAAGACTCAACACGCAAGCGAGCCCTCATCCTACAGTTTGGAGGAGAGACGGAGAGGGCCACCTTCATGAGAAAGAGGGTGATTCTACGAGGATTATAGGGAGATCCCATCTATTTGGACGACGACCTTACGAGGATGCAGATAGAACACATGAAAACATGGATGCCGAGAGTCTTACAGGCCCGAAAAGAGGGCAAGAGAGCATTTTATCACGATGGCCGTGTCATCATCGATGGCAAGGCCACCGATTAGTGCTAGGCGGCCTATGGGACATCGGCTATGAAGGATCCAGATTCACAGATACACATAGTAGTTTGGAACTGCAATGGAGCACTTTGGACACATCCTGGGAGGATGGAGGAGGTCATGGAGGGACGGGACATCATACTACTTACAGAGATACACCAGAGCCCAGAGAGGGGGCTACCCAAAGTAGAGGGTTATCAGTAGGAGTCTACACACAGGGGGACCACACGGCAGAGCACATCGAGAGGATCTGGAGGTATAGCGATACTCTTCAGGTGAGAGCTACATGAGCGCCTACGGGTGGTAGCACGTGACCAGGAGGCTAGATACATGTGGATCAGACTTTAGCTCTCGGTAGATAGGGTGTTATACATCGCTCTATGCTACTTCTCTCCTAGAGGATCGAGATATGCCATGACAGCAGAGGAGGAGAGTAGAGAGGAGGACACAGGGCCATTGGGAGAGTCACCATATGCAGACGGGATGAGACAATGGTAGGATTCAAGACAACTGACATGCTTTCCATGGTCATATGCAGAGAAGGAGGGACTACGAGCACGAGGACAGGCTGGATTCCGACGAGCTTTCTCCACTATTGACCATATATTCACTCTGAGATGTCTGATTGATCAGGCTAGGGCGTGGGAGAGGAGATTATATTGTTGCTTTGTGGATTTCCGCATAGCATTTGACACGGTGCCATGGGAGAGACTCTTACTCTTCCAGTGCCTCTAGTCATTGGGGATCCCATCAGAGATGGTTTGGGGCATTTATGCTTTATATGAGCAGGTTGTCGGGCGCATACGATGCCCGGGGGGGCTATCTGATGTTATTGCTATCACCATAGGTGTGAAGCAAGGATGCCCACTCTCTCCTACACTATTTGGGCTATACATTGATGAGGTGGCTGACTTCATTGTTCACGGTGGTGGGGACAGGGTAGACATCTCAAGTACCGCAGTCCACATTATGCTATATGATGCAGATGATATTATTTTGGTCTTTGAGTTGCGGATGGGACTACAGCATCATCTCCATGCACTTGATGACTTCTGCACATTGAGGGGACTTACAGTGAACCTTGGGAAAACCAAGGTCATGATTTTCCACACCTTAGGGTTGGTTCGACGATAGGCCATCTTCACACTAGCAGGAGAACATGTAGAGGTGGTAGACGCATGTGTACTTGGGGATTACATTTGCGACTTTGCCAGGAAGATTTACTATGGCACAGGCAGCCAGGGATAGACTCACACGAGGGTATGCAGCTTTGGCCATGCTAGAGAGACAATGTCACCAGGCACACTTCCAGGAGCCCCGCACGAAGGGGTGGTTGTTTGACACACTAGTCACCCTTGCTTTGATGTATGCCGCAGCAGTATGGGCACCTGGGCTCGCCACCCAGTGGCACCTCCACATGGTCTTAGATAGAGAGGCCTCAGATTCTCATGCTGTCAACGGATGATCCGTAGCAAACCCTTCGTCCCACATGACATTGTCCGAGCGGAGTTTGCTGCACCTCCTATGCTAGTAGAGGCCCTCTTTCAGACGATCTGCTTCATACAGAGGATTAGAGATATGCCATAAGATCGACTCACATAGAGCTTTTGAGGCGTCTAGGCAGCTCGCAGAGAATGGAGATAGGAGATCATGGTATTCACAGATGATACAGTGGCTCACTCAGCATGGTCTCGACATAGATCACCTGCCACCTTTCCAGTATGATATACATGCACCACACATCGAGCTCTCTCACAGTGAGAGGAAGAGAGTCCTTCGACAGGATTTATGGCAGCGATACACTCAAGAGACTTGGATTTCACCCAGTCAGCCTCTACCGCCGAAGATGCTATACTACAGAGATCAGTCTATGCGTATCTCAACGGATGTATTCATTCAGCGACTTGGATATATGGATGTGTACATGCCTCACAGTGCCCGAGTGGCGATTGGCCAGCTCATAGTGTCATCACACCAGCTTGAGATTGAGGCAGGTAGGGCAGTACGGATCCCCAGAGCAGAGAGGATATGTAGACTATGCCAGGAGGAGGTTGAGAGTGAGGAGCATTATGTATGCAGATGCAGAGCATATAGTGACATTAGAGAGAGATACACCACCATCTTTAGTGGACATCCCTCACTCCGCTAGATCATGGAATCTGCAGACTAGTGCAGATTTGGCCAGTTCTTGCTAGAGACATAGCACCACAGAGAGGCACTGCTACGGACTCATACCACAGGGAGAGGTGGGCGACAGCTCCAGCTCCAGCTCATTGATTTCTTCCAGAGATCTATCCTAGTGCCTACCTTGACAAAGGAGGGGGTTACACTTCAGCGCGCTGCGGACCTTCGAGCCAGACGGAGACCGAGAGCACCAGGCTACTAGACCCCAGACTACATCAGAGGGAGATTACAGAGATATGGGCTCGACATCAGCACCATATCTAGGAGCGGCTAGCTCACTTACACTCACACCTGGAGATCATGCTCCGAGGGATTTTTGCCTTGCCATCGCCTATGTATCACATATTACACCCCCATTATGGTACTGGTGGTTGGAGCTAGACAGATTTGCATTGCATTCTTGTATACCCTACGCATATAGGTTGCATACTGAGTCTTTAGTAGTAGTGCTCCATCCATCCCCCCCCCCCCCCCCCCCCCCCCCAACTAGCTCAGTACTTTCATAGTTATTTCATGTTTATTTTGTCCTTTTTTTTTCTGGACATCCAGAGGACATTGACAGTTGTACATTGATTTGTCTCATAGGTCGAGTTCGGCCTCTAGTAGACGTTAATACAGCTTTCTTTCTTTCTTTCTTTCTTTCTCCTTCTCTATTGCTGTGTTTTTTTGCAGTGCACTTGCTCTTGTATTCTCAGATTTTGTCTTCATCTCCGCTGCATATTCTAACATGGTATCAGAGCTCTAGGCTCTTGATAAATCTTGGGAACTGTGTGAGCAAGAGGGGGGCTGTTTTGTTGCTGATTGGTGGACTGTTCTGGACCGTTCGGAAAGAGGAGAAGCAAGAGGAAGTCCGGCTGATTTGCTCGACAGCCACTTGCAGGTTTAAATTCTTTTTTTCCCCACCCACCCACCCTTTTCAGCTACACTCCCGCAATGGCAGATCTACTTGAGATGGCTGAGAAGCATGTGAAGATCCCGACACTCCCCACGTTCCCTGTGGACCGTCGGTTGGATAGGAACAACCATGGCATATGGAAGGTAATGATGGAATCCGTTTTGGAGTCTTACAACCTTGCTGATTTCATTGTTGTTGGGGTTCCACGGCCGGAGTTAGAGGAAGGGGAGTTACCCTTGATTTGGAAGGAACGCGAGGCACAGGCATAGTTGTGGGATCGTGTCAACACCAGGGTCCGTTCTTTCATTTTCTTCAACTGCACACCGCAGGTAATCAATCATATTAAGCATATGACGTTGGCGAGAGGTATATGGCAGCATTTGGCTTCTCTCTATAATAGGGTATCGCCCATGAAGAGGATTTCCTTGGAAGTACAGATGCGGGTGATGAATCCTGCAAAGTCATTGACGATGCGGGAGCACATCAACAAGCTGCAGGCTCTTCAGCAGAAAGTTCTCCAGGTTGGGAAAGAGATATCATTAGAGGATATGGCCATAACGTTGTTGTCACATTTTCCCTCTCAGTACTCAGCATTTTACTCCTTGTTGATTACCAGTGGTAGGCTTAGCACCATCACACGGGAGGAGCTTGTGCTCGTGGTCTTGGACCAGGAGGAAAGATTCACGAACCCTCCACAGAGCAGAGGTTCGAAGGCCTTAACTGGCCAACGGTCGAAAGGCCGTAACAACAAGGGCAAAGGGAAGGCTTCATCGGAGAAGTCTTCTCAGAAGATGTCCTGAATGGGAGAGTTAATTAGGGTTAGAGTTCATGTGGGAGACATACACAGAGAAACAAGGGAGAGAGAGAGAAAGAGAGTTGTGGGGATAAGTCAACTCATGATATGAGTGTGTGACTCCCCTATCACACATGTATATTGCACTAGTACACATAGTGCACTTAGTACATTAAAAGTACTAAGTGTACTATGTACTATAACTTATGGGCTTGTACACACTATATGGGTGGGCATAATGCCTTTACCCCAACAACCTCCCACTTAAAGGCAAAGTGCCCTTAAGTAAAGGAAAAGAAAAATCAGCATGTACACGATAATATACAAGGCCATATCAAGGCTGAAACTGGCCTCATCCAATGCCCATCAAGTGTCTGCAATGAGCAAACCGCTCCGGAGGCAAACTCTTTGTCAACAAATCAGCCGGGTTGTCATCCGTATGAATCTTAACAAGCTGAATTTGCTTGTTCTCTATCACCTCTCTGATGAAGTGATACTTCACATCCACATGCTTCGTCTTTGTATGAAAGACAGGGTTCTTTGCCAACTGGATGGCACTCTGACTGTAACAATGCAACAATGGAATATCCCCTGTATAACCCTAACCGAGATAGCCATAATGCCTCCTTGCAAGCCTCTGTGGCTGCAATATACTCGGCCTCTGTAGTAGATAAGGCTGTGCACTTCTGCATCCTGGATATCCATGACACAGCACCTCCTGTGAATGTAAACACATAACCGGTAGTAGACTTCCGGTTATATGGATGACCGGCATAATCCGAATCCGAATCCGTGTAACCATGCACTAATGCATCCTGTTTGCCAAAACAAATGCACATATCCTGTGTGCCCTTCAGGTATCTCATGACACCTTTCACTGCTTCCCAATTCTTCTTGCCAGGGTTGGCCATGTATCTAGAAACCACTCCCACTGCAAATGCAATGTCCGGCCTAGTAGCAACCATGGCATACATGAGACTGCCACAAGCTGAAGCATACGGAATCTTGGCCATATCAGCCCTGCCACTATCTGACTGTGGGCTGTCCATAGCACTGAGTTTCACATATGGAGACAAAGGAGTACTAGTCTTCTTCCCCCCGTCCATATTGAACCTCTGCAAAACTTTGCCAATGTATTCCTTCTGAGACAAATACAACACATGCTGATTTCTGTCCCGAAGTATCCGCATACCCAAGATGTGATTTGCATCACCCAAATCCTTCATATCAAAGGTTTGATGCAGCCTCTTCTTCAAGGCATCCATCTCTTTACGAGATTTCCTGGCAATCAACATATCATCAACATACAAGATGAGGATCAATAGACTGCCATCCAAAGCTTTCTTGGTGTATAAGCATTGATCTATGTTACTTCACCTGAAATTCTGGGATTTCATGAATGTATCAAATTTATGATACCATTCTCTTGGTGCCTGTTTAAGCCCATAAAGACTCTTTTTCAGCTTGCATACAAGCTTCTCCTTTCCACTCACTGCATAACCCTCTGGTTGTTGCATATATATCTCCTCATGGAGATCACCGTGAAGAAAAGCAGTCTTCACATCCATCTGAATCAAGTCCAGATCATCACGTGCAACCAAAGCTAACACAGCTCTAAGTGTGGTCATTTTGACCACTGGAGAGAAGATCTCCTCAAAGTCCACACCATATTCCTGCTTGAAGCCCTTAGCCACTAACTTGGCTTTGTATCTTGGCTTTGCATCTGGTGCAACTTTGAGCCTGTAAACCCATTTGCATGGCAAAACCTTCTTGCCTGTAGGCAAATGCACCAACTTCCATGTTCCATTTTTGTGCAGAGAATCCATCTTTGACTTCATAGCACGCTCCCAAAGAGCCTTGTCTGCCCTCTGTAAAGCCTCCTTATAACATGAGGGCTCCCCACAGTCAGTAAGCATCAAGTAGTCAATCCCTGGAACAAACCTGTCAAGGGCTCTGGAGGGTCTTGTGGACCTCCGTACCCAATGACCATCATTTGCAGGTTGCTGTCCAGCCTGCATATCACCTATTGGTGGCTCCTGTTCCATGCCATAAGGCTGAAAAATCATGCCCGGTATCTCCTCTAACTGTGGTATATCCATAGGGATATCTTCTGCCATCTCTGGCTGTCCATTTGGACCATTTTCAGCACCGTTTAAGGGCTGGTTTTGCTGCTGTAATGGCTGATTTACAGCCCTTGGTTGTTGTCCATGATGTCCATCATCATCAAAGATGACTCTGCCAGGCTCCTGCTGCCTTGCAGGCTCCTTATACATGCATGTTTCATCAAAAATGACATCATTGCTGCGTATAATCTTTCTATTCATGGGATCCCAAAGTCTATACCCCATTTCACCTCTGTCACCATATCCTAGGAATATGCATTTGTGAGACTTAGGATCAAGTTTGGTGCGCATTTCCCTGCGTATGTGCACGTACGCAACGCAACCAAACACTCTCAAGTGCTTGTATGACGGAGGCTTCCCTGTCCATACTTCTTCTGGCACTTTCCCACCAAGCCTCGTATTAGGTGACCTGTTTATAAGATGAATGGCTGTCATAACAGCTTCAGTCCAAAAACCATGAGGTAATGCAGCATGTGACAACATAGAACGGACCTTCTCCTGAATGGTCCTGTTCATCCTCTCTGCTGTCCCGTTTTGTGGAAGGAGTAGAGAGCTCCCTCTTGATGCCTTTAGCATCACAAAAGTCCTGAAACTGTTTGGACATATACTCTCCACCATTGTCGGAACGCAAAGCCTTCAGTGTTTTGCCAGTTTGATTCTCAACAAGAGCAACAAACTTCTCAAACACTGAGAATGTATCACTCTTCAAACGAAGAGGATAAACCCACACCTTGCGTGTGGCATCATCTATAAAAGACACAATATTTTGCCCCTCCCAAAGAAAGCTGAGGCATCTCACATACATCTGTATGCACAAGCTCTAACTGAGCATCTTTCTGTCCAAGAGCTTTCTTGTGGGGGCACTGGAGTTGCTTGCCATATATACAATGCTCACAAAACTGAAAACTTGAAAACTTTAGAGAAGGCAAGTAACCCAAACGAGACAATTGCTCCATTACCTTGACACTCATGTGTCCCAACCGGCTATGCCACATAGAGATTTCTGGCAGCTCGGTTGCATTTACATTAGCATGGTGACAAACACCTGCATGCATGAAGTAAAGAGTGTCCACCTTAGAGCCTCTGGCAACAACCAGTGAGCCCTTACTAATTTTCCACTTTCCACGACCAAATGTGGTAACATAATCAGCATCATCAAGCTGTCCAGTAGAAAGCAGGTTCTTCTTGATCTCAGGCACATGCCTGACATCATGGAGCATAAGCTGTGAGCCATCTGAAAACACAAGCCTCACATCACCTCTACCAAGAATCTTGCATGCATGGTTATCACACAAATAAACTACTCCTTCATTGCCAGCAGTATACCTGACAAACAAGTCTCTGCAACCTGTGACATGAAAGGAGGCACCTGAATCAATGATCCATGAGTGCATACCATGACCATCTCCTGTAAGAAGTGAATGGGCATCAAGTGAAGACGTGAATAGGACCTCATCCTCACTGTCACGTGCATGTGACACATTGATTTCTTCAATCTTGACTCCACTTTTGTCCTTTGGCTTTACATCTTTGGCTTCATCTTTGTCTTTGTCTTTGCCTTTTCCCTTTTCCTTTTGATCATTTTTCCATTTGTAGCATTGCTTTTTGATGTGTCCCTTCTTGCCACAATAATGGCATTCCAAGTCCTTTTTGGAGCGAGACTTGCTCCTTCCCCGTTCTTGGCTTTTACCCCTTTGCTGGGATCTCCCACGTGCATTCATTGCATTGGACTTTCCAACAGAGTTGTTTTTCCTGTTCATCTCTTCTTGAAGAAGAGCACCGTCAACATCTGCATATGACAGCATAGCATTCGAATTGCTAGTGGCTGTCCTGAATGTGTCCCAACTCTCTGGCAAAGTGCATAAGAGAAAGGTGGCTTTGAACTCATCGTCCATTGCCAACTTTTGATTTATAACTTGGCTGACAATACCATTAAACTCATTTAGATGGGCTGCCATAGACGCCCCTTCCTTCATCTGAAGACCTATGAGTTTCTTCAACCAATACACTTTGCTTGAGGCACTTCGCTGGGCATACAAGTCCTGCAATCTCTGCCACATTCCCCAAGCTGTCTTCTCTTCACGAATGCTGAAAAGTAAAGTGTTTGACACAGACAACATGATGGTGGATCTTGCTAGCTCATCCATATCTTCCCACTCTTCAGCAGTAAGAGAAGCGGGCATTACACCCCTTTCTTTGATAGGCTTGTGCTGCTTCTTCTGGAGCAACACATTATAGCACTGGGTTTGCCAAATATCATAGTTATGTGAGCCTTCAAGTTTCTTGATGTGAAGCAATGAAGAGCTCTCACCTGTGGTTGCCATAGCAATATGCAACTTGTCAATGCCTGACTCCCTGCAAGTGTGCAAACACTGCACCAAAAAGCACACAAAGTGCTCACAGTTGTTCTCCCAAGCTTTATCTCCCACTGCGGAAGCACAAATGCAACTCTACTCCCACTTTATGTGATGAAATCACCAAAATCTGGTTGCTGCAGATTTAGGACAGCACCTTAAATGTGCCCTGGCTGTCCAAATGAGTGAAAATCAGACTTTTACAGTCCCGAACACTGCATACAACAGTTCCGAACAGAAATTGGGCAAAAGCCCTTTGACTGCAAGCTGATTTTTGAGGATTTAAGGCATAAAAGTCTTGCCTGCTGCTTTGCCAAGCTCAACAAGCATAAAATCTTGAAAAGTCCCTTTCTGATCATACATGGTACATTGACGCACATGAAGGCATCCAGAGTCTTCGCGATGCTTCCCCTTGGCCACATATACATCTGATACATGAAAGCCCCTTGATTTACAGGCACATTGAGTGCTTGACAGGCATCAACACATTGCCCAAAGCATCAACTGCGAGTGCCTGCATGCAAATCAACTTAATCGGCACAAAAGTCCCTTGATTTGCACTGCGATTTGCTGCAATTTTACCCGAATGTGCGATTACTCACATCATACAGCATGTATGAATGCTTAATTGCACAATTACATCAAAAGCCCTAAATTTCGACATCCAATTTCCTGCAAATTGATCCTGATTGTGACCAATGTCACCCAATTTTGCAATTTTGCTCAAAATTTGAACAATTTGGCACCTGACCTGCTCAATTGATGATTGTACCTGCTCAATTGCAAATTGGACATGCAAATTCCAAAAAATTGAAGCAAATACCTCAGGTTATTTTCTGATTTTTTTTTGTTGCAGGAAAGGGGGGTTTGCTGATGCTGTTGCAGAAAGTTATTGCTGCCTATTGAGGGTGGTCCAGCGAGGTTCTCATGACTTGGTAAAGCCCAAGTCCAGCGTGTTGGCGGCGTTTCAGGCGGTGGAGCTTTGGCTAGCCGACAGGGCAGTTCTGCCAGTAGAAAACTCTCTGGGCGGTAGCATCCACCGCAACTACGACCTCCTCCTACGCCACTGACTTCACATTGTGGGTGAGATGCAGCTTCCCGTCAACCACTGTCTCTTGGCCATGCCCGGTGTAAAAAGGAGCAACTCTGTCGGGTGATTAGCCACCCGCAAGCGCTGGCCCAGTGCGAGCAGACCCTGACCAGAATAGGACTGGCGAGCAAAGGGAAGCAAGAGGCTAAGTGGCAGGCGGCGAGCGATGAGAAGCAGCGGGCACAATGGCAGAACATCAACGGCCGATCTACAACGCAGCCTGTGAGGACAGAGGAAGAGAAAGCGTTGGATCTGATAGAGCCGTCCAGCAGTGAACTTCCTGCCTCGCTACTTTATTACGCCTTGTGGCCACCAGCGCCTTGCTTTGCTCACAATGCCTACGACTGCTGTGATGCTGTAGATGGTTCGCTACCTGCTGTGTGCTGCTTTGCAGCACCACCTGTGCCTTGCTCACGCTAGCCAGAAAGTTCCTCTGCTCGTGCCAAGCTCAAGGCTCCATAGCCGAGCTTCTTCTTTGTGATGAAGATGACTCCGCACACCCGCACACACACGGACACAACTGTGGCTTTGATACCAGTTGAATGGGAGAGTTAATTAGGGTTAGAGTTCATGTGGGAGACATACACAGAGAAACAAGGGAGAGAGAGAGAAAGAGAGTTGTGGGGATAAGTCAACTCATGAATGAGTGTGTGACTCCCCTATCACACATGTATATTGCACTAGTACACATAGTGCACTTAGTACATTAAAAGTACTAAGTGAACTATGTACTATAACTTATGGGCTTGTACACACTATATGGGTGGGCATAATGCCTTTACCCCAACATGTCCGACTCAGACCGCGAGAAACTCAAGGCAGAGAGGACCTGTAATGATTGTGGCGAGAAAGGCCACTATTGGAGGCAGTGTCCCAAGTAGAGCACCGAGAAGGGTGCCGAATCCTTAGCAGCAACCGTGAAGACTCCAGCTTTTGTGCACATGGAGGTTATGGACACTGGTGTTTCATTTTCTTCGTGCAAGGAGGAGGTTGGAGGATTCTCCGCTACGGATACTCGGGAGTGGATTCTAGACAGTGGTGCTTCCAAGCACATGACTCCTTCCCGTTCAGATTTATAGGCTCTCTGCAGGTAGTGAGGGCAGGCTGGAGATAGTTCCCGATGGTAGAGGGGGGAAGCATTCCTCCCAGGTGTTGTATGTCCATCACTTGGTTTTCATCTGTTGTCAGTGCATCAAGTTTGCAAGACTGGCGTACGGGTGGAGTTTGATGAGCATTTTGTTGCTCTCCGGGACAAGGCAACAGGCTAGGTAGTTTGGGAAGGCGGAGTGGAGAATGGAGTTTACAAACTTTCAGCACTCTCCCCCAGGTCCTCATGTTTGTGATGAGTGGCAGTCTGGTTATGGCCACTTCAGTGTGGATACACTGCAGGACTAGGCTTTCCCAGACCAGATGGTGGATGGCTTGCCAGATGATGGCAGCAGTTGGCAGGAACTTTCCAGTATAGATGTTGGTAGTTGTTGTGCTCGTCAGTTAGAGGAAACTTACAGGTAACTTATGCTCTGATGTCTCGTAGCATTCGGGACAAAGAAACTCTTGTAGATGAGGAAGCTCTTTCCACGAGGACCTATTGGAAGGCTAGGCAGGTGACAGTTGATTACTTGTAGAAGGAGGTGGATGTTGCACATTCTCTAGGCTTTGTGGTTCCGGATTCAGAGGGGGTTGGTTACAGGTTTCGGAAGGCCTTGAGTGGTCTTCAGCAGGTTTCCAGGACTTGGCTGTTAGAAGTCATCTCCTGTCTATTTATATACACTAGGGCCTTTGTTGTGGGTGTGCCCGCCCTTATGAGGTGTTTTATCATTTTTCCACACTCCCCGTATTTTTCCCTATTTTTTCCCATTTTTCCTAGTGGTGGGAGGGCTGCCAGAGGATGCCAGGAGCACCCCAGTGTTGGCCGACTCCATGTTGATCAGTCGTGGGCTACTGGGCTGCTGGCCGACTGGATTTCATCAGTCGTGGGCATTCATATGCTGGCCGACTGCATGTATGCAGTCGTGGGACTTTTTCTAGCAGTCGTGGGCACTTTATCTGCTGGCCGACTGCCCTATCTGGGATGTATATGTAGCCCCTTTGCCCCCACCACTTCCTCATTCAGTTTTTCTCAGGATCTTGTGTATAGAGAAGAGTTTACACACCTATCTCTCTGTGTTTCTTGTGCTGTTTATTTTCTGCAGTCTACTTGCTCTTGTCTACCCAAGTTTGGTTATCATTTCCACTGCATATTCTGACATGGTATCAGAGCCCTAGGCTCTAGACAGATCTTGGGCGTTTTTCTGAGCAAGAGGGGGAGCGTTACGCTGCTGATTGGTGGACTGTTTTGGGCTGAACGGGAAGAGAAGGTGCAAGAGGAAGGCGGGCGAAGGTGCTGGACAGCCACTTGCAGGTTTACAGAGTTTTTTTCCCACCCACCCACCCTTTCAGGTTACTCTCTGCGATGGCAGATTTACCAGAGATGGCTGAGAAGCACGTGAAGATTCCGACTCTCCCCACGTTCCCAGTGGATCGTCAGTTGGACGGGTCCAATTACGGCATCTGGAAGGTCATGATGGAGTCGGTTCTGGAGTCATATGACCTTGCTGATTTTATTATCATCGGGGTGCCACGGCCAGAAGCTGAGGAAGGGGAGTTATTATCCACGAGGAAGGACCGCGAGGCACAGGCACACATGTGGGATCGTGTCAATGCCAGGGTCCGGTCGTTTATTTTCCTAAATTGCACACCACAAGTGATCAATCATGTGAAGCACATGACGCTGGCGAGAGGCATATGGGAGCACTTGGCCATGAAAAGGATCTCCTTGGAAGTGCAGATGCGGGTTATGAACCCTGCAAAGTCTTCGACGATGCGGGAACACATCAACAAGCTGCAGGCCCTTCAGCAGGAAGTCCTACAAGCTGGGAAAGAGATATCATCTGAAGATATGGCCATCACTTTGCTTTCCCACTTGCCTGGTCAGTATTCTGCTTTCTATTCCTCGTTGATTACGAGTGGCAGGCTCAGCACCATTACTTGGGAGGACCTTGTGCCAATGGTCTTGGACCAGGAGGAACGTTTCGCGAACCCTCGTCACGGCGGAGGTTCGGAGGCCTTAACTGGCCAACGGTCGAAAGGCCGGAATACCAACAAGGTCACCGGAGAAGTCTTCTGAGAAGAAGCCTGATCTAGAACGAGAGAAGTTGAAGGCCGAAAGATCTTGTAATGATTGTGGCGAGAAAGGCCACTAATGGAGGAAGTGTCCTAAGCGGACAGGGAAGAGTGCTGATTCCTCAGCCTCAGCTGCAAAGACTCCGGCATTTGTGCACTTAGAGATGGTGGACTCCGATGCTTCATCATCTTCGAGCGAGGAGGCAGTTGGCTTCACCGCGAAGGATACCTGGGAATGGATTCTCGACAGTGGTGCTTCCAGGCACATGACTCCATCCCGTGACTTCTTTCTGGATCTGAAACGGCAGTCAGGTCGTATCTTTATTGGCGATAACTCCACTATTCCGATACATAGCGAGGGCCGGATGGAGATTATTCCCGACGGCAAGGGCGGCAAGCATGCTTCCCGTGTTCTTTATGTCCCTGCTCTGGGTTTTCATCTTCTGTCAGTGCATGAGGTATGCAAGACTGGCTTTCGGGTGGAATTTGAGGAGCATTCAGTTGCTCTAAGGGACCGTGAGACAGGCAAAGTTGTTTGGGAAGGCGGTGTGGAGAATGGCATCTACAAGCTCTCTGCACTCTCCTCATTGACAGGCACTCAGGTCGGAGATTTGTGGCACTTTCGTTTTGGCCACTTAAATGTGGATGCTTTGTGGCGCGCCTTCCGGGACCAGATGGTGGTTGGCTTGCCAGATGTTGGTAATAGGCAAGGACGTTGCAGTTCTTGCATACGTGGTAAGCAGCACAGGGAATCCTTTCCGAAGCAGGCTTCCAGGCGGGCTTCGAAACCATTGGAGTTGATTCACACTGACTTGTGTGGACCACAGCAGATACCATCCTTGGGAGAATCTCTCTACTTCATGTTGCTTGATGATTGTACCAGATTCACGTGGGTCTACTTTCTTTCCTAGAAGGACCAGGCTTTTGCTCGGTTCAAGGATTGGCACGTGATGGTGGAGAAAGAGTCTGGATATCAGGTGAAGACTCTTAGGGCTGACAAAGGAGGTGAATTCTCCTTGACTGTATTTTTCAGGTTTTGTGTAGATCATGGCATCAAGAGGGAATTGGCCAATACCGGATCGCCTTCGGAGAATGGAGTTGTTGAACGTAAGAACAGGACTGTGGTGGAGATGGCGAGGACCATGCTGGAGCATCGTGATCTTCCTCGTCCACTTTGGGGTGAGGCTGTGGCAACGACTGTCCATACCATTAACCGCTCTCCGACGACTTCTGTACCCCATATGATTCCATTTGAGGCATATTTTGGCAGGAAACCCGATGTCTCGCACTTCTGTGTCTTTGGGAGTGACGCGTATGTACATATTCCGAAGAAGCGGAGGGGGAAGCTTGACTCCAAGTCCCGCAAGTTGGTATTTGTGGGGTATAACTCTCTTTCCAAGGGATACAGGTTGTATGATCCAGAGAGGAATGAGATTGTTAAAGCAGTGACCTAAGGGATCTATGGCATAATTTGTCTACTTTACCTACCATAGCTAAGCTCTTAAGAAGAGAAGGGTAGCTCCGTGACACCTGACTCCCGAAGGGTGTCTAACAACCACCTAGGTACTCGAACAGATCGTGGCCTCCTGTGGTCGCGGGGGCTCAACTCCAGCTGCGGGCTCAACTTCCTGTGATGACTGAGGTGGATCAACTGGAATAAAAGACTGGGAATCATCATCAGACTCCTCTCGATCTCCAAGAAGTGGCGGCTCCTCGACAGTGGATGCTGGAACATGCTCGTCAAAGACCTTCAGGTGAACTATGCCTTGATGTCTCGTATCATGCGGGACAAAGAGCCCACTTCCGTAAAGGAAGCCCTTTCATAGGATACTTGGAGGAAAGCCATGCAGGTGGAACTTGATGCCATCGAGAAGAACAACACTTGGGAGTTGGTAGTGAGGCCGTCGAAGTGGTCAGTCATTGGTGTCAAATGGGTCTTTAAGACCATATACACGTCTGATGGGTCGGTGGACAAACACAAAGCCAGGCTTGTGGCTAAAGGTTATGCTCAGCAGCCAGGCATCGACTACGAGGATACCTTTGCACCGAGAGCGCGGATGACCACGATTCGGACCGTTCTTGCCCTTGCTTCTTCTCAGAGGTGGCCCGTGTATCAGATGGATGTAAAATCTGCGTTCCTTAATGGTGACCTGCAGGAGGAGGTGTACGTTGAGCAGCCTCCAGGCTTTATTGTTCCAGGATCGGAAGGGATGGTTTACAGGTTACGTAAGGGCTTGTATGGTCTTAAGCAGGCTCCCAGGGCTTGGAATCAGAAGATTGATTCCTTCTTTATTCGGACTGGATTTCAGAGATCGGTTGCAGATCCGAACCTGTATCTCTTTCGGGAACACAGGATGGTCACACTTATCATCCTTTATGTGGATGATCTCATTCTCACCGGCGGTCATGTGGAGCATATTGGAGTGATGAAGGCTGCCTTGTCAAAGGAGTTTGAGATGACCGACTTAGGCTTACTCCACTTCTTCTTGGGATTGGAGATCTAGCAGACCCAGAGGGGGTTTTTCGTCTCTCAGCAGCGGTATGTTCATGAGTTGCTTGAGGCCTTTGGGATGGAGAACTGCAAGCCTATTACTTCGCCGATGGACCCGAACACAAAGTTAACCGTTACAGATCCTTGTGAGCCAGTTGATGCCGCGCAGTACCGGAAGTTGGTTGGTTCATTGATCTGGTTGCTGAACACCAGATTGGACTTGAGCTTCTCCGTGGGGCTGTTGAGCTCTTTTATGCAGACGCCATTGAAGACTCATTGGGAGGCAGGATTGCGGATCTTGCGGTATCTGCAGAGTACGAAGGATCTAGGACTCTTTTACACAGGAGGGAATAGAGTCAAGCTCCAAGGTTGGAGTGACTCAGATTGGGGAGGAGATCCAGACGTACTTCAGGATACAGTTTTACCCTCGGCTCAGGAGCAGTTTCTTGGAGCAGCGAGAGGCAGCCAACTATTGCCCTTTCTTCGACAGAGGCAGAGTATCGGGCTGCTTGTGGTGCTGCTTGTGAGGTTGTATGGCTGCGGAGGCTGCTAGGCGAGATTGGGTTTCCACAGAGGGAGCCCACAGTCATCCAGTGCGATAACCAAAGTTGTATAGCTATTGCTCGGAACCCGGTTTTCCATGCCTGGACCAAGCATATAGAGATACAGTATCACTTTGTACGAGAGAAGATCTTGGCTGGTGACATCTTGCTACTTTATTGTTCGACGGAGGACAATGCGGCGGACCTCTTCATGAATTTTCTACCTCAGGCTACGCTTAGGCGGCACCCCAGCTCCCTTGGGTTGGTTTCACAACCAGGAGCTGAGAGGGGGTGTTAGAACTCATCTCCTGTCTATTTATATACACCAGGGCCTTTGTTGTGGGTGTGCCCGCCCTTAGGAGGTGTTTTATCATTTTTCCACACTCCCCGTATTTTTTCCCTATTTTTTTCCATTTTTCCTAGTGGTGGGAGGGCTGCCAGAGGATGCCAGGAGCACCCCAGTGCTGGCCGACTCCATGTTGATCAGTCGTGGGCTACTGGGCTGCTGGCCGACTGGATTTTATCAATCGTGGGCATTCATATGCTGGCCGACTGCATTTATGCAGTCGTGGGACTTTTTCCAGCAGTCGTGGGCACTTTATCTGCTGTCCGACTGCCCTATCTGGGATGTATATATAGCCCCTTTGCCCCCACCACTTCCTCATTCAGTTTTTCTCGGGATCTTGTGTATAGAGAAGAGTTTACACACCTATCTCTCTGTTTTTCTTGTGCTGTTTATTTTCTGCAGTCTACTTGCTCTGGTCTACCCAAGTTTGGTTATCATTTCCGCTGCATATTCTGACATTGGCATCCCACCGTAATAGGTGTTGATCCTTGTGTGAGCAGTATGATGCCTCCTTGACTCGGAAGCAGAATGGTTCGTTGATTTACTTGATGCATACCAGATTGGAGGAGAGCTTCCTGATGAGGTTGTTGAGCTCATGTGTGCAGAGGACTCTTTGGGAGGTAGGATTGCGTATCTTGTGGTTATTGTAGCATGCGAAGAATCTTGGACTCTTTTACACAGGAGGGGAATTGATGGAGTTAGACTCCACGGATGGAGTGACTCAGATTGGGGAGGAGAGCCTGACACGAGGACCTTGACATCAGGCTACAGTTTTTCCCTTGGTTCAGGAGCAATAAGAGGCAGCCATCTTTTGACTTGTCGACGACAGAGGCAGAGTACCGGTTTGCTTGTGGTGCTGCTTGCGAGGTGGTGAGGTTGCAGAGGTTACTTGGCAAGATTGGGTTTCCACTGGAGGAACCCACGGTCATCCAGAGGCATTTTGTTTGTGAAAAGATCGTTGCTGATGACATCTTGCTAGAGTTCTGTTTGACGGAGGACAGTGCGATGGACCTCTTCACGAAGTCTCTATCTTAGGCTTTGCTCCGGCGGCACTCTAGCTCATTGGGGTTGGTTCCACATCCAGGAGCTGAGAGGGGGTGTTAGCAGTTATCTCCTATCTGTATATTTACACCAGGGCCTCTGTTGTGGCTGTGCCTGCTCGATTTAGGTGTTTTCTCATTTTTCCCCTCTCCATATTTTCCCCTATTTTTTCCCCTATTTTTTCTACTGTGGGAGGCTGTCTGCATGTCGGCTACCTCTGTATGCTGGCCGACTGCAAGACTGTGTGCTCTGACACTGGCCAACTGCTCCTTGCTTCTCTCTGCTATTGGCCGACTTCACACGTGTGATGGCCGACTGTCTGAAGTTGGCCGATTGGAGATGTAGCAGTCAGGTGTCTTTATGGTTGCTGTCGGCTGCCTTTTGTGCTGGCCGACTGGCTGATGGGGCCATATGAAATGGCCCCATATCCCTCCACACTTTGTATTCAGTCACCCGGATTTTCTTGTGTATATATAGTAGAGTTACACGCCTCTCTCTCTCCTTCTCTATTGCTGTGTTTTTTTGCAGTGCACTTGCTCGTGTTCTCAAATTTTGTCTTCATCTCCGTTGCATATTCCGACAGGCCTACCATGGTGGTGATGTGCACGAGATGCCTGTTAGTGCATGGGAATCTATTAAAATTGCTCAATATAGAGCACGATTTTATGCTAATAGGAAGTGTTCGTCGAGGGAGTTTTCCGAGGGAATGCTTGTTTATCTACAGATACCTAAGAGTTCTGAGACGTTGCAGATGGGGAAGGTTGGGAAGTTGTCTCTAGGTATCGTGGACCTTATCGGATCTTGAAAAGGATTGGTGAGGTAGCTTGTAAATTAGAATTGTCTCCTAATGCCAAAATTCATCCAGTTTTCCATGTGAGTAGACTCTAGGAGAAACTGGGAGCTGAGGATAACGTAGTTACATCTCAGGAACTGGTAGAGGTTGAGGACCTATTCTTTGTTCCACATGAGCTAGAGCTTATACTGGATCTCAAGTTGAGGAAGCTGAGGAATAAGTTGATCCCTGAGTATAAGATCAAGTGGAAAGATAGGGCGGTGGAGGACTCGACTTGGGAGACAGTTGCTAGTTTAGAGCAGAGATTCCTTGATTTTGTTTCCTAGAGAGGAAAGTGTTAGATATCATCCCCTACTTGCTGGCTTCCTATTTGGTGTCCTATCTTAGCCTTTGGGGCTGACCATGTTAGTCTGAGGGGGTGGTCACCCCTCACATGTATTTTACCCATATTTATTCCCCATTTATGGTTCTGGGTATTTTTCCCAGTCGTGGAGATATTTATCACCAGTCGGCTGCCTTCATGCAGAGGTATATATAGTCGGCATCCCTCCCTCATATTTCATTGCTTGCCTAGCTCGTCTAGCTGCAGTCCCTCACGAGGTTCTCCCCTCTTGCTCGGGACATGTATTCCTTTTGGTGATGATATTGAGAGCAGGTTCTCACCTGTGTTTCCTCTCTCTCTCTCTCTCTCTCTCTCTCTCTCACTCCACATTTTTCTCTTGATGACTGGAGGAACATCATTGTACTACTTGTTTGTCTCATAGGCCAATTTTGGCCTTTTGTAGACGTTAATATATCTTTCTTTCTTTTTTTTCTCTCTCTCTCTCTTTCTCCTTTGTGTTTCCACTTTCCCTTCTTCCGCTTCACATTCTATCATGGTATCAGAGCGCTGGTGATTTTCAGCATTGGATGCTCCCTCCTCTACCTCTGCATATCTGCGTTTTTCTGCCCATGGACAGATCTGCGTTTTTGTGTTCATGCGTTGAAGCTTGCGTTTCTTCAAGGGCTGATTGATACCCATTCAGTGGGCTGCAGTTTCCTCTCTTCAGGGCATCAGTTTGCAGCTTCTTTGCAGCATGACAAGGGTGTTTTTTCTGGACAGCATACCTGTCCTTCTTGGTGGCACCTTCCAGGGGTTCTCAGGCATTTTTTTCAGGATTGGACAGCAACATAGCTATTCCAAACAGGCTGCGTTTTTTGGTCTGTTTGGGCTTGCTTCCCCAGCCTTGATCTTGGAGCTCTCTGGGCTCCCTTTTGCCTATCCTTTCTGGTTATCTTGTGCCATCCCTCCCACCCCCTGATCGTTCTCTGCAGCAGTTCTTGATCTGAGGCTTCAGCATTTCCATATTAAGCCCCTTATACCTCTGCATTTTCAGATTTGCAGCCATGGTTGCTGCGTTTTTCTGAACCGATTTTGCTGGTAGCTCTACCTTCACTTGGGCTTCATTTGTTAGACCCGAAGGTACCTTCTCTTCAGCGTTTTTCCTCATAGGAGGTGTGGACACTGGTTTGCCTGAATTTCAGGTTTGTAGCCCTTGTTTGGCTGCGTTTTCTTCTCTAGTGGACACTGATCACTCGCAGAGGGGGTTTCTTGATTGGATTGTGGCTTTGGAGGCAGTTTGGTACTTGAGGAGGATTTTGAATTTCAGATTTCAGTCAGCGTTTTGCTGATTTTGGAGCATCTATACCTGTGTTTTGTTCCTGGCCTACACGGTTTCCCGGTTTCTACATGTTCCTTGCCTTCTGTTGGCGGTGGAGTGCTATTTTTGCTGGATAGTAGTGTTTGGCTGCGTTTTGCTTCCCACAGGAGTTTTCTACACTCAGAGGGGGCCTTTCTCCAGCTACTTCACTTGAGGATCAGTTTCGGGAGCTGTGTTGTATCTGTGGAGACTTTCTTCTTTGACAGGAGTTTCCAGTTATTTGGAGGAGAGCAGTGATCTTTTCAGAGATCCTGAGCAGAGTTTATTTTGTTCGAGCTTGTGTTCTTTGCAGTATTTGCAGAACAAGGAGGGTGTTTTGCCCTTTTGCGGTGTGATCCTTTCACATGGATCTTTTATCTGATGCTAATTCTTGGGATCTGGTTCTACTTCTGGAACAGTCTTCTGCTATCTGTGATGCTTTTGAGGACTTTGTTACCACTGTAGTTTATATTCCTGCTTCCCTTCCTCACTGCTGTGAGGAGTCTATCTCTTCATCTCTTTGTGATGCTTCTGAGGATGCCCCTCCCCCTGCCAGTTCTGCTGGCCCTCACATGTATTTTACCCATATTTATTTTCCATTTATGGTCCTGGGTATTTTTCCCAGTCATGGAGATATTTATCACCAGTCGGCTGCCTTCATGTAGAGGTATATATAGCCGGCATGCCTCCCTCGTATTTCATTGCTTGCCTAGGTTGTCTAGCTGCAGTCCCTCACTTACGAGGTTCTCCCCTCTTGCTCGGGACATGTATTCCTTTTGGTGATGATATTGAGAGCAGGTTCTCACTTGTGTTTCCTCTCTCTCTCTCTCTCTCTCTCTCTCTCTCTCTCTCTCTCTCTCCTGTGTTTCCTCTTTCCCTTATTTCGCTGCACATTCTATCATAAAGGTCTTAGGAGGGGAAGTATGTTATGTACCTAACACTAATCCTCGAGATTAGGTCCCAATTTGGTTAGGGTTGGGGTGCCTTGGGATAAGGGGAAGACCACAGGTAGGTATTAGTGATAATCCATGGTTACTGGCTATTTATAGTTGGATTGTTATTTATAGCGACAGTGGTCATTATATAAGTGACTTTTGGGTTTAGTGTGATTCATTTAGTCATAGAGTTGGTTAACGGTCTGCGGGGAGTGGAACCCTAGCCCTTGGCTTGGGGGTGATTCTTGATGGAATCTACTGTTGGGAGGTGAGTTTGCATGTACTCTTCTATATTTACTACCCTTATGTGTTTAGCTTGTGTATTAGGTGGTCTGTGGGCGGGCTTTTGTTAGAAATACACCAAAATACCATGTGACATTGGGGATACTGGCATTTGGTCATTAGGTTTATAGCCAACTTGGTGTGAACAACCTCTTAGTTAGAGTCAAAAGATAGGGTTTAATGCCTATAAAAGGGGATTGTACTTGGTGGTTCATTCATCTCATTCTCATTCATTCATAATACAACCACCTTGTGTTGTGGCTCTCTTCTCTCTCTTCTTCTTCCTCCTCGACCATGAAGAGATTTCATTCTCCATAGCTCCATGGTTGAACTTGTTATTGCCAAGATGGTATTAGAGCCATGCTTCTCAGTGATTCATGCTTAATCTTTGCTCATTATCACACCCTAATCATGATTAGTGAGACCAGGTCATGTCTTGTCTTGTCTGCGCAAATTGGCAATGAACTCCCTGAACGGGAGGTTCGGCATAGAGCCCGAGAGTAACATAACAGAGATTTGTGATCAAGAAAGGGCCGACATGATCATGTCCAATTATGAATACACTATGGCAGAGCCGATCAGTGATAACCTACATATAGGGAGCTACACCGATAGGCTTCAGAGACTGTGAGATACTCCTGACGACGATGATGGAGTATCATCAATACCACATTTCTTGTAATCACGGAATGCCGGTTCTTCCTCAGCGGTGTAGATGTCGGCAGCAATTACCGCATATGCCCGGATACATATGTATCCATATATAAGCCACGAAGGATGCTATTACACTGATACCGATTCAGTAGCATTGGACAAACCTATTCCAGATGAGGTAGTGTCTTCGTCAGAGTTAGGGAAACTTAAGCTGGAACACGAGGTAAGAGAAGGCTTCTTCCTAGCCCAGTGAGTAGCCATGAATGCTCCCTGCCATTGCAGCCATGAATGCTCCCTTTACAGCTAACAATTGCTCAAAATTCAACTTGGGGCGCACCCTCCAGCAACTCCAATCGACGGAAATAGCGTGCACTATTGACGGGATTAGACGTTTCAAAAACGCCAAAAAATTGAAGTGTTTCACAAAATCATCGCCGTTGCTTTGAATTCGCCTATTTTCTCTTAGATGTAGCTACTGCATAGTAAGAGAATCAAGCTCACAAATTTTGAGCTCATTTGGTCAACAAGAGCAGCCAAGAGAAGACGATTTAAAAAAGCGCAAGTTTTTAGGAAAAACACAATGGTGGCCTAATTGCTTTAAATCAGTGCACATCCATGCTACCCCGGGGGTTTTGGAGGGCTTTTACAGTTTTCTACAGCATTACCAATAAAGCAAATACTATTCAAAAAGAGGGTGATGTTGGGGAGGGAAGGAGTGGGTGGGAGGGAGCAGGCTGTTGGGATTCAATATGGGTCTTTTCTCCCAACCGCACAATCTCGTGAATGTCATATTTTATTCTCATGTGGGTGGATCATCTAACTCATGCGGAGTATTCCTGGTTTACTTTTTGTATGTAGATTCCAGATGCATCTGCTTTAAGGAACTTTTGGGAGATTTTGGAGCTTCCACAACTCACAGCTGTGGTTTTTTTGTCATCTGTGTTGAAGGAGGTTAGTGCTTATGTACAACGGAACTAAATGACCACAGAAATGGGCAGCAGTGTACTTTAGAAGCTGAACTTTTTAACTGCTTCTTGTGTTTTTATTTGTAAATTTGCTCATTATGGTGTTTGTGATTTCTCATGAAATTCAGCTCAATTGATTTTGTTGGTGCAAATTTATCATGTGATTGTAGGTACAAATGCAATTCAGTGGACGACATTGGAGGCGCTTGAGGTTTGTTATCATTTCAACTGTTGGTACAAGTTAAAATGTACAAACTCTCAACTAATGTGATATAATGAGGAAGGGAATGGATGGGACGCACATTCCTGCCTGTGCGGGTAGCTGGGAAGACACCAACAGGAAGGGGGGAAACTGGCACACACTCGCTCATAGCATGGGCACTGCAAGGCTGTCACGTCAGCATACATTGGAAAGCCTTGTCCGGTATTTCCAGTTCCTTTGGAGGCAGTGGCTTCGTTCGACATGTCAGCTACTTGGAATGTACGGCAGGTCTCTAGGTGGTTTTTGACTTGCAGGTGGGGATGTGATCGACCAGTCGACACGTTTTAAAAGGATCTCATTACAAACTCAAAAGGGTTGAATCAGTCTTGGTGGAAGAAACCTTTAGAAAGTCAAAGTTGAATTCAATGTATTGGGTTGATGTTCTACATCTTTATGTCAATCAGTAGAGGACATTATTGTGATCAGTTTTTTTGTGTAGATGTTTTGATTCTCAGTGGCAATGAGCAGTCCAAATCAATGCTTCCAAATAAGCCTTTGTGATTGGAAACCTTGAAATACTTTCTTAGTGTTGAAGGAATTTTTCAGCCAGCTAGCTCCTGACCCAGAGAGCACCGAGGATCTCTACCACACAGAGAGATCCATGAGATTCTCCGACGGCATGACATGCCCTCACCATAGCCACATCTGCCATTAGGAGGCTTACAGAGTCATATTTCAGTTTTCAGTTTTCACGTTCTTTTTTAGTTTTTCCATGGCAGGGTATACCCATGGTATCATTGTACTATTCGTGGTCTCACAGGCCCTTTAGCTCTTTTGTAGACGTCAATATATCTTTCTTTCTTTCTTTCTCTCGGATCAAAGATGCCTGAGCATGTACTTGATGGAGCTCATACAACACAGGGATGTAGTGCTGAGGCAGAATGCTAAGAGACATGTCCAGCTCTGACAGGACAGATTTCTTTGTGGTACATGCATTCACATCAGAGTCTACCCGTACAAGTGCCTCTACTCCAACTTCAGAGCCCACCACCCATGCCCATGCTCAGCTCCGCACCCCAGAGGAGTTCTTAGCAAGAGAGCCCGATCCATTCTACGAGCCAGACTCCCCCGATCCAGAGCATCAAGACCCTCCACCACACAGAGACAGATCAAGGAGGTTCTCTGCAGACATGACACGCTCCTATCACAGAGGCCTGACCCTCTTTCTGCCCTGAGATTGGTTCTCGCTGAGGAGGGATCATAGGATAATAATCTGCTATCTGGATGTATATACACGTTGGAGTTTTTTCCATTTTATAATTTCCTTTTCAGTTCTTCCTTGGCTCAGTATATCCATGGTACCATTGTATCCGTAGACCCTTGGGGTATTCCGTAGATGTTATTTAACTTTCTTTCTTCTTCTTTCTTTCTCTCTCACGCATGCACGCACACACGTCTACTTACCTTCCAAGAAATTCAAAACCTAGATTCCTAAGTGTGTTGTTAATATCATACTGTAAATAAGGGCACTACCCATTTCATAACGATCTCACTTAATACATTCTGTATTAGGTCCCTTTTTGCAGACAGGAGGCGAGGCAACCTTTATTTTGATGATGAGCATTGCATTCACACAAAGCTTATGGGAGAAAGAGGTATTGTTGGTTCCAATCCTCAAGGGTTGTTGAGTTTTTTACGAAACATTAGAAGCATCACCTTTTAAAGTCCTCAAGGGTTGTTGAGTTTTTTACAAAACATTAGAAGCATCACCTTTTAAAGAACTTGTCCTAGCATATTAATGAGCTGAATTTTTTAACCTTTGAACCTTCTAGCTTCCACGTAGAACTCTTTTGTGAACTCATGGATAAATCACTAGCATCAATCATGGATGATGAATGTTGTGTTGGTAGATTTGTATTATGAAACCTCCTTTTGGTCAAAAGCTTTTCCTTGGGGATAGGAACCACACTTTTTTGCTTCTTAGTTTTTATTTATAATCAACTGTTTCTTTGGCATGAATAATGATTCTTGTTTGACGTATGTGTGTATGAAACCTCCCTGATATCAAACTTGCTCAAGGGTTACCCTCATACATAAAAACCTCTCTATTTTTTGAAGATAGAAATAAACAAAAACCCCCCGCCGCCCCCCCTTCCTTCCTGTTTCCCCTTACTATCTTTTGAACGTTGATTAATGCAATGGCTTCTTTGGCATGAATGGTGGTGCTTTGTTGACATACTCTCATTTCCTTGGGAGTGGAAACCTCTTCTAAGGATGGTTACCGGATTATGTTTGTTAAAGATGAGATGCTCTTTTAGAGACTAGTCACTTGTATTTCACATTGCAAGGAGGCCCATGGAGTGTGGCTAAAAAACTTGCCATTCAAATGTATAAATTACA
Source organism: Cibotium barometz (assembly GCF_041138505.1). Classification (NCBI taxonomy): domain Eukaryota; kingdom Viridiplantae; phylum Streptophyta; class Polypodiopsida; order Cyatheales; family Cibotiaceae; genus Cibotium; species Cibotium barometz. Next base: position 29,757,950 of record NC_141055.1, on the reverse strand, counting down.
AAAGAAGGCTTGTATTTTTGTTTTTGTTTTTCAAGCCGGGGTCAGAAACAAGCACGCTCGTTCTGAGACTTGAACAGAGAAACACTTTTTCATTAGCTTTGTGGCTCTGTCGTGAAAAAAAGAAGGCTTGTAATCACATGGGATTGTAGTTGTCAACCCCATTTCCATTACCTCCTGTGACTCGGATGTTGAGGCGCCGGATCCGTCGCATCTTCTCTTCATCAAGAGTAGACTGCATCATGTGTACATCTTCTTGTACCTCCTTCTTGATGTTCTTCTTCATCACTTGTACATCTTCTTGCACCTCCTTTTTGATGTTCTTCTTCATCACTTCTACCCATCCTTCGCGGGCCGCCTCCATTTTCCCCTCGATTGTGTGGGTGAGGGTTGGTGATCTCTTCTTTGATTGCCTCTTTGTCCACCTCAAGAGTCTCTCCTTCCTCCCGTGGACGATCCCGTAAGGATGCCACTTCGCCCTTCAAAAGGTTGATTTCCTCCTGCATGGCGAGCTTTTCCTTCTCCCACTCCTCTTGCATGGTAAGCTTCTCTTCCTTCCATATTTCCGCTTCGGCCTCCAGCTTCCCCATGCGCGTCAATAAGTCCTTCTTGATGGCGGTGATGGTGCTGTCCAATGTCTTCTTCTGGTCCTTGATAAGATCCCTAAGGATATGATCAAGCTGGCTGATTTTGTCATCTACAGACCCTCCCATTGTAGAGGGAGGGAATGTTTGAAAGGAGCAGGTAAATATGTGGGAGAGAAAGAGAAGAAATGAAGAAATGGATGAGTTCAAGTCCCCATTATGTTGCTGCCTTGGGGGCTTGAGCAAGGGTGGGTGGGGCCTGAGCAAGGGTGGGTGGGTGGGTGGGGCCTGAGCAGAGACGGGACGGGGCGAATGCAGGCGAACAGTGAGACAGAGAGGCCTGACGAGAGAGAGGGGCGAATGCAAGCGAACAGGTGCGATGGAGAGAGAGAGACGGGCTACACAAGCAATGGAGGGTAGGCCAGCACAGCGCGAGTTGGGCAGTGCCAGGCGCAGCACAGCAACCGTGCGCAACGAATCAGTGACAGAGAGAGATGGGGGGCGCAGGCAGGCAGTGCGAGGGGAGAGCGAAGAGCGAAGAGGGCAGCGGGAGGGGTGGGCGCAACGGGAGAGAGAGCGAGGGGGGGGGCGAAGGCAGGCAGCGAAGCGGGCAGCGGGGGGGGGGGGGGGGCAGGCAGGCAGCGGGAGGGGAGAGCGAAGAGTGAAGGGGGCAGCGGGAGGGGTGGGCGCAGGCGGGCAGCGGGCGGGGGGGGGAGAGAGAGAGAGAGAGAGAGAGAGAGAGAGAGAGAGAGAGAGAGAGAAAGAAAGATATATTAACGTCTACGAGAGGCCAAAGTCGGCCTATGAGACAAAAAATAATACAACTGTGTTCTTCCGGTCATCGGAAGAAAAGAGAGAGAGAGAGAGAGATGGCAGTGTATTCAATATATTCATGCGTTACAAAAAGGTTCATCTTTTGTGACCTTTGGCCTTCCCCAAAAGCAATTTTAATACCTAAATCTAGACCTACCCCACCTTGGGGCGAGATGGCAGGATTGAACTTGGCCTTGCCTTTTTTTAAGGCCTCGACATCTATGACTCTATAGAGGCTCTCCACATCCACTGCATGTGGAGGGTATCTCTAGAGGATCTCTCAGATCTGAAGCTGTTGGGTGGAGCATCTCGTCGGACTAGTGGGTCTCGGGCATCTAGCTCGCTGCACCTAGATTGCTCTGTCTAGAGCTCTGTGCCTCTCTGCATAACTGATCTCTGTGGTGGTGCAGCTCAATCAAATAGAGTCCTAGGCATCGCTGGTTTGGGAAATCAATGAGCCGAGACAGTGGCTCAAATCCCTCCGTGAAGAGGCAATGAAACCTTCCCCATATCTCAGAGTACACTGGGCATCTGAAACGCTAGTCCTCCTCTTCTTCTGCCAGTTCTCTTGATTCCTTTTTTTGAGGATTAGGATGTCCCTGAATATCTTGCACACTTGGATATGACTGTATCATTGAACACTTTGATGATTTAAGAGCATCATCCAAATTCTTCGATTGTTCTTACGAGCATCATTTTGATGACTGTCTGGCACACCATCCACAAAAACAAGTTGCCTGAACATTCGGAAACTGAAATGTCAACTGTTGCACATAGTAAGACTTCCCTTTCACACAGATGTCGCCGTAACTTTGAGCAGTGCTTGTAGTCATCCATGGCTTTTGCAAAGGTCTTCAGAAACTTCACTTTGAACTCATCCCACATTATCTAATAAGTTGACTGCTATGAGAAAAACAAGCATCACTTTTATATAAGCCAAGTATGCTGGCATCCTTGATGACATAAGCATGGTGACATTATGTTGACCTACAATGAACTGTATCATTAATGGTGTTTACATGCCACTTAAACATCTATGACCTTTTGTTTTTCGTGCAAAGCATAGGTGTCTTTGTGATGCAAAGATTAAGTCTAATTGTGTGAATTTGAATTTGCAGGTTCAAAACATGTGGGAGTCGAGAAGGCTGCACAATGGTTTGATGAGCACCTTGAAAAGTCAATACCAATTATTATCATGACAGGTCATGTTGAAAATACAAAAGATTCTGAGGTGGACTTGATGCTTCACCAATTTCAAGAAAGCTTGAAAATCACAAGAGAAACTGACAAAGACCTCAAGGTATGGGCAATCAGTCGATAAAGTACATATTGAGAGCTTAATTGTGAGAAGAGTGAGCTGTTTTAAGTTTGATGTAAGAATTGGCTAACACCATTATCTTTGATAAATACTATGCCTAATATTGGGTTTTCAATTTTGCATGACTACATTAGATTGTTGGCTTGTTTATCTTCCAAACCTTCTTATGCTTGGGCTTGCCTCTACCATTTTATCTCACATTGATGAAGAAGTTTCTCTAGTGTCTAACCAACAAGGAGGGGGAAAGGAGAGAGTTTGTAATGAAGACACCAAAGGAGAGTGGCAGTAGATGACAAAGAAGGGTCAAGAAGACATGCATAGAAAGAAAGAAAAGGACCTTTGTAGGGATAGGATTCCATCAATGGAAAAACACACTTCTTCCAAGGCTGAGGAGATTGAGAAGGAAGACCAATTCAAAGGGAAAGGGAAAGGAGACACTAATCAAGATGAAGAAACAGGAAAGATTATTATTGGATGTTGTTTACTGTTGGAACATGGTGGGTGGCACTCTAAAGAGGATATGGGTGGTGGATTATGGTGGGTGGCACTCTGGAGAGGATACAGGTGGTGGGGGCTACGCATGCATGATGCAATGGAGTACTGACCTTTTCTTTGGTGTTTTGTCATGGTATACAGATTATGAATGCAGCCGAATATGTGCAGTGCTTTTGGAGTCAAGATGCAACAATTTTAGACCTTTGCAACTCTTTGGTCTGTTGCTGTATTCATTATGATCCCTTGTAAGCACTAGCATGGGATTTTTTACAGTCTTTTCATTGGAAGCATGTATTATTCTTTAGGTGCAATCACAGATAGAGTGGAAACAAACGCATGGAGCCCATCAACATATCCAAGGAACTGGTGATGGTGGACAATTTCTTTTCAAAGATTACCTCTCAGGTGAAAGCTACATTGAAAGTCTCTCAACAAGGGCAGGAAAAATGCTGAAAAGGAGATTAGCGTGCAGCTGTACCTTGAACTTTCACGATGATGATTGCAAACTTTTGATCATTTGCAGCAACTACCATGGAGGAAGGTTTACAAGATGGATCCTTGCATGCGGGAATATTTCACATCAGCAAGAATGCACGAGAAGGTGGTTTTGTCCGACCAAGGTATTGAATTAAAAACACACATCAAGGCTCACTGGTTATTTTTTCCGCCTGGCCACTACCTGCTTTTTTTGCAACCAAGGCTCGTGCTCAGAGAAGTTGCTTATTGATTTAGACGACACAATTTTGATTGACTCGTGGACTGATATTTCTTTGAAGCAATAAAGGCGAAGCAGCAAAGCTGGAGGTTTGGGTCCCAGCGGGGAAGTTTCAGAATCGAGCACTACATGGAGACCTTGTTGCAGTATGTTTGTTTAGTTGATGGGGTTTTCAGAGGTTTGGTGTATGCCTACTACGTAAGGATAGCCATAGTATTGATGCTTATGGACAGGGGGAGTAGAAAAAAACAGAAAAGATGTTCAAGAGCCACATCTATTGCAGGTTCGAGTACTCTCACATATTGAAGACAATGTCTACAAACATGGACAATATGGAGCAACGCTTCGCAAAGATCTATCTGAGCCACTTGTTGATGAAACCACATTGGATGACAAAGACATAGAAAGCTTAGATTTGTACGTAAAGGGAGATGAACAAAACATAGCATCTAAGCAAAAGGCTAGACTTATTGGGGAGGTGGTTGGTGTATTGCAAAGGCTTCACAGGGATTATGCTGCTTGCTTGGATGAGATAGAAGAAGAGAAATTATCCGCTCACTCAAAAAGGTATAACTTTCTCAACTGGCAAAATTATTTGACATGCTTTTTTTTTCTAGGCAACTTCGTGGCTGAACTGAAGCTTTGAAGATGCGCTACTCTGTCACTCTAATATGTAATGAACCTGCTTCCGGAAGCAGTTAATAGTTAGACTAGAACAGCGCTTTTCTTCTCAAATATTGACTTCTGTGCCCGACAATTATCTCCTTCCCTCATGCACTCACCCATCACCACCATCCTTGTCCCTTATCTCATGTTTGGACAGCCCTTACTCCTTTGTGCCCTTCCTTCCTTCAATTTCTTCACCTCCTTGTCCACTGGTCCTTCACCGCTTCAAGATTTGGACTTGTCCTTTCCTAGGCTCGGTGTCAAAGCTCTACCTGGAAAAAAGTGACTTATGCTGTTGGTAATTGCAAAATAAGTAATTGTTAAATATACACAATCACTTGACTTAGTGCAGTCAGATCTTACCATACCAACTTTTGTGTATGAAGGCAGGAACACCTCTTGTGTGTACCAATGGATAATCGACTCCCAATGGTAATAGACTTCTGTAAAAGGGTCAGGAACTGTCAGCCATTTTCCACCTACCTGGGACTTTTAAGGCTTAAAAATGGTATTTGCTTTGGTTTGCCAGGTTCGTGTCACAACGAGACAGAGATCCCATCTTGTTGGACAAAGGTTTGTGATAAGGATAGATGGTTGGGATGCTGACTCTAAGCTTCCAAGGGGGCACGTGGTACGGATTTTGGGGTTGATTGGTGACCTCGAAACAGAAAATAAGGCCATTTTGGTGGAGAATGAGATAAATATCCTACCTTTTAGCACACTGTGAGTTATGTGTCTGCTTGCATAGCGGATTGTCCTTTCATTTCTCTGCTGGTTGCTGTTAAGAGGTATCTGCTTTTTGGAAGGCAGGTCATTGCAGGAGCTTCCTATTGACACAGACGAAAACCCTTGGTTTATCCCAGCCAAGGAGTACGCTTGCCGTCGAGACCTTCGCTTTACCCATAGAACCTACAGGTAGCACTCAAAAACATCTCTTCTTTCTTTGTTTTTATACTCAACCTTGCTGTGGCAAGTTTTTGTTTTTAATGAAAGATTATTATGCTGATTAATATGCTCTACGACATCTCATTTTGTTTTTGCGTGTGTGTGCGAGATTGGAGAAAAAAAGAAAGAAAGAAAGGTCATATTAACATCCGCCGAAGACCCAGAGGGTCTATGAGACCTAAAAGTAGTACGTATGATCCATGTGTAGACTAGGAGTCTTAGAACATGAAAAGAACAAAAGCCTATCTACCAACAGGGTCTGTGTACTATGTGGGCTGTGCATGCACAATGAAACAGGCAGAACCAATCATATATCATCTACCCCCTGCAATATGGTACATGGTGTAGATGTTCGGACCTTGTGTCGGTCCCTCTTTATGGATGGTGTCAAAGTATGTCCCAAATCTGAAGCTGACGAGAGGAGGGCTTGGATCTCTGGGGTTGGGGGCATCTGTCTCTTTGGAGGGTCTGAAACACTCCATAGTAAAAATCCACTTACATGTGTGTCAGCCCAACACCGATACGCACAAAAGAAAGCCCAAGCAGCATGTCTGAAGCATTGCAATCATCGTACATGCAGTGAGTACACACGAACATCCACATGAACATAGAAGGGTTCTGCTAGCACTTGCCACCCAACTGTAGGCTCCAAACCATACAAATGCTAAGCCACCCCCAAGCTAGACGACAACACAACTCTGGCAAGCTCCTACCCTCAAGGCATGCACATCCCATACCACGCACTCCCAGTCCTCATGACTGTCAAACCAGAGGGCTAATCACAAGCTCGGTCCCTTGGGAGGCATCTCCCAAAAAGAGTTCCACACATCATCTTTTTAACAAATGAGCCACAAAACCAAATATATAGCCCAATGACCAGTTTACACTGCGATCCGGCCGGCCTCTCAACACTAGCCTCGTTATGTCCAAGCATGGGACTAAACATTCTTCCGGTGTTAATGAGAGGAAGTCTGGGATACAAAATTTGAATATTGGCATTGGAGTGAAGCAACATTCTTTCAAGTATTGTCTTCATCTGCACGATCTCTCCATCTAATCAACCACTTAGAAATTGACGTGTTTCTAAGGGTGCGTTCCCTGCAATCCACAACAACAACTAGCATATGGGAAACATAGACAAATAGATCCTCAAGTTTCACAAGCTCTTGGTCGAAAACAAAGCTATCTCTTGCATCCATCACCTCTTTCAATCTAATAACATGAAAGAAAGAATGCCATTGTTGATGCAGGATGGTAAAATGAAGCACCTTGCACACACATACCTCATATTCCTAATATTACAAAAAAGCTACTTTTTGTTAGACATAATGGTGAGTAAGGTTTGCAAGTGAGGTTCAATGCTTTATGAAAGACTTCAAAGAGCAGTGTCGTTTGGTTGCAAAAGGGTAATAGAAATGGCAGGATATTTACTTTGAACGTTAACATACCTGAGGTGAAGACAACCATGTTTGTGCATGGAAAAACGATGTTAACATGTATGACATGAAGATCGGTTGAAGTCTATGCATGTCCAAAATATTATTGCATGTATACACAAAGTATGTGAAGTATGCAAGCTTAGTAAAGAAAGCCAAACATGCTTTTTCGCATGAAAATCACATCAATACAAGGCTCTTGGATGTTATACATTTTGATGTATGGGAAATGGAACAATTGTGCAGGTTGCACTTATTATGTTATATTCATTAATGATTATACTAGGAAGGCGTGGTTTTACTTCATGAAGCAAAAAAGTGTGTTGTTTTCTCACTTTGAGATATTTAAGGTCTTAGTTAACAAGAAAAAAATGCCTAAGATTGGATAGTAGGGGAGACTATTAGTTCGATGATTTCTTGAGAAAGTAGGGAATTAAGAGCCAATTCACATACAGGTACACTTCGCAATAGAATGTTGTAGAAAGGAAAACAAGCACATTGCTGAGCAAGACTCCCACATCTTCATTGGTTATGTCTTAGAGAAGAAAGGTTATAAATGCTATAATCCTATAAGATTGGATAGTAGGGGAGAATATTAGTTCGATGATTTCTTGAGAAAGTAGGAAATCAAGAGACAATTAACATATAGGTACACTCTGCAATAGAATGGTATTGTAGAAAGAAAAACAAGCACATTGCTGAGCAAGACAACATAATAAGTGCAATCTGCACAATTGTTACATTCCCCATACATTAGAATGTATAACATCCAAGGGTCTTGTATTGATGTGATTTTCATGTGAAAAAGCATATTTGGCCTTCTTTACCAAGCTAGCATACTTCACATACTTTGTGTATACAATCAACCTTAAACTTTGGTAAACGTGCAATAATATTTTGGACATGCATAGACTTCAACCGATGTATATTCACATGACCAATGTATTTGTGCCACATGTTAATATCTACAATGACACATGTCCCATGTGCACACATGGTTGTCTTTATGTCATACATGTTAACATCGTTTTCCCATGCACAAACATGGTTGTCTTCACCTTAGGTATGTTAATGTTCAAAATATCTTGCTATTTCTATTATCCTTTTGCAACCAAACGGCACTTTTTAAGTCTTTCATGAAGCATTGAACCTCACTTGCAAACCTTACTCACCATTATGTCTAACAGAAACTAGCATTTTTGTAATATTAGGAATATGAGGTATGTGTATGCAAGATCGTGAAGATGGTGGGAGAGCTCAACTGCTTGTTCCTGGATGGCGGCAGCTACCAACTTTGGGTCCCACTTCGTCCCCGGGGCTGCACTCAAGGGGAAAGAGAAGATCATAGCACCATTATTTAGCGTAGAGGTTTTGGAGTGGTGGAAAACCACACATACCCAAATAGGGACTATGGTCTCCTCAAATATACTTGTCCCTTACGTTGGCAGACATCGAAAGAAACTGTAATCCATAGGTTGCCCCAATATCGTGGGGGGTCCACCTGGGGACTCTAGCAGGGGAGTCCTCACCGGGGAGGCAGCAATGGTCATCTCAACCGGCTCTGAGAAACAGGGAATCAAGCGGCAAACGGAACTGGCCGGTTGCCTCCGCTCTGGGTCGGGGGCTGCTGAGGGGCGATGGGAGTGCTCTGGAGAGGCAAGGGGGGTTGGGAGGGGAGGTCAGGGCAGAGGGAATTGCTATGGATAGAGTCGGTGACGAGGATGGAGGAGGAGGGGGGGGAGGGGGGCGGAGAGGCTGGAGAGGGGTGTTGCTGGGAGAGATCCAAAAGGAAAGGGAGGGTGTTGGGGGAGCCTCGCTAGGGGCTCGGTGTGGTTAGCTAACCTCACTAGGCACTGAGGGTCGGGGGGGGGATCACGACGAGGGATCGGCCGCCAAATCGGTGGGGCCAAGGGGGCTTGCTCTATGACTGGAGGGGGTCCGTCGGTCAACGTGTATGTGGTGAGATAAATGCTCAAAACAGTTCTCTGACACAGAACTGAATCCTCTTGAGCTTTGCTAGCTTGGCGTGTGTGCGGTGGCGGTGCTCAGCTCTGGTGGTCGGCTGATGCCCCAAGCGTGGGTCAACTGTATGCCACTCTCTGGCATCTGTGTTGTCTGTAGTCCGGACTTGATGCTCCGCTGCTTGGAAACTTGCCTCTCTCTCTCTCTCTCTCTCTCTCTTTGCTCCTTGGGAAGGATTTGAACGTGAAACCTGGGGAAGGGGGGGGGGGGGGGGTTTCTCTTGGATTGCCATCGAGGGCAAGCTTTGGCTAAATGTCCGATGTGTTTGCAAATGAAGCATTGACCTGGAAGGCTTGAATACTCCACGCGTTGCTGGATAGGGTCGCCGCGGAGGCTAGGAATAGATATACAATGAGGCACTGAATCCGGTGAGGCCTACATAGATGTGGAGGGATGGAATCTCGGCTGCCTGGTGAGGGTCGAGGCAACAGTGGGGGGGGGGGGGGGGGGGATTCCATCACTCTCCCGATGGCACCACCAATCACCGGGAGAAGAGGAAGGTATTCCTTCCTGAGGCCTAGGAAGCAAATTGTCATTGGGAACCCCAACATGCCAGCCAGAGGGGGGGACGGACAGAAATGGGTGAAGGAGAGGGGGTTGGGCGGCATTGAGAAAGGGGGCGAAAGGGAGGGAATGAAGGGGCGAAGGAGAGGGACAGCAGGAGGGGGGGGGGGGTGCAGCGGTGAACAAGGAAGGGGAGGGGGTACGGGGCCGGGGGGGGAGGGTGCGCTTAGGGAGCGCACGACAGGAAGCCCCCATTTGCTTAGCTTATAGACATAACAACGCGATTGGAATTTCCATTGGAAGTTGTCCAAAAATAGTAACCCTCCTAGATTTTAGGAGTGTGATCCTTTGTATTCCATCTTATTAGATTTGTAAGAGAGCACCATGTAGAACCATGTTTCAATACTAGATCTCTCCCAAATCCTCAGGAGCTCTCCATACATGCTTTGCACTTGACACTTGAGCTGCAATGCCCATTTCTATGTCCAAGAAACCATCTTGAGTGCCTAAACCAAGATTTAGGCGCTACCTTTTTTATTGGATAATCCCCCATTCCCAAAGCTTGTACTTTCCAAATATTTAAACATCTTGAAGTCCACCAGACCCCTTTCATATTGGGAAATGTCTGGGCTAGTGACACTCCCCATCACCCCCACAAAGCCTAGCACGTTATCTCTGCAAGGCTTAACCCTAGATCCAAACAATCGGTATCAGAGCTTGGGACTTAGCTGATCTTTCTCTCATTTTTTACTGAATGAAGGCAAAGGTAGCTTGAGCAAGTGGTTTCCAGACCACATTGAGATGGGAGAAGTCTCCACGTGGCACATCAGAGCTTTTTTTTGAACCAAGGGATTTGCATCATTTCTCCATTATAGACTGCATCGAGCTACACAACGGAGGCTGCAGGCGAAATGTTTTAAGCAAACGTTATGGCGTACTCTAACAAAGACCCAACACAACTCAGCCATCATTCTTCAATTGGCGTTTTCACAAAACAGGGCACAGACTTGGAGATCTCTTTGCTTTGTGGCCTGAAGCAGCGCTCTATCAAGCAAGGTACCACGGTCCATAAGCTTTGCATGCTACAGGCACAAAACAATTGTGGAGCAGTTGTCGAAGGGTTCTGAAGGTTGTGTGTGTCTTCGTGGCAGCAGCGCAGTAGCAACTCGGGTTTTGAGAGTGTGGGTGTAGCGTTATAACAGTGGTGGCCTACACGTAGCACCAATCAAAATCAGTGGATCTAGCGATTTTGGTAACTTTGCAGTGCCTCGTTTGAGGGTTTGAATCAGAGGCCCCATCCACACATGCCCTGTGTAAGTGGGTGCTCATATGCAGAAAATCTTCACATTGTTTTAGAGATAGTTTACATGCACTTTGATTTAGAAAATGCTTGTGTGTATTCTAGGCTTACATGTTTGTTGCATAAAGCGGTCACCATCCTCACCACTTGTCCTTGCACACGTTGTCTTCGGGAGGATCTCATTTGGGATCATCTTTCAAACTGTACTCTTTTGTCATGAGAATATGTGCGCGTAGAATCAATTGGTGTCCTCACCTCTTGCATGTTTGGGGCCACTTCAAGGGAGAATTTGCTAGATCCACCAGGATCTCCCTAAACACGCTGGGCTACTTGAGTGTTCACATGTCCCATGCCATGCAGATTGCGATTGGCCAGATACGGGTTTCATCCCACCACCTCAGAGTGGAGACATGTAGAGTTGAGCACGTCTTCAGAGCCGGGAAGCTCATATGGAGACCCACGGAGGAAAGGATTTGCTGATTATGCCACACAGAGTTTGAGACAGAGGAGCATTACATATGTTGCTGCCCGGTATACTATGAGATTCGTGAGAGGTTTCACTATTTGTTTCGTGAGGGATTCGGTCCACTCTGTAGGATCATTGATGTCCCAGATCAGCATTGCCTAAGGCTCTTCCTGCTTGAGCTCCGCAGACACAGGGACACTTTCTTGAGAGAGCTTCGGCCCCAGCCACACCGACCCCTCCCTCGCTAGCCAACCATCACCAACTTCTTCTGGACCCAGAAGGTGGAGGACACCTGTATAGTGGATCCTGTGGTCCCACCTCGGGCTGCTCCAGACCCACCTCTCCTGAAAGGCGGACCAGGCCTCTGCATTCCAGCGTGCCCGATACCCCTGCCCCCCCCCCCCGGACGTTGGCCACAATCCCCCCATTGACTCCAGATCCAGGACATGCTTCACCACCGTCGAGTAGTTGAGGGAGACCTCTCGGTCATACTCATTAGCCCCATGCTTGATATTTTGGAGAGTGGTATCGGGGGCTGATGCTTCTCTCATTCAGTCGCAACGCGATTAATTATGACAATTCAAGGACATAATATACAGGAGTATTGAACAACATAGACGAGAATGTGCTGATGTATTCATATTGCTCAAATGTCTTGGGTACAAGAGACTTAGAATGCTAGATTGCTTATCAGCTGCGCAATTCATGGACTGAACTCAGTACAATAATGTGACAGTATGACACACAAAAAGGTATATTTGGTACACGGCCACACCCTATTTAGAGATTTTGGTACATGCCACGGTGCAATAGTCACTTGGGCAAGGGGTTTGTATCTTATAATGAGAGTAAACCATATTCTAGTTTTGCTTGTGAAGACATTTTTAGCTTTGGGCTGTTTCAAAGGCTATATAACTTTGCTTTGTTACAGCATTGATCCACCCGGTAGCAAGGATGTGGACGATTGCTTGTCAATACGACAGCTTGATGACAACACAATGGAGGTGCAATAAGCCAAGGCTATGTTTTTTCTTTGTGAGCATTTAGCATTCTATTATTGGAACTAACACCTTGCACTGATATGCTAAAATGATCTACTTGTATCTGTTGAGTCACAGGTTGGAGTGCACATTGCTGATGTTTCCTATTTTGTCAATGAGGGTAGCCTGCTAGATCTTGAAGCCTTTTCTAGAGGTACAACAGTCTACTTGGTGGGAAATACCTATCATATGCTTCCTTCTATTTTGAGGTTAAGTCTTCCTTCCTTTTTTCCCCTTTTTGCTTATGTGATTGTTAGAATGCTCTTATGGTTTATTATCTATTACTGATTTTGTATGCCTAGACAGCTTTTTAACCTTGCCAATGACTTGAGTCAATGCTTTGCTACAGCGAAAACCTATGTTCCCTTCGCTATGGCAAAGATAGGCTAGCGGTGAGTGTCATCTGGACAGTGGACCCACAGAACGACTTTGAAATTTTGGATGCTTGGTTTGGGAGAACCATAATACGGTCCCGTCAGCAGGTTAGTGCAGTACCATTAAAAATTCCGCACCTAGCTAGACTATAAATGCCAAGCATATAATCACACTGTCTGGTCATGTCCTGTGTGTCCCATAACCATGTTTGCTTTGTGTCTTGTTGGGTCTTGAGTAAAGTTCTTATCTTGCCTTTATGACTGGTTTTTCATTGTGCGTAGATGTTCTATGCTCAAGCACAAGCTATACTTGATGAGAAGGACTTGCCAGAAGAATGGGGGATATGTGGTGGTGCTGATGAGATCGTGCAAGTACAATCTGATTTGTCTTTCCTGGCTAATTTCTCACAGGTGAAAAGCATCTTGGTTTTTTGATTCTTTCTACAGGCCCCAAAGCCCCTCTTATTCTTGGTTTTTCTCATTGCTACCCCTTCTATGGAAGTTGATTGCATGTTTGGTGTTTAACAAAAGGCCTAATGCATTTGAGCTGAACACATTATTTCTGTTGACCTCTTCTTGTTGGCTTGTCCTCCCACAGCTAGTTCTACCAATGCTGTTCTGAAGAAAACTTCTTTCCCAAAAACAAAATCTGCTTCTCTCATATCAACAAGGCTCTTCAGAGATCTCCTTCGACCTGTGCATTTTGATCCCTACCCGTTAGCTCTTAAAATATATGATGTACAACTACAGGGGTGTACAGAACCCCACCCTTTGGGATCAAAGTTTTTGAGACTTGTGCAAATCTGGTACTACTAATACTTTTCATAAGTTGTCCACCCTGGTACTATTTATGTTCTAACGAATATCGTCAACTCCAAGTGGGAAGTGTTCGAGATGGTTTTGGGTCTCTTTCTCCCTCCATAGTAGCTCAACTGGCTGGATCACCAATATTGAGAAAGGTTCTTTGTGCACTACTACTTGGGGTTACAGTTACCACTTATACACAAGTAAGAAGACCACATACCGAATTTTTGGAAATGATACTGTACAATGGGTGCTGATAAAGTAGACACTGGCTGTGACCTGTCGGCTGTATGAACTATCCTTACACGTTGCTGATAAAAAAGACAGTGGCTGTGACCTGTCGGCTGTATGAACTATCCTTTCACTGTCACAAGTCACAGCTGACAGGTCAGCCACCGTGAAGCGATGCACTTACACTTACCTCAAAATAATGTTGTTACTAGAGGTGAAGTACCTCTTAAGTATGATGGTACCTGAAAGAAGCATGTTGTCATCTTGGGATGATGATGCAACCTAATTTACAATGTCAAAGATCTAGAAACTTGTTTATAAATGATCTATCATCACTTTGGCCGCTTGCTTCTTGGTACAAGCTTTTGTGAATGGCACGTTTTTCCCGGGAGCAGCAAAGTGGCTGATTCTCCAAGGTCGGGTGGACCAAACTTGGCCTTCTCAACATCTACGGCCCTAACAGAGCAACAAACCACACCTCCCTTTGGATTCAGGTGTGCCAGGGTCTATCCCCAGTAGACGCTTGGTGCAAGGGAGGAGACTTCAACTTGCTTGAGGACCCAGAGGACCGTCGGGATGTCAGCCCAGATCCTACCATTACAGTGTAAGAATACACATTAGCGGAAGCTGGATCAACACAATACAAAGCATTGAATTGCAGAAAGAAGTGGAGAGTAAACAATATTAGTGCTTGCAAAAACTTGATTGCAAACTGATGGGGTTTGCGCACCTGGGTGCTCCGGGTAAAGGAGCTTTGATGGTGATCTAGATAGACTCTGGATGGGGGATGTCTTGCTTACAAGAGTGAAACCGGCCTTCAAAAACTTGACGGGCGGTGGAACAGACACTCGCACACAAAACACTTCAACACCCATGGGGACCTGGAAAAGGAAAATAAACAAGGGGAGCTAGAATGCTCCTGCAAATAGTACAAGGACACCGATTGGCCCCAAAACGCAGTGGCGCCCCTTGCGGTATTTCTTTACTTGATCAAATATGAGTACAAAGTACAACTTGTCGAATCCTTTACCAATAGGATTCCTCTCGCTATTACAGCAAAGCATTCCATAGAGAAGGCACACCTGTACGACACCTCCCTGCTTGAAAAGGTCTTCTCCATCTCAACCATGGATCTCACAACCCTTTCCCAAACAGCAGTAGGGCTGTACCTAACCATATGTCCTTCCTATAGTCATAGCCTGCGTGTAACCTTGAGAAAACGAGAACCTGTTCACATGAATTCCAAAGACATGTTTCCCACATGAAACCAAAGACCTGTATTTGATAAACCATAGACCTATATCCATAAACCGTAGGCCTGCATCCTTGTTACCAAAGTCCTGTTTCTTCTCGAAAAACCAATGTCCTGTTTCCATGACAGATAAATCCACATATGCACCATCCAATCACGGTGCCAAAAACCTAGAGAAAGAAAGATAGAGGATGTGTCAAGCCATCCCTGAATACACATAAGTCCCAGACGAAGAGCAACACACATCTCTTCCAAGAACATCATCCTGTGCATCTTAACTTGATCCTCTGCATCTTATTCTCGTAAACAAAACCTGCTTGCGAAGAGAGAGAGAGAGAGAGAGAGAGAGAGAGAGAGAGAGAGAGAGAGAGAGACTTCTTGGTTGTTAGCCCCTCGGTGCCTCCTTGAGCTCACCTTCTTCCAAGAGAGATAGAGAGAGAGAGACCCACGCTGACTGCTTTCACACATGCAGTCACCTGGCGTAGAGAGCATCCCGTCTGACACTCGTCTGACTGCGCAACTATCTGCAGAGAAATTCTTGCTTGATGCTTGTCTGGTGCTGTAGCCCGTAGATGTAGTCGCCTGGTCGCTTTTTACTTGGTAGTAGCCCATGCTCAACCACCTAATCACTTGCCTAGCTGCCCATGTGCAGCAGCACGCTGGTGTAGGCCATGTGCATCAGCACTTGTCAGCTCCCAATAGCAGTAACTCATACATGCAAGTGTAGCAACACCCATCAGTAGCATCTGATGGCGGCGGCAACAGCAGTAGCAACATCAGTATGTCAGTAGCAGCATCAGCACGGCAGCAACAGTATCAGCCAACAACAGCGGCAGTGGGCAGCGGTGACGGCGGCGGCGGTAGTACGTGGCGGCGCGGTACCTGACGACGGTGGTGCGTCTACACTCGGTGGTAGCAGTTTTGTACCTAGCGGCGTGCAACGGTAGTACCCGGCGGCGGCGCCCGACTGTACCCGGTGGCGGCGCCTACACCAGCGACGATGGCAGTGGTTCTGTACTAGCGGTGGCGGCAGTTCTGTACCAGGGTGGCGCCTGTACCAGCGGCGGCGACGGTTATGTACCAGCGCCGGTAGCGCCTGTACCCGGCGGTGGCGTAGCTGTACCTTGCAGCCACCTTTCCACACGGCAATCACCCTTAGCCCTCTTTAAAGAAAACGATTTGCTTTTCTTCTCAAAAACGCCCAAAGCAAGGTTTTCAAAAAAAAAAATGCATGCTTATTAATAATAATGTTTTAAATCATCTAAGGTTTAAAAACCTTATAACATCAATATCCCTTTTGTCCCCTTTCACACTTGGGCTGGCCACCATTTATGAATTTCTTTCTTGATTCCAAGCTCACGTCTTTCACACTGTGCATCCTGTGCCCTTGCCCGTGCCCACCTGCATGTTGTCTAGAGGGAAAAACACAGGGTCGTAACAAGAGTGCTTGAACACAATGAACTCGATGATAAACTCCAAGGCTGCAAAACAGTCTATATATAGTACCCAGGTTCAGCAGGGACATAGGTTGGCCACGTCGGCCCCAACCCACGACTTGGTCCAAAATGACCAACTGACTACATCATCCGACTGGGACCATATTAGACTACAACTAAATCTCGTAGGACTAGGGACTTGGCGCAGCTCCCAGGGTCATCTAAGACTGTCTGGACTCTCAAACGGACCTTGCAACCCGATAACAATGTCTTCAGTTTGCTACTCAGCACTCACTAATGCGGTCACTTAGCTCGCACAAGCATGCATCCTACTTGGTAGAGTGCCAAGTCTACATAAGCCGTCTCCTAACCATTTGGCCACACTTGGTCACCATCCAGTGTCTAAACTAGGAATTACCGTGTGCCCGGATGCTCATCACAAAATCTACTCCTCATAAAGGGTGTCTTACAAAATAGAGTACATCCGTCACCCGCAGAAACATCACGAGAGTGGAGCGTTGAGCAAATGCTTTTCCAACACTCCTCCTCAATGTCCACCCATAGGTGAACTACCTCTTTGGTCCAATGCGGAGTCGATGAAGATGGCACTCCAACAAATCTATCCCTAGAGCCTTCGTGAAAATTTTTGCACAATTCTCTGTCGTTGAGCAGTAGACAAGCTCCATCTCTTCATCCATAATTAGGTCCTTATGCACATAATGATACTGTATCTCAATGTGCTTTTTGTGAGCTTGAAACATCGGGCTCTTGGCGATAGCCATGCAACTCTGATTGTTGCAAAGCAACACTGCTGCTCCCTTATGAGCAACACCATGTCTCCTAAGATCCTTCTCAATGAGACTGCTTCACATGAAGCAAGGCATACTGCCACAGCCTCTGTAGAAGAAAGTGCCACTCTAGACTACTTCTTGTTGATCCAGGGTTAATTCCAGACCCAATAAGAAAACAGTAACCAAAAACAGATTTCCTACTATCACAATCTCCTGCCCAATCTGAGTTAGAAACTCCAGTCAAGGAATTGTCCAATGTAGCCACCCTCATTGCCTGTGGACAGGCACCCAAGCCCCGTGAACCCCAAGATCGGGCATCCCCAAGTCGGCATCCTCACTATGTGAACCCCCAAGATCAGGCATCCCCAAGTCAGCATCCTCACTGTGTGAACCCCAAGATCAGGCATCCCAAAGTTCGTGAACCTCAAGGGCGCCCACAAGGCCAACCACCAGCCATACAAAATGGAATCTTCGGTGACTCCACTTCCAAGTTTGGCTACCCACTTGACCGACGAAGTGGTGTCCACCTTCTTGTCGGTGCCTCTCACCTACTCCAATGGCATTTGTCACCTGCTTGTGCTAGGCGCCTACTCCAAAGGCATCTGTCAGTGACCACTTTTAGCACCTGGCTCATGATAGCCTACCCATTGTATATAGAGAGCTTGTTGTACCGAGGGGGGATCCCCAATGCAATACATTGTCTTGTGATGTCCCAACTATTGCCTACTTCTATCTTGTGCTGTGTGCATGTCACTTAGGTTTCTCTTGTGTGGTGCTCCGTTCTTGAGTATGTGTGAGTGCGTAGTGGAGTGGGGTAGGGAAGTCGCCATCTCCCTAGCCTGTGTGAACTCTTGAGGGTATATTGCCCTAGAGAGGACCCTAGTGATTTAGTGTGCTTGCACGACGGGCATCCCATGATCCCAGTCCACTACAGGTACACTAAAAATTTGGCGACCCTATTGGGGACTGGAGTTTCCAAGATTTTGAGTCTGTAATAGTTCATCATCTTTGCATGCCCAACACCCGTTCTCGGAGTTCTAGTTCTGTTGTCCCATCAAGAGTCCCCTCTCTATTAGGTGTTCAAGTCGCAAGCGGCCGGTCCACTTTGTTCCTCCAAAAGGTGCTCCTGCTCCAATCCCTCTACCCATGGCCGCCATGAATCAAGGTCACCCTAGGAACAACCCTCCAGTTCGAGAACCCTTGTTAGTGGTGTTGGGCCGGATTAACATCAAGTTTCCCATGCTCAAAGGTTCCACCTCGGAAGATGGGGATGACCATGTGCGACGCTTCATATCTATGTGCAAAAGCCGTGGTCTCGAGCGGGAGGATGCCTACTTGGCTTTATTCCCATGCACTCTAGAAAGCTCCACTGACAAGTGGTTTAGTCAGTTCGCGAGTGACCACTTTGTGGACTGGCCCACCTTGAGGGATACCTTAGTTCGCACCTTCAGGCCGGGCAACTATGAAGACGGCATTCTCCAAGACTTGGGAAGACTTCAACTCTTGCCTGGGGAGAGTGTGTCTGAGCCGATGACACGGACAAGGGTCTTGGTATCTTGTCTGCCAACCTACCTAGGTTTCTTTATGGTCAAGCAATGGGTGCTGCAAGCCCTGCCCCGGTCCACCCAACAAAAGATCAAAGAAAGCAAGCCTGCACCTACCACCTTATTGGACTTCCAAGAGCTGGCCTCTCAACTGGAGAATGTCCACTTGATGTGTGAACATGAACAATTCTTCAGCCTCTGGAGTCATGTCCTCACCCGCCGATCCTGTGGCCACACTCACAAGGGAGCTGGATGCCCTGAAGCTTCATAAGGTGCAAAGTGAAGACAACACTCTGGCCCAGCTAAAGAAGGAGATAGAAGAACTCAAAGTGCTACAAGAAGCAAGGAAAACACCTGCCACCCAACCCTGCCGGTCATTTCACATCCTTCACCCCAGCACCCACACCTATCTACCCGCCCGCCATTCCTGCATACCACCACACACCCTCACCCCCTAACCCATACCTTCCACCCCTCATGCCCACTCCACCATCTCCTGCACCTTCCACCCTAGCCGTTACCCCCGCTCCCCGCTCCCCGCCCCCCTGTTCCCTGTAACCGTCCCATCTTATGCTACCGCTGTGGGGAGTACGGTCACTACCAAGGTTGATGTCCTCATCCAGAAGGGACACCCCCGTGCCATCACTGCCCTGAGGCCAAGGATCACTACACCCAGGACTGCCCGAAGCAACGAGCTGGTGCCTCCCTTGACTTCATCTCCCCGGTGCCAGCTGCCACTCACTTAGTCTTTGTGGGAAGTGCTGCAGACACCCCTTCCTCCGTGCCAGTTCACCCATCCTTCACCTTGGGAGTGTCCCCTCACCCAAACAGCCCACCACCCTCATCTCATGTGGAGCACCCCACCACAGGTGTGGTCACTCGTGGTCAAAAGCAGATCCTTGGAGAACCAGAACCATCACCGGAGCAAGGTGAAGTCCCCTCACATCTCTCATAATGTGGTAGACCATGCCTTTCTGCAAACTATCAAAGATCTTCAGGAGGCACCACCCATGTTCCCTACTGGGCATGCTGATGTGACTCCCCACCCCGCACCTTCAACAGCTTCCCTGGCTGACCTCCTCAAAGAGAGTAAGGGGGATGTCACTCTACCAACTGCTCCAATTTAGCCTGGCTGCCCGAACGCAATTGGATCTACTACTGCACCAACTAGAGGAGGAGTCAAAGCTTCTAGGTAGTGAGCCACGGATTTGGGTGGGCCTGCAAGCAGCCAAATGTCTGGGCATCACTCATGCCATCAGCACCCTCACTGATTTCAAGAGCCCTCGTCTTACAGTACAAATCAAGGGTACCCCTCTCTCTGGAGCCATTGTGCATGGCGGATCCAGAGTCAACCTGATGTCGGAGTTCACTCTCAAAGCCACTGGTCTGCAGATTACCAAACCATCCAACTTCCATGTCTGGATGGCTCATCAGTGTGAGGTGACACCTCTGGGGCTTGTGGAGGGAGTACCGGTCCAAATTCAAGATGTTGTCTTCTCTCTCGATTTTGTGGTCATCCGTCTTCTCGAAGTCAAAGGGGCATACTCTTTACTGATTGGCCGGCCATGGCTGCGAGGTGCTGGTGTGCTGCATGACTGGGGTACCGATAGGTTGTGGATCCCTCAGTCCCATGGCATCAGCATAAATTTACCAGAAATTACATTAAACCAAGGATAACAAATCTGTACTGAATGGTTGGAGTATCAAATCATCTCCGAATTGCAATCTGAAGTTACAGAGATTTGTATCAGATACCCAATGGTTAATTTGAATCCTCAATTGCACCAAAATACAATGATTAGTGTTGATTAATCATTGATTAGCAAAATAATCCTCTGTTTTGTGTGCAGAAAATAGAGTATGCGGGGAGTCCATATCTGGGGCCTTAGAGTTCAAATGAGCTCAAGTCCTTTCAAGGCCATCAATAGCAATTAGTCTAGTAGAGAATTAAGCCAAGAAACACAAGATTTGACCAAACATTGAATGCTTAATCTTTGTTTTACTAAAGTCACTTGCAGATTTGATGAAGAGCTTGGATCTCACTGTAGACTTGATCAAATCAAAATCTGTCTTCACCAACTTGTAGAGCATCCTTGAAAACCCCTAGGGCCAAGAGGAATCAGAGCCATTGCATTTGATGAAGCAGGGAAGATCAAGCCCCTCCACTGGCTGGGGGTGCAGAGGTTACTTGAAAAAAAGGTAAAAAATCTAATTATCTACTAATTCTAATTAGCCAAGTGATTAACAAGATAATGGTCTCATAAACTTGATGGATTCTAGGCTCGGCTCTGATACCATGTTAAATTTGCAGCAATGTGATGAGCTATGGTGGATCAAATGCTAGAATCAACATCATTAATAAAGAGATTAGATGATAATTAAGACGTGATTAGTGAGTAATTAACTGATAGCTTAATGTAGGCATGGATAATAAAAAACCAGCAAATTCTCATTAGACCAATGCCACCCATGCATCCCCGTTCTCAGCCTTTACAATCTTGAATGGTACCATCTTCATTTCTTTTTGTTCGTGCATCGTCAAATTGGTGGCCAATGAGGCGTTTGACACTGAAGAGAGGGTTGGAAGCATTGGTCACAGCTTGCCGTTTTGCGGGCATGCCCACAAGACATTCACCTTTTGAAGCGAAGGCAACTACAGACGGTGTGGTCCTAGCACCCTTTGCATTTTCTTTGATGCGGGGCGCCTTTCCTAGCCTAGTGCATCCCTAGCCTAGTGCATCGTCGGCCTCACCCTCGTGCATCCCCAGCCTCACACCCTCGCCCCTCTTGCGCATCCCCGCTCATCCCCTTGTGCATCCCCAACCTCCCACTCCATCCCCGCACCCACGGCGCATCCCCGCCACTTGGGCATCCCCACCATCCAACCCTTAAAAAAAGAAAAAAGAAAAGAAAACAACAAAAAAAGAAAAAAAGAAAAAAAAAGGAAAAATAAACCAAATATACCTGCTGGTGCACCCTCCACAACCGGCGATTTGCGCACCCCCATGCCCTCCCCATGACCCTTTCCCTTGCATCTTTGGCACCCCTACACTACCCGACTACCCCACTTCTTTGCATCCCCTTCGCCATATTTCCCTCCTGCACCTCAACATCTGTGGTAGATATCTCTTTAACTCCTGTAGTGCACCTCAACATCTGCCTGTTTGCTTTTGTGTTCACCGGGACGGTGAACGGATTAATTGGTGGGGGACCTATAGCCACCCTCACTGACTGTGGACAGGCACCCAAGCGCGTGAACCTCAAGATTGGGCATCCCTAAGTTGGCATCCTCACCATGTGAACCCCCAAGATCGGGCATCCTCACCGTGTGAACCCCAAGATCAAGCATCCTAAAGTTCGTGAACCTCAAGAGCGCCCACAAGGCCAACCACCAGCCACACAAAATGGAATCTTCGGTGACCCCACTTCCAAGTTTGGCTACCCACTTGACCGACGAAGTGGTGTCCACCTACTCGTCGGCACCTCTCACGTACTCCAATGGCATTTGTCAGTGACCTACTTGTGCTGGGCGCCTACTCCAAAGGCATCTGTCAATGACCACTTTTAGCACCTGGCTCATGATAGCCCAAGGGGCCACGCCCATTGTATATAGAGAGCATGTTGTATTGATAGGGGATCCCCAATGCAATACATGGTCTTGTGATGTCCCAACTATTGCCTACTTATCTGCATATAAAATCTTAGCTAAAGCCTTGAGTATAAAGTTGCAACGGATTCTCCAAAGGACTATCCATGATACCCAGAATGGGTTCCTCCAAGGAAGGAGTATATTTGATAACATCTTTTCTTTTTGGGAAGCTGTCGAGTGGGCAAAGGCTAGTCAGCAGCCTCTTGCCATTCTTTTGCTTGATTTTGAAAAAGCTTATGACAGAGTGGATTGGGATTTTTTGGAGGGCACTATGGCACACATGGGGTTTTTCCAAAACTGGATCAGAGGTAGGTCCTGCCTATACAGGAAGGCTCATAGCACTGTTTTAGCCTGTGCGGGGCGTGGTGAGCGTTTTCAGATTTCCCGTTTAGTGAGGCAGGGCTGTCCCCTCGCCCCTTTACTGTACCTCATTGTAGCTGAGGCTATTAGCAGGTTTCTTCGGGCTGCCCTCTTGGTGCCAATAACCTTCCTTTTGGAGGACGATGCAGAAGATCCCAAGTGTGGTTTCTCAAAATTGGGTCAAACTTTGACTTCATGGCCCCCTCTCCAGTTTGGATCTCCCAATGCTTCCTCCAAGTTGGCTGGCTCCTGTACTTTATTATCTTAGCCATCAAGGTCATATTGACAATGTGAGCGAAGGCCATCTTCTGCTCCTCTATTCTCGTGGATCTGTTGGCTCTTGTGTGATTGTCGACGGAGCTTTCCCATCCAAAAGTTGCTTCACTCATTTAGGATATGGCCCCTTACGAGATATTGTAGGCTTCTTTTCTTCATTATCTTCGAAGGATAGGGTGGACGGAGCCCTCTATTTATTCTGTTAAGGCTTCTTCTCGAACACCACATCGTGGCTGACCATTATCTTCTTTGCCTCAGGGTCATATAGTTGATAACTCTTTGACTCCGTAGTGTATCCCAAGCAGATACACTTTCTGCTCTTTGAATCCCACTTGGTTTTGGATGAGTCGAAACATGCACAAAACAGTCACAACCAAATGTCTTGAAATATGCATCTGAGAGTGTCTTACGTGAATAAGCTTCTTGAGTGTCGTGCCCTTCACTGTCTTTGTGTAACTTCTATAAAGGATATGCACTACAATGTTAACTGCCTCGGCTCAAAAAGAATTATGTAATCCTTCGCTTTTGAGCATACTCCGCGCCATCTCCACTGTTGTGTGATTCTTTCGCTCTACTATATCTTTTTGTTGCGGAGTATGAGCAATTGTTAACTCTCTATTGCACCCGTGCTCCTTGCAGTAGGCATTGAACTCACTTGATGTGAATTCTCCTTAATCTCCTCGAAACTTCTTCAGCCTCTTTCTTGTCTCATTCTCTATCAAGTTATGCGATACATACTTTGAACTTTCCAAAACCTTGAGCCTTATCCCGAAGAAAATACACCCATATCTTCATACTGAAGTCATCGATTGGTAACAAAAATTAGGAAGAACCACCTAATGCAGTGGTTGGCATTTTACCATAGAGATCTGCATGTACAAGCTCAAGAGGAGCCTTTGCATGATTCTTGTTTTCTTGTGTAAATGCATGTTGATGGTGCTTGCTCATCATACAAGCTTCACACACATCTAACATCTTTGAAAATGTTGGTACATCTGTCACATCCTAGACCTTTGCATCTCTTTGAAGATTACAAAGCTCAGGTGCCCAAAACTCTCATGCCATAGCTCGCTTTTCCCCACATTGGCTCGGGCTGTAAAAGCCGACAACCCATACAAGTTGTTGTGTCAGATTCCTTTCCCAACGACATTGCCGCTGGCATACGTGATGACTGCACTAGTATTATTGAAGAGAACCTTCAAGTCACGGTCACCTATGGCCTTCCTCTTGATATTTGGAACATAAAGGACATTGGACAACTTCTTAGTATCACCGTTGCTAGAAACAGAAGAAATGGTACTTGAACCTATGGCTGGGCATTTGGCGTTGTTCTCGAGTCCCGATCGCTACCAGGATGGACACCTCCACAAGCTTGAGGGAGGTATACCAACCCTTTTGACTGGTCATATGTTGGGATGCTCCACTGTCGATGATACATGAACCATCAGATGTTGAGGAATGTTTTACTTTTGCACAGATTTCTTCCATTGCCACAAACAGTTCCAATTCCACTTCAGCCTGTCCTGGACTTGGCACTTCCAAGCCTTCAAAGTGCCATTCTTCTCATCCGCTTCCTTCAGTCGACACGATTTCACCACGTGACCAAGCTTGTTGCAGTAGAAACACTTTGTCTTAGATATCTTCTTCTTTTCATAAGCATTGGGGTTACTGGAGCCCTTCCCCTTGTCTTTCTTTGCATTTGCGGAGAATGCCGTGTCGCTACTATCCCTGGCTTTGAAACGCATCTCCTCCTCCACCAGCATTGTGCCGAACTCAAAAGTGAGAGGTGGATTGCGCACCTGCGTGTTCAGTGAGGTCACCAAATGATCGTACTTCGGGGGCAATACTCTGATGCACATGCATGTAAGCTCCTCGCCGGTCTTTGTGATCCCCATCATTGCCATTTGACCTTGTAGATTCTTTATCCGCAATATGAAGTGCTCTGCTACTTCTCCATCGGAATGCCTTTTTGCTGCAAGGTGATTCTCAAGGTCCTTGTCCGATTTCTCGTCTCATATTGGTTCTTTAGGACTTGCCATGCTTTAGAAGTTGTGGAAGTATACGGAATCAGGCTCATCACCGAATCAGTGACGTTGGTGACAATGGCACATTGTGTATTTGCATCCCTTCGCCTCCAAGCCAAAGCGAGAACAGGATCTGGCGGTATGGTCTGTAGTGGATCTGCCGGATGTAGAGTAGGATCCGGCTTTGCATCAACCCGTGTTATGGTTTCCCATGTTACGGTTTCTCACAACTCATATGAATCAAGAATGGATGTAATCTTGAACTTCCAAAGAGTGTAATTTGTCCCATCCAACTTCCCATCACCAAAAGGTGGAGGGCTGCGTTATTTGCAGCTTGGGCTCTCTCTCCAAATCTACCTTAAAATAGCAAATTGCCAAAAATAGGCTTTGCCTAGAGCCTTTGAAACCAAGAGTTGCCACACCGCCCATGATGTGTCATGGTTCACACATAAGTTTGGTTACATCGGTTGGCCAACATATGTGTCCAGCGTGCTTTCTAGTGCCGCCAACACCTCTGGAGGTACACATACTTGCATGGGCTTGAGGAGCCTCTAATATGCTAAGGTAGGTCCCCACTCTGCCTAACTAGCCCTCTTGTCTTCCACAAAAGACAAGCATGGGGCAGTTGAAGATAGGAGGGTATATCCTTTGGACTAGGTATACCCTTTCATCTTCCACACTGCCTTAGCATGTGGGATTATTTGGCATCCCTTTTCCCATTTTGCAATCCCCACTACCTATTCGAGATTTCAACCTCCAACACTCCCCTCCAATCGAGCACGGAGGGAAGTGGCCCAGGACTATGAACCGGGGCTCTAATACCATCTTGGAAACCAAGCGTTGCCACACCGCCCATGTTGTGTCATGGTTTACACATCAAGTTTAGTTACAACGGTTGGCCAACATATGTGCCCAGCGTGCTTTCTAAAGCCACTAGCACCCCTGGAGGCGCACACATCCGCATGGGCTTGTGGAGGCTGTGGTATGCTAAGGCAGGTCCCCACTTTGCCTAACCAGCTCTCCAGTCTTCCACAAAAGACAAGCATGGGGGAGTTGAAGATAGGAGGGGTCCCTTTGAACTATATATACCCTTTCATGTGCCACAATGCCTTTGCATGTGGGATTACTAGGCATCCCTTTTCTCACTTTGCAATCCCCACTACCCATGCGAGATTTGCACCTCCAACATTCAGGGCCTAAGTGCCAAGCATGGGAGGAGCGTACTTTTCACAACATCACAGGCCGGGACACCTGGCATCCCTTGGAGTTTGGTGGGATGCCCCACAACCTCGCCTTTTCTTGATCTCACCACTGGGCTGGACAGCCCTACCTTGTCCGGTCAGGATCACTTTTATGTAGATGAGTAGGGATGTGACACAGGCGGCATGGTGGGGATCCTAGCGGGAATCTTTCACCATCTGGTCCATCCTTATGATTTGGACTAGTTCGGTTAGTGTCGACATATTTTACGAAGGATGTGAACGGGGGAATTTTTGCAACGTATGATGGGTTTGCCAAGCAATCTGGAACTTTATGAATTATGGACTTCCTACACAGGATGTGTGGATTTCATATACCATCTGGAAGGACTGTGGATGGTCAGAAGTTGAAGCAAGACCTTCATGGTGAATTATGCTGGCATGGACAGGTCTGAAATATGGTTTAAAGTCATGGATTCCAGGGATATAATCATTTATGAATTTATAAGGTTTATAAGCTTATGGTTTCAAACTTCATTAAAGTTTGGGCAGACATTACATGTTGGGCATGGATTTATGGACAAAAAAGGGCATCTACCTTCATAGGCAAGATAAAAGCACCTTAAATTGCGCAAACACTGGTTGTGGGCCTAAAAGCGGCATAAAACTTGTGCTACATGCTGAAGAAAGCTAAAAGTGACTTGTATGACATGTTTATGCTGGTTGAGATGCTTTTTGGAGCTTTGGGTTGATATTCTGAGCTGGTCGACCCTTGTATGAGCAGATATGCATATATTTGAGAGCGACTATCAAATACAGTGAGAAGACAAAGTAGTTTGAAGGCTAAAATCTCTGTTTTGGGACTGATTTTCAGTCCTTGGACTGTGTGGACAGCAAACTCTAATCACATACGAAGCATGTACGTAAACGAAAAGATTCAACTGACACTTGGAAGACTCAATTGCAGGCTGGTCATGGATTTCTCACGTGGACAGCCCACTTCACATGAGTGATTTCTGTATTTTCTCTCTGTACTGCAGAATCCTCTCTCTCTCTCTCTCTCTCTCTCTCTATAAGGGTTTCTGTTTACCTTCCAGTTCCAGTTTCATTTTCTAGATGCCAGTAGTATCATCTTTATTTTTCATTTTCTGGTTTTTTATTCTGACATTGTAACAGATCCACCATGATGTAACTTTTTGGTCTCATAGGTCATTATGGCCTTTTGAAGACGTTAATATAACATTTCATTTCATTTCTCTCTCATTGCGAATCTGTGTCGCCTCCCTCTCCCGCCTGCTGCCCCCCCCCCCCCTCTCTCTCTCTCTCTCTCTCTCTCTCTCTCTCTCTTCGAACCTGTGTCGCCTCCCTGCCCCGCCTGCTGCCCTCTCTCTCTCTTCGAACCTTGGGAAAACCAAGGTTATGGTCTTTCATACATCGAGACAGGGCAGGAGTCAGCTGACATTCACTCTCGCAGGACTCCAGGTGGAGGTGGTGACATCATACGTGTACCTAGGGGTTACCTTCTCTGCAGCAGCCACGCGCTTCACCATGGGTTCAGCAGCCAGAGCTAGATTGACACGGGGACATGTAGCATTGGCTATGTTAGAGAGATAGTGCCACGAGGCGCATTTTCAGGAGCCCCGGACGAAGGGGTGGCTATTTGACACATTAGTCACACCGGCACTGATGTATGGAGCAGCGGTATGGGCGCCAGGCCTTGCTACCCATTGGTGGACACAGATAGAGAGACCACAAGCCCTCATGATGGCACGCATGATACGCAGCAAACCGTCAGTACCTCATGACATTATCCGAGCATAGTTTGCTGTGTCTCCTATGATGGTAGAGGCCATATTCCAGACTATATGCCTGCTAGACAGATTTAAAGAGATGCCACAAGACAGATTATCATTTAGAGCTTTTGAGGCATCTAGACAGTGGCTGAGGCAGGAGACAGAGGATCATGGTATGCACAGGTCACACATTGGTTCTCACAACATGGCCTAGACATGGATCATCTACCACCATTCCAGTATGACAGGGATGCACCACATATCCGTCTCTCTCATAGAGAGAGGAACAGAGTATTGAGAATGGACCTATGGCAGCTCTATACACGAGAGACATGGATATCGCCTACACAGCCTCTTCCGCAGACGATGCTATACTACAGAGATCACTTCATGAGTATCATTGATGATGGATTTATAGAGAGGCCTAGATACATGGAGGGCTTTTTACCACACGCCTCCCGCACACGCCCCTCGAGTAGCTATTGGTCAGCTTAGAGTTTCATCACATCGATTGGAGATCGAGACTGGCAGAGCAGCAGGGATCCCCCGAGAGGAGAGGGTATGCAGATTGTGCAGAGAGGAGATGGAGAGTGAGGAGCAATATGTATGCAGATGTAGAGCATATACAGCGATCAGAGAGAGAGATTTCATTTTATTCAGAGAGCCACATTCCCTACGCCAGATCTTTGAGGCACAGCAGACCAGTGCATACTACTGGGGAGACTCATTCTAGACATACAATGTCACAGAGAGACATCATTACAGGCTCAGAAAGCTCCAGAGGGGGGACAACAGACACAGATTACTACATTTTTTCAGAGATCCACCCCACTCCCAGTCCCTACACAGCAGGGAATTACTCTCCAGAGAGCAGAGACACTCAGAGCCCGCAGGAGACAGATGACACTTGGCTTTCGGACACCACGCCTATACCAGAGAGAGATGATAGAGATTCGAGCTCAGTTTCACAGAGAGGGTGCAGAGCGACTGGCTCGCTTCAGAGCAGACCCAGGCATGTTCTTCAGGGAGCTGTGGACACCCCCTTCATTGATGTATACCATTTTATACCCCCAGTATGGTACAGGATGGAGCTAGCTAGGTTGCATATCATGATTGTATACTCCATGCATATAGCTTTGCATTCTCCTAGTAGTAGAGCTCCATCCCCTCCCCCACTCATTGTACTTATTGCACACTTAGATTCAGCTTTTTAGTTTAGTACTTTTTCATTTTGTTGGGATGACTGAGGATACCCCACATAGGTACATTGATTTGTCTCATAGGCCGAGTTCGGTCTTTTGGAAGACGTTAATAAAATCTTTCTTTGTTTCTTTCTTCCTTCGAACCTGTGTCGCCTCCCTCTCCCGCCTGCTGCTGCCCTGCTTGTTGCCCTCTCTCTCTTTTAGCATGTGAGTGCCTTGCCCCCCTGCGCCGCCCTGCCCTACCCTCTTCGCTGTTCCCCATCGAGCGCCGCCCTGCCCTGCCCTACCCTGTTTCGCTTCGCTTTTGCCGCCCTGCCCCCCTTTGCCCTTGTGCCGCCCTGCCCTGCCCTCTTCGCTGTTCGCCCACCTCCCTTCTCGGCTGGGCTGGCCCGTCCTTCCGCCTCCCTTTTCCCACCCACCCTTGCCCTGTTTCGCTTCGTTTTTGTCGCCCTGCCTCCCTTCGCCCGAGCGCCGCCCTGCCCTGCCCTGCCCTCTTCGCTGTTCGCCCGCCTCCCTTTTCCCACCCACCCTTCCTCAGGCCCCCAAGGCAGCAACATAACTTGCTTCTCCTCTCTTTCCCCTTTTCCCTACATGACTTGACCCCCCCCCCCCCCCCCCCCTGTTGCTGCTGTTTCGCGCCTCTGTCATGGATTAATTTTCAATCCATTGGCTGTGGGAATCTGCAAAAAGTCATGGCCAAGACCGGGTTTAAGGAGGAGCTCGTGAAGGTGGAGGACAAGCTCGGCACAATTATCAAAGAAAACAAGAAGATGGTCGACTCTTCTGTCACCGCAATCATAAACCGCCTCTCCAAACTTGAGAAGGGATTTGACAAAATCCAAGAGCTCGAAGAGAGATCTTCCAAGCAAGAGGCTGAGATTTCAGCTTTAAAGGAGGAACTAGTGGAGGCCAAATTGCATGCTAAGAGTCAAGCGGCTGAAATCTCAGCCCTCAAAAAGGAGTTGGAAGCCACTTCAAAAAGCAATCTTGAGGATGGAAAATTTCAGCCCTCCTTTATTGAAGAGCTGAATACCATCAAGGAACAAATGAGGATCATTCGAGAGGAGAAGGA
Source organism: Cibotium barometz (assembly GCF_041138505.1). Taxonomy (NCBI): domain Eukaryota; kingdom Viridiplantae; phylum Streptophyta; class Polypodiopsida; order Cyatheales; family Cibotiaceae; genus Cibotium; species Cibotium barometz. Next base: position 29,727,642 of record NC_141055.1, on the reverse strand, counting down.
GCAACATAAAGAGAAGACATCTTCATGGGTGGAGGTGATCACAAAGACACAAAAGAAGATGGACGAGGCGGAGAAATGGATCGAGGTCGCCAAGAAAGGGAAAGGTAAAGAATCGCCACCCATCCCCACTCCCACCATCATCAACATGACCCTTGAAGAGGAGCAAAGGAGGAAGTCCCGGGCCTTACATGTATGAGTGTCCGGTCTAAAAGACCGTGATGATGCGGAAGGGGAAACCAAGGAGCTCTTCTCTATGATGGGCATTGAAGCCGCGCACACAAAGGCATGGAGAGTGGGAACGAAGGGAGAAGGTAGTGGTGGCGAATCTTCTAAGGAGAGAGCACTTTTATCACAGTCGTTTCCCCTCCATGGAAGCGAAGAAGGACTTCTTGAAGAGACGTCCTACACTCAAGAAGACGGGAATATTTCTTGGAGATGACCTCACACTCTCGCAACTTGCTCACATGAAAGAAGTTATGCCAGAGATAAGGGCAGACCGAGAGAAAGGGAAAGTGGCCTTCTATAGAGATGGTAGAGCGGTGATTATGGAGAGGCGCTCTTCATGACGGCGCGAGACCTATGGGACTACACTCAAAGTTGCTACTTGGAATTGTAATGGATCTCTACGTCTTGATGTAGGGGCTTTTGAGGATAGTTTCACTGGGAGGGACATCATCTTCTACTGTGAGAAGCATCAGGCTCCTGGACAGTCCATGCCTTATGTTAGTGGATACCGATGGGAGACAGCTTGTAGACAGGAGACTCGTTCAGAGCATAGAGGACGGGGCTCAGGAGGAGTGGCAGTATTGTTTAGAGAGGAGCTACAGCCACTGATACATATAGTCCGCAGAGATGAGCAGGCTCGGTACATGTGGGTTAGACTGAGGGTAGAGACGGGCAGATAGATATCTCTACATTGCTATATGCTATTTTGCTCCTAGTACATCACTGTATGCATCACCGAGAGGGCAGTCTCCCTTCTCTATTTTGGATGATGACATTTGGGAGTTCTCCAGGGACGGTGACATCATTCTCCTAGGGGACTTCAATGCCAGGACCACCCATAACCAGATAGTATTTTATGATACCTCAGAGGAGATGTTGAGGGAGCTTGATGTTAGGGATATGGGCCTATCTAGACTCTCACAAGATGAGGAACACACTGAGTATGGGCGGTATTTGATAGACATGGGGACTGCACATGGATTGGCCATCCTGAATGGCCTACAGAGATTCCCGACAGCGGGCGGTTTCACTTGCTTTCCGCATCGGCATGGTGCTACTACAGTGGACTATGTTATGGCTCAGCCCAGTCTCATTCCCTCTTTTCAGGATTTTATGGTAGGCACTAGGCCGGTTGGAATAGCAGTGGATCATGCTATCTTGTCCTTCACTCTCATATTTCAGTTCAGAACCGCTCCATTGGGACAGGTCTCCACACACACTCGTTATACCTTTACGAGGGAGACTGACAGCGTGTACACGGATGAGATATACATACGCTTATGTGCCGAGGAGCCGGGACAACCATTAGATGAGCTCACTCAGATATTGATAGATACGCTTCATGCTGCAGCATCAGAGGCATATCCGCATAGTCAGCCTACATGGAGACGACGATCTGGGAACATGCCCCAGAACAGTTGGTATGATGAGGAGTGCAGAGAGATGAGGATCAGATTATAGAGGGAGGTGCTCATGGGTGTTACCACTCACAGACATTCACGGATTACCTTCCGGCACCTAGTGCGACGGAAGAAGAGGGCTTATCTTGCTCAGTTAGAGAGGGATTTGTATCAGTTATTTATGAGTCAGGACTCACGTGAGGCATGGAGACTATTCCATGAGCATTCACCATCACCAGCCATTACCTCCACAGAGATTTGGGGTGAGTATGCAGCATCCCTGTACACAGCAGCAGGACAGCCGCCCCTGCCAGACCCATCGGAGCCATGCCCAGAGACATGTGCTTTCTTTATTGCTGAGATGGTAAGGAAAGCTATTGACAGGATGAGGACTGGGAGAGCATATGATCATGATGGTTTGGTAGCAGAGCACTTTATTCATGCCAGAGATATGCTTGCAGAGCTTATTGCTATTATGTTTAACCGAGCCATGTGTGAGGGTTTTTCTGAGACTTGGAATATGTCCACGATTGTGCCTATCTTCAAGTCAGGGGATCCCATGCTTCTTGGGAATTATCGTACCATCATGATTGGTCACACATTGGCTAGATTATATGCATCTATTCGGAGCACAGCTAGCAGGGACATGGATTGCGCTGTTATTGTATGCTGATGATATTGTGCTGATCTGAGATTCTCCAGAGGGGATGCAGCGTCATTTGGATGCATTGCACACGTTTGCACAGGACAGTGGATTGTCTGTTAACCTTGGTAAAACCAAGGTGATGGTGTTTAACACCACATCACAGTGGGTTACGAAGTCAGTACCCACCTTTACATATGGTCAGGAGATAGTGGAGTATACAGATCCATATACTTACCTTGGTGTGGTTTTCAGTGGCCCACTATTTTTCTTGAGGAGAGCAGCGGAGACCAGATTGACCAGAGCTTATGCAACATTGGGGAGACTAGAGAGGATGTGTTCGCAGGTTCAGTTTTAGGAGCCTCGAACAAAGCTCTAGCTCTTTGACACTTTGGTCACTTCAGCCATGCTGTATGGAGTGGAGATATGGGGACCCTCAGTGGATCACCACAGCCGAACTGGTAGCACTGATGGATGGAGACATATGGAGAGGCCCTTGGTTTCTATGATTTCCCGGATGATTAGGGCCAAGGCCTCCGTACCACATGATATTATCCGTGCAGAGATGGCTGCCCCCCCATTGGTAGTAGAGGCACTCACTCGATCAGTCTCCTTTATACATAGCACTTGGGCTCTCTGTAGAGACAGATATGCTCGCTTAGCCCTGGAGTCTTCACGACAGTTGGCATCACAGGGAGACGGATCATGTTGGTATGCACATGTGACAGCTTGGTTCCAGTTGCATGGCTTTAGTATGGACAGGCTACCTCCATTTTAGTACTCCCTGGATGCACCCTCCCTCTCTCTCACACGGGCAGAGATTTTCATCAGGCAGGACTTGATTCAGCTGGACACTAGGAGGACATGGACACAGCTGACACATGAGCTTGGTACGAAGATGGCTTTCTATAGAGATCATCTTCTCCAGCTCACGCAGGATGGATATGTGATTAGACCCAGCTACATGGATACTCATCTTTCTCATGGGGTACGGTGTGCTATTGGTCAGATGCGCACATCCTCACACCAGCTAGAGATTGAGACTGGCAGATTCAAAGGAGTACCAGCTGAGTCCAGGATTTGTCAGCTGTGCCAGATGGAGCCAGAGACAGAGTTACATTACATATGTCACTGTCTAGTATATTATGAGATACGAGGCCGTTTTCACTGCCTGTTTAGAGAGGGTTTCGGACCACTTTCTAAAGTCATGAGATACCAGGATCAGAGATGCCTCAGATTATACTTGCTGGAGCTTCGTAGACATAGAGAGGGTCTCTTGAGAGGGAGGGGATCAGACTTCTTTCGACCAGAGATTGAGCAGTCAGGCCAGCAGGCATTGCAGCTAGCCCCAGAGTATAGCCGCACTAGAGGTACACTGATTGATCGGGCTATAGAGCTGGGGCGGTCCAGGCGCCCCAAGATGAGAGGCCCATCTCGACACCGGCGGAGACTACAACAGAGGATCAGGACCATACTAGCACGGCATGGGAGACGTCCATTATATAGATTTAAAAATTCACAAATAAGGGATTTAAAATATAGGCCTTGAACGCACGCGATAGGGATATTTTACATATAGTGACCCCCTCAGAGTACTCACCATGGATGACATTGAGGATATCCGCCATCGACCGATGAGAGACATCTTTGGATAGTGATGTGTACTCAGTTTTACAGAGAGGGTGCGGAGCGACTGGCTCGCTTCAGAGCAGACCCAGGCATGTTCTTCAGGGAGCTGTGGAGACCACCCCCTTCATTGATATATACCATTTTATACCCCCAGTATGGTACAGGATGGAGCTAGCTAGGTTTCATATCATGATTGTATACTCCATGCATATAGCTTTGCATTCTCCTAGTAGTAGAGCTCCATCCCCTCCCCCACTCATTGTACTTATTGCACACCCAGATTCAGCTTTTTAGTTCAGTAGTTTTTCATTTTGTTGGGATGACAGAGGATACCCCATATAGGTACACCGATTTGTCTCATAGGCTGAGTTCGGTCTTTTGGAAGACGTTAATAAAATCTTTCTTTCTCTCTTTCCAAAGTTGAACCCTCGTTTTAGGGTTTTGGGACTGCAAACCAAGGGGCTTTTATGGATTGAAGGCTTCCATGGTGTGGTCTTGCTATCGGGAAGAGCGTGGAACTGTTTGGAAGGATGGATTTTGCTATCTTCATGGAGGCCTGTGTGGGCTGAAAGTTGCTTTCGTGGAAAGCTGTGTTTGGACACTTCTACCTATTTGAGTAAAGTTTGGAAATCCTGGTGCTTGTGCACTGCATCCTTTATTTGAAATATTACTCTTGAGGAATAGAGAATTCCGTCAAAGGGGGGCCGGCCGTTCTGGTCTCAATGTGGTGTCTTGTGTATATGATTTTTATTTTTCAGCATATGTGATTATGTTTAATGGCTGTGGCCAATGTTTAGATGTTAAGTTCGGATGGATGGTTATGTGAAAGTGTGTTGAAGACATTTGTCTCCCGGGCTTGGGAATTTTTGGTCAGAGTGGTATTAGAGCATAGACTTCCTTGGAAGGAGAGGCTTCCTTCCAGCAATGAGGAAGATAAAAGGTCAGAAGTGGGAACCGCATTGACCATCAATTGCTTTTGAGTGTGACCAGCCATCTTTAGAGTTTATGCTGTAATGACAGAGTCATTACTGTTATATTATGGATGGAGTATGTCTCTGGTGGGGAACCATCTCTTTGCATGGGACAAGGCATGAAGATTTTATGTTGTTATGTCTCGTGGACAATGACAAGCTCAATTGATCAAAGAAAAAAATGAGTATCTTTGAATTCTTGCAAGTTTGAGGTTGTTGATTTTCTCCTGAGAAATATGTTATGGAAATCTGACCCTTGCATGCATGCGCAAGGAGAAGTGTGTTGTTTTCCTTGAATTTGTTTCAGGAAGACACTTATGGCTGGAAAGCTTAGAGTTTTTGTTTGGAAAAAAAAATCTTGGTTTTATCTATGGATCTGGCCACAATACCTATAACTAGCTTTCTTTTGGATTGAAATACCTCCTACATCTAAGGAAAAAAGTTTTAATTTGAAATTTGGATCATTCCATATTGACGAATATTGGATTTTTTTGGACTATATCTTCTGGACTTCTTCGATATATATCTTGATGAAAAACAATGACTTGGATTAAACCCTGTGTGGTGTGTTTGCGAAATTGAAACATGAAGCATGGTTGGTCATGGTGAAAACCAGCGTGGACAGCACATAGAGGGTGGTCTCTCGAGTGTGTCCATGGGATTGAGTGCTCATAAAGCCCTAGATAGACCAGGCAGTGCCTGGTGCCTACCGAAGCTCCCGCCAGGAGTATTCTTTGACTTGAAGAGTGGTGCTCTCATGGCTGTGGTGGGATGGTACAGATAGGAGTGGTACTCCAGATAGGCTCGTATGACTGGTACCCTTTAGGAGGTTGGTCACTTCATCTAGATAGCAGCCCAGAGGCGGCTCAACGCTCTCAGAGAGTAAGAGGGGCATCCACCACGGTTTTTCCTCCCTTCAGTGCCTTTAGGAGCAGATCCCAGATAGCCTGTGGGTGTGTAGGAGACCAGCTTGAGAGAGCCCGCACCGCTCTTGCATCCTTGGAGGAGTAGAGAGTGGAGTATTGGTACCATGCCCGTGCCACCTCCTGGTCTACGCAGGGGACAAATTCCCGAGATTTCTTTGCAACCACTGGGCTCCTTTGTCACCACACGAGGGCATCTAAGCCTTGAGGCGACCTGATAGATCAGTCCCCCCCCTCTCTTGCGCCCCCCCCCCCAAAAGAAAAAAAGATCCCCGAGATCTGGGATGTCACCTCAGAGTCCTATTTTCATCTTGCTTGTGTTGAGCCAGACTGCCCAAGTCGCTGTTTCCCTGTAGAGTTGATTCAGCACATCATACCTTAGCGCATTGAGGTACAGAGAGTTTGGCAGTGACAGCTGCTCTTAAGGCCCAACTCTAGGAGAGACTCCTTTCTCACTTGGGGATTTATTGCATGTTTCTGGAGTCAAGACCCCATGTTTTTCCTAATGAAGAGGAGACTAGAGGAGTGGTTCATACTGTGCCTTGGAGCTGCTACAATGTCTGTTGGAACCGGAAGCACTTGGTTGTTGACTCACTTGGAAGATCTTAGAAACTATTACTGCTTGGAAAATTTGCAGGGACATGCATTGATGTGACTCAGAGTAGGCCAATCATTGTGTGTCATTTGGTTTGATGCCACTCATACCTTAGCTATCACCTGGAGGGCACATTCAAGACTACTGAGTCTGGAAGTGATGCATCCATGGGAATATGTGGTTAGAAGTCTCTTGAGTCCATTGAAACTTACGGACTGACTCCATGTTTTTGCGCTTATGATGCTTGCTTGGTTTCTGAAACATATGGTGTTGCACTTCTAGGTAACAATGTTGAGCAAAATATCTGGACTGGCTCCATGTTTTGATATTTTTTAGCTTTTCATCAGCAGCTTGACAGTGGTAATGTCTAGCAGGTTTTGAAATCTTTGCGAGAATCGAAAGGTGCCTTGGAGTTGGTCAGTGCAGAAATGCGCTTTGAGATGGGTGAGAGCCAAGAACCTCTCAATGTGGAGAGCAAAACACAGCTGCCAGTAAGCCCTAGCTGCATCAGCTTTAGTATTACTGCTGTTGCTATGAATCCGTATCTCCTTTTTATTTCCACGTTTTGAGTAGAAGTTTTTATTTTTCATTGCAGATGAACTGGATTGTTGCAGAAATGATGATTCAAGCAAATTCTTATGTTGCTCGCCGCATTTATGAGTATGCTACACTCCCCAGTACTACACTCTCCCCAAAAAAATCAGTGAAAAAAGGAAAAAGAAAACCAAATTGACACAATCCAAAGAGGCGTCTAACATGTAAGACTTTTGGACAGCCAAGTGTCAGGAACCACTCATGAGAAAATATCTTAGCTAAATTTTAGCCCTTTCCAAAACCTGAGTTTCGGAACTATCTTGATATTCCTCATGATTTACTAGCCCCTTGTCTGTATTTACGGCTTGGATGACATTTTTCAAACAAAGGAAGTGATACTTGTTGAATCTCTCCAAATTTTGGGCCTCTGTTACACTTCATTTAGTAACATGATCAGAATTTCTGTGCCCGTTTCCTCATCAAGGTGAAGTGGCTCCCAGAGGAATTGATGAATCTTAGAGAGACCATCATCAGCCACAGATTCTCATTACTCCCGTTTTCTCAGGTACAGAGAATAACATGAAGCTGCTGAGTTAGGACTTCAAGTGGGGGACAGATCAGATCCAAAGCTTATGAGGATGCATTCCATTTGTGCCCATAGATCCTTTTTTCATAGGAGCGTCAAGGCTACCTGCTGGCGTAAGGATGGGCGGTGCAGTTTGGATCATGGTCACTTGACATCCAAGACCCAAAACCAGGGCTCCACCTGCCATTAGGCAGAGAAGGAGAGTATGCTACTTTCCCATGGCACACTCTAGGTTGCTAATCTCTAGTGGTGCTATGTGTCTTTGTAACCATGTTTTGACCCTCTATCCTCAATATACTAAATTCACATAGTTTGCCTCACATCTTTTTCAGTCTTGCTACTTGGTAGAATGTAGTTGTCAGTCTTAAAATTTATTATATGCCAGTGTGCTTGATGGGTGCATATTGATAAACTACCTTACTGCTTTGGTTGGACGATAATAGCATTATCCTTTTTTCTGTTTATTTTAGAGAGACATACTTGTGTGAGTGAACAAAGGACCAGGGAGTTCAAGGCATTATGTATGGGTCAGGCAGGCTTTTGCCTGAGACCACTCCACACTGGACGTCATTCTCACACAGTCATCATGAGGAGACTATTGTAGCGTTGTGGATTTCTTTTAGGCCTTTGATCTGGTTTTATGGATCAGAGTAATTAGCCATTGACACAACTAGATGTGGAGGATAAGGGTATTCGGGACCTTTCCAAACTTTATGAGTAGATCACTGTTCGTGCATGCTTAGAGCAAGGACTATGAGAGGAGGTACTTAGAATGATAGGACTGAAACACGGCTTCCCCCTCTCCCTCAAAATATTCCGGTTTGATATAGATCAGCCGGAAGATTTTATTCATCGCCTAAGTGGTGATGGCACTGCCAGCAAAGATGGCAATTTTTATATTCCTTTATGCAGGTGGTGTAGTGCTACTGTCATACATGGCAGAGAAGTCCCAAATGCATCTTGATGCATTACATTCTTTCCCTTAGGAAGGAGACTTGAGTGCCAACTTTGCAGAGACCAAGGTCATGGTCTTCCATACGAGCTTTGGAAGGCTACAGAAGGACACTGGGGATAGTGAAACTGAGGCATGGTGTACAGAACTCATAACCTCATATGAACCAGCAGCAGAAGCAGCTCTTGCACACTTAGAGATGAAAAGTTTGAAGGGGCATTTCCAGCAGGTCCGAAAAAAGTGCCTCCTCTTGGCCTTATTGGTTTGATCAGAAGTCACAGTGTACAGAACTCATAACCTCATATGAACCAGCAGCAGAAGCAGCTCTTGCACACTTAGAGATGAAAAGTTTTAAGGGGCATTTCCAGCAGGTCCGAAAAAAGTGCCTCCTCTTGGCCTTATTGGTTTGATCAGAAGTCATGTATGGAGCACCTTTTTGGGTGGGCTTACGTTACATCACCAGATTGGAGTTCATCAATTAAGTGGTTGCAAGTGATGATGCTCTCAGTGTCGACCATTTTGGGTATCTCCAGAATTCATGTGTGTGGATGGGCTTTGGATGCCCAAAAGATCAAGAATGTACAAGCTTTGGGAATGGGGGATTATCCAGTACAAAAGACCAAGTGTTCGTAGCATGGTCTAGGCACTCGAGACAGTTTCTTGGACACAGAAATGGGCTTTGGAGCTCAAGTGTCAAGTGGAAAGTATTCATGGCGAACTCTTGAGGATTCGGGAGAGATCAAGCAATGAAACATGTTTCTACATGGTGCTTTCTCATGTGGTGGAATGCAAAGAGATCATCTCCTTAATTTTAGGAGAAGTTGCTATTTTTTGCAATCTCCGATGGGGTTTTTGTTCGTGGCATTACTTCTTCTGGAATTCGACAGAGATCGAGGATTGCCAAAGCGCCATTGTGAAATTAACTATCATCTGGGATATTTTTAGAGCCGAAGATTGTGGATTTTTTGGCCTTTGGATTTAGGACGTGTGGCAAATAAGAGAATAAAGTGTCCATACGGCTTTGTATGGTTGTAATAATTGGTTCATATTGTATTAGGTATATTGATCATCACGAAGCTCATGCTTGTAAGCTCACATGTCGAGGCTCACGGCCACATGTCTAGACTCACGGCTCCACGTTTCTAGACTCACAGCTCATGTCTTTTTATGCGAGATTATGGGCTCACGTCCCCTACCCGAGAGCTGGTTTGGCTTGGTTTTTGGTGGTTTTTTAGAATTGGCGGGGCATGTTTAGTGTTCTTAATCTTAATTAAGAGTTATGATACAACTAATTAAGTGTTTTTTGATTGGTTTTGGATGATTTTACAAGCTTCTACTCTACCAATTCAATAATGCATGAATTGAGACAAGTGTTCTCACACTTGTCAGTTCAGCTCTACACATGGCATTGTAGCATTTTCTTGCTTATTTCAACATGAGAGTTATCTCTTGGGCAAGTTTGAGCTTCAAGTAGGTTTTTGGAGGCTCAAAAGGTTGATTTTTCACCATTTCTCTTCATTTCTAAGCTCACCATAGCCATATCCAGCTTGGGGAGGATTATTTTCACTACTATACACCATCTTGCACGCCCCGGATGGCTGAATTTCAGCAAAAGTTCTAAAGCTTGCTAAAATTTCTGGTTTTATGCAATATACAAGCTATTATACATGTTTTGGTGCTCATGGATGCGACATACAGGCTATTATACTTGTTTATGTGCTTATGGATGAGCCACATGAGTTGGTTTACAAGTTTATGAGTTCATGGATAAGTCACATGGGCTAGTTTACAAGTTTATGTGCTTGTGGATGAGCCATGTTTATGCACGTACGGAAAAGCCATGTGGGTTGTTATACATTATTGTGCTCCTATGGAAGGACATGCTGGACAGCCATATTGGATGAAGGAGATGTTTATGTTTGCATGTGGATAATCTGGCATCTCCCATGGGGACAGTAAGGCCCCTCAAAGCTTGTACATGTTATATTTCTCCTTGGATAATGAAATGCTCCGGGAGGTGGGTCGGCCCATCATTCCGGCCTCTATGCAGTGCTATATGCATGGTTGTTTCTCGTATCGGTACGAACCTATTCGTACGGTACGGTTCCGTATGATATCGTACGGTATGAGCCTCCTCTCCCCCCCCTCTCCCCCCTTGAAAAAATTCCAAATGCTAAAAAAAAAAATAGAAATCCTGCTGAACAAAGATTCCAAATACCTGCAATAACTCGCAACTTGGAGTACAAAAATGTAGTATCATTTAAACAAAACTCCAAAGTAAGCAAGTGAAACACGTGTGTGTATCACTCATTAAAAAACCCCTAGACATAAGTGATCTAGGCAGAACCTGATGAGTTCATATAAAACTTGGAAAACATCCAATAAAATCCACCAAAACAAACCGATCAACTAACCCATGAATGAATTTGTCTCTTAGGCTTAAGAAATTAAGCATAGACCACACTTAAACAAGTGCAAAATAAATTATAATGGAAAAGTGTCAAAGGTGAGACACATTTGAACGCAGATTCTAGCCATCAAAATTATGGAACATGTCCAAAAAGAATGGCAAAAAATCATGAAAACATCGTGTCCACTCAGTATTCCATATGGGCTTGCTGAGAGACCTAAAAAATACGGCAAGATAGCCTAGTAGTGTACACTTGATTGGTAGGATGGGAGAATCTTGCTACATCACTTGGAGATCCCTGGTATAGGTAGACTAGATAGTCAGATCCTCAAGTTATGTACGAGGGATAAGATTTGGTCAGGGCCATTTTGATCTACAGTGGAGTCCCTAAACCTATCACCCTAGATGCACTGTCCATATCATTTGCAAGGACGGTTCCTTAGTCATAAACACTACACTGGGAGACCTTTGGTATCGCATTACCCATGCAGGCTCTTTTTTGGAGACAATTGGGAGATCCAATTGGGAGAGACACATCTCCATGTTTTGGTTTGTAATCAAGCAATGTGGACTCCTCTCCCCTCAACCTTCCCTTACATTCAAGCTTGAAGCTCCATAGTTTGTAAGTGTAAAAAAAAACCGTATTTTATCGTATGGTATCCCAAAATTTCATATCGCACCAAAAATTTCCGTGCGGTATCGTACCGTACGGTATCGTATTTACGTACCGTGACAACTATGGTTATATGTGCAACTTTTATTTTCAGCTTTGTGGATTGTTTAATGGCTGTGATTAAATGCACAATGTTTAATTATGCTCATGGTCAAGCAATGCACACCCACTCCCACGCTTCCCGGCAAGCTACATTGGTATCAGAGTATAAGGGTTTCTCTCATTTTTATGTGAGAACGATCTTATTAAGGTGCATACTATTGCCATTGGTAGGATTATACATAGCAGTATGAGGCATAATGGAAAGTGAACATTATGGTTACTTAGAGTCTATGAGGAGGCGTCTTATTTCCTATCTTTGTAATATGGAAGCTGCTTCTCAAGCTCAAAGTAAGTTATAATGGAGTTTTATTTGTCTCATGGCTTCATGATTTTTTTGGCAAATAAGAAGAGCTAAGTATTCTTTGAGCTTACAAAGCTATTACTTTTTGATTCTTGATGGTTTATGTGTTTTGAATACCTAACCCTTGTGTGTGAATGCAAAGAAGAAGTCTTGTATGTTTTTCTTGAATGTGTTTCAGAAAAAATGCTTTTCATGGCTGAGAAGCCTAGAATCTAGAGGTCATCTCTATTGTGAGTTCGATGCCCGAGGACTACAATATATGACATGGTTATATATATATATATATATATATATATATATATATATATATATATATATATATGTATGTATGTATGTATGTATGTATGTATGTATGTATGTATGTAAATATATATATGTATGTATGTATATATATATACATGTATATATATATACATGTATATATATATCTATATGTATGTATGTAAATATATATATGTATGTATGTATATATATATAGATGTGTATATATATATATATGTGTGTGTGTGTGTGTGTGTGTGTGTGTGTGTGTGTGTGCGTGCGTGCGTGTGTGTGTGACCAAAAGGTGTGTGGTGGTGGTGTGTGTGTGCGTGAAGGATAGCGTGTGCACGGGCTCGCCTGCTCCCTCGACTTGCTCGACTGCTCCCTAGACGATCCGCTCGTCCCCTCTGGGTGAGCACGTGTGGTGAGGTGCCCCTTCCTGGACTGTGTCGGGCTCCTTCCTGGACTGTGTCGGCCCTGTAGCTCTCTTCGCTCCCTTCTCTTGTTCCCAGTTGCGCTGTCTTCTCATCGTTAATCTGCTCTTCCTCCTGTCTTTTGCGACCTGTATAGGACTGTCTGTGTGTGTGCGTGTGTGTGGGGTAATCTGCTTCTGTGTGTGTGTGTGAAAGGGAGGTGAGAGGTGCGTTGGAGGATTACAAAGGAGCTCTTCTTCGTGTATTGGCTTGCCGACAGCTTCTTCTACGCACACGGCAATCACTACACTCGTGGGCGAAGAGTTTCGCCTTCCTTTTCAGAAATTTTAAAGGTTCCTGTATACAGCATACAACTTTCCCAAAAAAAAAATAAAAATTGTTTAGCAGTGTTGTACAGACTTTACTCTTGCAATTATGTCTGAGACTGTTGTGACCTATGCTCGCCGGGATTATGCAGTAGACAGTAACAAGAGGCAGCATGCTGCAATTGAATCTGTCACCATGATTAAGCAAGATTCGTTGGATGCACAGTTTGTATATGAGGCTTTATGTGAGGACTTTGTAGACAGTCGTGTCAAATGGAAGGACCCGCCTCCTTCTTTCAGTTACAAGATTAAATTGCCGACGATTGTGTCTCCTCTGCGTAGATACTCAGAGAAAGGGATTATTCTCTTCTTTCCGGGCAAAATGCCTTTTGCGCAAGAAGTAGCTCAATGGATTCAGTCCATTCTAGGTGGACCCTTTGTAGATGGAGTTCACTTTGCAGCAAGGGGTTTTTATGATGTATTACTGTCTGATGGTCAATATAAGCAGCAGATGCTTGAAACTTCTCCCCTTATGTTTGGTGTACAGTTGGTACATGTGTTACCTTGGTCCCCGACCAAGGCCTATCAGTCCTTGATTAGGCATCGTTGTCCTGTTTGGGTCGAGGTCGTGGATTTTCCAGAATATTTGAGGGAACATTTGCCAGGTATAGCAGCCACTCTGGGCAAAGTGGTTTGTGCACCTCGTCCTATAGGAAACAAAAACAGATTTTGCATTTTGTGGGATACGGACCATGAGCGACCACCTGCAGTTGCTGTTGAAGTAGAAAATGTGCGTGGCATGGGTGCACGTTACTTCAAATTAAATTGGGGAGTCTTTGCAGGTGCTTGTTTCACTTGTCATAAGTTTGGGCATATGGCTTCTGAATGTCCTTCTCTGCTGCATCCTCCGCCGTTATCTGCTGTACCTCCCATTTCAGCGAATGTGCAGTCAACTCAAGTTAAGGAGATACCAACAAATCAAGCCACTCGAAATACTCAAAAGGAGAAAGAGAAAGGAAAAGCTAAAGTTATTCCACAAGTTGTTTCTTCTTTGGCCGTGCCTAATCAACCTAAGGATAAAGGAAAAGATAAAATATCTTCGGCTGAATGGAAAACTCCGAAAAAAGCTACTATGGTTCGTCGTGCTCCCGTTCCTTCACGTAATTGGATTGCATCTGCCACTATTGCACAGTCTTCCACTTCATCGACTATGCTTTCTAGAATATGGTCGGATGTAGTTCGAGGTGCTTCCTCGAGTATGGATACCGATGTAAATGCTTTGGATATGTGTGTTGATACGAATATGCATGAGTCTCTCTTGATTCAGGGCGAAGGCTCTCTCCCTGATTCAGTTGTTGTTATGCAGCATTGATTTTGCTGGCTGTTCACTGTATATACCTTTGTACAGATTTGATGTTTGATGCTCCAATAAAATGTCTTTCGTACAATATTAGAGGACTTTGTGATCCTGGTAAATTTAGATTGTTTTGAAACTATGTACATAAAATGCAACCTCATCTGGTGTGTGTGCAAGAACACAATCAGCATACCTTAGTGGGTCAATCAGGTCACTTTGCTGGTTATGATATATTTTATGCGGGCACTCAGCATTACTCGAGAGTTTTTATGCTTGTTAAGCATGATCTGCAACCAATGTTGGCCTACAATGATTCTGCTGGTAGATGGATGGTCATTCAATGCTTATTGTATGGACAAATTTATGAATTTGCAGCAGTTTATGCACCACAAAGCTCAGCTGACAGGGCAAATATATGGTCACAAATGTTGGCATATCCCTGGCTCCATAATGCATTCCTTTGTGGAGATTTTAATAATGCTCCATCTCCTGAATTTAATTCCACTGGAAGAACTCATATGCTTGGAGCTGAACGCAGAACATGGAATGATTTGCTCTCTTCCTGCAATATTTTGGACCTATGGCAGCATGTATTCCCTCGCCTGCAAGGGTTTACTTTTAATCACAATGCTTTTCCGCATATCTGGACACGTCTGGATCGCTGGTACTTGTTACATGCTGACCAATACGATGATTTTGTTTGCAAGCTATGGATTGATCATTCCATGTTACTCTCTGATCATTCTCCTTTATGGTTAGGCCTTTATTTTGATATGCCACAAGATGTTTCTATTCTTCAGAAAGATAGGCTGTTGCTTTTAAACAACAGTTATCTTGTGCATGCTGATTTCAAGGAAATGGTTTTGCAAGCCATTGAGCCTTTGTCTCTTCAAATGCATGAGGATATTGACATTGCTTGGTTTCAATTTGTTCAGCGCATGCAGGCTGTGATCTATGATTATGGTCGTTATTACATGGCCGACTTGCAGGATCGGATCTTGCAGGCTAAAGAAACAGGTCAATCTATGGCTGATCTTGCTCAGTTTCGGGTTTTAAATACTAATGAACAAGAATCTTTAATGCAAGCTAAGCATTTCCTTATGCTAAATGATCAGAGAAAATTGCAAAAATGGTTGACACGTTCGCGATATCGAGCTATCATAGATAAGGGTTGCTCTTCCAAAGATTTTTTCAAAAATCTACATGCTTCAAGACAAAAGGAATGCATTAGAAGGGTGAAAAAATCTGATGGTCAATGGACTCATTCTTTGTCGGAGCTCTCATATATTGCTAGTCAGCATTTTGCAGCTCTTTTTGCTAAACCGCCAACTACTTCACCTGACATACTTAATGCTCGTTATGCTTTATTGCATCATGTTCGGCCCATTATTTCTCCACAGGATGCTTTGGAATTAGAATCTCCGTTCACTGATATTGAACTTAAAGATGCTTTACGTTCAATGGGTCGATGGAAATCTCCCGGATGGGATGGATTGACAGTGGAATTTTTCCATGCTTTTTGGCCTCAGCTGGAACAATCATTGCTGTATATGATCAATGAAGCTTGGGCAAATGATGTACAAGTTGATAGGATTGGGCCGAGTCGGCTCTCTCTCTTTGATGGGATGTTTCAGGTCCCTGAAGAGCTAGTTCCTAACCAAGATTTGGCACTGGCCTATGGTCTTGGTATGAGTTTGCCATTCGAGTGGTTGGCATGGCCCCCCAGACTGATGGATTAGTTTGGGTTGGGTTACTTTCACTTTGCCACATTTTCGGTCTATGGTCTAGAGGTGGCCTGGGCTCTCTTTTAGGCTAGCGTTCCATGCTTCTATCCCTGGGATGCGGATTTCTTGATTGTGCATTTTCCCACTAGGATAAAGTTTGAGAGTCTCAAAGCAAGGATTCTTTATGAATGTGTAGGGGAATTTGGGTCTTGCTCCAAGGTAGGTGGTCTATCTATGATTTGGGCCACCAGTCCTTCTATCTCTAAGTCAGGGGTAGTGCGCCCCCCGTGCTAGGGTTCTCCTCACTCTCACTGGTGCTATAGAAAGAAGGATTGGTTAAGCTTTTCCCTAAACGGGATCCTTGTGAAGCTTTTTTTGATTGGAGGCCCATTACTCTTATGCCTGTCATCTATAAGCTTCTGACTAAGATGTTGGCAAATCGTATTAAAGGATTTTTATATGATGGTTTGCATCCTGCGCAATATGGTTTTGTGCCTCGGAGGCAAATCAATGATAATTTGGCTAATGCTTATATTGCCATTGAATATGCCAAATACACTAAGCAGGATGTACTCATTTTGCAGGTTGATATCGAGAAAGCTTTTGATTCTGTGCATTGGGACTATATAGCTATGACTATGAGTTATCTTGGTTTCGGTGCAAAGTGGCAAAATATTGTGTATTGGCTCTATAATGACAGTGATGCTTCTTTGATTTTGAGCTCTTCTCTATCGGATTCTTGAAAATTGGGACGTTCAGTTCGCCAGGGTTGTCCGCTTAGTTCCTTGTTGTTTGCTATTGCCACACATCCTTTTCTTTGCTACTTGGACTTTTTGCAAGCTACTGATGAATTGCATGGCTTGCAGCTTCCTGTTGGGCATACTTTCCTGGCTCAGCTTATGCTGATGATTCTTTTTTCATGCCCAAGAATACGCAACAAGATCTTCAGAGATTAATGGAGGCTTTGGAACTTTTTGGTCTGGTTGCTGGTTTGAAAGTGAATTTCCGTAAGTCTACCTTGCTTGCGCTTAATGTACAGCAATGGCATCATGTATTGTGGCCCGGTGGAATACCTCCTGGTGGACATATCGTTCGTCATTTGGGTTACCCTTTGGGTTGGCAGCTGTCATCTTCACAAATGATTCAATGGGTTATGCTAAAATTGAATCGCAAAATTGATTATTGGCAGCTTTCCACTTGGCCTCTTCATGTACGTCTCAGGATAGTGCAGGCTATTGTAATGGCTTACATACAGTTCTTTCTTCCATTGATTATGTGGAGGAAAGCTGATATAGATCGGTTTGTCTCTGGCAATGGCAATTGTGTGGAAAACTCAACATCGTAAAAAGGGTCTTCGTCTTTTGTCAATGCCAAAGATGTGTTCTCCAAAGATACATGGTGGCTTGAACATATTGAATATTCATTTTCATGTGCTTGCTCGTAAATCCACTTTGCTGTTGGAATTTGTACAACAGCGCCAGCCATGGGCTATTATGTTGGGTCATATGTGTATGTCTATGTCTTCACCTGCTTTTGGAAAGTGGACTGTTACGTATTGGGATGCAATTTTCAGCCATTTCGATGGAAAAATTGTCGGCTGCCCTCTTTCATCTAAGTTAATTTTTACCTGGAAACAGGTTACGCAATATCTTTTTTGGAATCCCAGGCTTAATGCGCAATCTTCTTTGCTTCACCTTGAGAGTATTCATTGGTCAAAGGCTTTTGATGTACCCTTGGCTCTACGTGAGCCTAGGAAGGCATATTTCCTTTCAAAGAAAGGGGTTTATCTTATTGATGATGTTTTGGATGTTGGTGGCCATGTGCTTTCTTTTGTGGTTGCCGCCAGAAAATTTGGTCTGGGGATGCATTATAGATCAATCTGGCAATTTATTCGAGAGCTTCTTGCTCCTTTTGAACCAATTGCAGATTTGGATCCTTCTGATCGTTTGGTTGATTGGAGCCTTAGAAGAGAACAACCTGCACGAGGCCCTTTATCAATGGCTAAACTTTCGGTTCATTCGATATATCATCTCTTGTTACCTGCCTCTTGGGTTCAAGAACATGCGAATCAGATTTGGCATCTTCATAAAAGTCAGGCTTGGTGGAAACAGCGGCTTCATTCTCTTTGGAAATGCAGTCTTCCTTTGAAAAGTAGACTTTTTTTATGGAGATGCTTGATTGGAGTCGTGCCAGTCGGCCTTTTCTTGGCTAGGCGACATTTGGCACCTTCAACTTGTCATAGTTGTGGTGCTTCTCAAGAGACAGTCTTTCATCTTTTGTGGAGTTGTCCTCTCACCAGGACTTTATTGGATCGGATTGCTGCATGTTTGAGAGCCCGCTTCCGACAGGCACCCTTTGGGAAATACTTTTGGATCTTCGGTCTTCTCCCTTCACCCCTTAGATCCTATAAAGTCTTCTTTGATTGGGTTCGCTACTGGGCTTTATGGACTACCTGGCAGTCTCGCAACAGGATAGTTTTTGCTGGGCGTCATTTGGATGCTTACTCATTCTTCCGTTCCTCTCTTCAGCAATCTTTCTATGACTGTCTCTCTCTTCATGAGATTGACTCATCTCTGTATGCTCTTTTTACAGATTGTTTTTAGATGTTTAACTATGTTCACACTGAACATAGTGAACACTCTAGTGGTCTTCCTTGTATATGGTCTTTTTGGTGGGTTTTCCTCGTTTTGAGGTTTCCCACCTGTAATTAATGACATGAAGCTTTACAAAAAAAAAAAGTGTGTGACCAAAAGAGTGTGTGTGTGTGTGCTGCTGTTGCTGCTTGTGCCGACTGCCCCGCAGACCTGTGCGCCCTCCTTGCTCCTGCCTGTGTGCTAACTGCCCTGCAGACCTGTGCGCCCTGCCTGCTGCCTGTGAAGCGCGACCTGCTTCCTTGGTTGCCCCGTCATCAGCCGCCGCCTTCACTTCTGCTATATCTAATTGCGCTCTGCTCCACGTTCCCCGCCTTCATTTGCCCTCTGATCTTTTTCCCTCGCCGGCCTTTTTCGAGCCTGCTGTCTACTGCG
This sequence comes from Cibotium barometz, assembly GCF_041138505.1. NCBI lineage: Eukaryota > Viridiplantae > Streptophyta > Polypodiopsida > Cyatheales > Cibotiaceae > Cibotium > Cibotium barometz. The sequence continues at coordinate 29,708,591 of NC_141055.1, read as the reverse complement.
CTTACTGCCCCGCATATTGCCTTCCTTTACCCGCTACCTTTGCCTCTCTCCTGGCTCTTCTACAATCTGGTACTGCTGCTCTTTTTTTCCTTCTTGTCTTGTCGTATTTCAATCATTGTTTCAGGTTTGGATGTTTGTACATATGCTCGAAAAGAAAGACCTGCAGATGCTAAGCGCCGCCTATCAGAGCCTGCATCACAAGATGATGAACTTACTATGGAATCTCAGTACGTCTTTGACACCCTTAAGGATGACTTTCAGCAGTCACGACAGGAATGGGGCAAACTGGTTCCAGAGGTCACGTACAAATTGAAATTGCCGTCCCTCGTGAATCCTCTTAGGAAGTTGTCTCAAACTGTAGTTATAATTTTCTTTCCAGGAAGAATCCCAGCGGCCAGTGATGTCGCGCAGTGGATTAAGTCCATCCTTGGAGGATGCTTTGTAGAGCGAGTGTATTTTGTTTCCAGAGGCTTTTATGAGGTGCATTTATCAGATGCTTCGTGCAAGCAGAGGCTTCTTGAATTCTCTCCCTTGTTTTACGGGAAGCAGATGGTACATGCTATGCCCTGGTCCCCAAACAAGGATTATCAAAGTCTTATACGACATCATTGTCCTGTATGGGTTGAGGTTGTTAACTTCCCGGATTATATGCGTGAAGAGTTGCTTGGCCTGGCTGCTTCTTTGGGACAGGTCATTTGTCCTCCACGCCCCATGGGAAACCGTAACAGGTTCTGCATTCTCTGGGACACTGATACACCTACCCCTCCTTCTATTGCAGTGGAAGTTGAGGGAGTGCAATTGGGAAAAAAGTATTTTGAATTGAAGTGGGGTGTGTTTGCAGGAGCTTGTTTTGCCTGCCACAAGTTTGGGCATCTAGCCTCTGAATACCCAATGGTTCTGCATCAGCCCCCTCCCAATGCCTTGCCGCCCCAAACACGGGAAAAGAATGAGAATTTGCAAGCTAAGACAGCAAATAGAAATGGAGCAAAGAATGACAAACCAATCAATCAGGTGCAGTCACTTGGTGGAAAAGGAAAAGATAAAGGAAAAGAGAAGATGAAGGAATCTGCGGATATTGATCAGGATGGTTTTCAACAACCTAAGAAGGTGATTGTATTGAAGCAACGCCCCCTTCAATCTTGTGAATGGGATGCTTCTTCTCCCTCACTAGGAGAGGCTTCTACTTCAGCTCCTGTCCTTCAAAATTGGGTGGGGGTTTTGAAGAAGGGCATCCCCATATGTGATTCAGAAGAAGGGGAGAATGCTATGTCTTTCATGGGTCATGAAGGAATGCAGCCCATGCAGACAGAGGCTTTGCCTCTCTGATGTCTGTTTTATATCCGATACTTTGCTGTATATACCTCTTTCATGCCTCAAACACTTAAGTGCTTTACCTACAATGTACAGAGCCTCTGCGATGTCTCAAAGTGGAGGCTTTTATGGAATTATATACATAAAATGCAGCCAGATATTGTTTGTTTGCAAGAGCATAATCAACACTCCATGGTTAGTCATCATGTTTATTTTGGCGGTTATGATATATATTATGCTGGTACCACTACCTACTCAGGTGTATGCATACTGGTTAGACATGAGCTGGAGCCTCAGTTAGCCTTCAATGACAGTAGTGGCAGATGGATGGTCATACAATGTAATGTCAATGGTGATATTCTTGAGTTTGCATCAGTCTATGCTTCCCAGACCTCTGCCATGAGGGCTTCATGATGGGATTCTTTATGCAGATATCCATGGAGATCCAATGCATTCATCTGTGGAGATTTTAATAATTTCCCTCTTGCAAGAGATAACACGACTTCAAGATCTCATATGCTATCATTGGAAAGGCAGAAATGGGACAGCATGCTTCTTTCTGTGCAGGCTGAAGATTTATGGGTGCTGCTCCAAGGGTCAGTGCCTGGATATACTTTTCATCATAATGCACTTACTACATACTGGGCAAGGCTTGACAGATGGTATTTGTTTTACCCTCAACAATTTGCAGATTTTAGCCCTCAACTCCTTATAGATTTCTCATTGGGCTTGTCAGATCATGCCCCATTGTGGATGAATTTGCAGCTTGGCATGCCTCTGGATGATTTGCCACCCCTCTCCAGTAGATTATTGCATGTTAATCAGGCTTATTTCCGACATCACTATTTCTAGCAAATGATCAGACTTGCAATTCATTCCTTGCCTTTGCATGCCCAGGAGGACATGAATTATGCTTGGGACAGCTTTGTCTCTCGTATACAGAATGTCATTAGGGAGTATGGCAACTGGCATGTGACTGAATGGGGGAATGAGGTTAAATGGGCAAAAAGGACAGCACAACAATTGATTGAATTTTCTCAGTTAAGGCCTCTCTCTGATTCAGAAAAGGATTCCCTTTCACATGCTCAGTTTAATTGATTGTTAATGATGAGAGGAAATTGCTTAAATGGCAGATTAGGGAAGAATGAAGCCCCTCATGGATAAGGTCTGCTCATCAAAAGCCTTTTTTCAGGGCTTGCATGCTACTCGAAAGAAAAACTCATGCCTAAGGGTAAGGAAGCTAGATGGCTCTTGGACGCACTCTTTCTCTGATCTCCAAGATGAATGCCAGAATTATTTCCAGAAATTATTCTCCGCTCCTAGTTCCCCATCAAATCAATTGACTGAGGCTAGGATTGAATTTCTCCAATATGTTTCTGGAATAGTGGAAATGGATGATGCTCTTACCTTGGGAAACATTTTTGGTTCTTTGGTAGAATTATGAGGTCTTTGTCTCAATACTCACTATTTCTCTCTTGGGTGAGATATTGGGCTCTTTGGACAATCTGGAGTGAGCATAATTTGGCATACTTGGGTCAGCAGATTCACAAGTCATATGAATCTTTCCGAGCCTCATTGCGGCAATCCTTATATGATACCTGCCATGAGGGTGATATGGATGCTTCTTGCATAGAGCTTTTCTTTTTATGTTTCTGATCTTTGGGATACTCTCCATTTCGGAGACCTCCCATCATGTAAATATATGAGCATATAAATATACTGCACTGGATATATACAAAAAAAAAAGTGTGTGTGTGTGTGTGTGTGGGGTCATCTTTTGCATTCTTCAGTTTGATGGCTTTATGGACATATGGCTCCCTTTAATGGGATGAATTCTTTTCATGGCTCCCTTTATTGGGATAGATTATATCTATGGAGATTTCTTTCTTGGACGAGATTTATATAGATATTGGGCTTCGCAAGCAATTTTTATGGATGAATCTGTTCGAGTTTATAGAGAAGAAATATGTGGATACCTCATGGATATGATGCTTTTATGGATAAAGTACAACTCTACTCCAAGGTGTGTGGTCAGCCCGGAGCAGGTTTATGGTATACAAGTCTATGGATTCATGGACTTCTCTTCTAGGGATTTGGATCCATCCTTAGCTTTATAGATTATTTTTATGGCTTTGTTTTATTGGGATGGATTATTCATTTTAGCTTTCTTTATTCGGGATGCATTGGACTTATGGAACTCATGGTTAAAATACCCTGTGTAGTGTTCTCTTATCCTACGTGCTCTCTTGAAGATTGTTTCTACAATGTGTGGGTGAAATAATAGAGAGCAGATGGAAGGGAACATGGGTACTTGAGAGGGTAGTGTGAATTGGTGGTCGAAATGCTTATAAACTATGTGGAGCAGAAATGCTTATAGAACACCAGGCGATCTATGCCTGCGAGTGACTGTTTTATCTTAGTACTTGAGCCCACCTCTCATCCAAGCATAGTTGCATTCCGTACCCGTACTCACTCGATGTGTACTTTCAATACTTTCCGTATCACTCCATACGTACCGTACCTCATATGGATAAGGTATGAGGTTCAAATATGAGGTTCAATATACAACACTTATTTGGTCCATTTTTAAATTATTTCAGTCTGTGCTTATTGCTCAGTAGTTAATAGATTAGTTTTCATTTCAGTATTACCCTTGTCGTTTATGCTATTTTTGTATGGATGCTAGATATTTCTTAATTTACATACATACATACATACTTTTTTTTTGGTAATATCCAGTGCAGTATATTTATATGCTCATAAATTTACACGATGGGAGGTCTCCGAAATGGAGAGTATCCCAAAGATCAGAAACATAAAAAGAAAAGCTCTATGCAAGAAGCATCCATATCACCCTCATGGCAGGCATCATATAAGGATTGCTGCAATGAGGCTCGGAAAGATTCATATGACTTGTGAATGTGCCGACCCAAGTATGCCAAATTATGCTCACTCCATATTGTCCAAAGAGCCCAATATCTCACCCAAGAGAGAAATAGTGAGTATTGAGACAAAAACCTCATAAATCTGCCAAAGAGCCAAAAATGTTTCCCAAATTTGTGACTCGGGAAACGGAGCCGAAGATAATCTGAAATTCTCCTGAGGAGGATCCTAGAACACGGGCAGTGCCATGGCAAATGAAGAACAGTCTCTGTGGATGGTGCAATGCGATGTTTAGCAAGTGTGACCCCCACTGACAATGTGCCTGTCATACATCTCCACATACATACATACATACATACATACATACATACATACATACATACATATATATATATATATATATATATATATATATATATATATATAGTAAAAAACGTGAACGTACTTAAAGTACTTATCTTGATGCGTACTTTACGTACTCGTACCGTATACGTACCATACGGCACTGTACCTAAAGTACTCTACCACTATGCATCCAAGGTGTGTGATTAGAGTACCAACACGGAGTGCAAGTGGTAGAGTGGACATGACGCCTAGTTGGCACGGGACTTATGTCTATGCCAAGGTTCAGGTGGACTGACGCCTTATTGGCAGGAGCTTCATCCATTTATTTTGGGACATAATTATGATATTTGGACTTCTGGGACTATTTATCTTTGCCTATTTACTTGGGACATGATTTTGATATTGGTATTGTGGAGACTTATTTAGTCTTGCCCATTTATTTGGGACATGGATTAAGCCATATTGGAATCATTGTCTCCCCGTATGGAGGCCAAGAGGTTCATTGTTCATCTCAACATACATGTGGATTCGTGTTGGGATTGTGAGAGGGCAATTCAATGAACACTCCACCATACACGTGGATTCATTTCGGAATTGTGGAGTGAGTGCTTCATTGTTTCCACACGAGGCTCGTTGATCAGAGTTAGGATTGTGTGGAAGAACATGGGGACCGTTGGGATTGGGAGAAAGAATTGCGAGAACTATGGAGAACAAGCTTTTTTGTCACCATGGTTTGTGCTCTAGAATCACACAGTTTGTGTGCACATCACATGTTTCTGTGTGAGGCACTAGTTTCTTGTGCATGGTACTTGTTTGAGTGTCTTAGCACTTGGTTGGTGATTTTCATTGGCATGTAATTATCTCATTGATATTGGTTATTGAGACATAGGTTGCTCTTGTGCCTATGTCTAGCATATCTTCCACGGAATTCTTGCCCATTTATTTTGGGGCACGGTTATATCTTGATATATGGTTTGAAGCTTTAAAGTTGAGGACAACCTTTAAGAAGCTAGGGAGAATGTTACCGTTTTGGGCATCTCCAGAATTCATGTGTGTGGATGGGCTTCGGATGCCCAAAAGATCACGAATGTACAAGCTTTGGGAATGGGGGATTATCCAGTACAGAGGACCAAGTGTTTGTAGCATGGTCCAGGCACTTGAGATGGGCTTTGGAGCTCAAGTGTCAAGTGGAAAGTATGTATGGTGAATTCTTGAGGATTCGGGAGAGATCGAGCAATGAAACAGGTTTCTACATGGTCCTTACATGTATTTCTCATGTGGTGGAACACTAAGAGATCATCTCCTAAATTTTAGGAAAAGTTGCTATTTTTGTCAATCTCCGATGGATTTCCGTTCACGTGATTACTTATGGAATTCGATAGAGATCGAGAAACACCCATCATGAGTCCATCTCTGTGCCTTTGTATCTCCTACAGAAACAATGCCACACATCTATGATGCATTCCCAATGCATAGGAAGCAGTGGCCTGAGGAAAAGATAAGACATAGCCCTGATCATCTACCACATCATGTATGTATCTAATTCCCAATTTCATGAGGTTGTATGCCCGAACAGGTTCCTGTAAGGTGAGTGGAATGTCAAAATGGCACTCCAATGAATACTTTCTTTCCTCATTGAGTTTGTCCCCGAGCAATTATCAGGAGCCCATTTGACCTTAGAAAGTGCTTGTTTCCAGAAGTATCAGAGCAGTAGAGAAAGGACAGCCAGGTATCTTCTCTACAAATCTCCCAATGACAACCTCCCAATGATCAGTAATCCAATGACCATAAGCACAAGTCCTCATGTTGACACACATGGATGCTAGCGTACAAGTCCATGGCTGTTGTTGGCGGAAAAAAGTATGCAGCATAGTCGCCTTCCTTGCAAGTACATGATATCTTATATTGAGGACATTAAGTCCACCATGCATCCTAGGAGAGCACAACAGTTTTTGTCCTCCATAACATCTCCATAGCTTGAGACATAAAGGCTAAAATATACCTGGAGGACCAATGCAGCAAAGGCAAATAGAATTGGACATAGGACATTACAATGGACTGTACTATTCTGAGCCTGACATGAAGAGGCCAAGTAGAAATCTTCCAGTATTCCAGTTTATGTTGAAGTCTTTGGAAGATCCATTTTAGCTGTTGCTTCCTGGTGATATACCATCCTATGGGATATCCCAAAGGCCTGACTACATCTTTGGAATGCACCACCTGACCCGGCCAAAGAATAGAATGCCAGTCACATTGTTTCAGGGGAAGTAATTTAGATTTGTCAAAATTGACATGCAATCCCGCAGCCAAGCCATACAATGAAAGAGTGGTCATAAGCATTTGAACTTCCCGGGAAGAATTCTGTGGCATAAAGAAGGAATCATGAGCATATGCTTGTGCTAGAAAAGATGCAGCCCCAGGGATTTTAAGACCAGTCATCTGTCCTCTGTTTGCAAGATGATCAAGATACATTAAAAGGGGATGGGTCGCAATGGCATAGAAGAGAGCACTAAGAGGACAACCATGTCTAATTGATCGACCCAATGTCCATGACCGAGACAGATGACCCCCAAGAATGCACTGAGAAGTAGAGCCAGAATAAAGCCAGTAAACTGCATTTGCCATCTTGGGACCAAAGCCCAACTTGGTCATGATTTGAGAGATAAAATCCCATTGAACAGTGTCAAATGCCTTAGCAATATCCACCTGCAATATAAGCACATCTTGATGCGAATACTTAGCATATTCAATTGCAGTCAAGGCATTGGATATATTGTCATGGATTTGTCTTCGCGGCACAAACCCATACTGATGAGGATGAAGTCCTGTATCCAGTATCCTGTGAAGCCTATGCACAATCATTTTGGTAATGAGTTTGTAAACTACAAGCATCAAAGTAATAGGCCTCCAATCTGACATATGGTCACACAGATGTTTTTTGGGCACAAGTTTGACTATGCCATGCTTCCAAGAGTGCGGCAATTGATTTTCTTGCCAGGCAACGTTGATCATTTGCAAGAGGACTTCTTTCAAATCATCCCAAAAAGAAATATGAAATTCCACCGTAAGGCCATCCCAGCCAGGGGACTTATGTTTGCTGAGGTGGAACAATGCATTATCAAGTTTTGTGTCAGTAAAAGGTCTCTCCAAGGTAAGAGCATCATCCATTTCCACTATTCCAGAAACATATTGGAGAAATTCAGTCCTAGCCTCAGTCATTTGATTTGATGGGGAACTAGGAGCGGAGAATAATTTCTAGAAATAATTTTGGCATTCATCTTGGAGATCAGAGAAAGAGTGCGTCCAAGAGCCATCTAGCTTCCTTACCCTTAGGCATGAGTTTTTCTTTCGAGTAGCATGCAAGCCCTGAAAAAAGGCTTTTGATGAGCAGCCCTTATCCATGAGGGGCTTCATTCTTGCCCTAATCTGTCATTTGTGCAATTTCCTCTGATCATTAACAGTCAATTTAAACTGAGCAAGTGAAAGGGGATCCTTTTCTGAATCAGAGAGAGGTCTTAACTGAGAAAATTTAGTCAATTGTTGTGCTGTCCTTTTTGCCCATTTAACTTCATTCCTCCATTCAGTCATATGCCAGTTGCCATACTCCCTAATGACATTCTGCATACGAGAGACAAAGCTGTTCCAAGCATAATTCATGTCCTCCTGGGCATGCAAAGGCAAGGGATGAATTGCAAGTCTGATCATTTGCTGGAAATAGTGATGTCGGAAATAAGCCTGATTAACATGCAATAATCTACTGGAGAGGGGTGGCAAATCATCCAGAGGCATGCCAAGCTGCAAATTCATCCACAATGGGGCATGATCTGACAAGCCCAATGAGAAATCTATAAGGAGATGGGGCTAAAATCTGCAAATTGTTGAGGGTAAAACCATCTGTCAAGCCCTGCCCAGTATGTGGTAAGTGCATTATGATGAAAAGTATATCCAGGCACTGACCCTTGGAGCAGCACTCATAAATCTTCAGCCTGCACAGAAAGAAGCATGCTGTCCCATTTCTGCCTTTCCAATGATAGCATATGAGATCTTGAAGTGGTGTTATCTCTTGGCAGAGGGGAATTATTAAAATCTCCACAGATGAATGCATTGGATCTCCATGGATATTTGCATAAAGAATCCCATAATGAAGCCCTCATGGCAGAGGTCTGGGAAGCATAGACTGATGCAAACTCAAGAATATCACCATTGACATTACATTGTATGACCATCCATCTGCCCCACTGCTGTCATTGAAAGCTAACTGAGGCTCCACCAGCTCATGTCTAACCAGTATGCATACACCTGAGTAGGTAGTGGTACCAGCATAATATATATCATAACTACCAAAATAAACATGATGACTAACCATGGAGTGTTGATTATGCTCTTGCAAACAAACAATATCTGGCTGCATTTTATGTATATAATTCCATAAAAGCCTCCACTTTGAGACATTGTAGAGGCTCTGTACATTGTAGGTAAAGCACTTAAGTGTTTGAGGCATGAAAGAGGTATATACAGCAAAGTATCAGATATAAAAACAAGACATCAGAGATGCAAAGCCTCTGTCTGCATGGGCTGCATTCCTTCATGACCCATGAAAGACATAGCATTCTCCCCTTCTTCTGAATCACATATGGGGATGCCCTTCTTCAAAACGCCCACCCAATTTTGAAGTACAGGAGCTGAAGTAGAAGCCTGTCCTGGTGAGGGAGAAGAAGCATCCCATTGACGAGATTGAAGGGGGCGTTGCTTCAATACAACCACCTTCTTAGGTTGTTGAAAACCATCCTGATCAATACCCGCAGATTCATTCATCTTCTCTTTTCCTTTATCTTTTCCTTTTCCAGCAAGTGACTGCACCTGATTGATTGGTTTGGCATTCTTTGCTCCATTTCTATTTGTTGTCTTAGCTTGCAAATTCTCATTCTTTTCCCGTGTTTGGGGCGGCAAGGCATTGGGAGGGGGCTGATGCAGAACCATTGGGCATTCAGAGGCTAGATGCCCAAACTTGTGGCAGGCAAAACAAGCTCCTGCAAACACACCCCACTTCAATTCAAAAAACTTTTTTCCCAATCGCACTCCCTCAACTTCCACTGCAATAGAAGGAGGGGTAGGTGTATCAGTGTCCCAGAGAATGCAGAACCTGTTACGGTTTCCCATGGGGCGTGGAGGACAAATGACCTGTCCCAAAGAAGCAGCCAGGCCAGGCAACTCTTCACGCATATAGTCCGGGAAGTTAACAACCTCAACCCATACATGACAATGATGTCCTATAAGACTTTGATAATCCTTGTTTGGGGACCAGGGCATAGCATGTACCATCTGCTTCTCGTAAAACAGGGGAGAGAACTCAAGAAGCCTCTGCTTGCACGAAGCATCTGATAAATGCACCTCATAAAAGCCTCTGGAAGCAAAATACACTCCCTCTACAAAGCATCCTCCAAGGATGGACTTAATCCACTGTGCGACATCACTGGCCGCTGGGATTCTTCCTGGAAAGAAAATTATAATTGCAGTTTGAGACAACTTCCTGAGAGGATTCACGAGGGACGGCAATTTCAATTTGTATGTGACCTCTGGAACCGGTTTGCCCCATTCCTGTCGTGACTGCTGAAAGTCATCCTTAAGGGTGTCAAAGAGGTACTGAGCTTCCATAGTAAGTTCATCATCTTGTGATGCAGGCTCTGATAGGCAGCGCTTAGCATCTGCAGGTCTTTCTTTTCGAGCATATGTACAAACATCCAAACCTGAAGCCATGATTGAAATACGACAAGACAAGAAGGAAAAAAAAAGCAGCAGTACCAGAGTGTAGAAGAGCCAGGAGAGAGGCAAAGGTAGCGGGTAAAGGAAGGCAATAGGTGGGGCAGTAAGCGCAGTAGACAGGCTGGAAAAAGGCCGGCGGGGGAGAAAGATCAGAGGGCAAATGAGGCGGGGAACGTGGAGCAGAGCGCAATTAGATACAGCAAAAGTGAAGGCGGCGGCTGATGACGGGGCAACCAGGAAATCAGGTCGTGCTTCACAGACAGCAAGCAGGGCGCACAGGTCTGCGGGGCAGCTAGCACAGGCAGGAGTAGGGAGGGCGCACAGGTCTGCGGGGCAGTCGGCGTGGCGGCGGCAGCAGCAGCCGCACGCGCACGTGCACACACACACACACACACACACACACACACACACACACACACACACACTTTTTTTTTGGTAATATCCAGTGCAGTATATTTATATGCTCATAGATTTACAAGATGGGAAGTCTTCGAAGTGGAGAGTATCCCAAATGTCAGAAACATAAAGAGAAAACCTCTAAACAAGAAGCATCCATATCACCCTCATGGCAGGCATCATATAAGGATTGCCGCAATGAGGCTCGGAAGGATTCATATGACTGGTGATTCTGCCGACCCAAGTATGCCAAATTATGCTCACTCCAAATTGTCCAAAGAGCCCAATATCTCACCCAAGAGAGAAATAGTGAGTGTTGGGACAAGGACCGCATATATCTGCCAAAAAGCGAGAAATGTTTCCCAAATCTGTGACTCGGGAAACGGAGCCGAAGAAAATCTGAAATTCTCCTGAGGAGGATCCTGGAACAAGGACAGTTCCAAAGGAGATGAAGAATAGTCTCTGAGGGAGCCTGACATCTTAGACATGTGGAAGGTGCAATGTGACGTTTAGCAAGTATGACCCCCACTGACAATGTGCCTGTCAAACATCTCCAAAGAAAAAGTCTTTGTTTCAATGGCATTTTACACTTCCACAACGTCCGGAGATTCTTCCGCCACCATGAGAGGGGCTTTAGTAGATGGCTGCAATTTCCAATCCATAAGCCTGTCTGTGTCAGCCACGGGTGGAATAGGTAAAAAGGGATGCAATAAATCAGTAATTTTCTTCCATATCAACCTATGATGCATTCCCAATGCATAGGAAGCAGTGGCCCGGGGAAAGGATAAGACATATCCCCGATCATCTACCACATCATGTATGTACCTAATTCCTAATTTCATAAGATTGTATGCCCGAACAGGTTCCTGCAAAGCAAGTGGAGTGTCAAAGATGGCACTCCAATGAATACTTTCTTTCCTCATCGAGTTTGTCTCCAAGCAATTATCAGGAGCCCATTTGACCTTAGAGAGAACTTGTTTCCAGTGATGTATGAGGGCAGTAGAGAAAGGACAACCAGGTATCCTCCCTACAAATCTCCCAATCACAGCCTCCCAATGATCCGTAATCCAATGACCATAAGCATAAGTCCTCATGTTGACACACATGGATGCTAACATACAAGTCCATGGCTTTTGTTGACGGAAGAAAGTATGCAATATTGTAGCCTTCCTTGCAAGTACATGATATTTTATATTGAGGACATTAAGTCCACCATGCATCCTTGGGGAGCACACCATTTCCATCTTCATCAGTCTCAATGCTTTCACAGCAGTTTTTGCCGTCCATAATATCTCCATAGCTTGAGACATAAAATCTGAAATATCCCTGAAGGACCAATGCAGCAAGGGCAAATAGAACTGGACATAGGACATCACAATGGATTGTACTATTCTGAGCCTGACATGAAGAGGCCAAGTAGAAATCTTTCAGTATTCCAGTTTATGTTGAAGTCTTTGGAAAATCCATTTTAACTGCTGCTTTCTAGTGATATGCCATCCTATGGGATATCCCAAATGCCTGACAATATCTCTGGAATGCACCACCTGACCCGGCCAAAGAATAGAATGCCAGTCACATTGTTTCAGGGGGAGTAATTTAGATTTGTCAAAATTGACATGCAATCCCGCTGCCAACCCATATAAAGAAAGAGTGGCCATAAGCATGCGAAGTTCCTGAGGAGAATTCTGTGGCATGAAGAAGGAATCATCAGCATATGCTTGTGCCAAAAAAGATGTAGTCCCTGGGATTTTGAGACCAGTCATCTGTCCTGTGTTTGTAAGATGATCAAGATACATCAAAAGAGGATGGGTCGCAATGGCATAGAAGAGAGCACTGAGAGGACAGCCCTATCTAACTGATCGACCCAATATCCATGACCGAGACAGATGGCGCCCAAGAATGCACTAAGCAGTAGAGCCAGAATAAAGCTAGTAAACAGCATTTGCCATCTTGGGACCAAAGCCCAACTTTGTCATGATCTGAGAGATGAAATCCCATTGAACATATGCCTTAGCAATATCTACCTGCAATATAAGCACATCTTGATGCGAATACTTAGCATATTCAATTGCAGTCAAGGCATTGGATATATTGTCATGGATTTGTCTTCGCGGTACAAAACCATACTGATGAGGATGAAGTCCTGCATGCAGTATCCTTTGAAGCCTATGTGCAATCATTTTGGCAATAAGTTTGTAAAGTACAGGCATCAAAGTAATAGGCCTCCAATCTGATATATGATCACACAGATGTTTTTTGGGGACAAGCTTGACTATACCATGCTTCCAAGAGTGCGGCAACTGATTTTCTTGCCAGGTCACATTGATCATTCGCAAAAGGACCTCTTTCAAATCATCCCAAAAAGAAATATAAAATTCCACTGTAAGGCCATCCCAGCCAGGGGACTTGTATTTGCTGAGGTGGAACAACACATTATCAAGTTCTGTGTCAGTAAAAGGCCTCTCCAAGGTAAGAGCATCATCCATTTCAACTATTCCAGAAACATATTGAAGAAATTCAGTCCTGGCATCAGTCACTTGATTTAACCAGGAGCAGAAAACAATTTCTGGAAATAATTGTGGCATTCGTCTTGGAGATCAGAGAAAGAGTGAGTCCAAGAGCCATCCAGTTTCCTAACCCTCAGACATGAATTTTTATTTCGAGTAGCATGCAAGCCTTGGAAAAAGGATTTTGAAGAGCAGCCCTTATCCATGAGGGGCTTCATTCTTGCCCTAGTCTTGCCATTTGTGCAATTTCCTCTGATCATTAACAGTAAGTTTAAATTGTGCATGTGAAAGGGAATCCTTTTTTGAATCAGAGAGTGGCCTCGACTGAGAAAATTCAGTCAAATGTTGTGCTGTCCTTTTTGCCCATTTAACCTCATTCCTCCATTTTGTCATATGCCATTTGCCATACTCCCTAATTGCATTCTGAATACGAGAGACGAAGCTGTCCCAAGCATAATTCATGTCCTCCTGGGCATGAACTGGCAAAGGATGAATGGCAAATCTGATCATTTGCTGAAAGTTGTGATGTTGGAAATAAGCCCGATTAACATGCAATAATCTACTGGAGGGAAATGGCAAATCATCCAGAGGCATGCCAAGCTGCAAATTCATCCACAATGGAGCATGATCTGACAAGCCCAATGAGAAATCTATAAGGAGAGGAGGGCTAAAATCTGCAAATTGTTGTGGATAAAACAAATACCATCTGTCAAGCCTTGCCCAATTCGTAGTAAGTGCATTATGATGAAAAGTATATCCAGGGACTGACCCTTGGAGAAGTATCCATAAATCTTCAGCCTGCACAGAAAGAAGCATGTCATCCCATTTGTGCCTTTCCAATGATACGATATGAGATCGTGAAGTGGTATTATCTCTAGGCAGAGGGGAATTATTAAAATCCCCACAGATGAATGCATTGGATCTCCATGGATATCTGCATAAAGAATCCCACAAAGAAGCCCTCATGGCAGAGGTCTGGGAGGCATAGACTGATGCAAACTCAAAAATATCACCATTAACATTGCATTGTATTACTATCCATCTGCCACTATTGTCATTGAAGGCCAACTGAGGCTGCAACTCATGTCTAACCAGTATGCATACACCTGAATAGGTAGCAGTACCAGCATAATATATATCATAGCCGTGCAAAAAACCATGTTGTCCAGCCATGGAGTGTTGATTATGCTCTTGCAAACAAACAATATCTGGCTGCATTTTATGTACATAAATCCATAATAGCCTCCACTTTGAGACATTGCAGAGGCTATTAAGTGTAAAGCACTTAAGTGTTTGAAGCATGAAAAGGTATGTACAGCAGAGTGTGAGGATAAGAACCAGACATCAGAGAGGCTAGGCCTCTGCCTGCATAGGCTGCATGCCTTCATTGCCCATGAAAGACATAGCATTTTCCTCTTCTTCTGAATCACATATGGGGATGCCCTTCTTCAGTACGCCCACCCAATTTTGAAGGATAGGAGCAGAGGCTGAAGTAGAAGTTTGTCCTGGTGAGGGAGAAGAAGCATCCCATTGACGAGATTGAAGGGGGCGTTGCTTCAATACAACCACCTTCTTGGGTTGTTTAAAACCGTCCTGATCAATCCCCACAGTTTCCTTCATCTTCTCTTTCCCTTTATCTTTTCCTTTTCCTGCAAGTGCGGGCACCTGATTGACTGATTTTGCATTCTTTGCTCCATTTATATTTGCTGTCTTGACTTGCAAATTCTCATTCTTTTCCCGTGTCTGGGGTGGCAAGGCATTTGGGGGGGGTTGATGCAGAACCATTGGGCATTCAGAGGCTAGATGCCCAAACTTGTGACAGGCAAAACAAGCACCTGCAAACACACCCCACTTCAATTCAAAATACTTTTTGCCCAATTGCACTCCCTCAACTTCCATTGCAATAGAAGGAGGGGTAGGTAAGTCAGTGTCCCAGAGAATGCAGAACCTGTTACGGTTTCCCATGGGGGCCGTCGCGACTGCCTTTTAGGGCTTCTAGCCCTGCGTTGCCCTTGCCGCAGGCCTGCGACTTCCTCCATCGTCTACCTCCTGGACTGCGTGTCGACCCTGCAGCCCTCTTTGTGACCTTCTAGGGGTCCCCTTTGTGCGTGCAGGTTCCCTGTTTTTTTCTCCTCTTCTCATTGTCGATCTGCTCCTCCTACTCCTCTTCTCTTCCGCAACCTGGTGTGTGTGTGTGTGTAGCAGTTCCTTGGCTCTCTCGTTTCTCTCTCTCTCTCACTCTACACACACACACACTAAAACACACACAAACACACACACACACACACGCAAACACATAAGTGACCCCTTTAAGAGGTGGTTCACATGCACAGGTAAGACTGTGATTCCCAACACTGAAAGGTGTTCACACTTGACTTGACGTCTTGTGCGGGACTCGGACAAGGGACTGACACCAACTTGGGCATCCCTGCGCACCCAACCAATGGTTTGATAAGTGCCCAGCTGGCCCGTACAACATTATACATCTTGCAAAGAGGGTTTATAAAGACTTGTCCCCCAAGCACAACCGACAAGACCCTAACCTAGATGGCACCCGGCGACTTGTCCCTTGGACTACGGCGCACGACATGCTCAAAAAGGAGATTGTCTGTCCTAGAATGGAAGATAATGTCCACGTGGCACCCTAGGACAGGTGGTGCATGTGACACTTGACAAAGAGGGGGTCATCCCTCCAAGAAGGTCATATGAAGCAGGGTCACCAAGGTGTGGAATCTACCATTTGACCTTCACATACTCAGCTAACTTCACTTCTCTTACATTTGGATTTCATTTTCATCTCTTGCTATGATCTCAGGGATCCTATGGGCATCCTCCAATTTTAACGGATTGTGTATACTCTTGGCCACTTTGATCTCATAGGCCATTCAGGTCTTTTGTTGACAACAATTTTTTTCTCTCTTTGCCATTGGGGTCATTTAGCACGGTCACATACTTGACTGGATGTGTCATCAGTGATTATATTTCAAGGAGGTCTTCTTTATTCTTTTGTTGACTTTTGTAAGTTCTGTTTTACTTAGACACCTTTTCTAGAAAAAAGGAAAAATCAATGGGTCTCGTAGGGGTGGAGGTGGAAGAAGTTGAATTGGGGTGGAAGCATTTTTCTGGATGGAGGGTATGCTTTACATTTTTTCTGGGCTTTGCTAAGGTAAATTCTCAGAAATACTTGTCTGTTTTATATGTGACAGGTCATTTGGAACGCATGCTTTACTTCGCCGCCATCCTCCACCAAAACTGGACAATTTCAATTTTCTGTTGAAGGTTTGAGCAGAGCTGCTTGAATGGTGGTTTAGGATATTCGTATTTCAGTGGGGCTGTAAATTATGATAACTCATTTTTGCAGTGTTGCGAGGCTCAAGGATTACCTTTGAATACATCAAGTAACAAGGCAAGTTGGATTGGTAACTCAATGCGTTGAATGCTGTCTACAATTTTAGAGTTGTTGGAAGGGTTCTACTGGTAGGAGTGCTCTTTCTAATCCCATCACATCTTTTATTATTTCAGGCCCTTGCATCGTCCCTTGATCATATACAAAACAGCACTGATCCTACGGTTCAGGTTGGCACTGCCTTGCCCATATAGAATTTATGTGGCTTGTTTCCGCAAGTTTTTTCCTTGTGACTGGTTTCTATTTCTGTGCCTCCATACTTGGATTTGTATGTATTTAGGTTTAAATTAACATAAGGAAAAACGATGGATGAGTAATCACATCGGGCTCAGAGTGGAGGGTGTGCAGATATGCTTGTGGAGAAATTTCATGCTTTCTTTTCAAGGTACACTAACATTTGGAGTTGAAAGAGATAAAATCTTTAGGACAGAATGGGAGGTTCTTGGGAGCCTTAAAGCTTGGCAGTTCTGGAGGTCAAGATGTACACACCCCATTGAGGGTATAAAGATGTACAGACGCCATTGAGGGTATAAAGACTTTCCACTCCCAATGTCATTAGTGATATGAGCTGTTGTTTTTTTTTTTCCGAGAAAAGATCCTTTCATTAGTTATAAAAAACGCCCGTAGGGCTACAAAAGATCCTCTCCTGCTCACAAGAAAAACAGAGCAGAGAACAAAGCAGGGCAGCCAGGAAGACTCACCCTAGGTGCTGAAAAGTACAAGTATCAGTACAAAGAACTGAATGGCTATGTCATACAATAGGAGGGTGGAAAAGCCAAACAGGTGGCCTCTAGTGCCAGCGGGGGGACCCCGCGTGAAGGGTATAGAAGGGGCCGCTGCGCCAGATGGTGTGAAAGGCCTGGTGCCGCAAGATCGCCTCATCCGAGTCACCCCGAATGCGGTCGTACTGTCCCCGCAAGGTGTGGATCAACTCCTGCCAAATCCCCTGAAAAGTCTCTACTGGTGGCTCCAGTCTCCCCACAAAGGCCCTGAAACACCGGGCCTTCCAAGTGAACCAGATGGTGATGCTGCTGAGTAGCTCCCATCGTAGATCCCTCTCCTGTGTCCAGCTAGCGGACGAAAAATCCGGTGAAGGAACAAGGCGAGGCGGCACCCCACGTATACGTACCCTTTGGAGAGAGGGGGGCCAGAATACGCAGCATCCGCAGCCAAATCTGCTGCGCCTGAGGGCAGTCCCAAAGGCAATGTCGCTGTGTCTCCATAGGGTGGCCGCATCGGACGCAGGCCGCCGGAAGACTGCTGTAGACAAGCCAGGTGCCAACTGCTGAGCCCCTGTGGGCGACCAGCCCCCCACTGGAAAGTCGAGATCCTGCGGGCCTGTCGACTAGCCCAGAGCCGGGCCCAAAAATCCTCCAGAAACTCCTGTGAGAGTCCCTGTAGCCGCCGCTGCTCCGCTGCAGCTGGAGAGACCATCCTCCTCGCCGTCAAAATATGCCGTCCCAACCGAACAGTATACTGAAAAAAGGTAATCTCTGTGGCCTCAAGGGATGCATAAGGATCATGCCACTCGTACTCACCAGGGTCCCACTGTAGCCGGGCCAAGGGGCGCGCTGCATATGCCCATATGCGCCAATCCGGGAGCACATCTGTAGGGTCTGGGTCAATATGCCACTTCTGAGAAGCGGCGGCCACTACTCGTATCCTCTGAAAGGTGCACTCTGCAACCAAAGGCGACTCCACCTCCACTCGTTGAAGTCTGCCCTCATCCTGAATCTCATAGTAGAGGCACTTGCCATCCTCAGTGCAAGCTCTGACAGCAATCAGGATCTCCAACTGTGTAAAGGCTCCCATCCACCGTGGGGCCACTAGCTCGACAGGTGTGAACCACTCCTTTGTGAGTGACTCCGAATGTCATCCCTCATAATCAACCCCCCTCTGAAGTGACTCAGCCTCTCCACCTGGATCTCCTCTGGTAGAGTGTAGAAGGCCTGCCAGTCTCCAAAGCTGCGTGCTGGGCTTGCCGCCAAAGGTCCCCAGGCTAGACGAGGCCGAGAACCCAGCATATGACCCTGCTCTGTGCGAACCGCTAGGCTCCAGATGAGCGGCTGTCTGGCCCGCTCCTCAACACAAGAAGGAGGTCGCTGAGAGAGCCCCGGTCTCAGCAGCTCCCAAGCTCTTAGGATGCTTAAGGCAAATCTGTCCTCCCATCCTCTACTGATGCCTGTCCTCCTCATCTCTATGAAGATCCATCAAATCTCTGGTGCCCAAGTGCCCCCTGCTGGGGGAGCCCGAGCCTGCAGCCGTTGCAAGAGCTCCTCTTTCCAAGGCTTAGCGCTTGGAAGCAGCCCCCGAACAATAAGCTTCCCCAATAAGGCTCTACTCTGATCGACTGGATCTATAATGCCCAAGCCTCCCTGAGCCAGCGGAAGTGTAATAACTGCCCATGCAACCTTTGCCCGAGCTGGTTGACCGTCCCGCCCAGACCAAAGAAAGTTCCTGATCAGCCTCATTACCTGGCTGATGCAAGAGCTCGAGAAGATCCAACAAGACGTAATGTACCACATGGTCGCTAAGAGCACCTGATTTGCCACCACCACCCTCCCGGCCAAGGATAGTCGAGCTGTACTCGAATACAAAAGCTTCTTCCGAATGCTCAGAAGAAGCGGGGCAATCTGCTGCTCAGGTGACAAATCTAGTCCAATCTGGCATCCCAAATACCGCACTGCTGTGCCAGGAGGAATCCATCTAAAACCGGGGTCCGGGCTCCATGCCGGAGTGGGAGCGCTACCGATCCAAAAGGCCACTGTCTTGCCACATAGAGGGAACGAGAAGGCCAGCGCTGAATCAAGTGCCTCCTCCCCACGGGCTGGACGTATCACTACATGAACTCTCATGGGTGCTGGCTCGTGGGGGCTCTCTGCTCCAAAAAGCCGTGTGAAGGCGTAATCAAAAGCCTCCGAGCGCTGTCTAGTGCCGAGGCGACTCAGCCGACTACTGATAGATGATATCCGTGAAGCCCGAATCGGCATGGTAAGTCTCCTCTGCGGTGCTCGAGCAAGGTCGGTGCTCAGCGCCCTCCGGACTGCAGGTGTACGCCAGGGGACTGCCAGGGTCTCCCGGGGAGGTGAGGTGGGCAGGGGAGGAGGAGGGGGGGCGAGGGGGGTGGAGAGGGAGCCGCTGCCGAAACCGGAGCGGGGACGGGAGGAGGCGAAGGTGGAAGCGAGGCGGTGGGGGGGGCCGGGGGTGGGGGGGGGTGAAGGAGGGGGTGCTGGCATCTCCTGGTCCTCAGTCGTCGCAGGGGTCTCCTCCTGGAGGGGAGCAAAGCTGTTCCTCACGGGAACCCAGTGATGCTGAGACTGTGGTTGCTGCTGCAGCGGTCTCTGGGCGTGCTGTTGTGGCTGTCTCCCTCGACGGCGCCCCTGTCCAGGCTGCCACTCCAAGGTCTCTGTGGCCTGAGCAGGTGACCCGGAGGCTGCCTGCCGAGCCGCATCTGTGGGCGGGCCATCAGGGGCCTGCTGTTGCGGTGAGGGTCGGGGTCTCTTGCGAAGGCAGGCCTTGGCCAGATGACCGACCTGCCTGCAAATGAAGCACTGGTTCGGGAGCCCCGAGAACTCCACTCTCTGATCAATCCATCCCCCCCCTATCCTAGGTAGCTGAATGACCTTCGGAAGGGAGGAGATGTCAGACACCAAAACTCTGGCCGAAGGTAGCCCAGCTGCTCTGGCCACCACTGAAGCTGCTGTGGGGCCAGTCTCTAGTACCGAACCCACCAATGCTCCTAGCCTGGAGAGGAGCGGAAGATACTCCCGGCGGAGTCCAGGGAAGCAAACTGTAACATGGAAAAGGCGCTCTCCTTGCTCGGCCGCTGCTGGGTCAAAGCCATGCTGCCAAGGTTTGAAGAAAGCCCGAGCACCCCTGATGTCAAGGGGACCTATGGCTAGGACCTTGGCCACGCTCTGGGCGGTCTCGAACTCGATTTGGTAATGTCCACGGCCCAGTAGCTGAACGTCCAGGATCTTGTCCACATCTGCAAGAAGGCAAGCATGGAGAAGATCCTGGATCTCCCCTCTACTGGGGCGAGTGCCGACTATACGTTAGATTGTGGAATGAGCCTGGAGGCGTTCCACCTCTATTGTGAGGCTCGCTTCCTGTTCTGGCGAAAGAGAGAGCGTGATGGGGGTGTCCTCAGGGGCGGGCGAGGGGGCTGCAGGGGAGTCCCTCTGAGGTGGGGCGGGAGGAGCCTCCATCAGAGTCTGAAGCTGTGTCGAAGGCGGAGCGAATGCGGAGAGCCTGCTGGAACCGAGCTGCACACAAAGAACGGAGGGGGAAGGCGGAAGGCAAAAAAAAGTGAAGAAAACCCCAGGGAGAACGAAAAATCAGAAAAGGAAAAGAGGCGGGGGGAAGGCGGCGAGGACAAAAACCCTAGGGGTAGGCGGTTGCAGCGCGAAGAAGGGGGGGCGGGGGGAAGAAGAGGCGACGACGGCTGAAGGGGGGGGCGGGGCGTTGGAGACAGACAAGGGGCGAAGAAGAGGAGCTGGAGCAGGGGGCGGCTGCGCAGCAGCGTTGGGGCGCGCAGAACAGCCAGGCGGGGGAGGGGGGGGGGGCAAATGTGATGGCAGGCGGGGGAGGGGGGAGCAGCGCGGTGGCGGAAAAAAAGGGGGGGGGGGGATCGTGCAGTCAGCGCGAGCAGGGGGGGCGAGCGAGAGCTTCAGCGAGCGAAGAGACCAAAAAAAAAGTTTGGTTTTATGAGCTGTTGTTCTATTCATCCATATCAAGACAGAGGGTTGCAAAATCACCAAAGACAATTTGCAATGGGATAGAGGGTTTGCTGCAGATGAGGATACTAAGCGTCTACTAAAGGCCCAATGGGCCTATGAGACCAAAGTGATACAATAATGTCCATGACATATCTCATCATGGAGCATATAATAAAATAGAACAAATCAAAGCTATCTTACTGGAGTGATACAAAACTGTCCAAGGAAATCTCATCATGGAATACAAGGAACATGATACATGAGAGGAATATCAAGGCTGAATAGATGGTATAAAACTCTCCCTCAGCTATGTCACGTGGAAAGGTAGCTCGATGGCGATGGAGCATGACTTGGATTTGGAGCTGATGAGGGGATCATGGCTGATGCCTAGGGGGCCGGGGATGCCGGGGTTGGAATGCATATGCCCGGTCTGAGGTAACTCCTCTTGAGCGAAGTGGGTCCAAGGAATACATTGTATGGGTGTCCTCCTGAGTCTTGAAGAAGCTATTGATGGTTGGATGGCGAGGGAGGGGTTGGGGTGGCTAGGACCGAAGCTCTTTTAAGAAAGTGTCCCTGTGTCTCTATGGGGCACGAACAGGAAGAGCCCTAGATAGCGTTGGTTTGGGAAGTCAATGATCCTAGAAAATGGGCCAAATCCCTCGTGGAATAGACAATGAAACCTCCTGCGGATCTCATAGTATACTGGGCAACGACATATGTAATGCTCCTCTGTCTCAACCTCTCGGTAGATTTTATCCTTACTGGGTTTACGAATGAGCTCCTTGGCTCTAAAGACATGCTCAGCACTCCTTGGCTCCACTTGGAGGCGGTGGGATGAAACCCGTATTTGGCCAATCGCAATCCGCATGGCATGGGACATTTGAACACTCAGGTAGCTTAGCAGCTGGATGAACTCATCCTCAATGAGCCTGAGGAAGTGATCTCTGTAGAAGTGCATCTTCGGTGGGAGCTCCAAAGGTGTGGTCCATGTGTAATGAGTGTAGAGGTTGAGAAGATCTAATCAGGTAATCCGGTTGGTGTCGGAGAGAGAGAGAAGAAGAAGATATGTATTAATGTCTTGCAAAAGACCCAGCGGGTCTATGAGACAAAAGGTGTACAATGTGTCCATGGAATCTCATCGTGGAAAAGAAAGACAACATAACAAAAAGAAAACTAACACTAATCCCTAGGTAAATGTAGGTATGTATGGATTAGCATTGTCATTCTCATCATGGAGGATCACCATCCCCATCATCGTGGATACAAAGTGGGTGTAGAGGATATGGGGGTGAGAGTGTGGAGAGGGAGCTATGCGTCCATGTGTGGTAGGGGTCAATAAAGGATGTCAAAAAAAGCTAACGCTAATCCCTAGGTAAATGTAGATATGTATGGATCATCATCGTCATCTGCATCATGGAGAATCACCATCCTTGGATACAAAGTTGGTGTAGACAAGGGGTCTGAGTGTGGAGAGAGAGAGAGAGAGAACTGGTCTCAAAATTATTCTCTGGCTGGTCATTCTTGTGCACACTTTAATAGGCCATTGCATACTGAGTCTTGTGTGGGCATCTCTTTGACCCTCTATTGGCCAGTTTATTGTGCCTTTATGAATAGGGCCCACATTGGGCTGCATCTCTCTTTGAAATTGGAACCCTAGTCTGTCCCTACAGAGATGACACGTGTGTTCTGGTATTTAAGTGCACATATTTAGATGGTCCCTATATACGAGTCCAGGTGGCCATGAGATCATGCGTGAGATCATCGCCACTAGGGGCCTCTCTATCGGCTTCCACCCATCATATACCTCCTTTGTATCTGTCTCGGCCGGCTCTCTCCTTTGTCTCCTCATGTGGTATAAGCTAGGACCCTAGATGGGGGCACCATACAGTAGTGCACGTGTAACTAGAGTATCAAATAACCAAAGCTTCGTCCTCGGATCTTGAAACTGTATCTGTGAGCATTGCCTCTCTAGCGAGCCAAGGGCTGCATATCCCCTCATCAATCTAGCGTCGGCCGCCTTCCGCATCGAGAACTGAGGTCCAGAGAAAGTGATCCCAAGGTATACATATGAGGTAACATACTGCACAGGCTCTCCACTGTATGTAAACTGTACTGCAGATCTACTTATCCACTGTAAGGAGGTGTTGAAGATCACGACCTTGGCCTTTCCAAGGTTCACAGTAAGGTACCGGTCCTCGCAAAAGGCCGTAATGCATCCAAATGCCTCTGCAGCCCTTCTGGTGAATCAGAAATAAGAACAATATCAACTGCATACAAGAGGATCGGTATCATGACTCCTGCCAAATGTGCTCCTGGTCCTCGCTGTCTGTCTATGTAATCCGAGATCTCGTCAATGTATAGACCAATAGAGTAGGAGACAAGGGGCAGCCCTGCTTCACCCCGATAGTGCTGTGTATAATCTCTGAGTCACCTCCTGGAGCCCGTACTCTGCCTGTGACTGACTCAAAGTGTAATGATCCCCCACAGCATCTCTGCTGGCACTCCCATATCCTGTAGTCTCCTCATCAGTCTGGCCGGTCGGACAGTATCAAAAGCTTTGAGGAAATCCACAAAGTAGCAGTATATCCATTGCCCGTGAGCTCTCCCCTCCTCAATGATCCCCCGTAGTGTAAAGATATGATCTAGTGTGGAGTGCCCTCTCCTGAAGCCTGCCTGCCCCGGTGCTCCGAGTCTCTGCTCCTTGGACCATCTACTAAGCTGATGCTCTAAAATCGAACCATAAATCTTGGCCAAGGTGTGACCAATCATGATAGTCCTATAGTTGTTGGGGTCCATGCGGTTACCTACTTTCAAGATAGGTACAATAGTATTTGATGACCACAGAGAGAGAGAGAGAGAGAGAGAGAGAGAGAGAGAGAGAGAGAGAGAGAAATGAAATGATAAATTAACATCTTCAAAAGGCCAAAATGACCTATGAGACCAAAAAGGTTACAACAATTGGTGGATCTGATACAATGTCTGTGTACGAAAAGCTAAAACAACTAAACAACTAACTGAAGCTGAAACAACTACTATGGGGAATGGATAACATCTGGGAAGGAAAACCCCAGCAACAAAGGTAAGCATTATACACATCACCATCCAAAGATGTCTCTCATCGGTCGATGGCGGATATCCTCAATGTCCTCCATGGTGAGTACTCTGATTGGATGTCTCCCATGCCGTTCTAGTATGGTCCTGATCCTCTGTTGTAGTCTCCGCCGGTGTCGAGATGGGCCTCTCATCTTGGGGCGCCTGGACCGCCCCAGCTCTATAGCCCGATCAATCAGTGTACCTTTGGTGCGGCTATACTCTGGGGCTAGCTGCAATGCCTGCTGGCCTGAGTGCTCAATCTCTGGTCGAAAGAAGTCTGTAATCTGCCTCTGTAGGTGTCTCTCCCTCTCTGATCCCCTATCTCTCAAGAGACCCTCTCTATGTCTACGTAGCTCCAGCAAGTATAATCCGAGGCATCTCTGATCCTGGTATCTCATGACTTTGGAAAGTGGTCCGAAACCCTCTCTGAACAGGGAGTGAAAACGGCCTCGTATCTCATAATATATTGGACAGTAACATCTGTAATGTAACTGTGTCTCTGGCTCTATCTGGCACAACTGACAAATCTTGGCCTTAGCTGGTACTCCTTTGAATCTGCCAGTCTCAATTTGTAGCTGGTGTGAGGATGTGCGCATCTGACCAATAGCACACCGTACCCCATGAGAAAGATGAGTATCCATGTAGCTGGGTCTAATCACAAACCCATCCTCCGTGAGCTGGAGAAGATGATCTCTATAGAAAGCCATCTTTGTACCAAGCTCGTGTGTCGGCTGTATCCATGTCCCACTAGTGTCCAGTTGTGTCAAGTCCTACCTGATAAGTGTGGTAATCTCTGCCCGTGTGAGAGAGAGGGAGGGTGCATCTAGGGAGTAGTGAAATGGAGGTAGCCTGTCCATACTAAAGCCATGCAGCTGGAACCAAGCTGTCATCTGGGCATACCAACATGATCCGTCTCCCTGTGATGCCAACTGTCGTGAAGACCTCAAGGCTAAGCGAGCATATCTGTCTCTAGGGAGAGCCCAAGTGCTATGTATAAATTTATAAAGGAGACTGATCGAGTGAGTGCCTCTATTACCAATGGGGGGGCAGCCATCTCTGCACGGATAATATTATGTGGTACGGAGGCCTTGGCCCTAATCATCCGGGAAATCATAGAAACCAAGGGCCTCTCCATACATCTCCATCCATCAGTGCTACGAGCTTGGCTGTGGTGATCCACTGAGGGTCCCATATCTCCACTCCCTACAGCATGGCTGAAGTGACCAAAGTGTCAAAGAGCCAGAGCTTTGTTTGAGGTTCCTGAAACTAAACTTGCGAACACATCCTCTCTAGTCTCCCCAATGCTGCATAAGCTCTGGTCAATCTGGTCTCCGCTGCTCTCAAGGAAAATAGTGGGCCACTAAAAACCACACCAAGGGAAGTATATGCATCTGTATACTCCACTGTCTCCTGACCATATGTAAAGGTGGGTGGTGACCTCCTTACCCAATGCTGTGGTGTTAAACACCATCAACTTGGTTTTACCAAGGTTAACAGACAATCCACTGTCCTGTGCAAACGTGTGCAATGCATCCAAATGACGCTGCATCCCCTCTGGAGAATCTGAGATCAACACAATATCATCAGCATACGATAACAGCGGAATCCATGTCCCTGCTAGCTGTGCTCCTCTGTCACCCTCTTGCTCTACATAGTCCGAAACCTCATCCACATACATCCCAAATAAGGTGGGAGAAAGGGGGCAGCCCTGTTTCACCCCAATAGTGGAGTGAACCATCTCAGATATACCTTGAGTAGTACGTACCTGCCCCACAACTGTCCTGTATAAAGCCATGATTCCCCAAATCAGCTCTGTGGGCACTCCCATCTCCTGTAGTCTGCGCATCAGTCTGGCTCTGTACTGTACTGTTTCAAAAGCTTTGCGGAAATCCACAAAGCAACAATAAATCCTCTTGCCATATGATCTGCCCTCTTTAATAATAGCTGTGAGTGTCAAGATATGGTCAAGAGTGGAGAAACCTCTCCCGTATCTTGCCTGCCCTGATGCACGTATGCCCTCTCTCTTTGCCCATCTACTCAACTCCTGCTCAAGAATAGATGCATATAATCTAGGCAATGTGTGACCAATAATGATGGTACGATAATTCCCAGGAAGCATGGGATCCCCTGACTTGAAGATAGGCACAATTGTGGACATATTCCAAGTCTCAGGAAAACCCTCACACATGGCTCGGTTAAACATCATAGCAATAAGCATATCTCTGGCATGAATAAAGTGCTTTGCTACCAAACCATCATGATCATATGCTCTCCGAGTCCTCATCTTGTCAATAGGTTTCCTAACCATCTCAGCAGGCAGCAGTAAAGAAAGCACATGTCTCTCGGCATGGCTCCGATGGGTCTGGCAGGGGTGGCTATCCTGGTGCTGTGTACAGGGATGCTGCATACTCACCCCAAATCTCTGTGGAGGTAATGGCTGGTGATGGAGAATGCTCATGGAATAGTCTCCATGCCTTGCCTGAGTCCCTGACTCATAAATAATTGATACAAATCCCTCTTTAACTGAGCAAGATGAGCCCTCTTCTTCCGTCGCACTGGGCGTCGGAAGGTAATCTGTGACTGTCTGTGAGTGGTAACACCCATGAGCACCTTTCTCTGTAATCTGATCCTCATCCTTTGCACTACTCATCATACCAGCTGTTCTGGGGCATGTTCCCAGATCGTCTTCGTGTAGGCTGACTATGGGGATATGCCTCTGATGTTGCAGCATGAAGCATCTCTATCAATATCTGAGTGAGCTCATCTAATGGCTGTCCCGGCTCCTCGGCACATAAGCGTCTCTATATCTCATCCGTGTACACGGTGTCAGTCTCCCTCGTAAAGGTATAACGAGTGTGTGTGGAGACCTGTCCCAATGGAGCTGTGCTGAACTGAAATGTGAAAGTGAAGGACAAGATAGCATGATCCACTTCTACTCCAACCAACCTAGTGCCTACCATAAAATCCTGAAAAGAGGGAATGAGACTGGGCTGAGCCATAACATAGTCCACTGTAGTAGCACCATGCCGATGCGGAAAGCAAGTGAAACCGCCCGCTGTCGGGAATCTCTGTAGGCCATTCAGGATGGCCAATCCATGTGCAGTCCCCATGTCTATCAAATACCGCCCATACTCAGTGTGTTCCTCATCTTGTGAGAGTCTAGATAGGCCCATATCCCTAACATCAAGCTCCCTCAACATCTCCTCTGAGGTATCATAAAATACTATCTGGTTATGGGTGGTCCTGGCATTGAAGTCCCCTAGGAGAATGATGTCACCGTCCCTGGAGAACTCCCAAATGTCATCATCCAAAATAGAGAAGGGAGACTGCCCTCTCGGTGATGCATACAGTGATGTACTAGGAGCAAAATAGCATATAGCAATGCAGAGATATCTGCCCGTCTCTGCCCTCAGTCTAACCCACGTGTACCTCGCCTACTCATCTTTGCAGACTATATGTATCAGTGGTTGTAGCTCCTCTCTAAACAATACTGCCACTTCTCCTGAGCCCCGTCCTCTATGCTCTGAACGAGTCTCCTGTCTACAAGCTGTCTCCCATCGGTATCCACTAACATGTGGCATGGACTGTCTAGGAGCCTGATGCGTCTTAGAGTAGAAGATGATGTCCCTCCCAGTGAAACTATCCTCAAAAGCCCCTACATCAAGGCGTAGAGTTCCATTACAATTCCAAGTAGAAACTTTGAGTGTAGTCCCATAGGTCTCGTGCCGTCATGAAGAGCGCCTCTCCATAATCACCACTCTACCATCTCTATAAAAGGCCACTTTCCCTTTCTCTCGGGCTACCCTTATCTCGGGCATAACTTCTTTCATGTGGGCAAGCTATGAGAGTGTGAGGTCATCTCCAAGAAATATTCCTGTCTTCTTGAGTGTAGGATGTCTCTTCAAGAAGTCCTTCTTCGCTTCCATGGAGGGGAAACGAATGATAAGTGCCCTCTCCTTAGAAGATTCGCCACTACCTTCTCTCTTCTTTCCCACTCTCCATGCCTTTGTGTGCGTGGCTTCAATGCCCATCATAGAGAAGAGCTCCTTGGTTTCCCCTTCCGCATCATCACGGTCTTTTAGACCGGACACTTGTACATGTAAGGCCCGGGTCTTCCTCCTTTGCTCCTCTTCAAGGGTCATGTTGATGATGGTGGGAGTGGGGATAGGTGGCGATTCTTTACCTTTCCCTTTCTTGGCGACCTTGATCCATTTCTCCGCCTCGTCCATCTTCTTTTGTGTCTCTGTGATCACCTCCACCCATGAGAGAGAGAGAGAGAGAGAGAGAGAGAGATGTGATACCAAACAAGAGAAAAGATTGCACAACTCAAATGATGCTCAATGTTATCAGGACCACCCAAGTACATGCTTCTATAGGCATCGAGTCTTATCTTCTGACCAAAACCAAATAAGGGATATTCACATCCAAACAGGGTGTTCACACCAACGCACTCCGAAATACCCACAAACCCTTCTTCAGAGTGATGGAGGTGCTGCCTGACAAACCTTCATTAGTCACAGTGTTATGGACTCTAAACTGCAATCATGTGATACAAAAGAACATAGTGATGCCAACACCAGAACTCTCATGTGGAGCTTGATATAGGAGCTTGATCACTAGATGATAGCCTACATTAGTCTATCTTATAAAAGAAAACACACAAAATATTTAATTCAGATTTATGGGTTCTTCCTGAAAAAGAACCCATGATGGTAGGAATTAGAAAGACAATTTTGGAAGTTTAAAAACTTCCCCTCAAATGCATGTCGGTTGGAACCAAAGGAGGCGTTTGCATTTCAGTTGCAGCTTCCCTCTTGCCTCATGTTGTTGGATCTGGTGCTATTATACCTGATACGGCTCAGTGGATTATGATCATGCATGAGGGTTGGAAGTTAGGCATCCTGAATATCTATGCACCTAACTTGAGAGGTGAAAGGGTGGCCTTTTGGGACACCATCACAGGGCTCCTTCCCCAGGTTGATCATCGGATAGTTGGAGGAGATTTCAATATGGTTGAGCTGCCAACCTGGGTCAGAATCCAGGGATCTTTGAGGGCCGCAGAGAGAAACTGTGGCCAGTTTATGAAATAGTGGGATCTTGGTTTAGTCTTCAGTTCCACTCATGTGGGACCTTGTTGGCAACACAAGGCACCTGATTGGTTGAGATCTCCACATAGTTTGGTTTGAAATCTCCCTTTTGTATATTTTTTCATACTTAATAAAAGTCTCTTCTCTGGGAAAAAAAGAGAAAAAGAGAAGTCTCTTTGGAAGATGTTTGTATACACTGTCTGTTTGTCTGCTGCAGCCTACAACCATTAATGCAAGGGAGAGAAGGTCAATTGCTGTTCCACCTTTTTCCTACACCAAAACACAAGCATCTGATGCTCACTTGGTGGAAAACGCAACTCCTATAGGGGCAGTCCATCAAAACACAAGCATAATCAGCATGTGGAGAAAAACGCAGTTCTGCAGCTATGAAGCAAATCGCCAGCCTGTAGAAGCATAAAAGCACATAACAAAGCTGTCCAGCACATGCTACAACAGAGGGCTAGCATTCAGCCCAGGACACCAGCCTTCTGCAAGTCATATGGTCACTATTTTCAGGGTTTAACAGACCACAAGCCCTAGGGCAAGTGATTGGAGAAAAACGCAGGCAACATTGAAGCTTGTGGATCTGAAAAAATTTGGGGCTTTTCTGAAATATGGAGAAAATCATCAAATTGAAGCCTCTGCGTCAGCAAAAATTTGGGGCTTCTCCTACATCAAAATTGGAGCTTTTGCAGTGCCCTGGAAAATCAAAGCATCTGCATTAGGGCATCATTGCCCTCCACAACAAAATCTACATCACGTATGCAAGCAGGTTGAGTGATGGCTGAACTGATCAGAAAGCACAGCTCAGATGAGAAAACGCATAGGGGACAGATCGGACGTGAAAACACACATTTTCATAAAGAAAACACAGCATTAGAGTGATGATGGCGGCAGTTCTGATGAGAAACACACAATTTAGGAAAAAATCAGAGTCTCTCAGCTCTGTATGCAAGCAAGCTAGAGATGGGTGCACTGATCAGAAAATGCATAGCTCAAATGGGAAAACGCATAGGGGGCAGATCTGACAAGAAGAGGCACAGATTCAGAAAGGAAACACGGCATTGAGAGTGATGATGGCAGCCCTTATTTGGTTTTGGTCAAAGTATAAGCCTTGAGGCCTATAAAAGCATGTACTTGGTTGGCTCTTTTTACACTGAGCATTATTTGAGTTTTGCAATCCCGCCGAGCTTTTGAGGCATCCAGACAGCTGGCTGAGGCTGGACACACTGGATCTTGGAATGCACAGATGCTACAGTGGTTCTCACATCATGGGATAGACATTGAGCGGTTGCCACCTTTTCAGTATGATCAGTCTGCTCCACGGGGTTACCTCTCTCTCAATGAGAGGAACAGAGTGATGAGACAGGACATATGGCAGCACTACATACAGGAGACATGGACAGCACCAGAGAGCCCACTACCACCGAAGATGTTGTATTACAGAGACCACTTTATGAGCATCTCAGGGGATGGGTTTATACATCGACCACGGTACATGGATGTATACATGCCACACAGCTCTCGCGTTGCTATTGGACAGCTACGAGTCTCATCACATCAGCTAGAGATAGAGGCTGGGAGAGCGGCACGGGTTCCCAGAGCTGAGCGGATATGCAGATTGTGCCGTGAGGAGGTGGAGACTGAGGATCACTTTGTATGTAGATGTAGAGCCCACCAGGGGGCCAGAGATAGATATGTAGGATTGTTTGAGGAGCACTCTTCACTACATCAGTTGATGGAGGCCTCGGACCAGCGACAGCTTGGCAGACTACTACTAGAGCTTCATAGTTCTCGAGAGAGACTCCTCCAGACACCCGCTCCCACTAGGGGTGGGAGACAGTCCCAGCTCACAGATTTCTTCCAGAGAGCTATGCCAGTGCCAGTTGATGTACCACGTGGGGTGACCGCACAGAGAGCAGAGGAATTGAGAGCTAGGAGGAGACCTAGACAGACTGGACATAGAGCACCCCGACTCCGTCACCGAGAGATAGCAGCTATCCGAATGAGACCAGATGGAGACATAGGAGAGGCTAGCTCGCTTTCATTCAGACTCAGGGTACATGTTCATGCCATTCACAGCCTCAGCATCGGCGATGTATGATATCTTATATCCCTCTTATGGCACTGGATGGAGTTAGACATAGATCTGCATAGC
Organism: Cibotium barometz; assembly: GCF_041138505.1. NCBI lineage: Eukaryota > Viridiplantae > Streptophyta > Polypodiopsida > Cyatheales > Cibotiaceae > Cibotium > Cibotium barometz. Next base: position 29,676,924 of record NC_141055.1, on the reverse strand, counting down.
ATGCTTGTACTACCCCTTCAGCATATAGAGATGCATCTTGCCTTAGCACTCCATCCACATCCCCACCCCCCTTATATTGTTTGTATATGGGCTCCACCGATCCATGATGATTCACAGTTGTATCCAGACACATGCACACTTTTTCTTTTGTTTCTTTTCTTCCGATGACCGGAAAAACACAATTGTATTATTTTTTTGTCTCATAGGCCGACTTTGGCCTCTCGTAGACGTTAATATATCTTTCTTTCTTTCTTTGTTTCTCTCTCTCCCTCTTACTCTCTCTCTCTCTCTCTCTCTCTCTCTCTCTCTCTCTCTTCGTGCATCAATTAGTCACGGTTTGAATCTCCATCTCTATCTTTGCACATGCTCCATCCCGGCACCATGAATGCTAGCATGATATCAAAGCCACCTTAGCTATGCTCCGTACGCCTTCAATGCTGCAGTTTTCTTCTTGAACTGTGTGTTTCTCATTAGAGTTGCGCAAAGAGGGTGTTCACAGAAACTCACTCCGAAATAGAGGCAATCTGCAGTTTGCAGAGCACCTTCTTCCTTGCTTCTGTAAGCTGTTACTAGTGCTTGGAGCAGGATGATAGCCTTCTTGAGGCAGAGGCTTCTGAGGTCAGAGGAAGAGGCAAACAGACAGCCCTTTATGTCAAATGATCTTATTTGAGATGACCTTGGTCGTACCCTACGTGCTTGTGGCTAGAGGCACTATCTATACTTGGGGTTCTATTGCCTGGTTTGCTCAATCTAGAGCACGGATTTTCTTTGAGGGCGGGACCATGATACTGCCATTATGATTGATAGAGGACTGGCTCAGAATTGCACACTAAAGGATATTCCTTGGTCACACTGCACACCACCATCGGAGAGGCTTGACACCGCTTGGGAGATTATCGCGCTAGGTTCACAACTTGGCAGATCTGGAAAGCCGGATACACAGAATTCAGATTTATGACACCTATAGCATCTGAACTATTTGAGAAGATATCATGGTTAATTGGGCTTATATACAAGGGTCGTCCAGATCATTGCAAGCAAAGCGCATTATATTCATCAGACCGTGGGATCACCCATGCAATCTTCTTCTCTCATCAACTCCCACTGCACTTTCTTGGCATCACGACACTCCTAACTGGCTTTAAATTTCTTACACTCTATGATGAGGATCTCCGGCTTCAAGCTGTGATTTTGTATTTGTTCTTTCTTACTTAATAGAAGTCCCTTTTTTGGAAAAAAAGTAAAATTAAAATCTACAAAATCTATGGTAATATGTTTACAAAAACAAAAATACACATACACATATTAATTGTGTGTCTACAAGAAAGTGTGTATGCAGTTTTGTTACCAATTAATGGAATCAGCAGATTTCAAAGCTTTGAAATCAATTTTCTGAAACAAAACAACACCTGCACATTGCAATCGGAGATTACACACTGGTGAACTCAATTCAGTAACTGCAGATTTCTAGTTTTCTATGTACCCTATAGTGCCATGGTGACCACTCTTCATGTCTATCTTCAAATGAAGTTGAGATAACTTAATCCGTGGCATTGGAAACTTACTCTTGACTATTATCATTTTTAAGGTTTCCTAATCTACACACAATCTACGTAATTGTTAACAAAGAGATATTGGGCTGCAAAAGAGAAGCGGCTCAACCAAATATGGTCACTCTCTTTTCCAATATTTGTCCATCATGTTGTTCCGGCATAAAACTTATATTGCAGTGTGGCTTGTGTCTATCTACACTTTGAGTTTGGTATGGACCTGGCTTGCCGAGAAGGACTACATAAAAGATTGGGTCCCTAACATGCAAACCTCATCAAATTAGTGGCTCACACCATTAGCACACTAGAAATGCCCAAGTCACATCTTTCTTTTCTTTTCCGGGAGAAGATCCTTCAATTAGTTAAAGAAAAGACAGCCACAAAGGGCTAGATACAACCACAGAGGACTAAATACAAACTCGCCTCATTTAAGGGTGCCATCAACCAAAGAAAGAGGGTGATCTTTCTTGGCTGAAAGCTGTCCCACAGTCTCCTCCTGAAATCTGAAAGGAAACGCTGTGAGAGGCCATGAGAGTGCCAATGTGTTGTTGCTGCTGGTGTGCCATCTATCTCAGGCATATGGATCTTGCAGCCTAGCCGCGCTGTATATGCAAAGAAGGGGGCATCTAGAGTCTCCTCTCGATCCGCTGGATCATGCCAAGTCCACTCTCCCGGGTCTCACTGAAGGCGTGTGAGAGGTCGGCACTCCCATATCCATAGCCGCCATAATGTCTCCCTGGCCTCCTTGGTCGGTGCTGGATCAATATGCCATTCCCGTGTCTGAAAGCCAATCACCCTCACTCTTTGCAAGGTGCAGCCACTAAAATCCTCCAAGGGAAGCTCAGATCTTTCTAGTCTGCCATGGGATCCAATAGAGAAAGTGCGCAGACGACTGTCCTCATTTGTTCCGTGGACCGCCACAAGGATATCGTGTCTGGTAAACACCCTTAGCCACACTTGGAGGGGGGGTTGGGTCTGGGGGGGGGCCACTTCTCGAGGATAGCTGTGTCGATGTCGATGCTGATCCTATCTCTACCGCCGATCCTTGTCAGGCCTCTTTGTGGGCGATCCAATCTCCAAGAGACCGGGCTAGTCCCATGCTCAAGGCGCCCGAAGAAACATGTGGTCGGGCCCCTATCATGTGGCCACTTGGTAAAGGGATCAGGGGGTTCTAGACCAAAGGCTATCGAAGCCGCTTCTCTGAGGCAATTGAAGCTATTTGTCTGAGGGCAGGCCTAAGATGATCTTAAGCACGAAGTAAACTGGCTGCAAATATATCCTTAGAAGCCGGGCTAAAGCCACGAGCTCGCATTTCTGTGAAGATCCATCTGGTACGTTGCGGCCAAAGGTCCCCAAGACTCGGAGTGCGGGCTGAAATCCGGGCCAATAGGGCTCATCACCAGGAAGGAGGCCTCTAACAATTAGCTTGCCTAGCAAGGCGCGGCTCTGAATAGCCGGGTTGATGAGGCTTAGCCCCCCTCTGCGACGTTGCTGAATAATCACTCTCCATGCCACCTTGGCCCTGGCTGGCCTCCCATCACTGCTGGCCCATAAGAAGTTCCTTATCAATCGCTGTACCTGGCCAATACATGCTTGAGAAAAGGCCCATCACGAATTGATGTACCACATGGTGGCAAGAAGTACTTGGTTCGCCACCACCACCTTGCCTGCTAGGGAGAGCCTCGCTGAGCTCCAACATAGAAGCTTCTTCCGAATACTCAAAAGAATCGGGGTGAGTTGCTGCTCGAGAGAGATATCAATGCCAACCTAGCAACCGAGATATTGAACAAGAGTGCCCCTCGAGATCCACTGGAAATCCTCAAAACTGGTCGCCAAGCCGGGTGCTGAGCCTACCCGAAAACCACACAACTTGTGCCAATTGTTCTGTGTTCTTGATGTGCGGCGGAAAATCGCGATCGCCTCCGCAATTCTCCTTAGATTCCCCACATCTCCTGCAAGGAAAGTTGCTGTGTTATCTGCAAACATTGAGTCGAGCAGCTCCTCCTGTGTGCGGAGGGGAAGACGCAATCCCTGAAGCCCGGTCTCTTGGGCGGAGAGAAAACTACTCATGGCCCTCGACGACGAATAGAAAGAGGCAAGGTGCCAAAGGACAACCCTGTCTAACCGAGCGGGAGAGGGGGAATCAGTCTCCACTCACTCCCTGAATGAGAACGTGGTTGTGTGAGGCTGAGTAAAGCCCTGAGACTCCACGAATCCACTCCATGGGAAATCCTATCTGGCTCATAGTGCCCTCCAGAAAGCTCCAATCCACCCTATTATAAGTTTTCTCAAAGTCTAGGAGTAGCACAATGAGGTCTTGTTGTCGCATCGTGGCCGAAGCTGTCACCTCCTAGAAGGTAATGATGTCGATCCTAAACAAAGCTGGTCTAAGTGTCGTGGATCAAGTCTGGGAGAGAAGGCTGAAATCTCCTGTTGATGGCCTTGGCCAAGATCTTATAGGCTGTCCCTAGAAGAGTGATGGGTCTCCACTGTTGGATCTCCAATTTGTCACCACCCTCCTTGGGAATCAAGTGAATGAAGCTCTCTGAGAGCCTCTCGGGCATGGCACATGTGATCATAATCTCATTGAAGGTAGCTTGAAGGTTACCTTCCATGAGGTCCCAATGGCGAAGAAAGGAGGAGACTAGAAGTCTGTCCGCCCCCGGCATTTGTCCCTGGGAAGTGCCATCAATGCCTCCGCGAACTCCTTAGCAGCAAACGGTGTCAATAAAAATGACCGAAGAGAAAGGGGAACCACCTCCCTCGTATGCCGCCAGACCCTCTCGTGTGCGTCCACCACTTGTGGAGATGCTGGGGCACCAGTGAGGAGGGATCGAAGAAAGTCCGTGGCGATGGCTCTCACCTAGGGGGGGGGTTTGAAATAGTAGCTCCATCCTGGCCACGCAACCTGTGAATACTGTCTCTCCTCCTATGAGGCCGAGCTATCTCAAAGAAATCTTCTATGACTCTCGTCGCCTGCTTGAGTCCAGAAAGAGGCCTTGGCATGATACGTGTACTGGCAAGGTGACTCTCGATCCATTGGCTATTTGGGGACCTCTCTTGAAGCCGTTGTAAGGAGGAAAGACTCCTTGTCAGACTCCTCTCTTGCTCCCAGAAACCCTCTAATCGGCTCTGGGCTGCCTCTTGCAAGAAACTACTGATCTCCCCTAAGCCCTCATCTAATGTGAACGCAGCAGAGCCTGAAAGAAAATCGAATCCCACCCATATCTACTCTATCTTGCTGCATTTCTCAGGGTCTTGAATGAGGCTGTCCAGAGTCCTCGAGCTCACATGCATGTCGTGCTTCCAACGGTCCTCTAATGATAGAATAACGGGGGCGCGATTAGAAAAGGAAGTACCTGTCACAATACCAATCATACCCCCTCGGCTACAAGGCCACTCATCAACATAAAATGTGTCTTGTCTAGAGAGGTTGGGGTTGGTGTTCCTATTTGATCTCGAGAAGCAAAGGTTCCCAGGGCTATAGCTGAACTCTAGAAGATGCCAAGGGTCCTGTCCCCTGACTCCAAGAATCATCTCTTGCCAGGCTGAGTACTCTGCTCCTGAAGCTATGGCCATGCCACCTCCAAGTCTGTCCTCTGCTGCCTCTATTATGTTAGTCATCACCCAAGCACCAAAAGTTAGCCTGAGGGAGGGCTTGCTGGACTGAGCTCCAAAAGAGGGCTTTACACATGAAAGCGTTCGGAGCATAAACGTTGAGGAAGCCATTACTATCCTCTCCAATAGTAATGGTAATCCACTGTGCACTCCTTGAGAGACTGACCTCTGAGCCAGTCACTGCTGGCAGCAGTTGCTCACCAACAGATATACACACGCCTCTTTGCATGGCAGAGGGGCCGAAGGATGGGGACGAGAAAGTGACTCGTGCCTGGAAGAATCTTCCCGCATTTGTGGGTGCGCCCCTCTGAGAGATGATGCTCTTGGAGGAAGAGAACGTCTATGGGTCCCCCACTATGGCCCTCTAAAGCTCGCCTCGTAACCAATCACCAGGAGAAGAGAAAGGTACTCCTTCCTAAGGCCTGGGAAGAAAACTGTTACTGGGAGGCCCTAAACATCAACCACTAGGTCAGACGTTGGATTGAAGCCATACTGCCACTGTGCAAAGAAGGCTTGCGCCGTACAGAGTGCAAGGGAACTCAGCTGCATGACTTGGTTTAACGCCAATGACGAGTTGAACTCCACCTGGTAGTATCAGCGCCCTAGAGGGTAAATATCGGTGTGATCTCTGTAGGTTTGCCAATGAGGCTAGCTTGGAAAAGATCCCTGAGCTATCCGCGCGCAAGGCGGCCACGAACAATTTTGCAGACTAGGGTTGAGGCCTGAAGTGAGGCAACAGTCGTGGCTAGAAATTGAAGATCTGCTTCGGAGAAGGAAATGCTAGCAACGGCAGCTTCGGTTGGGGATGATGGAGCGGCTGCCATGGAGTCCTTCTGAGGGTGAAGACCAAAATAGGCGGAAGCTTGCTGAATAAAGTTTAAAACCCCAGAAGCCAGGAAGCACCACCTGCATGGGAGGGGAGAGAGGAGAGGGGCGGGGAAACGAAGAGGACGGAAAGAAAAAAGGGGGGCGACTTTGAGAAAAAAGGGGGGAGGCAAGAGAGGGGGTCATCCAAAAATGAATGACGAGGGGGGGAGGGGGAGGCATTGAGCAGCGCAGAGGAGGGGGAGAGGGGGGGGTTGGTAGTAGAGAGGGGGGATGGTGGTCAAAAGAGCGGATAGGGGGGCAGAAAAGCGAAAAGGGGCAGAGGATTGCACAGAGAGGGGGGTGGGTAGAGGAGTTAAGAGAGAGAGAGAGAGAGAGAGAGAGAGAGAGAGAGAGAGAGAGAGAGAGAGAGAGAGAGCGCTTAGGAGCTTGCGCACACCCAAGTCACATCTTGTCAACACTAGGTTAGGCACTTCTTTCCATATGGTCACTTTCTCGTGGCACTAGTTGATCAACGGATCAAACTAATGGAAGAACGAGATTCGCAAAGTTATGTCCGCACCCACTACAATAGTGTTGTTCTTTCTCCCTTAACATGTCTGTGATGGCTAAAGACGACCTACACAAAAATCCCCTGAAAATTTAATAGATCCCCCTCTTCTTTGGCTTCAACTAACTCCTCAACGACTACACTATTACTACCAAGACCTATAGGAACTATGGGGCTATGCACAACTGTGTTGGCACTCGAACCACCCATGATCGTAGACAACCTTTTTTCGAATGGCCAATCTCATAACACTTACACCTCATTTTCTCAAATGGCACTTCAACTCCCCTTGGCTAACGGCTCATCTTGTTGCCTATCCCGGGGATGGGGCACACATGTTTTGGCTTTTTCTTTTGGGGTGTTTGGGGGGTGGGGTGGGGGTGCAGTGTTGCTACAGTTGCTACATAGGGGAGATCCAACTCTTTTCTATCAAAGAATGCCACTTGTAAGAGTACATGGTTAAAAATATTGCTTGATGAATTGTTAGTGTCTCAAAATGGACCACGTGAATATATTGTGACAATCAAAGTTGTAATCAGCTTTCGTAGAACCCACTATTTCTTCCAACGAAGAAACAAAATGATACACATTCATTTCGTGCAAAAGGAAGTTCAAAGGAAGGAAGTTGAGCTCATTTATTACTAAACTATAATCAAGTGGTGGGTATCCTCATCAAAGGCTTAATGAGCTTCAAGTTTGAAATTGTACAGAACTAATGGGCATAAAAGAAAGTAAACTAATCAATAAGGAGGCTTGAAGGAGATAATGCTCTCTTACATTTTTGCTATGCAAAGCATAGTCAAAGATCAAGCTATTTTGAGCATAATTCTAACATTTCTGCAATGCTTTGCATAGTCAAAGATCAAACTATGTTGAGCATAATTCTTACATGTTTCATTGGATAGTATTCCGTCAAGAGCCTTGCAATCAAATGTAATGTCTCTACTTGATTCTCAATAGGTAATTTCTCAATAGGTAAAGATAGATGTATAATTTACCCTAAAAGCCTCTCTAAAGGGCAAAACGGATTATCTACTTGATAAATAATTTTAAGACTACACTAAACGGACCATTAATGTAATCAATCGTGAAGAGGTACATGTACTTCAACCAACCTAAGTAGTTGCCATTATTGATGAAGCAATAGAAAGAGGTGCTCTCATCATTGATAAAATTTGTGTTTCAATTGTTCGATTTGGTGATTTGATTATGCAATGAATTTTGATTCCTTAGGAATAGTTCTTTGATTTCTTATTGCTTCTGTTTTTGAATGCTAATCCTCTACCAAATTTAATTTACCCCTTTTTTTTTCTACCACATTATACATTCTTCGAACTTTAACCTCCTTGTTGCACATGCTTTGGTCTCTATACTGTGGTTTGATTTTGTCAAAAGTATTTTTAATGATTACTATCTACACTTTATTTTTCTTTGAGCCAGCTTTCAAAAAACACAACAATGAAACCTTAGCCCAAACCAACTTTTTAGTTTTTCATTTCAACCCATTTCTCAAGCCCACACAAGGCAAACATTACCTTTATTATTGTGGAGGAGTTGTTATCATGTTTCAGCCTATATATTTTTTCGAGCCCGTGCATATGTGACTTGATATTCTTGAAAAGTGAACATGAGGCACAAGTAAAATCATAGTAACTGGAAACAACCATTTTCTATAACTAAAATGCTTTTCATGAGCAGATTCAACCTTTTTATGATTGAAAAGTTTAAAATTCTAGAAGTTATCTCTTTAAAACACGTCAAAATTACCTTGGAATAAAAATCTTGAAAGTAGAATATTCAAAATACTTTGAAAAATAGACTCTATTGTACTTCAAGTAAAAAAGGTTTGACAACACTAGTCTAGCCATTTCACCCACATCTTCTAAGGGAACTTTAATCCAACCAATTCTTGCCAAGCTTTCTTGCCTATGCCGCAGCACCATAACAAGTATCCGTTAAAAGCTTAGGTATGTTTTTGATTCATGTTGAACATGGGGGATGATTGCATATCTGGTGCTTAAAGATAAGTTTAAAGGGAAGGAAAGGCCCGCACGGAGGAGGGGGGGGGGGGGAGTGGTTGTTGTTGGTCTTCAAAACTTGGCCAAGCGCAATGTTTTCATGAGGGAGTGGGATCAAGGGATCATTTTTCTCATCGAACCCCAGAGTCTCTTGGCACCCTATTTTTTTTCTCCCCCTGGGAAAGAGATCCTTCTATTAGTCACCAAGAAAAACAAACGTAATGGTTAAGTACAAACTCGGTTCCACATGGGGAAGCGAGAGTCGACAAACAAAAATAGATAAGCTGCTAGTGAACAACCTTGCCGTATTGAGCGAGAAAGTGGAAATTTGTCGCCTCTGGCTCCCTAAATGAGAACGTGGATTTGTGAAGCTGAGTAGAGTCCAGAAACACCTTGGACCCACTCCTTAGGGAACCCCATTTGGCAAACTACTCATGGCCTTGGCAACAAACAAAAATAGATAAGACGCCAGTGGACAACCTTGTTGTATCGAGCGAGAAAGTTGCCTCTGACTCTCTAAATGAGAACGTGGATGTGTGGAGCCGAGTAGAGTCCAGAAACACCTTGGGCCCACTTTTCAGGTAACCCCATCCGGCACATCATCCCCTTGAGAAAGCCCTAGTCCACTTTGGGATAGGCTTTCTCAAAATCTAGGAAGAGAACAATAAGATTCTGTGCCTCAACCTGGCCGAAGCGGTTGCCTCTCCCAGAAAGTGAAGATGTTATCCAGGGGGGGCATCACGGTCGGGTGGGCTGCTGAGATAAGTGCTCGTAACGGTTCTTTGACAAAACCGTATTCTCCTGTGGCGTGCTGTCAGACTGGGGCGCATGGCAGCACTGCTTTGCTCTGGAGGTCCGACGGTGGTTGCACCTTGGGCCAGCAGTCTGCCACTCTCTTGCACGAGGATCCTTTAAGGCTGGGGCTTGGTGCTCTGGTGCCTGTGGGTTGGTATCCGCCCACCCCTCTGATGAGAATCTGATTTTGGGGGGGGGGGGGACACTGGAGGTGCCCTCTTGGACAAAAGGGGTGAAGCAGGGCTGCCCACTCTCCCCGACACGCTTTGGCCTGCACATAGATGAGGTCACAGACTTCATAGAAAGAGGAGGGAGTGGTGCATTACTCTCAGGGGTTTTGGTCACTTTACTACTCTATGCGGATGACATCATTCTGATAACTGACTCGCAGGAGGGACTGCAGCGCCACATGGATGCCTTAGATGATTTTTGTACACACAGATGCCTTTCAGTGAACCATTTTGAAAACCAAGGTCATGATCTTTCGCACTTCGAGACGGGTTATGAAAGATACAATGATCACATATAGAGGTAGTCAGGTGGAGGTGACAAAATCGTATGTATACTTGGGTATTATCTTCACTAGTAATGGGAGCCGTTTCTCCATGAGATAGGCATGACAGGACAGGCTCACCCGAGGTCATGCTGCCCTTGCATTGATGGAGCGAGAACGTCATCAGACTCACTTCCAGGAGCCTCACACCAAAGGATGGCTATTTGACACCTTAGTCACCCCAGCTATGATGTATGCAGCACCGGTATGGGCCCCTAACCTCTCCACATATAATTGGCGTCAGATGGAGAGAATGCAGATCCTCATGATCTCCAGGATGATTCGCAACAAACCATCAGTACCACATGAGATCGTCAAAGCAGAGCTTGCGGTGCCCCCCATGATGGTAGAGGCTCTATTACAGACCATAGCCTACATCAGACGCATCAGAGCTATGGGTCTAGAGAGACTACCCCGCTTAGCCATGGAATCCTCACAGAGTATTGCCATAGAGGGCCATCACCCATCATGGTATACTGTAGTAGATGAGTGGTTCTTATCACATGGGCTCGACATGGGTCCCCTTCCCACCAAGATGCAGAACTACAGAGATCATTTCCTTAGATTCACAGAGGATGGATTTGCTACATGCCCAGGCTACATGGATATACACGTCCCATTCTATGAGTGTGACTATTGGTCAGATGAGAGTTTCCTCTCACACTCTGGAGATTGATGCAGGGAGAGCAGCAGAGACCCCTAGAGAGGACAGAGTATGCAGATTATGCCACAGAGAGGTAGAGTCAGAGGAGCAGTACATATGCACATGCCCTGTATATTATGAGATCAGAGGGAGACACCACTGCTTGTTCAGAGAGGGTTTTGGCCCACTTAGCCGGATGATGGAATATCTTGATTAGAGAGGCCTAGGCCTTTTCCTCCTTGAGCTACACCGACATAGAGAGAGGCTTCTACAAGTGCAGAGCGAGAGATCCTGGCCACAGATAACCAGCTTCTTCGGGCCTATCAGCGAGCCACATTCCTCTCCCCTTGTATCATCTACCTCCCGATGAGAGCTCACTACAGAGCGCCTCGAAGATCAGAGCTGCTAGGAGACCATGACTACCTGGACACAGACCACCACTACACCATCAAGCCCAGTCTGCCTAGATCCAAGCACGATACAACAAAGCTATGGAGGAGAGAGTCGAGAGGCTACACCAGGGCACAACAGATGTGAGTGTTGTCCTCGCCCCATGCCCCATGTATGATGTATACACTACACCCCACCATCTCCACTGGGTGGAATTAGTAGTATACCACTTATCATGATTGCACATCTATAGCATGCTAGACAGTGACTGCATAGTGATCTGCATATGACTGGGATTAGCTTTTCATTTCAGTTTTTCTTTCCATGTTACTCAGGACATGGACTTGTTGTATACAGATTTGTCTTATAGGTCAATCTGGCCTTCCGTAGACGTTAATATATCTTTTCTTTCTTCCTTTTCCTATTTGAATCAAGAAGTGATTCCCCCAGCAGTTCACTTCGATGCTCTTGATGTTGTCTGTTCGTAGTAGTACCCCCAAGGTCTAGGTTGTGCATGGCCTAGCGTTGTATAGCGTGTATGTCACAAGGACAGGGCTGTTTGTCCTACAAAAGGGTCTTGTGCGAAAATGTGGAGAACAACTCATCAATCATTGTCGGGAGGATATTTGATATTCTTGATTGGATGTTTGAGACCCTTGTCATTGAAAGAGTTCTCTCCTTTGATTATCTTTCATCTACTTTGAGTTTGACCTTGGACGTGGTTATGCCCATGATAATTTAGTATGTCTCCTTACAACTTGAAGCCCTCAAATATGACTTTTGTTTATAGAGAGGCTAACAAATAATATTTTGTTGCGTGTTATAATTATATCACTTGCTTTGGCTTTTTCAGAGCCTTTTACCGCTCTGATGGTTGGTGTATTGTGGTTTTTAGATTGCATTGAAAGCTTTGGCAACAAGGGCAATGTCTGAGGTACCAACATAAGTTACGGCTTATCTACTTGGAGACTAGTTATCCGCTATGGCTTGTAGTTTTCAGCCTACTTTATGCAGCTTATCATTAAATCTTGAATTTGGCAGGCTGAGTATGTTGCAGCTGGAGAAGTTTTTGAACCTTCCGGTCTCTCTCACTATGGACTGGCCTTGGAGTAAGTGTTTTCAGTGCTTTTATTTGAATTACAGTAGGAGATGGGATACTCTTTAGTTTCTCTCCAAATGCCATGGCTTTCCCATGGCTGTCAGTGGACTTGTGATACTCTGAAGTGTGAAGGGGAAAGGACAGAGGGAAAGGGGGGTGGGGGCAAAGGAGGGAGGCTGGGGGAGGTCTAATTTGCAGAGTGAAAGGCCAACTTGGTTCTTTTATACCTGATGGTTGGTGGATGCATACCTGAACCACATATTTCTCCATTCCAGTGGGTGGCCTTGAACATGCTATGAATGACGTGTGATACATGCAGGGCATTGAATCGAATGCGATACATGGCCAAAACCACTCTAGATCTCATAGAACACATACATGCGAAAAGGTCGTTGTTGTTCATCTTGTCTTAAAGTATCCCACATGCCTAGTTGCTTGCCGCGGAAATCGAGACAGCCATTGACTTCCTTCTTTACACTTGGTCTAACAAACGGAGAGATGGAGGATGTCTTTATGCCCACGTAGACCGCATCCATGTTAATGATTGCATCCGGCCCATAGTTATAAAACGTTTTCAGGATTTGAAGGTTTTTTTTTCAAAGGTTTTGTCCTCACCAAAATAACTGTAGGTTTTGAAAAATCTATCTATTTATATACATACATACATATATATATATATGTGTGTGTGTGTGTGTGTGTGTGTGTGTGTGTGGTCTGACGCCGACTTCGCCTCTGTGCAGCGTTGAATTCGCCTCTGTGCAGTGCTGTCTTCTCTTCTGTGCGCTGGCTTCATTTTTGACACGTGAGTCCGACTTTGTGTCTCTGCTGTACATGCACAGGAGTTCACTGATTCTGTTGGAGTTTATGACATGTCCCATCTCTCTTCTATTGAGTCTTCCTACACCTTCACGTCTTCGCTGTTTTGCTTGCTTTTGCTTCCTGTTTTACCCTCTGCTTAGCTACTGTTTATCGCTCCTCTTCTCTGTACAACCCTCTGTGTGTGTGTGTGTGTGAAAGAAAGAAAGAAAGCTGTATTAACGTCTACTAGAGGCCGAACTTGACCTATGAGACAAATCAATGTCTTCTGGATGTCCAGAAAAAAAAGGACAAAATGAACATGAAAAAAGTATGAAAGTATTGAGCTAGTGGGGGGGTGTGATGGATGGAGCACTACTGCTAGAGGCTCAATATGCAACCTATATGCGTAGGGTATACAAGAATGCAATGCAGATCTGTCTAGCTCCAACCAGTACCATAATGGGGGTGTAATATGTGATACATAGGCGATGGCGAGGCAAAAATACCTCCGAGCATGATCTCCGGGTGTGAGTGTAAGTGACACGTGTAGTGTTCCTTATATTTGTTGAGAAAACAAGGTGTACAAAGCAACAAAGAGTGAAACATTTACACGAGTTGAAGTTTTAAACCAAATTGAAATTAGCTAAATCGCGTTGACTAGTCTTTTACCTAGAAAAAGTAAGCCTTATATGCGTAGGGAGGGAGGTTTTATTTGAATGGAACTATCTATTTGAAGCAATAATCTAGAAATGAAATGATGTTGAAAAAAATCTTAAATACACGAGAGAAAAAAAAAGGATTTTAAGTTTCTTTCTCCATAGGAACACATTTCCATGGAAGGGTTTTCTTTGGGACCCTACTATTATGAAATGCAGGTGGTGTCGTATTGAATTGTTAAAGCCAATCCTAGAAGTTGGTGGGTGGAAGGTCTAGGTCTTGTGGAATGGTTGTGTTTGCCTTCGAGGAAGAGATGTGCGTGAGAGAGGGTGCCTCTAGAGAGTACTGGAAGGGTGGAAGTCTGTCTAAGCTGAACCCGTGGAGCTCAAACCAGGATGCTATCTGCGCATACCGACATGAAGTGTCTCCCTCCATGGCTAGCTGATGAGAGGACTCTAATGCAAGTCGTACATACCGGTGTCGGGGAACCTCCCAGGTGCTATGAATGGAGGACACTGATCTGGCAAGAGCCTCGACTACGATCGGTGGTGCTCCCATCTCAGCTCGGATAATCTCATGGGGTACCGAGGCCTTAGCCCGAATCATCCTGGAGATCATGGACACAAGTGGTCTCTCCATTGATCTCCATCCATCGTATGTGCGTCCTAATCGACTGTGACAATCTAGGTTAGGCCCCCAGATTTGTACTCCATATAGCATAGCCGATGTGACCAGCCTGTCAAAAAGCCACAGCTTAAAGCGTGGCTTCTGAAACTGTACCTGTGAGCACATCTTCTCTAGACCTCCTAGTGCTGCATATCCTCTCGTCAATCCGGCCTCTGCTGCCCCCCCTCATGGAAAATGTGGGCCCAGTAAACACCACTCCAAGATATGTGTATGAGTCAACATACTCCACTGTCTCCTGCCCATATGTGAAAATAGGCGCTGATCTCCAGACCCACTGAGCTGTAGTGTTAAACACCATAACCTTGGTCTTACCGAGGTTAACTGAGAGCCCACTGTCCTGTGCATAAGCATGTAAAGTATCCAAGTGCCTCTGCATACCCTCTGGTGAGTCTGCTATAAGCACAATATCATCAGCATAAGAGCAGAGGTATCCAAGTGTCAGCCAACTGGGCTCCTCTGTCCCCTCGTGTCCCAATATAATCAGACATCTCATCAATGTATAGTCCAAATAGAGTCGGAGAGAGCGGGCAGCCTTGTTTCACCCCTATAGTGGAGTGTACTGGCTGGGAGAGACCCTCTGAAGTCCGCACCTACCCAACTACTGTCTCATAAAGTGCCATAATACCCCAAAGTGCCCTCTGCGTGGCTCCTGAAACTGTATGTGTGCACACTGCCTCTCAAGTGTCTCGAAGGCTGCATGCCCTCGAGCTAATCTAGTTGCTGCTGCCTCCTTCAGGGAGAAACGCTGAGAGGTTCATTATGTATGCAGATGCAGAGCATATAGTGTCATTAGAGAGAGATACACCACCATCTTTAGTGGACATCCCTCACTTCGCCAGATCATGGAGTCCGCAGACGAGCGCAGATTTGGCCAGTCCTTGCTAGAGAGAGAGCGCCACAGAGAGACACTACTACGGACTCATACCACAGGGAGAGGTAGGCGACAGCTCCAGCTCACTGATTTCTTCCAGAGATCTATCCCAGTGCCTATCCTGACACAGGAGGGGGGTTACACTTCAGCGCGTTGCAGACCTCCGAGCCAGACGGAGAACGAAAGTACCAGGCTACCAGACTCCCAGACTACACCAGAGGGAGATCACATAGATACGGGCTCAACTTGAGCACCATATCCAAGAGCGGCTAGCTCACTTACACTCACACCCGGAGATCATGCTCGGAGTTTTTGCCTCACCATCGCCTATGTATCACATATTACACCCCCATTATGGTACTGGTTGGAGCTAGACAGATTAGCATTGCATTCTTGTATACCCTGCGCATTTAGGTTGCATACTGAGCCTCTAGCGGTAGTGCTCCATCCATCACACACCCCCCCCCCCCCACTAGCTCAGTACTTTCATAGTTTATTTCATGTTCATTTTGTCCTTTTTTTTCTGGACATCCAGAAGACATTGATAGTTGTAAATTGATTTGTCTCTTAGGTCGAGTTCGGTCTCTAGTAGACGTTTTTTCAGCTCTAACAGCTCCATCTTTGGGGAATGGTTTCCGATGCATCTTTCCCAAAATACACCCCTCACATACATGTCTTGGTGGAGACTCAAGAGGCGGCATATTATCAACCATATGATGCTTCTGCAAAAGCATCAAACTCTGAAAATTTACATGCCCAAAACGAGCATGCCATAGCTCTGCATCATGCATAGCAGGAGTGTGGGCAGCCACTGTATTTGCATCATAAGCGCGCTTGTCATAGCTGTCCTATACAAGCCTTTGTATCGTGTTCGAGAAGTGACTATTTCATAACCCTTTGATGGGTCTTTTACCAAACACTTCCCATCTTCAAATTCAACCTTTAAACCTTGGTCGTTTATGGCTGAGACGGAGAGCAGATTTTTCTTTATTCCTGGAACATACAATACATTTCTCATACATATATTGGCACCATTGGCTGCAATAAGTATGACATTACCAATTCCCTTTACTGGATATGTGGTATGATCTGCACATGATACAGTGCGGCCATTTGAAGCATAAACCAAGTGCTGAAATACATCTTTGCATGAAGTGATGTGGCTCGAAGCACCACTATCAAAATACCATGATGCATTCTGTCTGTCAGATGCAATGTAAGACATATCAGTGTCCGAAGCACTTGGTGTGTCACTAGTGCATGTGACCAAAAAAGTGTACTCTTCCTGGATTACATTAGCTGATTGCTTTGCTTTGTCATCCGAAGAGTCTGCTACTGCATTGCCTGCTTCTTTCTTTTTCTCTTTTGCAATCCGCTTCCTACATTCACTGATGTAGTGTCCAGGCTTATGGCAGTAGTGACATTTGCCCTTCTTTTTGGGCTTGTTTGCATCCCCTTTGTCAGACTTTTCACCACTAGAAGAGGGCTGTCCATGACCAGCCTTACTAGACTGTTGTCCCCCATGCTTAAAGCTCTTTGCTTTACCCTTATCCTTGGCTGTAAATGCCTTTTCTCCACCACGGTTGCTCGATATGTTTGCTCTTGTTTGCTCTTCCTGCAAGAGTAAACCCACGAGCTCTTCAAAAGTGACGGGATCACCACCTCCTCTCATCGAGAGGTTGAAGAGAGAGGTGAAAGCCCAAGTAGGAAGGCGGTAAAGAATGAAGAGTGTTGGTGACCATCTGTCTGTCTGGGATAACCTCATCAATGTTGAGCAATTGTTCGTGCAAATCTTTCACTTTGGTGAGATGATCTGCCATGGAGTCACCCTCATCCATAGAAAGAAGATCCAATTGCCTCTTCAAGTAGGCAACTCTTGCCTCGTTGCGTACCTGATACATTGCTTGCAATGTGTCCCATGCAAGCTTCGATGTCTTGCATGAACGAATGTGCGGAATAATAGTCCTTTTCACTGAAAGGGCTATCAATGACATGGCCTGTGCATCTCTAGAGTCCCATCTCTTCTGCTCTTGTGTGGGAGCAGGATCTACATCAGGAGCTCTTTGAGCACCTCCCCTTTGAGGCGTGGCTGGTTGAATGGTATGTGGTCGTGTGTCATCACCACACACGATGCCCCAAAGCCCTTTGGCTACCAGCAAATTACGGATCATAAAACTCCAGAGGGAGTAGTTAGATCCATCCAGCTTGTCCTCCTGGGTGAGCACACCAAATACATCCGTAGCATTCTGTGCCATGTCAACAAAGTATAGCTGCAAGCAAACCAAGCACCAATGTGCACTGCCAGGCAACCAAATGTCCTGTGCAAATGTATGCCTGCAAACCAAAGCAAGTGTAAACCTGCACCAAATTGTCCAATTACACTCAATGTGTATACATACGCGACAAATCGTAGCTGTAATGCCCAATTACATGCTCCAATCAGAAAATCCCCAATTTTTATGCACTCCAATCGCTTCAATGTGCATCTAATTGGCCAATTTTCACAAAAGCCCCAAATTTCTGCAAATGTAAGAGCTCCAATTTGCCAATTTTGACCTCAATTTTGAAAACCCCCAAATTTTTGCAAATAAGATAGGTTCAATTTGCTGATTTTGACCTCAATTTCAAAAACCCCCAAATTTGCCTTAATCCTCTACCACCTGCAAGCTTACAAATCTTCCTGGCAAAATCTGCCTGCAAACCAAATGTTTATTTTTCTGTTTGCTGAAACAAAGGTACCTGGGCAGCCGGGAAGAGACCTTGTTGAAGGGAGTCGTTGCAGGTGACGGCGTTGGAGGGAGTCGATGCAGGTGGAGAGCACACTGAGCTGCAGGTGATTCTTCACCTATGCACGTGGCAGCTGGCGGAGGTGTGCTCTGGGCGGTGTCGGACCAGCAGAGGCGGGCTTTGGGCATTGGAGTCGAACAAGAGAGAGGCCAGCGCTGGAATCGCTAGCGAAGAGGTAGGTGGAGTCGTGGGCTAGCGAGGTGGTAAGCGTTGTCGTCTGCTAGGCGCGCTGGAGTCGTGAGCTAGCGCGAATGGCCTGTAACGGGCGAGCGAGAGGCGACGAGTTGCTGGCGGCAGGTGTTGGGTGGTGAGGTCGCTGGCGGCGAACAGCAGACGGACGCGTAGGAGTCGGGCAGGGTGTGCCGGCGGGCTGGGACCAGTGCGGGCGCCAGTCGAGACGGAGCATAGACGGTGGCCTTGGACTAGCGTCGGGCGAGCAGTGGAGTATAGGGCGAACACTGCGTAGACGGACGGACGCGGCGTGGACGGAACAGCGACGGGGGCCTGAGTGTCGTAGACGGACGGACAGCGGCGCCGGAGCAGGACCGTGACGGACGGCGGCAGGCGGGAGCCTGGACGGAACGGCGGGGCGGGGAGCACGTGGACGTTGACGGAACTGGGCGGCGCCGGTGCTGGGTCGCCGGCTGCAGAGGAAGCGCCGCCGCGAGGCTGGGCGGAGGTGGTGGGCTCCCCACTAGTGCCGCCCGTCTCTGGCGGCCGGACGGCTGAGCTCCGATGGACGGAAACACAGTGTCGACGGAATCCGACGGACGGAAAAACGCAGGCGACGGAATTTTGCACGCTGCGGACGGAATTTCGCAGAAATTTTTTCAGCAGCAGTTTTCCAAGGCCAGCTCCCAGCTCTGATACCAAATGTTGGGTGTTGGACTCACACACTCACACACACAAACCTGCACATTAGGGTTAGGTGCAGGGTAGAGAAGCTCACACACAGAAATGAGAGAGAGAGAGAGAGAGAGAGAGAGAGAGAGAGAGAGAGCCAAAAGTGTGGTATCCACAAAATGCAAGTCAACCCTTACATGTGTGCCACATCCATATAATATAGAACTACAAAATATATTATGTGTCCTTTCACACTTGATGTCCAAGGGGAAAAACCACATGGGAAAAAGTGTCCTTGGTTAAGCCCTGTTCACACATAGCACTACCATAAGTGAGAATATGCCTACACGTATGCCTTCTCAAAATTGAGAAGCATCACGACCAAGTCCTCACCAAGAAATCTAGCTCGGGCCGTCGCCTCCCAGAAGGTGAAAATGTTGTCAAGGATACTACGCTCCTTGACGAATCCTGTCTGGGTAGCATGAATCAACTCCCCCAAGAAGGGCTGGATCCTCAAACTCAAGGCCTTTGCTAAGACCTTGTAGACAGTATTGAGGATCGTAATAGGTCTCCAATGCCGAATATCATCTGATACTCCCTCCCCCTTGGGGATGAGAAAGATCAAGCCCTCTGAAAAGCTCTGTGGCATCACCCCAGGGTCCAAAACATACTGAAAGCCCCGGTGGAGGCCTGGCCCCAAAAGGTCCCAATAGCGCATAAAAAAGGCAGGCGTCAGCCCGTCCTCCCCTGGGCAACTATGGCGCGGCAGGACCCTCAAGGCCTCAGCAAGCTCAACCTCTGAAAGAGGCGCACCAAGGACTGTACGCATACAATCTGTGACCCTCCTCTGCACCTGGGCCCACACCGTCTGTCTGCAAGCATCCTGAGCCTCAGTGGCTGGCTTCGCTGAAAGCAGGTCTCTATAGAACCCAGTGGCAATGGCTCTGATCTCCCCGAGCTCAGTAGGTACAGACCCGTCGGGCCTCCCAAGCTGACGGACTCTTGCTCGAGCATGGCGGGGTCCGGTAATCTGAAAAAACTCTCAGTCACTTTATCCCCAAGCTGCGTCCACTGAGAGGCCTGGCGAGGATAGTAAAACTCATGTCTCTGCTCCTCTGCCTCTCTAACCTCCTGGTGTGCCTGGCTCAGCTGGGACGCCGCCCACTCACATGCAGGCTGCTGCTCCTGAAGGCGCTGAAGCCAGAGTCACATGGGGACGTGGGGACGGGGGGGACGCGCAGGGGACGCGGTGCAGATTGGGGACGCAGAAAGTCGTCCCGGGGACGCGTTCCCGAAACGTGGGACGGGCAGGGGACGCGGTGAGGGGACGCCTCCAACGGTCAGAAACGGGTAGAAAACGGCCAGAAACGGGCAAATTTCCAGCTATAAAAGAAGGCATACTTTAGGACTTTTCTCCACACTCAAGTTTGAAGCTTCAAGCCTCATTGCTCAAGCCTCAAAGTTCCAAGTTCCATTGTCCAAGCCTCAAGGCCCAAGTGGCAAGTTAGCCCTCTCTCTCTCTCTATACTATCTACATTGTGCCAACTTCCAAGCCATCTCTCTCTCTCTCTCTCTCTCTCTCTCTCTCTCTCTCTCTCTCTCCAAGTTCCATGATCCATCCCTCTTGAGACTTGCAAGCCTCAAGAGTCAAGCGGCAACTTGCAACTCTCTATTGCACGCTTCTTCCCTCTCTCTCACACTATCATCATTCGTGGCATCTCAAGGTGAAGGCGCCGCCGCCACATCTTCCGTTGCGGGCTCTTCACGAAGGAGGCCGGTGGTGCACACATGGTCATGGTGGGATGAGGTCCACTACACTAGTCGTGGAGTGGGTGGTGGTTTAAGGGCATGGAATTGCAAGCTTTGTTCCTACAAGAGAAGTGGCGGCGCCAACAAAGTGCGAGCTCACTTTTTGCACGAGGCCGGTCATCAAGTGCAATTTTGCGCACGCATTACTCCTGAGAAGCGAGCGGAGCTTCTTGAGAAGCTCAAGGTTTATGAGGCGGCCGAGGCGGCAAAGAGAGGGCGACATGTTGCCGTTGATCCTCATGATGTGGTGAGAGCAGGAGAGCAACCGACGCGAATGGAGGTGGAGAGGAACCCAAATCTTGCTTCAAGCTCTCAACCATTCAAGTGCACTCCAGCCACATCGGGTGCCTCCATTCCCATCCGCTGTCAATCCACTCTTAACGAGAATTGGAACCCAAAATTGAAGGATGAGGTGGATAGGTCAGTGGCTAGGTTCTTCTACCATGACCACATTGCGTTTCAAGCGGCACGGTGAGAGTCGAGACTCAATTCTCTTCACTCTTTTTTTTTTTAATGTCTCATGCTTCAAAGCATTTGTCATATTGCCAAAAAAAGCTTACATGCTACATGGTTTTCCTTACTTGAAATAGGTCTCCTTACTTCCGTGAGATGGCCACAAAGATCGGGGAATATGACCCCTCTTATGTGCCACCTTCATCGGAAAAGATTCGCACCACTTTGCTTGATAGGGAGAAGTTGGCCGTTGAGCACGCGGCGGCGGATACAAAGGCAACGTACTAACGGAGTCTCTCTCATTGTAGACGGATGGAGTGACGCGCAAGTGCTCCATTCATGGAGTGGTGGCCTACTCAAGGGGCAAAGTGTACTTCATCGAGTCACATGATGCGAGTGGAACTGGGAAGGCCGTGGATGTGCTTGCCGCAGAATGGGCGTCCACGATCGAGGTCATTGGGCCGGAGCTTGTGGTCAGCATGGTGGCGGATGGAGAGGCGTCAAATAGGACAGCCGGGACCATTATTGAGTCAATGTATCCATCCATCACAGTTTCTTTTTGCATGGCCCATTGTCTCAACAACCTCCTCAAAGACATAGGTGCCTTGCCATGGATTGCACCCACTATTGAGGAGGCTAACCAGCTTGTATCCTTTGTCCTCAACCACCAAAGGCTGCGACATGAGTTCTCTAAAAGGAGCACTCTTTCCCTCCTCAAGTATTCTGAGACAAGGTTTGCATACAACTTCCTCATGCTAGGCGGCTTGTCTATATGTGGCGGAGCCCTAAGAGGGCTTTTCCTTAGTGATGAATTTTCTGCCATGCCGCAGTCAAAATCGGCAATAGGGAGAACGTGCCGAGATCGCGCCGACGATGCCGCTTGGTGGGAGAAGGTGAAGACACTCGACGCCTTGGTCAAGCCTATTGTTCACCTTCTACGAGTCATTGACGGCCGTGAACCATGTATCGGCAAGGTCTATGAGGCCATGGATCGCATGATCGAGTCACTCGAGCAGCTTGTGCCAGACAGGGCCGAGTTTGAGGAGATCCACTCATTATGTGAGTCCAGGTGGAACTCCTACTACTCCCCTCTTTATGCGACTGCCTTTGTGGTTGATCCAGAGTTCCAGGGCAGAAAGCAAGAGGCCAACAAGGAAGTAAGCAGGGGATGGCGGATCATTTTGGAGCGCTTAGAGTCCGACCCTACCATTAGGCGGAACATCAGAGACCAGCTATCTCAGTACAGGACGCGGCAGGGATCTTTTGGATGTTTAGATGCACAGCTTGACCGCCTCAAGATTGGGTCTCCTCTTTGGTGGGAGGATTACGGATCAGATGGGCCGGAGTTGCAGCGCTTGGCTATTTGCATCCTTAGCCAGGCTGTGAGCTCTAGTTGCTTGGAGCAACTTTGGAGCGTTTACAGTCACATTGCCTGTAAGAAGAGGAACCGCCTTGAAGTGCAAAGGGCAAGTGATTTGGTTTTTGTGAGCGCTAACTTGCGCATACTATGTGCGACAGCAACAGGGAAGGCGGATCCCTTCACCGAATGGGAGATGGCACAGCAGGATCCTGCAGCTCAGGAGCATCTTGAGGAGGTAGAGGAGGTGCTACAGCCTGAGGGGGAGGAGGCGGCTTCAAATGGCATCGACGACTTCGACTTCCAAGCCTCCCGCGAGGCTAGCACTTCAGGAGCTTGAGGCTTGACTCTTGAGCCTTGAGCCATCTCACCTTTTTTGTGCCCACTGCCAATGGCCATGATCTATTGTGATCTATCATCTATGATCTATCTAGTATCTCTATTTTGTACCCACTCTTTTTTGTAACCCTCACTGCCCATGAGGCATGTACTTATCTCTTTGTATCTATTAGACTATCAATCACATAATCAGTGTGCCATCAATGTTTTATTAGCGCATTTTGTTTAAAATGACTCTTGTTTTTTTGTCTATTCGGTGTAAAATTTTGTTCAAAGTGTGTCTCTATATGTATGTCATGCATACAACTCCTAAATTGCTTTTAAAAAAGAGGTTTTTTTTTGCCGTTCCCGACCCCGTCCCCGGGACGGCCCTTCCCCGTCCCCGTCCCCGTCCCCCGTCCCCATGTGACTCTGGCTGAAGCGAAGCAAGGCTGCGTCTCAGCCGCTGCTCCCGCTCGCGAATCTCTCCCAGCCGTGTCAAAGCTGCAGCGTGCAGAAAAGAGCTAAGCTCCATGAGTCCCTGGGCACACTGGCCTGCTGCATCCTAGTCAGAGCACTGACTATCATGCCAGATCCTCTCAATGTCCTCTGTGAGACTAGGATCTGTAAGTACCCTCTCTGGGATCCTCAACTGCAAGTTGGGCTCCCGTGTCCTCTCCTCAAGCGTCAAAATAACTGGCGCATGATCTGAAAATGAGGTGCCAGCGAGAATGCCAACGGAGCCCCCTCGCTCCCCTAACCAGTCGCCCACATAAAAGCGATCAATCCGTGATAGATTAGTCCCTCCCTGCCGGCGATCCGACCGAGAGAAACTAAGACTGTCCTGAGAGCGGGAGAAGGCCCCATGCTGCCATGCATCAGTAATCCTCAGTGACATGCAAAATCGCTCCCAAGCTGCAAGCTCCGTGCCGTGCACTGTAACATGACTGCCTCCCACCCTATCAGCCGGGTCCTCAAGCATGTTGAAGTCACCCTCGACACACCAATGTGCGGCCTCTGGCAATGCATCCGTAACCTGGGTCCAGAACTCTGCTCTGGCACTAGCATGGTTGGGCGCATAGACGTTGAGCACGCCCACTAGCCCATCATGCATCCTCAGAATGACA
Organism: Cibotium barometz; assembly: GCF_041138505.1. Taxonomy (NCBI): domain Eukaryota; kingdom Viridiplantae; phylum Streptophyta; class Polypodiopsida; order Cyatheales; family Cibotiaceae; genus Cibotium; species Cibotium barometz. Next base: position 29,653,176 of record NC_141055.1, on the reverse strand, counting down.
TACTGTGCTCTACTAGGCACAATGATCCCTCGATCCACAATGGCCTGCCGCCATACATCTGCAATGACCATGCATACTCCTCCCTGTCCACCCAAAGGACCAAACCCTGCAAACCAAAAGGTGTCCCATCTACCAGGTGTCTGCATCCTCCTCACTGGATGAAGTGTCATCTGTTCCCTCACTAGTAGTGCCTCCAATCTTGAACAGCCTTCACCGCTCTCAGCCATGGTCTTCCCAAAATGATGGGGAATGCACCCATTCCTGTCGGCATAACATGACAATCCACAAGCACCTTTACATTAAAAGCCTGCAATTCTAATTCCTTGATCATACCTAAGCATTTGACCTTCTATACAGAAACCAGACGCTTCAGAAACATTAAGACCAAGCCTCTCCACAGCTGCTAGTGTGATCACACAAATTTGTGCACCACCAAATACCATACATTCACCACAGGACATATATCAGGCAACTCCTGAACAGATAGAACAGTCACTATCCCTCTGGCAAGCTCTTTCTCTCTCGGATTCACAAGTCTTTTCCACTGACGCTTCAATTTGGGAGCTAACTCTATCAATTGCCCAAAAGTAATATTAGCCTTCCTTCCAGCCATGTCCTCTTGCAAATTGTATCCTGCCCAACCCCCAGTGGAAAATCAGTCACCTGAAACTTCCTACGAGACTTTTGCTTCTGCTTGACCTTTACATCCCCTCCTTCCTTCACTTTACCTTTCTTCTTGCTAGGCCCTGCAGCATCCCTGCTTTCCCTTTCCTGTGGCATCCGTTTCCCCAAAGGCATCACATCAGCTTTTGTTTCCTTTGTCTTCTCAAGGGTGACCACATCTATCACCTTAGTTTTACCTCTCTCTTCATTTGTCAACCCACTGGTCCCTGCTTCACCTTTAATTTCAATTCCATAAACATTTGCCCTATTGGGAATCTGAGAGGGTAAAGGATACATATCACCCCCCATTCGCTGAGGCTTATCACAATCTGTACTTAGATGTCCAAGTTCACCACAATTCCAACATGTAGGAATAAACCGTCTACTCCTGCTAAAACCACGACCGCTTCCATAGCCTGTCTGACCTTCAACCCCTTCTTGGTTATAGCCTCTGCCTCGGCCACGTCCACCACCTGTGTTCTCCACCATCTACAAACTCAGATTCTTCATACAATCCACCATTTGCCTCATGTCCTGTTTAAGCCCTTCATCAGAAGCTGTAACAGCTGTAGGTGCTACCTTTGTCCCCTGTGGTATGGCATTATTCACCTGAACTTCTGTCGGTTGCACTCTTTCCAACATAGCTCTCATCGGTACCGCTTCTACCCTTCTCATTTCAGGCCTCACTGCCACTGGAACCATCCCCAGCTGGTTCATCCGTTGCAATTTCCAATCCTTTGATCTGGCAATCTCCACTGCATCCTCATAAGATCTGGGCTTCTTTAACTCCACCTTCCAGCGAATGCCTCCCTTCAATCTTGCAATAAAACGATCCTTCTTCATCATGTCCGGAGGTACTTATCCTCTCCCAAAGCCCTGCACAAGGTCTCCCACAGCAAAGAGAATTTCTTCACATAATCATCAATTGGCTCCAATTCGCCCTGTGTCAATCCCTGCACTTCATGCCAAACTCTGTCTGGATCCTCAATCTTCTTGAACCTGTTCAAAAGAGCAGTCTTCAATCCATCCTCAGTCATTTCAATACGTGGAACAGCAACCTTTAATGACTCCTCATAAGCTATGTACCAAATCCTTGCATCCCCTTTGAAACATATATTCAGCAACCGCAATACCTGTGCTGGCTCATTGATGTGGTTGCTTATGCATGCAACCTCCATCCTTTCCAGAAAATCTGCCACATCTTCATTAGGACCACCAAAAAACTCCGGATACGACATCATTTGGATCCTCAAGCTTCACTTCAAATCCCAAGAAAAAACCTAGAAACACCTTCCTTCAATCTCCTACTCTGGGGCATACACCCTCGTAAAAGAAATACCTGAGCTATCCTCTGTGGAGGCACCAGAAGAATGTGAGGTGAAAAAAAGAAAGAAAGACCACTGCCTCTATAGCCCTTCACGTCCCAAACTTGGAAAATAACAACACAACGGTTGGAACACTTCTCACGGTTCACCACCCACCCACACCAGAAAGACAGCTCAAAACCACGATAGACAACTGATCATTCAGCAAAAAAAATATACACAGCACCATACACACTGTATAAACTCAACAATTACACCAAAAACCAGGACTCTGGCCAGGATTTACTGCCAAGGGAATTCACCCTTGCGTCTGACAACCAAGCCTCTGTCTCCCGGTCTCTGCTTCTCTTCAGAGGGCGCCCCACCAGCTAACCCTCAACTCAGCAGCTCTCACTCTCTGTGTGCCGTGACCAGCAGCTTCGCCAACCACAGAGCCTCTGTAGCCACTTCAGCACCAACACCCCTTCTCTTGCATCCAGCCCAACTACCCTCAACTTCAGTTAGCATCTAGTACCACGATGGCCTACCAGCCACCTCTGCGCACACTAGGTTGCGCTTCAACTTCTCTTCACTACTCTCCCTTTGCACCTGTCCCTGCAGTATCACCCCAGGCTTCTGGTACCCAAGGCAGCCACTTCTTCCTACTCGCTGTAGCTCTTCAGAGTCACCCCCAGCGCCTGTCAGCAGCACCACTAGAGAGCCCCTCCTCAACAAGGCGGCATCTTTACACAAGGCGGCTGCTCCCCGACTGTGCCTCTGGTCTATTACCCGCCAGGCGTCCTTCGCGAACAAGGCGGCTGTTCCACCACTCTGCGCCTGCAGATCACCAGAGCCGCCCCAGCAGCCCGACGTCACCCCCAACGCCTGTCAGCAGCACCACTAGAGAGCCCCCCCTCATGGTCGGCGCCTGCAGAACCACCAGCTCGCTTCCTCTCACACCAGGCGGCGGCGGCGGCGGCGGGCAGCTACAACAAGACCTTGTAGCCGGCCTTCCTCTCTTGACCACCAGCCCTTCGCACCAAGGCGGCTCTTCACTCCCCTCGCCTCTGCAGACTCACCAGAGCACCTTCACAAGGACGAGGCGATCACCCGCGAGCCCTGCTCCAGCGGCCACCTCTCTCTTCACACGTCCCCCTGTCTGCAAAATCACCCTCAGCTTCGCCTCTCTCTCTCGCCAGCCTGCCCCCAACTATCACCAGAGAGCGGCCCTGTTTCTGCTTTATCCGACTCCACGTTTTCGAAGCGGCCACCTCACTGTTCGCCAACCTTCGAGATGGTCAAGCTGGCAGCGCACCAAGTCTCCATGTGGCTCCAATATTATTGGCCACATTAAATCATTATTTTCTTTATTTTAAACCTTTAATTAGATGGCTACACACTAAGAGGGCTGGCGGCTCCTTTGCTTCTCCTTGCTTCAAGTGAACATACTGCGCCCACACTTCCAAAACAATGCGAGAGCTGCCCACAGCCTTCGTCAGCTGCATCATGATTTCCAAACACATCAATTACAGACGGTGCCATGCATTTAGTAACCACCCGCACACCACACTGTTGCAATAAAAAACTTCCAAATCTCCAGCATCTGCTCCCAAAAAAACGACACGCATACCAGCTCACTGCAAAACCACCCGCTCTATACATTTGCCAGGGCATTCAGGGCAAAGCTTATTCGTAAACCACGCACACCATATGTACACAGACCCAAAACACCTTTCAGATTTTAACTTGACACCAGGCACATCACCGAACCATATCTCCGGATCCTGCTCTCACCCAAGTGGTGCTCATGCATCATCAAAATATCAATGCTGCCACCAACCAGGCATCTCTGAAGCTCTTGCCTCAAGCAACCACGATAGCGTATATAATGTGCTCCGCCAAGGCCCTGTACATTCCATGAGATGATCCTCATGGATGACCTGCTGAGGTGGATGCTGTCTCAGCCGTACGGCGGGCCTTCGCAAGCGGCTTGGATGGAGAATAGTCCCCATCCGAGCGACAACGAATCTGCCCACCCGGTGTACTGCAAGAATCACGGATCAGGCGCCAGTGGCTGTGTCCCATGGCGACTGCCTCCCGCTCAGACAGAGCAACCTCGTGTATACATACTTATCCAGGGTCGCGTGCTAAGTCTGCCACTATGCGAACCACCAAATGACGAATCCCTGAGGCATCCACACTCCCGGGATCCAAGAAAAAATGAGCCAACTCCCATAGTCGGCCTATCACATCTGTCACCTCCAGATCGCTCACATGATGAGAAAACTCAATTGCCTGAGTCTTCAAAGTGCTAAGAGCGAGCTCTAGAGTCCACTCCCGGTCGGATGGGCCACATAGAGGGAACGAGAAGGCCACCGCTGAATCAAGTGCCTCCTCCCCGCGGGCCGGAGGAATCACTACATGAACTCTGATGAGTGCTGGCTCATGGGGGCCCTCTGCTCTAAAAAGCCGTGTGAAGGCGTAATCAAAAACCTCCGAGCACTGTCTAGTGCCGAGGCGACTCAACCAACAGCGGATAGATGATATCCGTGAAGCCCGAATCGGCATGGTAAGTCTCCTCTGTGGTGCTCGAGCAAGGTCGGTGCTCAGCGCCCTCCGGACTGCAGGTGAACGCCAGGGGACTCCCAGGGCCTCCTGGGGAGGTGAGGAGGGCGGGGGGGGAGGAGAAGGGGGCGAGGGGGGCCGCTGCCGAAACCGGAGCGGGGACGGGAGGAGGCGAAGGTGGAAGCGAGGCGGTGGGGGGGGACGGGGGTGGGGGGGGTGAAGGAGGGGGTGCGGGCATCTCTTGGTCCTCAGTCGTCGCAGGGGTCTCCTCCTAGAGCAAAGCTGTTCCTCACGGGAACCCAGTGATGCTGAGACTGTGGCTGCGGCTGCAGCGGTCTCTGGGCGTGCTGCTGTGGCTGTCTCCCTCGACGACGCCCCTGTCCAGGCTGCCACTCCGAGGTCTCTATGGCTTGAGCAGGTGTCCCGGAGGCTGCCTGTCGAGCCGCATCTGTGGGTGGGTCATCAGGGGCCTGCTGCTGTGGTGAGGGTCGGGGTCTCCTGCGAGGGCAGGCCTTGGCCAGATGACCGACCTGCCTGCAAATGAAGCACTGGTTCGGGAGCCCCGAGAACTCCACTCTCTGGTCAATCCATCCCCCCCCCTATCCTAGGTAGCTGAATGACCTTAGGAAGGGAGGAGATGTCAGACACCAAAACTCTGACCGAAGGTAGCCCAGCTGCTCTGGCCACCACTGAAGCTGCTGTGGGGCGAGTCTCTAGTACCGAGCCCACCAATGCTCCTAGCCTAGAGAGGAGCGGAAGATACTCCCGGCGGAGTCCAGGGAAGCAAACTGTAACATGGAAAAGGCGCTCTCCCTGCTCGGCCGCTGCTGGGTCAAAGCCATGCTGCCAAGGTCTGAAGAAAGCCCGAGCACCCCTGATGTCAAGGGGAGTCATGGCTAGTACCTTGGCCACGCTCTGGGCGGTTTCGAACTCGATCTGGTAACGTCCACGGCCCAGTAGCTGTACGTCCAGGATCTTGCCCACATCTGCAAGAAGGCGGGCTTGGAGAAGATCCCGGATCTCCCCTCTGCTGGGGCGAATGCCAACTATACGACAGATGGTGGAATGAGCCTGGAGGCATTCCACCTCTACGGTGAGGCTCGCTTCCTCTTCTGGCGAAAGAGAAAGCCTGATGGGGGTGTCCTCAGGGGCGGGCAAGGGGGCTGCGGGGGAGTCCCTCTAAGGCGGGAGGAGCCTCCATCAGAGTCTGAAGCCTATGGCGAAGGCGAGGCGAAAGCGGAGATCCTGCAAGAACCGAGCTGCACACAGAGAGGCGGAAGACGAAGGCCGGAGAAAAAAGGAAAAACCCCCCTGGGGGCGGAAATCAGCAAGAAAAGGGAGGGGGGGGCGAGGCGGCGAAGGAGTAGCCTGGGGGGGGGGGGGGGGTGGGAGCGGCGTGCAAGAGGGATGGGGGGGAGAAAAAGCTGGCGGAAGGGGGGGGGTCGGGGCGCTGCAGAGGGGAGGTGGGCGCGAAAAGGAGGAGGGGCGTGAAGGAGATGTGGGCTGCGGGCAGTACAGCGAGGGAGGGGGGCGCAGTAGCGAGAGCAGGCCGCGGGGGGGGGGGGGGGGGGGGGGGGGGGGGCAGGTGTGCAGGTAGCGCGAGCAGGGAGGGGCGGGAGCTTCAGCGAGCAAGATGAGATTGATCGAAGTAAATTCTATGCTATGCTTTGGTGGGGTCTTCACATAAAGCCTTATTGAAGATCTTGGCTAGGATAGGTCCCAAGGTGTTTCATCTATGTGCAACGTGGTCCATTTAGAGATCCTTATTTTCCCCAGCTCTCTCATTGTGAAACGTGGTTAGGGCTTAGGTGACATTGCCTATGGTGGAGAGGGTGGTAGAGGTAGGGTGGGGGAGGTGGGTTATATTTTGGTGAGGGTTGGTTGGGGATGTCATATAGCTCCCGAGCATAGTTATCCCATATAAGAGGGTCTGTGATGGGTAAGGGCTGCCTTTTTTTCTGAGGAGTACGCCAAGTGTCCGACTTTCCACACCCAAAAATAGGCGGTATAATTCCTCTTCGCGTGCCAAAAATAGGGTAAGGTGGTGGAAGGATCTCTGCATTTTGCGCATAGAGATCCTTCCACACTCCCTTTCCTGTAAAAGGTGAAGCCACATGGCTTTGCCCTCATTGTCATACCATCCGTTCATTGTGAACGGAGAGGGGGTGTGGCCGTGGAGCAAGTGGTGTGAGGAAAATTGACCTGTGCAGAGTCATGGATGATAGAGATGAGCTATGAGGTTAGGACGCAGAGAGATCAAGGTTGGATGTGTGTCATCATAAACTGGGTCAAGATCATGATGAAAATGAATGCAGCTGAGGGGTGCAAAAGAAGATGAATGACAGATATGTGGTCTGCTCCAGTGAGTGGTGATAGAATGGTGAAGTCCCAGATGTGGTAAATCAAAGTAGGAGAGCCCATCAACTAGTCCATTCTGCTTGAGCCCCCTCCATATGGAAAGCAGGTCAGACCTCCGGAAACATGCCAACGGGACATCCAGTTATAAAGTAGGATCTCATATGCAGCCCCTCATCTCCAGGAGGTCTCTGCCGTTTCTACTGATGTGTCCAATGTAATTAACTTATGGGCGCTTATTGTTATGGGTTAATGTGAAAGCATATATTGAGTTGAAATTTTTAAGAAGTGCACTTTCGTGCTTTATTATTAGCCCCAAGCCTTTATCTGGGGTGGGCTATAGTGGCATGGGATGCCCTGGCTAGGTCATGAGTGAGGTCAAGGTGTTGGGCTAGCCTCATAGTACAGGTGTGCTCTGTGGCAGCTATGGTTGGGAGGTGAGCCATTGGCACCGTGATCTATGTGTCCTTTGCTATGTGATTGTCTTGGAGGAGACGCTCGGAAGGTCAAAATGTAGTTTCACACAGCCACCTGCAAGGCTTGCCCTTATTCTGACATGGGTGTTTGCACAGGGTTCTACATCGACACTTCTTCTTTTGCTGTCCACTTGTGTCACTATTCTTGCAGCAGCCATCTCATTTGCTATTGAATCTACAACTATAATTTGGACCTGTTGTCAAATCTGTGTAGGGTTCGCCGCTGTTCACACAGGTTTCTCCCCCCAGCATGGATGGAGCATTCATGTTTATTAAAGCAATGTTTGGCCACATGGTTGATCCAATTTTTAGTAAATGTAACAAATTATATTTTTCTAGAATTGCATACTGTTTCTGCTAATGCTTGTTACTTCTAGCATTGGTTCTATTGATAACCTCTCAACTGTATGCAGGTTCTATACACACTTCACATCTCCAATTAGACGCTATGCAGATATTGTTGTGCACCGTATGTTAGTCTCTTCATGCAAAGATTCTGTACATGCGGAGAGTGACATGGGTCTTTCTTTTCGTGCTGAAAAGAGATTTATAACAACAGAACTGAGTCAAGTAAGCTTATTAATCAACTTTGCTGTTTTTGAACTTTTTATTAATATTATGGGTTGATTCTTGATAATGACGGATCAGAAGCATCTTTGATATGATATGATATGGAAAGGTTTAAATTTGATTGTGCAAGAAAGGCTTACTTTCATAAAAGGGTAAGAGATTTGTTTTTGTAGGAAGACAAGATGCTTATTCTTATAGCGTCAGAGTGAGATTACAAGTCCATGGCACTGCAGAAGAGGCGTGCTCTTCCAACAGAGATTTGATAAATGCTTTTGTTAAGATATAGCACTCTGTTTTGCTGCAGCTCCATCACACATGCAACCCATCGACTGTGCAGACAGGTGTATGCTATATAAGGACAGCAGGCATTTGCTGTTGTCAGAAGTTGGGGGCATTGGCTGGCTTCATATATGTGCTGTAAGGTCTGACTGATGAGGTTCGTTTGTTCAAAACAGGGCTAGATGGACAAGGATAACAGCTCAAACCATCCTGCTCACTTCCCCTTTTGCAAGGCATCCATATATTTTCAAGATTTGCTGCTCCATCTTTTAGTGGTAATGACTGGCAACATCGGGTCTCTGGAGCATGACATGGTAGCTGAGAAGGAAAGGATTTCCAACAAGCAGTTTGATTCTTGGGATTCCATGTCCCTGAGAAGCCACTACCTCTGCTTCTGATTGCAATTGCTTGGAGGATTGAGACACTTCCATAATCACTGCGTATGCTTGTGTAATACAAGATAGGAAATGAAAAGTTTTATACCTGCCAGGAGTCTCATAAACTCATTTTGAAAAAGACATTTCAAAAAGGTTTCACAAGTTTTGTACCTTTACTTCGTTTGGGAGTGGGAGGAAAAAGGCAAGTGTAACTGTGGGACATGCAAAAATGTGCTCTTTTCTTCAGTAATAGTAGATAGTAGATGCCAAATTATGACTCAAGTGCGCAAACCACTCGTTAATCATGCTTCGTCTTTGCAAGGTAGATCAGTGACCATTACAACTTGAAGTTACAAAGCTGACTTTTAATCCTTTGGTTGGGAACGTTGGCATGAAAATAACACGTTTTCACACAACAAATGGTTTCAGAAACGTTTCACACAGTTTCAAAAAGTAGGAAATATGTTACGATTGAACTGTTGGGCTGCTCAGGAAAATAGAGAGTGATTGGGAAGACACTTTTGCCTTCTTTTCTAGGGAGAAGTTGGGAATGCTTTCTTTCCCCCTACATGCGCTAAGTACCTCAGTGATGAGTCCTAGAGAATTGAACTCTCGCTGGAAGAAACCATTGCCCAGTAGCCATACATAACATAAGTGCAACACAGTTTCTTATGAGAATCCAGCTAAGAGCCAACCCTTGGTTTGGCTTCACGAAAGGTAAGATCCATAAATCTTGTGATCGGAGAATGCAACAAGTCAGTTACAATGGTGGACTGCATCTGCTTGAGCTCTTCCTTTAAAAAGGGTACTTTTACTGTTGGAGGTTGAGGAGTTTAGCTGTGGATGAGGCCATTACACTGCAGAATGGAAATAATTGACTCAATCATTGTTAAAATACCTCATACAAGGAACCGCAGGGAGGAGCTTCATGGCTGCAAGAAAATTCTTTTCAAGCTTTCTGATGAGATATTAGATGCATTCAAAATCTTGAAATATGTTCTTACAGAGGTTTGATTCTACTGTTCTTGTCCTCAGATGGCATGCCATCTCAACGAGCGCCATAGAGCAAGTAAGAGAGCGCAGAAGGAATGCAACGAGCTTTATCTTTTGATGTATCTGCAAAAGCATGCCGAGGCTGAACATGCGGTGGTACTGTTTGCAAAAAATCTCTGAGTAGACTCTTGCATTCCCTAAAAGAGTGATCTAATTCAGGTTGGGTATTTGAGCAACCCCTTACATGTTTGACAGGTGATTGAAGTACAAGCACAAGCACTGCTTGTTTTTGTACCGAAGTATGACCTGAGAGGGCGGGTTCACTTACAGGTTCATGTTTTGTTCTTAATGATTGTTTTCTGATTTGAACTTCACTGTTTTCATGTTCTGAATTTCTTCATCAATCAATAGTGTCGGGTAGGAATGTTTGTGTGTCTGTGTGCGTGTGTGCACGTGTGCTCTATATTGTGCTTTCTACAAGAACCATCTTATGGTTTTAGGTTCTTTGTGCAGGATAAAACCGGAAAGATCATTTTTCCAGCAAAGGATGACGAGACAATGGATGAAGTGGATGTTTCGCAAGGCAACCAGCAGAGATTTACATTACGCTATTCAGAAGATAGCATTTCTGTCATTGTAAGTACTATCTAAATAAAGGTATGTGCATTCCAACCGTTGAAATGTGCAAGGTGATGGACTTGGTTATACCAAGGTTTCTATCTAAACGTTTGTGGCCCTAGAAAGGTCTAAAGAGCACTTATGTTAGTCTCTTAGGAGACAAGACATGAGGACAATGTTGTCAGCATAAAGTAGAATAGCAGTTAGCAGTTAGAGCCCATGTCAGTAGAATCAGTATTCTAACAAAATGAGCCTCGTCTTTGTAAAAACTAAAGGGAGTTGGACTTCAAGTCACCTGGCTAATAAAGGGCCATCAGTCAAAATCAGCTCTTCTTGGAACTCAAATTCCAGAAGTGGGTGGAAAAGCTGAGTAAAAAATATTACGAGCAAGCCGGTGCCAATGGACTCAGTCCTTAAACATTGCTGGAAGAAGAAAACTAACAACCTCTATTCAGCTCCTCCCATTTCTCAATAAAGTCAGCCTTCCTGTTGTTAAAGAGCCCAAAGAGAATGGGAGATAATCGAGTGATCTACTTCACTCTATAGGTGGGTCTAGTCTTTGAAGAAGAGAGCAGGATGAAAGTGGCAGGCTCCACAATAATGCGTGGGCTGCATAGTTTTCTTGTAAATAGGATCTCCTGGGCAGGTTCTTACCTTGCTGGCCAGGGTGGGAGGTGCGGCCCAAATCAGTTGAGAAGCCCCTAGAGGGGGCAACTGGCAACCAGCCGGAAAACTTTAACTTCCAGTTGGATTTTCCAGTTGGAAGGGTTTATATAAAGCGGGTCATTAAATATTATAAAGCATTTGAACTTGCATGTGCATTATATGTTAAATCTGTTTATAAAAAAAAACAAAAGATTGTGTTAATTTTGTTTACAGGAGCTGGGATCTGAAGATGTGTTGCATGAGTACAAAAGGATGACTTCAGTTTGGGTTCAAATGAAAGCTGACGGTATGTAAGATGGGCTTAACCCTCTATTCTGTACATTATGTTCACTTAACCGTACTTAAATAGTTACAGCTTCAAGATAATGGGACTTCTAATTTGATGTATTATCTTGATCAATTAGGTCCAATCGAGCTCCCTGTACTGCCGAGCCCCCCTCTTACCCACCATCTAGTGAAAGAGATCCTTCTATTAGTTATCTTGATAATGGGAATTCTAATTTGATGTATTATGTTGATCAATTAGCTCCCAATCTCCGTCCTTGTATGGCTGATCCCCCCTCATAGGTCCCTTTCAGCCCACCTTTCTTTTTTCTGCCTTCTATTAGCTACCCAAAAGAACAGCCACGTAGGCTAACTACAAACTGTCCCGTAGAGCAAGTGATAATCAAAATGACAAAAAGGGATGGGTTCACCACTACTATTAGTGAGCTGTGATGCTACGTCCACAGGAAGGCCCCCTGGTGCGTCTGCATGCGATAAGAGCCACCTTTAAGCTTCCCCCATGTCCAAAGAGGGTGTGAATGATATCGACCCATATGCTCTGGATGGACTGCCCTCGATGGCCTAGCTACAGCATGCACGCCAAATATGCCACGCAGCAATACTGCTGCAAATTTTCCATCTTTGGCAAGAGCCTGGAGTCGAGTGAATTGAAGAGAAAACAGGAACTGGTGCTGTCGAGATCTGATGATGAGGGATGACAGAGTTGATGTCAAGGCTAAGTCTATCCCTGCTAGGCTTCTCGCCTGGGCCTCTTGGCTCAAATAACCAATCCCTGAGGGACTGCGCTGGACCCATGCTCAGATCTCCCTACAACACGTGTGCAGGCGAGCACTCAGCACGTGACCACTGGATAAGCCACTACGGGAAGATGAAAAGTCGATGTCAAGGCTAAGTATGTCTGATAGAGTAAGTGAGCACCATGCACTGCCAAAGGTATGTCATGTCTGGTGAACACTCCCAGCCACACTGCGGGGGAGGAGGGCCCGAGATTGGGTAAAGCCAATACGGGGGGATGAAAGAGTTGATGTCAAGGCTAAGTCTATCCTTGCTTCGTATCTAAGCAAGACTCCTCACCTCTGGCTCAGGGGGAAGCTGTCTGAAAAGTAACCAATCCCCGAGGGACTATGTTGGGCCCATGCTCAGAGCTCCCTGCGACACGTGTGCAGGCAGGCACCCAGCATGTGACCACTGGGTAATTGGATGCAGAGGGTTCCATATCAAGGGTTGCCGGAGGTGCTCCTTTGCTGAAGTTGGGGAGGATTGCTGAAGGGCCGATCTGAGGTGGTCCCAAGCTCGGAGGAGGTTGGCTGCAATTCTGTCCTCAAATGCTCAGCGAAAGCCACAAGCTTGCATCTGTGTAAAAACCCATCTCGGACTCTGGATCTAATGACCACCCAGAAACTGGGGTGTGGACTCAGATCCAGGCTAAGAGAAAGTCCTTCAAGGGTTCACCACCCGGAAGAAGTCCACAAATGATCAACTTGCCTAGTAGGGCTCGACTCCGAATAGAGGGATCGATATTGCCCCCCCCCCCCCCCATGTCGAGGCTGAATGATCACTCTCGAGGCCGCCTTGGCCCGCACAGGCCTCCCATCACTACCAGCCCAGAGGAAGTTGTGGTCAACCGCTGAACCTGACGAATGCATGGTCAGGAGAAGGCCCTACAGGAAGTGGTGGACCACATGGTGGCGGGAGAAGAACTTGGTTCGCCACCATGACTCGGCCAACTAAGGAAAGCCTAGCTGAACTCTAGTATAACAACTTCCTCCGAATGCTCAGAAGAAGAGGGGCTAGTTGCTACTCTGGGAAATGTCAATATGAACGTGGCATCCAGATAACAAACAGGAGTGCCGCTGCGGATTGATTGTTGAAAAGCCTCAACTGGCCTCCAAGTTGGGGCTAATGACGAGCCAAGCCAAAATCCACACGACTTGTGCCTGTTGACCTGTAGGCTGTGCATCAGATGCACAATAGAAGATCTCTATAAAATGAGTGAATCTGTGGAGATTCCTCACATCTGAGTCAAGCAGATCCTCCTGTGAGCGGATAGGTAGGTGCAGCCCCTGTACACTGGTCTCCTGGGTAGAGAGGAAACTGCTCATGGCCTCGGCTACAAACAAGAAAGGAAGAGCGCGAGAGGGCAACCTTGCTGGATGCAACAAGAAATAGGGAATCCGCCACCTCAGGCCCCTTGGATGAGCACTTGGATGAGCACTTGACTGTGAGGTCGAATAGAGTGCAAAAACAGGTCGAACCCACACCACTGGAAATCCCATCTGGCGCATAGTCCCCTCCAAAAAACCCTTGTCCACCTTGTTGTAGGTTTTGTCAAAATTAAGAAGGAAAACTATCAAATCCTGATGCCTCAAACTGGTCGAGGCAGTTGCCTCCCAAAGAGTGAAGATGTCTAAGATACTCTGACTATGAAGAAAACTTGTCTGTGTGACATGTATCAAGTTGGGGAGGAAAGGATGAAGGTGCCGGCTGATGGTTTTGGCTAGGATTTTGTAGACGGTCCCTAGGAGGGTGATGGTCTCCACTTGCCGAATCTCCAATCTATCTCGACCCTCCTTGGGAATCAAATGGATCAAACCCTCCTAGGGAATCAAATGGATCAAACCCTAAGTTAGCCTCTCTGGCAGCGAGCCAGTGGCCATAATCTCATTAAAAGTGGCTTTGAAATGGTTAAGCGAAAGCTTCCAGGGGGGGAGAAAGCTATCGGCGTTAGCGATCAAGGCTCTTGCTGAAGATATGCAAGGGGGAGATAAGAGTCGATCTGAAGCAGGGCTCTCCAGTGATGATGATCTCGACATCTCGACATTCCTTCATCTGCATATCTTCACCACTTACTGGAGATGGCATTAGGCTTGTCATGACTTCCTCACTTCTGTCAGATCGCGCTGCACGCTTGCCGGTACTGGTAGAGGCAATTTTCCCCCATGACCAGGCGAACTTACCGCTACTTGACTGTGTGACCTAACCAGCTCATGATCAGGCTCTACAAGAAAAAGGCATGTCACAAGTTCAACACGTAGAGGGAAATAGAGGAGAATCTTCTGCAAACTGAGTAGAAGTCTCTGTTTCTTCTGAATTTGTGGACAGGCAAGTAGCACTCTTTGCCTCATGTGGGTTAATGCTATACTGTACAGGGAAGGTTCTTTCGAGACATGAGAATAAGGGCTGGCTGGAAAAGGAGATTCTACAAGCACCTGTGGTTAGAGTGATCTATCTAAAAAAAGGGTACTACAATGTCCTTCTAGCTGATCCCACTTGGGTTCCCAAGGTGCTTGCCAAGGCCCTGCTGTTTTTTATGAAAAGCTTTATCCATGTTTTACAATGGGACCCATGCTTCAATGTGGATAATGGGCTCATTTATGCTTGTCCGGTCTTGGTGGGATTTGTGGACCTACCACCTTGGCTATGGCCCTCTATTGGAGATTTTACGAAAGCACTTGGAAGACCCTTGTTTGTTCCCTCTAATCCATCCCTTGGAAAGGGCTCAAACAAGGTTTGCATTACTTGGGATACAAAGGTTCCCACCCCCTCAGAAACGAATATAAACCTGGGTCAATATGGTAAGCTAAGAATAAACTTACATTTTGGTTCATTTGCAGGGGCTTGTTTCCATTGTGGGAAATTTGGTCATTTTGCTAGGGACTGCATGAAAGCAAAAGAACAGTTACAGGCTGGGCAAGTGCAGGCTAGACAAGTGCAGGCTGGGCAAAGCAAACACTTAACCCCAGAGCAAGGACAAATGAAGGAGGAAAGGAAAAACTCTGAACAACATAAGACAACACAATCTCCGACATTAGAGCAGATGTACTACCAGAGAAGAAAGACCTCTTTGCTCACTTCTGAGGTTCCATCATCCAGTAGGGATATTGGCAAGATAGGAGAACAGAAAGGCAAAGCAAAGATGTTGGATAAGTTTCAGCTCCACTGAGAGGAAATGTTCGAGGAGAGTCAAGAAGATAGATGGCATGAGATCTTCAACAGGGGAAGTATAAAAAACAGAACCGTTTCAGCCCCCCCTATCTATGTGAGGAATGCATTTGAAATCCTTGGTCAGGAGTCGTCTGACATGCAGGACATGCCCTTAAATCTTGATCTTCAGATGTCAGGAAAGGTACATCATAGCATAGAGGTCCTGAGCGATTCTGAAGAGGGAGATGAGAGAGTATTGGACTCTCAACCACAATAAAGTGTATGGGACTGTCAGGATGCTCTTGGAATGTTAAAGGATTGAATGCTAGACATAAGCGGGATGCATTTTGGGATCACATAAATGAATGGGGGCTGGATGCTTGTATGTTGCAAGAGCATAAACTCTATGATAAGAAAGCTAAGAGGAAGCAGAGATTCAAGAGAATGAAGATTTTTTACGGGGGGTTGGAGTATGGTTACAGTGGGGTGATGACAATAGTACATTACTCATGGAACCCCACAATGACAGCTAACCATCCCTCGGGCAGAATCTTGGTTATTGAAGTGTCCAAGGGAGATGAACAATTCTGGTTGATTGATGTGTACGGAGCACACTCATCTAAAGAAAGGAAGGAGATATGGGAATGGATTTGTGGTCTTGACAATCAGAAACCATGGATCATGGCTGGGGACTTTAACATGGTGGTCAGACAGAGGGATAGGTTGGGGTCTAATAATGTAGTTATGGGGTCGGAGAAAACCAAATGGGAAGAGCTTATCATGCAAAAGAGGCTGGTGGAACCTTGGGGATTGGAGTTCTTCACCGGGTCATACATATTTCAGCTTGCAGTATATATCTAGCTCTCCCAGGATTGACAGAGTTTATTTCAACAAGGATGCAGAATGGATTCCTCACACCTTTAAGGCATGGGTTGAGCACGCAACCACCTCTTCTGATCACTTTCCCGTGAAGCGGCGGTTTGGGGGGATTCCATCACTCTCCAAATAACTCTACCAATCACTGGGATTAGGGGAAGGTACTCCTTTTTGAGTCTAGGCAAGAAAACTGTAACCGGGAAGCCCGAGACAACTGCCAGGGGGTCTGATGCTGGGTGGAAGCCATGCTGCTACACTGCAAAGAAGGCCTCGACCGTTCACAGTGCAAGGGGGCTGAGCTACATGACTTGATCTGATGTTGCAAGTCAATCAAACTCGATCCATGCCCAAGAGGATGATATTAGTAATCCCTCCCGGCTCGTCAACGAGGCCAGCCTCTAGAAGATTCTTGAGCTGTCCGCACGGCCGAGTGACTACCCACAATCTTGCAAACCAAGGTGGTGGCGTCTAGGAAGGCATTTTTCGATGCGAGGAGCTGGAGGTCTGCTTTGGCAAAAGATGGGCAAGGGATGGTGGCCTTGTCTGGGATGACGGAGCAGCTGCCATGGAGTCCACTTGAAGGAAAAAGACCAAATGAGCCAAAACTTGCCAAAAGAAAAAAAAAAACCCAACGTTGGAACCTAAAGTGAAATCGAAGCAGACTTGGAAAAAGGGGAAGGAGCAAGAGAGGGTCTTGGGAGGAAGGGCAACGGTTGGACAGCTGAGGGCTTCGACAGCTGGCGGAGAAGGGCGACAAGGACGTTGGGGTGCAATGGCTAGCAAATGGGTGAAGGCGGCCAGGGGCGAAGCCGGAAGGCGAGAGCACTAGGGTAGACAAGCGAAGGGGGTAGCGGGTGCACAAAGGTGGGCAGTGAGAGCGTGAAGGCAGGTAGAGGCCATAGCAAAGTGGGCAATGGGGTGGAAGGCGCGCGCAGACGAGGAGCTCAGACTGTGCAACGAGGGGGCCGACAAGGCAAGGTCGACGCATCTTGTGGGGGGGGGGATCTAGCTCAACGGTTTTTTCCGTTCACCCCTCCCCTCGTGGCATATTTGGCTATTTTGTGGGCCTGTTTTATTTGGTAGATGTCTTCTCAGCCCCCCTTTCTACTCCTTGGCTGCACCCGTTCTTACCCGATGTCAATGAGTGCCGCCTCCTTCCTGCCATGGAGCCCTCCATCCTCTCTGCCTACCTGTACACCTATGCGCCCCCACCTTCCTGCCCTCCTACCCGCCACCCGCCATTCGGCCTGCCCCCCTCCTCCTCTCTGACTTCCGGCCATGTAGCCCTCTTTGCTGCCCAGCCTCTCCTGTCTCCTAGGCATCCAACCTGTCATCCTGCCATGCCCGCTTCTTTTTTTTTTTCCCGGGAAAAGATCCTTCTATTAGTTAACAGAAAACAACCATGAAGGGAGACTTACTAGTGGGAGACTTCAATGCCAGGACGAGCAGGCAGTGCATTGCATATGATTTTGAGGGAGATCCCATACAGCTACCTACTCTAGAGGATGAGGACTCTGGATCACGGAGGGTGTCTGCAGATACTAAGCCAGTCAAATACTATGGACGGGACGCTTTTGGAGCTAGGATCACGCCACCGTCTCCTCATCTAAAACGGGATGGAGAGATGGCCATAGTCAGGAGGACTTACATGCTTTCCACATGGAGGTGGAAGTAGCACAGTGGATAACATCCTAGGCTCCCGGGTGATAGCTCAGCTCATACATGATTTCTCAGTACCCCCCATACCCATCGGAGCTGATCACACATACTTATCTTTCACCATGATAGCCACCCCCCCTCCCCTCGCCTCAGCACCCACCTCCACCCATCACACCACTGTCAACTTCACTCATGACTGTGATCACATATATCAGGATACTTGACCATGGTCTACTTGACATGGATCCCGCCGCACCTCTGCAAATACTCACATCACAGTTGACTGATCGACTCCACTCCTCTGCCATTGCCACCCATACCCCCTCTAAAGCTAAAGTAGGGATGATGCCCTAGAATGGTTGGTACGACGACGAGTGTCCTGAGACTCGTGCTCGCCACAAACGAAAGAAAGAACTAGGGGAGATCTCTGAGCGTGAAGCTCAAAGATTAAATCGAGATTTGACTCATTGGAAGAGGAGGAAACACGAAATTGAACAATACTGGGAGTTGTACCAACTATTCTTTTTTGGTAACTTGAAAGAGGCTTGGAGGCGGTTTCATGAGCCACGACCACCCACATCCATCACTAGTCTGACCACTTGGCATGATTATACAAAGTCCCTCTACCATGTACTAGATCAGCCTCCGTTATCCTCTCAACCGGATCCTCGACCCATCACCTCTAGTTTTTTCACTTCGAGTATGGTAGAGAAAGCTCTTGAGAGGCTACATCATGGGAGATCTACATATCATATAGAGATATGAGGTGAGCACTTTTCCTATGCCTCTACCACCATAGCTCCTTTCCTTGCACCTCTCTTCAACAGGGCACTTGTAGAGGGCTTCCCACACACATGGGGCATGAGCATCATTACCCCCATTCACAAATCAGGTGACCCGATGGACCCCGGGAACCACAGGACTCTCATTGTTGGCCATATTATGGCCAAGATATATGGATGAGTACTTGAGACAGAGCTGAGCTCTCTAGCCGAGAGGGAGGGTCTTCGTGCTCCGGCACAGGTTGGGTTCAGTAGTAACTTCTACACACTGAATCATATCTTCACCTTGAGGAGCCTGATTAAGCAGGCCAAGTCATGGTAGCAGAGACTCTATTGTTGCCACACAGTGCCACGAGACCGGCTCCTACGGAGGTTGTAGACTCTTGGGTGCCTTCAGATATGATCTTGGGGATCATTGCTTTATATGAGAGGGTGACCGGACGAACCAGATGCGCAGGTGGTCTGATAGTAGAGATACATAGTACTATGGGGTGAAGCAGGGCTGCCCACTCTCCTCAACACTTTTTGGAGTGCACATAGATGAGGTCACAGACTTCATAGACAACGGAGGAAGGAGTGGTGCATCACTCTCAGGGGTTTTGGTCACTTTACTACTCTATGCGGATGACATCATTCTGATAACTAACTAGTAGGAGGAAGTGCAGCGCCACATGGACGCCTTAGATGATTTCTGTACACAGAGGCCTTTCAGTGAACCATTTTTTTTTTCTGAAAAGGAGACTTCTATTAAGTATGAAAAGATTTACAAAATGGACGGTGGATTTGGTAAGCTACAGATAATCACCTCTCCACTCCTATCTTCTATAGAATGGCCAATTCTAGATGCTTGGACTGTAATGGTCATGAAATCAAAGATGCTTTATGATATACAAGGGTCTTTGAAGTTTGCAAAGCCCTCTCGATTTGTGAGTCTTAGTTGGGTATGCCTAATACATCTTTTTGCCAAGATGTTCAATCAATTTTGTTTCTCACAAACACCTACCATGTTTGTGTGCAAGAAGGTATTAGGTCAGTGACATGGTAGCCTTGCTTGGAGACCAGTCGAGGACTGTAGAAGGGATACATAAGGATGACACATTCAAGTGCAATATAGTAGAATCTAGTGCCTCATTTCGGTATCTCAAAGCTCGTGCCACACAGCTACACATACACTACTATTATGAGAGGTAGATGAAAAAGAATAGTTGTTGGGTCCCAATGCAGGCAGATGAACAAGTTGTTTTGCCTCTCTCTCGACATATGCGTTCGGTTGCCCAGTGGTGTAGTGGAAGTTGTAGGTGCAAGTAGAGATTGGAGCCTCCTAAATATTAGAGAGCACCTCAATATCGTGGTAGGTGAGGATATTAGCAGAGCACAATTCAAGGTGAACAATAGGAAGATTCGAAAACGACTAGAGCCAAAGACCTTGATAGATCCCGATTGGGATGTTGATGGTATATCGCTCAATTAATGGGGATTTTGAGTTTTGAAGCTACTTCAAGTATGTTAATTTTGTAAAGTCCTTCCCCTCAAAAAAGTGTACTGAGAAATGAATTTTTGTCTTGTAACAGCTATGAATTTAGATTTTAATATTAAAGTTTTAACTCAACACAAATGTCCCACTCTCTCATAAATTGGCCGCGCTTCCTCTCCGCCGCAGCCCTCGAAGATCCTTGGATTCTGGCCCAAGTAGCCATAATGGTGTGAATAATATCACTCCAAATCTTGCAAAGACACTGAGAAACATGAACAGGGGTACCCTCAATGGCCTCTGTGCATCTAGCCTTCCAGATATTCCAGGCTGAGATGCTAGCAATAATCTCCCAAGAGCTGTCTAACCTCTGTGCCGGAGGGACAAAGTGTGAAAGTGGCAAATCCTGAAGACAACACTGCCGAGCAACTCCTTGCCTAACCATAATGGCCGAGCTCCTGTCAGTCCCCTCGAACCTTCACTGTGTCAACCAAATGATAGAACCAAAAGAAATGATAGTATCCCTCTTAATCCTACGAGAGAGGTGCAATCGCAGACCAAACCCTGATAGAACCAAAAGAAATGATAGTATCCCTCTTAATCCTACCAGAGAGGTGCAATCGCAGACCAAATCCTCTATGCTTCCCTGCATTTCCATAAACAATGGTAAACTGACTCCGAAACTCCTGCACATCTAGGGCATGCTGGGCAAGTACTAGCAAACAGACCTCCACTGATTGGTGGCCAGACCACCATGAAGAGAAACCCTGATAAAGGAGGAAATCTGTGGCTTCCTATAAGAATGCCACAATCTCCGCCAAAATACCCTCTGAATGTTAGTCGAAATGCCGTAAGATTGCCAATGGGGTCTAAGAGTAGGGACACTCGGATTGTGTCCCAAGATAAGATGTCTAGCATTCCGCACCGTATAACTAAAAAAAGGCATGCTTTTCAAAGGTTTACAAGCATCCTTCCACTCCCACTCACCAGGGTCCCAATGCAAATGTCTGATAGGGCAGCCACCATATAACCGAAGGCTAACACTATCTATGATCATCTCGGAGGGGGGGGGGGGGGGGGGGGGGGGGGGGGGGGGAGGCGGGGGTCAACAAAGACGTGCTTCCCTAACCTGCCAACAACTCTAACTGGACAAATCTGGGCGCCCTCAATAAGGTCCTCCACGTCACATCTCCAGCTACCATCCATCCTGTACAGAAAAAAAGACCAGTACATCATCATCCCTAGGCAAGGGGATACCCATAACGTGAAGAGGAACACTTGTCCCAGAAAAAACCCCAAACCAAGAATGATGACGGCCATCCAAGAAAGATCCAGTATTCCAATGGTTGGGAATGGTTGCATCAATATGTGCAATCCTCCGGATAGAGCCTCTCAAATGTTGCGTGAAATCCAATCTTTGCACCACGGTGAAGCTCTGAAACATCTTCCAAGCCAAGAGTGTGGGGCATAGGGTCTCCCAGCCAGCCCAAAAGAATATGCATAGCTGCCCCAAGAGGTCTTACCATGCACATCTAAGATCAAATCATTCCACAGAATGGGCTGCCTCCTCCATTGAACGCGGGGGGATGTGTACCAAAAAACTCCTCAGGCCGTCCCAGGCCTGTAGGAGGGACCTAACCAGGGAGGATGAAGGGGAGCGGTGAACTGCATCCAAAAAAATAAAGCGTGGGCTGAGAGCCCACTCACCTCCGCGAACAGGAACAGACTTCGTGATCTGTTGCATGAGAAAGTCCTTCCACGGCTCAGTGCTTGTAAGAAAGCCCCTAACAACAAGCTTACAAAGCAATGCCCTACATTGCACCTCAGGGTCAATGATATTCAATCCCCCTTCCTGCTTAGGCTTGATAATGGTTTCCCAAGCAACTCTGGTCCTAGTGTGTGCATTTCCATCAAGCCCTGACCAAAGAAAGTTCCAAATAAGGCGACGAAGTTGGCCAATGCAGCCCTTCTGAAATCCGGCAGGAAGCGATAAACCAAGCCGTGGCTAGCAAAACTTGGTTAACCACCAAAGCTCTAGAGGCCAAGTCGAGCTTCCTCCTACACCAATGATGAAGTTTGGTTTTAATGGTTAAGAGCACTGGAGCAAACTATTGTGCAGGGGAGATGTCAACGCCCACCTGACAACCAAGGTATCTAGCAGAGCATCCTCTCTCAATCCAAGTAAAACCAACATCTGTACCCCAATCTGCAAGAGGAGAATCATTGATCCAAAAACCAATTGACTTATGCCAATTGATAGTAGCTCTTGCTGCCAAACAAAAGGCCTCCAAGGCTGTTCGAAAAGCACATAAACAAGCATCTGAAGCCTCAAGGAACAATGCCGTATCATCTGCCAACTCAGAGTCCAAAAACTCTTCCTCCGTGCAGAAAGGCAGCCTGAGGCCCATGACACCAGGGGCGGCCTGAAGAAACCTGCTCATAGCCTCAGCTACAATGAGGTACAGTAAAGGGGGAGGGGACAGCCCTGTCTCACTAAACGGGAATTCTGAAAAAGCTCGCCGCGCCCCCCACAAGCTAAAACAGTGCTATGAGCCTCTCTGTATAGGCAGGACACCCCTCTGATCTAGTTTTGGGA
This sequence comes from Cibotium barometz, assembly GCF_041138505.1. Classification (NCBI taxonomy): domain Eukaryota; kingdom Viridiplantae; phylum Streptophyta; class Polypodiopsida; order Cyatheales; family Cibotiaceae; genus Cibotium; species Cibotium barometz. Next base: position 29,630,717 of record NC_141055.1, on the reverse strand, counting down.
AAACCCCATGTGTGCCATATTTCCCTCCAAAAAATCCCAATCCACTCTGTCATAAGCTTTTTCAAAATCAAGCAAAAGAATGGCAAGAGGCTGTTGACTAGATTTTGCCCACTTGACAGCTTCCCAAAAAGAAAAGATGTTATCAAATATATTCCTTCCTTCGAGGAATCCATTCTGTGTATCATGGATAGTCCTTTGAGGAATCGGCTGCAACCTTATACTCAAGGCTTTAGCTAAGGTTTTATATGCAGATCCAAGGACGGTGATGGGCCTTCATTGCTTGATGTCAGTCTTGTCCCCACTCTTGGGGATAAGGTGAATCAGCCCCTCCGGAGGTATGGCGGCATCATACCCAACAAAAACATTTCCTGAAGGGCAATAGTGATATCATCTCCAATATGATCCAAAAAAAGAATAAAGAAGGTGGAAGAAAGACCATCCCCTGGCCATGAACCACTGGAAAGAGCATGCAGTGCACGAAGGAATTCATCCTTCGAGAAAGGGGCATCCAGGGAAGAACACATAGCATCTGTAAAAATGAGCCTAGGCAATGCACTCCCAAACTTTCTGCCGTGTCACATCTCTCTGAGGAGAGGGCACCTCTGCAGTGAACAAAGACCGATAAAAATCTGAAGCAATACCCCTCACCTTATCAGGCTCAATCTGAACCTCACCCTGTGAATCCTACAAGTACCTCACAGAATCCCTGCTATGGGAAGACCTGTGTGCTGAGAAAAACTCTTTGTTGCATCTGCCACCCATCTGAGTCCAAAAAGCCTCATTCGCATGAAACGTGAACTCAGCCCTCCTGTCCATGGCCAACTGCAGCTCTGCTCTAACTGTGGTCAAGAGATCTGTAATCGAAGACGCATGTGGATGCTTTTCATGTTCCCTCTGAAGAGCTGCAATCCTACACCTAATAGCTCTCTCCTTGTCCAGAGCCTCCCTTCTTCTTGGACAAGGCAGTCCTATGAGAATAATGGCTGGTCCTCTCAAGCCAACACAATATTATGACGAGGATGAAGACCGTCACAAGATCTCCATATCTCTTTGATCTCAAGGGAGATGTCAGCATCTAGATAAAGAGAGTCAGGGATACGGACAGGGGATGAGGCCGAGTGAGCCACAGGCTCCCTAAGACACAAAAGAACAAGGCAATGATCGGATTTGGTGGTGCGAGGATGAAGACCTCCATATCTCTTTGATCTCAAGGGAGATGTCAGCATCTAGATAAAGAGAGTTAGGGATACGGACAGGGGATGAGGCCGAGTGAGCCACAGGCTCCCTAAGACACAAAAGGACAAGGCAATGATCGGATTTGGTGGTGCGAGGCATAATAGCAATGGTGCCTCCTCTGTCCAAGGACCAATCATCCACATAAAACCTATCCAGACGTGCAAAGATGCTGTCATCCCCGCTCCTGCGGGCGGTTATGCCAAGAGAAAGATAAGGAGTTTGGCCTTCTTTGGAAGTCATCCTCAGTCCAACAATCCTTACCAAAAAAGGAAAGCGTGAACCTCTCCCATGAGGTTCGCTCCAAAGGGTGTAAACCCCCTTCGCATCCACCCTTCTTGTCAGAAGGTTTCTCAACCATATTAAAATCTCCTCCCACTATCCAATGATCAACCTCGGGAATGACATTTGTAATGGGGTCCCAAAAGGCCACCCTTTCACCTCTCATGTTAGGTGCATAGATATTCAAGATTCCCAATTTCTGACCCTCATGCATGATCAAGATCCACTGCACTCTAGCAGGGATGATAACAGCGTGCCCAATAACATGAGGCATAACAAATGCTGCCACGGAAATGCAAACACCCCCTCTAGTCCCAACTGTCGAGGACCAGAAGGTGTGGCCAGAAAGCATCTTACCAGTTTTGCCGCACTTAGATCTATCCAATTTGTGTTCCTGCAACAAAAGTACATCCATAGACCCTCCTCTAATAGCAAGGTGAAGCTGGTCCTTCAGAAGGCGCTTCCTACCACAGGTGGGAAGCCCTCCAAGGCCCTAAACATTCCATGAGACGATTCTCATGGAAGAGAAGAGGGTTTGACCCCCGATCTAAGAAGACGATGGGTAGCCTGAGGACGCCTCTCATAATGCTGGAGGATGGGATAATCCACGGGGCAAAGTCCACTGACATGCCCTTGTCGAAGGCTCTTCACAGTACTTGCATACGTACGAGAAACCTCTTCGCCCTATGGGGCATCAAGAGCAATGGCATCATGCTGAAAATCTTGCAATACATGATCCCCACTGCGCTAAACATCCTTCAAATTCCCTGCAAGTAGAGGGGACTCAACATAATCATCCTGATCTGAGATATCATCTCTCTGCAAAGATGCATCTGTTGACACATCCCTGTGACCAGAAACATCATCTATCTGTACATGATCGGACGAGTCCTTACCACCATCAATCGCACCAGGGGGGCGGGCGTGAGAGAGAGCTTGCCACATTTGGTGGACTGAAGGACGGGAAGGAACCAAGGGAGGTGGCGCCTGAGAAGCACGCTTGCGAGGCCTCCTGCGACCCCGAGCCTGAGGGCAATGTCGAGCAAAGTGACCCTGTTGGTGACAAACCTGACACTGATCGGGTTTACCTGCAATCTTCATACGTTGCTTCAAAGGGCCACAAGGGCCCAGAAGCAAAACATAGTCCTCAAAGAGCTCAATGTCACGGGCAAGAACCATGACCTTGGGGACAGCATCCGCTGAGGCAGTGACCACTTGGGCAGAAGATGTCGGCAAGGCGTGGAGGGGGGGCCACTTGAAGAACCAGCCCAAAGGCGGACCCAATGGCCTCTAACATGGGCCAATATGCGCGAGGAAGGCTTGGGAATCTGAGAATAATCGGGCAACGGTTCCAATCTTCCTTAACAGGGTCAAAATAGCTGCAGTAGGGAAGAAAGAATATCTTCCTCGGGCCCAATGGCAAAGGGCTGCCCTTCAAAACCTCTGAGGCTGCATCCTCATAATCAAAATCCACTTGGAAGAAACCTCTTCCAAGCAACCTGACATCTCGAAAGTGTGAGGTGAGGTCGGAGGGCAAAGCTGCCAGGACCCAATGCCGAGCCTAGAGACGGGAAGGGTGAGATCCAAAGATTCTGGCAATGAGGGTCGTTTTGGAGTCTTTCTCGATTTCGGCGTAGAGGACCGCGAGCTCGGCTTCGGAAAAAACAATGGTTTGCCCGGCCGAGGGAGATTGATTAGCCATGCTAATCGAAGAAAAAGGCCGACTTGAACCCGGATGACGAGCAATCCGAACCAAGGGAAAGAGGCAAGCTCAGTGAACCATTTTGGAAACCAAGGTCACGATCTTTCACAATTAGAGATGGATTATGAAAGATACAATGATCACATATAGAGGTAGTTAGGTGGAGGTGACAGAATCATATGTATACTTGGGTATTACCTCCACTAGTAATGGGACCCGTTTGTCCATGAGATTGGCATCACAGAACAAGCTGAGGGTATGCTGCCATTGCATTGATGGAGCGACAGTGTCATTAGGCTCACTTCTAGGAGCTTCGCACCATTGCATGGCTATTTGAGACCTTAGTCACCCCGATGATGATGTATGTAGTACGGGTATGGGCCCCCTGACCTCTCCACATATGATTGGCGTCGAATGGAGAGAACGCAGATCCTCATGATCTCCAAGATGACTTGCAGCAAACCATCAGTACCACATGAGATCATCAGAGCAGAGCTTGCGGTGCCCTCCATGATGGTAGAGGCTCTATTTCAGACAATAGCCTACATCAGATGCATCAGAGTCATGGGTCCAAAGAGACTACCTTGCTTAGCCATGGAGTTCTCACAGAGTATTGCCACAGAGGGCCATCACCCATTTTGGTATGCAGGCTACATATATGTACGCATGTCTCATGCTATGAGGGTGACTATTGGTCAAATGAGGGTTTCCTCTCACTCTGCAGGTTGAGGCAGGGAGAGCAGCACGGACCCCTAGAGAGGACAAAGTATGCAGATTATGCCATAGAGAGGTAGTGTGAGAGGAGCAGTACATATGCAGATGCCCTATATATTATGAGATCAGAGGGAGATACCACTGCTTGTTCAAAGAGGGTTTCGGCCCACTTAGCCGGGTGATGGAATATCTTGATCAGAGATGCCTAGGCCTTTTCCTCCTTGAGCTACACCGACACGGAGAGGCTTCAACAAGTGTAGAGCCAAAGATCCTAGATCACCAACTTCTTTAGGCCTATCAGGGAGCCACATCCCCCTTCCCTTGTATCATCTACCTCCCGACGAGGGCTCACACTACAGAGCGCCTTGGAGATCAGAACTGCTAGGAGACCGCAACTACCTAGACGCAGACCACCACTTGTTCCCAAAAAAGTTGAACATTATTTGATTTGCTTTATCTTTTTGCTTCAAATCCCTTTCAAAGCGCTATTGTAGTACGTCGTGTACATCAAGTTTTTAATACTAAATAATATTGGGTAATATTATCTACTAGAAGGTTTAAATTAAGGACTTGAAAGTTCTTAACATAAGTCAACGAGAAGGCCACTTGAGTCGTACTCATTCAAACTTGTACTATTTGTGTAATATTACTATCGGTTTAATTTCTTTATGAGCTATGGAGGAGAGAGTCTAGAGGCTACACCAGGGCACATTAGTTGTCAGAGTCCTCCTCGCCCCATGCCCTCTGTATGATGTACTACACCCCACCATCTCCACTGGGTGGAATTAGTAGTATACAACTTATCATGATTGTACATCTATAGCATGCTAGACAGTGAGCTGCATATGACTAGGATTAGCTTTTCATTTCTGTTTTTCTTTCCGAGATACTTAGGACATGGACTTGTTGTATACAGATTTGTCTAATAGGCCAATCTGGCCTTCCGTAGACGTTGATATATCTTTTCTTTCTTTTCTTTCTCTCAAGCCTTCTAAGTTCTCCTTGTCTCTCTATTACAATGACAAGGGAGAAGAATGAAGCCTTCAATGTGCCTGCTATCCATGTAGAGAAAGCCGTGTTGGAAATAAGTGCACACTAGGTGTACTCTTTTCCTAGTCTAGTATAAACTTTTGTCTTGAGTCTTGTGTGTCTGCCATGTGGCATCTTATTTGTCCCACATATCAGCGTGGCTACTATCTCTTGTACTACACACCTATATATTGTGGGTGTCACATCATAAGAAGTATTCAGCTTGTGTCTTGTCTACACTCGTCTCAAGGTAACTCTTTGTCCTTCAATCTTGTTGTTATTTCATTTCTAGTCTTCTAGTTTCTAGCTCTTGCTTCCATATTCCTACATGGTATCAGAGCCACTGCTTCCTTGCTCCTAGAGATTGAGGAGAGGGAGGCCAAAAAGAGAAGCCATGCCCTCTCTCTCTTTCTCTAAGTGCAAGAGTGTATGCTCTCTTTCCTCTTGAGGACCTCTACTACCTACGTGGAGAAGCGACATCTTGAAGAGGAGGCATCTCCATCTTCTGCCCGTCTTCTCCACGATTGCTGCTATTTAGGCCGTCACCTCTAGCTGCTGCCGTTCCTGTTCAGGCTGTCTCTACTGCTGCAGATTTGCATGCCACTTCTGCCCCCTGCAGCGGCTCTTCTCAGAATAGAAATCTGCCACCATTATCTTGCTCAGTTCCGCTCTTATTCTCAGCCACCACTCAGCCTCGCAGGCGTGAACTTCTTACTGCACGCTCTCATTCGTGGAGAGAGCTTGAGCAGCAGCCGACCAGCATCTATTTGCTACCGACTTGCTGCTGCAGCAGCTCAGCAAATTTCCGCTGTTTTTTTTTGGAGCCGCCTCAGCTTTGCACGTTCATCGTACTACCCTGATGCTTTCCTTTGGCTGCCTTCTTCATCGACTCAAGGGGCTGTCTCTGCCTGGGATTTACTGCGCTTGAAGAGTCTACAAGGTACTGTGCATTGTCTCCTTCAGTTTGCTGGCCAGTACTTTTGCAATTTGGATCTCTTCTTTCATTCATTTCTGCAATCTTGTAAGGGAGTAGACACTGCCCTTGCATCTTAGCAAGAGGTAAGACCTTCCCACATGGCCTCTTCTACTCATTCTCTCATGTCTATCGACAAATTCAATGGGTCCAACTTTCATACTTGGCAAATCAAAATCAAGTGCCATCTTATGAAAGAAGGTGTTTGGGACGTTGTTCACCATGCTGCTCGCGAAGATTCCGACATTGAGCAAGTTATCACTTACGTTCCCACTGCCAAGAATGACAAAGCCTATGCTATCATCTTGCTCGGTCTTGGAGATGATTACATTCATCACATCTCCGACATACATTCTGCTTCTCAAGCATGGATCACTTTGGATACCCTTTTTGGACCCCGCTCTAAAAACTCTAAGATTGCACTTATGATCTCATTCTTTGATCTACATATGCAGGAGGGAGCTACTATAGCCTCTCATGTCAATTATCTTCGCAGTCTTATGGTTCAGCTTGCATCAGTGAAGTCCCCCATCTCCGAAGATATTGCTATTGCTATTGCTGTGCTTCTCAAGAGCTTACCTGACACCTATGCTACTCTTGTCACTACCGTCAAGTATCACAATAATCCTACTCTTGAAGGTATCATCAATGCTCTCCAAGAAGAGGAAAGAACTCAACAACAAAAGGTAACTGACACTGCATTTTTAGCAAAGAAAGGAAGTTCTAAAGTAAGAAAGCCTTGCACCCATTGTGGCAAAACTAATCATATGGAGAAGGACTGCTTCAAGGCTCATCCATGCACCATTTGTGGCCGTGATAATCACCGGGAGAAGGACTGCTACTCTAAACCCTCTACATCAGCCCCTGCATCTACCTCAGCCCATGTTGCTGCAGCATCTCCATCAGCAGATCTTGCTGTTCATTCCTCATATGATGAAACGTGGGCTTTCTGATTACTTCATCTTTCTTGTCTACCACTTTGACCACCGATGATGTAGGTCAAGGGGTTCTAGTGTCTTACTCATTCTGTTTTTGGACCTCTCTCTTGTCCCTACCCAAGAGGCAGAGATTGCCCTTGAGGAGGGGATGTCTTCAAGGTCCATCTATTTGTCTACAGTCAGTCTTCTGTCTATCTAGTCTTGTCTGTCTGTCCTTTCCCCCCCCCCCCCCCCCCCCCCGAGAAAAGATCCTTTCAGTAGTTATATAAAAAACGCCCGTAGGGCTCTCCTACTCATAAGAGAAACAGAGCAGTGAATACAGCAAGGCAGCCCGGGAGACTCTCCCTAGGTGCTGCAAAATACAAGCATCAGGACAAAGGACTGAGAGGCTAAATCATACAATAGGGGGGGGGAGAAAGCCAAACAGGTGGCCTGTAGTGCCAACGGGGGGATCCCGTGTGTAAGGTGTAGAAGGGGCCACAGCGCCAAGTGGTGTGAAAGGCCTGGCGTCGCAAGATCGCCTCATCCGAGTCTCCCCGGATGCGGTCATACTGTCCTCGCAGGGTGTGGATCAACTCCTGCCAAATCCCCCGTACAGTCTCTGCTGGTGGCTCCAATCTCCCCTCAAAGACCGTAAAGCACCGGGCTTTCCAGGTGAACCAGATGGTGAGGCTGCTGAGGAGCTCCCATCGTAAATCCCTCTCCTGTGTCCAGCTGCTGGCGGATGAGAAATCCGGTGTCGGAAACAGGCGATGCTGGCCCCTAATGAATCTGATGGCCTGACTGCCCTGCTCCATCTCATAGCCCATAGCAGGCCCTGACGAAATCGACCAAGCAGCGGCACCCCACGTAAACATACCCTCTGGAGAGAGGGGAGCCAGAATACGCAGCATCCGCAGCCAAATCTGCCACCGGAAGACCGCTGTAAGCAAGCCAAGTGCCAACTGCTGAGCCCCTGTGGGCGACCAGCCACTCGAAAGTCGAGATCCTGCGGGCCTGTCGACTAGCCCAGAGCCGAGCCCAAAAATCCTCCAGGAACTCCTGTGAGAGTCCCTGTAGCCGCCAATGCCCCGCTGCAGTTGGAGCGACCGTCGTCCTCACCGTCAAAATATGCCGCCCCAGCCGAACAGTATACTGGAAAAAGGTGATCTCTGTGGCCTCAAGGGATGCATAAGGATCATGCCACTCGTACTCCCCGGGGTCCCACTATAGCCGGGCCAAGGGGCGCGCTGCATATGCCCATATGCGCCAATCCGGGAGCACATCAGCAGGGTCGGGGTCAATATGCCACTTCCGACAAGCGGCGGCCACTACCCGTATCCTCTGAAAGGTGCACTCTGCAACCAAAGGCGACTCCACCTCCACTCTCTGAAGTCTGCCCTCATCCTGAATCTCATAGTAGAGGCATTTGCCATCCTCAGTGCAAGCTCTGACAGCAATCAGGATCTCCAACTGTGTAAAGGCTCCCATCCACCGTGGGGCCACTGGCTCGAGAGGCGTGAACCACTCCTCTGGGAGTGCCTCCTGAATATCATCCCTCATAATCAACCCCCCTCTGAAGTGACACAGCCTCTCCACCTGGATCTCCTCTGGGAGACTGCAGAAGGCCTGCCAGTCTCCAAAACTACGTGCTGGGCCTGCCGCTAAAGGCCCCCAGGCTAGAAGAGGCCGAGAACCCAGCATATGACCCTGCTCTGTGCGAACCGCTGGGCTCCAGATGAGCGGTTGTCTGGCCCGCTCCTCAACACAAGAAGGAGGTCGCTGAGAGAGCCCCGGTCTCAGCAGCTCCCAAGCTCTCAGGATACTCAAAGCAAATCTGTCCTCCCATCCTCTACTGAGGCCTGTCCTCCTCATCTCTATGAAGATCCAGCGAATCTCTGGTACCCAAGTGCCCCCTGCTGGGGGCGCCCGAGCCTGCACCCGCTGCAAGAGGAGCTCTTTCCAAGGCTCAGCGCCTGGAAGCAGCCCCCGAACAATAAGCTTCCCCAATAAGGCTCTACTCTGATTGACTGGATCTATAATGCCCAAACCTCCCTGAGCCAGCGGAAGTGTAATAACTGCCCATGCAACCTTTGCCCGGGCTGGCTGATCGTCCCGCCCAGACCACAAAAAGTTCCTGATCAGCCTCTGTATCTGGCTGATAGAAGAGCTCGAGAAGATCCAGCAAGACGTAATGTACCACATGGTCGCTAACAGCACCTGATTTGCCACCACCACCCTCCCAGCCAAGGATAGTCGAGCTGTACTCCAATACAAAAGCTTCTTCCGAATGCTCAGAAGAAGCGGGGCAATCTGCTGCTCAGGTGACAAATCTAGTCCAATCTGGCACCCCAAATACTGCACTGCTGTGCCAGGAGGAATCCATCTAAAACCGGGGTCCGGGCTCCATGCCGGAGTGGGAGCACTACTGATCCAAAAGGCCACTGTCTTGCGCCAATTGATCAATGCTCCCGAAGCTGCACTAAAAACCTGGAGCGACTGCTCTGCCCGAAGAAGATTGGCCTCTTGGCCATGCAAAAATAAGCCCGTGTCGTCTGCAAACTCAGCATCGAGCAGGTCCTCCCCCCGGATTGGGAGCTGGAGTCCTCTCAAACCAACCTCCTCTGCCGTCAAATACATGCTCATAGCCTCCGCAAAGAAGAGAAAAAGAAAAGGGGCGAGGGGACACCCCTGAGACGGACTGATCTGGTCAGCTCAAAACTCGGCCCCCGTCCTCTTGCAATCAACACCTGGCTGCGGGCTGTGGAATACAGAGCCGCCACCCCTCTGATCCATCCTGGCTCAAAGCCCAGGCGAAGCATAGTGCCCTCTAAGAAACCCCAATCAACTCTATCGTATGCCTTCTCAAAATCGAGAAGCATCACGACCAAGTCCTCGCCAAGAAATCTAGCTCGGGCCGTCGCCTCCCAGAAAGTAAAGATGTTGTCAAGGATACTGCGCTCCTTGACGAATCCTGTCTGAGTAGCATGAATCAACTCCCCCAGGAAGGGCTGGATCCTCAAACTCAAGGCCTTTGCTAAGACCTTGTAGACAGTATTGAGGATCGTAATAGGCCTCCAATGCCGAATATCATCTGATACTCTCTCCCCCTTTAGGATAAGATAGATCAAGCCCTCTGAAAAGCTCTGTGGCATCACCCCAGTGTCCAAAACATACTGAAAGCCCCTGCGGAGGCCTGGCCCCAAAAGGTCCCAAAAGCGCATAAAAAAGGCCGGCGTCAGTCCGTCCTCCCCTGGGCAACTATGTCGCGGTAGGACCCTCAAGGCCTCGGCAAGCTCAATCTCTGACAGAGGCGCACCTAGAACTGTACGCATACGGTCTGTGACCCTCCTCTGCACATGGGCCCACACAGTCGGTGTGCAAGCATCTCGATCCTCAGTGGCTGGCTCCGCTGAAAGCAGGTCTCTATAGAATGCAGTGGCAATGGCTCTGATCTCCCCGAGCTCAGTAGCTACCGATCCATCCGATCTACCAAGCTGACAGACTCCTGCTCGCGCATGGCGGGGTCCAGTGATCTCAAAAAACTCTCCAGTCACTCTATCACCAAGCTGTGTCCACTGAGAGGCCTGACGACGATAGTAAAACTCATGTCTCTACTCCTCTGCCTCTCTAACCTCCTGGCGTGCCTGGCTCAGCTGGGACGCCACCCACTCACATGCAGGCTGCTGCTCCTGAAGGCGCTGTAGCGAAGCAAGGCTGCGTCTCAGCCGATGCTCCCGCTCGCGAATCTCTCCCAACCGTGTCAAAGCTGCAGTGTGCAGAAAAGAGGTAAGCTCGATGAGTCCGTGGGCACACTGGCCCGCTGCATCCTGGTCAGAGCACTGACTATCATGCCAGATCCTCTCAATGTCCTCAGCGAGACTGGGATCTGTAAGTACCCTCTCTGGGATCCTCAACTGCAAGCTGGGCTCCCGTGTCCTCTCCTCCAATGTCAAGATAATTGGCGCATGATCTGAAAATGAGGTGCCAGCGAGAATGCCGATGGAGCCCCCTCGCTCCCCTAACCAGTCGCCCACATAAAAGCGATCAATCCGTGATAGATTAGTCCCTCCCTGCTGCCGGCGATCCGACCGAGAGAAACTAATCAATTCCTGAGAACGGGAGAAAGCCCCATGCTGCCATGCATCAGTGATCCTCAGTGACATGCAAAACCGGTCCCAAGCTGCAAGCTCCGTGCCGTGCACTATAACATGACTGCCTCCCACCCTATCGGCCGGAGCCTCAAGCATGTTGAAGTCTCCCCCGACACACCAATGTGCGGCCTCTGGCAATGCATCCGTAACCTGGGTCCAGAACTCTGCTCTGGCACTAGCATGATTGGGCGCATAGATGTTGAGCACGCCCAATAGCTCATCATGCATCCTCAGAATGACATACTGTGCTCTACCAGGCACAATAATCCCTCGATCCACAATGGCCTGCCGCCATACATCTGCAATGACCATGCATACTCCTCCCTGTCCACCCAAAGGACCAAACCCTGCAGACCAAGAAGTGTCCCATTTACCAGGCATCACCGAACCATATCTCCGGATCCTGCTCTCACCCAAGTGGTGCTCCTGCATCATCAAAATATCAATGCTGCCACCAACCAGGCATCTCTGAAGCTCCTGCCTCAAGCAACCACGATAGCGTATAAAATGTGCTCCGCCAAGGCCCTGTACATTCCATGAGATGATCCTCATGGATGCCCTGCTGAGGTGGATGCTGTCTTAGCCGTACGGCGGGCCTTCGCAAGCGGCTTGGATGGAGAGTAGTCCCCATCCGAGCGGCTGCGAATTTGCCCACCCAGTGTACTGCAAGAATCACGGATCAGGCGCCAGTGGCTGTGGCCCATGGCGACTGCCTCCCGCTCTGAGAGAGCAACCTCGTGTATACACACATATGCAGGGTCGCGTGCTAAGTCTGCCACTATGCGAACGACCAAATGATGAATCCCTGAGGTATCCACACTCCCGGGATCCAAGAAAAGATGAGCCAACTCCCATAGTCGGCCTATCACATCTGTCACCTCCAGATCGCTCATATGATGAGAAAACTCAATTGCCTGAGTCTTCAAAGTGCTGAGAGCGAGCTCTAGAGTCCACTCCCGGTTGCAAGGGCCACATAGAGGGAACGAGAAGGCCACCGCTGAATCTAGTGCCTCCTCCCCACGGACCGAAGGTATCACTACATGAACTCGGATGGGTGCTGGCTCATGGGGGCCCTCTGCTCCAAAAAGCCGTGTGAAGGCGTAATCAAAAGCCTCCGAGCGCTGTCTAATGCCGAGGCGACTCAGCCGACTGCGGATAGATGAAATCCGTGAAGCCCGAATCGGCATGGTAGATCTCCTCTGTGATGCTCGAGCGAGGTCGGTGCTCAGCGCCCTCCGGACTACAGGTGAACGCCAGGGGACTGCCAGGGCTTCCCGGGAAGGTGAGGCGGGCGGAGGGGGGGAGGGGGGGGCGAGGGGGGTGGAGAGGGAGCCGCTGCCGAAACCGGAGCGGGGACGGGAGGAGGCGATGGTGGAAGCCAGGCGGTGGGAGGGGACGGGGGTGGGGGGGGTGAAGGAGGGGGTGCTCCTCAGTCGTCGCCGCGGGGGTCTCCTCCTGGAGGGGAGAAAAGCTGTTCGTCACGGGAACCCAGTGAGGCTGAGACTGTGGCTGCTGCTGCAACAGTCTTTGGGCGTGCTGCTGTGGCTGTCTCCCTCGACGGCACCCCTGTCCAGGCTGCCACTCCGAGGTCTCTGTGGCCTGAGCAGGTGTCCCGGAGGCAGCCTGCCGAGCCGCATATGTGGGCGGGCCATCAGTGGCCTACTGCTCTGGTGAGGGTCGGGGTCTCTTGCGAGGGCAGGCCTTGGCCAGATGGCCGACCTACCTGCAAATGAAGCACTGGTTCGGGAGCCCCCAGAACTCCACTCTCTGATCTATCCATCCCCCCCCTATCCTAGGTAGTTGAATGACCTTAGGAAGGGAGGAGATGTCAGACACCAACACTCTGACCTAAGGTAGCCCAGCTGCTCTGGCCACCACTGCTGAGGGGCCAGTCTCTAGTACCGAGCCCACCAATGCTCCTAGCCTAGAGAGGAGTGGAAGATACTCCCGGCGGAGTCCAGGGAAGCAAACTGTAACATGGAAAAGGCGCTCTCCCTGCTTCGCCGCTGTTGGGTCAAATCCACGCTGCCAAGGTCTGAAGAAAGCCCGAGCACCCCTGATGTCAAGGGGACTCATGGCAAGGACCTTGGCAACGCTCTGGGCGGCCTCGAACTCGATCTGGTAATGTCCACGGCCCAGTAGCTGTACGTCCAAGATCTTGCCCACATCTGCAAGAAGGCGGGCCTGAAGAAGATCCCGGATCTCCCCTCTGCTGGGGCGAGTGCCGACTATACAGCAGATGGTGGAATGAGCCTGGAGGCGTTCCACCTCTGCGGTGAGGCTCGCTTCCTCTTTTGGCGAAAGAGAAAGCTTGATGGGCGGGCGAGGGGGCTGCGGATGAGTCCCTCTGAGGCGGGGCAGGAGGAGCCTCCATCAGAGTTTGAAGCTACGGCGAAGGCGAGGCGAAAGCAGAGATTCTGCAAGAATCGAGCTGCACACAGAGACGCGGAAGACGGAGAAAAAAAAGAAAAACAAAACGCCCTGGGGGCGGAAGCAAGAAAAAGGAGGGGGGGGGGGGGGGGGGGGGGGGGGGAGGCGAAGGAGAAACCGTAGGGAGGGGGGGCGGGAGCTGCACGCAAGAGGGGACGGGTGGAGAGCGAGCGGCGGAGGGGGGGACTGGGCGCTGCAGAGGGGAGGAGGGCACGAAGGAAGGGGGGGAGGGCGCGAAGGTGAGGAAGGGCGGCGGGCAGAGCAGCTAGGGAGGGGGCGCAGCAACGAAGGCAGGCGGGGGGGGCAAATGGAGGGGCAGCGGGCAATGCAGCGGGGAGGGGGCGCAGCAGCGAAGGCAGGCGGGGGGGCAAGGGGAGGCGCGAGGAGCGAGCGGAGGCGATGGGGCGAGCAGGCAGGGAGGCGAAGGGCGCAGTTGTGCAGGCAATGCGAGCAGGGAGGGGGGCGGGAGCTTCAGCGAGCAGAGTACTTTTCTTGTTTGTCTTTTAGTCTCGTCTTTTGTCTTCCTCCTAGTGTCCACTTAAGGAGGGTGTTGGAAATAAGTGCACACTAGGTGTACTCTTTTCCTAGTCTAGTATAAACTTTTGTCTTGAGTCTTGTGTGTCTGCCATGTGGCATCTTATTTGTCCCACATATCAGCGTGGCTACTATCTCTTGTACTACACACCTATATATTGTGGGTGTCACATCATAAGAAGTATTCAGCTTGTGTCTTGTCTACACTCGTCTCAAGGTAACTCTTTGTCCTTAAATCTTGTTGTTATTTCATTTCTAGTCTTCTAGTTTCTAGCTCTTGCTTCCATATTCCTACAAGCCGATTGAAAGTCCAAGTCATATAGATGGACTTATAAGTATTGTGGGCAAACAATATACAAGTGGAGTTACTAGGCTTCTCCAACATCTCGAAACGGTGGGGGGGCAAGTTGCGCCATGGAAGGAAGTCCCCCTATCTGATGAGATCTTCAACAATATTAAGGGTGGATTGGGTGCTCACCATAATAGTGGTAGAAGCTCAAGGGCGGATGATGAGGTCATCTCCCCACCTTGGTATACATCCTCCCCCGCCGCCTCCGTCAGTGCCACCTCCGCCTCCTCAAAGAGGCAAAGGTTTGAGTCTCCCATGAGGCAAGCCACTCTTGCCTCAGACACCAGGGGTGTCTCTTCTTCTCTATCACATCTCCGAGAACGGGAACGGTAAGTGGGTATAGAGATTGCACGCACATTATTGAGTGCAATCTCTCATTCCATGTGCTCAAGGTAGATCGATGGAAGTCATTGGTGAAAGCCATTGCGAATGTGGGCCCATGTGAAGGATGGACTAGGATCTCCTATCATGACATGCGTACAAAGAGGCTTGTAGATGAAAAGGAGAGAATCAACGGATCTCTCAATCCAGTGTGGGCGGCATGGTCCAATTATGGGTGTAGCAACCTCTTTGATGGATGGAGTGACCGGAAGAAGAGAGGCATCATCAACATACTTGTCTCTTGCCCTCTTGGCACATACTTTGTGCGGGGCGTGGATTCCGAGAAGGTGGGAAGGAAAACATCGGGCTTATTCATATATCACTATATTAAGCAAGCCATCATGGAGGTAAGTTTCAAATTGCGCTCAAGTCTTTAAAGTTTAGCATGTCATATGTGGCTATGTCATCACTCAAGTCTCATACGCTTATGGCATCCATTCATGTGCATTGTGACATGTAGGTCGGGCCGGAAAACGTAGTGCAAGTCACTAACAATGCTTTAAATTACCGTCGGATGGGAAAATTACTGGAGGAGGACTATCCCTCCATAGTGTGGACACCTTGTGTCTCCCATTGCATTGATTGAAGGATATGGGCAAGTTAGTGTGGATGAAGGAAGTAATGACCGAAGCTACCTTGATTGTCACCTTCTTCACCACAAAGGTAAAGGTGCTTGCCATGTTCCGCGAACATAGCAAGCTGGAATTGAAGAAGCCTTCGTCCACATGCTTCGCCTACATGTGGTTGCTCTTGGAGTGTCTCTATGATGTGAAATCTCCCCTTCGCCAAATAGTGGTCTCCACAATGTGGAATGAGTGGGATGAGCGAGAATCGGTGGAGGCCAAAGCCATGCAACGGCTTTTCTTGAAGGAGTAGTTTTGGCAGGAGTCGGTCCGCACTATTGTCATTGAGGTCATGCCCTTCTGTAGGGTATTGTGGATGACCGACATGGAGGGGGGCACCATGGGCCTTGTCATTTACTTCATGAAAGAGGCCATAGCGGAGTTGTGCACTTCTCCTTCTATCAACGAGGAGAACTGCAATGTTATGTTGGCCATTGCGGAGAAGAGATGGAAGTGGATGCAAAGACCTATCCATGGTCTTGCCGCATTGTATTATTGCATCTGGCTTACAAATCACCCGCCCTCATCACCAACATGGAGTTACTTGAAGACTGAGATGCTTTCTTGGCCAAAGCATTGCCGGAGGATCACCGTGGGAAGTTTCTTGAGGAGCTCATTAGCTACAATGACCAAAGGCGGGGAGCCGCGTTTGCATCTACTACCTACAGGAAGAGGGAAAACCTTGTGAAGCTCCTCTTCTGGTGGGAGACATTTGGGTATGCGCTCTCAAGCCTCCAAAAGGTGGCTTTGAGAATCCTACCGTAGGATTGCTCTTCAGACGCATGTGAGAGGAACTGGAGTTTCTACTCACTTGTACACACGAAGTTACGCAATCGCTTGAGCATGCAACAGTTAGAGCGGCTAGTGTATTGCCGCGCTAACTTGCGCATGGTGCGCGTGATGCAAAAGATGGAATCAGTGAGACAGGTATAACTTATAAGTTATAATCATTCAAACTTCAATGTTTATTGAAACTAAATTCTAATACATCGCTTGTCACTTGATCATTGTACAATGTAGGTGAATGTGGATGCATTCAAGCTCACAGGAGGCACTCTTGAGAGCGTTAACAAAGAGCAAGATGAGGAGTAGAGGATCTATGCAGAGATCTATCGAGAGCTCAAGTCGTTTGATCGACGACCTACTCGCACTCATCATGGGCGTGCAAGTAGTGGGAGAGGAGTGCAAGTAGGAAGCTGTGGATGCATGATTCGTCGCGCTTCTAGGGACATGGTGCAAAAGGTTTTGGTAGCTCCACACTCGCTCTTGTAGATGAGGATGCTCCCTTTGGCTTCTCACATGAGCGTAGAGAGCCCGAGTTTGATGATCACGGCAACCTCTGTAGCGATGGCAACTTCAGTGAGGCCACCGATGTGTCCTCTTTTCATGAGGATGATTTCAGCGAGAGCTCTGACAGTGATGCCTTTGTCTAGTCTCTCCTTGGGCCTTGGCCCTCT
This sequence comes from Cibotium barometz, assembly GCF_041138505.1. Lineage (NCBI taxonomy): Eukaryota > Viridiplantae > Streptophyta > Polypodiopsida > Cyatheales > Cibotiaceae > Cibotium > Cibotium barometz. Next base: position 29,613,939 of record NC_141055.1, on the reverse strand, counting down.
TTTTGTACTCGCGCCTAATGCGCATCGCACCTCTATGCTTATGTACTTTTGTTCGTCACTTCAAACTTATTTTTAATGAAATTTTGGTTTGAAACAACTTCTCTAGAGTCTACTCTTCCAAATTGAAAATGTCTATGTTTGTAGGTGTTGTTTAATAAAAAAAACCATATTTTATCGTTTGGTATCCCAAAATTTCATACGGTACCGAAAATTCCCGTAGGTATCATACCTTACGTACTATGACAACTATGGTAGGTGGTTATTCTGGGCATAGACATTACATCCCCAGGCCAACCAGAATACCATAATCCGGACATGGGCGCGGACCAAAATCCCCATCCTCTCATATCTAGCCCACTGACCCTTGGTGTAGACATCAGTCCCCTACCATGAGGTGCCAGTCCACGTGACCCTTGGCGTAGACATGTGTCTCCTGCCACCACGAGGAGTCATGTCCACACTATGGGGCCCGTCCACTGTGCAAAGGCAATATCAAGGTCCCTGACAAATTCATTGGTGGCAAAGATCTCATCATTTGTGCGAAGGATGGGCGGCAATACCACTTTGGCATACATGATCTCAAATGGGACCTTTCCTGTAGAAGGATGCACTGTATTGTTGTATGCAAATTTCGCAAGTGGCAAACACATCTCCCAATGACGTTTTTGATCGGCCACATAGCGTTTAAGCAAATCTAATATGGCTGAATTTTTAGCTTCACTTTGTCCATCTGTTTGAGGATGATATGCTAATGAAAAATTTAGCTTAGTGTCCATATTGTCAAAAAGAGCTCTCCAAAAGAGACTTGTTGTCTTGGGATCTTTGTCCCTCCACAATTGATTTGGGCATTCCATGATGCTTCAATACTTGTGACATAAGATTCTAACCATGTGCTTAACTTTTATGGTCTTTTTGACAGGCAAGAAGTGAGCTTGCTTACTAAACATGTCCACAATAGTCCATATTGAATTATTGCCATACTGTGTACGAGGCAATTCCATGATAAAATCCATGGCAATGCTTTCCTTTGGCTGGTTCAGAATTCGCAATGACTGAAGCTAACTGGGAGTCTTTTGTCTATCAAATTTTACCTTTTGACAAGTGATACATGCCCTTACATGTGCCTATGTTCTTCTGCATACCTGGCCAAAAGAAATACTCCTCAGTCGTGTGCGTGGTAGGCATTATGCCTCTATGACCAACATATGGAGGAGCATGGCACTCATCTAAAACCTTTTGCCTCATGTCAAACACCACACATAGACAATTATCTTTCATAAGATAACCCTCTTTGATCACATATGAGGCATGTGTATGACTACCCATCAAATCAGCCCAAATAGTGGCAAAATCAACATCCATATGATACAAATCACGCATGGCAGACAAGTCCACATCAGAGGCAACCGAGATAGCTGTTACATATGGCTTTCGTGACAATGCATCGCCACTACATTCTTTTTGCCTGGGGTGTGCAAGATCTGAAAATGAAACATAGAAAAGAAATTGGTCATTCTCATATGCTTCTTTGAAAGCTTGGTTTACGCCTGAAAATAGCGCAAACTTTGGTGATCTGTCTTGACTATAAATTCAGCCCCCAAAAAGTAGTGTTTCTGTATTGTAAGAGCATGAATTACAACCAATGGATCTTTCTCATAGATGCCAAGAGAAAGCTAGGTATCATGCAATTTTCTTCTCTCATATGCAATGGCATGTCCTTGATGGAGGACAACTCCTATGCAACTGCCACATGCATCACATTCAACACTGAATGGCTTTTGTAAATCAAGAATCACCAAAACTAGTCCTAATGTTATGGCATTCTTGAGCTTAAGAAAAACATCAATTTCATATTTTGACCATTTGAACATAGTCCTTTTTTTGGTAAGTTCATGCAATGGTGAGGCAATCATTGCAAAATGAGATATGAACCTTAGGAAACTACGAACTTCGTGTATGGATTTTAAGTTCCGGCCAATCCTTAATGGCTTGGATCTTTGCAGGATCCATTCGCACACCATCTTTTGATACTGTGTGTCCAAGATAATGAATTTTTGAGAGATAAAAATCATTCTTTTTGCCATTAATCATAAGCTTGCGTTTCCTCAATTCATCAAAGACCACTTCCAAGTGTTCCTCAATCTTCTCGAAAACACCAAATGTCATTGAAAAAGACACTTTTAAATGCTTTATGATTGATTGCTTTGCATACCACTCTATCCTTGCTTGTATGTTCTATATTGCCTTGCACATCAGGCACCATATTCACTTGTACTTTAGACTCATGTGCTTTCTTATCTTTGCTTTTACATTGATGCAATATGTGATCTTTAGTACCACATTTAAAGCATTTGCCCTCTTGCATGTATTGTGCCCTTTGCTCCTGAGATAACCCATAAGTGCTCCTCTTGTTCCAAGGCTTCTTCTCCTTTACATTTTCAGCTTTCCAAGCACTTTTGGAATCCTTAAAGTCCCTTTTTGGTGGCTGTCCACCTTTTTGCATGCTAAAACCAGCTTTTTCCTTCCCTTTTCCCATGCTTAGGTCAATCTTTGATTGCACCCATTTAACATTGAGTTGCTTGGAGGCTAAAGCTGAATTTATGAGTTGTTGGAGAGTTTGATTGGGGTAAATTTGAAGTGCATTTTGAAAGATAGGCTACAGCCCCAACTCAAACTTCCTCTTCTTTTCCTCTTCATCTATCTTCATAAAGGGAACCACTTCCAATAGTACCTTCCATAAATTTGATACATAAGAAGTGATTGATTCCCCTTCTTTTTGGCCCAACCAATCCCACTTTTTGCGTATGTTCTTCGCAAAATTGGCAAGCACCAATGTGTTACAGTCCCCTTCATGTACATGCCAACATATGGAAGCTTTGATCCCTCTGTGAACTCTCCCTCATGAAAAGCAATCTCAAACTGGGAGATGAAAGATAAAGCTTTGGTAGAGTCATACTTGCTATGGTAGTTCTCAAATTTTATAGATTTATCTCCGACCTTGAACTCTTTGGTCCTCTTGTTGCTAGGCCAAAATAATTCTCTAACTGTAAAGTAGCTAAAACACCTCGATGACTCATGTATGGCAGTTGATGCATTTCTTCCAATATAAATTGTCTGAAAGGTTGTGTAATGCACAATCTCTTCTGGAAGAAAAGGTAACGATCATGGCATGAGTAATCACCAATAGGGTCGAATTATTTTCTCAAAGCTTAATCCAAACCTCAGAGAAATTTGGGTCATTCTCATAACACTCTCTCATAGGACTCAAAGGTTTACTCTAAATCACAGAGATATTGTGGACACTGGACGTCTACTTAAAGCATCTATCACAACATTTTCTTTCCCTGGTTGATATTGGATCATGGGTTGGAAACTTTGGTTAAATGAAGCCCATTGGATATGTCGGTCACAAATCAAGGGTTGGGTCAACAAATGACGTTCCATGGTGTACTCCTCGACAACCTGTCCTCATCGGGCTTGTCTTCTTGAGTATACATTCACTCCACTACTTGTATGGCTTGCCATAATGTTTAAAAGCACTAACAGTTAGTGTATGCAAGATAGAATCGTCTTCCACACACAAAGGAGAAAGATCCTAGGCTCTAATACCAATGTAATGGCCCTAAATAGGGTTGAGCACAATCTGATCACACACTTGAACTATTAATACTAATAAACAAGATGAAATGGCACAAAACGAAATGAGATAGCAATCCTGAAATTTAAATGACATTGCAATAGGACCGGAAAGTGCAGACCCCCCTTCTATTATGTTTGTATTATCAAGGAATTTTTCAGATACAAGCTTCATGGGCATCACATGCAAGATTCCCAATGACATCCATGCAAGGAAAACAATTTGCAACATGTTTTGTCGAAGTAGAGGTTGATTCCGCATATTTTGTCGTGAAGAACCTCACTTCCCAATCCCTAGTGTCTTGCCATAAGCAGCTATGCTCCACTGGCATCCATACCATAGTCACAACGCAATGAGAACGAGAGCGGCCCATGCCGTCTAGAACCAGGAACAGCATATAGGGATTGGGAAACGAGAACGGGAATGCCACGTCAACACACACACACACGCACACGCACACGCACACATATATATATATATATATTAAAAGCTATTGATATTTCATTTAAAACATGATAAACACGATACATTATACATAGCCATTGTGATAGATCATAAGACTTTTCAATATTGATGGCATATGGGCGGCCCCAGCCGCCTGGGTGGTGTTCGATCGGTAGGTGTGAAGGCCAGAGCTTTCCACTTACTCAGCCGGGATTGGCGGTGAGAATACAGACTCTTGAGTACTTAAGAAAAATAAAAATAGATCCAGAATCAAGATTCCACAATGAACTTGTGAAACTTCAAACAATACAAAGAGAGGCACAATGCACAAGAGCTACAAAGATAGATAAAATGTGCATGAACAAATCCCAAATGTCAAATGACAGAAAAACTAAAAGATGGAGTACAACATATCAAATGTCAAGACCAGCAACTAAATCATCATCAATTGCCCTGGAAGAGCTCCCAATCACATCATCATAGTCCATGTCGATCTGCATTGCGTCATCATCTGAATCTAAAGAAGGGTGGTGATCAATGAAACCCTGTGCCTCCGGACTCTAGAGTTGACTAAGTAGTCGTAAATTTGCAAACATAAACCAAATCAGTGGTTCTTTGTTTAGCGAGTCAGTTCCACGTCTTTGAGACAATGTGGCTAAATACACTCCACAATTTCTCAATAGGAGAAGAACTAGCTCCTTGGCTTAAAATACGAATGGCAAGACGTTGAAGCTAAGGAGTCCGTGCTTCATAATCCTCCCACCATAAGGCAGCACCCACAGTGTGTCTATCTCTGTGCACATCTGCTGAACCAAATCTTCCTTGCTTGCTTCTATAAATTGATAATTGTTCTTTGATAGACCTCCTTTGGGAAGGATGTGGCAACAATTTTCCCAATACTTTCTCCCAGCCATCTACGACCTCCTCATCCGTCTCTTGGCTGCACCTTTGGAACTTTGGATCTAGCACAAAACTAGTTGCATGCAAGGGTGAATGATAGTTATCCCATCGAGTTTGGTAGAGTTCTCTCAACTCCTCTTGCCTTCCCTCATTACGCTCCACCTCTCTAACATGCTCGATCATCTTGTTTATGCTCTCACATAAACCTTGCCAATGCAAGATTGCTTGTTGTCCGCAATCCTTAACATGTGAATGATGGGCTTCACAACAACATTAAGATGGCCCACATCAGCCCAAAATGAATCATGAATCACATTACTGTAGCATGCTCTACCTGTAAGTGAACGAGAGGTGGGCCAATTAATCCATCGATCACTCACCACAAGCTATTTCAAAACATTTTCCACCTTTTGAAGTTTCTCCAACATAATAAAATTGTAGGCAAAGCGGGTTTCAAAGTATTTTAAGATATCCTTTTGAGGAGACCTCTTTCCGAAACCCTGAGAGAATATAGTGGTGAGAAGTGATAAAATTGACAAATCTCTCTCGCTTTTTCAAGAACAGGTGCCACCCATGGCAAATTCTCAATGTTCTTAAGCAAATTATTCAACCCATGTGCGATACAAGGATTGAATGTGATATGGGGATACCTCAACTTCAACTTTACCCCTACTGCTCTATTTGATGCTTCTCCATCTCCTATGACCTGAATCACATCTTCTGGACCAATGGCATCAACAGCATTTGTCCACCACTCCCCCACGAGCACATCAGAGCTCTTCCCTATTTCAGATGCGTCATGTGAGGATAAAAAATGCACACCACCTCGTGAATAAGCCACAATACCATGGATGGTGCGAGAGCAAGAGTCACTTCAGCCATTAGTGATAGGAGACACCCCATTCCTCTTCCACCCAACACGAATATTCTCTAATGCTGCATCAATGGCCTCTTCTCCTTTTTCAGCAAAGTGGTCCGAAAAGTCTGTGATGATGGAGGAGTATATGTGGGTCCAAATCCAGCAATCGCATGGACCATCTCTTGGAAATATGGTGATCTTGCCACATTGAAGGCAATGTGATCATGAAAGAGAAACCTGGCCACACTGCAGCATTCACAACTTCTCGCTCCCGACGATCCCATTAACCAGGAATAGTTCTTTGGCCATCTCGTGATGGTGGTGATGTGGACAACAAAGGGCTCAAGAGGATTATCCAGAGTAGAGCCAGTACTCCTAGCCCGTGCTGCAAAAGTACCACTAGGTGTACTAGAAGTAAAAAAAGAGGGATTTACTTATAGCCACAGACCTTGCAAGTGGAGCTCAAAACACCTGTGCATTGAGCCTTTCTTGTAACTCCTCCTCTATTGAAACTGATTGGCAAAAAGCCACATCATGGCCACGTTCATGCATCAAATGAGCTCACACAAGATTGACACCTCCTGTCTTTACTTGCTTGCAATACCTGCACTTCCATTTCCTGGCACCGCCACTTGCATGTCTCATCACAGTCCACCTCTTCCCACCATGACCATTCTTGGACCACTTGCTACCTGAAGCTCTAGGTGCCATTCAACGATTGATGATTGAAGAAGAAGAAGATGAAAGTGATGAGGAGGAGGAGGAACACACTGGTCGTTGCTATATACGGCTTGTGAACTTTGAAGTTTGAAGGAGGTCGAGTCTCTATCCAATCCCAGGGAGGGGCAGCCCGCAGCAAGCGCACACACAGTAGCCCATTTTTTTTTAAATCTTCAGGAAAGTACCCGTTTGAAGGTACTTTAGTACCTTAGGTACTATATTAGGTACCTTTGGTACCTTTAATCGTTGGATGGCGGTCATTGCATGTTAGGTCGTCACATGGAACGGTCGTTGCGGAAACGAAAGCGCCGTTCCCGAAACAGCATCATGCGTTCCCAGCTGTGCATTGTGTCATCGGCCGTTCTGGCGTCCCATTTGAGTAGGAAACGCCGTTCCGTTTTTCCAGACCACAAGGAACGGCGTTTCCTGTGACTATGATCCATGCACAAGGATGTGTGTGCCTGGCTGAGTTATAGATGACCTTAATGGTCAAGCATGTACATGTAGAGTAGGTAAAGAGAATTTGTGAAAGCTCTTACCACTGATTCTTCTGATTTTGAGAGAAGAAATCAGCTTTTGCAGTGTAGCACTCATTTGCCGGCTGTCCAAGAGTTGGAGAAGCAAGAAACCATGCCAAAAAGTGTGTGTATGGACTGGTTATGCTGAAAATTGCCTTCTCTATCTTCTCATGAAGTAGGCACCTATTTCCCTTGAAGAGAGGGAGAGGATAAGCCTTTCCATAAGTATAATGGGTGGCCATTGGGCCACCTCAACCAGAGCCACACCTCTCATAAGTGGAGAGGGCACCCAATAAGCTATCCACACTCTTTTACTCAAAAGAGGACCTGATTTATGAGAGTTTGGCCAGCCGCCATTCACCCGCTTATAACCTGTCTGCCGAGTCTTTAATTAAGTGTGGATGCCCAAATTCACTTATAAGTTGTCCGGCTGTACTTAATGAAGTGTGGACCTACAAAGCAGCACAATGAGCTAAAATACAAATAAGCTTAAACAAAGAGTTTAGGGTCAAACCTACCAGCTATCTACAGCTCACAAGCAAGATCAGAATACAAATTCACGTGCATGGTTCACGAGAGGGCGTCCCCTTCCTGTAAACTAGACACAAATCGTGGAGGTAGTGTGCTGGCGAGGCTTACAGATTTGAGCATGGCACACATTTCTTTTTATTTGTACTTACAAAAATTTAGAGAGTTGCAATCTTTGGGCGACGCACATGGATGTGACGACCTTATTCATGAATTGTCTGAACATTGTTAGATCGAGGTCAGGAGGAGTCAGCAACACATTGGAGGATGCCATCCAATTTCCTAGGATATATGGAGAGACAGTGGGGGCCCCAGAATTAGAAGAACGTCTCTTAGAGACCTTAGACCACTAGTACCTCTGAGCAGGCTTCCCATGGAAATGAAAGTTTTAAGCTTCACAAGACCAAAACCAGACCCAGACTTCGGGTGAACCCAATCCAAAGAAGACCTAGATGAAAACCAATAGAATCTCTAGAACATTGGAGATTGCCGAAGTTTCACTTGCAATCAGAAGGACATGTGAAAACGAGTTGCCCATAGGCAAACAACAAGCCCTAGACAGCTCATGTGATCGAGGTGAACGGTAACCCTAAAATTACTTCTGTAAATACTACAGTTTTACATCATAGTGCCTGCATGGAATGTAATTTTAACAGAGCAGTTTTCAGTTCAACGATCTTATATGGATGTATGGATCGATGTTGGGGAAGATTGTGCACATCCTTTTTGACCCTAGTAGTACTCGCAAATTCGTTAATGCTAAACTTGTTTGGGAATTGGGAATGAAGATGCATCATATGTCCTGTGTGAGCCTGGCAACAGGACATGGATAGATTTAGGACCGACACATGTCTTAGTTTGGTTTACAGCCATGATTTCTATGAAGACTAGAAGGGTCGTAGTTAGTTCTTTTGTGACTACTGTTGCCGTGGACATGGCAGATCACAGATAGGCTTGTCGAGGGCATGTATGCGCAGGCTTTGATGGTATTGGACACCAGGGCTATTTTGGCATGGATATTTGGGAGTGAGCTTTAGCTCCTAGTTCGCAGGAGGTCTGTGGACGCATGCTGTGGTTGGGTGGTGAGCTTATCTGCAGCCCTTTCTATTTGGTTTGTACTAACCTTGTGTTTGGCATATCATGTGGGTGATCTTTTAGAAGGATCTTACAATCAAATGGCTGAACTTTTCCCAAGACAAGTGCACTGTTGCAGGTATTAGCCATGCCGGACCAAGAGCAAGAGGGAGACGGGGTGCTTTTTCCAAGACAAATGTACTGCTGCAGGTATTAGACATGCTGGACCAGGAGCAAGTGTGAGACTGCATATTCTTTACTTTCCTGGCTGGATGGTGTTTGATGAAATGTGACACCCAAGACTTCATCCCTGTATCTGTCCTCTCTGTCCTGTGAGAGTTGTGGGTCACTCCGGGAGGCACTAGTCTATTTACTCTCCCCCTCAGTCTGAGACTCAAGGGTCTTGGTGCCTATGGCTCTATGGTGGAGTCCCAATGTGTCATTAAACATCTCGCTTGGGATCCCTGAGAGTGGGAACGGATTGATGCAGCCAATCCCTTGAAGAGTTTGACTTTTTTCGATTATGCTATGAGGAATGCGAGACTATTACTACTTGGACTGATTCAGAGGATTCCTACCCTCAGGCCACACTAGGACAACTTTAGGATCACTTTATTGATTCAGAAGAGGTTTTGGCATCATCTTTTGCACTTTTACAAGAAGAGCTAGATATCCAATTATTTTTGGTTATTGCTACTCGTCGGTCTCCCTGTTAACCAGTGGAGAGCTATCTTTGGTGCGGATTCAGCCTTCCCTAGATGATCGATAGCCTCTGAGAGTGAACAAAATAGTCTTTGGGGTTGTAGAGTTTCCCAGAGGATATGGAGCTCTGAGACTAAACAGCAAGTCTCTAGGGTTGTAGAGTTTTGCAAAGGATATGGAGCTCCATAGCTCAGCTTTTAGGTAGACTGATGAGAGGCACTATGTACATCACTTGGGGATCTATTGCATGGCTTACTCAGGCTAGAGCCTAGACCACAGGTTTTCTTTGAGGGCAAGGACCATGACTCCGCCATCATGACCCACAAAGGGATGGCCGAGAGCTTCACTTCAGGATATTCTTCAATCACATGTTACACTGTCTGGGGGAGATTATTCATACCCTTATGGCCACTTGGCCCATATACAGGGGCCTTCTAGATCAACGCAAGCAAAGCGCGTTTTCTTCATGAGGGAGTGGGATCATGGGATCTGCTTCGATTCCCATCGGGAACTCTTGGCATCACCGGGCCCGTGATTGGCTGCGATTACCTTTCACTCTGTGATGAGGATTTACGGCTTCTAGCAATGATTTTGTATTGATTCTAATAGAAGTCTCTTTCTTTGCCAAAAAAATTAACCTAATGGGAAAATGAGATGTTTTATGTGATATAGCCTCAATTCAATGTGCATGTGTGTGGACGTGCATGCATGTGTGTGGACGTGCATGCATGTGCACATGTGTTCGTACTTCCTGCATGGAAGATTCCACATATAGCGTATGTGAGGAAAGTGATAAATTGGGTTAACTTTGAACTTCTTTCTTCTGTGCCATGTACTCAGGATCTCGAGCCCATTCTCCAACCTTGCGCCTGCGCCTGCTAAGCAATGAGCATCCGGCAGTTCAAAAGTCCATGTCAAAAAGTGATAAAGATGTCTTGCAGCATCCCATGCCACGGAAGTTCAAATTGCAATTCGCAAGTGCAAACAAGGAAACTTATCAAACATCAATGAAAAGCCAGAAGGAGAGAAAGCAAACAGCTCAAGCAATGTCATTGTCTAAGCAGATAACAGAAATCACTTCAAAAGAGCCTGTGAAGCTGGATTCTTGGAATGAAGAACTGACAGTACATGATTTGCTTGTGGATTTTGACTTCATGTTGTGTTCAGGTATGTCCACCTTCTCCTTTTCGCCATGAAAATTGATTTTTTCTTTGAGCTTATTCGGTGATTCTGTGCTAATTTTCGGAGCACTAAACGTGAAGGGAAACGTGCGAGTGTGCGCTTGTTCTGTTTACATGGTGTAATGGCCTGATTTGCAGCTTCTTCTGTCTATCTCGTTCTGCTTACATGGTTTATTGACCTGATTTTCAGCTTCCTCTATCTATCTTGACGATGAAGGTGCTGATCTGGGACAAGACCTAAGGGTAGTTGGTTCGGAAACACAAAATAACTCCAATTATTCGACAAGAAAGGATGGAACGAAGCTATTTACTGCCAATTATCTTTCTACAACAATGTCAATCTTGAAATCAGATATTGCTGTTAGTCAAGAGGAGCCACAGATGGTAGAAGTGCGTAAAGCTTGGGAGAAAAAATTGGTCTCTCCTCTCTCTCTCTCTCTCTCTCTCTCTCTCTCTTTCTTTTTTTGTAAAACCAGTGTTCTATTTCTTTATTGTACAGAAAGAAGCACCCTCATGAGAGTGTTTCTCATTCACAAAACTAAAAACAGTGGAAAAACAAATCTAGATGTATATACTCTAGTTGTTGGAGCTGATAAGGATTGGCGCAATGACTGACGGAAATAGTAATGCTTGTCAATTGGGGGTTATTGGAAAGCTAGTTGATTGCGTGCAGTCCGAAGTGTCCAGAGAGCCCTGTAATAGGAAATCTGGCAATCAAACACACAGATAAACTAAATCTTGCGTGTCAACACAATGCCATAGCAAGTGTTGGATGGTTTCATTAGAACATGAACACCTTGGGCGTTGTCCAATAGTAATCTTTCTTTATGCCAAATAAGTACTCTTGCAGCACATCTCCAGAAGAATACTTGTTTTTTTAGTGATAGCTTGCTTTTCCATACTTTTTGCAAAGTTTGGTTCCACCAATTTGCCAACTTATTTATATGCCATAACATGTTTGCATGCTTCAAGAACCAAGGCCACGGAATGATCAATCTGGAAACTCTTGCTGTTGTGATTTGTGAGAAAGGCAATTTACTGAAACAAGTGTCTCCTATCCTTGTATCCAATCTTCCAGTCTACTATGTTGAGGGTCATGTAACGCGTTCTCAAAGGGCTGCAGTTGGGTTCTACTTTGTGGCCATGAATGTCTGGCATTACAAACCCCATCTTCTTTGAGCCTGTGGGAAAGATAAAACACGTCCCTCAGGGGATATGACATCTTGCACAATACGCATTCCTCTAAACAAACAAGAAATAAGATGGTCGAGGTGTTGCAAACGGAGCAGCAAAAGCTCTACTCCAACGGATATTTTCGTGCCTCAATGAGTTCCCTATCTGAGAAGGTCTTCCAAACTAATGCAGATATTGGATCACTTCTTTCAAGTCAACAATCAATCTGCTTGGATAGCCAGGAATCTTGCTGTGCACAAATCCAAATAGTATATCCCAATGTTGTAGCTATTGTTTGCCAAATGAGCATGTTTGAAACTTTGTACACATTGCTGATACCATGAGTGGCCAAGTGTGAGAAGTATGTAGCAACGTTGCTTTTCTTGCCATTACATGATAATGAATATTAAGAATGTTCAGTCCACCATGCATTTTGTGTTGGTTCAGAGGGCAATAAGATAAGAGAAAAAATGGAAAGCTTGTAGACAACAGAGAAAGATCTCAACAGTCGACTGAGAGGTTGGTGGTGGAATACCTCACATAGGAGTCATGAGAGATACCTTAGCAAGAAGTAAAGGACTTACATACCTTAGCAAGAAGTAAAGAACTTACTAAGTACAAAGTCCCAAATGGGGTCAAACCATAAAGTCCCAAGTGTCCGTATAAATGTGTAAGTGAGTCTAAGGTTATAAACCAACTACAAGTGCATCAAAAACTCTAGTGTGCCTAGCACTTATTAACCCCTAACACCTACATATATATCCACTACTAATGTGTGTATCTCCTACATGATGTGGCTTTTTTTTTTTTGTGAGTTGCTCAAGGCATAATTTTTAAGCGTATTAAAAAAATTTAAGCCAAGTCCTCCATGTAGTGGAAATATATGTATAGAGTAGATCAATCCCCAAATGATATCAAGCGGCGGCATGCCCAAAGCTGTGCCGAAAGATTCGAACTTCTCTTGTGGAAGCGCCTCGGTGAGGAGCTCTGCCACGTTGTCATGTGATCGACAATAGATAAGAGTGATATCCCTTGCATGAAAAACTGGTTGTTTGCCATAGCCACAGCACTTGACTATCTATCAATAGAGGAGTAGCATCCTGTTGGCTAGCACACAAGTCTATCACCAATCTCCTCAACCATATGCTCTCAATTGTGGCCGTGAAGACTACTCTGTACTCAGCTTCAGCTTCTCATGTAGAAGTAGCCACAATAGGGTGCTTTTTGCTAAGCCAAGATATGGAAGAATTGCCTAGCAAGAAACAAAAATCTAGTGATGGACTGTCTAGTACCATAGTCTCCAGCCCAGTGTGCATAAAGCTGAAAATCAGTCCCCCTAGCATAGAACATCCCATAAGATTGAGTGCCTTGCAGGTATCTAAACACTCGCTTCACAGCTTGCCAATGATTTATCCCTGGGCCGTGCATAAACTTACTCAATAGGGATACACTATAAGAAATATATGGCCGTGTGTTGCATAATTATATGAGGCATCCACAACAGCCTGGCTGTAAATAGTAGCATCAAAAGGCTCACCTACATCATTGCTACTAAGCCTCATACCTGTCTCAACTTGAGTAGAGATAGGTTTGCAATCTTTTTTTTTCCGAGAAGAGATCCTTCTATTAGTTATGGCTAAGTACAAATCCATCCCCAAATGGGAAACAAGAGTCAAGATGAACAAAGTGGAGGATGCACTTCTCCTCCATCAGGTCACTCCAGGAGAAGAAGACTATATCATACAACGGGGAAAGGGGAAATAACCACACAAGTGGTTTGGAAGTGGGCTCGCCACCAGTATCTGTAAGAAAGGGACCGTGCCGTCAAATCCTGAGAAAGGCCTCCCGACGAAGAGACCTGAAGGGCTAGTCCCCCACCTTCCTCCTCATAAGGCATGATGATCGAGGCCTCAATGGCCCAAGCAATTGTGTCCCACGTAACAATGCGGGCAGGAGCTCGATCCATAGCGAAGATGCGTAGGATCCTCTGCTAGACCTGTTGAACCTTCGGGCAATCTCAACGATTGTGATGCTAAGACTCTTGGGGATGGCCACACCTTTGACATAATGCCAGTCTACCCCCAATGGCCAACCAAGTGCCAACTGCTAAGCTCCTATGTGCCAACTGCCACATGAAAAGACTGCCAATGTGTTGTTGCTACTCGAGTGCCCTCCACCCCTGACATCTGAATCCTACAGCCCAACCGTGCAGTGTAAGCAAAGAAGGGGGTACCAGTAGGCGACTTCTCTCTGTCCTCTGCATCCTACCATGTCCACTCTCTTAGGTCCCATTCCTATGTGCCAACTGCCACATGAAAAGACTGCCAATGTGTTGTTGCTACTCGAGTGCCCTCCACCCGTGACATCTGAATCCTACAGCCCAACCGTGCAGTGTAAGCAAAGAAGGGGGTACCAGTAGGCGACTCCTCTCTGTCCTCTGGATCCTACCATGTCCACTCTCTTAGGTCCCATTGGATACTTGTAAGAGGCCAGCCCTCCCACATCCATAACCGCCATAGTGTCTCTTTGGCCACCATGGCCGGTGGAGGGTCGATGTGTGACTCACATGCATGAAAACGAATCCTCCTCACCTCCACAAGGTGCATCCCCTGAGGTCCTCAAGGGGTTTCTGATCTCTCGAATCTGCCATGAAGCCTAATATAGAAGGTGAGGAAAGTGGAGTACTCATATGCGCCATGAACTGCTAGGGGTATACCATGCGTGGTGAGCACTCCCAACCATTGCGGAGGAGGAGGGTCTATGTGGCATTCACCTCCTACAATGCCATTGGTGGGAAGGTGGAGAGATGGAGAGTGGAACGAGATGGGGCCAGCCACTTTGGAGGGATGGAGTTGTCGATGTCAAGGCTAAGTTGGTCTCTGCCCCGGATCCCAATAAGGCCTCTCTTGAGCCTCTGGGGAAAGTTGTCTGAATGCAAGCCAATCTTCAAGTGATGTAGCACGGCCCGTACTCAAGGCTTCCCACGATATGCGTGGGCGAGCCTTGAGTATGTGACCACTAGTAGGCAGTGGGATTTTAGATCAAAGGTTGCCAGAGCCACTCCTCAGAGGCTACTGGAGCTGATTGCTAGGGCTGGCCTTAGATGATCCCAAGCATGCAAGAGACTAGCTGCAAATGTGTCCTCAAAGAAAGTCCCTGATCAAACACTAAACTTGACCAATATAGGCCCGGGAGAAAGACCAACAGGAGATGATGTACCACATGGTGGCAAGAAGAACCTGATCCGCCACCACAATGTTAAAATTACAGCAATGTGATGAGCTATGGTGAATCAAATGCTAGAATCAACATCATTAACAAAGTGATTAGATGATAGTAATGACGTGATTAGTGAGTAATTAACTAATAGCTTAATGTAGGCATGGATAATCAAAAACCAGCAAATTCTCATTAGGCTAATGTCTCAATTTATAGAGTTTATATCCAAGCATCTAATCCCACTGATTTCTCCTTGATTCACTCCACCTCTTTTGCTTGATTCTCTCCACCTCTCCCAGAATATCTCCACACTTCCTAAATCTCCTCATGCTACCCTTTATTCTCTCCCAGTGGATTCTAAAGTGCTCACACATACATCTACCACATGGCCTACATCATCGGTGACTCAGTGGTGGTTTTACTCTGTTGGGGCAGGTTACATTGGGTTGTGGGGTTTCTCTCTCTCTCTCTCTCTCTCTCTCTCTCTCAGAAAAGATGATCCGACTCCTCTTCCTTAGGAGCCTCCATGAAGTTTGCCGATGTCGTTTCTTCTCCATTGGGTTTGCTGTAGCAGTCTCTTGCCATGTGTCTTGGCTTTCCACAGTTGTGGCAAGTGAAGGTCCTTTCTCCTACTCTGCCTCTTTCTCGTCCTCGTCCTCGTCCTCGAGAGAATCCTCCTCGGGTGAAGAATGCTTTTTCTTCTCCTGCTGTTGAGTCGAGCCATTTCTACCTCTGCTCTCTTGCTCTAGTAGAGCTCCTTCTATCTCGTGTAGCTTCAATTCAGGTACATTCTTTAGTGTTGCTACAATGTTTTCATATTTACCTTTGTCTACACTCTTCAGAAGCACTGGTAGTGCCTCATCATCTTCTACCTTTTTGTCAATAGCCGCCAGTTGTTGCTTAATGTTTTTATATCTGTTTAAGTGTGTGATTAAGGGTTCACTTTTCTTCATATCCAATTTTTAGAATTGCATTAACAGATTTATCTTTGAATTTTTAGCTTGTGTGCCAAATAATTTATTGAGTTCATCCCATGCATCTTTTGCCTATTGTATCCCTGTGGTGAGATGAATGATTTCATCATTTAAACTGAGTGCAATAAGTCTCAATACTTTTTCATTCCTGCTCTTCCACTCATTTTTCTCTCTCACCTCTGGGCATTCATCTCTTCCCTCAACTAGCCTCCACAGGTTTTTCCTCATCAGCAGATACATGGTTTTTGTTTGCCATGTGTAAAACTGCTCCCCATTAAATTTGACTATCTCTTGTGCTATACTCATGATGATGTGAAGAGGGTCTTACCTCTTGATCCAATTTCAAGATTCAAGGGCAGTGTCTATCCTTTTACAACTCAATGTGGTGTTTAAGAGACAACAGATTTATCAGCATAAAATCACCAGAAATTACATTAAATCAAGGATAACCAATTTGTACGGAATGACTGGAGTATCAAACCATCTCCGAATTGGAATCTGAAGTTATAGGGATATGTATCAGATACCTAATGGTTAATTTGAATCCTCAATTGCACCAAAATACAGTGATTAGCACTAATTAATCACTGATTAGCAAATTAATCCTTTGTTTTGTGTGCAAAAAACAGAGTATGCGGGGAGTCCAGATCTGAGGCCTTAGAGTTCAAATGAGCTCAAATGCTTTCAAGGCCATCAATAGCAATTAGTCTAGTAGAGGATTAAGCCTAGAAACACAAGATTTGACCAAACATTGAATGCTTAATCTCTGTTTTACCAAAGTTACCTGCAGATTTAATGAAGAGCTTGGATCTCACTGTAGACTTGATCAAATCAAATTCTGACTTCACCTGCTTGTAGAGCATGCTTGAAAACCCCTGGGGCTAAGAGGAATTAGACCCATTTGATCTAGAGCAGCAGAGATCTTCATTTTCTTCAGAAAAACAAGCGTTGAAAAAAAACGCGATTTCTCTTTATTGCGCCAGCGGTTTGCTGCGCTGATTCGATGGGCTAGAGCACCAATGAAGTAGCTATGTTGGGCTAGAAGAGTTTGGGCTAATTTGATGTATGTAAGGAGATAGAGCTCCTCCACCAGCTCGGGATACAGAGGGTTAGTTGAAAAAGAGGAAAAATATTAATTATCTACTAATCCTAATTAGCTAGGTGATTAGCAAGATAATGGGCTCACAAATTGATGGATTCTAGGCTAGGCTCTGATACCATGTTAAAATTACAGCAATGTGATGAGCTATGGTGGATCAAATGCTAGAATCAACATCATTAATAAACTGATTAGACGATAATTAAGACGTGATTAGTGAGTAATTAACTAATAGCTTAATATAGGCATGGATAATCAAAAACCAGCAAATTCTCATTAGGCCAATGCCTCAATTTATAGAGTCTACATCCAAGCATCTGATTTCTCCTTGATTCTCATTAGGCCAATGCCTCAATTTATAGAGTCTACATCCAAGCATCTGATTTCTCCTTGATTCACTCCACCTCTTTTGCTTGATTCTCTCTACCTCTCCCAGAATATCTCCACACTTCCTACATCTCCTCATGCTACCCTTTATTCTCTCCCAGTAGATTCTTATCACCTTTTCACAGGTTCTCTCACATTTACACATTCTCTTTTACAGCCTCTAACCAAGGGCTTGTTCCCGCACACACCCTATTCACTTGTATATTTCAACACACAACCCGGCCAGCTAAGAAAAGCCTGGCAGAACTTCAATATAGCAATTTCTTCAGAATGCTTGGAAGAAGAGGGGCTAGCTGCTGTTCCGGGGAGATGTCGATGCCACTGGAGTGCCCCTCAGGACCCATTGAAAAGCCTCAACTGGATGCCAAGTCAGGGGGCTGGCAATGAGTCAACCCAAAATGAACACGACTTTTGCTAGTTGATTTGTGCTTCGGATAAACGATAGAAAATCTCAATCACCTCGGCAAATCTTTGGAGGTCACCTCGTCCCTGGACTGATATGCTGCCATATCATTAGCAAACTGAGAATCAAGAAGCTCCTCTTGTGCTCAGATGGAAAGACGCAGTCCTTGGAGTCCGGTCTCCTGGGCGGAAAGGAAATTGCTCATGGCTTTGGCGACAAATAGGATGAGATAAGGTGCTAGAGGGCATCCCTGCCGGATTGATCAAGAATGCGGAAATCTGTCACCTCTAACTCCCTAAATAAGAACATGGCTGTGAGAAGCCGAGTAGAGTTGCGATACCCCTAGGACCACTTCTGGTGGTGGCCACTTGGACTAATGACGAGGAAATGTTCTAGTGAGGTGTCCCATCTCCCTTACGGTAGGCTGCACTGAGGCGCAAGCCACGAGCATTGAGGCGACTGTGGTGACAGTCATCATCTTTGACGTAGGGGCAAAAGTCTCTTCATAGTCTATCCCTTTCTCTTGAGAATATTCTTTCTAGCCTTGCTTTGAGTCTATCAATAGATCCATCTAGCTTCTGCTTGACTTTGTACACCCACTTTGTACTAGTAACATTTTTACCAGGAGGCAAGTCAACAAGTTCCCATGTACCATTCTTGATAATGGAACTATATTCATCCTGCATGGCCTTTTCCCAATGTTCATTGCCTTGAGCGTACTCATAAGAATTTGGCTGCTTGGTTCACCTCTTTTTCCTACCCTTGTCCTGATTGCCTTGATAATGGAACTACCCATACAAGCATAGTCACTTTCATGCCTGCTTGGTTCAGCTCTTTTTCCTACCCTTGTCTTGCTTTCCAAAGGGCTGAACGTTTGCTATCTTTAAGGGTACCTATCAGGCATCTAGGGACTGATTTCGCCGCTTGTATGGCTGTCCTCTCTTCTTGTATAGCTTCTTCAACACCTGTAGGGGCATATGTTGTCCTATATTCTGTTGTCCAGAATTTTCAGCATGTGGATAAGTGGCATGATGACAATACATATCCTCTGGGCTTCCAACACTTTGTTTATATGTAGTAGAGAGTGGCTGATCTGAATTTTCAGCAAAGATAACATCTCTACAAGTAAGCACCTTGTGAGTACCAAGGTCATATAACCTGTACCCCTTACTCTCACTACTATATCCCAAAAAGATACACTTCATAGCTTATCATCTAGCTTTGATCTCTTCTCTTGAGGTACATGTGCATATGCCAAACAACCAAATAGACGCAAATAGTCCACTCTTGGTTCCTTTTGTACCAAGCTTCATATGGTGTGATTGTGTTTAAGGCTTTTGTAGGCCACGTGTTGAGCACATGTGTTGCACATTAAATTTCCTAGGCCACGTGTTAAGCACATGCGTTGCACATTAAATTTCCTCAAATCAAAATTTGCATGGCAAACCTTGACCTTTGACCATGCATCTAGTTGTTTCCATCAAAGATCTATTCTTGCATTCGGCCACACCATTTTGTTGTGGTGTGTGGCACTGTACACTGACGCTTAATCCCCTTTTTATGCAAGAAGTTCTTGAATACATTTGACATGTATTCATCTCCTCTATCTATGCGAAGAGTATGAATTTTGCACCTTGTCTCATTCTCAACCAAATGTACATAACGCTGAAAATGTGTGAATACCTCAGATTTTTCTTCATGGGAAACACCCATGTGAACCTGGTATAGTCGTCGATGAATGTGACAAAATATAGATGTCCCCCCAAAGATGGTGTCCTCATAGGACCACAAACATCACTATGAATGAGCTGTAATTTGCCATAAGCTCTAACTAAACCATCTCTTGGGAATGGCTTTCTATGCATTTTGCCAATAATGCAACCTTCACAAACATGATCATCTGGGATCTCTATATGAGGCATGCATTCTACCAGATTATGCTTTTGCAAAAGCATCAAACTCCTGAAATTTACATGCCCAAACCTAGCACACCATAATTTAGCTGCCTTCATTGCATTTGCATCTAATACAAACTCAACATACACAATGTGTTTGTTTGTCATAGGTATCCAACCTATACAGACCATTGCAAAGTGAACCTTTAGATACAATCTGGAACTCTTTTTGAGGGTCCTTGATGAGACACTTCTCACCCACAAACTCCACATGCATACATTGCTTGGCAATAGAAGACACTGACACTAAGTTCTTCTTTATGCCTAGCACATATAACACATCATTCATGCAACTCTACTTCACATTGGCCAACACCAAAGGCAACTTGCCTATACCTTTTATAAGGTATGTTGAGTGATCTGCACAACAGACACTCCGATGACCTGAAACAGATTGCATAGAGCTGAAAACGTCACTTCTAGATGTTATGTGATGCATGTAGCACCACTGTCTATGTACCAAATAGGAGAACTCTTCTCAGAAGCACTGAGAGATACATCACCAGATAAAGAAGCATCACTATTGACCTCTTCCATGGTCAAAAACACCCCATCATCATCCACAAAGATGGCTGAATTTTCTTGCTTACCCTCGGATGCATCAGCAACACTGCGAGATTCCTTCCCAATATCCTTCTTCTTGTCCTTTTCTTGAGCTATCCTTTTATAACACTCATTGATATAGTGTCCAGGCTTGTAGAAAAATGGCATTTACCCTTCTTTTTCTTAGAAGCTTCACTCTTGGCTGAAGTATCACCATTAGAAGGTAACTTCTTGGAGTCAGCCTCGAACTTCCCTTTGTCTTTCACTGCAAAAGCATGTTCACAGCCATGAGTACGGTTGGCCCTTGTTTGTTCCTCTTGTAAGAGCAAGCCCACAAGCTCATCAAAAGTCACTGAATCTCTACCACCTCTCATTGAGAGATTAAGAGATGTAGGAAAACTAAGATAAGGTGGCAAAGAATTCAGAGTATTAGTAACAACTTAACAAAATACGTGTTTGGTATGATTTCATCAATGTTCAACAGTTATTTCCTCAAATCCTTGACCTTGGTGAGATGCTTTGTCATTGAATCTCCCTCATGCATCTCAACAATATCAAGCTGCCTCTTGAGATATGCAACCCATGCTCTATTCCTAGTTTGATACATGTTATATCCAAAGTGTCCCACGCTTGCTTAGCAGATCTACATGACCGTATGCATGGTTTGATAGATCTCTTGATAGACAATGCTATCAATGACATTGCTTGTGCATCACGGAAATCCCATCTCCTTTATTCCTGCGTAGTAGGAGGAGGGACTGCAACGTGTGCATCACCGCCTGCAACACTTTGTGCTGCATTTCTAGGAGGGGAGCCACCTATGCAGAAGTATGACCTGCCCGTAGCTTCCCTTCACCACCACTTGTAGCATCCTAAGCCATTGGCTGTGCCACCAACAGCCACCAATCCAGTGCCCTGTTCAGTTGTTGCCGCCGATTGTGCCGCCCACTACCGCCACAACAACGCCCATTTTCCATAATCTGTTATTACCCCTTGTATTCGCATTGTAAAATGATGCCAAGCAATGTCTATGCCCTCGTACATTAAAGGATGAAGAATCCATGGAAATGATTCTTTTTTTGTAAAAGCATTCTTTTATTTACTATATTAAAAAGGAAGCCCTCAAGGCGAGGGAAAACTTCCTAGGTTGATACAAGTTGAAAACAATGAAAAAACAAAGCAATTGGCCATCATCGATCTAATGTAGATGGATGCTATCAAACAAAGATTGACGCGAGGATTGACGAAAGTAGTGATAGCATGCAGTCCGTACAAAATGAAAAACCAACTCATTTCTTGCATGCCATATTGTCCACAAAGCCCAATATCTAGTCCAGATTAGAAGGGGCTGTGCATGATCCAATCTAGAAGGCCACGTGTCAAAAAGCCAAAAAAAATCTAGAGAAGGAATACCTTGGGAATCTGAGTTTAAGAGTGTGAAATTTGCCAAAGGAAACTTTTGGTCTTTGGACAAGACCAAAGAAGATGCATCATTGTTTCCTTTATGCAACAACAAGAGGGGCATTTCGCAGCAGCCATGTGTCTTTTTTCAAGAAATTCTCCAATTGGGAGAACTCCCAACAAGCATCAATATAAAAATAATCTAGATTTGAGTGGCAATTTACTATGCCAGATTTTTTCATAGTTGTCTTAGTGAGGAGCCAAATCTTATTAACTCGATCAACAAACCAAGACACAAGAATAATCAACATGTAGATCAAAAGAGCTGAAACCTGAGAGAAAAATTGGATAAGGTGCAGGATCTACCCTGTGGAAAATCCAATCCTCTGTCCTTTCACCATCCAGAACAACCATAAGAGTAAAAGGCTGCAATTGCTCCTGTAGTGCATACCCAGCTACCAACGGCTGTGAGCTTGAGGAAAGGACATAACATTTCCTTCAGCATCACCAACATCTTGGCAAACCCGAATGCCTTTTGTAGAAAGAAAGTAAGCTCGCCGTGGGCAACGGAGAGCCATAGGAGCAGGGAATGCACGGCTCCAAAAGAGACTTTCGTGTCTCAAGATACTGCCAGTCTCAAGATATTGCCAGTCTCGAGGTCTACCCGACCACTAAATATGTTGCAAAGCAAGCTTCCAGTCTATAAGGAGGTGAGAGACATAAGGGCATCCATAAATGTTTCTGTCCACATAGCCAAATAAAAGTTCCTAGTGAGTGAGCTGCTCTTTGCTAAATGCATCTATGTTCACATTAAAGCAGAGAGCTACAATCATAAGCGTCCAAGACTGTTCCTATGCGAGAAAAGCTGGAAGCATTGTGGCTTTGCGTTCCAAAACATGATAATGAACAAGCGCACGCGTACTCTTACAAACACACACACAAGCCAAGACACTGAGCAAAAGCAAAGGCAACAGTGATAAACAAAAAAGACAACCAATAGACGGGAGATGAACGAGTGCGGAAGAATTAGGAGAAGGCAAACGGCAATAGCTAGGAGAAACAAACGACAGGAAGAGATGACGGGAGGACTTCGGCAAGAAAACATGTGATGGCCCACTCCAAAGCAATAACAATCAACGGCGACAAGAGCAAGACCCTAGCAAGAGAAGAGGTGACAATCCTCTCTAAAGCAGCAAGAATAAACGAAGGCCCAATCTCTAGACAAGGAAAAAGTCAACAACTAGACGAGCAGGTGAGCACTAGAGCAGGGAATTTACAGCAAACACCAGCGCACAGTAGAATGGGCAATCCTCCTCCATGCACACATATACACACACAATAGAAGAAGATCCGCCAGAATTTGATGAGATGGAGGAAATTTTAAGGCCTAAAAGAATCCTTAAACAACACGATGACAAGGTTTCAAGGACAGGCAAAGTTTTAAGGTGGTATTTGGAAAAGTTTGCCAATTACCTAGAAGAGGATGCCCGCTGGATACAAGAGCCCCAACTAAAAGAGTCTTTAACTCTTCTCGAAGAGTATAAGACTATGTATGGATTGCACGATATAAAAGACACTACCTAATAAATGGTAAGTATTAGGTAATGTCTATTCTCCATGTTTTATGTTTAAATGCTATAGTGTACACTCAAAAGCTTATGGAGTTTATCTCCTAAGCACCTGGGGGTATGTCGGCCCTTAGGGAGGGACACGCTATTAAAATGACTAAAAAGATAGCAAAGAGACAAATGGCCAGGTTTAGTGTGGATTTTCCTCCTAAACACCCGGGAGTATGTCGGCTCTCTCTTAGAGAAGGACACACTATTAAAATGAAGAAAAAGATAGCAAAGAGACAAACGTAAAGGTTGTTTAGTGAAGCTTGCTTCCTAAACACCCTCTAGTTTTGCCATCTAGATTGGGAGGGGCATGCGAGATGTACTCGGCAGTGAGTCCCTCATGATCTTGGGCTCGCCCATTGCGTAGTCTACGAATGGCCTTGAGGACCATGCCCTTTGTGAAGAAGGTGGAGATGGTGGGGTGGGGGTCTGGTGGTGGGGGATATGATAGAGGGAGCGTGCATAGGAGTGCCATGTGTCTTGGCAGGTGATAGGTGTGGGAGGGCGATGTTCTCAGAGTTTCCTCCATGCCTGTTTGCAGTTCGGCCCTAAGAAAAGTCGGTATAACTCATCCTCTTTCCGAGCATAGAACTCTCGTTTCTTGTGTCGGGTGAGCCATTGAGAAATCCGTTGTGCTTGGTGTCTCGTGATTTTCCCAATCCGTACCTCATGCTTAAGACGGGAGCGTGTGGCCCGACATTCGTCATCATACCAACAGTTCTGGGGCATGGAACTGCAAGGTGGCTTGGCGGTAGACCGCCGCGTGCATATGAAAGAAGCTATGGCAGATGTGTGGAGTATGGTGGTGAGTTGTGTTGTGAGGGTGGATAGGGGGACAATAGGTTCCACATTCTAGAGTTGGCAGTAGATGTGGTTGGAATAAACAAGGTCAAGCTCGTGATCAAAGAGGACCTGAGTGTAATGTGAGATGGGGGGAGGTGGTGGAGGGACGGGTGGTGTGTAGGTAAGAGTGAAAGAGAGATAGGCATGGTCAACTTCAAAAGGGGGTGGCGGAATGGAGAAGTCGGGGATAAGGTGTGCCAAAGCTGGAGATCCCATAAGGTAGTCCACAGTGCTAGTACCTCCTGAGCTAGGGAAGGAGGTGGGGGCGCTGGAGGAGGGCCATCGGGACATCCCGTTATAGATAACGAGACCATGTGCAACTCCCAGCTCTAAGAAATATCTCTTGGACAGTGTGACCTCCTCACGGTCCTATGATGATCGCTGCAGCCCTGTGTCAGTGATGTCCAGCTCCTATAGTCTGATAGGGTCGTCTAGATCGAGTAGTGAGACCTGTTGACTTCTCGTCCTGGCGTTGAAATCCCCGAGTAGGAGGACTTCCCCCAGCTCTGAGAACTCCATGATATCCTCATATAATGGTAAGTACGGTGACTGGCCATGCTGTGCAGCGTAAGGGGAGTGGCGTGGTGCAAAATAACACACAGCAATGTGGATGACTCTGTCACTGCTAAGCTGTAGCCGCACCCAAAGATATCGTGCATCCTCGTCCTTCCGGACGATGCTGAGAATCTGTTGGAGATGGGATCTAAAAAGGAAAGCTACTCTCCCCCTAGAGCCACGTACTCCTCCTTATGTGCGGGTCTCGCCTCGAAAAGCTGACTCCCACTCATACCCGGCTATGTATGGTAAGCCCCTCTCAGGACTCTGATGAGTCTTTGTAAAAAAATGACATCCCTGCCTGTGAGAATCTCGCTCAAGCCTCTTGGATTCGACCAGAGCATGCCATTGAAATTCCATACTGCCAACCCTAGGTGTTTGGTCTCATAGACCCCGCATCCCTATTTGGGATGGCGCTCAGTGTGATAATGACTCTGCCATCCTTGTAGATAACCCACTTGCCTGCTGTGCGGGCCTCATGAACAGTCACCATCGCCTCATGCCAGTGTGCCGCGTGTGCTGGAGTGAGATCATCTCCCATGTACACCTGTGTGCCCTTGAGGGCAATCGTACGGATACGTACGGTACAAATCGTACGTACGATCTGATCCGTACGACGTACGAAACTATGCCTGCGCCTGTCTAAGAAGGCATGTTTGCTGGTGGCATCAGGGAATCTAATGATGAGGGGTCGCTTGTGTCATATCCTTTCCTGCCTCCATGTGTCTCCAAAGGGGGGGGCAATCCCGTCCACTCCTAGCATTTGGCAAAGTGTCATGGCATCCTCCTGTGGGGAAGCCCCCGCCTGTAGCCCCCGTACTGGCACATGCAAGGCCCTATCCTTCCTGCGTTTCTCCTCCTCGAGAGTCTCATGTATGATGCTCTGCGGGGGTTTGTGCTTCTTCACCACCTCCACCCAATCTTTCTTCGTGGTCTGCAGTTCTTCCCGCAGCTTTCAACTGCTCCAGGTCAGTCGTTAAACCCTCCTGAATATTCAGTTCCCCTTCCTCCACTATGTGGTCCTTGACCGTAGCCTTTAGGGCCATTTCTGCCCGGAGTTCCCCCATCATTGGGGCAGCTTCTGGCATTCCTATTTGTTGCAGCTGGGTCTCTTTCAACATCTGAATCACCTCTTCCTGGTGGTTCACTTGGGCTGTCAGTTCTTTAATCCTATTGTTCTTTCCTTGTATCTCCTTGCGGAGGCCTTCCAACTATTTTTCATGTTGGGTCAGGACCCTATCCAACACCTTCTTTTGTTCGCCCAGTAATTTCTTGGTGTTGTCCTCCACTGTCTTGATGTATGCCTCCAGCTCCTGTAGGTTCATTGTGTTATTTCCCCTACTTGCTTCCTTGGGGGCCTGAGCAAGGGCAGGTAGGAAAAGGGGTAGCAGAACACGCAGTGGAAGTGCGCCTTTGTACATCACGGAAGGGGCGCAGGGGCGGGGGAGGTGGGAAAAGGGGTAGTGGAACACGCAGTGGAAGTGCGCCTTTGTACATCACGGAAGGGGCGCAGGGGCGGGGGAGGTGGGAAAAGGGGTAGCGGAACACGCAGGGGCGCAGGGCGGGGCAGGTGGGAAAAGGGGTAGCGGAACACGCAGTGGAAGTGCGCCTTTGTACATCACGGAAGGGGTGCAGGGGCGGGGGAGGTGGGAAAAGGGAAGGCAGAACAAGCAGGGGGGCAGGTGGGAAAAGGGAAGGCAGTGAGTGGAAGTGTGCCTATGTACAGCGCGAGCAGGTCAACACAGCAACGCTGCCAGCACGGGTGCGCAGTGTAAGCAGGCAGGCGAACAGTGCGAGAGAGCGAGGGAGACCACCAGCGCAGGACGGAACACGCAGTGAGTGGAAGTGCGCCTGTGTACAGCGCGAGCAGGTCAGCACAGCAGCGCTGCCAGCACGAGTGCGCAATGTAAGCAAGGCAGTGGCGAACGGCGCGAGAGAGCGAGGGAGACCACCAGCGCACAGCGCGAGCAACGAAGGAGCGAAGGCGTCACACCATGGACACCAGCGCGCGAGAGAGAGAGAGAGAGAGAGAGAGAGAGAGAGAGGAGGGAGAGAGAGGGAGGGAGGGAGGGAAGGAGCGAAGGAGGGAGAGAGATCTGTACACCTGATTGGGTCCCAAATTACCCACTGAAGGGCCCCCTTTTGTTGCTAGGAGTATTTGCTTTATTATTTTTGAAGAGAATGAATGAAGGACTAACTTGGGACTGTAGATAAGCCAAATGCAAGACCTTTGAAAGAGCAAGAGTCGGGCTGTGAGAGAGAAAGAAAGAAAGAAAGAAAGAAAGATTTTATTAACGTCTTCCAAAAGACCGAACTCGGCCTATGAGACAAATCGGAGTACCTGTATGGGGTATCCTCTGTCATCCCAACAAAATGAAAAAGTACTGAATAAAAAAGCTGAATGTGGGTGTGCAGGGGATGGAGCTCTATTACTAGGAGAATGCAAAGCTATATGCATGGAGTATACAATCATGATATGCAACCTAGGTAGCTCCATCCTGTACCATACTGGGGGTATAAAATGGTATACATCAGTGAAGGGGGTGTCCACAGCTCCCTGAAGAACATGCCTCGGTGTGCTCTGAAGCGAGCCAGTCGCTCCGCACCCTCTCTGTGAAACTGAGCTCTGATCTCTGTCATCTCTCTCTGGTATAGGCGTGGTGTCCGAAAGCCAGGTGTCCTCTGTCTCCTGCGGGCTCTAAGTGTCTGAGAGAGAGAGAGAGAGAGAGAGAGAGAGAGAGAAATGAAATGATATATTAACATCTCTAAGAGGCCATGATGGCCTATGAGACCAAAACTAAGAGTACATATGAAGTTGGTGTCTCATCAAAGAGAACAACCAAATGAAACTGAAGAGTACAATAATTTGACAATCTTAAAGTTACAAGAACTATAAGTAAGACTCCTAGATGATACTAAGTAGAAAATGCTAGAAAATGTATATCAAGTAGATCCATGTATGCTGATGAGTTGAAGTGTTGCCCTCTCCTCAGATCAAATATCTCCGCCATGGGGCTGTCTACAATGGAGAGCTCGTAGAAGCGAGGTAGGTGCCTCTGATGCCGAGCAATAATGGCTCTAATTTGGCGATGTGGTGAGAATGCCGTGGTTGGGATCCTGGTGGGCATGGCCGACGAGCACGACATAAGACGATTGCTCTATAATCGTGACTCCTTGGGAGCGTGGCTGGTGCCCCGATGGCCTGATGGTTTGTAGGAGATATTAGGAGGTATGTGGGCTGGGCTGCTACTATTGAAGAAATCTATCAGGATCCTCTATCTAGGTACATCATGGCTCTGTAATCCCTTCGGAGAGTTTGCGATTAGAACAATATCATCTGCATATAACAAGATGGGTATCAACACCCCTGCGAGGCATGCCCCTGGGCCTCCCAATCTATCTACATAATCAGAGACCACATCCATGTACAGTCCAAAGGGGGTGGGTGATAGCGGGCATCCCTACTTTACCCCTATCGGGCAGATAGTCCACCTGGAGCTCGGACTCTGCTTGGTCACAGACTCATACAAAGCATATATCCCCCACTGCATATCCTCAGGTACCTCAATGTCTTGCAATCTGTGCATAAGCCTGGATGTATTAAGCGTCTACTAAAGACCCAAATGGGCCTATGAGACCAAAGTGATACAATAATGTCCATGGCATATCTCATCATGGAATGGAAAACAAAACATACACATAGCTATCTCACTGGGGTGATACAAAACTGTCCATGGAAACTCATCATGGAATTCATAGAGAGAGAGAGAGAGAGAGAGAGAGAGATTAAGCGTCTACTAAAGACCCAATGGGCCTATGAGACCAAAGTGGTACAATAATGTCCATGGCATATCTCATCATGGAATGGAAAATAAAACAGAATGAAAACATAAATATAGCTCTCTCACTGGGGTGATACAAAACTGTCCATGGAAACTCGTCATGGAAAACTAAGAACATAAAAACACGGGAGCAACATCAGCTCCGAGTAGATGGTATACCACTCTCCAAAATGTCAAGCATGGGGTTGACGAGTATGGCCGAGAGGTCTCCCTCAGCTATGTCACGTGGAAAGGTGGCTCGATAGCGGTGGAGCATGTCTTGGATCTAGAGCTAATGAGGTGATCGTGGCCGACGGGGAGGTCGAGGGCGTTGGACACGCTAGAGTGCAGAGGCTCAGTCCGAGGTAACTCCTCTCGGGCAAGGTAGGTCTAGAGCAGCTCGTGGAGGGTCCACAAGATCCACTATGTCGGTTTCCTCCACCTCCTGGGTCCGGAAGAAACTGGTGATGGTTGGCTGTCGAGGGAGGGGCCGGGGGCCTGTGTCTCAAGAAGGTGTCCCTGTGTCTGTCGAGCTCAAGCAGGAAGAGGCCCAAGCAACGCTGGTCCTGGAAGTCAATGATCCTAGAGAGTGGACCGAATCTGATTCCCTCACAAAATAGACAGTGAAACCTCCCGCGGATCTCATACTATACTGGGCAACAGCATATGTAATGCTCCTCTGTCTCAACCTCTGTGTGTCATAGTCGGCAGATCCTCTCCTCTGTGGGTGTCCGTACGAGCTTCCTGGCTCTGAAGATGCGCTCAGCTCTACCTGTCTCCACTCTGAGGCAATGGGAAGAAACCCATATCTGGCCAATCGCAATCCGCATGAGAGAGAGAGAGAGAGAGAGAGAGAGAGAAAGAAAGAAAGAAAAGAAGAAAAAAAGTTATATTAACGTCTATGGTAGCCCCCAAGGGCCTATGAGACCAAAAGTAATACAATGGTACCATGGATATACTGAGCCATGGAAAACTGAAAGAAAAAGTAAAATGAAATTATCTGACAGTACATGTGATCAACAAATGATCGGATATGCTGTGATCAGCTAATGTCGATACCCGCCTTGGCCAGAACTGATCTGATGGTGGAGAGAGAGAGAGAGAGAGAGAGAGAGAGAGAGAGAGAGAGAGAGAGAAGGAGAGCTCTATAAAGTGTACAAAGGACCTAAAAGGCCTATTAGTATAAAGATATCATGGGTAATATGGTGCCATGGAAAAACTAAAAAAAGGATGTGAAAACTGAAAATTGAAACATGACTTTATTATCCTCCTGATGGCAGATGTGGATATATGGTGAGGCCCGTGAGGGCATGCCATGTTGTTGGAGAATCTCATGGATCTTTCTCTGTGTGGTGGAGATCCTTAGTGTTGGACTGTGTTGGGACCTAGCCCTTGTGTATGGCTGGTATGAGCTGATGTCGATGCAGCAGCGTCGGCATGGATGGCTACTCATGCCGTGAAGAAATCAGTGTTGGACCTTTGGGCAACGGCTTGTATGGACTGGCCAGCCTGGCCTTGTCTCAGCATGTCCTCTCAATGTTCCGTCCCTATGCCGTCGAAGCTCTATCTGGTACATATGGAGACATCTCTGGTCTTCATACTGCATCACCTGAGCCAGTGGCCCGTACCCCTCCCAGAAGAGGCAGTGAAATCTCCCGCGTATCTCATAATACCTTGGGCATTTGAACATATAGTGGGCCTCATCCTCTACCTCCCCTATGGTGCATACTCTTCATATCCGCTCCTCTCATGGAATGTTCTCGGCTCTCCCAGTCTCTACTCGGAGGTGGTGGGAGGATACTCTAAGCTGACCAACTGTGATGTGCATAGCATGTGACATGTGGATCTGCATGCACCTCGGGATACCAAAGGATCCATCCCCGTTGAGTATCAAAAATTGCTCTTTGTAGAATGTTCTTGGCTGTCCCAGTCTCTACTCTAGAGGTTGTCGGAGGATACTCTAAGCTGACCAATTGCGATGTGCATAGCATGTGACATGTGGATCTGCATTTACCTCGGGATACGAAAGGATCCATCCCCGTCGAGTCTCCAAAATTGCTCTATGTAGAACTCAGGTTTCGTTCCTATCTTTGATGATAACACCCAAGTCTGGTGTATGTGTAGGCCGAGTAGATCTAACCGGATGATCCGGTTGATCCTTGTTGTGAGAGGTCGAGGAATGTGGAGTCTATGTTGTACTGAAATGGGGGAAGATGATCCATTTGCGATATATGTGCATGAAACCATTCAACTACCTTCAAGTACCATACCTGCTCTAGTAAGGGTGGCGGTTGTCTTCCTAGTGAGATGGAGGGCAGTCTGGCCTGTCTCTCCCACTCCCTCTCCCTCTCATGATACAATTTCATAGAAGACTCTAGTGATGTTGAGGGAGACAGTCTCTGTCCAGCGAGTATACATGCTGAATATAAGTAATGGTTTGGAAGAGAGCATCTATGACGTCTAACTCTGCATATATTCTGTCATGGGACACCGACGGCTTACTCCTAATCATGGGTGACATCGTCAGCACTTGAAGCCTATCAATACTCCTTCACACATCCTCCCCTAAAAATGTGCGTGGAAGCAGTGTCTCTCCAAACCGGCCAGGGAGATATGCCCTCGTGCTAATCTGGAAACAGAGTCATATTGTACACGGCGCTTGTAAATGTGACTCCAAGGTATACATATCTTGGCACAATCTCCACTCGCCCCCCTCTGAATAGGAAGGATAGGTGTGAGGGGGGTTGGTGTTAAATACCATCACTTTCGTTTTGCCCAAATTGACCATAAGGTCTATCCCCCTGTAGAATCTGTCTAGAGCTGCGAGCATCTAGGTGTTTTCGCAGTCTCTCCTCTGAATGTGATATGAGGACGATGTCATTGGCATGTAACAATATGGCCACCAGTGTTCGGGCCAAAGGTGATCCTGTACCTCCATAGCTATCCACAAAGGATGCAATCTCATCATGCATCCTCCTTGGGGGAAATCCCTGCTTTCAAGCCTGTCAATGGTACATGCAGGGCTCGGATCCGCCTAAGTTTCTCCAAGAGAGAGAGAGAGAAATGAAATGAAATGAAATGATATATTAACGTCTTCAAAAGGCCAAAATGACCTATGAGACCAAAAAGGTTACAACAATTGGTGGATCTGATACAATGTCTGTGTAAGAAAAGCTAAAAACAACTAACTGAAACTGAAATAACTGTGAGGAAAGTACGGTACTAGGAGCATGCTATAAAGTATTTACGTCTTACAAAAGGCCTGATGGACCTATGAGACAAAAGATGATTACAAGTATCCATAGAATATCATCGTCATGGAAAACTGAACCAAAACTGAAACTGAAACTGAAACTGGAAACCTAGTAACTGAGAGCTGAGGTAAATGCACAGAACAAACGGGGAGCATGCTATAAAGTATACAAGAATGATCATAATGCACTCTATCCCAAATCTATGGGGAGAATATATCACCTTGTTAGGCCAAATATGGCCTTTGAGACCAGATCATACAAGTGCATGTGCATGCATGTGCGGGTTTGGGCCTGCTTTGTGGATTTCCGCAAAGATTTTGATTCGGTCCCTCATCCCGCCTCATTGGATGCTTGCAAGAGTTCCAACTACCACATGATGCGATTTTGGCTGTATGCGGCGGTAACGGGCCAAGTACACGCGTGTGGCGGTTTCTTAGGAGATATGTAGCACTATTGGGGGGGCACATTCGACACTCGGTCACATCTTCACACTCAGAGCCATCATTGAGGAAGGAAAGGCATCCAATAAGAAGATTTACTGCTGCTTTGTGGATATCTGCAAGGTGTTTGACACGGTGCCCTGCACCCACATAATACACGACATGTGAGTACCTTCTGAGATGACGTGGAGCTTGATTTCTCTATACAAGTCCATCATTGGACGAGTTAAGAGTGCCTGGTGGGATGTCAGCTGAGATCTCTAGCACAATTGGGGTGAAGCAGGGCTGCCCGCTCTCTCTGACTTTGTTTGGCTTATACATTGATGAAATCGCAGACTTCATTGACAGCTTCGGTGGACCGGGCGGAAGCTTGGGTGGCACACTCAGCGGGACCTAACGATCAACCTTGGCAAGAGCAAGGTGATGGTCTTCCACACCTCAGGGACCACAGCTTCACATACATGGGAGATCCAGTCGATATTGTTACCTCATACACCTACCTTGGAGTGATACTCAGTGGGCCCAAGTACATGTTACCGGCAGCAGATGCCCGCCTGACCCGAGGGTATGCAACATTGGCCTTGCTTGAGTGGGAGTGCTACCAGGCACACTTCTAGGAGCCCAAGACAAAGCTCTGGCTGTTTGGCACACTAGTCACACCCACATTGATGTACCTCCATCTAGCCATGGAGTCTTCACGGCTCCTAGCAGAAAAAGGGCATGACACTTGGTTTGCAAAAGTCTCTGTTGTATGGTTCACATCACATGGTATATCGATCGACCACCTCCCACCACTATAGTATGACCTCGCCTCCCCTCTCCTACAGATCACACATGGAGAGATCAACCGGCTCAGACTGGAGAGCTACAAAAGTGAAGAGAAAGCACAGGATTTGCAGTTTATGCCACAAGGAGGTGGAGATAGAGGAGTACTATGTCTGTCGATGCCCAATATACTATGAGATTCGGGGGAGATTCCATTTCCTCTTCCGAGAGGACTTCGGTCCACTCTCCAGGATTATGGACTTCTTAGACCAGAGATGCCTTGGTATGTTTCAACTTGAGATGGGCAGACAGTGGAGGATCCTCTCTAGAGACCCTAGAGGATCCTCTCTAGAGACACTGGAGGATCCTCTCTAGAGACCCTAGGCCTCATGTGCCACCCTTTCCAAACAGGGGACTATCACCACCTTCTTCAGAGACAGAGGGGACAAGAGTACTAGTGATGCACCCGCCAAAGCCATCCCACTGAGAGGAGTCACGTGGGAGCGAGCCGATGTTCTACATGGACCACTACCAAGGAGAGGCGCACCGTATGGAGCTCTGTACATTACTTCATCTATCACTTCACTCTATCATTGTATCCAGCTGTTGTTGGGAATCAAGGTCTTACCTGTGTGTGAACCCACTCCTATGAGTGAGGAAGTATGTGTGTGTGTTTGTGTGCGCGAACCACCTCTTAAAGGAGTATAATATCTAGATATTTTTGTGTGTGATGTGACATAAGCAGTGATGCTAGGAGGAGAGCCTTTGTACTTATAAAAGGTACATGTACTTCATTGAAAATTTTTCAAGCAACTATCACATCATTGAGTCATGTTCAACTCTCTCTTGAGCATTGTGTTCTCTCTCTAAACTCTCTCTTGTTTATCTTTGTTAATCAAATCCCATGATGATGTTCTAGTTCTAGCCCCCATACTTAATCGAAGCCTTTATCTCAAATTCCCCAGCATTTTTCAAGCATTGGAGAGTTGCTACAGCCTCCTTTAGCATCAGATTAAAAAAGTCCTAATTTTTGAAAAACCCTAAATTTTCCCTAGGAATGAGATGAAAAATCAACTTTATGTAATGATTCAACCTTTGAGCCACCAAATGAGTAGGCCAAGTTGGTATCAAGGGGAGGTGATGATAAATGTGCTGCAACAAAGCCAATGAGGTGGTAGCTCAAGTGGTGAGATGCTTCTCTTGGGATTGGGAGGTTCTAGGTTCAAACCCCCACTAGGTGCTCCCTCGGCAGCATCGCCTATGGGTGGAAAAAAGCACCTACGGGCGGTGAAAAACGGTACCTATGGGAGGATCTTGGACCTAAGGCCAGTCAAAAAATGTGCTGCACAAATGTGTGTTTCTCTGTGTCAAAGATCTGTCTTTATGTCTAGATATGTGTTTGTGTTTTGTATGTTAGACCAAGTTGTGTTTTGTGTTCTAGATCAAGTGTTTATCATGGTTGTAACCATCTCTCATCACCTTATGATGTGGGCCATGTGGATTGTGTGCACCACTAGAGGCATGTGAAACAAGACTACGGGTCCTGATTTATTCTTGCAACAACGGCAGAGAGAGCCCTTGAGGGGGGTTTGTTGGAAGCAAGGCCTTATCTCTGTGGCTGTTATGGTCAGCGTGTACTTGATCTTAGTGTGTGTGTACTTGGTCAACATTGTGTGGTATTGTTAAGTTGTGTATTGTGAGTGAGTCACCTAATCATGTGTGTACTCTACCCTTGGGACCCCATAACTGGCATGAGAAACAAGAGCCATGAGCCCAGATTTATCCTTGACACAATACAAGATAATCCCTTGAGGGGGGGATTGCTAGGAATCAAGGTCGTACCTGTGTGTGTGAACCCACTCTTGAGTGAGGAAGTATGTGTGTTTGTGTGTGTGAACCACCTCTTAGAGGGGTATAAATAATATCTAGATATTTTTGTGTGTGATGTGACATAAGTAGTGATGTCAGGAGGAGAACCTTTGTGCTTATAAAAGTATATGTTCTTCAATGAAAATTTATCAAGCAAACTATCCTTGTTCAACTCTCTTGAGCATTGTGCTCTCTCTCTCAACTGTCTCTTGTTTCTCTCTGTTAATCAAATGCCATGATGATGTTCCAGTTCCAGCACCCATAGGTGGCTACCCTAGCTCAGCACTAAACCCTTCACCATCAGCTCCAGATACAAAACATTCTAAACCGCCATCACACCACTGTCCCACGTACTGTGACAGAAGGGGACCTCTCAGCTATACTCTGTAAACCCATGCTCCACATACTTGAGAGAGGTGTACCCTTTACTGGAGGTTGATGTGCCCCACATGCTTCATATTCTCAATGTACTCCATGATGTGACTCTCTTGTACTAGTGCTTATACCCCATGTACTTCCCCATGATGATCATTGTATCAACCTCTACTTTGAGAGAGCTATGTTTTTTGTACTTGTTTTGTTTTTCTTTTACATAATGAGACATACCATGTATCACTTTGGTCTTATAGACCCATTGGGTTTGTAGGAGACATTTAATATAACTTTCTTTCTTTCTCTCTCTCTTTCTTTGAGATCCCGAGAAACATACACATACACGTCACATGCTCAGGGTATCCTCCCACCACCTCAAGATAGAGAGAGGTCGAGCCGAGGATATCTCACAGGAGGAGAGGATCTGCAATGTACCACAGGAGAGGTAGACAATGAGATACACTGTATGTAGTACTAGAGGCAGCACGCTCTGAGAAAGGCCCAGCCTCGACGTGAGAGAGCCATCACAGATTTCTCCACTGTACAGGCATCCACATCAGAGCCCACCAACCATCAGCTTTGCGCCCCAAAGGAGTTCTTAGTGAGCGTGCCCAATTTATCCTATAGGCTAGCCCACCACCCATACCTGGCTTTGGCTTTGCACACCAAAGGAGTTCACCCATACCCGGCTTCGGCTTTGGCTTTGCACCCTTACATGCTAAACGCCCTTGATCCAAAGCACCACGACCCTCTATCCAACAGAGGCAGATCCAAGAAATTCTCCACCAATATGACATGCTCCCATCATAGAGGCATGACTTTCTTTCGGCCATCAGATCAGTTTGGGTATCGTCATTAGGTGATCACGGCATGTCTCACTCTACATAGGATCATCTGCTGATTACATGTACATACACTATTGCTAGATGTTTTCTTTTTGTTTTTTCTTTTATTTTTCCAAGGCTCGGTATATCCATGGTACCATTGTATCACTTTTGGTCTCATAGACATTAATATTAAATTTCTTTCTTTCACAGGCACAGGCACAGGCACAGGCACAGACACAGAGGACACACAACACACCCACACCCACCACTGCAGACGTTTATTCTTGTATGTTCACAGCATGAAATTATTTCTGACTGTGAAATTCACGATTAACCTACTTAATGTTTTTTCAACAACACGGAACTTATGGGTTAAAACCCTGCTCGCTTCAGCTGGGAGCAACACAATGAAGAAAAGATGAAAAACCCTTTCAAAAAAACAGACTGAAATTTGTTTCAGCAGTTTAGGACATTATCTTAATGTACTTAAAACTAAATTTTGTTTTTTCAACAACACAGAACTCATGGGTTTAAACCCTGCTCGCTTCAGCTGGGAGCAACACAATGAAGAAAAGATGAAAAACCCTTTCAAAAAAACAGACTGAAATTTGTTTCAGCAGTTTAGGACATTATCTTAATGTATTTGCTTTGTGGCTCTGATGCAGTTTCAAGCAGCCACACAGCGCATAAAGCAAGATCGATCAGCGGGTTTGAATGACAGTACCCATGCATGCAACAGAAGGCTGAAGGAAGTGAAGGCTCATGAGGAAGCCTGGTTATTGTACAAAACCATGGGGTTTTCAGATTGTGTATATTAGCAAGAGGGCTTGAACTTTATCACTTCCCTTTGTTACTAATGAATTGAATGCCAACTTTTTGTATTCTTCAAGGTATAATTAAATCAAAAGAATGGATAATATAATAAAGGGAGACACACCAGCACAGAACTAAACTTGTTTCATTTTCAATACAGAAATTGTGTTTACACTCACTTGAAAGAATACAATACACACACGCGGGTGGGGAGGGGTGGTGCGCGCGTGTCGGCACACGTGTGTGTGTGTGTGTGTGTGTGTGTGTGTGTGTGTGTGTGTGAGAGAGAGAGAGAAAGAAAGAAAGATATATTAACGTCTACAAGAGGCCAAAGTGGCCTATGAGAGAAAGAGAGAGAATTGAACCTTGAATCATTTGAACACGAAGCAATCACAAAATGAACAATGTGTTTGAGTTCAGCAATAATATGTGATTGATTACATATGAGCATAAGGTTCTTTTTATTGTTGTTCAATATGCAAGTGTAACCAAGTGCAGGCATGCATGATCCTAACAAATTTTATTGAAGACACTGAAAATGTTTTTCTTGGTTTAAATGGTAGGCCTTCGGTGTTGATTTACTACACAAAGCTATGATATGTTTAATTTACACGATAAATTTATGGTTGTTTGGACATCCCCAATCCTGGAGACCCAGATCCACAGCTCCAGATCTGGGACTTGCTTCGACGAGACAGAGGCACACTCACCAGTAGTGGACATTGTAGCCAAATACTCGGTCCATGAGCAGGATGACACATGAGTTCGGACATGTGAGGTTCTTTTGCTACCTACTATGGTAGATGTGAGCCTACATAGTTTGTTGGCTCTATATTTTCCTTTTGATAGTGTTTTTCGTGTTGTCTTGACATCCAGTCAACCCACGGATCACAAATAACATTTTTCAGACTTTAGACCCTTCAGGTCGTTCATAGATGTTAATTACACCTCTCTCTCTCTCTCTCTCTCTCTCTCTCACACACACACACACACACGTGCGTGATTGCAGTAGAGAATTTCCATAGCATCATGATTGCCTTAAGAGACACATTTCCATAAGGTTTTGAAAAATTTTGCTTGGACTTACGCAATCTTTCATGGCCCTTGACTGCAGCTTCAAACTCCTAAGAAGTAAAAGGCATGTCCAGAAGAGTAGCAAGAGAGCAAGTAACGGTAGCCTCCCTTGCACTAGAAATGGTTTGCCTGCAGTGAAAAGACTCAGGAACCTGGGGATCGAGAAAAGATACTGGGATAATACCCTCTAACAAAGGAGATATTTTCGTCCTCACAGCAACAAGTAGTGGAGTTCCACTTTTAACAGGGGAGGAATCAAGTCTGATTTGGCCTTTAGCATGGAGAAGGCCGCCTTGTTAGGCCTGCATTTCTTCTAACCCACCACTCCCTAGTGCACAATTTAAGATTATCATACTATTCACTTTTTAGCAAAAGCAACTGCAATGCATTCTGTGTTCTGCAATCGTCACTCTATGATCTGCAATTGCCTGATCTAGGACTGGCATGTGATCTGACTCAACTCTGCTCACAATCCAACTGCATGCAAAAGCAACTTCATGCATTCTATAATCTGCAATCGTCTCTCTGCATGCATGCAGTTTCTTTTGCCAACTAGACAGTCCTGCATGACACCTTCTGTTGTGTATGCTGGTGTTAGCTATTTTTGCTTCCTTGAGCTTTGCCTCCTACATCTGTGCTTTGGCCATGTGGGGCTGAAGAAGCTGGATTGTGTACACAATAAGCTCGGCACACCCCTCTTCCACTTTCGGATTTGGCACTGTTGCATATATGGTCTATTACATCCCCTTCATCGAGCAACCGGATGGGCAACCGGGTGGTCAACCTTGCATTCTCTGATAACTTTGTGACCTTGCTTACTATTTGCAGTGTAGAGAAGGTGGAAACAAACACTTCGGAGAGGATGACCCTTGGCTAAGGAGGTGGGGTTTGTTTTGTTCATGGCTCTTGGACTGCAGGCTATGTGGCTACTCAGGGACCTTTCCCATCTCCTGGCCGTGCTCTTTCTCCTTGCCCTTGTCCTTGTCCTTGTTCTTCTTTGTTTCTTTCTCCTTTTTGACTTCTATGTCTTTCAATCTCGGAGCCTGACTCCATAGTAATATTACCACATTTGTATGTGATAAACTTCTGCTTCTTTTGACTCAGGTTCTCATTGTTGCCCCCCCTCATGTGTTCTCTTCTTGTCTTTCTTTGAGCTAGTAGGGGTCTTAGGAGGTGCTCCTACTCCTGCGGCAGTTAGTGGTGGCAGTAACTTATCTATGGCATTCATGACCTGATATATTACCCTGGTCACTGGTGAGAAGTCGGGCAATCCCTAAGTAAGGGTCTTTTGAATTCTTCACTGAAAGGCCTCTTTATTTCTACATGTATCAATTCTGCCCAATTTCCCTCTGCCTGATTGGGATTCTGGCAAAGGTGTGCCCTGTTAAACCTGGTTAGAAACCCAACATCCACTTGGGTGGTCCTGTGGGGCTTATAGAAAGGAGGTATGTGTCAAACAATCTGCAAGGGCATAATGAGATGCGGTAGGATCACATCCTACCAGTGTGACTTAGGCATGTCAAACTTGAAGCACACAGCCTTCAGTGCCAGCCTGTTTAAGTCCCTTTCTTTGGCAACCAACTAGCAGGTTGAAAGCTGCCTGACCAGTTTTCATGTCGGCTTTATGACATGCATTTCGTCACCTGCATTTTCCAATGGGGTTGGATAACCATTCACTCACTATGATTGTTATAACAGCATATGGCTTGGTAGCATCCGATAAAGTCAATTCCCCATGAAGGCAATTCAAAAAAAGGGAACAACCCAATCTTTTACAACAATTGTTTTGTGTGCTGATCCTCCAATGCTCGTTTTTTGCACTCTGGGGGAAGGCATAGTACATGCATATTTTGTGAAGGCGAGGGGGTCCCATAAATGGAATTTGGGGACTGCTCCGCCCCCACAGACTTTATTTAGGCTTGCGAACTCTAGATAGCTTTCCCAAGCTTCATAGAGTTCTAACATTGTATGGTTCATATAGGGGTCCTTGGCTCTCTTCCACCAGCCTTTTGCCTTTTCCCTTGCTTGAGGTTCTAGCAGTCATTTCTGTTTTCTAGCCTTTCAAGGCACACAAGGCAATTTGCTGCAATTCCCAAGTAGCTCTACAAAGCTCTTCTTGTCACTTATCTGTCAAGCCAAGGTATTCATTGTTTGCCAATCATGGCTATCCTCAATAATGCATACAACTTTCAATTGTGGTACCTATTTGTGTCCAAGGCAAACAGCATCTCAATTAGTGTAATCACACACTGTCAGACCCGCAAACAATTTCAGGATCTTGCAAAAGCAATTGCATGCATTCTATAATCTGCAATCGTCGCTCTATGATCTGCAATTTCCTGATCTAGGAGTGGCATGTGTTCTGACTCAACTCCGCTCACAATCCAAGATGACACAATCTCTCTGCTCATCACAACGATCTGACCTGGGTAATCCAGTAGCACACAATCTGAGAGTCGCATGATTAGACTGCTCAACGATCTGTCTACACTGTGCTTGTATAGTCTTATGGCCACCAATAAAAATCGAGAGAGTTGGCCTTACACTAGTTCTCTATCTGCTCTTCTCTGACAAACACCCCCTTGTGCTCTGTGCTCAGGCACTTGCACTCTGCTCTGAGAAACATAGCCTTTTGTGTGTGCTCAGGCACTTGCACTCTAATTTGCCCTAACCTACAGTAGTTGCATACATTGATACACGGCATATGCGGCACGAGGCCCTAAACAGGTTGCTGAAAGCTTGGCCATCGGGGCCTCAGATTTATTTGCCACAGGGTCGGTGGGCAAGGGCGGGCAGTCGAATCAGCCAATCGATGCCGTTGATCGCGGACCGGCGGCATAGTAATCTCGGACCAGAGAGTGATCTCGGGCCGCAGCGGCAAATAGAATAAATAGTGTAATCAGTGACATTCATTCCTTTGATTCTAAAATTTAAAAAAAATGACCAAGAATTGTATCACCTAATTAGTTCTTATTGAATGCACTCTCAGAAAGTAATCTCGGCATGTAGTAATCTCCGGATATGCAGTAATCTTGGATGATGAAAGTTGATCCTGATTTTTTGTGATTTTTTTCCATCTTTTCTCTCTCTCTCTCTCTCTCTCGGCCATGGCTTGAATTTTTGACCTCCTCTTGTCACTCGATTCGAGATCAACCTACTATTGAGGTTTTTTTTTCCACCGTTCTTGACATGTTGCTCAAATGTCCTTGTCTAAGGAAAGATTGCATATAGAAAGAGTCTCTCTTCTTGATCGTACTATCTACAGGTATTTCATGATTGCTCAAGAAATCTCTTTGTTATCATACCAAGTTTGCAATCAAGGTACAATTTTCGTACAATCTTGCCTCTTTTTCTTTGTTCCAATAAGTATGATAAGCATTATAATCAGCATGATGTAGCTACGGTTTCAAAGGACGATTGGGCATCAATGTGCATGGAGGCTTCGGTATTGCAACAACAACAAAAGGCAGTAATGTCCTCGTGGATAGAATATCAAAGGAGTTCATTAACTTATCTAACATACTTCCTTGATGTAGGTGATCTATTGCCAGCCATACAATCCCTACACAGAAGAGTCAAAAGATAGACCATTCATCTTAATTATTCAAGATGAGTGGATGCTAGAAATGGCTATACGTTTCTCTCATAACAATTCATGGGCCATAGATAGCACTTTCAAGACAAAACGTCTTTAGATTACCTTTGTATGTTGCAATGTTACCAAACCAGCTTGGTGTTGGCATATCAGTATGGTTCATGATGTGCACATGTGATCTAGGTTCTCATCATGAAGGCATTGCCTTAGAGATCACATTCGCAAAACAAAGATTTTCTCAAGAATGAGTCTTGTCTGTCCTACCGCTCGTCATTAATAAGTCGCAACAAGAACTGCAATCTATACTAAAGGTGGTGTAAATGAATATCCTTATTGTTGGATCCTTGAGGAGAGTGAAGCTAGACGCCACGTTGCATGTCATGTTTTACTATGTTGGTTCCACACTAAGAAGACATGGGTTGAGAACCTACTTCTACAAGTAAGGACATGTCCCTTTTCAAATGCATTATTTAAATTTTTGTATACATTGATCTTCTCATTAAAATAGATTTTAAAATTTATGTACATTGATTGTGCTTTCAGGTTCCGATGGAGACAAGGGATGATATATATACATCAATGTCCAATCTCATGCATAGTGTAACAGAAGATAATTTTGAGACAAGGTACCAACAAATTTTGCAAACATACTCAGCACAAGACAATGTGGTCCACTATGTCACAAATGGTTGGTGTGAGCATAATTGCATATGGAGAAGGTGGCCAAAATTTGAACGGCTTTTCAACTATGGAAATGTTGATACAACAAATTTGGTGGAGCAATTATGGCAATATATCAAATACACACACTTGGATGCTCATATCAATCGATCTATTGTAGAGATTTTACATGCACTTATTAGGGATTCAAAGACTCGTAATCGCATTACTAAGGTTCTTTAAACAAAATCAAGAAATATGTAATTTTGTGTATCGAATTTTGTAATTTTGTTGCCATTTACAATTGGCATATGTTAACCTTGACCCTCT
The DNA here is from genome assembly GCF_041138505.1 of Cibotium barometz. Lineage (NCBI taxonomy): Eukaryota > Viridiplantae > Streptophyta > Polypodiopsida > Cyatheales > Cibotiaceae > Cibotium > Cibotium barometz. The sequence goes on along the minus strand of NC_141055.1, from coordinate 29,571,388 downwards.
TAAGCAAAAATAGCTTTGTGCTTGTCTAAGATGTAATTTCTCATTCTCATATGATAGTTGATTTTGGTCGATTTAGCATTCGTGGGAATCAACGAGTGAGATTGCTTCAAGGAGAGAAGATCTTGCAACGATATTGAAATGATTCATTTTGTTTGGAAATTGTGAATGAAATGACATTGTTGTTCAAGATAAAAAGTAGTACTCTAGGCTAATGGTACCATGTAAAGCATGTAAACCAACTATTGTGACTATCCATATTGGACCTTTGAGTGTAAACATCTCTATGGTATTTAGTTGATAGTGGAGAGACATTTTCCACACTTACAAGCTATTCTACCTACTGTGGATAATGTATATGAGGTGATAACCTCACCATTCATGCACCAACATGAGGTGCCCAATCAAGAAGAAGAGATAATCCAATGCATACAATAGATCAAAGATATCCGCATTAGCATCCAAGAGCAAATGCCCAAGCTTGGTCTCAAAGATGAGGAGATCATCTTGCAATAATTAAAAGTGTCGAGAGATGCCATTTCATCTTTGGTGGCTCCAATCCAAATTTAAATGCCCTCTTGAGGGACTGTATGTCAAATTTAAGCCCATGTAACACAAACACGACTTGGGCATGGTGTTTCGCAAGCAAATGTAGAATTGGCACAACCTATGCGTGAAGAAGGAACCTCTACTCAACCCAATAAGCCAACCTATGTGTTAACCTATGACGGACATTGAGACGTACTATGTTTTACGTCATGTAATTCATTTAAGTATTCTGAGTCATGGGCCAGGCTTGTCGGCACCATAGGTAAAGGATAAAGGGATTGGGTGATCGCCGATGAGAGGCGCACCTTGAATATCAGCAGGATACGGGTTAGGATCGGCCGGCCATGTATGGGCGTCCATGTGTGAACGGCTAAGTCACCTATAAGAGTCAAATGTAACCCTAAAACTCTCATTCTCATGTGTTGAATACAAGAGTGCTCTTGCCTTATCTTCTTGGTTTCCTTCTCCTGCGTATGTGAGAGAGAGAGAGAGAGAGAGAGAGAGAGCGATCGAGCACTGTGTAGCGGCACGACGGCGGAGAGGCGGTAGAGCGGCGGCGGCTCCTCTTTCACTGTTGCGACGCGGGAATCCTTCACGGCAGTGGTTAGAGCAGTGAGTGACACACCCTTGCATTCTGTTTGAGCTTGCTTTCCTGATTGTATGCTTGCAGCCATTCGTGGCTCGCATACGGTGTTCGTCAAGTCCCCAGCTACGACTTGTGCGGAAAAGCGCACATTTTTGGCGCCGCTACCGGGGAAATGCCCTATACCAAGCTCTAGTTTGCAGCTCGGGCTGCTACGTGAAGTGAAATTTACACTGTAGGAAAGGTGACTGTGTGTTTGTTGTTGAGGTGTTTCGTATTTGCAATCTGTTTTTGCAATTTGTCTTCTGCAATTTTGCTTCTTTTGTTATTTTTTCGCTCCGAGTGTGGGCGTGCGTTCTGTTCTCTGGTTTTCTGCGTGAGGGGGGATCTCTGAATCCCCAGGCCTGCGCTGTGTGCGAACTGCGCTGCGGCCAAGTCTGAACCCTAGAAAGAAACCCTAGAAAACTTATCCCAAAAAAAATAAAAAAATAATTTTAAAAAAATAAAAAAATAATTAAATTTTTTTAAGAAAAAAACCAAACGTGTGGAGTGGAGAGGAAAGATTTTTTATTTAGAGAAAAAATTTTTAAAAAGAAAAACCCCCAATTGATCCCGACCCCGACCCCGGCCTCGGTCTTTTGATATATATATATAGGAGAGTGAGCCTCCATAGCTTTCTTTCAAGTGAGAGCTTATGGGAAGTTGAGCCCTATATGTAGCCCACTCTTCAAGGAGTGAAGTGAGCATGTGGGATAAAGCCTTCACCCTTTCCTCCACAAGCAAATAGGCCTTCGTCCCTTCCCCCACAAGGAAACAGACTGTTTTGAGGACTACAGAAGCTTTGGATAGGCGAACACGGTGCTGTAAAGCACACTAGGACCCTTTCAATGATACGCTCGTTTCGAGCTATCACACGCCCTAGTCCAGGCTCGACCATAAGTAAGGGAGTCAAAAACGGGTTAAAAACAATCTTAAAAACAAGTAAAAACGGGATGTGAAACACCTAAGAAACCACTTGTGTGGACTTCACGGGTAGTTATCAACGCCCGTAGGGTACCCATGTCACATGCATCTACGCTCTGGTCGGGTGCTAGAGTCTGAGACACTAGAAAGCGTTTCAGTTTACGCAGGCTCACACCATCCCTCCACGTTAGCATCTTGGCCTTCCGATGGAACCCAAGGAAGTGCAACCCAAGATCCACGAATAGCGAATAGTGACTCGTCCTCTGATTCAGAAGCCATGGAAGGGCACCCTACCAAGAATCTTGAGGAGACAAGCCAAAACATGCCAGTTTGGGTCCCACAACCCGGATCTAGCATGTTTAGTCGTCTAATAGAGACCTTTAGTAGAGCTACACGCTCTGAACATGCGACAAGCGAAGTAAATGAAGAAGGAGGGGTAGTGGATTCGCCATTCACATCTCATGTAGACCCTACCCTCCCAAAGAGTGTCCATGTGGATATTCTACCCACTTCGTTTAATGAGAGTCCTACTGAGCTACCACCTTCCGATGCGCCTCCTAAAGTAGAGGTCCCTAGAAGCCAATCCATAAGAAGTAACATTGCGTCCACTTCAAGAGAACCGTTTGGCACACCAAGTCTGGATGGGATATTTCTCAATGAAAATTGGGAATATGATCTACACACAGAGACTCTAACTGACATAGCTATACACGGGTTACACATACCATGTAGGTTGGTTAGAAGTCATACAATCTACATCTAGCGCCACTAATCTAGAGGAGCAACAACACATGATATGTGAGGTTATTCATAGAATTATCCAAATTGAGAGGCAAAATAGGGGAGTGAACCTAGTTTCCACTGGCCCTATGAGGTTTTTGGATACGGGCAAGGCCAAACAACCAACCCTATCACAATTGGAGACTCCCTCGGTGAGTCCCATAGACCCTTCGTATGTTGTTTCGCCTGGAGTCTCAATGTAGGTTGAGCCCACGAGCAGTAACTTTAGCTTTCCAACCCTGGCTCAACTTTCCAAATCCACAATGCCTACCCCAATGATGAGCATAGCGAAAAGTGCACCTGTTACCGCTGTAGTTAGTACGACGCCGCTACCTAGTGAAACAGTACCTACAACAGTGTGTGCCAGTGACTATCGACCTTATGTACCTATCGCTACTCATGCTCATGTAGCTCCTACGCCTCTTGGTATGCCAATGGCGTATGCTCCATGACCGCCTTATCACAACCCTTACCCAAGAGGAGCTAGGCCTAGTCACATATCATATCCTACGTCAGCTGCCTACATACCCAAACCAACGCCAACTCCTATCAACCAGGCTATCCCAGAAGTGCCTCCACCAGCTATGTCTGCTCACCTAGGTGATCTCGCAGCGTTTGCTCAGATGATCGGACGATCTATTGCGGAAAACATGCGGGGCATGCCTGAGAGAGAACCTAGAAGCAAGGCGGTACAAGTGGGCAAGCTCACTCAAAACTTCAATGGTAACGAAGATGTTAGGAAGCACATTGAAGTTTTTGAACACGTGTGTGATTCCTTGGAAGAGCACAACGAGCTGCATAAGTGTAAAGCCTTAGGCTTAACCTTGATTGGAAAAGCCGGAGATTGGTATCGAACCTTAAGGGTTGAAGAGCATACTCACTACCCCACTCTCAAGAGATTGTTCTTGAAAGAATACATACGTGAGGGTGTGCTTTGGGGAGTAGCATCTCAACTCCAAAAAGCTGAATGCGAGGAAGGGGAGTCAATGAGGGACTTTATTAGTCGATTGAAGCATCTAAATTCTTGCTGCACTCCCGATGAGCGCTTCAATAACAACCAACTGCTCGTCGATAGATTTATCCGAGGATTGCGCCACGAGGACATATACAATGGCCTAGTCATTAGAGATCTTACAACGTGGGAAAGCACTGCCAATGCAATCCAGTTAGAAGACAACTTGATGATTGCAGCTAAAGGTGTCTTCGGAGACAAAATCCGTTAGTTCACAAGTATCTGGGCACGAGCCAATGACGGTGAAACCTATTGCCAAGGAGCCCAAGATATCTGAAATATCTGTGAGACCGACCTTACTAAGGCTCTCCAAGAATACTTTAGGGGTAATCGAGCTCCCCAGAATAGCCATATGTACCCAAGGAGAGAGCAACAATGGTGTTCGGTTTGCTTAGGACCAAATAGCACGAGTGAATGTCCCACATTCAGAGTCAAATTCAATGGGAATTGCAATGCATGTGGTAAGTATGGCCATCAATCTAAGGATTGCCTAGTACTTAAGCGTATGTTAGCAAATCAGGCACCCCTAGCCTAGTCAAACACACCTCAAGTACCCACGCTGATGGCTACACCACCTGTTCAGCAACCGTCATAGCACATAGTTCCAAGGAACCCGAATGTAGTCCAGTCTGTGCAGTTACCACCGCCAGTGCTAGGACCACAACCTCCACATCCAAGGATTACCCCTATAAACCAGATGGGTTGTGAGTCACATAGTGCGTGTGGGGATTATGAAGAGGAGATAGACCCCACTGCTCCATATGGGATTGATACGTTTGAAATAATTCCCCAGTACTACATGGAGGATCATTTCGGGCAAGTCAAGCTTGTATATCAAGCGGCTGCTCTCGCCACAAGAGGGCAAAACCTTAATACCATGGCAGGGAGACCACCTCTTCAATGCTACGATTGTGGTGGACCGCATCGTGTAGCGGAGTGCCCTAATAGGCTACAGAAGATCGCTACTCATATGCAACCAAATCAAGGGAGCACATCGGGAATGCCGGTACTTACATGTAATCGTTGTGGCATAGATCATTTGATTGCTCAATGTCCACATAATCCTAATGCACCCAGGATTACACCATTGAATTTGGTTGAGGTCACCAACCAGACACGAGAAACCATACCTGTTGTACCCGCGAATGTAGTTACACGGTCAATGCTTCAAAATCAAAACTACATTCTCGAAGAGAGGGATACTGCATCAATTGCTCGAGCAAAGAAAAAGAAAACGCAACGGAAGAGATCGCTTAATGCCACGAGCTCCAAGCCTAGTTCAAAGACTAACATAGGAACAGGAGACGACCCCGTGTATATGAATGATCCTGAAGATGATTCTGATTCAATAGAAACCATGGGGACCAAAGCCACTACCTTAAGGGAGGAACCCACTCGGGAGCTCAACGAAGGAGAATCAAGCGAATACATAAATAAGAGGAAACAAAAGGAAACTTCCTCGGCCCCACAACCAAGTCAGTTAATGCCCTCTCGACCACCCAAACTGACTGAGACTCCCCAAGACAAGCCACGTGGGCCAAAGACCCTCAAGAAAAAGATTGGAACTTACCCAAACCCAGTTGAGGAGATTGAACAAGTGCAACACTTAAGGGGTCTGGTGGAAGAGACACAAAGAGAACTGGAGCCAGCAGACCCTAGAAGAATCAAAATTCCAGACACAGTGTTTCCTACACAAGTTCAGCCTCACCACAGGAGCCATAAACCGTTAGCTATACCTAGTATCATTCGGGAAGAAAGTGAGGATAGGACATCCGGAAGTGGGCAACCACCCTTCTTGCTAGAAAGAATGTTTAGTGAGGGAATGCCTGACCCCATTGAAGAGGAAGTGATTCCATCTTCACCAGTCCCTAGTCAAGGGGCGATGTCTCGAAAAGTACCGTTGAATGTGTCTAAGCTAATGTATTTCATGTCCTCTAAAATCAGAACCACGATCATATCCAAGTTATACGGAGATCCTGAGCTATTCCTAGCTCTTCAGAGGCGGGGTTACCACAATTTGCAAATATGGATAGACCCGACACGCTTCAAGATAAGGAGGAACATTGGGATCTACAACCCAACCTAGATGAAAACTCGGTCGTGGAAATACCTGTTAATAAGTTGGGACAGTACTTTGAAGGGGACGAATCTAATGCAACCCTCCCCATTACTACCAAGGGATTAACTCTAAAGGGAATCCTTGATGGTGGTGCTGGAGTGAGCATTGTGACTCAAAACTGTTGGGAATCTATGGGGAGACCTCACCTCGAAGTCACAAACATAGTGGTTAAGATGGCAAATGGAACTATTGCTAAACCTATTGGAATGTTAAGGAACCTTAAGATCAAGGTTCTGGGATACAAGGTAAAACACATACCTTCATTGTAATGGATTTCTCCAAGCATCCTATGTCATATCAAATGATCTTAGGGCGTCCTTTCATGAGGGAAGCACAAATGGTGCATGACTGGTCGAAAAACCATGTCTACCTACAATTCCAAGACTCTGTCATTCGAGTTGATCTTGACAATGGTCGTGCGCATCCTTTAGGAAGCAAGGTTATTATCGATAATCGATCGGATACCACTATTCACTCCGCCCCATTAAGGTATTACTATACATGTAAAAAAGAGACTGATGATGGGAAAGATTCTCCTTATATGGATGTCCTACCGGGTATGACTGAGTCGGATAACGTGGATTGGGTACACCTAGCGGCAACCATAGACACATGGGGAAATAGAGGCACAAGCTGGGTAACACCTGAGGGGCAAGATATGCCACCGTTAGTGCCAATAAACATGATAGGTGTTATGCACTTCACTCCTGATGGCGGCGAGAAAGTGGCAAACTCCCTTGACAATGACAGTAGTGAAGACTCTGACCAATGCAACTCTGAGTCGTTTGAATCTCAAGAAGAAACTGACTCTGAGCCTGATGGGAGGGATGAATCAAATATTCACCCAAATGGGGAAGCAATGTCCTCAAGGCCTAGGACGGTGACCTCCTGCAGTTCATCCGAAAGTGAGGGGGACACAAGTGAAGATCGACCAAGTGAGTCCGAATCTGATAGAAACAAAAATCAAAAACTTGGTAAGAAGAAAACGAGACATAAGCGCCAACGCTATCGAGCTAATGTAGGAACTGCAATAAACAAAGAGAGATCTACTGCAGAATGGTTTAGTTATGTAGGAGCCATTGACGCTCATCGGAAGATAGCGGATAATTGGGGACAATACCTCCAAAGTGTCATGTGGTGTATTCCGCAACCTCATGACGTCGCCCAATTAGAAATCAAAGAGAAACCGAAACTAAGTCGTACTGCGAGAAGGTGACAAAACCAAGAGTTAGCTCAGCAACAAAAGGAGGCGGAATTGAAAGAAAAAAGCCTGGCACAACAAGAACCAGTAGACTTACACCCCACACCCGAGCATTTCAAATCATTCACCACAGGGGAACGTAAAGTGGTCTACACACAAAAGTCCAATGAACGCCTACCAATGGGAGTAGCGGTGTCTACGATGGCCCTGCGGTAGTTAAGGAGATAAACTTAGCAGATCCGAGTGAGGAGTCTAAACCAGTTTTTATTGCTCAAGACCTCACCAAGACGGAAGAAGCTGCACTTAAGGAGCTTCTTAAAGAATTCAAAAACATATTTGCTTGGACATATCATGATATGAAGGGTGTTCTACCCTCGGTGGTGTAACACACGATTCCAATGATTAGCATTGCTAAACCAATCCAGCAACGTCCCTACCCAATGAATCCTAAGTACGCAAAGATTGTACAAGAGGAAATTGAAAAGCTTGTAAAATGTGGATTCATATACCCTATTGAGCACTCAGAATGGGTTTCTCCGATAGTCATCGTACCAAAAAAGAATGGGAAACTCAGAGTGTGCGTTGATCTCAAAAAGGTTAATGCAGCCACCAGAAGGGATCATTACCTCTTGCCGTATTTTGAACATGTGCTTGAAAGAGTGGCAGGCAAGGAGGCATATAGCTTTTTAGATGGGTACTCGGGTTACAATCAGATCACAATTGCAGTAGAGGACCAAGCTAAAACAGCATTTATCACGGAGTTTGGAGTGTTTGCCTTTCGCGTCATGGCCTTTGGCTTGACCAATGCACCTGCAACATTCCAACGATTGATAAACACAGCCTTTAAGGAATATCTAAGGGACTTTTGTGAAGCCTTCTTAGATGATCTTTGTGTTCATTCCTCTTGGGATGAGCACTTGATGTGTTTTGAAAGGTGTAGATTATATCGCATCTCCTTGAATCCTTTCAAATGCCAATTCTGGGTTAAACACGGAGTCATTCTAGGACATATAGTGTCCAAAAATGGGATTTCCACTGACGAGAGTAAAATCAAGGTCATTCTGGAATTGTCCCCACCCACCAACTATAAGGGAGTCCAACGCTTTATGGGCCACGTTGGTTATTATCAAAGGTTTATTCTATTCTTCGCCAAGATAGCTCGACCATTGTATAAGCTTCTCATTGAGTTTATTTGGACCGAAGAATGTGACCATGCCTATGAGCTATTAAAGAAGGCCTTGGCGCGACGAGTGGTCCAATCTTGAGAATGCCTAACTGGGATTTAATCTTCCACGTGCATATTGATGCATCAAATTTTGCTATTAGGTGTGTGTTGACTCAACCTGGAGAACACAAACTAGACTACCCCATTAATCGCCAGTTGAACGATGCTGAGATGAACTACACCACTACGGAGCGAGAAGGGTTGGCAATGATATATGCAGTAAGGAAATTTCGTTATTACCTCCTTGCCACCAAGTTTGTTTTCTATGTGGATCATCAAGCATTGTTGTATTTGGTAAACAAACCATGCTCCACAAGAAGAATCACACGATGGCTATTGATTCTTCTTGAGTTTGATTTCACTGTTGTTGTGAGACCTGGCAAAAAACATGTTATGGTTGATCATTTGTCTCGCATACCTAATGGTGAAGCTCCTACGGGAGTTGATGATGACTTAACTGACACTTCCCTGTTTATGGTGGAGACAATGCTTAAATGGAGTGAGAAGATTGTTAACTTTTTGGTTAATGGCTTTCCACCCAAGGAGCTTCGTAAAGATCTAGCTCGAAAGCTGATCAAAGAATGCGAACCCTATTGCCTGATAGCCGGGACTCTTTATAAAAGAGAAAAGGATGACGTTCTTAGGCGTTGTGCCCAAGAAGATGAGTATCTATACATTTTGCAAGAGGCACATATGGGCGTAGCCGGTGGTCACTTCTCAGGAGACTTAACTGTGCGAAAGATCTTACAATCAGGGTATTGATGGCCCACTATGTTCCAAGATGCATCACTCTTTATTAAGGGTTGCAATGAATGCCAACGATACAAGAAACCCCAACGGAAAGATCAGATGTCCCTACATCCGATCAAAGTAAACCAACCATTTGAAAAGTGGGGTTTAGACTTTGTAGGTCCAATTAGCCCAGCGGCCCGCAACACACAGTCTCGCTATATTATTGTGGCCACTGACTATATGACCAAATGGGCTGAAGCGAAAGCGACACGTAGAGCTGATGCAAGGACAACAGCCAAGTTCCTCTTTGAAAATATAATCACACGCTTTGGTTGTCCTTTTGAACTTATGAGCGACAATGGTACGCATTTTATAAATGAAGTGATTAAGGAGCTCACAACAAATTTCATGATATCCTATCATAAATCTACTCCTTACTATCCGCAAAAGCGAATCGCCAAGCTGAGAGTACCAACAAGACTTTAATCTCTGTTTTGACAAAGACAGTTGAAGCTCATCGCACGGATTGGGATCTAAAGCTTACAACAGCTTTATGGGCCTATCGTACTGCGTACAAAGTGGCTATTAATTGCACACCATTCAAAATGGTATATGGCCAAGAAGCAGTCATGCCATGGAAATTTGTCATTCCTAGTCTTCGTGTTGCTACTATAGAGGGTTGGGATGGTAATCCCTTAGTAGAGCGATTGTATATCCTTGAGCGGCTAAATGAAGAAAGACAATTGGTTGTGTACAATACCCTTGTGGAGAAGGATAGAAGGAAAAAATGGTTTGATCGCCACCTAAAGGACAAGGACATCAAGGTTGGGAATAAAATCCTGATGTATGGAGTACATAATGAAAAGAAGAAGCTCAAATATGCTGGTAAGGGACCGTATAGAGTATGTGAAATTACCCCGCAAGGTACCATCCGAGTGGAGACTCTCGACGGAGTTGAAACCATTGGATTCCTTAATGGGAGTAAATTCAAAAGATACTATGATCCCCTGAGCCAAGAGGAGTTACATGCAATCCATCAAAAGAAGGCAGCTAAAGAACAAGCGGAGCTTAAGAAGATACAAGCGAGAGTTGAAGCCAAAGAACGTCAACAGCGTGCTAGGCAACAACGAGAAGCCAACTTGGGAATTACGCAAGTATTTTTCGAGGAGGCAGAGGAGGATTCATTGGAATCTGACCCACCTGTAAGATACCCAATTGAGTTACAGAGTCCTTACAGGGAGGTGCTGTATAATGCATTATTGGATACAAGAGCTCAACACAATTTGCTATCATATGGCGTGTGGTGTCAACTTGGAAAACCACCTTTATCCAAGAGTGCTATCCAAGTTAAAGGAATCAACAAAAAGAAAACCCCTGTCTCAGGAATTCTGCACACTCCGGTTGCCTATGACAAGGGGAACGTAATTCAAAGCTTTTTAGTTATGCCTGTGGGTACCATGGAAGGGACTGTAAACTTAGGGCGCAAATGGATGTTGGCCACCAAGTGCGATATTGATTGGGCAACCAGACGAGTCACAATGCAAGAACCAACACTCAGTCTGACCGCTCAAAATCCCGCACCTAAGTCATCAACTCAAATGCTAGATAATGAAAAATCACAAAGTCCAGTGGCAAAACCATCTTTGATTGTTTGCCACCCCTCTAATGCTTCAACGCCAAGAGTGGAAACAGGCAGTGTGGTCTCTAAGGCTCCACTTACTATGCCAAAGAGTATATACAAATGGATCCCAAAAGCTTCGTTAACAGCTAATCTCGTTCAGACAAGAAGCCTCGTAGAAGGAAAGCAGCTACCCACCCGAGAAAGAGCAATGTAACATCATGATGGATCCCTAAAAAATTATTAGTAGCCCAAGGATACTACGAGGGGAATGACCAGATTTGGGTCCCTAAACATAAGCTAAATCCCTCGACATCACCTGTAAAACCTTGCAAACCAAATGTTGCCACCCCAACGACAATTCAAACCGTGGTAAGGGAAAGGTAACAGAGTGCTCTGCACTACTTCTTCCAGAGCTAGTTTGGATTCCCAAACGATATCGATCAATACCACCTAGCTCAGGAAGGGGGGAGCCACATGAAGCTTCTAGCTCTTCATGCCAAACACACATTGATATAGAAGTTTCTTCATGCTCTACACCTACTCTTGTCAACACCCAACAAGAGACCAATGAGTCTATGTCTCCCTTTGTAAAAGTATCGTCGGAGACCATTTCCTCCATTCGTCAATGGGAGCGTACACTACCATCTCTACAATTGGATGTGGCCACAAGGGTCATAAAAAGCTATCTGCCCACATCACAACCTATGACCCGCTAGACAAATTGGTTCCAAGAGGCTGCAACATCATTGCAGAAAATATGATCTACCCAAGGAAAGGGGGAACATGTACTCACGCTCGACATTCTATTGCTTCCTCTTTAACCTTCTCCTCTGACCATGTAGTTGCCAAATTCAAGGGGATGTATATATATAGCTTCATACATTTAAAAAAAAAGAAAAGAAAAACAAAAAATAGTAAAAAGAGCAAGAGCACAAAAAGAGGAGAAATATCCGTATACAATCAGGAACTAGATTGACCTATCATAAACCTACTGATGCTATATCTGTGTTTGCAGATATGGCAAATGCAAGAGCATCACACACTTCATCCACCTTTAGTGAGAGGTATCATCTGTACCTTTCTCAGATATTTCACATGTGCTATCCTGTAATTGAAATTGAATGGGATCATATAGATGTACTAGCTAGAGAGGAAAATGTTGAGGAATTAGAATGGCTAATTCGCCTATTGACCATGACTGACCTCTACTCCGTAGAGGACATACCCCCGATAGCCCAATGCTTTCCTTTTCCACAAGATGACTATCCTCGCATGGTTACATTCTTGATGAGTTTATGTGGATGGGAAAACGAAAAAGATATATCTGACGACGATGAATGGACGGATGAGACTCATAGCACTACTCAGGCTGACTTTATTTATTTGGATGATGCGGATAGAGGCTTAGCCTTAGGGCTAGAGCCAGGACTCTACAACATCCTCTTACCATATCCTCAGTAGTAGTGTGGTGACTGGTAGGTAGGTTAGTATTTTCAAGTTTTTTCTAGTTTGGAGTCCTTAAATGAGTCTTTAATTTTTCACACTGATGTGCCTCTCGAGGTATAGTGCTTGTTAGTTGATTGTACAGGTTAAAAAGTTTGAGATGGGTTCGCTTCCAAGTCCTGAGACTGCCGCAATGTTCATCAAAATATATCTACATCAAATTGCAAGTTGTCTCGTCAAATCAAGGAGATCTCCAATTTCAGGTGTAATTCTTCCATGTCCACTCTCTTTAATTTTTTACTGTTCGATTAATTGCATGAACTATAATGCATGACACATGAAAATTGTCAAAATACTACTTAGTCTTTGAAGTTACTTGACGTGCTAGTGTAAATCATTAATGAGCTTAACCTTATTGGATATATTCCTGAGAATGCATGAAGTCTTTTGTTAACCTTGGAATACGATTGTCTTAGGTCTAGGGTCAAACCATCTTAATGTTTGACACCTGGCCATGTGTGTGTTGACCTCTAGGACATAGCTTTTAACTTGGTCATTGGGATGTAAGAACACATTATAGTTCAGGAACGAAGATCAAAAAAATAAATAAATTTAAAAAAAAACCTACAATAAATGGCAATGCAAGTCTATTATGTGCTCTAATGTTGGCCGCCTTATTGACACTTGGTAGGCGAGTAGTATTCTACTCCAGACCGATGTCTTGGTTGGTAGGGGGTAGCCTTGCCTAAGGTGAACTAATAGAATCCTGGATAATGCTTTGTGTTAAACATGGTACCAGGATCGATGTTAGTTTTGCCTTAGGGAGGTCGCCATTGTGTGTAAAAATTGTCACGTGTATAAAGAGAAAAAAAGGTAAAAGGTAAAAGGCTCCTGTAACTCTGATGTTTCTTGTGTCCCTAAGCTCGTGGTATTTACTTGTTCTTAGAGTAGACACATTGTGGTCATCTGTTTATTTATTAAGCTTGGTTATTCTCCTTGACTTAGGTCACTTATAAACCTTGATTAACTTTTGACACCTTGCTAACTCTCTTGATTTACTTTCAATAATTTTAAACTCCTGTTAATTTGCTACACTAGCTCATTCATGTGACCCATCAAACTAAGTTTTCATAGCAACATCCATTGCGGTCTAACATGCTAGAATTTATTACACTTTATATCTTTTGAATTCTAGCATACTTTCACTCTACTTCCCTGTTTTGCAGACGGTCTACCACAACAAACCCTATAGAGCTTGCCATACCATAGATTCCGAGGACGGAATCTACATCAGGAAAGGGGGCATGTTAACCTATGTGACGGACATTGAGATGTACTATGTTTTATATCATGTGATTCATTTAAGTATTCTGAGTCATGGGCCGGGCTTGTCGGCACCATAGGTAAAGGATAAAGGGATTGGGTGATCGCCGATGAGAGGTGCACCTTGAATATCAGCAGGACAAGGGTTAGGATCGACCGGCCATATATGGGCGTCCATGTGTGAATGGCTAAGTCACCTATAAGAGTCAAATGTAATCCTAAAACTCTCATTCTCATGTGTTGAATACAAGAGTGCTCTTGCCTTATCTTCTTGGTTTCCTTCTCCTGCGTATGTGAGAGAGAGAGAGAGAGAGAGAGTGAGAGAGCGATCGAGCACTGTGTAGCGGCACGACGGCGGGCGGAGAGGCGGTAGAGCGGCAGCGGCTCCTCCTTCACTGCTGCGACGCGGGAATCCTTCACGGCAGCGGCGGTTAGAGCGGTAAGTGACACACCCTTGCATTCTGTTTGAGCTTGCTTTCCTGGTTGTATGCTTGCAGCCATTCATGGCTCGCATACGGTGTTCAACAAGTCCCTAGCTACGACCTGTGCGGAAAAGCGCACACTATGATACTGGTGTGCTTAGGCAAAAGCATCAACGTGGTTGACATCGCATACATTTTGAGAAACGGGCCTTGCATTTTGTGCCCACTTTGTTCTATAAAAACCTTGTTGGTGGATGCTAAAACTACTATTTCATGTCACACTTGCCATGCCTTACTACCATTGATCACAAGGCATGCCCCCCTTGGTGTTGAGGCAAGTCTTTTGGGCAAACATGTTCCAATGTGTAACAATTCTAGTAACTTCTATTGTACCATCACTTCTTGTGGGTATGATAGGCCACATGATGAGGAGTGATCTTTTACTTTGAGTACTTTGGAAAGAAATATACTTCACGAGATATTTGCATCTCAAGTTAGAATCATACTAATGTGCATATGACATGGTTCACTCTATTACTCTCTTCAAGAACTTATGTAATGAGATTTGACTCGTAATTGGTTTCCCTTTCTTATTGTGCCATTTCTTTTCCAACAAGATGTATTACATAATATTGTGAATGATTGTGCTATATGTTTTCTTCTTTTGTTACCATTCCTTCACACGTCTTTTGTTGGTCTATGCTTGCAAAGTAATCTTGGGCAGTCCAACATTACTCTAACAGTCTGAGATTACTACACGGATAGAGGCATGTTGGTCTATGCCTACGAAGTAATCTCAAACTGTTAGAGCAATCTCGGACAGCTCGAGATTACTCTAACAGACCGAGAACACTACGGGCAAAGGCTTGTTAGTTTTTGCATGCAAAGCAATCTCAAACCGTTAGAGTAATCTCGGGCAGCCTCCCTGAAATTACTACGGTATTACGCGAGCGGTCTAAGATTACTTCGCAGTCAGGCAGAAACCAACAAGCCTCTGCCCGTAGTGTTCTCGAATTGTTAGAGTAATCTCGGGCAATCCGAGATTACTCTAACAGTCCGAGATACTTCATAGGCATAGACCAACATGCCTCTGCCCATGTAGTAATCTCGGACTATTAGAGTAATGTCGAGCTGCCCAGGATTACTCTAACAATCCGAGATTACTATCCCTTTTTTACATATAATGCATGCTTCAAAGTCCAGAAAGCATGGCATAACCTTTTAGCTTGGGTAATCAAAATCCAAGACTTATGCAAAAGATGCTTGTCAAACACAACCTTCTTAAGAGCTCATTGTCGAGTCCTAAAACGAATAAAATGGCACTCAAATAGTGACACCCATTGGTTCCCAAAAATGTCAAAACCAAAATGTTTTGGTAAAGATTAGAGATTATAATAGAGTGTTTTCTTCAAATTCTAGCAAGCATGGCAATCAAAATCCAAGACTTGGTATTGCATGAAAGGCATGTTTTCAAAGATTAGAGATTACAATAGACAACTTTCAAAAACCAAAAGATTTTGGTAAAGATTAGAGATTATAATAGAGTGTTTTTTTCAAATTCTAACAAACATGGCAATCAAAATCCAAGACTTTGTATTGCATGGAAGGCATATTTTCAAAGATTAGAAATTATAATAGGCCGTATAGACAACTTTCGACTTTCTGTTGGGTCAATACGTGCTCAAAACATACTTCTGCAGATTACCTTCTATAAAAAACCGCATAGACAACTTTCCATACATGCTTAAAAATTACAAAATCGTGAAAATATAAAAAACTATGGTATAAAATTAACTCTTGCAACGGCATCTTTTCAAAGATTAGAGATTGGTTTCAAAACATGTTTCCAAAAATTAGAGAATACAATACACCGCAATGACAACCTTGCAACAACAACTTTCCATACATGCTGAAAAATTCCCACGCAACCTTCTCGAGAGCTTAAAGATTGGTCCCTACGTGCTCAAACATACTTTGCAGATTACCTTCTACAAAACACCACATAGAGAATTTTATATACAACTATGTATCTCATGAAATACATAACATCTTGATTTCAAAACATATTTTATTACCTTCTACATAAGATCACAAGATTACATTCTAAAAAGCCAATGCCAAGCTACTATCCACCAAAGTGTCACAAAACATATCCTCAAGACCACAAAATATGTCCTCAAAGCCAAAAAAATATATCCTCAAGACTATAAAATATGTCCAATCAGGCCAAAAAGTATATCTTGAAGACTACAAAATACGTCCTCAAAGCCAAAAAGTATATCCTCATCAAGACCAAAAAAATGCATCAATTGTCAATGACAAAATAGAACTCGATCGCAACAAACAACTATGCCTCGATAGCCCATCTCATCTACCAAAGGTCAAGCCATTGTGGATCCAATACAGCAGATCTGTCTTTAAATTCTCCACATTGCCATGTACAAACCAATGCTTTGACAACTACATGAAGGCATAAGATCATTCAAACTTTGCACATGATTTCGAAACTTGATTCACTAAAAACATAAAAATGCATGAGTCTTACCCGTTGCCTAGGTCTCTTGTGTTGTAGTCCCCCCTCAATCAAGAGACGCACGCATGTCATGGCATAGGATCCACAATCATAGCCATTAAGCTGATGTGGAATCTTATAAAATTCAAAATGTAATGCGGTTAGTATAAAGATTGATTTATAACTATCTCTACTGTTCTATAAACTATGTTAGGTAGTAACATACCTCCACTGTAGAAAGCTCACAGAGTTCCCATGGACTCTCTAGTTCTCTCTTCACCATAGGATGTGAATAGTAAAGAGAAGAGTGTTGAAATATCCTACAAAACATGACCTCTTAAAAATTAAAGCCTCACACATAAATTCTATTGAATACATGAAGTAATCTTAGTCCCCTCATACTTGACCAAAGGTGCCTTATAGTCCATCAAAGAGTGGACAGACAAAGAGTCGAAAAATAAATGGCACTCTGGTCTCTAGGCAGTACATGTCTATTTGTAGAATACAACGAGGGTCCAATGAGGCCTGCAAATGTAAACTATTCTAAACGCATACAAGGAGTATTGCACATCACTTATTAGAATAGAGTACCCAAGAATGATGGAGAAAAACATAAACATGTGTCCTCCAAGATCTCGTGACTTGAAGTTGTTTAGTGCTTTCTCACTAACTCCATCATCACGAGCGACAAAGCTATACCATAAGGTATTAACAAACCACACCCGGTCTATGATATCCTTAGGCAATGTGTGCTCCATCCATCTATAAGCAACATTGTGAGTATAGGGCCTCGTGAATAGATAATATGCGATTAACCATGAGATGGTTCTAAGATAAATATCAACTTAGAATACTTACAGTGCAAAGATATTCATGGTTTTAGAGCTAGCCTTGACCTCTAAACTCTCCTCGACGAGTTTGAGATCTAAATCTACAGTCAATCCATATTGCAAAGACTTGAAATGGTAGACCACTCCTAGTCTCAATCTACGTAAGACATTTCAATGGTATAAGTTATTGAGTAACAATTTTATAAATATATACTGGCAACAAGAGAGTTATGTCTATGCATACCTGTCAAGATAAGCAAAGATTATCTTGAGTAGGACTTCTACACTCAATTGTACTAGTACCAACAATACGCTCTACATCCTTATCCACATTACTCCCCGTGTCGGGGATGTAATATTGATAGGAGAGGAGCAGGTGTTTGTAGTGGTAAATTTGGGCTTCATTTACAAAAACACAAACAATTATAAACTAACAATGCAAAAACTTAGGTAGAGCTATAAAAATACAACAATCCATCACCTGTCTTGACAATCTTGTAGCACATTTTTTCTATCTACATCCTTGCACAACCCACGAAACGGGGTAAAGGCATCGCATTTTCTTTATTGTAGCCTCTTTCAAGGAGCAACATGCATGTTTAGCGCATCATTAACATTTGATGCCTAATTAGAAACACGTAGCACGACCCACGAAACGGGGTAAAGGCATCGCATTTTCTTTATTGTAGCCTCTTTCAAGGAGCAACATGCATGTTTAGCGCATCATTAACATTTGATGCCTAATTAGAAACACGTAGCACATTTAGACATAAGTGAAAGAGAGTTGTGTTTCCATTATTTCAAACGTGAAGACCTGCTGAAGTCATAATATTCTACTCTTCCTCCTCTCATGCTCCTTGTCCTCATCAGTATCACGCTTTTTTCATCTCTAAAATAAATTTTCAAAGTTGTTTTAAAATACAAAGAGTTCTCTAATATACGTGTGGGTTAAAAGCTATTTAGTACTACTTATAGCTTGCTCATAACCACGAGCAATACTTCTCTCCATGCGTGCAATGTGGGTGGGCATGTCATTCTCCCACGCATCCATCATCTTTTTGACAAAGGCTTCTTCCCACTCCACTTGTGTTGATCCACTTTTGTCCTCACAACAATCACCCCATTTACTTCGCACCTTCTCTTTTGCACCCTTCAAGTACTTTCTCCTAGCGTTGCGAATCTTTAGTTCTATATTAGTGAAGCGCGTCTCACATTGACGGATCGATCTCCCTATAGTAGAGACATTAGGGAAAAAGGGAGCTCATTTTGGGGCCTTTTACGGTTTGGAAAAATAAGCTCTCAACCAATGAACAGAGGGCCAACGTAACATTGAAAATTCACAAAAATAAAAGAAAATAGATAAAAGAAACAATATTTTATGTAGGTACAAGCGTGCTACATTAATGTGGAGATTGGTTTTTTATTCTCACAAGATCTTTGGACATGAAGATAGAATCTAGTCTGACATTTTCTCTGACAAGGGCCTTCCCGCTTCCACCTCCCTTTGAACTTTGAATTGTTGTGCTGCCTTTCCTTCGAAAGGTCTACCATTCTACACCACTGCCTCATTGTGCAGCAACCTCTTCTTTTCCAAAACTGCTCCCTTGATCCAGTTTGGCTTAGAGTAAGATGTTTCTTGTCAACTATCTGTCTGCCTACTTTCTCTTTCTTGAAACTTCACTTTGTTATCTTGTTTACATTACTTTGCTGTGGTTACAGATTCACAAGGTATCCATGGTGAATAAAAACTATGGTCGTTCTTGTGGAAGACGCTCTGTGGATGATAATGCTATGAAGGCAGAATTATACCACACATCCTTACCCCGTCGACCTGCTTCTTCTATTTCTTCGGTAGAGAATTCAAGTACAGTCAAAACGGAAGGAACTTGGGAAAGGTTTACTGTTTCGAAAGGAGCATGGGTGCTCATGCAACCTAGTAAAAGAAAGAGACCCCAGACAAAAAATATTTTCTTGGCATCATGGAAGGGAAGAGTACGAGATTTTAAAATCACCAGAGGAAAGATATCGGTGAAAGAAGTTTTGATTCAGCATGTGTACATGCATAAAGAACTTGTCTTGCGAGACTATCCAAATGATCTTCCGCAACACAGGCCTAATTGTATATTTTTCTATTGTGGTTTTGTTCTTTATGAGGTGCATGGATTTTTAAGACAAAGCTTTCTTTCTTTACTTATTGATATTCTTGTGTTATTTTATTTCAGATTTATACCCTTCATCGTATGAGACATGGCAAAACATTGATTGTATTCTGGGATTTATAGATGTTTTGCATGGATCGATAGGAGAACAACAATACGAAGGTCAATGTGCAACAGAGCTAGCTCAATCCGGTATATTTTTTACTGATCATTTTTATCAGTTGCTGGACAATGCAAACACACATGGTGTGTTAAGAAAACAAGACCTTCCAGCATGGAATTCAGTGGATTGGCCTCTCCCACATTTTAGTGTTACAGAGGCATATAGAGCCAAGCTTTTCAAAGAAGTACAGAAAGCTCTGAGGCCCAATATTGCCACAAGGATAATAAAAAAAATTTTGTGCATGCCTCTCACAGTTTTTGTAGATTTGTTTAATACCTTTCCAGTGGAGGTTTCAAAAACAATGTTCACAGTTAAAGCAACAAGTCTGGCATGCATGCCACAATTTTTGGATAAAGGTTGGGATAAGAAGACATGTAGTTCAGTGTTTTGTGAGGTTGTCCAACCTTCTATGCAACTGAAGTACATGGTTGCATCACAAAATTTCATTTTCTTTTTATTATAAGCGCAGTCGAATGCTAGGTACAAAACTAGTCCCAATGGATCAAGATGAAGATTCTTTTGGTGCAGAAAATAAACTTCTTGATATTGATGTTGTTGAGAATGGTGATGTGCTAGTCAATATCACATTAAGACAATGTTGCTCCCTAGCTCAATTGCGCAATGACATTCTATTTGAGACAGAAGGTTCTATTTCAAAGGACTTTTTATTTATCTACAACAATAAGAAGGTATACCATGTGACTTATCCTAGTCTCATTAAGCACTGCTATTAGTTTACTTTACCCTATTGTTTCATATTGTTTTTTTGCAGGTGCTCAAAAGAAGAGAGAGATCAATAAAATGCAAAGACATTGAAAATTTAAAAATTGAGATAACACAGACTCCATAAACAAAGGTATTATATTCAGAAATATAAAATTCTGTACAGAAGTGTTTAATTACATATGTAAAACATATTCTTGACAACAATTTTCTATTTATCTACAGGCTGATCTAGAGGCTGCTCTACATGGTCCAAGCTCACCGTATCATCTTTATTTGGAGAATCTACTTTCTGTTGCTCCATCTTGTCGTGTACAGTCTCTTGGTGCTGCTCCATTGTCTCCTCTACTGTCCCTGGAGCATCTGTTTGCTGCTGCTCCATCATTTCCTCAATAACATCAGCAGCAGCAGGTCCTTGTTCTTGTGGCTTCTCCTCATCAGCACTAGGTCCTTGTTCTTGTGGCACCACATCTGCATCATCTGTGTCATCAAGGTGTATGACACCTTCTCGGACTTTAGCGCTCTCACCTAACTCGACAGTAGCTGGTACAATAGGTTTGGGGAAGGTATACTTCAAAAACTTTCAAATTATATCAGCTCTGAAACTATACACATAGCTCGAGTTGAAGCTATCTTCTCTCATCTGCAATGAGATATGATGATTTAGAACACTTTGTACCAATATCAAATTTTTTGAAGCTAAATGAAAATTATTTTTTCTTACAAGCTTTAGCTATCCTATCTCAAAATAGCTTGATGAAAGTATATATTTGGCACTAATCAGCACTCTCCAGCCACCACAGCTACTTGAATCATCTTGTTGTGGTGTTTGGATAGTTGGAAAGATACGTTAGAAACTGTTAATGTCTAAACAAAATAAAATTATTTAATAAGTTCAAAGGCATAGCATGAAATAGACATCAGTAGAGGGAACAACTTTCTACCTCTAAATCTATTGGCTCTATTGAATCCAAAAGATTGACATTAGGAGGACACTGATCCAATGCATCTAGAAGTCTTCTAATACAACTGTAATACATATAATTCAGTTAGTGTGCATTAAATCCAAATAATGAAGTTTAAAGTTAAAAATAGCACACAAACCACTTACAATTTAACCTCTCTCTGTGTGTTTCTAAGAGAGTTGAATAAAAAGCATTGCTTCTGCTGGATGTCAATAGAAGCAAAGCTCCAGTGGTTGGTCACTGCATAAGGAAAAAAGTATTAAGAAATCAAAGGCTACAAGAGTACTCAATCTTGAAGGAAAATCCCAAAAGAAGCAGCCACACACATACTTGTTATGGTATGGAAGTAGCAAAATATCAACATGATCAAAATCACAGTGTCTGAACCAATTGGAAATATCCATGGGAGTTTCCTTTGGATCTCTTAACTTGAAGGAAATTGCAGGATCAATAATATAAACTGTATGCTGTACAGCATGGTTCAGCCAGCTTCTCATCATGCTACATTGGACAAAACAATAATTAAGGTAAGGTGTAAGGGAGGAGGTACAATAAGGATTGTTTTGCAAACAAATGTAAAATAAAAGATACTTACTAGAGCATTGCAAGAATGATAGTATCTGAGCAATACTCATTCTTATGAGCCAATGCTGCCAAGCATGCTTTTGTCAAGTCAAAATTATTCTCTGAAAAATCATCTTCAATATGGACAACTATGTTAGGGCCCAGCTCCTGCAACCTTCTCTGTATCTGTAGCTCCATCTGTACAGTCTCCACATCTATAGCAGATTTGGATTCTTCTATTTGCTGCTTCAGTGACTCCGCAGCTTTCCCTCTGGTGCTCATTGTGAGTGGGTCACTTCAACAACCTTCACCTTGTCTGCCTTCAATTTCCTTGTAGGTGGAATTAATAATATGTCTCTCATTTTAATGTCCTGCCATTCCACAGGATGGACCAGCTTGTCATACCTCCACCTCACTCTGGACAATGTGTTGAAGACCATGGCCATCAGAGTTACCCTGTGAGCATGGGCTGCTACAAGCATTGCATCTTCAAAGTACTTCTCCAAGTAATCCTCTGCCATTTCCTGTAAGGAAAGAATGGCAGTCCTGTTCCACCTGAAACCAAGGTGCCAGCTATCACAAATTTCTCTCACTAGCCTCTGAAAAGGTGCCTTGGGGATTGCAAAGCCTATAGCTTTTTGCTGTTTCCTGATCTCCTTTAGCACACCAGCAGAATGCTTTAACCTCTTGGACTTTTGCTGCAGCATGCTCATTGGCTTCCCCTTCCTGCCATGTGCAACTCTTCTTTTTGGAGGCACACTAGATTCCTTGACATCAGCCCCAGCTGCTGCTGCTGCAAGCCCTGGCCCCTTGCCAGACCTCCTTGCAGTTGCCTTGGTTCTTGCCATCACTCTGAAAAGGTCCATACAAAGCAATAGAAAAAGATTAGAAACATGGAGAACATAGAATGATAAAAGAAGGTGATGACAAAATGGATAAAGCAAAATTGAACAATTTGCAACAAAACGCGATTATGATGATTTGAAATTTTTAACAGCTCAAAGG
Organism: Cibotium barometz; assembly: GCF_041138505.1. Classification (NCBI taxonomy): domain Eukaryota; kingdom Viridiplantae; phylum Streptophyta; class Polypodiopsida; order Cyatheales; family Cibotiaceae; genus Cibotium; species Cibotium barometz. Next base: position 29,548,497 of record NC_141055.1, on the reverse strand, counting down.
AACTGAAGGTAGGCACTATTATTCTAGAGAAGAAGGCCCCCCAACCAAGCAAGCTCCCTCATCTTAACGCGATAATTTGGGAGACAAAGCAAATCTCCCAGAGCAAAACCTAACCACCTCTCCAAATTGACCCAACTCCTACTCCCAGCCTCAACCATTCCGTCAACCCTCTTGTTAAGCTATCATCTTCCATGGGAGCCTCTTCCTCTTTTACCGCTCCCCCATCCCTAAGCCTCAACCTTATCAACCACCTAAACACCCTCATTACCCACATCCATGAGCCCTCCATCCTCGAATCATTCCATTAGGGGTCGTATCTCAATGAGGAACCACCATAAACTACTTTGGAAGAAGCTAGTGAAGACCATAGGACAAACCCAGGGATGTCCTTACTTGTCCATGAACATCACATATCCACCAACCATGTGGGATCTCACATTTCAAGGAAACTTCCATAGTCACTTAAATACCCCCTTTGACATGGCCGAAAACCATCTAGTTAACCAATACATGAATTCCTTATTTTTCTAGTGGAAGGTCGATCATCCATAGCAACCTAGAGGAGGCTAGCATTTTGTTGACACCAGGGACTACTACCCAACCACCACCGTAGGTTACATGGGACCCCAACCCAAGCGGCATATGCCCCATCTCCTTTGGTGATGGGGCATACACCACATTTGGTGATCACCAAATGTGGTGGGAGTACATGGATGCCTCACAGAAATCCATACCAGCCCCAATTTCATGCCAATCAAAAGGAAGTGTCTTGGTGCAAGTTCATACGTATGGAAGGCAAAGGGTTTGCTTACAACTTTCCCTAAAGCCTATGCTCTGGATTATTGGATGTATAATTGATCGATGGTTTGCGAAGCAATGAATAGTAGGATTGTGGCATAACATACCATAATCATGCTAAAGAAATACCACGATTTTGTTATACTAAACAACGGCCGTGGTATTTCAGCTTCTCAACTATTGAGATTAATGCACATCCAACGATCCATAAGTTTTCCAAATGAAAATTTATAGTAACATTTTCCAATTATATATACCAAGATCATAGTGATGGTTTAATCGAATTATATGAATACCATGATCGTGATTTTTCTAAATTACTTTCGTGGTTATTTACTACGATAGTGGTATGTCGATGTTACAGCAAAGATTTATTCTGTCCTAGTAGGCTATAGCCTAAGCCCATACACACGCCACAGCCCAAGCTAAGGCCTATGCCTGCGGCCCATTTTCTGACGTGGATTCAAATTATAGTGATAGCAAGTAAACTCAGAGTAGTTGGGATGCTTTCTGTTTTTTAATTTTTGATGTACCAAACCCATGCAGAAGTTGTACTCTTTTTTCATATAATACATATCCATGTTCATCTAAATCACTATGACAATATATCGAGATTCTCTATGTTCATTTAATCTTGTTTAAATTTTTATGTATGTGCATAACTCACTATGATGCTATATCGAGATTCTACGTGTTCGAAGTTCTACTAGTTCATCTAATCGCGTTTCAATTTTTTTATGTATGTGGATAAATCATTCTATCACAATTAAAGCAATGTTGTTAACTTAAGTAATACTATAAACTTCTCATTGTGATCTAGTGGAAAATTTTAAATCATTTTTCCCCTAAATTTACTATGCCCGTTGTTGCAACGATCAACAATTTTATCCAAAACTTCACATAGGCGAGCTTACCAAGAGATAAAAGCCTATGTAGATGCCTTCTTTTCTTGAGATAACTTGTGCAAGGACTAAAAAGTCTTTGGTTAAATAAATTAAAGTAATATTTTTAGGCATAGCATAAATACATAGCCACAGCATACATTTGCTAGTAATATTTTTAGGCATAACATAAAGCAATGCATAGTTATAGCATACAGTAGCTTAGTATTTAAATTTTTAGCTAAATAAAGTATAGTAATATTTTTAGGCATAGCATAAAGTAATACATAGCCATAGCATACATTAGCTAGCTCACTATTTAAATTTTTAACTAAATAATAAAGTATGGTAATACTTTTAGCCATAGCATACCTAGCTCAGTATTTAAATTTTTAGCTAAATAAATTATAATATTATTATTAGACATAGAATATCCATACATAGCATAGCATAAGGCATGAAGTTTAATTAGCTTCATACATAGTCATGAAATTTATACTAGAAACAGGGTTATGCGAGCGCGCTGACATTTTAGCTCACAAATTTCCAAGTTCATCTTCAACAAGATATGTGTTTCCAACAATATCTATTTTAATGTCTATCCCTTCCTCAAACAAAGTTGTTTCATTGTCTTCAGCATCTTCATCACCCCACCATTGTCATCCCCACAAATTCATGATCATGATGTTGCTGATCTTGATTTCCATGATCGTATTGCGATCATGTGCATCCTGTTTTCCATCTTTATGTGTGCAAGTTCGATGAACTTGTTGGAATTGAGTCGTCTCCTAATTCTTTGATCTCTTTGTCTTCATACATTTTCTTCAAGGAGCAACCCATCAGATTCTATGCGAAGGATTTGGTTGGAATATAACCTTATAGTGAAAATGCATAAAATAGTAAAAAAATGTATGTGCATAGGGTCAAAAAATGTAAATTGATTATTACAAATGATATGCATATTGTACCTGCTGACATTGTGTTGGTAGCGTGAATGTATCGGTGATATCTATCCATAGTTTAGTGGAGTCAACACAAAACTACTTCGATCTCTTCTAATTGTGGCCCTAGGCCCATCCGTCTTACCACTTTGAACCACTCCATGTTAAAGATGAACATGTTGAATTCTCTAAAATCTACTTTGAATAATCTCTTTAATTTTTCCATAATATTCCATTTCATCTTGAATCATGTTATTATCACTTCCATACTAAATTTGAAAAGTGTATGTGCATGCATATAAGGACAAAAAGAGTTAGAAAAAAAAAGGGTTAGAGTCACGCATGATTAGGTATACAGATATTTGGGAGAATTATCTTACCTTCCTCTCACATCCTCTTTGGAACTCCTCTTTAATAATTGTTATCTCCTCCCCTTCCTCTCTTGCCCTAGTAATAGCCTCATCCAATCACCAAGAAGAAATGAAGGGGGTATGGGAGTCTTCTAGTTCTCTTTGCAATCTTAAAAGCTCTATGAGCATTTCTTCTCTCTATCTAAGTAAGTAAGCTCATACCTTTGGACACACTTATCAATCTCAGGAGAATTGAGGGTACAAAATTTCATGATCTTCTACCACAATGTATGATCCATAGTATGCTCTCCCACCCTTTCCCTATGGCACTTTCGCAACAAGCCTATCATCTTCTTTATCTGTCCATAGTTGAGGCATCCCAGGATTCATACAACTAAGGAACTTGGAGATGTAAAACCAAGGATATTATCGCACAACTTTTGAAAGGATATTGGTAAGGGAGCAGGCGCAACAATCAAAGCTTGCGCAAGAGGCACGCAAGGCTGCAAAAAGTCATGCTCGGCTTGAATGGTTGCAGACCGATGCTCCCCATTGTTGAAATTTGAGCAAAATGATGAGCTATGGTGGATCAAACACTAGAATCAACATGAGCTATGGTGGATCAAACACTAGAATCAACATGATTAACAAAGTGATTAAGAAATGATTAAGACGTAATTAGTGAATAATTAGCAGATAGATTAATGTAGGCATGGATACTCAAAAACCAGCCAATTCTCATTAGGGCTATGCCTCATTTTATAGTGTTTACATCAAGCATCAAATCCCATTGATTTCTCCATGATTTACTCCCTGAATATCTCCACCTTTTGCCTGATTCTCTCCACCTCTTCTCTTTTCCCTGAATATCTCCCAGAATATCTCCACACTCCTAAATTCCCTCATGCTACCCATTATTCTCTCCCAGTAGATTCTTCTAACCTTTTCACAGGTTCTTTCACAATTACATCTCCTCTTTTACAGCCTCTATCCAAGAGCTTGTTCCCACACACACCCTATTCACTTGTATATTTCAACACCTCCCCTCAAGTGAATACTCCTAGTACACCTAGACCCTATACCAAGTTTGCCACCCTTTACTTGGTAGTCCGCGACCAGTGTCTACTCCTCCCCTCAAGTTATCTCAGCACACCTGGACCCTGTATCAAGTTTCTTTCTTACTTGACAGCCCGCGACCAGTGCCTCAAGTCCCTAAACTCCATAGTCCTTGACACTCTCTCTCTCTATGTGTCCAAGGCTACTATAAGTGCCCGCGACCTTGACTAAAGTGCTCACACATACATCTACCACGTGGCCTACATCATCGGTGGCTCAGAGGTGGTTTTACTTTATTGGGGCAGGTTACATTGGGTTGTGGGCTCTCTCTCTCTCTCTCTCTCTCAGAGATTTTCACATGGCTCCTCACTCTTTGGAGCCTCACATCTTCTCTTTTCTTCAATCTTCTTCTCGTGGCAGCATCTCTCCACGCGTTCGTCTCTTCTTCCAGTCTTCTCGGGGCAGCTTCTCTTCTTGTGGCAGCTTCTCTTCTCGTGTCCATGTCTTCCTTCAGGTCTTCTTCTCGGTGTGGATCCTCTTCTTGGGAAGAGATATTCTTCTTCTTTCATGGCTGGAGCCATGAGCTCGTCTGTCAGGTCATTTTGCTCCATGTGAGCAACATGTTTCAATGTTTTGCTGACAGTTCCTTTGGGCTTTTTATGTTTATTTTGTATCATTATGCAATGCAAACCCAAATTTATGCGGGAGGTCTTACCACTTGCCTTAATCTGGACAAGGGCAGTGTCTGTTCCCATTTTTACACTGATAAAATGTGCCCAATACATAATGCGTATAGCATTCATTCTCATGCACATTCCAAATGCAATTCTGGCTGTGAATAATCTTGAATTTGAGTGAGATTTATAGGCATTAACCAAGGGTTAAATGCAAAATGATGATTTTCACAATTTTATCAGCACAATTTTACCAGAAATTACATTAAATTAAGGGTAACCAATTTGTACGGGATGGTTGGAGTATCAAACCAACTCCGATTTGAAATCTGAAGTTATAGGGATCTGTATCAGATACCTAATGGTTAATTTGAACCCTCAATTGCACCAAAGTACAGTGATTAGCACTGATTAATCACTGATTAGCAAATTAATGCTCTGGTTTGTGTGCAGAAAACAGAGTATGCGGGGAGTCCAGATCTGGTGCCTTCCACTTCAAATGAGCTCAAATGCTTTCAAAGGCATCAATAGCAATGAGTCTAGTAGAGGATTAAGCCAAGAAACACAAGATTTGACCAAATAATGAAAGCTTAATCTCTGTTTTACCAAAGTCACCTGCAGATTTGATGAAGAGCTTTGATCTCTCTGTAGACTTGATGAAATTGATTTCTGTCTTCACCAGCTTGTAGAGCATGCTTGAAAACCCCCGGGGCTAAGAGGAATTGAACCAATTTGACTTGAGCAAGTAGTAATGGCAGAAACTGCAGAGAAAAAAGGTGCCTGCAAAATCAGCGATTTCTCCTAAACGCCTGCGCGTTTTGCTGCGCCGTTTGATGTGCTTGTAGCTAGGAGTGTTGGCTAGCTTAAGCTAGAAGGGCATAGCCTAATAGTGAGTGTGCATGGAGAATAGAGTCCTCCACTGGCTGGGGGTGAAGGGGAAATGAAAAAAACTCACTAAAAATTGATTATTTTGCTAATTTTCTACTAATCCTAATTAATTCACTAATGGGCTCATAAATCTGGTTGATTCTAGGCATGGCTCTGATACCATGTTGAAATTTGAGCAAAATGATGAGCTATGGTGGATCAAACACTAGAATCAACATGATTAACAAAGTGATTAAGAAATGATTAAGACGTAATTAGTGAATAATTAGCAGATAGATTAATGTAGGCATGGATACTCAAAAACCAGCCAATTCTCATTAGGGCTATGCCTCAATTTATAGTGTTTATATCAAGCATCAAATCCCATTGATTTCTCCATGATTTACTCCCTGAATATCTCCACCTTTTGCCTGATTCTCTCCACCTCTTCTCTTTTCCCTGAATATCTCCCAGAATATCTTCACACTCCTAAATTCCCTCATGCTACCCATTATTCTCTCCCAGTAGATTCTTCTAACCTTTTCACACAGGTTCTTTCACAATTACATCTCCTCTTTTACAGCCTCTATCCAAGAGCTTGTTCCCACACACACCCTATTCACTTGTATATTTCAACACCCATAGGCATGGTGCTTGGCGTGCACGAATGAGGAGACGAGGGAGGGATTGGGTTGTGCATGCACTAGCAAAAATCTAGATGTAATAAGCCTAAGAAAATAAGTTTAGTTAGGTTTTGTTTTTGCCCTTAAAAAAACTACTAATAGTTCTTTTACTCACTTCATTTTCATTTCACTTTTTTTAGAGAGCTTGAGCTCAAGATCTACGTAGGCACCCACGTAAGGACACCATCACATCACCACATCAGCACAATAGACATAGTTGTACATGGATATGGCATGCACCAAGAATACTATCCTTGATGACCAAAGCAACTGTCTCTGTGATAGATTCTCCAAGGGGTAATATGACACTATCTAGGTGAAGACCGAGGTTGGACGTATCAAGGTCCACCTCACATTGCATGTATATAATGCCCAAGCATTCATCCATTATCAAGTCAGCTGCCTTTTGAAGGTCATGAAGAAATAAGTATTCTTTACCTTCCACCACAATGGTGCTCAAGAGATTGATCTCAAAGCTTTGGCAGCACCTTGCTCTCCTCATGTGGTGGGGAAGATGGCCCCGCATCTTCCACTACAGCGGGCTGTTCAGCTTTGCAGATTGTGCACCCTCTGGAAAGTGCTCTGATGCAAGCTGCTCTTCCACACCAGCACTCATACCTAGTGCCTTCACTTCCTTGTCATCCCTCAAATATCCTACCAACTGCAATGCAGGCATCTCTACCTCCTCATTCGAATCCTCATTGTTGATGAGGAATGCAAAAGTGGCGAGCCATGAGAGGAACCTAGTTCCTAAATTGCCCTTCCCTAGCCTCTTCACCTCCTGCTTATTGAAGGTACACAGTAAGCTCGCGAGGATGCAGATGTCGATGAAGCATTCAAGGCACTGGATGTAGGGGCGGGCGTATTGTTGAATGTACTTAAGCAGCTCAATAGGCACCCATCGATCATTGGGGAAATGGGGAAAGGAGATGGAGTAGGGAGCCAAGTATTGCTCCATGTATGCAATCTGTCTCATAATGTTGGGACGCAAGGGCGAGCGACTTTTCAAAGTCGACTTCACGAGAGAACATGGCAAAGAGCTCACTCTTGCCTGCCCATGGGGTGGTAGAGAGGAACTCACAGAAGTTGTCAAAGTGGGTAGCCATGTGTGAATGCAAAGAGATAGTGTGAATGCAAAGAGATAGTGTGAGCTCGTGCTTGGTTTCTATCGCGTGAAAATGAGAAAGAAGGCACCTTTGGCCTATTTATAGTTAAAATTTAAAGTTTGGTCTTTTCACACTAGACCTCTAGACAAAAAAATCACAGTTTGCAAAAATATTAAGATTTCAATTAAATAAAGAGGGGTTAAAAAAGAGCCTGCTACAAAATTACAAGCATGGCATCTAATCTAAAATTGTTATAATGTCTTCATTTTTTGCCTCTTGTGACATTTACTTCATGTTGATCTCCATCTCCTTGTTGACTTGAAAGCTCGTCATTGCCTTCATCTCGATCCTGAAACTCTTTCCCCTCACGTGCATCAGAACAGAGGCTATTTTCCCATATACCCAGTTCATCTTCAAGCTCTTCCACATGCCTACTATGTGTTGGTAGAGCTATGCACCTTGCTACTAAAAATTCAAGGTCCCCCATTTGCCATGATTCTGAGACCATGGTTGTCCCCTTCTTACGCTTTCCAATCTGTAAAAATATAGAAAGTGGCACAATAACCAAAAAGTGTAAGGGTTAATTCTAGACATATAGTGGAATCAGATATACCTTTCTTCTCATCAACTTGAAACTTGACTCTTCCACATTGTCAAAGCCCATGATACTAAAGTGTTGACGCAGGTCTGCTAGGCTCCAATGCTTGCTTGTTGCCACTCTCTCAATCCATCCATTTTGCATCATCACAGCTACCTCAATAGGTACAAATTCTTCTTTTGAGGCTTGAAGTGGGATCCATGTCCCGTGCTTTTGCATCCATCTTTGGTAGTGCAGACACATGTACAAAATAGAGCGTGCCTTCAAGAACCTGAAAGACACTATAGAATCTACTACATTTCACTTGTACACATCACCTTGATGTGACCCCTCATTAACCTTCCAACCCTCTCCTAGTAATCCTTGAATTAGGTCAGACCGTACCTCCTTACAAGTATACATTGTTTTTGTTTGGTGCATTGGCATGGAATTGAACATGTGCACAAAAACATGTAAAGGACAAATCCAATTTAGCCCTACTGACCTAGATGCCTTGAAAACTTGAGTGATGTCTTGATATCACTTACCATCTTAAACTTTAAGCATAAGATGGTCCAAGCATCAGGTTTGGGCCATTCGGGTTTGTTAAGAGGGGGGTTGGGGATCTCTTCTAGCTTGCCAAATAAACCTGGTTTTTAATCTACAAAATATGAGTAGGAAAAGAAAAAGATATTATTCTGTACAAGCTCACTTGGGCTTTGAGATACAAACATTACCTCTCCAATGGATGCATGCATAGCATAGAAAACTCCAGTGAGGCTTTGGAGTGGTTGTTCCTCAACATAATTAGAGCAAAAAATATCTACAGATAGAGACATAAGAAAATGGAGAATCATAAGAAAATTTGAAACAAAAAATCTAATATTAGCATGTTGTTAAAGCAGTGTTTATATTACATTGACAATTTGAAGGAAACCTTGGTCGTTGGCCTTGAATGTAAAGGTCTCCAAGGGTATACACATGTTGCACTATGGCAACCAGTCCTTCCTTCTTAGTATGCTTGAAGCCTTGTAGCCGCCCATTCCAATGATGTAGCATATTCCCTAGTTGATGCACTCGATGTGGTCCCTTAGAGCTTGGCTGCATGTAGACCCAAGCCCCAACCCTGAATCTTGTTGGAGCCCAAACTCCATGCTCATCTCTTGTGTTATGCAACACAAGCTCTTCCACCTTCTCCCTAGGTCTTCTCACATTACTAGAAGAGGCCATGGTGGTAAGAAAAGAGAAGAAGGGAAAAGAAAAGCTTGTTACAATAGAGGAGTCGAGAGCAGAGAAAGTTCAGGGTTTTCAGTGCAGCAGTGGAAAGCTTAAAAGAGGGTTAGAGTTTGAGAATAGGCTTCCTGAACCTAGAGTAGGCTAAAGAGGGATAGAGTTTCTGCAGCAATGGAGAGGGAGGGAGCTTGAGAGAGGGAGAGAAAGGGAGCTTGAGAGGGAGGGAGCTTGAGAAGGAGGGAGAGAGGGATGGAGTTTTTGCAGCAATGGAGACCTTAGAAAAGAAAGAAAGAGGGAGAGGGAGCTTGAGAGGGAGGGAACTTGAGAAGGAGGGAGAGCTTGAGAGGTATGGAGTTTCTGCAGCAATGGAGAGCTTAGAAGAGGAAGAAAGAGGTTCAAAATGAGCTTTCCAAACCTAGATATGTTGGGGGGAAGTTTAAGAGGGAAAACACACTTTTGGAAAAAAAATTAAAAATTTTTAATTTTTAGGGTTTTTTAATTCGCGCAATTCTAGGTGGGGGGACCTCTAAGTTTAGGCCCAGGAGGTAGGGAGACAAGAGTAGTAATTAGGCCCAGGAGGTAGGGGGACAAGAGTAGTAATTAGGCCCCATTAGCAAACCAAAGCCTAGGCCCCCTAGGGTCAAAGAAGTCAAAAATGTGCATCCCAACTTGTGCGAGTAGCACAGGCACCGCGAGCTCCCCGAACCCTAAAACGCTCCCCTCTACCTCTGATCCTTCCTCCGCCTCTGTTCCTCTGCCATCGCTTCCTTCCTCCATCGTTGCGCCCCTCCTTCCTCCATCGTTTCCTTCCTCCTTCGCTGCCTGAATCGCTCCCCTCTGCCTTTGATCCTTCCTTCGCCTCTATTTCTCTGCTTTCGCTTCCTTCCTCCATCGTTGCGTCCCTCCTTCCTCCTTCGTTTCCTTCCTCCTTTGCTCGGCCCTTCTGCCTCTCTTCCTACTTCACCCCCATCCTCCTCTGCCTCCCCTCCTTGCCTCTACCCGCCCTAATTCGCCTCTTCCTTCCCCTCTGTTCGCCCCTACCCCTGCTCGCCCTTCTTCGCCCTCCTGTTGATCGTTTCACCCCTACCCCTGCTCGCCCTTCTTCGCCCTCCTGTTGATCATTTCGACTCCCCTCCTCTAAACGCCTCCCCTCCTCCTCCGCCTCTTCCCTCTGTGCAACCCTGTTGTGCTGCCCTTCCCCCGCCCCTCTTCGCCTTTGTGTCTAGCCATCTCCACCTTGCCTCCCTTTCCTTTTTGCTTTTCCCTTTTCCACCCTCCTTTCCTTTCCTCCACCTCAACGCCTTCCTCTTCTCCTTGGTTCGGATTGCTGCTCATCCGGGGGTTCAAGTCGACCTTTTTCTTCAATTAGCATCATGGCTAATCATTCTCCCTCCACCGAGCGAACCATTGTATTTTCCAAAGCCGAGCTCGCGGTCCTCTATGCCAAAATAGAGAAAGAATCCAAAACGACCCTCATTGCCAGAATCTTTGGATCTCACCCGTCCCGTCTCCAGGCTTGGGATTGGGTCCTAGCAGCTTTGCCCTCTAACCTTGCTCTACACTTTTGAGATGTAAGGTTGCTTGGAAGAGGAGGGGGCGATATGCAGGATGTTCAGCACAGTGGGGATCATGTATTGCAGGATTTTCAGCATGATGCCATTGCCCTTGATGCCCCACAGCAGAGGGCGAAGAGGTTTCTCGTACATATGCACGCACGGTGCAGGGCCTTGGACAAGGGCATGTCAGTGGACTTTGCCCCGTGGATTTTTTCGTCCTCTAGCATTATGAGAGGCATCCTCAAGCTGCCCATCATCTTCTTAGATCGGGGGTCAAACCATCTTCTCTTCCATGAGAACTATCTCATGGAATGTTCAAGGCCTTGGAGGGCTTCCCACCTGTGGTGGTAGGAAGCGCCTTTTGAAGGACCAGCTTCATCCTGCTGTTACAAGAGGGTCTATGGATGTGCTTTTGTTGCAGGAACACAAATTGGATAGATCTCAATGTGGCAAAACTGGTAAGATGCTTTCTGGCCACACCTTCTAGTCCTCCGCAGTTGGGACTAGAGGGGGTGTTTGTATTTCAGTGCAGCATCTATTATACCTCATGTTATTGGGCACGGTGTTATCATCCCTACTAGAGCGCAGTGGATCTTGATCATGCATAAGGGTCAGAAATTGGGAATCGTGAATATCTATGCACCTAACGTGAGAGGTGAAAGGGTGGCCTTTTGGGACACCATTACAAATGTCATTCCCGAGGTTGATCATTGGATAGTGGGAGGAGATTTTAATATGGTTGAGCAACCTTCTGACAAGAAGGGTGGACGCGAAGGGGGTTTACACCCTTTGGAGCGAGCCTCATGGGAGAGGTTCACGCTTTCCTTTTTTGGCAAGGGTTGCTGGACTAAGGATGACTCCAGAAGAGAAGGCCAAATTCCTTATCTTTCTCTTGGCATAACCGCAGGAGCAAGGATGAGAGCATCTTTACAACCAAATCCGATCATTACCGCCCCATCGTTTTGTGTCTCAGGGAGCCTGGGGCTCGCTCGGCCTCTCCCCGTATCCGTATCCCTGACTCTCTTTATCTAGATGCTGCCATTTCCCTTGAGATCAGAGAGATATGGAGATCTTGTGACGGTCCTGATCCTCATCATAATATTGCACTAGCTCTTGAGAGGACCAGCCATCATTATCATAGCACTGCCTTGTCTAAGAAGAAGGAGGCTCTGGACAAGGAGAGAGCTATTAGGCGTAGGATTGCTGCTCTTCAGAGAGGGAACATGAAAAGCATCCACATGCGACTTGGATTACAGACCTCTTGACCACAATTAGAGCAGAGCTACAGTTGGCCACCTGGTTAGGTCCCTCCTACGGCTGCCTGAGGAGTTTTTTGGTACACATCCCCCCACGTTCAGCGGAGGAAGTTAATCGACAGCCCATTCTGTGGAATGATTTGATCTTAGATGTGCATGGTAGGCCTCTTGGGGCAGCTATGCATATTCTTTGGGCTGGCTAGGAGACCCTTTGCCCCACAGTGTTGGCTTGGAAGAGATTTCAGAGCCTCACCGAGGTACAGAGATTGGATCTCACGCAACATTTGAGAGGCTATAGTCGAAGGATTGCACAGATTGATACAGCCATTCCCAACCACTGGATTACTAGATCTTTTTTGGAAGACCGTCATCATTGTTGGTTTTGGGTTTTTTCTGGGACAGGTGTTCCTCTTTAGGTTATGGGTCTCCCCTTGCCTAGGGAGGATGATGTACCGGTCTTTTTTTCTGTACAGGATGGATGGCAATTGGAGAGATGTGACGTACAAGACCTTATTGAGGGCCCCCAGATTCGTCCAGTCAGAGTTGTTGTTGGCAAGTTAGGGAAGCACGTCTTTGTTGACCCCCCTCCCCAGGGATGATCACGGAGAGTGTTAGCCTTTGGTTGTATGGTGGCTGCCCTATCAGACATTTGCATTAGGACCCCGGTGAGTGGGTGTGGAAGGATACTTGTAACCCCTTGAAAAGCATGCCTTTTTTCAGTTATACGGTGCGGAATGCCAGACATCTTATCTTGGGACACATTCAGAGTGTCCCTACTCTTAGACCCCATTGGGAATCTTACGGCATTTCGACTAACATTCAGAGGGTTTTTTGGTGGAGATTGTGGCATTCTTAAAGGAAGCCACAGATTTCCTCCTTTATCCGAGTTTCTCTTCATGGTGGTCTGGCCACCAATCAGTGGAGGTCAGTTACTAGTGCTTGCCTCGCTTGCCCTAGATGTGCAGGAGTTTCGGAGTCAGTTTACCATTGTTTATGGGAATGCAGGGAAGCACAGAGGGTTTGGTCTGCGATTGCACACCTCTTTGGTAGGATTAAGAGGGATGCTATCATTTCTTTTGGTTCTATCATTTGGTTGACACAGTCTAGGTCTCAGCTGAGATTTGAGGGGACTGATAGGAGCTTGGCCATTATGGTTAGGCAAGGAGTTGCTCGTCGGCAGTGTTGTCTTCAGGATTTGCCACTTTCACACTTTGTCCCTCTGGCACAAAGGTTAGACAGCTCTTGGGAGATTATTGCTAGCATCTCAGCCTGGAATATATGGAAGGCTAGATGCACCGACGAGGCCATTGAGGGTACTCCCGTTCTTGTTTCTCAGTGTCTTTGCAGGATTTGGAGTGGTATTATTCACACCATCATGGCTACCTGGGCCAGAAGCCAGGGATCTTCGAGTGCTGCAGAGAGGAAGCGCGGCCAGTTTATGAGAGTGGGACATTGGTATCTTTTTCACGTCCTCTCACTCTCGGGACCCTATTTGCAGCAACACAGGGCTCCTGATTGGTTGAGATCTCCACCTTTCCTGGTGTGAAATCTCCATTTTGTAAAATTTTTTCATACTTAATAGAAGTCTCCTTTCTGGAAAAAAAAAAGGGCACCCAGCCCTCTTCCTATTGGTCGACATAAATTTAAATAATAGACACGAAATTCAAGAGTAGAGAATCGTACCTATATATATATAATTCAAAAAAATGAGAAAGAATGTGAGCGGATTATAATTTCATATTTAACTTTTGATTATGACTTTATAAGGAATAAAAATCCTTACGCATGATTACTATTGTAAGAATAGGTGTAAGAAACTTACTTGGAAGGTGTTTGAGTCATCGTCTGAAAGATAAAAGTTATTTAGGACTATTTGAAGAGTTATTTACTAAGCTATGAAAGATAGGAACTTACTTGCAAATGTCGAACAACCTTGCTATAAAATACATCATTAAAAGGTCACAAATATTGTGAGTATATGCGATATTTTAATTATGAAAAATAGAAGAACTTACTTGGGAGTAATGGAGTCATTCTAAAAAAGAAATGTTATATGGTACCAAACAATTTAAATGTAGTTCAGGGATTCATACATCTCAAATTAATTAGTGTCAATTTTAAACACACTAAACAATTAATGAATGGGTTGAATATGTACTCACATGATGTTGGGGAAGCACATCTACATGGTAAAATGTTAGATAAACAAATATAGATATATCTGATGCAATTAATAATCACAGATAAGAGAAATTACCTCCAAGTGTGATGAGTTGAGAATAAACAATAAAAGTGGTGTTCAAATATCTTAACAATGTGAAAACTCTCAACAATTTGCACTTAATTGTTGATAACCTGAAAGTATTGTAATCTCAGTATCACAAAAATGATTAGGCTAGAACAAAGAAAATTTTAGGTCTCTTCTAAGCTTTGAGATAAGGTCTTACTTCCCAAAGCTAAAACTTTTTGAGGTTTTCAACAAAGATTTCATTTCCTTTTTATGGATTTTTCTAGCATGCAACTATATTTTTCAAATGAATTTTAATTAAAAACTAGGAAATAAACGTTGAAATAATTAATTTTGCACATGCAAATGAAATAATCATCCAAAGAAAAAGTGATAATCTCAACAATGACTTATGAAAATTATTTGGATTTAAAAAGGATATTTTTTGACCATTTTAAACAAATTTAAAGGATCTGGGAACAACAAATTAAGGTTTAATTGTAAACAGTATACTCTCAAAATGCTAGAATATTTGAAATAAAAATATAAATAGAGAGAGTATAATAAATACTTAGCTTAGATATCGTGTCGATTGGCTCAAAATAATTGATTGGACAACACAAAATATGCATGCAATAATTTAATTAATTTACAACTGGTAAAGAGTAATCGTAACAAAGACTTTGCTCATGACTTGTGGGAGGCGAGTATCGATGGTGACGAAGTAACGTTTCCTGTCATTGCTCCAAAGAACTATCCATCTAAAAATTCTTCAAGAGGATTGTAAAAAAATATATACATTTTTAAAAGCGTTAATTATATATACATAGATAATCAAACATTAAGCACTAACCAATGCTTAATTAAGGTGCCTTGCTATTGTGCACTGGCTCGAAAATAATAGAAGACAATGTTTTAATCAAAGAAAAACTTTAATCAAAGTTTTATTACAAAGATAAAAGAAAAGATTAAAGATAAGTTTTAATCAAAGCTTTCAATCCTTCTAGATAAGCTTCCATGACAGCCTCATACCTTGGCAATGAGAAGGTAAAGGCTAATTTGATGGCAAGAACACATTCTGTTGTTACGAGGATTTTAATGTGAGCATTTGGCTAGTTCACCAGATTTTGTTGTCTCGTGTACAAGCCTCGGTGAGACTTTCGTCTCTAAAAGATTTGAAATTTTTGAGTTTCTTTTAGAATTGCTACCTTTTGTGGGGAGCAGTGAGTTTTTCTCAAGAAGTTTTCTTTTAAAGTATTAATGATAGGCTTAACAAAAATTTAAAGTTCTTTCAGCAAAATTGCTTCAGAGAGGCTATGGGTTTTTCTTTTCTATAAGAGAAATTATTGAGGTTCTCTCTTAAGTTTTTGGGTCACAAACATGTACCCAAAAGGAGAGAGAGAGAGAGAGAGAGGCAGATGGGATAATGTATATATATATTTAAAGACTCTTATATAAAACTTAACAAAGTTTATGTCTAAATAACCAGCACAACTTTATTTAGTAAAAGCTTACAAAGCTTTCGTGGAGCAATTTAGCACAAATTGGTTATACATTTCTCCCTGGATTTTGCACAGCGCTGGCCGTGGATAATTTTTAGGTAAAGATTTGTTAAGGCAAAGCTGCAATCTTACCATCTTTGTACTTCTACAAAAGTTATAGCCTGAGTCTCGTTTCCAAAAAGGAAGTCCACATACCTTAGGACCTCAAGCAACTGTTGTTTATTCAAAGCCTTATATACTAAGCCTTATGTTATAAAGCTTTTATATTAAGCTTACCAAGCTTATTAAAAAGCTTATCAAGCTTATTATAAATATTAAAAAAAAACTTATCAATACTATAAGCTTATACATATATATACATATATATATATACATATCTATATACATATATATAGATATATACATATCTATATACATATATATAGATATATATATACATATATATATTATATCTATATATACATATATATATAGATATAATATATACATATATTATATATACATATATATATACATATCTATATACATATATATAGATATATATATATACATATATATATATATATATATAAAGCTAAGCTTATGTAAAGCTTAGTGAAGTTTTATAAAGACTTAAATAAATGGCGAAAGGCAAAGGGCGAACAGATCACGAACGGCGGCGGATTTGCACAGAGTAGAAGGCGTTCAGTGTAGCGCCGTCCGTTAATTTGAAGAAGAGCAGTCATAGTTCGCGGGTAGAGAAGAAGGGAGAAGAAATTTAACAACTAATTCTTTTTTTAAATAAAATAAATTATAAAGCTTTATTGTAAAGCTTTTTTAAAAAAAAATC
Organism: Cibotium barometz; assembly: GCF_041138505.1. Classification (NCBI taxonomy): domain Eukaryota; kingdom Viridiplantae; phylum Streptophyta; class Polypodiopsida; order Cyatheales; family Cibotiaceae; genus Cibotium; species Cibotium barometz. The sequence goes on along the minus strand of NC_141055.1, from coordinate 29,531,961 downwards.
AATAAGCGCAAATTAGCGCTTTAAAAAAAATTTATCCACCCCCTGAATTCGCTGCTGCCGTCGAATGCGCTTCTTATTCTTCTCCTGGGCTCTGATACCACTGTGATACCACTGTCACACGGGACCTTTAATCTTCTTGAAGAAAATAATCAAAAACTCATAAAATATATCAAAAATTAAAACAAAGACTTTGAATTGAAAATCAAATCACATAGCATAACATAAGGCAAGAGAAAGAATAACATCACCATCAACACCAAATTGGATGCAATCTTCCCCCTCACGTGTGTGGCTCCGCTCCCACACGCAGTATTTTAATCATATTCATAAATTTAGCCCTTGGAGCCATAAATAGCATAGCTTTTCCAAAATTGGGCTATTTACAAAATTGAACCTTAGTCCAATGCTTTTAAAGCATTTCATCAAAAATAAATAAACCTTTCCCAACTAAAATTGCTAGTGGGCATTGTTACATAAATGACTATGTGCACATTTGTACATAAATCTCGTGCCTATTTGCATATTCCATTAAACTGAATCCTGCACAAATTAAATTAAACATAATTTATAAGATTATTGATTGATCAAAAATATGAATAAATATATACTTGTAACAGTCCTCCCGTTTGGAAAAGCAATTATCCTCAATTGCGTAAGAAAAATGCCAAGAGAACAAGATTGTTGATGTCATAACCTGCAAGGTAAACTCAGAGGTCCGAACATGGCTCAGAGGCACAAAGGCATGGCTCAGAGGTTCTCATGGACATGGAATACCAATCAAGAAAACTTTGTGCGACACCAGAATTGGTGATTATCACACTGATTAGCGAAAACAAAAATGATCATCATGTTCACACCACCTCTTAATCCACCAGCCATACGACACCTCAATCAGTAACCTCGTATAGTGCGACACCTCAATCGGTATCGTCGCACTACTCGTTGCTATACTCAGACAGTATCCATGTCGTCCAGAGATATAGACAACCCATAAATAATCAATAACAGCCATACACATGTTTGCCAGCGTAAGTACCCAGGGAATCACCCCTCTATACTAACCAACTGAAACAAAAAGTGAAGGCAGCCACACACATGTTTGCCAGGCTTAAGTACCCCGGGAATCACCCCTCCATATACGAACCAACTGAAACAAACAGTGAGGGCACAAAAACATGCCATATACGGGAGTCCCCAATATACGGTAGTATAAATGCATGAGAGGATGGTTTCATGATCGGTATGGAAGACTAGATCTACTTAAACAATGCATATGGAGTGAACCAATCAAATGAATGCATGTAAGACGAGTCGATGTGTCCCATACCACATAGGCGCATTGTACATACACATATAGGATGGTAGAAAGATAGAAGACATAAATGTGTCTGGAGTAAGTATATGAAACCAATCTGATATCCCATATCACCAGATTAATCTCATACATCACTTCCTTCAGAATAAAAGTTTGGGGCGGAGTGGCCATCTCCCTCTGAAACTTAAATTCCGACACAATTTTTCTCTATATGGAAGTTTCATTTCTTTTGTGGAATTCAAACTAATCTTAAGAAAAGAGATTATAGAAAAACTTATGAAAAGTTGTGTAAAAGAAGGTGAATATGTGTACATACCTCGATTGTTGGTGTGATTGAGATTATCTGTCAAAAGAATTTTGGAGACTCAAGGATACGTGAGGTTATAAACTCAAAGTAGATGCAATGAGTCTGAATGATGTAAAGTTAATTTACCTTTTGAAGTTGACATAAATTTAAATAATAGACACGAAATTCAAGAGTAGAGAATCGTACCTATATATATATATATATATACTTTTGTTCAAAAAAATGAGAAAAAATGTGAGCGAAATATAATTTATATTTAACTTCTAATTATGACTATAAGGAATAAAAATCCTTAAGCATGATTACTATTGTAAGAATAGGTATAAAAAACTTACTTGGAAGGTGTTTGAGTCAGCGTCTAAAAGATAAAAGTTATTTAGGATTATTTGAAGAATTATTTACTAAGCTATAAAGGACAAGAACTTACTTGCAAATGTCACTACAAAAATACATCATTAAAAGTTCACAAATATCATGAGTATATGTGATATTTTAATTATGAAAAATAGAGGAACTTACTTGGGAGTGATGGAGTTATTCTGAAAAAGAAATGTTATATGGTACCAAACAATTTAAATATAGTTCAAGGATTCATACTTCTCGAATTAATTAGTGTCACTTTTGAACACACAAAGCAATTAATGAATGGGTTGGATATGTACTCACATGATGTTGGGAAAGCACATCTACATGGTAAAATGTTAGATAAACACATATAGATATATCTGATGCAATTAATAATCACAGATAAGAAAAATTACCTCCAGGTGTGATGAGTTGAGAATAAACAATAAAAGTGGTGTTCAAATATCTTCACAATGTGAAAACTCTCAACAATTTGCACTTAATTGTTGATAACCTGGAAGTATTGTAATCTCTGCATCACAAAAATGATTAGGTTGGAACAAATAAAATTTAAGGTCTCTTCTAAGCCTTGGAAAAAGGTATTGGAGAAAAATTTTGGTCTCTATGATCTAAGGTCTTGTTCCCAAAGGTTAAAGCTTTTTGAGGTTTTGAACAAAGCTTTCATTTCCTTTTTATGGATTTTTCTAGCATGAGAAACTATATTTTTCAAACAAATTTAATTAAAAACTAGGGAAAAAACGTTGAAATAATTAATTTTGCACATGCAAATGAAATAATCATCCAAAGAAAAAGTGATAATCTCAACAATGACTTATGAAATTTATTTTGATTTACAAGGATACTGTTTGATAATTTTTAAACAAATTTAAAGAATCGAGGAACAATAAATTAAGGTTTAATTGTAAACAATATACTCTCAAAATGCTTGAATATTTGAAATAAAAATATAAATAGAGAGAGTATAGTAAATACTTAGCTTAGATATCATGTTGGTTGGCTGTTGCAAAATAGTTGATTGGACAACACAAAATATGCATGCAATAATTTAATTAATTTACAATTGGTAAAGAGTAATCGTTAACGAAGACTTAGCGCATGAGTTGTGGTGGCCGAGTCTCGATGGTGACGAAGCAACATAACCTGTCATTGCTCCAAAGAACTGGCCATCTAAAAATTCTTCAAGAGGATTGTTAAAAACAAAATATACATTTTTAAAAGCGTTAATTATATATACATAGATAATCAAACATTAAGCACTAATTAATACTTTATTAAGGTGTCTTGCTGTTGTGCACTGGCCGAAAAATAATAGATGATAAGGCTTTAATCAAAGAAAAACTTTAATCAAAGCTTTATTACAAAGATGAAAGAAAAGTTTTAATCAAAGCTTTCAATCCTTCTAGATAAGCTTCCATGACAGCCTCATACCTTGGCAATGAGAAGATAAAAGCGGTTTTGATGGCAAGAACACATTCTGTTGTTGCTGTGATTTTAATGTGAGCATTTGGTTGGTTCACCACACTTTGCTGTCTCGTGTACAAGCCTCGGTGAGACTTCCACTTTCAATCAAGGCCTTTAGATTAGTAACAGGCCTCCGAATGGTGGAGAGAGAGAGAGAGAGAGGTAGATGGGATAGGCCTCCGAATGGTGGAGAGAGAGAGAGAGAGGTAGATGGGATATGGTATAAGGCCTCCGAATGGTGGAGAGAATGGTGGAGAGAGAGAGAGAGAGAGAGAGAGAGGTAGATGGGATATGGTATAAGGCCTCCGAATGGTGGAGAGAATGGTGGAGAGAGAGAGAGAGAGAGGTAGATGGGATATGGTATAAGGTATATATATATATCAAGTTTGTTGGAAAAGGGGATTTATCAAAGCTTTAATAAAAGCTCTTTTACTAAAGCTATAAAGCTCAAGAATGTGGCTTTAAATAAAGCTCAGTAAGGTTTTTCGTTTTGGGCAGCCCCTTTTTTTTTAAAAAAAAGCATTACTAATTAAAGCTTATAAAGCTTTTAATTTAAGCTTACCAAATAAAGCTTTTTAATTAACCTTTCATAGTGCTTTTACTAAATAAACCCAGATTGATAAAAAGCTTTTGGAGAAGTGATTAAACGCACTCCGTGGAGCACAGCTTTTAAATATATATATATATATATATATTAAAGCTTATAAAGCTTTTATGGTGGTTTTTATTAAGCTTATTAAAGCTTTTATAAGTGTTATGTTTTTCAACCTCTCCCGGCAACGCAGCGCGCAAAGGTTTTTTTTTTTATATATAAAGAGAACAAAAAACTTAGCGCATATCCCTCCTGGATTTCGCGCAGCTGGCCGAGACTTGAGGGAGAAGGAGAAGGATTATATATATATATATTTTCAAACTTGCCTATTTGTGCCCATCGCATCTCAACTGAAAACCAAAAAGTAATTTTGAAAACAACTCTTGAACAATGCTCATCCCTCCATTATAGAAATTGAGCAGAGGAAAGGTTTAGCAATTCTAATTATGGCTCTCAATGCTCCTTTCCTTGCTCTTTCAATCAGTACTGACAGATTAGGAAGAGGATTAGTGTTAAGAAAGGTAGTTTTGTGGTTTTGTGAAACCACTAATGGTTTCTCCTAGTTTTAACTTTTGGGCAATAGATTGATGGAGATTGGTTAGCCAATAGATATACATATAAATAGATTGATGGATGTTTTAACTTTTGGGCAATAGATTGATGGAGATTGGTTAGCCAATAGATATACATATAAATAGATTGATGGATATTATATAAATAGATTGATGGATATTGGTTACCCAATGGTTAAAAATAAGCTTTATTTCACAATGCTTAAAAACAAGCTTTATTTCAACCATTCATAAACATAAATCCATAAATCTCTTCTTCTTCTTGAATTTAAATTCAAAAAAATTACCTCTTTAATTTAAATTCAAGAAAATTACCAAAATCACCTATGTTTCTGTCTCTTTCACCTCTTTGTCCATAAGTTTTTGATCGCCTTCTCAAGAAGATTAAATTACACCAAAGCTCTGATACCACTGTCACCGGACCTTTAATCTTCTTGAAGAAAATAATCAAAAACTCATAAAATATATCAAAAATTAAAACAAAGACTTTGAATTGAATTGAAAATCAAATCACATAATATAACATAAGGCAAGAGAAAGAATAACATCACCATCAACACCAGATTGGGTGCAATCTCGACGTATGTGGCTCCGCTCCCACACGCGGTATTTTAATCATATTCATAAATTTAGTCCTTGGAGCCATTAATAGCATAACTTTTCTAAAATTGGGCTATTTACAAAATTGAACCTTAGTCCAATGCTTTTAGGATTTCATAAAAAATAAACCTTAACCAATTAAAATTGCTAGTGGGCATTGTTACATAAATGACTATGTGCACATTTGTACATAAATTTCGTGCCCATTTGCATATTCCATTAAACTGAATCCTGCACAAATTAAATTAAACATAATTTGTAAGATTATTAATTGATCAAAAATATGAATAAATATATACCTGTAAACAGCTTTTGCTGGCCGCTTGGTAGAGTACAGGAAAAATATATATTTTTTAAAGCTTATAAAGTTTTTTTAAAAAATTTAATATAAGCTTTAAAGTAAAAGCTTGCAAAGCTCTTCCAAGGATAATTAGCGCAATTCGGTTCTTTCTAAAGCACAGGCCTAGGGGGCATAGTGGGATTGAAGAGGAAAAGAGAAATTTTTCCAAAGCTAATTTACTTCTTAACCGCGTGAGTTGGAGAAAAAATTTGTTCTAATTAATCAAAAGATCAATTTCTAAAAATTTTCTCAGAGAACTTATTTCTCCATAATTTGGCTCTTGGTGATTTGTACATCGTCCATTATAGGTTCCTTCCTCCCTCAACGGTTTAGCAATTAGAAAGCTAAGTAGGATTCGCTCTCAATTTTGGAATCCATCCATACAGACAAAGTACAAAGAGGTCAAGAATTTAGTAAAATCGCTTTTCAATTTTGAGAGAGGTTTCATGGTTTTATCAGAATGGTTTACCACCTAGTTTTACCCTTTGGGCAATAGATTGATGGAGAATGGTTAAAACAAGTCTACTTTCAACCATGCATAAACATAAATTGATAAACGTGTTCTTCTTCAATTTAAATTCAAGAAAAATACCAAAATTACCTCTATTTTTGTCTCTTTCACCTCTTTGTCCACAAGTTTATCAAAAAAAATATGATAAAATATATAGCTGTAACATTAGTTATATGAGCATATGTCGCAAAAAAAACTCACTATTTATTACAATGCTTATTGCAAGGATCTAAAAGTTTGCATTCACTTGCTATATCTCTACAAATAACCCTTGCACTTTATGAGGCTTATAGTGAGGGCTATTGTGATGCCTTTGTAGCGAGGCTTACTATGAGGCATTTAAAGCCAACATAAGTTTAGATCCTCCTCGTAGTATACCATGCAATGCCCCCATATTGTTGTAGTGCTTAGTTTTGTATTGACACCTTGAACATGTTTATATCACCACCTCCCTCTCTTAGGTCTCGTGATTATGCCAAGTACTAGCCTCCTACAAACGTAAGACCAAGTTTATATCACCACCCCCCTCTCTTAGGTCTCTTGATTATGCCAATGTACTAGCCTCCTACAAACGTAAGACCAAGTTATCACCATTAATGTTTCTATTTCAAACTTAGTTTACCAACTTAACTTATCTCACTATATTGTTCACAAATTCAATGTAAACATCACAATTAGCATCACATCACATATTTCTAGTAACCAAATAAAAAATGTACTAACTAAAGATGAAAAAGCTTTTTCGAGGGCTAGTTCATGTACAAGTGTGTTGATGGTAGGATACCTCTTAACTTAAGATAGTGTTTTATATACAATGAGCGTATTTTCCATCCAATTGTGTTGATCGTAGGACACCTCTTAACTTAAGATAGTGTTTTATATACAATGAGAATATTAACACATTTTCCATCCAAGTGTGTAAACATAACTTGTGCACAACATTCTCAATCTCATAAAGATTGAATGAGAAGGTCCATGTAATTCACCTTGTCTAAAAAGAGTGTGTTCTAGATCAATCTTGTGGCTAGTGGTGGAAGAAGAGTGAGTGACCCAACCTTTTATGCTTTGGGATCATCCTTCTTTTAACTTTTACATCAAATTAACCTCAACCTCAACAAACTTCATCGATAATTGATCGGATTGAGAACCTGGGAAATATATAAAATGTTTTATTAGAATTATTGAGATTCCTTTCATTAGCTTTCCAATTTAATGTAAGAAGGAAAGTCTTTTCTTCTTAAAATACCTTGAAAATGAGGCAACCCTAGTAGCAATCAAAAGATAGGTGCTTGAAAAAGGTACGTGTAATTGTCAAGGAAATTGATTGGTTTGAGAACTTGGGAAACAAGCATCTTAAAATGTTCTATCATACAATACCACACTAAGATGATTGCTTTTGTTAGAAGCAAAATCTTTCTTTCTAAAATACCTTGAAAATATGGCACCAAAATTCTGTTTCATTAATTAATTAGTTGGAGAGGAAGGATGGAGTGCATCGCAAACCTTATGATGAAAGGTTGTTGGAAATCTTAGCGAAGGTGATAAAAAAAAGGCGTGCCTCCAAAAACTTCACATAATCGCCTCAGTTAAGGTTATAGAAAGGGCTTTGCCTCACGATTTAGAGCCGGGGCAAAGCCCCTGTGCACGAGAGAGAGAGAGAGAGAGAGAGAGAGAGAGAGAGAGAGAGAGAGAACAACGATGAGAGAGAAAGAAAACGACGATGATGACAGAGAACGTGCGTTCTGGTCTCCCGTGCGACTATGAGAGAGAGAGAGAGAGAGAGAGAGAGAGAGGACCACGGTCAGAGATTAAAAAAAATATCTAAGGTTTTCACCTTAGAACGCTAATAATTATTACGGGTGCTAATTAATTATTAGCACGCTGGACCCATATTTGGGTCCAGCGCCCTAATAATTAATCAAAGGTCAAAGACATCGGATCAAACATTCTTGTTGCGTATTATGTGGGTTTTCTATGCAAAATGTTATCCTCTCATGAAGGGGTTGGAATTAAGTGTACCATCTCTGTCCCGGCCGCTATGGCCATGCAAAGCGCGGTGCCCACCCCTATTCTTTGTAGTAGCGTTATGCCCCTCTCATTATTCTTGCCACCGGAACTAGCACCTGGTCATACGCCAGCACTGCAAGCATACAAGCCGCAAAGCTGAACACCTGCATCGACGCTGGAGCTATCTGCAAAGAGGAAGTGATGGCTCGGTTCAGTGTGCTTCCTTGGCTTAGGAAGAGGGTGGTGGTTTGCGCGTGACCCAACCAATAGATCAGAGTCGCTAGGATGACAGGGACGATTTGGAAGACCAGTTTCACCTCGTCCACGTGAGTGACAGTGCATGACCTCCAGGGGTTTACTATTGACAGGTCAGCAATTGCCACCTCTCAGACTCCTAGGTAGGAGAGCTCACTTGGCTATGGTTATGGCTGTGCTCATGGTCGTGCACACAACAATGGTAGGGGTGGAGAGTACGATGCCAAGAAAAATATGTCAAATTGTGTGTTAGTTTTGAAATCCTTTAAGGTGGTGCTAACACAAAAGCGGAGTTCATGGGAGGTTGTAAATTTTCTTTTCATTATGCGTAAAATTATCTCTCTTCTTTTTTTAAAAAAAAAATCTTGGGGTTTGAGTTAAAATATGTACTTAGTGTATGATATGAATTCATGAATTCAAGAGAAATGATTTTGTGATCCAAATTTTCGGTATAAATTTATAAAAATATACTTACATAAGGGATTTTTTTAAATAGATTTTTTAACAAAATTAATAAGTTTGTATTAAAAAAAGGGGGCTTAGGGTAAATACTCAAAGTTCATAGATAAGGGATAGGTCTTTCTATAGAATGAACCCTCCAAGAGTTTTGTTAACTTTTTGTTTTTTTTTGTGTGGTAGGAAGAAGCTAGTCATTGTTCAATAATAGAACACAACTATAACACCCACATGACATGTCAAGTTTTATTTAACAATTTAGAGCCATAGGGTTATGCAACTAAATTACAAAAATGTCTATGTAAGTATCTCTCAATCTTGCTTCTCAACCTTGAATGTTTTATACCTCACTTCTGAATAGTAGTGCCATCACTTTGATTTCTTATAGAACCATCAGAATCTAGTTGAGGAGGGACTTGGTTCAAATGAAGAGAAGAGACACGATGATGATGATGGCTTGCTACCCTCCTCTTTGTAAGTCTTTGTAAACCCTCAAGCCACGTAATTGGCTTGAAAGAGTCAACTTATCCACCACATGCATTGGCATTGTGTGATTGCTCTAATTAGAGCTCACACGCATATGTATACTTGTAAATGGCTCTATGAACACGTAATAATCTTTTTTCCCCCGATCATTGTGTGCCTTCTTGCCAACTATTCTATCATATAAAAAATTGGGCATAATTTTGTCCAAATTATAGATCATCACAAACTAACTAGTCATGCTATAGTTAGTTGTGAACATATGTTGCAAAAAAAGTCACTATTTACAATGCTTATTGCAAGGGTCTAAAAGTTTGGATTCCCTTGCTATATCTCTACGGATAACCATTGCATTTTATGAGGCTTATAGTGAGGATTATTGTGTTGCCTCTATAGCGAGGCTTACTACAAGGCTTTTAAAGGCAACATAAGTTTTTTCCAAATAGATCCCCCTCATGGTATACCATGCAATGCCCCCATATTGTTGTAGTGCTTGGTTTTGTATTGACACCTTGAACATGTTTATATCACCACCCCCTCTCTTAGGTCTCGTGATTTTTCCAATGTACTAGCCTCCTACAAACGTAAGACCAAGTTATCACCATTAATGTTTCTATTTCAAACTTAGTTTACCAACTTGACTTACCTCACTATATTGTTCACAAATTCAATGTAAACATCACAATTAGCATCACATCACATATTTCTTGTAACCAAAGAAAAAATGTACTACCTAAAGATGAAAAAGCCTTTCCTAGGTCTAGTGCATATACAAGTGTGTTGATGGTAGGACACCTCTTAACTTAAGATAGTGTTTTATATAGAATGAGCGTATCAACACATTTTCCATCCAATTGTGTTGATCGTAGGACACCTCTTAACTTAAGATAGTGTTTTATATACAATGAGAATATTAACACATTTTCCATCCAAGTGTGTAAACATAACTTGTGCACAACATTCTCAATCTCATAAAGATTGAATGAGAAGGTCCATGTAATTCATGATCACGTTGTCTAAAAAGAGTGTTTTAGATCAATCTTGGCTAGTGGTGGAAGAAGAGTGAGTGACCCAACCTTTTATGCTTTGGGATCATCCTTCTTTTAACTTTTACATCAAATTAACCTTAACCTCAAGAAACTTCATCTGTTTGAGAACCTAGGAAATAAATATCTAAGATATTTTATTAGAATTATTGAGATTCCTTTCATTAGCTTTCCAATTTAATGTAAGAAGCAAAGTCTTTTCTTCCTAAAATACCTTGAAAATGAGGCAACCCTAGTAGCAATCAAAAGATAGGTGCTTGAAAAAGGTACGTGTAATTCTCAAGGAAATTGAAAAGGTACTTGTAATTCTCAAGGAAATTGATTGGTTTGAGAACTTGGGAAACAAGCATCCTAAATGTTCTATCATACGATACCACACTAAGATTCCCTTTGTTAGAAGCAAAATCTTTTCTTTCTAAAATACCTTGAAAATGAGGCAGTCCTAGCAATCAAACAAACATTAGCAATCAAACAAACATTCTTGTTGCATGTTATGTGGGTTTGGAATTTTAAAGAAAGAAAATATGGGGCGGATGTATCATGGTGTTCCACCACTTGTTTCTAATGTGGCTTTAAGCAGTCACATTACATTGATGATGGCTGCTATGCAGTGCTAAAGCCACCTTTGACATATATGCCATAATGTCTCAAACTTGTATACAATTAGTACATGTACATACATATTAGTAGATGTAAAGGTTGAAACTTAAGGTGACAAAGGTGTGGAGAGATGCTTTTTTTTTTTTTGCATACCTCCACAAGAAGGAACCAAGATTGGTCAGATCCTACAATAATGTATTTTGGGTGTCCGCATTCTGTGCTCGTTTGTAAGTGAAATTTTTGGCCACCACAATATAGACGCACAGATTGACAGCCGTGAGCACAGCAAGGAGCCAGTAGAAGTAGTCCAAGTGGCATCTGTTGAGGTTGTCGACGAACCAGCTGGTGCCGCCGTTGCGGGTGGTGACGGCTTCCACAAGCGAGATGAGGAAGCTGCTGAGATAGGCGCCCGCGCCACTGGTGAGCAGGTAGATGGCCATGCCCAGGCTCCGCATGGTGTCCGGCACCTGGTCGTAGAAAAACTCCTGCTTCCCCACCACCGTGAAAACATTGGAGGTGCCTATCAAGATGTATTGCGGCACCAGCCAGAAGATGCTCATGGGCAGCGAAACCGAGGGGTCGTCCAGCAGATCGTTGTCTCTGGCCACCTTCAAGCGCACCATCTCTGTCACGGCCGCTATGGCCATGCAGAAGGCCGTCAGAAACATGCCCACCCCTATCCTTTGTAACAGCGTTATGCCCCTCTCATTACCCGTCAGCCTTCTTGCCACGGGAACCAGCACCTGGTCATACGCCAGCACTGCAAGCATACAGGCCGCAAAGCTGAACACCTGCATCGACGCTGGAGCTATCTGGAAAGAGGAAGCGATGGTTCGGTTCAGTGTGCTGCCTTGTCTTAGGAAGAGGGTGGTGGTTTGCGCGTGACCCAATCCATAAATCAGAGTCGCTAGGATGACGGGGACGATTCGGAAGACCAGTTTCACCTCTTCCACGTGAGTGACAGTGCATAATCTCCAGGGGTTTACTATTGACAGGTCAGCAATTGCCAGCTTGGATGGGCTGGTGATGGTGAGACCTTGTTGTTGCTTCGGATCCACGTCACCTGCTTCCGTGCTAAGCAGGTGCGCGGCGAGCAGGTAGTCGTCTTTATAATACGAGGAGGGCATCATTTCAGACAATTTGCTTGGGGATACGGCAAACGAGACATCATCCATCACAGCAGCTTTCTCCAGGTAACTGCCAAAAAAAAGGTGTGTGTATCCTTTGACCTTTTTCACTTTGAAATTTTACTACACAGATGTAAATTTTACTACCCAGATGTATTACCGAAAGTCCGGCGTCGGCAACAGCCGCCTCCTGCCGTGTCGTAGGTGCTCCTCATTGGCCACTTCGAACAGCAGACTTGCGTCCGTCGGCACCCGCACGTCCCATTTGCGCACGCTCGCCACCAGAACCTGAGCCACACGTGTGAGCGGACTTCCCCCTGGCGGCCGCCGAATGTAGTAGCGCGTCCCCGCAGCAAAGGTGAGCATGGCTGCCGTCATGGTGGCGCATGGAATCCCGAACCCCAACCCCCAGCTCACGTCTTCCTGTATGTACACCAGCGCTGTAGACGCCGACAGGCTACCGATCGACACAGCAAAGAACCACCAGTTGAAGAAGGAGCTCTTCCGCCTCCGCTCGCGGGCGCCGGCCCCTTCCTCGAACTGGTCCGCCCCAAAAGCCTCGAAGCACGGGGTTGTTGCGCCCAGCCCAACGGTGGTCAAGTAGAGCGCGCCGAGGAAAAACCCCAACTGCAAAGCGGTGGCCGGTTGGCAATATGTGAGAGAATTGGCGCAGGAAGGGGGCCTGAGGCTGGGCAGCGAGACGGCGAATGTCAAGCACATGAGACCCTGCAAAAGCGAGGCAATTTCTTGCTCAAATTGCCGTAACGCATGAAGTGCGAAGATTAGAGTAATCGAGATTGATGAGGATGAGGAGCTGCGTTGCTCACCAGCACGTAGACGACGCATCCCACAAGGCTGGTCTTGTATCTGCCGCAGTAGGCATCCGCTACGAAGCCACCCACGATGGGCACGATGGCGCTGGTACCTTGGAAGTTGTTGATGTGCTTGGCGGCGGTGGCGGTGCTCTCATGTAAAACAGTGGTGAGGTAAGTAGTAAGGTTGGATGCGATACCATGGTGGGAGAATCTCTCCAAAAGCTCAACGGCTGCAAGAGATCATCCCACCCAAATCAAATCGTGGAAGAAGCAAAGAGGGCAGAGAGCGAGCTCTGATTTTGATGGACACTCACCCACAATGAAGGAGCATGCCTTCCAGCCTCCAATAGACCTTGGGCGTTGCTGCCCACCGCCGAGTTTGCCAAAGACACCAAGTGCCGGAATCGCCAATTCTTGGCTGCCGTTGATATCTCCGTCAGGTCGGGACTCCATAGCTAGGGCTTCGTCCAAAACGGGAACAGAAAAGGAGTCACGAGAAAGATCCACATTTAGGGCTAAATTTTTTGAGGACCACCATCTTTTTCATTTCATTGTCAGCCTTCACATTCTTCCCCTGCTCTTCCCCTTCCCACCCACCTTTTTCTTAAACTAAATTTTTCCACGCACATCATATTCCCTTCAATAGGGCCTACAATCATATTCCCTTTAATAGGGCTACAATCAAAGCACTTAAAAAAAGAAAATCAATTAAGTAATTAATGAAATAAGTGCCTTCCAAGTAAATTCAAATGTTGGCAAAGGTTGTAAGGTGATTTAAATTAGGTTTTTTGAAGTCGAAACAAAACAATTGGTGGAGTCCCTTGCTAAGGTTGTTAGAGATGCTTAAGTGCCTTCCAAGTCAATTCAAATGTTGGCAAAGGTTGTAAGATGATTTAAATTAGGTTTTTTAAAGTCAAAACAAAACAATTGGTGGAGTCCCTTGCTAAGCTTGTTAGAGATGCTTATTAAGACACTATCGATAGAAAGTTGTCAGTTTGTGTGCTAATGTTAATATTGGTGCATAGTTTTGATGGGTGCATGGATAGGAGTTAGTGCATATCTTTAGACATATTTATTTTTTTCAAAAGTCTTGCCGCCCCAAAAGGGATCTAGAGGGTTTGAATCTATCCAAATAGCATGGGACCTTTCTTTAAAAAAAGCTCATCTATAATTATATTGCATCCCCACCTTTCTCTTTCCTTTTTCTTTCACTTTATGTCTCTTAATCTTCAAAATTCCATTATTTGGAGATTTAAAAATATGAACAAATATAAAAAAGTAAAACATGACCTTCTCATCGATCATAAATGATATGGTTCCTTTTTTAAGGTAAGTCCGAGTGAAGACAAACCCATGGTGAATCTGTCACTTCTTCAATTTCCATTACTTTTTACCTCTTATTATTTTTACTAATGGTTCGAAAAGGTACAAAGCAAGGCATGCTCTTAAGTTTCCATATATTTCAACCTCATGAACCACTCTTTTATCCCATTGTTCCTCTTGCTTTTTTGAGTTGTTTTCTTTTTCAAGTTTGGAGGAACAACCTTACTTTCACTAGCTTTCTCTTGATGATCTTCCTTTAGCATGCAATTTTGTATTTAAGTTGGACCTCAATTATACACGACAAGGAGATGAAAAGAAAACCATAGATTCCCTTCGGTTTTTTGGTATAAAACATATTAGATATACTTGAGTTCAAAAATAGAGGTTCTTGATCTTACTTCACCTTATAAAACTTGGGGGGTTCACTATAAGTAAACCCTTGGTATCACGTGCGTTCAAGGCCTATTTTAAAAATCCCTTATCTATGAGTTTTTCATGAATAAAACATACCCTTTTTCTATTCAACCTGTGAATACCCCCTTTAAATGGTACCCTTTTGTATGTAAAAAATGTGTAAAAAAAGGGTACCACTTAGTTTAATAGGAATTTTATACTTAAAGAGAAATGATTTTTTAAACAATACTTTAAAAGTGATTTTATCAAATAAACTTAGATTATACTTAAAAAAATACCACTTAGTTTAATAAGAATTTTATACTTAACACTAGTTTGGTACCAAAAAAGGACACTTAAGTGTCCTTTTTGGACGATGCAAATAAAATGCTACTTGCGCTAGGAAAGACATATTCAAAATCCCTCTTGAGGAGTTTGAATATGTGACCTAGTGTGTCTTTAAAAAATGTAACCTTGCAATTTGGATGCTGGCACGATAAGGAATTACACCCATAAATAGGACTTGCATGAGACTGCAACTCAGGTTTGAGAAAACCGCCTTATAAGCTTAGAGAAAAAAATCACTAAGCCCCGTGAAAAATTCCAAGTAATTATTTCATATTTGTGTCAAATATTTTGCCAAGTTTCACATGAAATAAAATTCAATTGAGAGTGTCTAAAATAGTAGGAAGTTGTGTGTGTTTGATACACCACTTTTTAGCATCCATTTGTATCCAAACCAATACATGGTTTTAATGTGTTTGCAAGCTTTTTAAGGTGATACAATGCTTACTCTATCCATTGAGATCTTTAAGTTATATGTAAAAGCCCCTTAGTAAGCTACAAATATTAATTGTTTCAAAATGTCAAAACTGCACACAACAAAAATTCTGGATTTAGATTCTTGAGTCATACGCATTACATTCCTTAGTAAACTTCCAACATTTTGTCTGTATAGAATAATTCTGCTAAGGTACATTGTACAAACATGATTTGGGCACCTAAAATCTTTGTTTCATGGTTGTTGAGAGAGAATTTAAAAATTTTGAAAAATGTAGCACGATTGAAAAACTAAGATAGCGCTCAAGTAGCAAGATTTACTTGAGCTTGGGACCCCAAAAAATATGTATTAACTTGGTTTTGAACTATATAATCATTTTCGATTGCCAATTTGCACTAACATAACCCTAGTTTTATGGAAGTACCTTTGGAAGGCCAAAATTTTCCTCTTTTTCAGCATCTTGGTAATTATAAGATTTTTGTTATAGTTCACAAGTAGCTTAGGAACTAGGACCTAAAGGAGATTGTGTTGTTTTGAAACCCCAAGTTCTACCAATTGACTTTTACAAACATGAAAAACATGATTTATTCAAGAAGTTATAGGCATTTTATGGGATTTTTGACAAAACAACTTCAAATTTCAAGTTAGAGTTTTTTGTCAAATTTCTAATATAGCTTGTGTTTTGACATCATGAAAAATCCCCTTTATTTTTTGATTTTTAACCGACCTATGGTTGAAACAAGGTGTAGAAATGTTGTTTCTAGGTTCCCCAAAAAATTCCAAAGTTTTGGTGAGAAATAGGACACTAAAGTGTCCTCGGGACACTTTAGTGTCCAATTACATAACTAGTGTTAAAGAGAAATGCTTTTTTAAATAAAAGTCTCTAAAAGCCACAAAAGACTTAGTGGATTTTTCTTTAAAAGACCAATGTTAAAATTTTAATTTTTCTTTAAAAGATTAGTGTTAAAAAGATATTGAAAAATACATGGTGTGATGTGAATAACTCTAACAAAGAGAAAAAACACTTCACCTATATTATAAATATTTTATTTTTACAATGACTTATCACATGCACAAATTTATCCAATTTATATGGCCGCACTAATGGTTTAATAAAATGATGTTAGAATTTTTTTAAAATATATAAATAGCAAGATATTAAAGTAGCTCTTGACAGTCCTTGATTCATTACACTCATAATATAGTAAGATATTAAAGTAGCTCTTGACAGTCCTTGATTCATTACACTCATAGCATGATGTAAGCCTCAAGAGAAGAAACATTGGTTAATGTGTCATTATTATACTAAAGATTAGTAATGTTATTTACCATGGGACCACTTGTTTTATAATTTGAGAACATACTACCTTTTTGGTTTGCCTTTAAAAGTAGACACATATATAGGGAGACCACTCACAATCTCATTACTATATATGTAGACATATATGTAGGGAGGTGGAGCAGTCACAATATCATTACTATGCTTTTTTTGCCACTCATTTTCCCTCTTTTGAAGACAGTTCTTTTATTTTCTTCTAAGTCCTTTTCTATCACTATGCTGTTTTTGCCACTCATTTTCCCTCTTTTGAAGACAGTTCTTTTATTTTCTTCTAAGTCCTTTTCTTCCCTCCGTTTATCATTTCCAATACATCTCTCTCTCTCTCTCTCTCTCTCTCTCTCTCTCTCTCTCTCTCTCTCTCTCTCTCTCTCTCTCTCTCTCTCTCTCTCTCTCTCTCTACCCTTTTTTATTTTTCCCTTCTTCTACAATTATATTTTTTCCTTCTTCCACAATTATATTTTCCATTTATCTTTGATTAAAATGACTTTGTAATGAGACTCTTTTATTAAAATTAAAATTGAAAGGAATTTTCTTTAATTGGTTTTTAAATTGTATCACTTTGCATTGTTTTATTTCTCTTATTTTAATTTTGAATAAATATGGATTATCTTCTTACAAATTTAGCATTAGCTTATGAAATCTTCCAAGTAAACAACACAATTTTATGAAATTTATTTTAAACCTCGTGCTTTTAATTTTCCTTCATTTGAGTTCATTTTCTTTCTCTTTCCAAACTAATGTGTATAAGATTATTCCATTAGTTTCATGGAATAAAACAGCTATGTGTTAACCCCATTTTGGGTTAACTAGGCTCTCCCCCACATATGAGGGTAAGCAATAAGTGTCATGCAAAGACACTATAAAATTTGTAATCTTTATGAGGAAGTTGGCCACATCCATGCTCACCAAGTTAAGTTGGCCACATCCATGCTCACCTAGTTAAGTTATGAGTTTTGGGTGTCCAAGTAGGAATAAGGCTAGGTGTATGTAAGCTAATTTCTCATAATGCGTCCCCTTTTGTGCCATAATTATGAATAAGGGCAAGATATATATATATTATATAGCTAATTTCTCATAATGCAAAGACACAATCCCCCATTGTGCCAATAGAGTTCTCTTACTCTCCTGCTCTTGTGTGTGTGTGTGTGTGTGTGTGTGTGAGAGAGAGAGAGAGAGAGAGGGAGAGATTTGAGAGTAGAAGTTAGAATGATTCTTGGTGCATGTTCCTCTCTATTCTTTGTGGAAGAGAGAGTAGAGAGTGAGAGGAGAGTTGACCTTACAATATTGGAAGCAGCCTCTATAGTGACATAGCTGAGAAGACACTTGAGGGAGAGTGGAGCTACACGATTTGATCTCGAGGACTATAAGAGAGCTAATTTTAAGAGTAAGGTAAGTCCCCCACGATGGTTGTAATCCTTTATTATTTTTTGTGATGAATGAGAAGAGTTCTAGGAAGGGTAGAAAAGGACTATAAGAGATCTAATTTTAAGAGTAAGGTAAGTCCCCCACGATGGTTGTAATCCTTTATTATTTTTTGTGATGAATGAGAAGAGTTCTAGGAAGGGTAGAAAAGGAGCACAACATTTTTGTTGGTGCCCTACGAGGGGAGGTGACCAAGCTTCTTCCACAATCCGTCTTAGCTCCCCATTTACAAGTCCCTTTTCCCCTTCTTTGTGAGTGATGATTTGTGGCTAAGAAGTGGATAAGATATGGGTGGACAAGAGTGAAAAAGTAAGAATTGTGTTTTTGATTGTTTATTTGTTTGTGAGTACTTGGGAGTCCTAGAGAAAAAGAAATCATTTTTTGCATTACAAACATTATTCATGAGTTCATAGGCTTTGCTCTTTATATTTTTGGTTTTATATATATATATATATATATATATATATATATATATATATATATAAATTACAAAAATAGGTGAACAATTGAGTCCAATTGATAGCATAACTACATTCGTCACATAAAAAGGGCTGCCCTTTGGGCGAGGGAAACTTCATAAACACCAAAAAATTCCACTCTCTATAAGTCAATCTGAACTTTCACAGGCTTGTGAAAATTCTTTGCACTTTCACATGCACATGAGAGCCCTACATGACCCCATCCAACAATTATTACACAAGGATAAACTCTTATGTAGGGCATTAAATAAACCCCAATTCACTCCCACAATTAGTAGAGATGATTCCACTGCTCTTAGGATTTAAGAAGCCATTTTTCTACCACGGAGGAAATGGAGTTGTAAGAAGGAATTAGAGGATCACGGCTACAAATACAAATGTTGAATTGTAAAAAGCAAGGTTTAGAGAAGCCTTTTTTCTATTATGAAGGAAATGGAATTGGAATAAGAAATTAGAGAGGCTAAACTACAAATATAAATGCTGAATAAAGCAAAGCTTAAAAGCTAGGATTCAAACAAAGACAAGACAATCTATATTTTATTCCAAAAAATTTTAGTTCAAAAGAGGTCATCAATGGCCAAGCCTAGCTCTCGTGGACCAACAATACATGCGAACAGATATGCCATAATACACTTGATCAGATGCTCTGCTATTAGTCAAGTTTCTATATCGAGGAATATAACATCCAAGAGTCCTATACATAAATCTATGAACTCTAAGATCTCACCAAAGAGTGGTTTGTAAAGATCTATGCCTCTAACAATATCCAATGGAATAAGGATCATCATTACAAGAGGAATGTTCTCTTATCTTAGTTACATGTAGCCATGATCCACTATCTCAAGTACCACCTATACCTTCAATCTCAGTAGTGGTTGAAAAGTAAAGGCTCTCAAAGTTTTGGGCCAAGGAGACTCAATCTACATAACGAGCTAAAGAGAGAAGGTGATCAAATGCAAATAATACCATTTCATCCTTCTGTAGATAGCTTAGGGACTCCATATAGGTAGGGTTTAGCCAATTGTTGCTCCATCTGAAAGAGAAACCCAATAAAATATTGTAAGTTTCATTTTCAGGCAATGCACCATATAATCAAAATACATTTAAACATCATCTAAACCTAGCTCAGCTCTAACATTAGCTCTTTGAGACCCCTACCCTTTAAGGATAGAGTGGCTTACTCAGTGTCTCATATCACAAAGTTTTAACACTTGGCTATTTCTTCATTTTCTCTTAATTTGACAAACAATCCTTATGTAAGAAAGGTGAATGATTCCACCATGTATTTTTCCTTTATTATTCTCACAAGTAGCTCACATCAAGCAACTCCCTGAGGCTCAACAAGATGTCTTAACTCCTCGATTTATGAAGACAACTCTTCTAAAGTACCCGCTTCTCAAGTCTACCCAACCATCCACTTTCTAGTGTAATACTTTTTCTACTTTGACCAAATCTATATGCTCAGCCTAGCCCTATCCAATCCCATGGGTCTAGCCTTTCACCCACCACTACTAGACCTATGAGCAGTGTGAACTCAACATGAATATAGTATTCAAAATAAATAAGAAAAATTCCAAACAATATACACCATGAAGTAGCATAGACTATCGCAAGCTTGACGGGATATTATCAGAGCTCTCTGAATGAAACTCCAAATAGATTTTCTCTAACCATAACATATCTTGGTGTGGTCTTTTCAAGATTTTTCCCCTTTTTGTGATCATTTCCAAGTCTCGCCCACATGCTTTTAATCTTCTTATAGCCTCCCTCCCTTCATAGCCCACATGCTTTTAATCTTCTTATAGCCTCCCTCCCTTCATAACCCACATGCTTTTAATCTTCTTATAGCCTCCCTCCCTTCATAACCCACATGCTTTTAATCTTCTTATAGCCTCTCCCTCCCTTCATAACCCACATGCTTTTAATCTTCTTATAGCCTCCCTTCGATAATTTAATCTAGTGAACTTTGCTTAAGCTCCTTTGCATACAAGGATGGTCATTCTAAGATCCTTTTTGTATAAAAACAAGAGTTATTCTAAGGCCGTTGTCCAATTTCTCCTATTTGGGGCTTAACTTTATGTCAAAAATATTGAGGAATCTTTTGTTTACTCTCTTAAAAGGACTTCCCTTTTCAAAGGTTCCTTCAATTACTTCATTTCTCAAGTTCATTTCCCTTGATACCATCTTCAAAAATCTTGATTTAACCTCCTTGAATTAATAGGCACATCAATCCCTACTTTTCATGTTCTTGACTTCAATCCTAGTCCTTATTCACTGTCAAAAGTCATTTAATTTGGCCTCTTCAAGGCACTCTCATCATTAGAAATTTGAAATAAAAAGGGCCCTCTAAGAAGAGCCATGTCACATCAAAACCTACATGTGACATACCATTGGAAAACCTGTGAAAGTAGATTCTAAATCTGACCACTGTTGTTGTAAAATCCCTAAAAACAATTTGACCATGAGTGTCCCTCATTTTCCATTCTTCATACCTTTATTCTACTTGTGTGAGTTGTTGTCTTGTATAGAAGAAATCTCGTTTTTATAGAAGAATTGCAGCAATTTAATAAGTAGACATAGTTGGATTAACATATAAATATTCATCCCAATTAGGTGGTTGCATAATTGTACTTTTATTGATGATATCCTCAAGAAGGCCTCATCTTGACCTTTTAACCATTGGAAGATGAAACCTTAATTTAGTAACTTATAGGATATAGCATTTATGTAAACATCCAAACAAACCTTTGATAGTATTTTGTCTTTCCAGTGCTCCTCCTTACACCCCTTACATTCCTTGGAATCAGTAAAGATAAAATTGCTTGCACCTTGTTCGGATCCATTCCAATGCAATCTATGAAAACCACATTACCTACAATATGGCATTTGTTAGGGTTTAGACATCCTTTTCAGCCTTTGTCCTTTTTAAAGCAAGTTTTAACTTATCTAGATGATACATGCACCTTGAATAAATGTAAAAAAAATTTAGTTAGGCATTAGTGAATCCAAATGGCATCACTCTGTATGCATAGACCCCCAAGGTGTACTAAAATAAGTCATCTTTTGGTCATTCTCATGGATACAGATTTGGAAATATTCGAAGTACCCATCATAGAATGTGTACATCTCATGCCATGTAAGTTGGTCCAAAATTTTATCTTGAAATGGTAGAGAAAAGTAGTCTCTCTTTTATAAATGCATTTAGAGGTCTAAAATCCACACAAATATGCCACTTTCCTCCCTTATTTGGAGTAGTCACAACTAGAGAGATCTACTTTGAGTCTTCCCGCAAGAAAAATGAAAACAACTTCAAGTTAGTTTATTACCTCCTTTTTGAATACTTCAGCTTAATAACATCCAAGTGCTTGAGCCTTTGCACCACCAAATTCCTTTGTGGCTTCAAATTAATCTTATGTTCTACCAAGGTGACCTGATGAATCTCAAAGTAACCCTTTGCAAACAAATGGGAAAATTGGTCCAACATTTTTAGTACTCCTTTTGTTTAAAATTAATAAGGTGTTACTTGTTTTATTAGTGTTGAATGCTGATATCTTCTTCACTCTCATTAATGGTTGAACCTCCTACTTTGAAGATTTAACTTGCTTTGACCCAATTTGATCGTTTTTTCAAGAGAGAACAAATGACATGGCTTCCACCTCTTCCTCTAAAGTGGAGCCACTTGTTTTAACTTGTGTTCTACCAAGGTGACCTGGTAAACCTAGGAGTAACTCTTTGTATAAACAAATGGGAAATTTATCCAACATTTTCAAGTACTCCTTTTGCTCAAAATTTAACTTGATGGTGTTACCAAATGAGTTGCTTGTTTTATTGGTGTTGAATGATGATATATTTTTCTCTCTCGTTCTTGGATGGTGAAGAACCTCCTTCTTATGCAGCTTTAACTTGCTTTGATCTAATTTGATCATATCCAAGAGAGACCAAATGCTACGGCTTCCACCTTTTCCTCTAAAGTGGAGCCATTTGAGTCATCACTTGTTTCCACCTTCATCACTTGAGTTTGATGTAGAGCTTTCTAAAGTTGAAGAGTCTTCATCCACCACTTCCTTACAATGGTGGCTCCTATGATTATAGGAGAATAAGATCACCAGTATCCCTCTTTTGAATTATTTCTTTGACCTTGCATAATCAAGGCCTCCCCAAAATCAATGGAGAGGTCCGTGCATTTGGCTTTAGGGATGACTTGAAAAGTAATTGGAAGAAAAACACCACCACACACATCCAGTTCAATGCTATAGATGAGTTTTTAGGACTGCTCACTCTACAACTATAGATGAGCTATTAAGATTGCTCACTATATATCTATAAATCACTCCACATAAGAGGAAGAGAATGAGAGAACTTAGTGGGTTACACTTTGGGAAGGATATTCCATAGTGCACATGGGTCTTTAATTCACTGAGCCTTCTTCTGTAGCCTCTCTCCTTACCCTAGCTACACATGAATCTCCTATGCCCTGATTACTCCACACACTCACACCACTTATCTTCTCACTCCAATTACATATGTGACACACAGGAGAACAAGACACAACATAGACAAACACACAACCCAAATACAATTGTGTTAACCACATGAAGATGGCTCACAGTATTACAATAGCATAATGTAACATGCTACTCACACACAAGCAACACGTGGCGCCTCTCTCTTTTAGGTCACCTCGAAGTGTATACTGGTATCATCATTGAAAAGGGGGAGAACGATATCGCCACATCTAGCGCCTTTCTCTCTCAGCAGGTTACCTTGAAGTGTACACCACTATCATCATCGAGAAGGGGGAAGAGTTAGAGCTCCATCTTCAAAAGAAGGGGGGAGAAGATCTAAGAGGATTATACAATAATCTAGCTGATATACAACTCACCTTGGGAAAGACTAAAATAATGATATTACAATGATACATACATAGTCTTAGGTAGCCATACACAAAGGAGAAGTGGTGGAAGTCGATGAGACGAGGAACTTGGTCAGACAGATCTTGATGATGATGGACAATGGATCGTGGTGGTAGAATGATAGATGGAGAAGCCTGGTGGTGCAAACAAAGGAGCTCAACCAGCCAAACAGAGGAGTTTGATAGATAGAAGAGCTCAGTGGTGGCTGAATGGTGGAGCTAATAGAGGACCTTGACAATGTTATCCTACAGGTTTCCTACTTCATTCACCATGTGTTGGTGAATTCTTGGAGAGGATAACACAGTAGGGAATGGAGTTGGTGGTGGAGAAGAAGAACTAACAAAGGCAACTCCCCACCCTAACTCTTGAAGTGGATGACGAGACCTATGGAACGCCTAGAATCACCATTGGCAATGTCCTAAGGGGCTTCCCTCTTCCTTTGCATTGTGTATTATTATTATTTTACTTTTTTCCTTTATTTATGGGTTCACTTGAGATAATTTAGCAAGTTCACTATAGTTCCCCAACCAAGAAAGAATGCCAAAAACAAACTGCACCAACCAAGAGAGTATTTCTTCATCTAGGATCCATTGATTAGGGGGTGGCCTATTCGACTAGGTGGGTGTAGCAGGTCCTAGAGGAGACTTGCACTTGGCATCTAGCTATGAAAGTGGAGAAATCAAGAAGAAAAACTTAACATGTTGTTTGATGACCACAATTTGTAGTAGGGAATTTGGTCTTGGTTTACAACTCCAAGTTTTTGAAGAAGGCCCAGGGTGTTTTCCAAATCCTTCTTCCATGGTCCTGCCCACCCACACTGAGATCCATGATTGAACTCAAAGGGAATGATTGCCTATAGAGAAAAAGCAAGCTAGAATGGGGTGTACAAGTTGGTGGCCTTGAAAGCAGTGCGGTAAGCCTAGAGTACCCCCAAAAGGGATTGGTCCCACTTTGATGAGTGTTCACTCTCTACCTTCAGCATCATCTTAAGCACCTTATTGGGGTGCTCTTCACCTGTCCATATGCCACAACTCTTTGGTGAGCTCGATAAGCTAGTGCTTGGGGTAGGTGGTGTATGGGACTACTGGGGTGGCTGCTTCTTGGCATGAGTAATAAACTATTCACTTTCCAAAACATGAGCAAGCTAGACATCACAAGGGAACTTCTCTAGATTACATTTATACAAAACCAACTAAGTCTATCTCTTCAATATAACGCAAGACTGTGGTATATCTAGACGTTGGCAGAACATACGTTTAAACAAATGGATCCACTTCAAAGGAAGAGGTGGAAGCCATGGTAGAACACAAGTTAAAATAAGTGGCTCCACTTCAGAGGAAGGAGGTGGAAGCCGCCATGGCATTTGGTCTCTCTTGAAAATGATCAAATTGGGTTAAAGAAATTTAAAGTTGTAAAAGAAGGAGATTTTTTACCAACCATGAATGAGAGTGAAGCAGACATCATCATTCTTTTTAAGAAATCCAAAAGATTCGCCCCAAATTTCTAAATTTGTAGGGCTATAAAGAATGTATATTTGCCAACCCATTACACTCATACATTCTTAAAGGTGCCTTATTTTTTACCCTGGCAAAGACACTAGCTCAGACATAGAAGCCAATGAGGAGAGGAAGCCCCAGAAGAAGAAATACAGGAAGCATGCAGTGAATGTTGAAGAAGAATAAAAAGCTTCCCTAGCCAAGATAACCGGAGGAAAAATAGGAATTGATAGTTCTAAAATAAGGATGGATGTGTGGTGCATAAAGTGTAATAACTAGGATCACATTAAGGAAGAATACAAGATGCCCCTTCCTGAGCAATAAGCCATTTGTGAGATAGGACAAATCAAATAATGGATAAATGCTACTATAGCACAAGGAATAGGAATCCAAGGGTAACTAAAAGGCAATAAAGAGATAAGCCCCATTGCCAAAGGTGAATCAAGTGGTAGCAGCACCTCAGAATGCTTGGTAACACGGATGAGGAGGAGACGGCACACATTTGGACCAAGAGGAGTAGGATTAACCTGCTATTACTATAGTATACCAAGACACAGAGGGCGACAAAGTATTTGATTTGTCAAAGACATTAGCACGAGATCCAAGTCACAAGGCCATAGGGGATGCAACCCAAGGAGGATAAGCACAGTAAACATGGTGAGAATAAAATCTGTGCCTAGAAAAGTATAAGGGGGAATCAAAAGTGATGTGGCTGTGACCACATCACAGGGCTGAGTTACTAGAAGCAGCAAAGGACAAATTAGAAATAAGAAGGTTGAAGCTAGAAGAATGGGTAGGGTAGAATAGAGTCTGGGAATAGGTCACCAATTTGGCAAAAGAATCCTAGGGAGTGATACATACTATGTAGGAAATATTGTACCAGTAGCTAGAGCCAATTGGAAATAATCAAGATCAACTAGATAAAAGAAGGAAAGAAATAACTCTCGATAAGAAACCCAGATATGAAACCCGTGGGCAGAAATAACTCTTGATAAGAAACCCATGGGGACAGAGGAAACTTACGATAGAGGAGAGATGTTAGAGTGCCAGAAAGATATCAAAACAACTCAAAGAGAGGTGGGCAATAAGCCTATTAAACCAAACATGTTGGGAGAGAAAGAGAGACAAGCACCACTCCAATGAGGGAGTAGGGTGGAACCAGCAAATCTTGCCAAGAGCAGGTGAGAAATGAAAAGAGCTCAGCAGGATATAAGCTTGTGGGAGGACCTCAACAAGATGAAGCTAAACATTATGTTAGACCAGTTCAAGTCACTTGTGCCAAACTATAGGCAAAAGATGCTCCAAGAAGCTGGTACCCCAAGATAAGCTGGCAAAATTGCCAATGATGCGGAGTTGAAATCCATAATAACTTACTACATTAGTGTAGAGAGGGTAGCATCAACAGTTTTGGAAGAGTCATGGTTAGTCTAAGAGGGCAAACCATACCACATGTCATTTTGGATGGAGGATCTGAATTGAAATCAATAATAATACTTGACTACATCAGTGTAGAGAGGGTAGGCATCAACAGTTCTGGAAGAGTCATGGTTAGGCTAAGAGGGCAAACCATACCACATGTCATTTTGGATGGAGGATTCAAAGTGAATATACTATCAGAAATCTTAGCCAAAATAATGGACATAATTATAATACAACTAGCTCCATTCTAGGTGAAGATGGTAGATCAAACGAGAGTTTGACTAGTGGGAATTGTGAGAGGAGAGGAGATAGAAATAGTAGGATATGCCTCCCCGTGGTATTTGTGGTGCTCTAAATGGAAGAAATATCTGGAGCTTGCCCAATGTTGCTGAAAACCATGCTAAGAACTAGAAAGATTAGGCATAATTGGAAAACAGATTGGATCACCATCAGAAGGGAAAAAAGAAAATGAGGGTCTCTATCAAAACCAAGGATAGATTGAACCGACAACAAGACCTCTCCATGCTGAAGGATCAAACTTCCTAGAAGGTGTGGAGGATGATAAAAGAAAATCTTGAGGGAAAATCTAGACCTTTTATCGCTATATTTGAGAGGTAGATGTGGAAAAAATCATTCCAAAATATGATCTTAAGGTATTGACAGTCTAGCTAGTGGCACAAAAAATGGAAGAAGCACAGAGACACAAGTTTAAGAACAGAAGCCCAAAGACTTGCTACTAGAGGAAGACCATAATGAAAGTAGCATGGAGATAGAAGTTCAAGAAGAGAAGCCCAAAGACTTGCTACTAGAGGAAGAAGAAACAAGGCTAGAAGTCCTGAAAGAGTAAAAGGTGTAAAGCATCAATTGAGAGTTCAGGAAGATGAACTCATTGAAATCAATCTGGGTGATAAGAATGAGTCCAAGAATATCAAAAGCTAGTGAAGGAACTAAAAGATGAGTTGTCACTCATTATAATATTCATGTATAGACGCGTCAACTCTTCAAAAGTCGCGTGTATATACGCGGATACTCTGTAAAATACGCGTGTATAAGGGACTACATAGATGTGATGGGCATTGATCCAAGCTTCTATTAGCACAAGGTCAACCTTAAAGAAGATGTGGTGCCTATCAAACAAAATAGGTATAGAATGAACCCAAACTATGTAAGACAAGTAAAGGAAGAAATTGACAAATTGCTCAAGGTAGGGTTCATTTATCCCATTGACAAAGCAAAATGGTTGTCACTCATTATAATAGTATCAAAGAAGAATGGGAAGCTAAGGATCTATATTGATTAGAGAAATTAATTAATGCAGCCACAAATATAGATCCCTTTCCATGCTACCATTTATAGAATCTCTTTTAGATGCAATAGAGCAAGACATGAGGTGTACTCCTTCTTGGATGGATTTATGGTTACAACCAAGTTGGGATGGCTCCAAATAGATCAGGGGAAGGCTACATTCATCACAGAATGAGGGGCATTTTGTAGCAAATGTGATGACTTTTGGCTTCAGAAATGTACTAGCAACTTTCCAATGGATGGTGTAAGAAATCTTTGATGAATACCTCACCACATTCATGAAGGTGTTTTTTGATAATTTCAGTGTGTTTGGAAAGAAGACCAAGCATCTACATCACCTAATGCTATGTCTAAAAAAGTGCAGAAAAGAAAGAATACATTTGAATAAAACAAATTATTTATAGTGGATCCCTACTAGGCCTTGTGACTAATGGATCCCTACTAGGCCTTATGGTATCAGCAAAGTGGCGTGGCAGTAGACCTAGCCAAAGTGGAGATTTTGAAGCTACAAGCACCAAGGAATATCAAGGAGTTGTCTAGATTTCTAGGCCAGATCAAGTGACGTAGTAGGTTCTTGAGATTCTTAGTTGTAACATCACTATATTTTCTAACTGTAAAGAACACGGAGTATACTTGGTCTAGAGGATGCCAAGAAGCATTTTGGAATCTAAAGAAGACATATCTAGCAGTAGCAACAACATCCCAACTTTGAGTTTATCTTTCACGTATTTGTAGATGCATCAAATGATGTAGCCATTGGGAGTGCAAGCACAAAAAGGTTGGTTTTTGTCAGTGTATTATGCTAGTAGAAGACTAGCAATGGTAGAGAGGAACTACTCTACCATAGAGAAAGAAGAAGGATTGGGGATGATCTACTCCATCAAGAAGTTTAGGTATTATCTATTGGGAAAGCTCTTTGGATTTCTTGTGGATCATGAGGCACTGGTGTACCTGGTAAAATAACTAGATTTAGCAAGAAAATTGACAAGGTGAATACAATTATTGCAAGAATTTTCCTTCATGATCAAGCACACACCATGCAAGGAACATGTAATGGCAGACTTTCTATCCATATTGGAGTCTAGAGAGAAGCCCTATTCCTAATAAGATGATTTTCTAGATGCACATCTATTCCTAGTAGATCAAGATAAGAGAAACAATTTGGTATGATGAGATGGTACAATCCCTGATAGATCTCTCGTTTTTGGAAAGTATGGATAGAGATCATAGAAAAAAGCTAGTCTTGCAAGTCATTTTTGATGAGGACAACAAGGCAGACTGTACAAAATGGGCATAGAAAATATTGAAAATGTAAGATTCCTCCTCAGCTTGAATAACAATTAAGCCTCTACTTCAATCCCTTGTAATCATTCTATGTTTTTGAATACAAGAAAATATTATTTTTCCTTGTTTGGCCTAGTGAGATAAACATTTCTAGAGAGTGGTAAATCAATATTGGGATATTTTTGGATAAATAAATTCTACTAATATTAAAAAAATGTTTCCCTGAAACAAAAAATTAAAATGGATTTTCTAAGGTGCAATTAGAATTAATTAGAAATGATTTAAAAGACCTTAGCCTAAGGGTCAAGATTTTCTAAAAATTTTGGATTAAGGTTCCTATCGACTAATAAGATTAATCCAAGTGTTGGGATAAGATAAATCCAAAGAATAAAAGAAAATTCCAAAAAATGAGTAAATGCCCACAAAAGATGAAGAGTTGACTAAGTACTAGATTTATTAGTTAAAAATTATGAAGTATTAATTTAAAAAATGAGATATTTTAGAGTAATCATTCAATTTTGACACATCGGTAAGGAGAAGGGGGCCCTTCAAGGACGCGCCTATTTCACATGTGTGGATGAGTTTTAAACCAAAAAATAATAGGATATTTTTATCTCTCCTCTCTCCTAGATCAAACCAAATAAAAAAGGGAGCCAAACTGGTCCAAATCTTGTCCAAATTCAACCAAACTAAAGCTGAAAAATTCTAGAACTTAGTTGGACTCAGTTAATGGCCTCCCTCACCTATAAATATACCCTCATTCTTTTGTATTCTCATCTGTGAACTAAACTATGCTGGTATTACTCTAAGATAAGCTTATTTTCTATATTATCCTCTAAAAATCCTCTACAAATTGAAGATATTGGCTCATCGAGAATCTAGTTGGACAATCAGACTGAATGATGGGTAGATTACCCTGATGAGAGATCAAGGATCCTCATTATGAAACTGGGAATTATGGAAAAACGGTTTTTGGAACCAATCTCAAATTAGAATTTTACTTGCATTAGAACCTCTATTTTTTTAATTCAAAGGACTGTTTTACGCCAGAATGCTGGGAGGAAGCATTTGGCTTGTGTTTTTCTAAGAGGAGGTTTGTTGGAATAGCTGGCGGGGAGTTGTCAAGGGACGTCACTCGCGGCGGCAAAGCCTACCGAGGTCTTGACCAGCCTCGGTACGGTTAAAATGGTGCGCTTCCTGGACGATGGGCGAGGACCGACGAAGCTGTCCCTGAGTGAAGTGCTAGGACAACTAAGGAGGATCATAGAGGGTTCTGACCAGGCGATGCACGGGCTCGTGGTTGCTAGGACACCCATGCGTACGTCGAGGGAGATTTCGGATGGACAAAAAGAAAAGATTTTTGGGAACCAAATTTTGATACTAGATCTCGTTGGTTGGCCAGCTATTCTTCAACGGAGAGTCCAGAGGATACATTTTGTAATAAAATGGACTCGGAATTTTGGAAAATGATGATCAGAAATATTATGATTTTTATTGAAAGATTGTTTTAAATCCAGTCGAATCTGTTATAAATGGTAATTTCATATTGGGTGTGTACGTGGTATGCCTACCTTAATTTTTGCATGAATCGCTGGCTAGGGGGCCAGGGAACTCTTTTCCTCGGTACAACCAAATCTTTATAAAGGAATCCCACCAATGCAGTGGTCGGGTGGTTGGCTAACCGGATGGGGTTAGGCTGGATCGGAGGATTCCTGAGAAACAACTAGATACGATTAGTTACGTTAATTAGTTTAAATCCTGAGAAGACCTTGTTGTTCTGTGGGAGGGGATCAGCGCGGCTGTGCCTCGTAAATGAGGGAAAAAGCGGTGATTCCATGGACCAAGTGCAAGTCTCTTCTTGATCTGACTATAAGACTTCAGGTTTGGTCAGATCAGTTTACCTAGTTAAGACTTTGACTCGTTAGAGTAATTTCCCCCGTTAGAATATTTTCCCATGGCGGAATGTCCTGTGCCTTCTGAGCAAGGGGAGTCTTCCGGGCCCGGTCTCGGAGGGATCGCCCGGGCTAGCCTCTCGTCCTAGACATCCGCGGGCGAGGCCCCGAGTGTGGATCCCCACCTCGCGTGAGAGACCGACGCCACTTTCAGAATTTTTAATCAAAGAAATTATTTTTTTTAGATGGAAGTTCCATACTTATCTGGTGTTCCCGACCTCACCCAGTCACAAGACATGACTGCGTTCGCCTTTGACCATCTCATCTCGTCCCCGCTGCTGCAACTCGAACAAGCCGAGTCAGACTCGCACGCCATTTTGAGGATTTATATTTTCCTGACGACCCAGCGGAGAGACGGCAGCATAAGTGGTTTGCAGGGCAGTATGTCCACGCCTCTTGCCACCGGCGTGCAATGCTAAGGTAGAACCTCTCATTGGCCATGATTCTGATAAAGCTGAAAGTGGTACATGGTGTCATTCTATATCATTCAACGCCTTCGAATTTCAGACTTTCATGCCAAATCTACGGACTCCTTAGTCGCTTTATTCCTAAGGAGAAGATAATAGCTCCCTTGGCAGTAAGTGAACCTTTGTATCAGGGCATGGCTATGGCCCAGTATCGTCGTCTTATGCGTCTCTCCCGAGGAGATTTTTATTTCTAGAGCCGAGTTGCTCTATGTACATATTGTAACTTTTATATAAATAAAGAAATGTTTTCTGGAGAAAAATGTGAAATGCATTAGTGATTCCCATAGTTGGGCTTTGGAGGTGTCTGGACCTATCCCATAAATAGAGACAATAATGAACTTGAAATTGAGGTGATCCAGATGGATAGCCACCCAACGATTGAATGGATCAATCTCATGGGACTTGTAGTAGGGCATCCAAGAATTATGGAGACCTATAGCAGTACCTCCAAAGCTCTGATCATGGCTAGTTTGAAACCAGTTGTACTGGTTAGAGATATTTGCTAGGTTTTGAGTGAGGAGGCTACTGGCCGCTTTCACTTCTTGAAGACAAATAAAATCCACTTGGGTATTGGTTTGATTAGTTCTTTATTCTCACTCTAATAGCATCTAAGACCTTTGGTGTTATAGGACAGTATGGACAACTCTGTCATCTCCTCTCCCTCTACCTATTTTTCAACATGGTATCAGAGCCTTGTGTTGTCTATTAGGGTTTATGAGTGAGTGAGAGAAGAGGAGAAGAAGCTGTGAAGAAAAGCTGTGAAGCTTGCCATTGATGCTGTGAAGCTTGGAGCACACCGATTACTATCAGATCTGAGAGCTTGGCCTATCGGGTAAGGTCTTCTAAACATCCTTGAGTGGATTGCAGGTGATTCAGACAGAAACAAAGCAAATTAGAGTTGCCCAAAGCAAAGGAAATTTCTGATTTTTGGAAGCTTTCCATTAAAGCTTGGAAGCACTGATGTATGGTGGAAATACATGTAAATCTAGCAAAGACACATGTATCTGACAAGGAGGAATGTATTGGCAACTCATGTACAAGCCCTACACTGATTTTGGAGCAATTTACATGCATTTGAATTAGTGAAAAATTCTGGTTTTTGAGCTCTCACAAAACAGAGAAAAGGAGGTCAAAATTTGATGCATTTGGAGCATGTTTTTGGCAAAAATCAAAGCATTGACTGGTTGCACACATACCTAGGTGTGTTGGGTACTTGTTTACCTCATCAATTAGCAACATAAACACTCACAAATCCTCCTACAGTAGGCGGCGCATTCTGGAGAGAGAAACCGGGTAGTTTTTTGATATTTTTGATACGAGGAGGTCAATCATCACTTGTGTGCTTGATTACTTCCACAATTGACTTAGCAATTGGCTACTACACACACTTGAGAAGGAGGCTATATGATTGGATTGATCAATTATCATCAATTGAGCTGGGAATGAGCTGATTAAACAGGCTATCTACTGGTTGCAGAGAAACAAAGTGAGCTTAATCGAACAATTACTCTTTGGTCTTAAACAATTGGACTAATTCCTCTTACATGGAGTTAGTGGACATCATTACTAAGCTAATGAATGCTTGGTTGCTCAATTTGGACAAATATTGAAGAAATTAGAGCAAAATTACTACTGTTTTTCTGGTTTTTTTGGTTTTTTTCCAAAACAGAGAAAGAGGTTTGACAAAATTGATATGTACACATGTCGGATGGTGTTGATATTCAACATTGAGGTTGTTTAGGTGTCAATGCAAGTTACCCATACTTGATTGAACCACTACATTGTAATTTGGAGCCTTGAAAAGCACATCAAATCAGGGTATCTTGGACTGTGTGAGCCAGTTCATTTTGGTGGATGCATACAGGTTGATTTTCTACATCAAAATTGATTACTTTGGAGTATCTGGAACACTCATTGGAGTGTGGTTGAGCTGAGGAAGGCTCGTTTACAGATTTGGAATTGTGCGAAAGGTGTATTTGCATTGAGCAAACATGTCGGATAATCCAGTATAGATTGTTGGTGAAAAGCTGGATAGGAAGAACTTCCAGGCATGGAAGTACAGGAGGATCAAAAGTTTCTTGAAGGGAAAAGGTTTTTGGAATCTCATTACAGGTGCTGAGCCAAAGCCGGAACTACCCCGACAACCTACACAACATCAGGTTATAGCTCATAAGCAATGGTCAGAAAGAGCATTCAAAGTGTTGCATTATCTGTCTATATGTATTTCGGATGCTATGCTCATACACATACATGATGCTGAGAATCCCAAGGATGCATGGGATACATTGGTGAAGTTGTTTGATACAGACACGAGTGCTCGCAAGTCTCAGTTGTTGCGACAACAGATACATAATGTGAAGCGGAATAGAAGGAGCATCCATGACTATGTGCAAGAAATAAAGAAGTTTGCAGATGCATTGGCAACAATTAGTGCCCCCATGCCTGATGATGATTTGGTGGATATTACCTTGCGTGGTCTTGGCAAGGAATATAAATCTTTTGATACATCTATCTCGGTTCGGAGTACAGGTTTACCAGACTTTGATGAGTTGGTTTCACTCTTGCTTGTTGAGGAAATCAAACTCAGTGATTCTTTTCTGGATGCATCTACTAGCCATGATGATAATGGCAGAAATCAGGCTTTCTACTCGCAAAGAGGTTTTAGAGGCAGGGGGAGATTCGCATCACGTGGCCGTGGTAATGGTCGTGGATGGCAGGACAGGTCATCACAACAGAATTTTCAGCCTTCATATGGTGCTAGAGGTGGTCGTGGATATACACCTCAAAGAGGCAGAGGTAATCCTCGTGGTAGAGGACGTTGGCAAGGTCAACAGACATCTATGCAAGATGTGGAATGCCATTACTGTGGGAAATTTGGTCATATGGCAAGAGATTGTTTCCGCAACAAACAGAATAATTTGAGAGGGGGAAGAGCACAACATCATGGACATTATACACAACATGGTGAATTATGCATCAAGCAGTAATGATGGCACTGCAAATCACTTGTTTGCCATGAAACATGTTGTGGGATCTATGATGACAAATGCTGAGAATGATGACACTTGGTATATGGACTCTGGAGCATCAAACCATATGACTTGTCATGGTGAATGGTTTGAGCATATGAAGCCTATGGATGTGAAAGGCTATGTGGAAACAGGAGATGATACTCAACATGCCATTACACATGTTGGAAGTGTACCATTGGTTATGCACAATGGTCAAACAAAATCTATGTCAGATGTATTGTATGTGCCTTCGATTACAAAAAGCTTGGCCTCAATTGGTCAAATGGTGGAACAGGGATTACAGGCTCGTTTCAACGAGCATGCTTGTTTCGTTGAGGATTTCAAACATGGATGTAGAGTCATTGCTAAAGGCAAGAAAGAAGGCAGGTTGTTTAAGCTGGATGCTGGAATTCCTGAGTTAAAATCAGCCATGTTCTCTAAAAGCAGAAATGTGGTACAGGACATTGATATGTGGCATAAGAGGATTGGACATGTCAATATACAAAGGTTAAAGAATATGCAGACAAGGGCATTGTTAGTGGGCTGCCTAGATTCAAGTATGATGGGAATATGCATGTTTGTGAAGCCTATCAGTTTGGAAAGCAGGCAAGGTTGCGGTTTCCTAGAGAAGGCAACATGAGTAGCAGGCCACTTGAGATAGTACATAGCGATGTATGGGGTCCTGCACAAAACCCATCCATGAAAGGCAGTTTATACTATGTGACATTCATTGATGACTTTAGCAGAATGACATGGATATACTTTCTCAGAGAGAAAAGTGAAGTGTTGGAAAAGTTTATTGATTTCAAAGCTTTTGTAGAGAAGCAATATGGTTCTTGGATTAAATGTTTGAGGACAAATGGAGGTGGTGAGAATACACCTCAAATGCTTTTGAGCATTTCTGGAGAAAGCATGGAATAAGAAGACAGTTGACTTGCAGGTATACACCTCAGCAAAATGGTGTGGCTGAGAGAAAGAATAGAGTCATATATGAAGTGGCCAGGGCGATGCTCAATGAAAAGAGCATGCCAAATTATTATTGGGCAGAAGCTTGTGCTACTGCAGTGTATATACTGAATAAAACACCTACAGCAGCCATACATGGAAGTACGCCAGAGATGCGGCTTACAGGTTTTAGGCCAGACATTGGACACCTCAAAGTATTTGGTTGCATAGCTTATGTACATGTGCCTGATGAAAGAAGAAGGAAGTTGGATCCTAAGGCAAAAAATTGTGTATTTGTTGGATATGCACAGGATTGTAAGGCATACAAATGTTACAATCCACAAACTAGGCAAGTGGTTATCTCACGAGATGTGGTGTTTGATGAGCTTGCTAGTTGGTACAAAGCAAAGGATGAGGGTGTCATTGAGTCACTTGAAGCTGATGTGCCTGTGAACTTGCCACAAGCAAGTTCTAGTTCTACTTCTATGTCTGGGCCAGCAGAGCAGAGGCTGAGAGTGGTACTGTACGTCCATGGTCAAGACGCTTGAGACATGAGAGTGTGAGCACTTGGAGTAGTGCTATGGATAAAGGAAAGAAGAAGGTTGAAGGAATTGGAATTACAGGTTATGAGTCGTCCAGTTCAGAGAGTTTGGATGAGGAGCTTGGCATACCTGTTTTACGCACACCTGGTGCAAGGCAGGATAGATATGTGCCACCACATGCTAGAGTGACAGGTGTTCAGAGTGATCCGCATGCATTGCGGAGATCCCAAAGGGTCAGATATCCAGTTGACAGGTTGACGTACCGTGATTTTGCTATGCATTATGCATATATGACATCTATGGTGAAGCATGTGGAACCTTCAGCTATTGGAAAGCATGTATGGGAGAAATCAATGGATGTTGAGATGGACGCATTGGTTCATAATGACACATGGGATTTGGTTGCATTACCATAGGACAAAAATGTCATTGGTTGTAAATGGCTTTACAAAGTGAAGTGCAAGTCTGATGGTTCCATTGAAAGACATAAAGCAAGATTGGTAGCTAAGGGTTATGCACAAACCCAAGGCTTGGACTATGATGAAACGTTAGTCCAGTGGCAAAGATGGGAACAGTGAGAACAGTCACATTGCTATGGCTGCAACTAATGGTTGGGAAATGCATCAAAAGGATGTAAAAAATGTATTTCTAAATGGTGATCTACAAGAGGAAGTGTATATGGCACAGCCAGAAGGTTATGTACACCCAAGATATCCCACTCATGTATGCAGATTGAAAAAGGCATTATATGGTTTGAAGCAAGCACCTCGTGCTTGGAGTGATAAGATGAGCAGATATCTTATCTCCCTTGGATTTCAGGTTTCTATAGCAGATTCTTCACTCTATGTGAAGAAAACAGATCATGGGATTGTTTTACTTGTCATCTATGTGGATGACTTGATTATCACAGGTGATCATGGTACAGATGTGATGCATGTCAAGAAAGCATTGAGTGGGCAGTTTAACATGAAAGACCTTGGTGAGTTGAGATACTTTCTTGGAATTGAAGTGATCAAATACCATGCAGGTACATGGTTAGTGCAACGCCAATATGCATTGGATATGTTGGCAAAATATTGCATGACAGGGTGAGCCTATGAGTACACCTTTGGAGCAGAATGTGAAGTTGCGGGCTGATTTTGGTGAGGAGTTGGATGATCCATCTATGTACAGAAAGATGGTTGTAGTCTCATTTACATGACTATCACACGCCCGGATTTGAGTTATGCTGTGGGGCTAGTAAGCCAGTTTATGCAGAGCCCTAGAAAACCTCATTTGGATGCAGCGAGACGCATTATGAGATATGTAAAGACCACTGCACATTATGGTCTTCTATATGAGAGTGGTAAAGGCTTGGATATACATTGCTACACAGATGCTGATTGGGCAGGTAGCTCATATGACAGAAGGTCTACTAGTTGTTATGCTTTTACACTTGGAAGTGCCGTGATGAGTTGGAGTAGCAAGAAGCAACCTACAGTTGCTTTATCTAGTACAGAGGCTGAATACAAGGGTGCAGCCACCATTGCTACTTGTGAGGCAGTATGGTTAAAGAATCTCTTGGCAGATTTGGGTGAGCCTATTGATGGCAAAGTCGTCATTCATTGTGACAACATGAGCAGTATACAGTTGGCCAAGAATCCAGTGTTTCATGCGAGGACCAAACACATAGAGGTCCATTATCACTTTGTCAGAGAGAAGGTGCTTGATGGTACAGTTGATCTATAGTATGTGAAGACTGATGAGCAGGTGGCAGACATCTTTACAAAGCCACTTAGCAGGGAGAAGTTTGAGTACTTCCGTACTATGTTGGGAGTACATGGGATGAGCTTGAGGGGGAGTGTTGAGAGCTTTGATATCCCAAGCTCATCTACATCTTCATCTATGGCAGTACATCATGAGCTTGAGAGGGGCTGTTGAGATTCAAGCTCGATGTCAGTGTGTGCCAGCTATGCTATGTGCTGGCATGTTAGGTAGGAACATGTGTGAGACATAACTGACCGCATCCAGCTGGTCATAGTGTGTGGACATTAGCTAGGGTTAGATGTGTGTGGACACAACTCATAGTGTGTTGTGTGTATTATGGATTATGGCTTTATGCATTGTGTGAGAAGGGAGATGGCTTCCCTCTTTGGTTAGGGTTTGCAATATACATTAGGGTTTATTCCTGTGTGTGTGTCTCCTCTCCCTCTACCTATTTTTCAACAAGTGTTGGGTACATTTTTGAAGATAAGGGGCTGATCTAGAGGAATAGGCAAGCCAATGTCTATCACAATAGAGTTTGGGAGATCTTTACTCAAGTCTATTTCAATTAGGGCTTGAGGATGCCATCTAGGGTTGAAGTCAACATTGGCCCTAACCCCAAGGAGTCTACCTATTGGCTCGAGAAGAAGTTTGATTAGAGGGTGCAAATGTAGGGGTAGATTTGGCAGTTCAACCCAGATATAGGACAGAGAGTCAGTTTGGGTCCTACTAGGGAGAAATCAATAGACCATTGAAAGAGGGATAAAGGGGAGTTTCTGATAACCCATTGCCTGGCCCCTAAGGCGTTGAGGGCCATACTTTCTTCCTTGAAGAGGAAGCAAAAGTAATTGTTTGGAAGAAACTAGGCATGCTCTACAATCAGTCGACCAGTTATTTCTTATCTAGGTGTTGAGGACCTCTAAGGAGGTCGCGGACCATAACAAATCCCTATTAGAGCCCTAGTCTTGTAGACTCTTTGCCACTCCTGAACCAGCATTGTAGGGAGTGAGACAGAGAGCTTGCCATGTCTACATGTTGCAGCTTCTCCGCTAGCATCTCCAAGGCCTCATTGCGCATGATGTTGGGATCCAGCTCTACTCACGTTCCCCCAGGCTTCTTGAGGAGGGCTGCCTTCAACTGCATCTTCTCTCTCTCCGTGAGGTACAGGCTCCGGACCTGCTCTTCTCCTATCTCACAAACGTAAACACATTAGTTGTTCCAATTAATTACTATCACAACAATTAATCCCAATATGATATGTTGATAGAGGCACAAACACAACATACACTCACCACTTGTTACACTTCGATGAGAGTATCATTTTACATATCACCTAGCATGGTGTGTCTTCCCACTTGTTACACTTCGATGAGCATATCACTCTACACATCATCTAGCATGGCATATCATTTGCATTAACAACTTGTTACACTTAGACCATGTAGTTATCTAGCATGATTTCACTTTGACAACACACAGTCATCAAGCATGGCACTACTTGTTACACTTCAACAACATACACCCGTCAAGCATGGTCTCAAGCTATACCAAACCATAGGTAACTAGTATTTAATGTGGGGTCACCCATGATACCAATTCACTAGCATGGCACACTAACATCACGAGCGTCCCCATTTAGCCACCACAAGGTGGAAATTATGTAGCATCCCTCCTTCCTGGATAAGCAATTAACCTCAGTTGTGTGTTTGCTTATTGCAAGCAGAGGGAATCAAGGTCTTACAAAATACAAATTCTAGTATCTTCTCGACTTATGAGAGATAGACACTCTATCAAGGAATTCTATGTGTAATAGTTTCTAGTGTCACCCATGATCTCAAGCTATACCAAACCATATACCCGTCAAGCATGGTCTCAAGCTATACCAAACCATAGGTAACTAGTATTTAATGTGGGGTCACCCATGATACCAATTCACTAGCATGGCACACTAGCATCACGAGCGTCCTCGTTTAGCCACAAGGTGGACATTATGTAGCATCCCTCCTGCCTGGAAAAGAAATTAACCTTAGTTATGTGTTTTCTTATTGCGAGCAAAGGGGATCAAGGTCTTACAAAATACAAATTCTAGTATCTTCTCTAATTATGACAGATAGACACTCTATCAAGAATTCTATGTGTAATAGTTTCTAGTGACCTCCACCAAAAATTATCCCACATAAATCTAGAGATAAGTACACATCGAGATCCTTTACACAGGATTAATCTTTGTGTCCTAGACCACAAGAGTAATACGTGGTGAAAATTCATCAAGCATAGTTCAAGATGGAAGAGCCAATTCCTCCAAAAAGTTCTACTTTGATACATAAAAACTCTCCTTGAAATTTACAAAAACTCTTGAATAAAATTTATTATAAATTTTTTCAAAAGAAATGTGTATGTTACCTTAGGGGTTAGAATATTCATCGTAGTAAGAGTATTCGTATTCATCATTCTCTATCATATTTATCCCAAGTGAAATATTCTTTGACTTCCATAGACAATTTGATGTGATATGTCTAATCTCGTTGCACCTGAAACACTTCCTTGAATCATCTTGATTAGCTTGTTGAGAATCATCAACCTTGGTATCAATACCTGTGTTATTACCATTGAGTATCAAATGATTTTGGAAAGGTTTTAGACTTTGACTTTAAGAACTTTGATGTCAAGGTTTGACGTGTCATTGCTTCCTTTGGAATGCCATTTTTCTTTTCACAATTCAAGGGTAAGGAAATAGCCAAGCTAAGAGAGTGTGGTCGAGCATGTTCACTTCTGATCAAATTGTGGGTTTCAAACCTGTCCTTCTTTGATCCTTGGTTGTAAACTTTCTCAATTTCATGTATTTATAACAAAGTGTGCCAAAATCTATCCACATAAGCGGATATATTCTCTTTCTCAAGTTGTATGAATAATATGGTCCATTGTTATCTAGCCCTAGCTTTGTATTGTGAGGTTAAGAAATGCTTCTTGAGGAGCTTTAGAAATTTCTTCCAAGATTTAGGTTTGTGCTTGTTGGTTCTAGTCATGTTCCACCATAAAGCTACATTATCCAAATGATCGGTAGCATACTTGATTTTATCCTTCTTAGAGAATTTCTATCCTAAAACATAATCATCAAGTTGACTAAGTCATGCAAGTATTGTGCGAGCATCTTCATCAAAATTTTTAAAGGTAAAGCTTTGCAGCTAATTTTCTTTTCTTTCCTAGACTCCTGAGCTCTAAGAGTAGCTTGCACGGTTCTCTGAATTTGGTCACCATCGGAGTCTAAAGATGCATTACTAGCACCTCTATGCCTCTTCTCACGGAATAACCTATCCTCTAGATCCATTCTCAAGTCTTTCTCAACTAGAATCTGGTTTTGGAGTGATAAAATTTTCTCTTAAGTGGTTGGGGGTAGAGGATTCATGATGAAAGAAAGATGTAGATAGATAAAAGAAATAGATTTTAAATGTAGAAATGAAAATTGTTGAAATAATAATAATACTTAGCTTTCACCCACAATTTGTAAGAAGTCAGAAGCTCGTTCACCTCATGCAACGAGAAGAAAAATCCACAAGTTCCAGTAGACTCTTGATTAGTAAAAAAGTGGGCATGTACTCGCTATAGAAAACTCAAGAAACGTTGCCTTTAAACTCTTTGAATAACCGAAGTTAACTAGCCCCAATTTAATGCCAAAAATTAGACCTCGAAACACTTTGAGCAAGGTTGTAAATTGATGTTATGAAACCCTTTGCTTGAATTTGCCCACCAAGAACAATTCTCGAAGTTTTCTGCTGAGTCCCCAAATCTAAAATTTTTAGGTTACGAATTACTGACGAAAATCTCCTTGAAATTATCCCTCTTTGAAGAAATTAAGGGCTTGTTTGTAGGGCTTTTGGAAAGTTTTTGCAAGTCAAATAAAGCTTTAATGCACAAAAGCTTAATTGAAATTTAAAGCTCCCTTGAGAAAAAAATCACCTATGCATCCCCCCTTTTGCTCCTTTTTATCTAACTCTAGCTGTGAGCTTTAAAGAAAGTTAAAGGTTTGTTGCCTAAAGGCTTTAAAGCTTGTAAATGCTAATATTTTAAGATTTTTTTAAAATAAATGGCAGCACAACATAGAGAAGAAAAGAAGGCAGGTAGTAGTGTTGGGCGCAATAGAGCAAAGAGAGGGAAAGAGAAGGGAATGTAGGGCGCTAGCAATGCAAAGGGGAAGAGAGGGGTTAAAAACAAAAAGCGTGAAACAAAAATTGTGGAGAGAAAAAATTAACAACCAGCGGTAAATTCACATAGTGCTGCACAGATGTACTGCACAGATGTAGGAAGAAGAGGAATTCCACATGTGTCGATTGTAGAAAAGTTTCATGATGAAGCTTTTGCCAAACTAAGAGTACAGTGATAATGTCCATCTCTTGCTGAATCAATCCACACCTTTGGATTGCCCATTGGTGAAGAATTGAAGAAAATCACTTTTTCAAGAAGAGGGTGGTTTTGCGAAGGTGGGAAGTGGTTTTCTTGCAAGGGTGGAGTGAAAAAGCATTATCCAATTATCCAATGGTTAAAATTGTCTTTGCTTGTGCCCAAAGGTCTTCCACATACGTCCTTGTCTCTCTTGATTCTTGTGCTCTTGTCTCCAAATTTGGACTCCCACGGCAGTGAGAATAATTATTGAAGCCTTAAGAAAAACCCTTCAAAAATTGATTTTCTGCCTTCCTTTGCTCCAAAAACTTCAACCAAAAATCAAGGTTTTGATTTTCTACTTTTCTTCAAGTGTAAGTACCCATAGCTCTATCATCACTGATAATGATGAGTGTTATGACTCACCCTAACCCTCCTTGAAATACAACCAAAAAAAATTCTTTTTGGGTCCCTTTGTTTTTGGCAATCATCGGCAAGGTTACATGTGATTTTTGTTAGTGGGGACACTAAGAGATGTTAATAATGGGAGAGAAGAGAGAGAAGGATCCGGAGGAATGTAGACTTAATCATCAGAATGAGATGATGATTCTTAGTTCCTCATTTGATTCATTGAAGCAACATTCATCATTTGAAGTAAATGGCTTGTGAGATGATGTCCCTTTGTGTGGCAGGATTCTTGTCAAATGTTGTTGAGTAGGACTAATCCTGTCTTCTTCTGTTCATATGCTTTTTATGTTTTTATGTATATTTAAGTGCTCTTATGAAGCAGATTTACATGAAGTACAAAAATTGAGTCATATAAACTCTTATTGAACTACTCTATGTTTGAAGTAGCCACTTGTTGGTGAGGATTGAAAGAATTATGTCGACTTGTGATGCTAATATAGAGATCTTCACTAGGGATTGAAAATCATTGAGTTGTGAAGATTGTGGCATTGTTTGGAGAGGTTTGTAATTTGAAGGAAAATTCCAGGCGATGGGTTGTACCATTGACCAGGCTTTCGTCCACCATGGCCCCCCATCCAAAGATGTACTTAGAAGTTGTTGATGGTGGTGAGACTTTGGTGTGTAAATGTTCTCTAGTGCATGAGTACAGATATGTACTCACTCATGGAGCAGCTGCTACATTAATTTAGCCAAAAGAATAGTAAGCAATAAGTTTAACAATTATATAGTGGCTATTGCACGATATGGCTTAATCCGTGATGGGGATTAAATCATGAAAGTGCAAGTTCTTAAGTTGTGAGATGGAACTCCGTGAATTGTAATTCTATGAATTTGCAGGTTTTGACCTTGAGTTTTTTTTTAATTTTATTTTATAGGTCATCTAGGTCATGACTTACAAGCAACAGCATGCAAGTCATTACTTGCAAGCAACAGCTTCTTGTGCGCTCATTTCTCACTTCCAGAGGGGTGACAAGAGCATTGTTATTTTGTTCTTGATGTGCTCCTAAGTCTCCGTATTTGATCTTGA
The DNA here is from genome assembly GCF_041138505.1 of Cibotium barometz. Lineage (NCBI taxonomy): Eukaryota > Viridiplantae > Streptophyta > Polypodiopsida > Cyatheales > Cibotiaceae > Cibotium > Cibotium barometz. The sequence goes on along the minus strand of NC_141055.1, from coordinate 29,488,422 downwards.
ATTTGTTATTTAAATGATGTCGAGGCAGTAGGGAAGACTAGTGATTGTTTGCTTGAACAACAGACAAGCTCTTGTGTTGGTGCTAAATGCACGAGAGTGGTTGAGTGATTTTCTTGTTGTTTCTTGAGCCTCCAGTCTTGTCGAGTGAAGTTGTTGGGGTTCAATTTTTGCTGAGGTTTTCTTCACATTGTTCGATTTTGGCAACCATATGATGGAATTACCATCATAGTATCCTTATTGTTGAAGTACATGCACAGGCACCCATCTTTGACAAACACTGTAATTTGGTTGCCGATGTGCTTGGTGTTGAGGCTTTCTTCTTTGTGCAAGCTTAGGGGACTTTGTGATGCACTTGGGGACCCAAGCTTTGGTATTTCTTTGGTAGTACCCTTGTGGTTTGCAGTAGTGTTTTTGGTATCCACACTTGTTGCATTGGTGGAGTTCTTTGAGGAACTTGCATAGGCTTTTGTGGACGGTGTTGTGGATTACTTTTCTTCTTTCTTTGTTGCTTTTGAGTACTTTGTTGAGGAAGAGGTTTTGACTGTCGAGGAACCCACATTTGATTGGCACCTTCATAGTAGCCTTGAGCTACAAGTAGCTGCTTCTCTACCCACATTTTGATACTATTACAATATCGTGATTGTGGGAGTGTTGGTGGAGTTTTCTTTAGGGTTGATGTGGAAGGTTTGGGGCCTTCCTTGACTTTGGCTGGTGCTGAGGCTGTGGGTTTGAGACTCATGGGTATTGTTGATGATGATGAGGTTAGAGTCTCTTGTGGAGTGGTTGTCGTCGATGAACGAGGCCTTTGAGCATGTGGTTGTCTCCTTTGTTGAGGTTTGTCGATGAAAATACATAGGCTCCGAGGTCTTTCCTTTAAGTTCCCTGTTAGAGATAGATGGTTGGGCTCTGGAAACTTCTTCAAGAATAGCTGCTGATTGTTGTGAGATTTTGGCATTGAACTTCATAGGTGAGGATGGGGTTGAAGGAGTAGAGGCTTTATTGAAGTTGGTTGTTGGTGCAGATGGTAGTATACATTGTATGTTCAAAGTACCCTATACATGGCATGTTCAAGTCTTGTGTAAAGGCTGTCCTTTCAGGATGTGCCGTGAGTATTGGTTAACCTAACAAATCCCATAGCTTGAGAATTATGAGATTGTGTTCTCGTGTTGGATAAAGTTGTGCTTGAGCTATGGCGATTTTATTTGCAATTTCCAATCCAAGCAAAATCCTAGGGATCTTTTCAGTAAAATATGTTGGAAGTTCCAGCTCCTGCAAGGTTGCTTCCTCCCGTAATAGCAATTGTACATTCCTACAGGAATGTTTAAGAAGGTGACTATTTGCATGGATTCATCTAGTGAATACAATGATTCACTTATCCAAGGTCCAACAAAGAAAACATCATACTCAAGGGATTCTAGGGTAACATGGAATGTAAATTCCATATCACCCCATCGATTGTTCGAGTAGTGTATCTAAAGAAACCTGGAACTTCAATGTTTTGTCCATTGGCTCCTCTTGCAAGACTATTGCTTGTAGGGATGAGTTTAGTTTGACCCAATGACACCCAAGTGTCTATTGTCACGATGTTATGACTAGCTCGAGGGCATATCAATGCGCGTTTGCGCGCTGAACATCATTGCCTCTGTAGGAAATCTAACCATACATTAGGAAGTGAATGGGGTCTTCTTGGGCCCTTTAATTTGCCCAAGCCTAATCAAGGTGATTAAGGAATAGCCAAATGGGGGGTTGCCATGTGGACTGAAATGTTGGGTTTTTAAGAGAGGTGTAAGAGTGGTCAAAGGGTGCACTTTTTCCCCCAAAAAAGGGAGGGGGGCAATTTTACAATTTTCGGACCTCCATAACTTCTACATACAAGCTCCAATTTGAGCGGAGATTACAGATCCGTGATCTACTCATCAAGAGCTTTCCATAGATATGTTACATGATATGGTTTTATCCGCTAGATTTTAAATTCCATTTTTCCCCCAAAATTCAAATTCGAATAAAGTAGCCGTTTTGAAGCTTCTAATTAGAAAACGTTTCTTCTTAAGAGAAAAGGTTTGACTCCCTTAAACTGCCAAATAAAAGGGCCCAAGAAGCCTTCCATTGAGGTCCTAATGCCATGATAGAATCTTCCAAAGGAACCATGGGTGTTTCAATTATTGTTTCAGATTCAGATCCTATGTCTGTTTCATATTCCCATTCACTTTCATCATCTGTTTGGGTCTCAGGTTTTTCAAGAGTACCCAATGCGTACACAAGCACACTTGGCCCTTTGACAATTCTTAATAAGGGCTGTTTGGAAACTTGCGAATTCTCATAGTCCTGTTTTATGGAGTTTGTTATGTCCTTGTATAACTTAGGATGAGCCATTAAAAGTGCAAGTGCTAATGTGATACTGGTTTTATCATGAGAGAAGAGCATTCCTCCCAATGAGGTTTTGAGAGGCGTTATCTTGTAAGGGAATTATTGAATTCCTTGCGTGCTTTCTCAAGCCTATAGTTCGTATAATTCTCAAATGACTCCTTGGTAAAGAGTATGTCTTTCTCTTGAAAGGGAAAGAAGTACTCTTCTAGGCTTTGAATCTTGGTTGCTCTTTTAGGATTGGCATTATGAGGCTCAATCACAACTGGGGACCCTGTAAGACATTCAACCAAGCTAAGCATGCTCTCCTGAGCTTGCTTTTTGCGTTTCGCATATGACATGTGATTATCATTATCCTATTGGGGTGGTTGGGTGGGTTCTAGTTTCTTGATTGATCTATGTTGTGCACTAAGCGAAGAGTAAGAACTTGCTTTCATCCTCACTTAGTGATGTACTAGAACTTGTTTCAGTTTTTAATTTTGGTTTGTCAGTTTTTCATTATGTTTACCCATGCGACAAGATCGAATTTTCTTTTGGGTTTTTGTATCCTGTGTCGCACATATGGGTGTTGTGGTTTGTGTTGTGGCTTTTAAAGGGATGTTTTTGCATCTTGTATAGCTTTTGGCTCTTTCGTGTTTATGTCCCTTTTTAGGTTTATGTCCTCTACAGGCTCCTTTTCCCTGTCTTTTAACTCGACCTTCGTTTCGATAGGTTTTTGTCCCTTGTCTTTCTTGGGTTTAGAAGGTTTTGTTTTCTCTTTTGGGTTGTGTTTTGAAGCATGTTCTTCTACCCATGTTGAGGTGTTGTCTTTTATATTCCTTTTGACTGTTTCTCGTGCCTTGGCTTCCCTCTAAGCATAAGTTCAATGCATGCGCCTTAGTGGGGCAGTTGGGATTTCCAAAGGCTTCACATCTCTGTTCAAACACTTGAATGAATTGAACAGGGTCTATTGTTCCGTCATATTTGCCCATAATTTTGGAAATCTGTACGGCCGTATTTTTGTAGGAGTCACTAAGGCCATATGTGAGTGCTCTTGTTGAGAGGGAGAGACTCGGTGAGTCCTTGGGCCACCCCCTTCCTAGACTAGTTAGTATGTCCAAGTGGACATTCAGGAAAGGGTTGGTACTTATAGGATTTGCGGGGGAATGTTAGGGGCAAGGGACCAAATCCCGGTGGAATTGAAGTGATAGGGGGTGTAAAATCCGATGAGACGCTTATTATAGGCATGGCCAATGGCATTGGGAGGTGAATTTGCGGCATAGATCTCAATGGCTCGAAGATGTCAGCCATTGGGTTCAGTCCTTGTGTAATCCCTACTAGCAATCCCTTTATTGTCGCCATGTTAGGGTGCCTAAATGCTCCTTAATGAGCAATCACAGTTTATTTTTATTAATACTTTCCCACAGCCCATTACAGCCTCAAGAGTTGGCGTACTCTTAATTGGATCAAACGGGTATCTGTTTGCCCTAATTAGCATAGGCGATATACGCACGTGAATGACCTGAGATATTTTTCCAGAAAAAGTGTATGCTAGGAACTTCCCAAATGGAAGAGGAGGTCCAAAAACCTATTTTCCATCACTGTCTTGAGACGAAAAATTTTCTCGATAAATTTTTTCCTGTTTCGCAGCATTTTTTTTAGAGTGTTCCAAAAGGAATTTTGAAAAACTCTATATGAGGAAGTTGTAGTAATTTTGGAGTACTACAACTTTGTTTCCCTGAGTTGTCCGTGATTTTGTCATTTATACCCTCCAAAAGTAGTTCGAATATGGCTCGTCGTCGTTTTCGCGTTGTTTTTTACGATTTTTCGTGGGTTTTGGGCTGTTTTGTCTCGATTTTCGGGTTAAATTTTGAGGCTATTGGTCAGAGGCCAAAATGAATGATTTTGACTTCGGACGACCGAGTCCAAAGTTGCAGAGCTTGATGTCAGCTTTCCGATGAGTCCTAGAGCGCTTTTATCGGATATATGGGCCTCCAAACAGGGGTGTTTTCTAGAGTCTTTTTTTCTTTTGCTTTTTCTTTTTTTGCCGCGTGAAACTCTGGTGGAAATCTAAATTTTTTATTTTTTTTAAATTATTTTTTACCGCATGAAACTAGTGTTTCACGTCATGAATTGGACTTCACGCGAAAATTCAATTTAGTTTTTTTTTGCTGCATGAAACTAATGTTTCACGTCATGAACCAGACTTTACATGAAAAATAAATTTTTATTTTTTACTTTATTTTATTTTATTTACCATGTGAAACTAGTGTTTCAAGCCATGAACCGAACTTCACGTTAAAATTAAATTTTTTATTTTTTTATTTTTATTTTTTACCACGTGAAACTAGTGTTTCATGTTGTGAACCGGACTTCACGTGAAAATTAAATTTTGATTTTTTTATTTTTGTTTTTTTCCGCATGAAACTAGTGTTTCGCGTTGTGAAACGGTTTTCACACCGTGAACCAGACTTCACGTGAAATTTTTTATTTTTTTTGCTGCGTGAAACTAGCGTTTCACGCCATGAACTAGACTTCACATGAAAATAAAATTTTGGTTTTTCTTTTCTTTTTTTAGAGTCTAGTGGAAAATACAAATTTCCCTTTTTGGGGGGGGAATATTTTTTTAATTTAAAATGAAAGGGATATGGGCATTTTCCCAAAAAAGGTAAGTAGAATAAAAAAAGTCAAACCTTTTAATGACACCCCTTACATCCTCCATAATGACCCCCAAAATGGACAAATTGACAACTCATGAGCATCTTCTCATTGAATGCTCATTAGCCTTAATGAGTTATGTAAAAAAATGATTAAGATTTAATCCAAGATTAATCCTTTCACTAATCTTTCCCTCTTTTACACAAATTAAGGACTCTAATCAACCACTAATCTCTCATTAATTCACACAATTGAGCACATCATTGGATAGAGCAAGGGAATGCTAATCTTTGTGCATCAACAATTGTGTAAATTAATCTAAAATAGGGGATTAATTAGACTCTTAATTATGGTCTCCTCTTTTAATGCAAAATTAAGCAAAGAGAGTCAAATTTCTCCAATTGATCAAAAATTGACGTGTTTAGGTGTTTTGATGCATCTAGATGCTCTCAAAACACTCAAAAACCTCAATTTTGACTACTCGTATGATTGATTTAGACCCTAATTAACACATTTTCTAAATTTTTTACCTCTTAAATAAGATTAATCACCTTTAAATGACAAAAACCAGTCCATTAAAAGAAATTAGTCAAATTCAAGGGTTGCATCTCATTATCAGCACTTTCTCACTATGATTGAAAGAAGAAAATTGCTGACATAAACTGTTGAGTGTAGAAATCATGTCTACTAAGACTCATGAAAGCTCTGCACGGCAGTAAGCTCAAAAGCAACTATGAAGAAGAGGAGGCCAGAATTCTCTGATCCGTTTACCTTGGATGCTGAAGGATAGGCTATCAAACACAACTATTCAAAAACTTGGCTAGGTGATGCGGGTGAAAATGGAGAGAGAGTCCAGGTGGTGCGACTGATGAAATACGGTCTTGACTAGCAAAAATGGGTATTTGTGTACCATTAACCTGTATGTTAATTCTACAAGAGCCTAGAGTACAAGAGAAGCTGCAAGCCACTGGACTTGGTCATATAACAAGCTCCTGGTCATAAGATTATCATCCTATTATTAGATTTTGAAATTCCTTAGCACCTATGATGCATATTTAAATATGGGTATAGTGTAATTAGGAGGTCACACAATGGAGGTTGCCATTGATAAAGAACTTATCTTAGAAGCCCTCCAATTGCCAACTTCACCTCGGCACATAAAACTCACAATGGAAAGCTTGGATTTAAGTAGGTACTTAAGGAATTGGCAAAGGTCAAATGTAGGAGTACCTTTTAATGTCATCATAGATCCAATGCTTATAAAAGCAAGCCAGGCTCCATGCATGCTTTTGCAAGTTAAGTACACGGACAGACACAATAGAATTAACGCAAGACCACTGTACATGTTAGTAGCCAGAAAAGAAGACGATTAGAGTTTTTAAATTCACAAGGATCTAAAAGCTTACTGTAGAGAACACAAGAATACTATAGCCAATCCATTCTTACTACATAAGATTTTTATCTTTGGAGCAGCAAAGGCACTTGCTGAAAGGGGTCTACAGATTATAACAACTCCCAGGATGGAAAACCAACAACAAGACAAGGGAATTAAAGCTACAATTAATAAGGAAAGGGAAAATAGGTGAAAGAAGATACAAATATCTTAGAAACTCCACAAAGTGGAGGAGAAAAGGACATAGGAAGGCTTGATACCCAATGGGTTAAAGAAGTAGAAACCTCTACAAGACCTTGGAAGAGGCTAAGAACTAGTGAAACACTGAAGATCCTGAGGTGGATAGGATTTAAGAACAAGTAGTAACTCTGTTGGGATTGGAAAGAGAGGATTCATATGAGGATCTAGGTAAAAAGCCATTGAGATTAACAAAATCATTAGTGAAAATTGTAAAAATTATCTTTTACAAGAAGAAAGTAGACAACAAGATAAACTTATGCAACAGCATGAGGAAAGTAATACCAAGTTGGAGGCAAGGTTAAGGGAGACTGAACAATAAGATCAACTCATAGTTGACCTCCTAGCACATCTTAAAGAAGAAAAAAGAACATCTACATTATGGGCTGCAAATTGCAATAAGCTTAAGGGAGATAAGGAGCGACTTGAAAGAAGAAATGCAGATTTGACAAAAGAGAAAGAGGCAATAGGTAAGGAGCTAGCCGCTATGAAAAGTGAAAGAGGTCATCTCCAGGAGACAGCAAGCATCTCTCAATAGTGACTCAAAGAGACAAAAGCCAAGTTAGCAGAGGAATCACTCAACACACAGAGGCTGACTACTCACTATGATGAAATGAAAAAACAACTTCGTGAAGCCAAGGTAAACTTTATAACACAACTACAAAAACATCTTCGTGAAGCCAAAGTAAACTTCATAACACAACTACAAAAACATCAAGAAGAAGAAAAGAAGGCTATCTTAAGAAGTATTGAGAAGAAGAAGGCACTTTCTTCCCAACTAGAAATAGCACAAAAGGAATGCCTCGAGGTAGAAGTAGAAGAAAAGAGCAAAGAGATGGAGTCCTCTCAGCTACGACTAGCAGAACTCAATGGAGAGTCCTCTCTAAGAGAACAGGACCAAGGTATGCTGATGTTAAAACCCTAAAATCTCTCTAGATAATTGTTATGCATAAATCAGGCATAAACTCATCCACCCAACCACCCCCGAGCCCAAGGGATGCACACATGAATTATAAATGAAATACATCATACCTCTACCTTGATATCCCATACCATCAAGAAGTATAACTCCAATCCAATAGCATGTAGCTATAATGTGAAATGGTAGGTGAGTAGTTATGATCCTCTACACAAGAGACTATAACATAACCAAGCCTCAAGCCCTCAAGCCCCCCTTGAGTGTGCCCCATGCCCCTATTATATAGGAGGGCCCTCAAGTGACTCTTGACTCTCCATTTCCCATGTGTGACCCTTGGATGCCTGACCCTAACCTTAACCCTTAAGGTTAGTCCTAACCCATGCTCCACTAGAGCTTGTTCCCATGCTCACAAGCCTAATGTGGGTTAGCCTCCTAGTATATGCACACATAATGTGCATATAACATACTTCCCCTCTCTCAAAACATTGAACTCTTGCAATGAAAAAAAGGAGAACTACACTGAACAATATCAACCAACTCCCAAGTCGAAACCTCTATTTCTCTATCTTTTCACCTAATTTTAACCTCAGGGATTAGTCAGTTAGAAAGTTTCCTTTCCTTGAATTCAAGTACCTTATCTCAGGTTCATGTGGAACATAGGATAAATCTTCGACTTCAATGAGTTCTTGAGGAGTAACTGTGTAATCCTCACCTCCTAGTTTCCCTTTCAATCTATTGATATAAAAAAGACTAGATGAACTCTAACATGTAGAGGTAGTTTATAGTTCATATGCAACCCTGCTAATCCGATGAACTCTAACATGTGGAGGTAGTTTATAGTTCATATGCAATCGTACTAATCCGATGTATAACTCGAAATAGACCACAATATCTAGGAGATAAATTCGAGCATTTTCCTTTTGACAAAAATTGAAAATATTTAGAAATTTTTAAAGAAACCAACGCTCCTGGTTCAAAAGACCAAATTGAGCATCCTCTATCAGCATAGAACCGTGCCATATCCTAAGCACTCCTGATAGAATCCCAAGCTTCGGTCAGCATTTCCTACATATCACACAAGAAATCCCTCGATGCATCAAGCTTGATGTTCTTAAGACCGACATCAATAGGTGCCTTGGGTTGATACCCATACATAAGCATGAACGGACTAGAACCAATAGTCGTATGTTTAAAACTATTATAGGCAAATTTCATCATTGGAAGATACTTTTTCTAATTTGATGCTTTTCCCAGAAGAGACATATGCACGAAGCATATCCTCTACAATCTAATTCATACGCTCTGTTTGCCCATCAGACTGCGAATGATTAGAGCAATTCATACTCAAAGTAATTTCCTCGTTGTAAACCATTCATTGTAAACCATTCGGAATAAAGTAGGAAAACATGGCATTATAACAGGAGGAACCAAGGATTCATCGGCGCCCCGACATACCCACATCTGCTCATGGAATTATCAGTTTCCCGAGTTATCCATATCAACATAGAACACCATATTGGGAAATATGGGAATTTCCCATAAGTTTGGGACACGTGGTCAAAACTTTGGATTTGCCATAACTTGAACACCATTACTCCAAATTGTGCGCTTTAAAGCTTAATAGATCCCTCTTTTCAAGCGCTTTCCAATGATAGGTCACATGATAGGGTTTTGAGAAACTTATAGACATGTTAATCGGGTCCCACCTTTTTAGTATTACAAAAATGGGACTTGGGAGATTCCCAAACTCACGAATATGGTGTTATAGAGAGTCATCAGCATGTCGATGACTCACATATGACCATCCGTAAACCATCAGGTTGACAATATAAATCACCTAAAGTACGGAACTAAAGAAAGAAATGCCAACAAAAAGGAAGAATCCAAATTTCCTTATCCATACACAAAAAAATAAACTTGTTTGAACTCTAAAGAAAGAGATTTCAACAAGTGAATATGCCGATGAGTAAATTGTTTATTATTATTCTTTTTTTTAAATGAGTTTTTTATTTTTAAAAAGGCTTTTAAAATTATTTTTAAAAAAAGCTTGGAGAAAAAGCCTAAAAATTAGAGAAAAATTAAAATTTGAGAAAAGAAAATTCTCTGAAAAATTCGAGAATTTTTTTTCTTTGTGCCTTTTGGCTTTTCATCTTCTGGGAAACCTCTTGGCTTTCTGCTTTCCCGAAACCTTTTGGCTTTCCGAATTCCGGAAAAACTTTTGACCTTGCGTATTCTGGAAACTTTTGACCTTTCACATTCCGATTTTTTTTTTGTCTTTTCATTTTTCCAAAACTTTTGACTTTCCGTATTCCGGGAAAACCATTGGAATTCCGAAATTTTTCGACCGTTCTTATTCTAAATGCGTTCGGGGTAAATTAAAAATTTCAAAAAATCCTAAAAATTAGTAGAAAATTAGACAAAGGTTATTTTAATTTTTTGGAAAATGCGAGGTTGGTGTTTGCATGTGGTGTGTCCATTCGGGCGCTCGTGACCATTCAAATTCCTTTAAAATATATCCTTTTGACCTAGGAAATTAAAAAATCTATTAAAATTATAATTTTTCATTGGATTTGAGAATTGTCAGGCGGAATTAGAAATTTCATGAATGATGGGATTCTCATGAAAAATTAGGATTTTTTAGAAATTATTTTTAAAAATCCTAAAAATTGGTATTTTTTAAATATCAATGGTATTTTGGCAAAATTAATTGCTAAAAATTTTCAATATAGGTTTGGAATGCCATAAGATAGGTTTGGTGGAATTCAAAATTATCATATTTTGAGGCCCTATAAAATTAGAAAAAATTTAAAAAAAAATCATGATAATTCTTTTTCTCGAGAATTTAATATTTTCGAGGGTTATTTAATGTTGAAGTACGTTTTCTCGTACACTAACATTAGATAGATGCGGGTTATTCGCATATTATTAATACGGTTATACCTCGTATTAGTAGATATTTTTTTGGGATTAATTCTAAACAATGTTTGCATGATTTTTTTACCATTTTTTAGCCATTCTTTTTGGACATGTTTCTTATTTCTTTAATGATGGCTATAATTTGCATTCAAAGTGTGTTTCACTTTTGACACTTGTTCATGATAATTTATTTTGCACTTGTTTAAGTGTGGTCTATGCTTAATTTCTTAAGCCTAAGACAAATTCTATCATGGGTTAGTTGATCTGTTTGTTTTGGTGGATTTTATTGGATGTTTTCCAAGTTTTATACGAACTCATCAGGTTCTACCTAGATCACTTGTATCTAGGGGTTTTTTAAGGAGTGTTATACACATGTGTTTCACTTGCTTACTTTGGAGTTTTGCTTGAACAACACCACGTTCATATACTCCGGATTGATGAGTTGGCCACCAATTTTTTATGCTTCTTTTGGCACGATTAATGTCCATTAGATGGTATGCATTGATTTTTATGATCAACTATGGTTTTCATAGATTTGAGGAGCTTTTATGCTTTTATCCATGGTTTTATAGGGATCTTTTGGATAATATCACGTGCTTTGAAGGTAGCCTTTGCCTTCATTTTTTGCACATAATTTTAGAGTATATTTCTTGTACTCTTGTACATATTCCAACTCAGATACCTAGTTGTTTATGTATCTAGGTGAGTTATTTTTCTACCCTAACTTTATTGAGTTTATTGGGTAGTTATCATTAGAAAGGTGCCAATAATTCAATTTCTTTTCTAATGATACACTCAGAAAGAGTTATTCCTTGATGTGGTCTCAAGTATATAGAGACAGATTTTAGTATATGAAAGTCTGGAAAAGGCCATCTTATTCCTTTTATACAGGATTTTATTCATATTTTCCTAGACGACATACTAGGGAGTTTCAAATTGTTAAGGTATGTATGGGTGGTATCATGGTGGTATGGGACGCTCGTGATCCCTCACATATATTATCTTATGGGATAATTTGGGCTCAAGATTGTTGCTTTGCTTACATCACTTAGCATGTTGACCTCAACATTAAAAGACAATCTCATTTTATAAATTCACTAGAAGTTATAGTGTGGGCATTCTCTAGATAAACTTCTTTTATCTATAGCCTACATGTTTTGATGAGGGTCTTTAGCTAAAGCTTATATATAAAAAAATTAGGGGGGTGGTAATTTTTTTCGCCGCTTGTAGCGAACCCACCCCCCCTCCCCCCGCGCGGTTTGCGCGCAAAAAGATTGAGAGAGGGAGAGAGTGAGAAGACTCCCTCTCTCTTCTCCCCTCTTTCCTCTCCTTCTTCTCCCTTCCATACTCTCTCCTCCCATCTCTTCTCTCTCTGTTAACAGAGAGGTTAATTTTTGATTAATTTTGTTAATCATAATTAACTCTTAATTATGATTAATATTAATAAAAATGTTTTTTTAAGAGGTGTTTTTACACGAGAGGAAAAATAGAAGAAAATTCGGAATTGAGAGACGAAGAGGATCCCATGCACACGGGAGAGCATTCTCAATGCATCAACATGCTGCCCCCTACTAAATTTCAATAGAAAATCGGCAGAAAGTCGATCGCATACCGCGGAAAAACCCGTAAAAATGTATAAAAAATACATTTTTAATCATAAAAATGCTCTAAAAATTTAGAAAAATTTTCCTAAAAATTCTAGAAATTTAGGGAATCCATTCTACCAAAAAGATCCACAATAAAATATGTGATATTTTTGTAAAAATTTCCATTAATGCTCATTTTAAACCATAAAAAATAGACAAAAATAACAATAAACTCACGGAATTCCCTCACAACATCGATTCGTCCATTGAATAGTAGTAACATGCGTTTCAATCGCCATATCGATGATCCACGTGCAAATCATCAACACAAATAAATAAAATAATTTTTTTTTAGTAAATATTAAAATTTACTACAAAAATACCAAAATTTGCAAAGAAAAATCAACAACAATTAACTAGAGATTGCTCTGATACCACTGTTAAAATCCTAAGATCTCTTATGCATAAACATGCATGAATCAGGCATAAACTCATTCACCCAACCACCCCCGAGCCCAAGGGATGCACACATGAATTATAAATGAAATACATCATACCTCTACCTTGATGTCCCATACCATCAAGAAGTATAACTCCAATCCAATAGCATGTAGCTATAGTGTGAAATGGTAGGTGAGTAGTTATGATCCTCTACACAAGAGAGTATAACATAACCAAGCCTCAAGCCCTCAAGCCCCCATTAAGTGTGCCCCATGCCCTTATTATATAGGAGGGCCCTCAAGTGACTCTTGACTCTCCATTTCCCATGTGTGACCCTTGGATACCTGACCCTAACCTCAACCCTTAAGGTTAGTCCTAACCCATGCTCCACTAGAGCTTGTTCCAATGATGCTCCCATGCTCACAAGCCTAATGTGGGTTAGCCTCCTAGTATATGCACACATAATGTGCATATAATAGCTGCTAGATACTATTGCTTGCAAACCATGCAAGCTAGTTGGCTACACTAGCAGTCGTACCTAGAAACCTTGTGCAAACCCAATTCTTTTTCACATCATCTCTTCTTCTATCCCTCACTGAAAAAAGAAATTGATTTTGATTCTGCCCTTATACATAATAATATAGATTGGACAAAGGATGTCTAGACACAATGCACCTACATTAATTATGGACATTTTTCACAATGACCTAGAGCTAGAGAATGCTAAAGACATCTTTGTGGTTCCAATTCATCCTATAGTACTTAACTTCAGAGCATGAGTGAGAGTCTTGATGCATTCAAGAATTCACAAAAGATAAAGAGATAATCCCTTTATGTTTGCCAAAAAATCTATCATTTGATTCTCCTTGTCCTAGGGATTATATAGCTAATACAATAACTTGGATGACCACATATGGGCTATATGAAGCAAGGGATTGCTACAATTATCTAAAGATTAGAAATAGCAAACCTTTGGGGATATGGAAGTTATACCTTCCCATTGTGCACCCATTTAGAAAATCTAGAAGAACACCATTCAAGGGAATTTGATTTTATTCACCTAAACTACCCCATACTGATCTATTTGATTGCTTTGGCATTTAGCATTTGGGATCAACAATAATCTAAGAAAATCCATAAGATAATTTTCTCTTAAAATATTCACTCATGCAATTTGAGTATCTAACCTTATTACCAAATTTTCTAAGGTTCATGCTAAAGGAAATTGTTTCCCACTCCTAAAATATCCACTTCCTAACTCATAAGAGTAAATGGAATCTAGCTATAAAATTAAAGCCATCTAAGGAAACCATATGCTAAGGTCAATCTAAAAATTATTTCATGAAAAAGAAACCATTACTTTAAAGAAAGAAAGTATGGGCCATAATTTATTTAAATTTATAAAACTTATATTCATTGTATTTAGAAAAGAAGAATGGGGGAATTCCCATAAAAACATTTCTTTTTAATGTCTCTCCAAAAGATTGTAAAACTGATCAATATTTAAGACTAGTGAAAAATCAAGATAGCCTATTGCAAAATGACAACTCATGACTTGTTGTCATTTTTTATGACTTGTTGTTATTTGAATTAAATAAACAAAGAGTGAAAAAGAAGTAACACAACAATGGAGAAAAGTCTTACCTTCTTCTGATTCTCATCTTCCTCTAGAACTTCATCCTTCCATAAATTGATGGAGCCTAGGTTGTCCTCTTTAGGCTCTACGTATTATGCCTTCTCCCTCCCAATATCACCAATCCCAAGTTCCTTAAACCTCTCCTCAAACTCCTCATTCGATAGAGGTGGAGCTTCCTTCGCAGTCCTTCTCAAGCATAGCGCTAAAGCTGAAGATGCATTGGATGTCTCTGTGTCTAGGGAAATAAACTCCTCCGAATATTCCTTCTCCACATCAATAAGCCCTGAAAGTAGACTCACAACCCTTTGCAATAATGGACAAGTAGTAGTCCTCCTTGAAGTTGAAGAGACTCCGAATATGGGGAATCAAAATGAAGTCCTTCCCTCTGATGTGGAATGAGGGTAAGGAAGGGTGGGTGAAAGATTTCTCTCAAATCTCGACCTCCTCCTCTGTAGAGTAGATAGCTTGTCAATAACTATGTGAGCCTTGAAAATAGCAACATCTAATGCAGCATCAGATTTAATTTCATCATTGACTTGAATAGGCTCTTCCAAATCTGAAAAATCCCCCTCCTTTAGCTCACTGATGATTAAAAAATGTTCCTTTTTGTCTACAATATCGTGCTTTGGAAAGCTCTCTTTCATATCAATTTGTGTATAGAGGAACAAAATGAAGGCAAGAATGATCATCTTCTTCCCATCCTTCACTTGTATTAACTTACTCATTATGAAGATAACAAATTGAGTGACAATTTGAAATGTTTGATTTCATTTGAGCATTTTAAAAAGAATATTATAATGGAATCTTCTGGTTTACTCTTGATGATAGTGGTTTAAAAAGTACAATGGTTGGGGGCAAGCATTTCATACAAGATATGGTTTGTCCAACTCTCCTAATACAAACAACTATGCTTGAACCTATAGTTTTATATCTTTTATTGTCGAGTTGGCATTTACAACAAGCTTCCTAGGGTCTGAGAATGGTGAAAACTTTATCTCAAGCTCAAACTCTAGACAATTTTCTTTGGAGTCTAGGGGCACCCAATCGCCTAGACATTTCCTCCACCTCCTATAGTCAAGCCCTAAAACCAATGATTGACGAGATACATGGTAGGAAAGGGCTAATGAATTAGGACTAGCTTTGCATCTTACAGTGTCACCTAGGTGAAAGCTTTCCCTTGATTTCCAAAGACAGTGTCCATGTCATGCTTTGCCAGTCTTCTTTTCTACCACATAGTCTTTGTCTTTTGCAAGTCCAAGGACCTGAAACAAGCCACAAAGACGTGAAGAGTTACAAAGACGTGAAGAGTTACAAAGCATGTGAACCTGGTCCTTCATTGATATCCTTCTTGGTATCATTGCCTTCTGGATGTTATGTGAGATCTTTGCTTTGATGCTTGACATTGTTGCTATATTCGAGACCTCCCAATTGAAAAAATTGAGGCATGACATGGGCCAAAGTGTTAGTCTTACCAAGCTCGCCCTATATGCCAATTGTTTGCTATAAGTGACACATTGTTGGGTGCTTTGTCCAGCCCAACAATCATAAATTTATCCCTAATCTTGGATAATTCTATTAGGATGTCATGTGTCATCCAATTGGATTCCTTATCCAACCAATTGTGTGGTGTGTCCTTTAGTCTTTCCATAAATATAAATGGAAGAATTTGGGCTATGTTCTGTGGGCTATGTTCTGATGGACATTATACTCCAATTGGAGTCTTTTGGCAATGTCAGCCAAGCAATCAATTAGCGCTACAATGGCAAAACTTGGGTTAAATCTACAATTAACATAGTCAAGAGTCAGGTATGAGAAAGGTAACGATGTAGTTATGGCTTCCTTCAACCAGTCAACTAAAATTATAAGGACTATGAGCCATAACCTCAGCTAGAGGGTAGTACTCCCAATCTTAACACATGTCAACCAACCAAGTGCATAAAGATAGTGAGGGAATAGTTATCGACGAGCACAAAAGGTGTTAAAATTACAACAATGTGATGAGCTATGGTGGATCAAATGCTAGAATCAACATCATTAACAAAGAGATTAGATGATAATTAATTAGTGATTAGTGAGAAATTAACTGATAGCTTAATGTAGGCATGGATAATCAAAAACCAGCAAATTCTCATTAGGCCAATGCCTCAATTTATAGAGTTTACATCCAAGCATCCAATCCCACTGATTTCTCCTTGATTCACTCCACCTCTTTTGCTTGATTCTCTCCATCTCTCCCAGAATATCTCCACACCTCCTAAATCTCCTCATGCTATCCTTTATTCTCTCCCAATAGATACTTCTCACCTTTTCATAGGTTCTCTCACATTTACAGATTCTCTTTTACAACCTCTAGCCAAGGGCTTGTTCCCGCACACACCCTATTCACTTGTATATTTTAACACCTCCCCTCAAGTGAATACTCCTAGCACACCTGGACCCTATACCAAGTTTCCCTCTTACTTGATAGTCCGGGACCAATGCCTAGCACACTTCCCCTCAAGTGAACAATCCTAGCACACCTGGACCCTATACCAAGTTTCCTTCTTACTTGATAGTCCGTGACCAGTGCCTCAAGTCCCTAAACTCATAGTCCTTGACACTCTCTCTCTCTATGTGTCCAAGGCTACTACAAGTGCCCGTGACCTTGACTAAAGTGCTCACACATACATCTACCACATGGCCTACATCATCGGTGGCTCAGAGGTGGTTTTACTCCGTTGGGGCAAGTTACATTGGGTTGTGGGGTTTCTCTCTCTCTCTCTCTCTCTCTCTCTCTCTCTCTCTCTCTCTCTCTCTCTCTCTCTCTCTCTCTCTCTCTCTCTGAGATTTTCACATGGCTCCTCACTTCTTGAAGCCTCAAATATTCTCTTGTCTTCAGTCTTCTTGTCGTCGTGGCAGCTTCTCTTCACGCATCCATGTCTTCCTTCAATGCTTCGTCTAGTTCTTCTTCTCAGTGTGGATCCTCCTCTTGGGAAGAGATGTTCTTCTTCTTTCATGGTTGGGGCCATGTCTTCCTTCAATGCTTCGTCTAGTTCTTCTTCTTGGTGTGGATCCTCCTCTTGGGAAGAGATGTTCTTCTTCTTTCATGGCTAGGGCCATAAGCTTGTCCGTCAAGTTCTTGCTCCATGTGAGCAACATGTTTTAATGTATTGTTGACAGTTCTTTTGGGCTTTTGATGTTTATCTTTGTTAAAATTACAGCAATGTGATGAGCTATGGTGGATCAAAAGCTAGAATCAACATCGTTAACAAAGTGATTAGATAATAATTAAGACTAATTAGTGAGCAGTAAACAAATAGCTTAATGTAGGCATGGATAATTAAAAACCAGCAAATTCTCATTAGGCCAATGCCTCAATTTATAGAGTTTACATCCAAGCATCTAATCCCACTGATTTCTCCTTGATTCACTCCACCTCTTTTGCTTGATTCTCTCCACCTCTTCTCTTTTCCCAGAATATCTCCCAAAATATCTCCACACTTCCTAAATCTTCTCATGCTACCCTTTATTCTCTCCCAGTAGATTCTTCTCACCTTTTCATAGGTTCTCTCACATTTACACATCCTCTTTTACAGCCTCTAACCAAGGGCTTGTTCCCGCACACACCCTATTCACTTGTATATTTCAACACCTCCCCTCAAGTGAATACTCCTAGAACACCTAGACCCTATACCAAGTTTCCCTCTTACTTGATAGTCCGCGACCAGTGCCTAGCACACCTCCCCTCAAGTTAACTTAGCACACCTAGACCCTGTGCCAAGTTTCTCTCTTACTTGATAGCCCGCGACCAGTTCCTCAAGTCCCTAAACTCATAGTCCTTGACACTCTCTCTCTCTCTATGTGTCCAAGGCTACTACTAGTGCCCGCGACCTTGACTAAAGTGCTCACACATACATCTATCTACCACGTGGCCTACATCATCGGTGGCTCAGCAGAGGTGGTTTTACTTTGTTGGGGCACGTTACATTGGGTTGTGGGGTCTCTCTCTCTCTCTCTCTCTCTCTCTCTCTCTCTCTCTCTCTCTCTCTCTCTCTCTCAGAAAAGATTCACCTTGTCCACACTCTTTAGAAGTACAGCTAGTGCCTCATCTTCTACCTTTTTGCCAATAGCTGCCAGTTGTTGCTTAATACTTTTATATATGTTCAAGTGTGTGATTAAAGGTTCACTTTCCTTTATATCCAATTTGTAGAATTGCATTAACAGATTTATCTTTGAATTTTTAGCTTGTGTGCCAAATAATTTATTGAGTTCATCCCATGCATCTTTTGCCCATTTTATCCCTGTGATGTGATGAATGATTTCATCATTGAAACTAAGTGCAATAAGTCCCAATGCTTTTTCATTCCTGGTCTTCCACTCATTTTTCCCTCTCACCTCTGGGCATTCATCTCTTCCCTCAACTAGCCCCCACAGATTTTTCCTCATGAGCAAATACATGGTTTTTGTCTGCCATGTGTAAAACTGCTCCCCATTAAATTTGGCTATTTCTTGTGCTGTACTCATGATGATGTGAAGGGGGTCTTACCTCTTGATCCAATTTCAAGATTCAAGGGCAGTGTCTACCCTTTTACAACTCAATTTTTTGTTTAAGAGATGATTACAACAAATTTATCAGCATAAAATCACCATAAAATCACCAAAAATTACATTAAATCAAGGGTAACCAATTTGTACGGAATGGTTGGAGTATCAAACCAACTCCGAATTGCAATCTGAAGTTATAGGGATCTGTATCAGATACCTAATGGTTAATTTGAACCCTCAATTGTACCAAAATATAGTGATTAGCACTGATTAATCATTAATTAGCAAATTAATCCACTATTTTGTGTGCAAAAAACAAAGTAAGCGAGGAGTCCAGATCTGATGCCTTAGACTTCAAATGGGCTCAAATGCTTTCAAGGCCATCAATAGCAATGAGTCTAGTAGAGGATTAAGCCAATAAACACAAGATTTGACCAAATATTGAATGCTTAATCTCTGTTTTACCAAAGTCACCTGCAGATTTGATGAAGACCTTGGATCTCACTGTAGACTTGATCAAATCAATTTCTAACTTCATCAGCTTGTAGAGCATGCTTGAAAACCCCTGGAGCTATGAGGAATTAGAGCAATTTGATTTCATGAAGTAGAAAATGCAGATTTCCTCCCAAAAAATGACGCCTGCTAAAATCGCCATTTCTCCTTTGTCCGGCGACGGTTTGCACTTCTGTTTCGACTGGCTGGAGCTACGGGTTGGCTATGTATGGCTAGAAGGGTTTGGGATAATTTTAAGTGTGCAAAGAGAGGGAGCTCCTCCACTGGCTGGGGGTACAAAGGATAGTTGAAAAAAAGAGGAAAATTTTTTAATTAGCTACTAATCCTAATTAGCAAAGAGATTAGCAAGATAAGGGGCTCACAAAATGATGGATTCTAGGCTTGGCTCTGATACCATGTTAAAATTACAGCAATGTGATGAGCTACGGTGGATCAAATGCTAGAATCAACATCATTAACAAAGTGATTAGATAATAATTAAGATATAATTAGTGAGTAATTAACAAATAGCTTAATGTAGGCATGGATAATCAAAAACCAGCAAATTCTCATTACGCCAATGCCTCAATTTATAGAGTTTACATCCAAGCATCTAATCCCACTGATTTCTCCTTGATTCACTCCACCTCTTTTGCTTGATTCTCTCCACCTCTTCTCTTTCCCAGAATATCTCCACACTTCCTAAATCTTCTCATGCTACCCTTTATTCTCTCCCAGTAGATTCTTCTCACCTTTTCACAGGTTCTCTCACATTTACACATCCTCTTTTACAGCCTCTAACCACCAAGGGCTTGTTCCCCCACACACCCTATTCACTTGTATATTTCAACAATCTTGTGTCATTATGCAATGCAAACCCAAATCTATGCGGGAGGTCTTGCTTCTTGCCTTATTCAGGAGGACAAGGGTAGTGTCTGATCCCATTTTTACAATGATGTAATGTGCC
Organism: Cibotium barometz; assembly: GCF_041138505.1. Lineage (NCBI taxonomy): Eukaryota > Viridiplantae > Streptophyta > Polypodiopsida > Cyatheales > Cibotiaceae > Cibotium > Cibotium barometz. The sequence continues at coordinate 29,468,310 of NC_141055.1, read as the reverse complement.
CAATACATAATGCATATAGCATTCATTCTTATGCACATTCCCATGGGTAAATGCAAAATGATGATTACCACAAATTTATATGCATAATTTTACCAGAAATTACATTCCCAGGGGTAAATGCAAAATGATGATTACCACAAATTTATATGCATAATTTTACCAGAAATTACATTAAATCAAGGGTAACCAATTTGTACGGAATGGTTGGAGTACCAAACCATCTCCGAATTGCAATCTGAAGTTATAGGGATCTGTATCAGATACCCAACGGTTAATTTGAACCCTCAATTGCACCAAAATATAGTGATTAGCACTGATTAATCATTGATTAGTAAATTAATCCTCTATTTGTGTGCAAAAAACAAAGTATGCAGGGAGTCCAGATGTGAGGCCTTAGAGTTCAAATGAGCTCAAATCCTTTCAAGGCCATCAATAGCAATTAGTCTAGTAGAGGATTAAGCCAAGAAACACAAGATTTGACCAAACATTGAATGCTTAATCTCTATGTAGATTTGATGAAGAGCTTGGATCTCACTGTACACTGGATCAAATCAAATTCTGTCTTCACCAGCTTGTAGAGAATCCTTGAAAACCCCTAGGGCCAAGAGGAATTAGACCCATTGCATGTGATGAAGCAGATATTTCAATTTCTCCTCAAAAAACGGTGCCTGCAAATTAGCAAAAATCTGGAGCTCTGGTAGGGGGTTTGCTGCGCTGATTTGATGGGCTGGAGCACAATTGAGTTAGCTATGTATGGCTAAAGTGGCTTGAGCTAATGTTTCTCCTGGAGGGAGATCAAGCCCCTCCACTGGGAGTATGGTGGGCTAGTTGAAAAGAGGTAAAAATACTAAATATTTACTAATCCTAATTAGCCAAGTGATTAGCAAGATAATGGGCTCACAAATTGATGGATTCTAGGCTAGGCTTTGATACCATGTTAAAGTCACAGCAATGTGATGAGCTATGGTGGATCAAATGCTAGAATCAACATCATTAACAAAGAGATTAGACGATAATTAAGATGTAATTAGTGAGCAATTAACTGATAGCTTAATGTAGGCATTGATAATCAAAAACCAAAAAATTCTCATTAGTCCAATGCCTCAATTTATAGAGCTTACGTCCAAGCATCCAATCCCACTGATTTCTCCTTGATTCACTCCACCTCTTTTGCTTGATTCTCTCCACCTCTCCCAGAATATCTCCACACCTCCTAAATCTCCTCATGCTACCCTTTATTCTCTCCCACACCTTTTCACAGGTTCTCTCACATTTACAGATTCTCTTTTACAGCCTCTAGCCAAGGGCTTGTTCCTACACACACCCTATTCACTTGTATATTTCAACAAAAGGGATCAAGACTGGTAGGCCAGGTTTGCCCTAAGGCCAACTCCATGTATAGGTTTGTATTGCTAGTTTAAAAATTATACATTATCCACAGATGAATAGGTAAAATTATTCATGAAGCCATACCATCTTTATTTAAAGAAATGTTATACGTGAAACAAGTTCAACTATGAGTCATGTACATTTTAGGGTAAATGATGACAAGTTGCATCTAGTGGAAATAAAATTTAAATAGCAAGGAAAGCTTGTTTGAAATTAACCGCAAAGAGAAGAGAAGGTAGGTCCTGTTTGCATCCATACAAACAGACAAAACAATTTGTTATCTTGAATGCTTAGGTATCAGTGGACCTATCCACATGTTATAGATGTCACCCTATGTTCGCAAAGTTAAAAACAAAAAAGCCTAACCAAGCTAAATTATGTAAGTCCAAGTAGCACTTAATACCGTGTACTGATACATTCAGTTATTATGTGTTTATCCAATAAATTTATGTTGAAAGAACCTCCATTTAGCAAGTTCATTAATATCTTACAAATCCTATGAATTCTTTATGAGCCAACCTATATCTCTATCAATCTTGAAATCCTGCAGACATAGAAGGAGAACCTAAGGAGAACCAGATCAAAACGGTGAAAGGGGAGCGTACGTCCTCTCAGTAAGAGTAGACCAAGTGAGCTGAAGATAGCAAAGTATTCATTGCTATGTAACTAGCAAACCTACATACAATTTGTAAGGAGTAGCACCCCTAGAGCTAAACCCTATAGATTTCAATAAGATGTTACAATTTGAAACAGATTCTCAAAACTCAGTAAGACTGTAATAATATCAATAAGATTATTGTAAAAACACTTGAGTGAAGATCTGAAGTATGTTCAGTCAGGTTTAAATCAGATAGCATCCGCCTGCTGAGAGTCATCAATGTCCAACAGGCTCAGGTGAGTGTCAGAACCTGTCCTCACAGCTGAGGGTGTGGAAGAATAGAGTCATTCTTTTTGGGTTGAGAGGAAGCTATTTTGGGTCCAGTTTGACAGAGTCAAAAGTCAGTCTAAGTCAATCAAACAATTTGTGGGCTAAAGGATATCTAATAGAGTCAATTGGAAGATAGGTGATGTTGGTTTAGGGGTTATAAGGCTGAATCTTTGTGATATTTAAGGTTTTTAAGCCTTAGAGGATACATGAGTGGAAAGATCTGAGTTAGATCAATCAGCTGAAGCCAGATAGAACTCAGACAATCATTATAAAGCTGAAGACTAGCTAAAGTGAGGTAAGAGACTGTAGTGTTCAAGCTTTGTAGGATCTAAAGTGTTTGAAGGTCTGTGAGTGTCAAAGGACACAGAGGAAAGGAGATCTGAATCAGTTGAATCAAACCTGAGTCAAATAAGAGTCAGCAATAGAGAACAACTGACATATTCAGTAGGGTCTTAGAGCTAGAGACTTGAGGACTGAAGATTGTTGGTTCTGGATAAGAATCTAACAAAGGTCATCAGCACAGTTAGCTGAATCAAAGTAGTGGTCAGCTCAGCTGGGGTCAGTTTAGGTCAGCATATGTTGTCAAAGAAGATCTCCTGAGGAGATAGGATTGAAGATCAGGGTTGCTCAGAGTCATATATCTGACCTAAAAATATATTTTAGACGATCAGGTGATTCAAGTTGAGGAGGGTAAGGTGTCGAACTGTATCAACAGAGATTCAGAGGATAGTTGTAAATATGTTGTGTGCCCTGGACTGGGAAACTCATAACCATCTATATCGTATCTTTAGTATGAGCAGATGTAGTCTACACAGAGTGATGATCATGGCCAGAATGAACCCATGTTCATAACCATGTGTATTCATAGTTGAGAGAAACACTCTTTCATTTTTCTCAAATACTTACCATGCATAACAATTAAAACAAAGCTTTGATTCAGCAATATTCAAAGCTAAAAACACATAATGATGCCCATGAATATAGTTTCATGGATTAGTTTAATTACTTGTAAAATCCTAGCTTATTCAGGTATGGAAAAATAGTGTTTTTCTTAAGTACTTGTGTATCTGGGCAGAAGAACCCCCTGCAGAGGCAAGGGTGAGAGACATCATGTAATAATCAATAAGAAGTTACACATAGTAAGTGAGTTAAAGAACCCACCTCTATTCTAATGTATGGGTCATGATTGAGGCAAAGCGGAGGAGTCTTCCATCTTCATCATACCAACAGGTGCTGCAAGAACGTTACTGCATCACCCCTTGTAAGATTATAATGAACAATCATGTACAGAGTCGCAGCAACCCATAGGCAGCAGGTACCACAAAAATGTAACTGCCCACCACCATCCCTTGTAGGGTTATGATGAACATTCATGTACAAAGGTGCGACAGAGTCGCACAACCCATAGGTCCAATGTGAAAGAGTTGCAAAAGTAAAGAACCCTAGTAAAGTAGGTTATCATGTAATTTGTGCCATTACACATGTCATATGAGCACAAATGGAGTAAGTGTGTGTGTGTGTGTGTGTGTGTGAGAGAGAGAGTCTCACCATTTTGTTTGCTGTCATTTTCAATTGGCAAGTCATGTAAGAGCAAGCCCCTTGGATTTTCACATGGCACGAATGAAGCATCCAAATTTCTAAAGTCTAATGTTTCTATGTTATCGTTGAGGAAGGAGACCTACACAAACATACAACCAAAACACCACAAGCTTAGAAAGTCAATTCCATCCAGTTATTACCCATACACTTTTCTTTTCAAAACTCCATAAAAAATACAAGCTCCTTTTTGACAAAAATTTTACCATAGGACCATCCTTCTTGTCAGCGTTGTGATGCCTCCTTGCATGCATCCGAATCACCAACCTTTGAAAAATGTGCCTTGAAGTAAGCCAAAAAACAATTCGTGCTTGAGAGTGACCTGCAATCAGAAAAAGTCAAAAAGGATTTACTCCACAGCTTTTAGCCTGTTTTCACTCCAATCTACAATGGTTTATCCATTTGAAAACTACTATTCAAAAAGAGAAACATTCACATAGACTAGATATTCCATATTGTATGGATTAGGTGCTTTCACGTATAACAAAATCAAAATATGCATCTCTTAAGTGTGAGACCAATAGTAGAAGTCCAAGTTGAGTTATCTCAAATGAACGAGAAAGGTATGATAGAATATGTACTGGAGAAGCTGTTGGGCACTAGAGAAAAGGTATCACGCCAACCATTCTTTTGTAAAATACCTCAAGTGGAGGGATTTACCCAACGAAGAGGCTTTTCATGGCAACCCGCCTCGATCTTGGAAGGATATGAGGACATTTGGGTGCATTCGGTAGGTCAAATGAGGAGGAATAACAATGATTTTGCTTGTTGAAATTTCCTATAAATCACAGTTAGTTAGAGAGCTTCATACCAATTGGAGATTATAATACTTACATTTGAAAGTATTGGTAGTTGAGTTAACACTTGACATGTCACCCACTCATATGCTTTGTGGATATGGTGCCCGAGCACTTACATGTGGAAATCCAACCCATATGAAAGACCTAAATGTTACAAGGTTTCAAGGACAGCATCTCTGGGTAAGAATGGTTTGTGAGAAAGTACTTGAGGCTAAATCATTAATCGGCCAAGTGGGGCCACAAACAAAGGACTTGTAAAAAGCAATGGACCAATAAAAGGGCCATCAACAAGATCCAATGTAAAAGCCAAGACATAAGTGAGTGTGAACATAGAACATAGGTATACAAGACAATTATATGCCCTAATTGTAAATAAATCATAATCACCTTTAATCAATACTAATCATGTCTTGCTTAAAAAGCTTCAATAGACACAACCTCCCATGTCTCCATGTAAACAATGTCTACATGTCTCTAGACTCAATGTCAACGAGTCTCCTCTCCCTGCCTTTCTAGACTCAATGTCAACGAGTCTCCTCTCCCTCCCTTTCTTTTAATAGGTAAGGTCAAGTAACAATCGTCACATGATAAGCCTTCTTTTACTGTCCACGACATTGTGCAATGCTTTAAAAATGTGATGCAAGAGGTCTGTCAGAATAGCATTAAGGCTGAAATGGATTTTAAAGGCATATCCCATTGCCACTTCTTAGACGATGAAACCACATGGGAAACACACAAAAAGACAACAATGCCCCAAATAATATATTTTTTGGGGCACTTCCTGTAGCATCTAAGAAAACTAGGGAAAGCACCGAACATAAATATTGGGTACCTAAATAAGTAAAAAGAACTCAATACAGTCCACATCAAACCATTGAAACATTAGAACGAAGGAACTCAAAAGTAAGCAGCATCTTATATAAAGAGAGAATTATACTTCAAGTATATGGTCCTGCCAAACACAGGAATCCCAGTCCTTTCTTGCTAGAGGAGGGGTCTAATAAGACAGAACACCCAAGCACCCACTAACATGCCCTTATCACAGCACCAATTACCCAAAGAAAAAAAAAGGACTAACAGTCAAAACATCACTGCCAGGATAGAGCTTTGCAACACAAAAAATATAAACATGCAAGTCTAAAATAGTTCCCTCTAAGAAACTGCTACACAGTAATGCAAGTATTCTAGTAGGACCCTCTTCAGGAATCGATATCAACACACATACTAACAGGGTCTAAGACAGAACACCCAAGCACCCACTAACATGCCCTTATCACTGCACCAATTACCCAAAGAAAAAAAAAGGCCTAACAGTCAAAACATCACTGCCAGGATACAGCTTTGCAACACAAAAAATACAACCATACAAGTCTAAAATAGTTCCCTCTAGGAAACTGCTACACAGTAATGCAAGTATACTAGTAGGACCCTCTTCAGGAATCGATATCAACACACATACTAACATACATATATGCAAGTTGTCCAAAGTTATCGGCTTTTAACACACCACTGACACAACAGACATTTTCACAAAAAATTGCTATAATCGATGGCATAAAATAATAAACATAATACAATGGTACATTATGGAGGGCCAATTAAAGTAAGACCAAGAATTCCTGCCTTGGTAAAACCTGTATCAGAAGAGGTTTGCCTTCTGGTACCAAAAAAAAATATGCAAAGTGTTTTTTGCCTATGATAAGGTTTGTTCAAAATCTGCCCCAGCAATAAAGCCTGGTACAAATAGATACAAGAACCCCCCAAATGAACACCATGCCTACTGAGAGCTACTTAAAGAGAAATAATGGTCATCCTCCATTAACCATACTGCGAGTGAGTGACCAGCTTAAACTGAAGCAGGGGTAACTGATACATTCCAGCAGCCACTTTGCTGACTTTTTGATTATCCCTCGTTGCTTTGAAAGGAGGATCAAAATCCTTCATATTGTTCATTTTCCAATGTTACGGATTAGCCTAGCAAACCCTTTGTGGTAAGCCTTTGCACAACCACTGACCTCCCATGTTTAGCTGTTAGTCTAGCAAACCCTCTGTGTTAAGCCTTTATGCAACCACTGACCACCAATATAAATGCCTATTCTGATGAATGAGCACCCTTCGTGCTCACTTGGGTTAGGTGGCTATGAGCAGCACTTAACCCTTTGAACAACACTCCTTTTTTAAGACTTCTGTCTCTCTAGCCTATATAAGGTCAAAGTTGGCTTTCCAAACTGAGCATAGTGTCCTGAACCAGGTGCACCTTACAGCACCACCCTGGCAAATATAAATTGTCTTCTGTCAAATAAGAAATGAAATAGAACATAAAAAGGGAGGCAGAATACAGAAATTCCACCCACAAAAGAAAAGGATAGAACATGAAGGCTCCCAACAACTGATCCCCAAAGGGACCCCCACAAGTTGGCAACATGTAGTGTCTCATGCAACAATCTGATCTAAGTGCAGCTTGTCAATCCACGATCCCAAAAGAGAAATATCAGCACCCTCTCTCTGTATACTACCAGCACCATCATCACAACACACATTTGGAGCTGCTGTTGAATCTATATCCAAAGGCCCATCCTTCACCAGCTTCTGGACCCAAGACAAATCTGGTTCCTCTGAGATTCTGAAACCAAAAGAAGCAGACTTTCTCAGTTTGGACAAATCATCTCCTTGCACACTCCACTCTGGCTTCCCAGTGGGAGAACCCCAATCAGACCACACCAAACCAGCTCCTAGATCTCGAGAGCTGTGACTGCGTTGGTCTCGCCGTCCAAAAGCAGCCCTTGCAGCAACCAATGCCGGAGATAAAGGAGCCTCCTTTATTCCCTGTCTCTCCACATCCACCCCTCTAAATGTGGACATGCGGGAAAGGGATCCAAGGCTGAAAGAGGATGAATTTCTTGGAGATTGTAAAAGAGAACCTTGTAACTGAGCCTCCAGACCTGCCTGTTGAGCCTGTAGCTGCATTTGAGCTGAGACCTGTGGAAACAGGTGACTTTGAAATTGAGATTGAGACTGCAATTGCATCTCTAACTGTGAAAGCAAAGGTGAATCATGAGCCCTGGATTTGGGCGATGAAACAATTTCCATTGCAAACAGCTCTTCAAGATTGGTAGGAGCCACTGAAAGCCCAAGATTCCTGTATTTCCCTGCTCGGGAAGATGTGGTCCCATTTCCAGAAGCCGCCACAGCTGCATTAAAACGTGCTTGTGTAGAGAGAGACTGAGCTGATAAAGATTGAAACTCACTCAACAACTGTCCATCAAAATCATGTGATGTGATTGAATCGTTCACTAAAACATCGCGGGCACTCAATGCCGCCCTCAACCTACTTGCCTGCAAACTACCTCCAGGAAGATGTAGTGTAGGTATATTTGGTTGTGACCATGTCCCAGACAAGGAATTTGCACAAGATGCTGATGGGGACATGGGAGGTGTCCCCAAGCTACCCTGCACTGTACTTTGGACAGGGTGCAATGGAGAAAATGGGGGCATCATCAAGGGAGAACCTGGTGCAAGGGGCGGACTCATCACAGACATGTCCAAAAAGGTACTCGACCTTGGAGAAGGCACTGCAGAACCAGTCGAAACATACAGTGGCCGAAGCTCCTCAGTGGTGTGAGCAAAGAAGCAAACTCTCCTATTGCACTCTGTACCATCCTTGCAAAGCCGAGTTCGATATTGTGCAGGGTGCAACCAGCATTCAAATACCCCATGCGCATATTCACATGTATCACCTCGTCTGCAAGCACCTTTCCGAAAATCCGGACAAGGAACACAGCTATAGTGATATCTTCTTGGATCCCGTCTGCGGGCATTCTCACCCGGATGAACAAAAGGGCACTCTGTCCAATCATGTGAGTAAGCCCTTGAACAAGGTCGAACTTTGAAAGAGTACATTCTGAACTCATCAGTGGTGTAAATACTGTTCTTGATGTCAGGAAGAGATGGATCTATCGGATACTCCCTGGCCTTCTCACTTCCATCTCCAGGCACCTTTGCTGCGGTTGTATGGGGAGACTTAGGTGAAGACGAAGGTGAAGGAGACGAAAATGATGATGGCCCTGACCCCCCGAATACAATAGATAGTGCTGAAGATAATGAGAAATTTTCAACACCTTCCACATCTACTGCTGAAATTAAACCTATCTCCTCAGAAGAAGATGGCAGAAAACAATTTTCAAAGTCATCCGAGAAATCAGAGCCCACTCCTACAGAAGTCTCAGTCGGCTTCCCTTTGTCCAATAGTTCCTCCAAAGCCACCTTCACACCCCCAAGTCTGTGTGAAACACCTATCACATCAACAGGTCGTCTCCCGTGAGCATCAAGCACATTCAAATTTGCACCAAAATCAAGTAACAGCTTGGCAGCTTCTACAGCACAAACAGAACCTCCTGCAGCAGCACAATGTAGAGCCGTGGAACCATCACTGCCACAGGCCTGGTCAATGTCTCTACCAGGTGTGGCACAAAAGTTCATTATGTACTTCAGCACGTCCAGACTTCCATATAGAGCTGCAATCATGGCTGGGGTCCTTTGTTCTAGAACCATTTGTCTTGTCCCATTCTGTCTGACATACCAAGCTCCCGCCACATCTAACTTGGCACCCCCTTCCTCTACAAATTTTTGAAAACCATCCAAATCATTGTTTGCAGCCAATTCCAACAAGTAGGAACTAGAATCGCATGAATCTCCATCACAAGCTTTTGTCTTGCCATCCACCTCAGAACTCGACTTCACTTTAAAAGGAGACTCTCTCTCAGTGTGAATGGGATGTGTGCGAGATTTTTCAGGGCCTCCACACATCCCACCGTTTCCCTTCTGCTGTTCCAGGTTTGCAACAGCCAGCCTCACTGCAACAATAGGGGGCAACAGAAAACAGAGAGAAGAAAATAAGCCATCAACGAATGGAAACGATCTCAAAAATTAGAAAACAAGCCCAAGCGCCCAGAAATGTGCTCCATGATATGGCATCCTTCCTCCCTTGAGCATGCAAGAAAAAAAGAACAGAATAAAAACGAAGGCATGGAAACAAAACCCTGCTCCTACTGAAAGCTTAGCATAATAAATTAGCCTTGATTGAACTTCAGTTTGTGACGTAGAATTTAAACTGGTTCCAGGATCAGCATATAAACAATGGCTTCTACAGCAAACCAAAAATCAAGGGAACATGAGTGTACACTATTAAACTATTCCAAAGATTTTGAACCATCACCCTATGCCAATGACAACCTCTAAAGCCCAAAATTTCATGGTCACTTTCTTCAGAACACAGAGAGAAGAAAAGAAGCCATCAAGCGCCCAGAGATGTGCTCAATGATATGGCATCCTTCCTCACTGAAGCATGGAAGAGAAAAAGAATAGAATAAAAACGAAAGCATGGAAACAAAACCCTGCTCCTACTGAAAGCTTAGCATCTTGATTGAACTTCAGATTGTGAAGTAGAATTTGAACTGGTTCTAGGATCAGCATATAAACAATGGCTTCTACAGCAAACCAGAAATCAAGGTAACATAGTGTAAACTATTAAACTATTCCAAAGATTAATCACACTATGCAAATGACGACAGACCCTCGCTCTAAAGCCCAAAATTTCAAGGTCACTTTCTCATCAGCGATACAAAATTGCTGGCGGAGATTTTGAGAGCTAACAGAACTGTCAAAGAGAAGAAAACAACTTTGAATGACACAACAAGTGCACCACACTTGCAGCTGCAGCATTGTTTTCAAATAAGCAACACAATATCAATAACCATGGCTTCTGCAGGGCACAATGAAAACTATGATAAAGCTGAACACTATAACAAAAAAATCCATAGCAATTTTCTCGCATACACCACTACATCAGGGTAAAGATACAAGAAACATAATCCACTCGCGAGAATCTCTAAAAGCACACACGTAATATGTAAAAAAACCCGCAAGAAATGTTGCCCAAAAGAGGAATCAGAAAGGGAAAGAGCAAAAATATAACCAGGAAAACGCGGAGAGAGCAGATGGTGACGCTTCGAAAACACCGGTGCTCTGGACACAGACCGAAAACAGCATACCGCATGGAGAGAGCAGGAGAGGGGGGGGAGGGAGGAGGGGGGGCACAGCGATGGCTGACAATCTTTGATTCGAAGAAAGAAGACACACAAGAACAGTAAAGAGCCTGAGAGGAAGGTACCGACCTAGGGCTTTGTGTTGAGGTTTTGTGGCGGCACGGCCAGGTTCTGTTAATGCTGCTATGTTGCCTGCCGTTGCTCTCTGTGGCGGCGGCGGCGGCTGCGGCTGCTGCTGCTGGCTATGGAGGAGTCAAGGAACGATGCCAAAGCTATGGCTATGGGTATGGCGATGGCGAGGTCGACGAGGTCACCGATCTGTTGCCCTAACCTTTTTTCTGAGTAAATATTTTCTTAGTTTTAATGTTGCTTCGTTTTCTTCTTCCCTATTTTTTTTCCCCCTTCCCAAGTCCAAAGGAAATGAAATGAAAATGATATTCTGCCCCAATGCAAATGCATGTCGCTTTTCAATTCCTCACGTCGCCGCCCTTACCTGACGCCTGACTGACGGCGCGGCCGCCGTTATCTTTAATCCATCGGTTAAACCTGGTTGGTGTCTTCTTTTCGTTTCAAAAAATCAACATCATCGTGGACCCCATAACGGCACAATTGTCGTGACCAATTCAAAATATTCTCAATATATTAAATAGCTTTTGGCCACATTAATCTCTACTCGTGGGCTGCCACTCACGATTTCCACCTTCGGATTTTTTAAATTCCTACACTAATAGGAGCCTACCTCTCCTCTAACCTCCAAATTCTTGCCATGTGACAGCTTCGTGATATATATATATATATATATACACACACACATGGTGGCGCAACCATGTGTTGCGCCACCATGAATTCTACCAGATGTAGCGCAACTACATATGTATATACATAAAGAGACATCCATGGTGGCGCAACCACCTGCACCTCTGTTGCCAAAGGCAACATGTGCCATCTCGGCTACTACAATTCGTTCCTATCCAATCCACAAACTTGACATTAATCTCTACTACTAGTGGGCATGATATAATTTCAAACATGACATTAATCTCTACTACTAGTGGGCATGACCTGTGCTTCACACGGATATAATTTCCAACTTGATATTTTTCAACTTCCTAGAGTAATAAGAGCCTACCCCTCCTCGAACCTCCAAATTGCTTCTCGAACCTCTAAATTCTTGCAACGTGGTAGTTTCGTGAAACTCTTCCTTTATATAATATAATATATAATATATAGAGATATAGAAATAGAGATGGCTTTATTAATCAATTAACCTTTCATCGTCCAACTTAGAGGCCTCACCCATTTTCCCATTCCCATCCACATAAAATGCTCCACTTCTAAATAGTTAAGGCCCGAGAGGCTTTTATCTCTACCTAGCATCACCCACGAGGATGCTCGTCTTTGGACATTGCTAGCCACATAACCAAGTGTGAAAGCCCAAAGTGTCATATTCCTATGTGCATGTTGACTCACACCCATCATCTTCTTTTTCAATTATGAGGAGTCTTTTCACCCCAAAGATGGGCATTGATAAAGTAACCAATCATAATCAATCTCCTTTCTTGGACTTTTAGCCTCCCTTTTTTGGGTCATCTCCCTTTCCCTACGATTGTTTATGGACTTTTGTGAGCTTGGGCGGTGCACTCAAGTGTAAAGCCTTGTTGGTTTGGCGCCCCTCATGACTTATTAGGTTGCATACCCACACCTTGGGGCCCTCGTGATGTAGTGTGTAACCACACTAAGAGACTTTCTCCATTCTATGCTGTAGAGGAGGTTATGGAAGTTTGAATGTTGAGCCCACACCTTGAGAGGGCTTCATAGGAGGAAGCGGTGATGAGATTCTGGGGCCTCTCCCACTTTCACACCTCCTTCACATAACTCTCATTCTATAAACCATTATGCAACCACTTTCTTGATTGTATTAAATGGTGAAGACTCTTAGGCAACAACCGCTTTTGCATGGGCTAGCATTGATTTAAAAGAGCACCTCTTCATTGCCCTTTGGAGGATGCCATATAGTGTGTATGCTTCTAATAAAAAAGAAAAGCTTTTCAACACAAAATTAATTAAAAAGAGCATGGGGGGCTAGCATTGATTTAAAAGAGCACCTCTTCACTGCCCTTTGGAGGACTCCATATAGTGTGTATGCTTCTAATAAAAAAGAAAAGATTTTCAACACAAAAGTTGGTTTGCCCTCCACCAAGACAAAAAAAAACCTTGAAAAGTCCCTTTAGATCATGCATTCTTGTTTAGACTTTACGTGTTTCAAGGACTCATGTTTGGGCATTTGAAGATGCTTCTTTGGGTGGTTTTACTGAGCAAACATAAGCACTTGTTTGACATGGCAAAATGTGTTGCACATAAGTTGAAAAGTAGGTAGGTATCTCATTCACTTGAGGAAAAGTGTCCGTTTTACTTTCTACATAAGGGACAAGAGATGAGAAGAAGTGTGAGGCCTTTATAGATAGAAGACATAAATTCTTTATGACAAGTAGCACTATGGAGGATCTTTGGGCAAGGCCTTTATATCTTAGTGTGAGGCCTTTATAGATAGAAGACATAAATTCTTTACGACAAGTAGCACTATGTAGGAGGTTTGGGCAAGGCCTCTAAACTGACCCACATGGTGAGCCAAGGATTTAGTTTTTAAAGAATTAAAAAAGCTCTCTAGTATGCCTAAGCTGGAGAGCTTTCTCTTTTAATGGATTTCCAAGATATGTTAAAAGAATAAGTTTAAAAAAAACACTATACTTATCGTTTCTAAAGCTCTCTCTCTCTCTCTCTCTCTCTCTCTCTCTCTCTCTCTCTCTCTCTCTCTCTCTCTCTCTCTCTCTCTCTCTCTCTCTCTCTCTCTCTCACACACACACACACACACACACACGCACCTCATGGTGAGACACAAACTACTAATCTCTTGCGAGTTAGATTGGGTCATATGTGTGTGATGGATACCAAAATGCCACAATATGTTGGTAAGTTGGTTAAAGTGGAAGGCTGGCAATTAAAACCCTTCTAAACTCTTGGAGTTCACATGACATACCCACCATGAAAACTATATGATGAAAATGGCATTTGTCGTTTGAAACCTATTTAGTTTGTCGTAGAGTGAAATGCCATATGAAACTATATGATGAAAATGGCATTTGTCGTTGGAACCTATTTAGTTTGTCTTAGAGTGAAATGCCATATGAAACTTTCTTGTCCTCAAATTCTATTGAACTTTTCCATGAAAAATATAAAACAACATGACTATGATATAGGATATAGCCTACCTTATACTTAGCCCTAGCTACGATGGTGAGTCCATTAAGCTATGTTAAATCCATCTAGCCATGTCATCCTAGAAGCCCTCATGTCCATAGATTTCTTTTAACAATGCATTTTGGGAATATTTTATGGTAACGTGAAGGAATCAACCCCAGAGCTAAATTGATTTCCCATTCACTTCAAGAGAGTGAATAACTTCCTTTCGGCATATCGAGTTTAAGCATGCTTACAAAACCCTACAAAAGTAGACTATGATTAGTTTAAAATAATATGGCATGTGAGAATACATGAAAGATTTTTGGTCGAGATCAATGAGAATATTAAAAGCACAAAAAATTCAAGTCATGCCACTTATGTGTCGCCTATTAGCCTTTTAAACACCATACAATAAAACGTGCAAGATGAGAGTGCTTAATGTATAAGTAGCTTGCATAGCCATAAAAAATCAATAGCACATAGCTTTATTATTATACAATACATTCATTAACATACATTGTAAAAAGTATTTAAAAATTAAATTACATTAAAGAGAAGTACATGCCTAGAAAAAAGGATAAGGTACATGCACTCATATGGATCTTCATCCAATCCAAAAAGTTATATATTTAAAAAAGGATAAGATACAGGCACTCATATATCCGGATCTTCATCCAATTCAAAAAGTCATATATTCTAGATTGATTATCAACATCCACTAGAGTAAAGGAGCTCATGTATTATGTAAAAGTTATTTTCTTATTCAAAAGTTATAGTGATGTTGAAATCATCAAGCTAGTTAATTCAAAGTAACTAACTATTTTAGCCAAACACACAATGGCTCAACTCTTTTTGATAACTTGTCCTCGTATATTGTGTTGTTTGGCACTCTTAAAGATATTTTCATATTGATTATGAAGATGATACGATAGTCTACACATTAATGGTCTCAAAGATATAAAAAGTGAAAATGACATCTTTTTTTATTTTATCTAATCTGTTGATTAATAGCTTTGTATTCTTCCCACAATATCTAATGCCAAAAATTTGTTGATAACTTGGTAGTAACATCTCATGCAACATATTTTGTTTCAGAACCCAAACATAACCTTTGTATTCTTAGAGTCATGTGCATGCACGTGCATGCATGCGTGTGCGTGATCTTTTCTTGCTTTTATCTACTTAGTTAACTTGATCACATGGCTAAGGATGTTTGGTTTTGATTTCAAGTAATCAGCACAATGTTAAATATAGCAATTTCCAACTCTACACACAACAGCATGTAGCAATCCCATGCATGCAAGCTTTGTAAAAAAGCACACATCTTTTGAGTTTTTCACCATATAGTGATGAAGCTTTTACAACTTCTGAGTGCAATTTATGGGAGTGATCTTTGAGCAGTTATTTGACTTGTGAGTGCAATTTAGAAGAGGAGTGATCTTTCTGTGGGCTCTATGAGCCCATTTTGCATAAGGGTTCTTACTCACCTTTGATGACAAGCGACAACAAGACTAACATCTCATGCAAAATACTTTGTTTCACAACCTAAACATAACATTTATATACTTAGAGTAAGAAAAGTGAAGCATTTCGTCAATAGTAGCAAGATGGTGATAATCATTGACGAAAGAATGTTTTTCTAGAAAAGGTGGCATTAAACACACTCAACTATAGCTGTAAACACACTCAACTGTAGCTGTAAACACTGCATTGTACTCAGCTTCACAGCTAGAAGTGGCCACAGTAGGTTGCTTCTTATTTTGCTGAGCCATGATATACATAAATCACCAAGGCGAAAGCAAAAACCACTTGTGGATATGCGTGTGTCATAACATCTAGCACAATCCGAGTCTGTAAATGCATGCAGATGTGATTTACCCCCCTTGGGATAAAATAACCCAAAGTGCTTGGTGCCCTTTACGTACATAACACTCGTTTGACAGATTGCCAATGCTTTGTGCTTGGGCTATGCATAAATCTACTCAATATTGAGACCACATACTGAATGTCAAGCTCGGTGTTACAGAAAAAGATAAGACATCCAACAACTTCTCGATACAAGCCAGCATTAAAAGGGTCACCTGCATCTTCAAGACTTAGTCGTGGTATAGCCATAGGTTTATAATCTTCAAGATTGAACCTCTTCAACAATGCATCATTACACTGCCAAAACTCAATGCCCAAATAATAATGCAACAGTCCAAGATCTCACATCTCAAAAGACTTCTTTAAATTAGCTATAAAAGCTAAAATATGATCATCATTAGCGCCTGTGAGCATCATATCATCAACGTATAACACGATGACCAATAAAACATCGTTAGTCCTCTTAATATAGAGGGTACTGTCAGTTGGGCTATTGCAAAAACCCTTTTCAACCAAGTATGCATGTATCTTTTCGTACCATGCTCTGGGAGCCTACTTAAGACCATATAAAGCTTTCTTCAATCTACATACTTTTGATTCTTGACATTTTAGAACACACGAGTCTGAGGTACATAGATCTCCTCATGCAAATATTTATTCAAGAAAGCAGTTTTAATATCCAAATGATGTACATTCCAACCTTTATGTGCTGCTAATGCAATGATACTCCACATTGTAATAAAGTAGGAACTTTATTCAATAGGGTTAATAATGGGACAAGTCCATGTATAAAAGAGGGGACTTGGACCATGGTTGTAACTTTTGATGATCATTTTTAGAAATGGAAACTTATGTTTCTTGGAGCTCATGGCTTCTCTCTTGGCTTGTGGAAGGCTATTTCCATTCTCTTGGTGAGAGACTAAACACACTTAGGCATCATGTTTACATGGTGATTACTCATATTTTTCATGCATTACATCCCTTCATTCCAATTGGTATCAGAGCTCTTGATTTTGATCATGGGCATGCATGGGTTGTTGGGAAAATTTGCTTGAAAATTTGAGTTTCTTTCATTTTTTTTTCTCATTTTCTTGTAATCCTTGAGTGATTCTTGACAAATCTTCTCTAATCTTGCTTAATCTCATGGAGATGGTGAGCATTTCATGGAAATTGCTTGAATTTTGAGTGATTTTGGCCAATTTTGCCAATTTTGGACCAAATTTTGGGCCTCTAGACCAAAAATTTGGGGCAGTCGGGCCAAAACTTAGGGCAAGTGACTAATTGCAATTAACTTTTCTGCTAATCATGTTTAGTAATCATCTTCTTCTTCCTCAAGCTTTCCATAGCCATGGGATGCTCTTCCTTTACCCGTTTTGATGCCAAACCTTAGGGTTTTTGTAGAGCTCACTGAGATCTTTCATTTGAGCCTCTTCTTGCAAATTTTTTTCTCAAGATTGGAGAGCTTTTGTTCATTCTTCCATGGCTGTGAGAAACCCTAGTATACCTTGCCACATTGACCATATCTTTCATTGCTAAGCTTTTACATACTTCATAGGCATCATTGCTATTCTAATCATCTCATGAAGGAGGCAAAGAAGAGAAAACGGCGGGCTGCAGCATGCTCACGCCTCAAAATCGCGCTGAAATGTGTGGAGGGAGAGCTAGGTGAAGCCTAGCTCTACTACCTCATGAGATGGAAGCCATTCAAGAGGGTTTTTAGCACTTGTTTGGAGCAATTTTCAAGCTATGTTCAAGCACATGGGAGGTGTTCTTTGGCTGCAAATTTCAGAGCAAAGAGAGGCTACGTTTTTCTTCAACAAGAGGCTTCTTCAACATTTTCTACCATTGAAGCTTTCCGGATGACATTGGTGAGTGGTTTGATCAATCCCTTACAAGTTTGAAGCATTTGGTGGAGCTTGGGAATGGATTAGGGTTGGACACATTCAAACTCCCCTAATTTTCAGAAATTAACCATTAAAGCTTGACCATTCACATGCCAATATTGCTTCTCCATGCATTATTGATGGCAATGGTGAAAGGAATTGATTCCATATGAGCTTGGCCAATTCATAGATCACATTTTGGGGGATTTTCTTCATTATGTCTCATTTGGCATGCCATTGATGGAATAGCAAGCTTATGCAATGTTTTTGGAGTCCCTCATGCTCATCTTGATGCCATATGGACACTATGGATGCTATACATAGCCATGCCAATGCTATGTTTTACACATGGGCATAAGAGAGCATAAGTTTTGGAAGCATGCATTTGTCAATATGATGTGAAAGGGATTGTTGGAATGCAATTGCAAATGCCTTGATTGTGGTTAACAAATGCTTATGCAAATGCCATGGTGAGGGCATTGTGAATTGTTGGTTTGTGTTGGAGCTTTTGGATGATGGATTGAGGCATGAGTCCATGCTTTATTGATGAGTTCTAAATTGTAAAAGGGCATGAGTCATGCTCAATACTTGTAAGCCAACAAACTTGTTCTATCATTTGATATTATCCACATCATTTTGTACCTACACTCACCATTGCTACCACTTCAAGTTTCTATAGAATCTAGCAATGTGTGAGGGTACCTTGGCATTGGTTGGAGAGGCCAAGGGGAGAATGGCTTGAACTCTTTGTGCCGTGATTGCTTGGTAAAGCGGTACAAAAGGGGATTAGGTACACCGGTGTGAAGAAATGGCCTCAACCTTCACCTTGGAGGAAAACTCGGTGAAGGGGTGAGAAGAGCTTGGCCGGGAGATCGGCAAGCTTCAACGCGCGTCCTCAACAATCCTCACCATCGACTTTGTGGATGCATTTGGGCAATGGGGCCCCTTTTCCGTCATATTGTGTGGATATTGCAAATGCTTTGATGGACAAAGAGTGCATATGATCTTTCATGACATTGTGGGATACAAAGAGTATTGCATTGTGATTTGAGAAGTTGCATTTTCATTTGAGATTTGGTTCCAATTACAAAGGAGACTCTGGCGGAATTTTTCCAACAAGGGAGCCAAACAAGCTTATTGATTGGAGATTTACCCCATGGATACACTTGAAGAGTTATTCACAACTACCAAGGGGAGAAACACCAATCATTTGTAGCCGGATTGAGCTTTGGGACCGAATTTTGGGAATTTCTGGGATTTTACAAAACCCTAATTCAGTCCTAGGGTTTTTGGGATTAGGTCCGAGTGATTACACGACTCTATTCTACTCCTTGAGAGTTTTCAAATGAGCCATAGAACCCCTTAATCGGATATCACAATCTCGGTCAAAGTAGTCATGTTGACTTTCTGGTCAAAGTCAAACAGAATATACTTCCACTTTGACTGAATCAAAATGCTTTTAGGGGTAGGTTCTATCTTCCGTTAGCTTTCTATAGAGCCGTCAAAATCCTAATTCCGACATATATTTTGCGTTTTAGAGCCAAATTACTACTTTCAGCTGTCCCGCACAAACCCTAAAACAGAGAGTACTTGCCCACACCTAATTCTTACTGTGTTCATTTGGGAGGATAGTAGACACCATTACCTACCCATAGAACCTTCTTTTGTCCAATTCCGACATCATTTGGGCATTCTACCAACATCTTGCATTTCTTCACTATGCCGAAGGGAAGACCACGCAAGGGTGGGGATGTTGTGCAAGAAATGATCATTGGTGATGAGGACATGGAAGGTAATATGGATGCAAGGGATGCATTCATCAATGAAGACAATGGGGGCAATGTACATAATCAAATTTCTCAAGGGACACAAGCGGCGGTTAACCATGACACCCTCATGCAAATGCTTGTACAACGGTTGGAGACCTTAGACTCCAAGCTTGATTCTCATTTTGAAACATTATCCTCACGGATTGGTGTGATGGAGGACAAGTTTGGGAAGTCTCAAGCACAAGAAAAGCATGGGAATTATGGTGACTATGAGCAAAGAAAAGGCAAGGGCATCTTGAATGAGGATTCCATGAAGGCCGTACAAGAGGATCCATTGGGAGCATCCACTCGGGGATTCATGGCGGATGCACAGAGACCTCTTGTCAAGGACATGTTTCCTCCTTCTTTTCATTCGGGTTTGTCTCACCTCAATGCATCAAAGGGTCCTACCTTTTCTAGGGCAATGCATTCAAGGGAAGAGGATGAGGTGTTTGTGAATGATGAGGAGATTGCACTCGATTGGAATCAAATGTCCTTTGCCCAAAGACAAAGGGATGCTCACGAGAAGTGGATGGAATTGTCGAATATCATCAAGAGGGATTACAAAGACTTTGCACAATTTATGGAGTCATACTCGAAGATGCAAAGATTCAAGCCCTCTACCCAACATGATAACCCATCCCACATATCTTCCAAGGATGTCAAAGACAAAATCTCACTATCAAAGTTCAAAGGTGACGGGTCATCTCCGCAAGAGTTGGAGGAGTGGGCTACCAAGCTTGACACCTATTTCCAACTTTACCCAAAAAGTGAGCGTGATATGGTACAATTTTCCTCCTTACATCTTGAAGATTATGCTCATCAATGGTGGAGGCACTTGGTCAAACAAGGGAACACGCCATCAACTTGGGAAGGATTGAAGTGGGAGATGAACTTGGCCTTCATTTCACCCTTACCGATACCATGAAGAATGGTATGAGCTTTCTCAAAAGGGGATGGTGGTGAGAGGTTACATCAAGAGATTTTTGAAGCTTTCAATGTATGTGGAAGGCTTGAGTGAAGACATGAAGATGAAAAAGTTTGTGCATGGGCTTGAACACTTCATCAAGGCGGATGTGTTGGCTCAAAGGCCTAGCTCTCTCAAAGAAGCTATGAGGTTAGCCGAACTCTATGAGCCAAAGTACAAGAGGTCTCAGCCCATGACCTTCACCAAAGACACACTCAAACCAACCACTACTTCTTACAATTTTGGGAAAGGTCCTACCTCTACATTACCATCCTCTAATCCAAGAACTCCTACATCATTTGGGGGTGGACAGCCAAAGAATGGGATACATCAATTTGATGCCAAAAAGAGTAGTGACTTCATGAAGAAGAAGCCCTTTCAACCCTTCAAGAAGACTCAAAGAATGGATGATCCAAAGATTGAGGAGTTGAGAAGCAAAGGGCTATGTTTCAAGTGCAAAGAGAGGTGGTCACCCGGGCATGTGTGCAAATCAAAGAAGATTGTGGCCACTATGATCCTCATGGATGAGGAAGAGAACAAGGATGACTCTCATGACATTGAGGAATGGGAGGATTGCAATGAAGAAGCACATGAGGAGTCACTTGAAGACCATTCTTTCATCACGGAGGATGGTGAGTTTCCGTTTGATCCGGGAGGTGGAGTTAAGGAAAGCCTTGTGGACGGAGACATGCCTACCAATGCAGAAATTTCAGCTTGCATATGCTCTATCTCACAAGAGTTGTTGGCGGGTTGCAAGAACCCAAGCACACCAAGGTTGGTGGGGACCATCAATGGGAGGGTTGCACATATTCTTGTGGATTCCGGGAGCACTCATAGCTTCATCAACTCTAAATCCATCAACTCTCTCAAACTCAACACAAAGAAGACACCTACAACGTTCCAAGTGCAAGTGGCAAATGGGGAAAGTGAGAAGACTAGCTTGGTAACTTGCCCTTCTACAAAAGTGGTTTTATCCTCTTCATACACTTGGGAAGGTGATTTGGTGGTTTTGGATATGGGTCCCATCGACATTATCATGGGGTGTGATTGGTTGGCTTCACTTGGTGACATTCACATGAACCTTCAACAAGGTTTCATGAGCTTTCTACATCATGGGCAACAAGTGGTACTTGCTGCAAATGCACCTAAGAAGCTCTCTTTGATCACTCCAAGGCGACTCAAGAAAGAGATTAAGGCTTTTGGCACTATCTATGTGTTACATGTTACCCAAGAGGGGATGGAAGGCAGTGGACAGCACATAGATGAGGAAATGGCAACTCTTCTTAAGGAGTATGAAGATATTTTGCAAGTGCCAAAGAGTCTACCACCTAAGAGGGAGATTGACCATGCCATAGTACTTGAACCGAATGCAAAGGTTGTCAACAAGCCTCCTTACCGTTTGTCTAAGGTAGAAAGAGAGGAAGTGGCTAAGCAAGTGCAAGATTTGCTTGCTATGGGTCTTATTCAACCTTCACAATCTCCATTTGCATCTCCCGTTCTCTTGGTGAAGAAGAAGGATGGATCCTTTCGCAAGGTGAGATCATTTATGAGCCGGAGAGGGTTATTGGCAAGAGGACAAGAGAGTTGAGGAATCGGAATATTGATGAATACCTTGTCAAATGGAAGCAATTACCCATGGATGAGGCTACTTGGCAATCATTGGAGTATGTCCAACAACATGGCTTACTTGTGGATGACTTTCCGTGACCAAGTGGTATGGTTTACTTGAGCAAATTGGGTAATATGAGGAGAAGTATACATGCTGTAATTTCTGGACAGCTTTGGGAAGGTCTACTATTGGGCCTATTTTTCTACTCCAACAAGCTTCATGGCGTATCCTAATGAAAGATTATGATGTGGGCTACATATGGCAGAGTGTACATATCATTTTCAGCCCAATATATGGAGTCTAAATGAAGGATTTTCAAGGGTCTTCATCGACTAGAAGGGCTGTCATAACAGTCCCACTCATACACTTTGGGCTTGAAGCTTTGTGGACTTGTATACATCCGGATTTTCATAGTATATGTGCTTTGGATGTACTTGAGAACTCTTAACCACTTCCCATTGATTACATTAGAGTCTCATACTTTGAGATTGTACATGTTATTGATTTTGAGGACAAAATCTTTGGGAAGGGATGGTTTGTAATAAAGTAGGAACTTTATTCAATAGGGTTAATAATGGGACAAGTCCATGTATAAAAGAGGGGACTTGGACCATGGTTGTAACTTTTGATGATCATTTTTAGAAATGGAAACTTATGTTTCTTGGAGCTCATGGCTTCTCTCTTGGCTTGTGGAAGGCTATTTCCATTCTCTTGGTGAGAGACTAAACACACTTAGGCATCATGTTTACATGGTGATTACTCATATTTTTCATGCATTACATCCCTTCATTCCACACATGGTAGTCATATGACATATGGGTGTAAAGGTTTCACCATAGTCAATGCCTTTCTCTTATTGTATAACCCTTTCCAACAATAGGCCTAGCTTTGTATCGCTCAACACTACCGTTTGCTCTACGTTTGAGCTTGTAAACCCATTTCATATGAATGGCCCTCTTTCCAAGAGGTAAGTTTACCAAATCCCATGTATCATTTTGAGTATCGAATCATACTTAGATTGCATAGTACTCATCCAATTTTCAGATTCCTTTGCTTCATCAAAGGAGGCAGGTTCCTCTTCGTTACATAAACTGGCAAACAATAAGAGCATGACCTGCGTCAACATCATGAGATGCGTGATGAGAACATGTACGTGTTATGCTAGGCAAAGGAGTGGCCAATTTATTGTCACATAATGTCTACACCTACCATTTTGGCATATTTTTTGACTCCTCAATTTTTCCTCTTTTCTCATCAACTGCATCATCCACATTTGCCTCATTAATAGGCTGACCTATGGGCTGATTTTTAACCTGTGTGTGGACTGATTTTCAAAATTTGTTTGAGTACCCAAATTCTCTACATTAATGTGTCCTGCATTGAACAATGGAAGGAGAGTGTCGAATATGTCTTGCGAACATACATTTTGAATTTTTTTTACATACATTTTGATTTTTTTTAACACGAAAGAAGGGGTTGAATTACATCTTCCACAAATACATCTCTACTCATAAGAATCCGCTTAGTAGTAGGATCATAGAGATAGTAACCTTTACTTTCTGAGCTGTACCCCGCAAAAGAACATTTAACAGCCTTATCGTTAAGCTTACTGCAAAGTTGATCATGCACAAGTACATAAGGGAAGATAACCAAAAATGCGTAAGTGAGCCACAGGGGACTTCTTCCATTCCAACCTTCAAAAGACGTAATTGTATGCAAAGCCTTTGTAGGAGACTTGTTAAAAACATATATTTCACACATAACTGCTTCTAGCCAGAAAACCATGAGGTAATTCCTGACTTTTGATCATACAACGTGCCACGAGAGACCTATTTTGCGTTCAACTAAATTTTTCTAAGGTGTATAGGGCATAGTACATTGGTGTTTTACCCCAGATATATACTCATCCCCTTGATCAGTACGCAGTGTACCAATCTTACATGTAGAAACATTTTCAACCATAGCAACAAAGTGCTAAGGCACATAAAAACCTATTATTTTTGTTTCAATGGATATACCTAGGTATGTCTAGAATAATCATCAATGAATGTGACAAAATAGAGGTAGCCCCCAACAGATGGTGTCCTCGTAGGACCACATATATCACTATGTATAAGCTACAATTTCTAGATGGCTCTAGTTGAGAACCATCTTTGAAAATGATACCCGCTCAACTTTTTCCAAGAATACAACCCTCACAAATTTGTTTGATAGGGGCTTCAAGATGTGGCAGCTCAAGACACCATGTCATGCTTATACAAACGCAACAAACTACCAAAGTTCACGTGACCAAAGCGTGCATGCCACAGCTTAGCATCACCCATTGCTTTTGTGGTAGAGACTATAAAAACAACATGCTTTTGTCTTTCATATGCATCTAGCCTTTAAAGGCCATGGGACAAAGTACCAGAAATAACAATTGTATTGCCATTGCTGGTGATCATGAACAATACATTTGTCATCCACAAAGTGAACCACTGTTAACATACTAGACTTATACATCTATAAATAGCCATGAATACGTCCTTATGTGAAGGGTCAAAACTGCATTGCACAATGAAACGGCCATTCATCATGTGCATAGTTTGTAGATTCTTTATTTTTTGCATTAGATGCTGACACATCAACTTTAGCCATCCCCGAGTCTCCTTCTCTAGCTGCTTCTTGCACTCATTAATGTAGTGACCAGGTTTCCTATAATAGTTGCATTTTCCCTTTTCCTTTGGCTTGTCGCCTTCCTTGTCTACAGGCTTGCCGATGACTCTGATTTTGTCTTATAACTACCCTGAGGAAATGATTTACCTTTGCCTCTGTTGACTGGTAGCAAAAGCCCGATATCCTGACGCATTGACAGATCTGTTTTATTTGGATTGGTCTTCTTGCAAAAGCACAAAAACCAACTTCTCAAACTTGAAGGCATTTGGACTGCCTTTCATCATAAGTCTGATGGTAGAAGCAAAACTTTGATACCAGTTCGACAATGCATTCAAGACAGTAGACACCAATGAACTGTTAGGATACACTTCATCAACACTGGCCAACTGCTCCTTAAAATCCTTGATTTTTGAGGAAACTATCGATAGAGTCTCCCTCATTCATGTGCTCTTACTCTAATTACTTAAATAGATAAGCAACATGTGTTTCATTATGTATTTGGTACAATGATGCAAGTGCATCCCAAGGATGTTTAGTAGTCCTACATGATCGAATGTGAGGAATGATACTCCTCTTGATGATAAAGCAAGCAATGCATGTGCGTGCACATCTCTTCCATGCCACTTTATTTGTTGCTACATATGAGGTATGCTATCTTGTGGTAATGCACCATGTGAAACTGAGTCCGTGTCTACAGATGTGCCTTCTACATCATGTTCATTAGAGGAACCAAGAAGTTTCTCAGTACCACAACATTCCATAATGCTTTAGTTACCAATACATGCAGCATCGTCGTACAGGACCATAACGGGTAGTTTGTCTTGGCAAGCTTATCCTCAATGGATAACATAACGGGTAGTTTGTCTTGGCAAGCTTATCCTCAATGGATAACATATGAAATACATCACTGTCTACCATTTCTGATAATACCCAAGCAAGTAATCGCATAACCTACAAGTGCTAAGTTCTCCATTGATGCAACCAAGGTGGCTACTAATAAGGCCACTGAGAATGGAGAACTGCAAGGTGTATGAAAGAAATGTAAAGTAAGGTGAGCAAAAATTTTACTCATAAAATATAGAGATTGATGTCATTGAAGTATATCTCGTAGTAGATAAGTGTTGCCATATATATAGGCAGTGATGTGTGTGAACACACTTAGGACCGCCGGGGCACTTTTTTCCTCTTTAGGAGGTTTTTCCCCCCCGGCTTGTATATACGCCCATCCTTTTAGGGCTAACATATCTTTTGTACATTGACACAATCTAATACATTGTGTGTTGTGTGCATTCTTGCTTCTTCTTTCCCAAGCTTTGTGTGCTTTCCTGCAACCCTAATTCCAACAATTGGTATCAAAGCAGGCATCAGCTCCCAGGGCTACGCCGCCAGCACCCTTCGACTCACGTTCTCTGATTGAGGTGAGCTTTCGCGAGCGCTTGCAGGTCCCTATACTCTGTAACCTATACTCTGCAAATATGCCCGTAGGACTTTACGTTCTCAGAAATTGCATCTGAGGTCATTTCGGGCTCCGTTTTTGCATTACAAGTTCTGCACAGGTATTTTCGTCATTTTCTACAGAAATTTCGACAGTGCAGTTTTCTGCAAAACAGGCATGCGTATTCTATTGTGGACCATGCTACATAGCACAAGTTGTTCTTTGTTCAGTCTTTGCTTCATTACAGGTAGCTTTTGCATCAGTTTTAGTCAGTGGCCATGTTTCGCATGATGACAAATTGGATGGAGACAGCAACTACCCACTTTGGGCATACATGATGCAGCATGTTTTGGTTGCAAAAGGAGTGTGGAACATTGTGCAGGGTATGGATGTACGTCCAGGTTCTGTGGATGTAGGATCTGTTGAGGATGTTGCAGGTTCTAGCAGCTCTACTGTTGCTGCTATTTTACCCACTGCTGAACAAGCTCGTTGTTGGGATGGTAAAGATGCGCAGGCTCATGCCTTGATTGCACTTATCAAACGTAACATCACCCCACATATTCGTTCAGCTAAAACAGCAAAACAGGCTTGGGATATTCTAGCTGGTTTGTATGCAGATCGTAACGAGGCAAAAATCTCTTACCTGCATAAAGAGCTAGAATCGAAGATTATGCAGGAAGATGATCACATGAATGTTTTTCTTGCTGAGATTAAAGATCTCAAGGAGAAGTTGATTTCTGTAGGTGAGATTATTCCTGATCATCAGGGATAAAGAAGAATCTATTGTCTGTCTCTGCGCTTGCTAGACTTGGACTTGTAATCAAATTTGTGGATGACAGATGTACTGTTCATGATTTGACTTCTGGTGATACGATTATTGTATCTGGCACCTTGTTTCCTGGGCTGTATAGGCTCAATTCTTATGACAAGTGTGTGGAAGATTCAGCAAATGCAATTTCTGTGTGATGAAAAGGCATCACATGCAAAACTATGGCATGCTCGTTTTGGTCATCTCAACTTTGCTACTTTGCTGCGTTTGCAGAAATTTGATATGGTTGCTTCATTGCCCTCTCTTGAGGCACCATTGAAACATGTTTGTGAAGGCTATATTTTGGGAAAAATGCAGCGTTCTGTGTTTCCAAAGGATGGTTCTATGCGGGCCACTTGCAAATTGCAACTTGTACATAGTGATGTATGTGGGCCTATGCAAACTCCATCATTTGGTAAACACTTGTACTTCGTGACTTTCATTGATGATTACTCAAGGCATGCATGGGTATATCCACTGAAGGCAAAGTCCGAAGTGTTTTTGTGCTTCAAACAGTTTTTGCTTATGGTTGAAAATGTATCCAATTGTACTGTGGGCACCCTCTATTCTGATCGAGGGTGGGAGTACATGTCTAAAGAGTTTGATGCATTTCTAGCTAGTCGTGGGATAAAACACCAATGTACAGTGCCATATACCCCTCACAAAATGGTGTTGCTGAGAGGAAAAATAGGTCACTTATGGAGATGGCACGATGTATGGTCAAGAGCCAAGCTTTGCCACATGCGTTTTGGCTTGAGGCTATCATGTGTGCTGCATATGTACTCAACAGCAGGTGTCCCACTAAGGCCTTGCAGTCTATTACTCCATACGAAGCTTGGCATAGCAGGAAGCCTTCTATTGGTCACTTGCGTGTCTTTGGTTGCTTGGCCTATGCTTTAGTGCCTGTGCAACAACGCAGAAAATTGGATGATAAGGCTGTCAAATGCATTTTTTGTTGGTTACAGTGCTGAGAGCAAGGGTTACAGATTGTATCATCCGCAGTCAAAGCGTATCTTGATTTGTCGAGATGTTGTTTTTGTGGAAGATGCTGTGCAGCCTTTGTTATCATGTACCAAAGAGACAGGTGTGAGCTCACGGGATGTATTTGATACATTGTTGCCTCTGTTTACAGGTGGGAATTCAAATGTAAGTCCAAATGAGGCAAATACTCAGCCTATGCAGATTTCAAGCGACATCATAGATCAGCCTATTTCTGATGCAGATTTACAGGATGTAATTCATGAGGATAGGACTGAAAATGAGCAGGCTAGAGGTATGCCTAAATGGCTGGTGCAAACCTTGCGTGATAATAAAATTGATGCACCTATGTCTAGTCGTACTCGTTCAGGTTTTTAGCATGCCTCTTATGCATCAGATTGTTATGCTTTGGCTGTGTCTAGTATGTGTGAAGAGGAAGAACCTCTTTCATTTGATGAGGCACAAAAATCAGAAAATTGGTTGGCTACAATGCAAAGTGAATATGATGCTATAATGAAGAATGGTACATGGTCTTTGTGTGATTTGCCTATTGGTAAGAAGGCCATTGGATGTAAGTGGGTTTTTAAGTTGAAACGAAAGCCAGATGGCAGTGTTGATCACTATAAGGCTAGACTTGTTGCAAAGGGTTATGCTCAAGAAAAGGGCATTGATTTTGATGAGACCTTTGCTCCCACTTGTCGTATGACTACCATTCGTAGCATTTGTGCATTGGTAGCTCATAATGGTTGGAATGTACATCAGTTGGACATAAAGACTGCGTTCTTGAATGGAGATTTACATGAGGAGGTGTATGTATCGCAGCCTCGTGGTTTTGTTCAAAGAGGGCAGGAAAACAAAGTGTGCAAGTTGAAAAAGGCTTTATATGGTTTAAAGCAAGCTCCACGAGGTTGGTATGAAAAGATACATGCATATTTGATTGCACATGGTTTTCAGAATAGTCCAACAGAAAGCACTTTGTATGCTAAACGTGTGGATGATGTATATCTAATCATTGCTCTCTATGTTGATGACATGCTACTCACAGGACCAAATGAAAGTCATATTGCTGATTTTAAGGCTGATTTGAATGCCTCTTTTGAGATGTCAGATTTGGGGCATTTGCATCATTATTTGGGGATACAATTTAAGCAGTGTGATGGAGGTATTGCTTTGTGTCAGACAAAGTATATTGAGACATTGTTGCGGAGATTTGGCCTTGAAGACTGCAAGCCTATTGCTACTCCAATGGAGACAGGTTTGAAGTTGAGTCTTCATGATGCTGGAGATCACTTTGATGTCACACTCTATCAGAGAGCTGTTGGTTGCCTCATTTATGTATGCATTACAAGGCCGGACATTCAGTTTGCAGTCTCACAGGTGAGCAGGTTTATGCATAGCCCAAGGTCTCAGCATTGGAAAGCAGTTAAATGCATCTTTCGCTACTTGAGTGGCATCATACATCTTGGGTTGTTTTCTCGTTGTTTTATCCTAAGGGGGGATCGTTGCCACCAGATTTACATGCTTTTTCAGACTCAAATTGGGCTGGTTGCTATGACACAAGAGTGTCCACAAGTGGTTTTTGTTTCATGCTCGGTAGCTCATGCATATCTTGGTTGAGCAAGAAGCAACCTACTGTGGCCACTTCTAGTTGTGAAGCTGAGTACAGGGTAGCTTTCACAGCTATGGTTGAGTGTGTGTGGCTCAGACGGCTTATGGTGGCTGACTTGGGTGTTGGATAGGAGTCTGCCACCTCTATCTTCACTGACAGCCAGAGCGCATTGGCAGTTACGAGAAACCCAGTTTTTCATGCTCGCACAAAGCACATTGAGGTGCATTATCACTATGTCAGGGGGAGACTCTCAGCAGGAGAGATCAACTTGGCCTATGTGCCAACACAGGACAACCTCGTCGATCTTTTCACAAAGGCGCTTCCTCGTGAGAAGTTTGAAGCTTTCCGCAAAGCTTTGGGCTTGCTCCCCTTTGTGGACTGATCTACTTCGGGCATGGCACTCCCCTATACATGAGTGCCAGCTCTCGTTTTCACACCATCACTCCCAGGGGAGATTTGTTGCCATATATATAGGCAGTGATGTGTGTGAACACACTTAGGACCGCCGGGGTACTTTTTTCCTCTTTAGGAGGTTTTTTCCCCCGGCTTGTATATACGCCCATCCTTCTAGGGCTAATATATCTTTTGTACATTGACACAATCTAATACATTGTGTGTTGTGTGCATTCTTGCTTCTTCTTCTCCAAGCTTTGTGTGCTTTCCTGCAACCCTAATTCCAACAATAAGATCTAGTGTGGTGAGTGTCTATTGATATTTTCTTGTTGCACACCCGTTTGTAGTAGATTTGACAATACTACTCCAGAATTTGATGAAGAATAGTGTAAACCCAGTCCCTGAAGATGTCTGTAGAAAATCAAAAACCGTATGAACATCCCTCAAAATTCACCCAAAACAAAAACTTTGATTGAAAAACGTAGTATAAAGTACTACACACTTCAAATTCCTCTTTCTTCTCCCCAGAAGGTCTCCTTAATCTGATTCAAGAAGACGGGTCACACACACGCGCACACACACAATGGAGAAGATCAAGGGAGCACACAATGAGATAATAGATAGATGATGAATGTGTGATGTACAAAGATGATAAGTATACCTGAAGATGGGTGAATACTAGCACGGAGGAAAAAACCTCATAAAGAGGGAAAAAATGACCTGGCTGGTCCTAGTGTATTCACACACATCACTACCAAATATGGCTATATGCCATAATTGGTAGTGATGTGTTCACACATATCATTACCAAATATGGCTACAAGCCACCCGATCTCATCTTGGGTCCCATTTGGGCCTCTAATGTCAAGACAAGGTGTTCAAGGTGTGGCAATGTGCCAAATCTAATCCAAGCCTTCTCTAAACCATGTGGCTTTATAGGCCACCCTCCCATATGAATACAGGGCTCATACAGGGATGCCAAGTGCTCGGGCTACTCAACCATGGCTACTCCTCATTTAGGGCCCGTACCTAGACAATACAATATGACAATGGAGCATTAATATCCAACACCCCCCTCAATGTGTCCACTTAAGGTGAACTACCTCTATGGTCCGGTGTCGTTCCATGTGATCACTGCTAAGAGCCTTTTTGTAGATATTTGCACAATTCTCTATTGTTGGGCAGTAGACCATCTCGACCTCCCTAAACATGATGAGCTCACACATAAAGTGATAATGAATCTCAATGTGTTTTATGCAAGCATGAAACACGAGATGAAGATACCGTTCCATGTGATCACTACTAAGAGCCTTTGTGTAGATATCTTCACAATTCTCTATTGTTGGTGGGCAGTAGACCATCTCGACCTCCCTGAACATGATGAGCTCACACATAAAGTGATAATGAATCTCAATGTGTTTTATGCGAGCATGAAACATGAGATTATGAGCAATGGCCATGCAACTTTGGTTGTCACACTATAGCATTGCAGGCTACTTCTGCACTACTCTCATATCCTATAGAATCCTCCTTAGCCACAATGTCTCACATGATGTAAAGTATACATATTTGTACTCGATTTCTATCGATGAGAGTGCAATTGTGGGGTTCTTCTTACTTATCCAAGAAATGCATCCCAAATTGAGAGAAAAATAATAGCAAGTTAACTGAGTACATGCTTCTAGTGTCTGAGCCCCCCGCCTAATTTGAGTCACTGAGGGTCTTGTCTATAGCATAGGTGATGTCATACTCTTGAGTACCTTGGATGTATCAACACTCGTATACCTGCTTTCCAATTATTCTCCCATGGCTTTTTGAAGAAATTCCTCAAAATACCAACAACAAAACTCATGTCTAGTATTACACAAGAAGATAAGACTACCAAGTCAGTTTCCTGTATAAGTTCTCATCCATAAGGTTTGAGGTGTCTTCAATGAACAAATTCACATCAGCCTCCATTAGGGTATCAACAACTTCCTTGCATTTAGTCATGCCAAATGCCTTGAGTATCTCACCTGCATATTTATGCTGACATATGAAAATGTTATCTGGCTTATACCAGACACCTTAATCCCCAAATAATAATGCATGAGCCAAAGATCTATCATCTCAAACTCTACACTAGGCATCTATTGTGTTTGTGAGATCTTTTTTTTTGGAGATCCCCTAGTAAGATGAGGTTGTTTACATAGAGAACAGTGACCATATACTTCCCATGTTCATAAAAAACATACAAAGTAAGCATCAATCCTCTGGTAGGGCTTGTTTTAATTTGTAGAGTGCCTTCTGTAACCTGCAAACTTTACTTTTAGAATCGAGAACCACAAACCCAGGTGATTGTTCCATGTATACCTCCTCCTTGAGGTTCCTATTGTTGAGGAAAGTGGATTTTACATCCATTTGGAGAACAAGCCATTTGGAAAGTGGATTTTACATCCATTTGGAGAACAAGCCATCCCCCTTACGATGCCAATGCAAGAATAGTGTGGATTATGGGTAACTTGACTGTAAGAGCAAAAGTTTCCTGAAAGTCAAAACCTTCAACTTGTGCAAAACCTTTGACGACCAGTTGTACCTTGTACTTTTCCAAAGTATCATGAGATATGTATTTTGCTTTGTAAACCCACTTAGTGTCAATTACACCTTGGAGGACAATCTACAAGGTGCCAGTGTGGTTTTTAAGAATGGAGTCGTACTTTGCTTGCATGGCTACCATCCACTTTGGATCCTCTTGTTCTTCAACAAAGGTGCTGGGCTCTTGAATCTCGAGTACCTATATCATAAAAGAAAAATTCACAAGAATTTCACGAGCCCTGTTTTTCTCCTCTAACCTTCTGGATCTGCAAACATCTGGAGGCACATCCTTGATGGTGGCCGGAGGTTCTGCTACATCCAAAAGTTGCATGTACCACTTAGGGAATGGCTTACCTTTTTGTGGCACATCATTCTCTTGTTCTTCATCTTCAAAATCCATGTCCATAGGAAATGGTGGCGGTTGGTTCTTTTGTGGCACATCATGCTCTTGTTCTTCATCTTTAAAATCCATGTCCATAGGAAATGAGGTGGGCTTCCCTCCATCAGAATGTGAGGAAGCCCATGCTGCATATAGAGGTTGTGTTGCTTTGGTGATTTCCTTGTTGAATGATGAAGAAGAAGGGAGCTTCTCCTCCATTTGACGTGGTTATTATTGAAATAACACATCATGTCTCACTATGATCTTCTTTGCATATCCTACTTCTTGTGATATTCTCTTGTATACACCACACATTATATTCTCTTACATGGTATTAGAGCTCCGAATCGGTATAAAACTTCTTCTATGATTGCTATCTACTAGCAGTCCCCTTAGAGAAATGGCATCTTCTACAAGACCCCACCCACCACCATTAGAGGATCTAGAATCTTAAAAATCAGCTTCAACAATAAAAGCTAATGAAGTAGCATTTGAACCCTTTCCACAAGAGGCCAATTTTAGGGCCAAGGCTCCTCTTCTCAACTCGTGCATGTTGATCTCAATAGAAAGATTAGTACAATTACACTTGGAGGTTCTTCCTATTTTTTTGCATTGAGAGATGATTATAGTAGCAAGATTTGGGTGAATTTTCTTAAAGGAAAAGTCTCAAACTTTTGGAAAGTTTAAGGAATGGCTTGCATTGGTTGAAACTGAGACAAGAACAAAATTGAAGTATTTTAGAGAATAGATGGAGGAGGAGAATTCATGTCTAATGTGAATTCTTGGGTTTCTGTAAAAAAAGAGGCATAAAGAGACACCTCACTACCGCTCACACTCTGTACAAAATAGTGTTTCAGAGCACAAGAATCATGCTATTGTTGAGATGGCAAGGAGTATGCTTAATGGTAAGAATCTACCTAAATTCTTTTGGGCTAAGGCAGTTACACGACTATGTATATTCTTAACAGGAGTGCAACAAAGGCCAACTCCATTACAAACCTACTCAGGTAAGAACTTCAACCGTACACTTGAAAGTTTTTAGGTGTGAATTCTATATACAGAGAACCAAATTGAATGTTAAAAGCCATAAATATTATAGCATGGAATCAAAGGAATATCAAACTTCAAAATTCAAATTACACAACAATAAAGATAAAGAAGAATACTATATTACCGAAGTGATATAATAGATCGCAAATCCCCACACCTATGTGCTCATGTGAAGGGAGCTTTGATGTGGCTAATCTAGAATTGCTAAAATGGAGGCTGTATACTAGTAAAAGCTAGGGAGCAAACTCACATCAATGACTGATGAAGTGTATGGAAAAGGGGCTGGATATGTTTCTATATGCACTTGTATATGTGGGGTGGCCTTGACATGACCGCATAGGTCCATGTTCATAGTTGGCGCCACCGTTCGCGGTGTAGACTTGGCCCATATAAAGATGTACTAGAAACTACATAGCAGTTATCTATAGAATTTATATGGTAGTAATGTGTGGATGTAAGCTAATAATGGGCCAAGGTGGCACTTTTTCCCTCTTTAGGAGGTTTTTTTCCTCGAGCATATGTATGCGCTTTTATGAGTGTGTAGGTGACCTTATCATGTCACTTCACTTGTACTTCACTCATTCTTATCAATTTACTTTGAGTGTTGTGCTTCCATCTCTCTCTCCTTGCTTGCTGCATCTATGTGTGTGTTGTTACATTGATCTCTACTCTACCAATTGGTATCAAAGCAGGTTCTCTTGGCTCTCACCCTCTTGTCACTGTCTCCTTGAATTTCTCTTTTCACTATCTCAAATTGATCTATCCTCTTAGGTGGAGAAGGTATACTATATAGTGTGCTATTGATTGTATTAACAAAATTATGTTAACAAAATTTTTTCACATTTCAGAGTGTTTCAGGTATACTTGGGGCTCGTTCACATGTAAAGTTTTTGCAAAACAAGCATCTCAAGGGAGTGTCAGTTTAAACTATTTTTGTTCGATTTTGGGCTTTCTCATAAGCAGCAACATTTGGTGTGCAAACAGTGCCATTGTCATCTTCAACACTGCATCTTCGAGTTTATCATTAACACCTTCAACATCGTCAACATTATCATGGATTTCTACATTCCTACTATGCTAAGTATCATTCCCACACTTTACACTATGTAATTTTTCATACACTTTGTAGGTTTTCATCGTTTATCAGTGATCTACGAACGTACTCCCCAGGTGGGATACTTAACGCGTTAGCTACAGCACTGCACGGGTCGATACGCGCAGTGCTTAGTATCCATCGTTTATGACTAGGACTACTGGGGTATCTAATCCCATTCGCTCCCCTAGCTTTTGTCTCTCAGTGTCACTGTTGGCCCAGCAGAGTGCCTTTGTCTTTGGTGTCCTTTTCGATCTCTACGCATTTCACAAGTCAACAAACTATGCATAGGATGACTAGGCATTCACATGGTGCACTGCAGTTATGATCCTTCTGTCTATGGCATATGCATGTCAATGATAGATCAACATGAGTCTATTAACATGAAACACAAGATGTACTTTGGATCCTTCAGGTAAAGCTAGCTTATAAGCTACACTTCCAATTTTTGTAATAAGTATTGTATAAGGACCACAATACCTTGGACTTAACTTTGGAACTTTTCCACTTTTTAAAATTCATGACTTTTTAGAAACTTTTACATAAATTAAATCACCTTTCTCAAAATTAATTGGTTTTCTTTTACCTTTCTCATAACTAATAGAACGATCATGTGCTCTTTTAACATTGCTTTTTGTAACGTTAGCATTTCTTATATGTCTTTGAGAAAGTCTTTTACACTATAATTTTTCTTTTTGTAACCCAACAACTATAGGTGCTCTAGGTTAAAATCCATACATTAGTATGAATGGACTAAAACCAGTAGCAAAATGTTTAGCACTATTATAAGCAAATTCTAATAATGGAAGATGCTAATCCCAATTGTTTTACTTATGATTAGCATATGCTTGAAGCATATCTTCTAGGACTTGATTAACCCCTTCTGTCTGTTCATTGCTTTGTGGATGTTCAGACGTACTCATACCAAATTTGGTGTAACTTTTTGAACACTTCTTTCCAAAAATGGCTTGTAAACTTTGTACATCGATCGCTTACTATATCTGCTAGCAATCCATACAATCTGTATAGATGATGGATAAACATTCTAGCCAAGTCTGGTGTTTCTACTTCTTTTTTAGTTGGTATAGATTATATCAACTTGGTTAACCTATCTACTACTACCCACACTAAATCATGCCCTCTACTTGTTCGAGGTAATCCTACTATGAATCCATAGAAATACTTTCCCACTTACCCTCGAGTATTTGTAGTGGTTGTAATAATCCACCTACTTTTAGGCGCTCAGCTTTATTGACTTGGCACTTAGGGCATTTTATAACATAATTCTAGGTGTCCTTCTTTAAATCTGCCCAATAAAATTATCTTTTAACAAATGCATATATCTTAGAAATTCCCCGGTGCCCTGTACTTGGATTGTCATGATTAGGGTACTTGGATTGTCATGACATTCTAATAAAATATTCTCATGAATATTTTCTTCTTTGGGTACATAAATGTGACTTTTATATAACAAGTACTCATTATCGATGGAAATTTTTTTCTAACGATCTTTTTCACTTACTAACCCTTCTTTAAGTGATTCCTTTAAACCACTATCTTTTTTAAGTGATTCCTTTAAACCACTATCTTTTTTAAGTGACATCCTTTTATCACTAGCAGCTGCATTTTCTTTACTCTCTACTTAAGAGTTATCTTTTTCAATTCAGCAATTCTAAACCACGTGATAGCTAGGGTCATTAGCAGATTTTCCTTTTAAGTGAGCCAGCAACTCACTTTCTAGTTAAGTAAAACTCAACTCATTTATCATGGGTATTCAACTTAGAGCATCTGCCATGACATTAAATTTTCATTTTCTATATCTAGTTTGAAAATCAAACTCTTGTAGGATTTCAGCCCATCTAGCCTTCCTACCTTTTAACTCCTTTTGAGTACTTAACCATTTAAGACTTTCATGGTCAGACAATACTTCAAAATTGGCATCATATAAATAATGACGCCACTTTTTAAGAGCATGCACAATTGCAAATAGTTCTTTTTCATAAGTTGAATAGTTACTTTGAGCTTTGTTCAACTTTTTACTTTCAAATGCAACTGGCCTTCCCTTTTATAATAATATTGCTCCTACAACAAAATTACCAGCATCCGTTTCCAATACAAATGGTTCATTTGGATCCACTATTTGTAAAATATGAGCAGTAGCTATTGCTACTTTCAATTTTTCAAAACTAGCTTGTTGACCATGATTCCAACTTTTTTTTTTCCTTTTACTTTAAGGTGATTCATCATTGGAATAGCTATCTTAGCATAGTTCCTTATAAACTTTCAGCAGAACCCTGTAAGTCCTAAATTGTTTTCCTTTTTCTTTAGGCTAATTTGTCATCGGAATAGCTATCTTAGCATAATTCCTTATAAACTTTTGATAGAACCTTGCAAGTCCAACTAAATTGTTTTCCTTTTTCTTTAAGTTGATTCGTCAGTTATCTTAACATAATTCCTTATAAACTTTCAATAAAACCCTGCAAGTCCTAAAAAGGTTTGTAACTCATCTATATTAGATGGGGCCTTCCATCTCAATATAGCTTCAACTTTATCAGGATCCAGACAAATCTCTTCCTTAAACACTATGTGTCTAAGATATTGCACTTCTTTTTTGAAGAAATCACATTTAGACTTTTTAGCAAATAATTTATTTTTCCTTAAGAGATATCGAGCTCATCTAGTGAGGCGGTGGACACTGATGACCCGCTTGGGGGATAGGCCCCACACTTACACAACTGGCATGGTTGGTGAGATCATGGGTGATATGCGGCCAGTGGGATGACAGGTTGTGTGACAGCCATTCTAGAGACTGGCATAGTTATAGCGCCAGCTCATTTAGTTGGGTTCACACTATAGAGAACCCTAGTATGTATTTGGTTGAGTACCTTTTCATATTGTGTGTACTCTTATCTTTGTATATGGTGTGTTGAGTGTTGTGTGAAGAAGAAGAAGAAGAAGATTTTCAGCCTCTCACCTTGTGTGTTCTCTTTTAGGGTTTTGTGAGTGTGTGTGTGCTTGCAAGAGCTCAAGATCTCTTCTCCCCTGTATCTTTTCAAGGTGGACATGCACGAACAACCTTACCCAGGCCTTTGTCATCTTGTCTTGCAGTTCGTCTCGACGGCAATGAGGTATCTCATGTAGGCCATGACATAGTAGCCACAATCCTTCCCATTGGGCTATTGAGGAACCTACAATGAGCGATTAAATTTCAGCTCTAAGCACCAAAATTTTAGCTCTAAACAAAACTATGTACGCTTAATTGTTAACCTATGTGACGGACATCCTAAACCTATGACGGACATTGAGATGTACCATGTTTTACATCATGTAATAAATTTAAGTATTCTGAGTCATGGGCCGGGCTTGTCGGCACCATATGTAAAGGGATTGGGTGATCGCCGATGAGTCATGGGCCGGGCTTGTCGGCACTATATGTAAAGGATAAAGGGATTGGGTGATCGCCGATGAGAGGTGCACCTTGAATATCAGTAGGATAAGGGTTAGGATCGGCCGGCCATGTATGGGCGCCCATGTGTGAACAGTCAAGTCACCTATAAGAGTCAAATGTAACCCTAAAACTCTTATTCTCAATGCGTTGAATACAAGAGTGCTCTTGCCTTATCCTCTTGGTTTCCTTCTCCTGCGTGTGTGTGTGAGAGAGAGAGAGTGAGTGAGAGAGCGATCGAGCACTGTGTAGCGGCACGGCGGCGGCGGGCGAGGCGGTAGAGCGGCGACGGCGGCTCCTCCTTCACTGCGATGCGGGAATCCTTCACGGCGGCGGTTTGAGCGGTGAGTGACACACCTTTGCATTCTGTTGAGCTTGCTTTCCTGGTTGTATGCTTGCAGCCATTCGTCGTGGCTCGCATACGGTGTTCGGTAAGTCCCCAGCTACGACTCGTGCGGCAAAAGCGCACATTTTTGGTGCCGTTGTTGCCGAGGAGATGCCCTGCACCAAGCTCCAATCTGCAGCTCGGGTTGCTGCGTGAAGTGAAATTTACACTGTAGGAAAGGCAACTGTGTGTTTATTGTTGAGGTGTTTCCGTGTTCTGCAATCTGTTTCTACAATTCGTCTTCTGCAATTCTGTTTCTTTTGTTATTTTTTCGCTCCGCATGTGGGCGTGGTTCTGTTCTCTGGTTGTCTGTGTTTAGAGGGATTTCTAAATCCCCAGGGAACTGCGCCGCGGCCAAGACCGAACCCCAGAAAGAAACCCTAGAAAGCTTATCCCAAAAAAAAGATAAAATTAAATTTGGAAAAAAAAAAAGAAAATTTAAATTTTTTTAAGAAAAAACAAACGTGTTGAGAGGAAAGATTTTTTATTTGAAGAAAAAAATTTTGAAAAGAAAAAAACCCCCAATTGACCCCGACCCCGGCCTCGGTCTTTTGATACATATATATATATATAGGAGAGTGAGCCTCCATAGCTTTCTTTCAAGTGAAAGCTTAAGGGAAGTGGAGCTCTATATGTAGCCCACCCCGCAAGGAGTTAAGTGAGCATGTGGGATAAAGCCTTCACCTTTCCCTCCACAAGCAAATAGGCCTTCACCCTTCCCCCACAAGGAAACAGACTGTTTTGAGGACCACAGGAGCTCTGGATAGGCGAACACGGTGCTGTAAAGCACGCTAGGACCCTTTAAACGATACGCTCGTTTCGAGCTATCACATGCCCTAGTTCAGGTTCGACTATAAGTAAGGGGGTTAGAAACGGGTTAAAAACAATATAAAAGCAAGTAAAAACGGGGTACGAAACACCTAAGAAACCACTTGTGTGGGCTTCAAGGGTAGTTACCAATGCCCATAGGGTACCCACGTCACATGCATCTACGCTCTGGTCGGGTGCTAGAGTCTGAGCCACTAGAAAGCGTTTCAGTTTACGCAGGCTTACACCATATCTTGGCCTTCAGCTGGAACCCAAGGAAGTGCAACCCAAGATCCACGAA
Organism: Cibotium barometz; assembly: GCF_041138505.1. Classification (NCBI taxonomy): domain Eukaryota; kingdom Viridiplantae; phylum Streptophyta; class Polypodiopsida; order Cyatheales; family Cibotiaceae; genus Cibotium; species Cibotium barometz. Next base: position 29,428,268 of record NC_141055.1, on the reverse strand, counting down.
TAGTGGATAGTGACTTGTCCTCTGACTCAGAAGCCATGGAAGGGCACCCTACCAAGAACCCTGAGGAGACAAGCCAAAACATGCCAGTTTGGGCCCCACAACCCGGATCTAGCATGTTTAGTCGTCTAATAGAGACCTTTAGTAGAGCTACACGCTCTGAACATGCGACAAGCGAAGTAAATGAAGAAGGAGGAGTAGTAAATTCGCCATTCACATCTTATGTAGACCTTACTCTCCCAAAGAGTGTCCATGTGGATATTCTACCCACTTCGTTTAATGAGGGCCCTACTGAGCTACCACCTTCCGACGCGCTTCCTAAAGTAGAGGTCCCTAGAAGTCAATCCATAAGAAGTGACATTGCGTCCACTTCAAGAGAACCATTTGGCACTCCAAGTCTAGATGGGATATTTCTCAATGAAAATTGGGAATATGATCTACACACAGAGACTCTAACTGACCTATACACGGGTTACATATACCATGTAGGTTGGTTAGAAGTCATACGATCTACATCTAGCGCCACTAATCTAGAGGAGCAACAACAAATGATATGTGAGGTTATTCATAGAATTATCCAAATTGAGAGGCAAAATAGGGGAGTGAACCTAGTTTCCACTGGCCCTATGAAATTTTTGGATACGGGCAAGGCCAAACAACCAACTCTGTCACAATTGGAGACTCCCTCGGTGAGTCCCATAGTCCCTTTGTATGTTGTTTCACCTGGAGTCTCAATGCAGGTTGAGCCCACGAGCAGTAACTTTAGCTTTCCAAACTTGGCTCAACTTTCCATTAGGGAATCCACAATGCCTACTCAGATGATGAGCATGACCGAAAGTGCACCTGTGACCACTGTAGTTAGTACGACACCACTACCCAGTGGAACAATACCTACAACAGTGCGTGCCAATGCCTATCGACCATATGTACCTATCGCTACTCATGCTCATGTAGCTCCTATGCCTGTTAGTATGCCAATGGCGTATGCTCCACGACCGCCTTATCACAACCCTTATCCAAGAGGAGCTAGGCCTAGTCACATATCATATCCTACGTCAGTTGCATACATACCAAGACAAACGCCAACTCCTATCAACCAGGTTATTCCAAAAGTGCCTCCAACTATGCCTACTCACCTAGGTGATCTCGCAGCGTTTGCCCAGACGATCGGACGATCTATCACGGAAAACATGCGGGGCATGCCTGAGAGAGAGCCTAGAAGCAAGGCGGTACAAGTTGCTAAGCTCACTCAAAACTTCAGTGGTAACGAAGATGTTAGGAAGCACATTGAAGTTTTTGAACACGTGTGTGATTCCTTGGAAGAGCACAATGAGCTACATAAATGTAAAGCCTTAGGCTTAACCTTGAGTGGAAAAGCCGGAGATTGGTATCGAACTTTGAGGGTTGAAGAGTGTACTCACTATCCCACTCTCAAGAGATTGTTCTTGAAGGAAGACATACGTGAGGGTGTGCTTTGGGGAGTAGCATCTCAACTCCAAAAAGCTGAATGCGAGGAAGGGGAGTCAGTGAGAGACTTTATTAGTCGATTAAAGCATCTAAATTCTCGCTGCACTCCCGATGAGCACTTTAATAACAACCAACTGCTCGATAGATTCATCCGAGGATTACGCCATGAGGACATATACAATGGCTTAGTCATTAGAGGTCTTACAACGTGGGAAGCAGTCACTGCCAATGCAATCCAGTTAGAAGACAACTTGATGATTGCAGGTAAAAAGGTGTCTTCGGAGACAAAATCCGTTAGTTCGCAAGTATCTGGGCACGAGCCAATGACGGTAAAACCTATTGCCAAGGAGCCCAAGATATCAGAAGTTTGTAGGAGGATAATTTAACATCAACAATATCTCTTGTCGAAGAAAGGCCAGAGACCAATTACTCTCTACATTGGATGAAATTATGTCGTGGCCCTCTCAAAGAATAGCCACATCCATCGTAGTAGAGTTTGTGGGATCCTGTAAGTCTTGCCAATCATCTCTTAAGAGCCTCCATCTCTATACTTAAAATGCATACACAAAGTTTGTCAAACAATGAAGTACCTATTCATCAAAACAAATAACATTAGTAAAACCATGTTTTTAGCATTCATTTCAGTTACATTCATTGCAACTCTCACCTGAAGGTGACATTTGACTTAGTGACTCTACACTTTAATTGTATCATCCATCGTAGCAAGTTCTCTTTGTATTCCATTGATCACCTAAGAAATGTATTATCCATCCATCACTTGGGCTTTTTCAAGCATAGGTGATTTTAATTTTCTTCAGTTCTTCACAAGATGTAAAAAAATAGACAAAGCAATCTAAAGGAAAAACAGCATAAGTGAACACCTTTTGAGCCTGTGGTGGCTGGTTTCATTGTAGCTTGCACATCTTTTGAGAGATTTAGCTTGCAAGCTTGAATTTGGTCTAAGCTGGGATGTGGCCATTTAAGATTAGACAAAGAAGGAAGTGGTATATGTTGCAAAGAGTCAAAATTAACTCCTTTCATAGACAGAATGTACAACAAATCATAAAAATAAATTTGTTTGGTAGCCAAACAACTTGCTTTCTTGTTTTCTTACTCATCAATGTACCAATCTTGGCATGGAGAACAATGATTTCTGCTTAAACACTCCAGAGAGTGCCAGAGTTCTAATGTGGAAGCATACAAAGCTAAAAAGCATCATGTGCTTCCAAATCAAAAAATTAAAAAAGCTATATTTATTTTAAAAAATACCATATACTCACTGTTTGGCTTGTGTCTTAGAGTTTGGTTATCTGGATGTAATTAGATTTGTTTGTGAAAATATACATGTTGAATAAGAACTTTTGTTCTCATAGTTGCCCCATCCGTTTGTCTTCATTTGAACTCTAATATTTTGCCTTTCCAATGTTTTGACAAATCACATGTGTCTCTTGGCTTTACTTTGAAAGAGCCTTGAGTGCTTGATTGCATTAAGACCCAAGTGAATTTACTATATTGTTTGGGAATCCATTTTCCCTCCTCATCTCTCTGATTAAAAACCTCCACAGTTTGTATATTACTTTTAGTCTTCCTTCTTTGAGACATCTACAGTAAAGAAACATATTTATAAAATATATAAGCATATTTAGTCTTCCTTCTTTGAGACATCTGTAGTGAAGAAACATATTCCTAAAATAGATAAATATTAATAAAATAATACTTCAATGTTGATTATTATCTTTTTACCTTCCCACAATCTCAAGTAGTCTCTAGACCAACCGAACTCAGAGATTCAAAACCTGCAAAGAGCAAAGAAACAAATTTAATATATTATCGATATATTACATTATTAAGATCAACAGAATGAAAAATCCAAAACTTACCATTTAAAGATGAGCAAACTTTGAATTATAAAAAGAGAATGAAAATTGCTTATTACCTTTTCCTTTCCTAAACTAGCCCCACAACAATAAGCACAAAGCTTCAAAAATTGCAGAGCAACACCGAAGATTCAAAATTAGTCTCCATAGCAACACTAAAGATTCAAAAACCTATAAAACATATTTAAAAAAATTCAATTTATAACATAAACTTTGACTAATTTAAAATTTTACTATAAGATAGATACACTAGAGAAGATGCTTCTAGTAAAATTTTATTAAAAACAAAGCAAGGAAGCATGAAATATGACGAAATCGAATTTTGTAGAGGAAAGAAGGAGGGAAAGTGAAAAGGGGGGAAAATCAAAGCATGAAAGAGAGAGAGGAAAAGAAATTCGTGATTGAGAAGAAATATTCACTACTCTAACATTATAATTTTTTATTATGATGACCACAAGGTACATCTGGCATTTCTTTAGTTTTTAAATATTTTGTCCCAATATTATATTGCACTAGCTTGATCTTGTAAAATTTGGTGGCAAAAGATTAAAACGGTTCATGTTACATAGATCAAAACTCTCATTGGTTAGCACGTTCTTTTTTTAATATTTCCTTAGAGGGCCCTGTTGTGAGTCCATAAATCACACCTAATGCATGTGGATTTTTAAAGAACTATCTTCTTGCATAAAAATCATAGCAGTACGACAGGCTAGGTGCCCAATGTTTAGATTTGACATCAACCTAGCCACCTACCAAGTTTTGGTAAGAGAGAGTTCGAAAGGGCTTCAAGGAGCTATTAGAGTTAGAGTGGACTGAGAGAGAGTTCGAGTAGTTATAGGCTATTCTAGAGGAGAGTAGGCGCACAACTCTTGAGCATGTTGGTGGTGTTGGACCTAGTAGCACGTCTACCAAGACATATCGACATAAAGTCATGAAAATTGAGCAGATTACATGTGTAGAGTGGGAGACACATGAGGGTGCTGACTTCACTCTTTGGCTAGAGAGACATGCCAAGCTACGAGCATCATGAGAGAGAAAGGCACATAGGGATCTTGATGTAAGTGGACATGCATACTACCCCGTGCACCCACGGTGGAGGGAGCCCAACGGGATACTACTATTGCACAATGAGTTATAGAGGCTCCTCAACAATGAGATTGTTTCGTAGATGATAATTCAGATTGGCTAGACTTGGATAGTGATAGTGACTAAACCTAGAGTAGTTGGATTAGCACTTACTTTTGCAGTCATTATATGATGATTTTTTAGTGTTGTTTGGTGGCTAAGCCTAGAGGAGCTGGGCTAGTACCATTATGTTATAATTTCAAGATTTGTCTCATGTATTATTATGTTATATTTATACATCATCCCATTTTAGTTTCATGATTTATCCCATGTATTATTTTGTTATATTTATACATCATCCCATTTTGGTTACATAGGAGGGTATCATTGAAAGCTGGGCCTTTGGCATGCACATTGCACACAAATGTGGTTTGATGGGTGACCAAACTTTGCAACAGTGAGGGTGTGGACCCCACCCATACTCGATCTTCCAAACTTAGATCACCATTGCACCACATTTGTATGTAATGTGCGTGCCAAAGGCCCATATTTCAATGGGCTATCCAAGGCTGTCACACAACACATTGAAAATTGGGCCTTTGGCATGCACATTGCACATAAATGTGGTCCGATGGTGACTAAACTTTGCAAGAGTGAGGGTGTGGACCCCACACTCACTCTTGCAAAATTTAGTCACCATTGGACCACATTTGTGTAAAATGTGGGTGCTAAAGGCCCAATTTTCAATGGACTATCTGAGGCCACAACACATTGAAAATTGGGCCTTTAGCATACACATTGCATACAAATGTGGTCCGATGGTGACCAAACTTTGCCAGAGTGAGGGTGTAGACCCCACCCTTACTCTTACAAATTTTAGTACCATCGGACCACATTTATGTGCAATGTGCATGCTGAAGGCCCAATTTTCAATGGGCTCTCTATGGCTACAACACATTGAAAATTGGGCCTTTGGCATGCATATTGCACACAAATCTGGTTCGAAGGTGACCGAGCTTTGCAAGAGTGAGTGTGTAGACCCCACACTCACCCTTGCAAATCTTGGTCTCACCAACAGATCACATTTGTGTGTGTATGTGTAATGTGCATGCCCAAGCCCCAATTTTCAATGGGCTCTCTAAGGCCACAAGACACTGAAAATTGGGCCTTTGACACGCACATTGCACACACAAATGTGGTCCTATAGTGAGGGTGTGGACTGCACCCTCACTCTTACAAAGTTTCGGACCACATTTGTGTGCAATGTGCTTATCGAATGCCCAATTTTCAATGGGCTCTCTAAGGCCACAACACATGGAAAATTATGCCTTTGGCACGCACATTGAATATAAATGTGGTGGTCCGATAATGGTGACCAAACTTTGTAAGAGTGTGTATGGGGTCTTTACACTCACTCTCAAAAAGTTTCGTCGCCATCGGACGATATTTGTGTACAATGTGCTTCCCAATGGCTCAATTTTCAAAGGCCACAACAAATTGAAAATTGGTCCTTTAGCATGCACATTGCACACAAATGTGGTCTGATGGTGACCAAACTTTGAAAGAGTGAGGGTGTGGATCCCACGCTCACTCTTGCAAAGTTTGCCACCATTGGACCACATTTGTGTGTAATATGGGTGCTAAAGGCCCAATTTTCAATGGGCTCTCTAAGGTTATAGTACATTGAAAATTGGGCCTTCGGCACACATTGCACACAAATGTCCTCACCAAACTTTGCGAGGGTGAGTGTGGGGACCCACCAAACTTTGCAAGAGTGTGTATGGGGTCCCCACACTCACTCTTGCAAAGTCGAACCACATTTGTGTGCAATGTGTGTGCCAAAGGCCCAATTTTCAATGGGCTCTCTAAAGCCACAACACATTGAAAATTGGGCCTTTGGCACGCACATTACACACAAATGTGGTTCGATGGTGACCAAACTTTCCAAGAGTGAGGGGGAGGGGTCCACGTGTGGTCCGATGATGGTGACCAAACTTTGCAAGAGTGAGGGCATGGACCCACACCCTCACTCTTGCAAAGTTTGGTCACCATCGGACCACATTTGTGTGCAATGTGCATGCCAAAGGTCCAATTTTCAATGGGCTATCTAAGGGCACAACACATTGAAAATTAGGCCTTGGCACGCATATTGGTGGACATAAATATAGTCTAATGGTGACCAAACTTTGCAAGAGTGAGGGTGTGGACCCCACCATCACTTTTGCAACGTTTGGTCACCATCGGACCACATTTGTGCGCAATGTGCGTGCTAAAGGCCCAATTTTCAATGGGCTATCCAAGGCCACAACACACAGAAATTTGGACCTTTGGCACACACATTGCATACAAATGTGGTTGGATGGTGACCAAACTTTGCAAGAGTGAGAATAGGGAGCCTATATACACTCTTGCAAAGTTTGGTCATCATTAGACCACATTTGTGTACAATGTTTGTGCAAAAGTTTCAATTTTCAATGTGTTGTGGCCTTAGAGAGCCCATTCAAAATTGTGCCTTTGGCTCGCACATTGTACACAAATGTGGTCCAATGGTGACCAAACTTTGCAAGAGTGTATATTGGGTCCAGACTCTCACTCCTGCAAAGTTTGGTGACCATCCGACTATATTTGTGTGCAATGTGCATACTTAGAGGCCCAATTTGCAATGGACTCTGTAAGGTCACAAAACATTCAAGATTGGGCCTTTGGCACATACATTGCACACAAATGTGGTTTGATGGTGACCAAACTTTGCAAGAGTGTATATAGGGTCCACACCCTCAATCTTGTAAAGTTTGGTCACCATCGGGCTACCAAACAAATAGACATCAAAAGATGCAACAAGTCTGTATCAAAAGATATAAATTACAATGAGAAAATTTGAGACACCAATAATATAATAATAAAAATGAAAAGCACAACTCTCAAAGATATCAAACTAACTATCACCACCCTCTCTATCTCTTTGAACGTCTAATATGCTCTCATGCTTATGTATATGAAGCCGCCAAAGAGGTCGAGCGCCGCTTCTATGGCTCTGAACTTGATCAAGATGAAGCCTTGATCACAATCACAAGATGAGAGAAGATGTAGGCCTCACGATCAACCTGGTACTGTAGGAACTGAATGTATCTCCTATGCCTGTGCTTCCACTACCTTCCAATGATTGATGAATGAGATACTTCAACCCTATCTATTCAAATTGGTGTTCGTCTTCTTTGATGACATATTGATATATAGCAAGAGGAGCATGTGAAGCATGTGCATGAAGTTTTGAAAGCTTTGAGGGCCAATGAACCATATGCCAAAGAGATCAAAGGCACATTTATGTCATAAGAGGTGGAATACCTTGGGCATATTGTTGGCAAGGATGGTATTAGCATGGATCCTAAGTCAAGAATTGGCCAATACCATCCATTATCACACAACTAAGACGTTTCTTAGGTCTCTCATCTTTCTATCAAAGATTTATTGAGAGATATACACAAATTGAGGCCCCACTGATGGATAAGTTGAAGAGGGAGTAATTCTTTTGGAATGCAATTATAAATAGGACTTTCGAAGAGCTCAAAAGAATGTTTGCTTCAGCCCCTATTCTTGTATACCTAGATATTTGCAAGCCTTTTACCATTAGGGCAGATGCATATGGAGGAGGGATCAGGGCTTTTTTATATCAAGATTATGGGGTAATTGCTTTTAAGAGCTGAAAGCTAAGTGATAAAGAGATGGCCAGTGTATGATCAAATGATTTTGCATGCAATTAAGAAATAGCATCATTATATTTATGGGAACAAATTCTATGTTCAAAGTGATCATTGAGTGCTCAAATGTTTCTTGTCACAACCTACACTATCACCTAAACAAAGGAGATGGTTGTCTACTCTCCAAAACTATGAATTTGAGATCACATATACAAAGGGAAAAAGACAATGTGGTTGTTGCCGCTTCATTATCAAGAATCAGGGCATTCTCACTAGGCAGACCATATCGAAAGTGCACAAAAAATGGATTAGGGACATACAAGAAGAGTGTTGGATGAGGAATCTTCTCTTATGATGCAAAAATTACAACATGGTACATGTGAAGATTTGCCTCATTTTTATATGAGAAATGGTCTCATTGTTCCATGAGTCGGCCAGCTGTCTGGCACAGCAGTAGATGGAGTCGGCTAGTCACACAAGTCTCTTCCTTGTTGTTCAACATCCCTATGTTCCCTAAAGAAGCAATAGACCAGCTCTCTTGGGTGCCCTTCCTTGCTTCACACCCGAAGCACCCAGAAAAGCAACTCATGTGTCTAGCAAAAATAGCCCCTAGGGTCACTTTTAGCAACTCGTGGGTTTCTGGTCCATGCCCGGTTCATTAAAATAGTCCAGCCCAATGTGAACACTCATATAAATTATAAATTTGTCCACCCAAACTTTAATGAATGTGAACCTGCAACCATAGACTTTAGTAAACAAAGAAATAATAATTAAGTAAGGTTGAGTGTGCACACTTACCACCCGCAAAACACATAAAATTCACCGCCTTAGTCCCAAACAGGTGTGCACATGCACATCCACGGGGTGTCCAGGCATCCCCGATGCCCGTGGACATTCACAGGCAAAATACCATGCAATGTCTAGCCAAACAAAACAAGTCACACATGCAAATGCACTTCACAGGAAAATGTTTGTGCGCGATGATTTGGATTAAATCTCCCAACCTGCCATCTTGTACACAAAAACTGTTGCGACCATGGGCACCACCCATGTTAGATCCAAATGTTGTACTCACTAGAGCCATTCCCTTGTATGAGCCCAGCTAACTCACTAGGGTTATCAACCCTTCCATGAGTTAACATACTCATTGAACAGAGTCACCAACTATTTCATGAAGAGGAGAAGGGTGATCGAGCAGCACCAGCGTGGCATTAGTGCCCCTTAAAATTTGGGCTTTTGTAAACTCAGCCCAAAAAGTGAATATGGGCAAAAAGGTAATCTCGAGCTAGTAGCCAACTCTGGATACGTGAGGCTCTTGGCCAAATAATTGTGTGCAACCCAAGAGCAACTTTAGAGGCAAGAGAAGGGGTGCAGGAGGAAGCTTACAGAGGAGGAGGGAATAGGGCCCAACCAACAGGGGGGAGAGAGAGAGAGAGAGAGAGAGAGCCCCATGTCAAGAGAGCAAAATGAGCATTCGAGCAAGAGAGATAAGTAGAGAAAGCCCCATGTCGGCCTCTGCACGCATAGAGTAAACACTCTCACAATGAATGAACCAAATACCTTCAATTTTGATGAATTCTTGGATCAGAATGTGCAAAGCTAAGATCCAAGTAGTGATGATCCATATGTCTTGGACCTCGACAAAGATTCTCGTTGAGGAGAGTTTTTCAGCCATAGTGTTTGCTCTACCAAATCCTTTAGATTACGTCTCATCCACCTATCTCACTTTTAATAGGGGGAGCTTTAACCTTACTCTAGCAGATCCTCACTGGGGGTCCATGTGACCTTGGAGACATTAAAAGCATGTGATAACAAAGGGATTCATGACTTGAAAAAATGGTGGAGGATGAAGGATGACATTGGGTTGGTTCAAGATGATGAAGGTTGTAATTGCTATTGGGCTATGATTGAAAGCAGGCCGCCGTTTATTAATTGCATCAATGGAAGACTGGAAAAGGAGTTGTTCAAGGAAGTCATTGTGTCTTGGTGGCTGACATCATGATCAAGCATGAGGTAAGGCTAGTCTTACTTTGCTCTATGCAAAAATACCGGCCATCTAAAATGCATGTTAAGTATATTTGTCATTGAGGTGGTAGAGTTGGCCAAAATGGAGGTCACATGCAAAGATTAAGAATGTCAAAGAAGTGTGGATGTACCCCTCACTCAAGGTGCAAGTTGAGTGGTTGATGGGTTGGATAATGTGTCCATGCACATCATGAGGATCATCTTTCAGGCTCTCATAATGATTTATATCATTCCACAAGTGCTTTAGGCTTGCATGGATGATCTATTTGATGTCGGTACATGTTGAGGTTCTTCATGGTCTTTAAGAAAGTTCAAACGATGTCTTACCAATTGCACATACAAGGTAAATGTGCAAGCACTGCTCTTACCTCTCACTAACATGAGTAGGGATTGGTGACACAATCATTTTTCTTCACAAGAAGACTTTACAAGGATTATTGGGCAGAAATTTTTGTGGAGTTGTTCCATCTATAGGAGATAGGAGTCCCATCTAGCATGGTCTGGAGCATCATCACCCTCTACAATTTTTCTTCACAAGAAGACTTTACAAGGATTATTGGGCAGAAATTTTTGTGGAGTTGTTCCATCTATAGGAGATAGGAGTCCCATCTAGCATGGTCTGGAGCATCATCACCCTCTACAATTTGGACTCGCCTTTTTTCTAGCTCTCTCATGATGAGGACACCAACCAGGTTGTAATGAAATATGGGGGCCATGGCCTTATGGGTTAATGGCCATGGGCCAAATATTGTTTGTATATTGTACACGGGCCATGGGCCAAGTACAATAAGATGTAAAAGTCAATGTGGCCTTGGCATGGGCATGGGCACATATTAATGTAGTGTGAACCCAATGTCTACTATAAAAGCCAATATTGGCTATTCACTAATCATGCCATAATCATGATACTTTTTCACTAATACAATTACAAGCTTCCATAGCTTTTCTTGGTGCAATCCACCCTTGTCATGCTTCAAGTAAACAAGCACACATCTATTCTCCCTTCTTGCCTCTTGCAATGGTATCAGAGCTCTTGTTTTGATCCTTTGCTTCATCCAATTTCGCCAATTTTCATGTGTTTTCTGAAAATTTGGCTTAATCCTACTAATTTTTGCTTAATCTTACCTAATATAGCCTAATCTCACAAGATTGGATGGATTTGGTTAGGACTTGGTTGAGATTTGTGGGAAACTAGTCCAATTTTGGCCAACTGGGACCAATTTTTGGGCCCTAGACCTAAATTTGGGACTTTTGGACCAAAATTGGGAGAAATTTGAGTTAATCATTTTGCTAATCTATCTATTAATTACGTTTATCATTTTGTGCTTCCCTTTCAAGCTTTCCATAGCCATTACTCCTCACTCATTGAAAGATCCCTGCCCCCTCCGCGCAACGAATTTAGGGGTGCTAGCAGCGGAAGTAGCACTTCTTGCACAAAGCAGAGCCTCTCACTCGGGGCCTCGCCCACAGATATCCAGACAAGAGACTAATCTCTCGGTTCTTCCAAAACCAAACCCGAAAAAACTTCCCTCACCCAATAAACATAAGCGATTCCTCCAAGATAATTTTATTCTAACATAGTCAAGGTCATCACTAACCAAACTGATCCGACTGAACCCGTAAGTCTCATTGTCATATCAAGGAAAAGACTTGCACTTGGATCATAGAGTCCAACGTTTTTTTCCTCATCAAGAGACACATCCGTTGATTCTTTTCCATAGAACAAGGGTTATCCGTCGGGATTTACTTCAACTATCGTAACTTAACAGAATTGAGTCTCATTTTAAGGATCCATCAGTCCAGCCTAACCCCATCCAATCCCATGGGTTAGCCAACCGCCCAACCACTGTAGTGATAGGATCCATTTAGAAATTTGGTTATGTTTTGCCTTGGGTACCAGGGAAAAGAGTTCCCAGGCCCCCTAGCGGGCGCTTCAAGCAAACTTCAAGATAGTCACACCACTTACACACCCAATATGAAATTGCTTGTTTCACAGATTCAGCCCTATATGGTCAGCACCCTCTAGGCTCCTTTGTAGGTCACCTAGCACTTCACTCACCATTTAAATCGAACCGAGGCTAATCAAGACCTCGGCAGACCGTGCTATACGAGACGTCCTCCGTTGACTCTCCGTCAACTGTTGCAACTTTATCACTTAGGTCTCCACACGACCTCATTCACAAGATGGTCAAAATGCTTCCCCAGCATTCTTGACATAAAACAGTCATTTAAAGACATGTCATAAATATAGTTTCTAATGAACTCTCATCTTTTCGCATTGTTCCACATCATTTCTCGTTATTCCACATTCTTCTACATCAATTCACATTGCTTATTCCACATCCAGTCATATGTATTCCCATCGTCTTTATCCATTCTCATCCAACCACATCATATTACATCTCATCACATCTATCCACATCTATCCTCATCATATCTCATCCATTCACATCTACCCATATCCACATCACATCACATCACATCCATTCACATCACATCTCATCCATTCACATCTACCGCGATCCACATCACATCACATCACATCTATTCACATCACATCTCATCCATTCACATCTACCTAGATTCACATCACATCACATTCATCCACCTTACATCTCATCCATCCATTCACATTACATCACATTCATTTATATTCATTCAGATCCACATCTCATCACATCACATCCATCCACATCACATCACATCCATCCACATCACATCTCATCCATTTACGTCTCATCACATCATATTCACATCCATTTACATCTCATCATATCATATTCACATCACATCACATCACATTCACATCTATTCACATCTCATCGCATCCATTCAGATATCATCACATCACATTCACATCCATTCACATCTCATCACATCCATTCGGATATCATCACATCACATTCACATCCACCATTCACATCTCATCGCATCCATTCAGATATCATCACATCACATTCACATCTCATCGCATCCACTCACATCTCATTACACCCATTCACATCTCATCGCATCCACTCACATCTCATCACACCCATTCACATCCATCACACCCATTCACATCCATCACATTCATTGCATCCACATCACATCACATACATTCCATCCACATCACATTCATTCCGTCCACATTACATCACGTCCACATCTATCCATATCACATCTCATTCATTCCATCCACATTACATCACATCCACATCTATCCATATCTCATCACATCCATTCATATCTCATCACGTTCATTCATATCTCGTCACATTCATCCACATCCATCCATTCATTCACATTCACATCACATCACATTCATTCCGTCCACATTACATCACGTCCACATCTATCCATATCACATCTCATTCATTCCATCCACATTACATCACATCCACATCTATCCATATCTCATCACATCCATTCATATCTCATCACATTCATTCATATCTCGTCACATTCATCCACATCCATCCATTCATTCACATTCACATTCACATCCATCCATTCATTTACTTGACATCTATCCACGTCCATCCATTCATTCACATGCACATCTATCCACATCCATCCATTCATTCACATTTACATCTATCTACATCCATCCATTCATTCACATGCATATCTATCATATCACATCTCATTCTCATCCATTTACATCATATCACATCCTTTCACATATTATCACATCTCATTCTCATCCATTTACATCACATCTCATTCTCATCCATTTACGTCACATTACATCCTTTCACATATCATCACATCTCATTCTCATCCATTTACATCACATCACATCCTTTCACATATTATCACATCTCATTCTCATCCATTTACATCACATCTCATTCTCATCCATTTACGTCACATTACATCCTTTCACATATCATCACATCTTATTCACATCTCATCACATTCATATCTCATCACATTCACATCCACATCCATTTACATCACATCACATCACATCCACATCCACATCCACATCCACATCCATTTACATCACATCACATCTCATTCACATTTAGTACCGTTTTTGACTTTCGATACCGATGAGACTTTTCTAAGTTTCTACCAATTGCTTGGCCTAGTTAAAGGTATTTTTTTAAATGGATATTTTCATATTCTTTCTCAAATTTCTCAAGTGAAATATTTTTAATATTCTTCTTTTTGAGTAAAAGATTCATGGGATTTATAAAAATCAATTCTACCCATATTTTCCAATAAAATTAATAATGCTCAAAATTTCACTTTTGATAAATACTTATAATTTGAATTATGCCAAAAATTTCTCTTTTACCATTTAATTACTTGGATCTCAAATATCATGGGAATTCCTCTTTTTGCATAAAAATAAATTTACCAAAATTCACTCTTTTCTCATAATCAATTAATTATGCATAATTACAAAAAATTTATTTCTTATGAATATGATGAAAATCATTCTTTTTGCATAGGATATCCAATCCTAGAATATGGTAGGAAGTCCTCTTTTAGCATTATCCAAAAAAATAAGATGTGTATTATTTTCTAAAAATTTTACCATAACTTCGCTGCTATTATTGATAATTCTCAATTTTTCTTAAAAGAGTGAAAGCTTGTAATGAAAATATGATAGTAGTTCCTCTTTTATGCTTAAAATCAAACTATGAATTCAAATCATAATTTTAACCATAATCATAAACTTAATTATGAGTATCCCACTAGATTAAGCTCATTCCATTAATTCTCTTTTTCCAAATTGATAGGATAATCTATTTCTCATTTAGAATCAATCAAAGTAGTTTTTTACTACTTATAAATAATCTAAAAGAAATAACCATTATTTTGTTAACACAAAATCATAAAAATACCATTTTCTTAATCTCTAGTTTATCAAGCCTAGATTTTAGCTTTGAATTAAGAGACTATCATTAAAAAGCATCCTTTTTCAAGGAATTTAGCTATAAAGATAGCTATTCTTTTAGAGAGAGAGATTTACTTAAAGAAAGCATTACAAATAAGCATAACGATTAACTTTCTCTTAATTAAGCATTAAAGAAAGCATTACAAATAAGCATAACGATTAACTTTCTCTTAATTAAGCATTAAAACTTTAAGGGAAAGCTTGATTTGAATTAAAATAATTATTTAGAAAGCTTCTCAAGCTTGAGAGGGGTTGAGAAGAAGAAAATCATTGAGATAAATTAGAAAAAACCATAAAATTTGATTTTACCTCCAAGTTTGGCTTGATTCTCTGTTAGCAGCAGTGAAGTCCTCGACCAATCAATTGGTCCACCAAGAGGAGAAGGGCAACTCCAAGAGTTGTTGTAGAGAGAGAGAGAGAGAGCTCCAAGCTCCCAAGAGAGAGAAAAATTTAAGGGATAATAAAAAATATGATTATCTTAATATAATACTAGCATAGTATAACTCCAATATTTTTTTACAAATGAGTGAGGGTCTATTTATAGGTGAGGGAGGCCACTAACCAAGTCCAACTGGGTTCTAGAATTTTCCAAGTTCATTTTGACTCTATTTGGACAAGATTTGGATTAGTTTGGCTCCCTTTTTTATTTGGTTTGATCCAGGAGAGAGGAGAGATAAAAATATCATAATTTTTTTGAATTAAAAACCCTTCCACACATGTGAAATAGGCACCTACCTCAAGAGTCCCCCTCTCCTTACCAAGGTGTCAAAAATGCATCATTATTCCAAAATATCTCATTTTTTTAGTAATATCTCATAATTTTTAACTAATAAACCTTGTACTCAGCAAACTCTTCATCTTATGTGAGTATTTACTCATTTTTTGGTATTTTCTTTTATTCTCTTGGATTTATCTCATCCCAACACTTGGATTAATCCAATTGGCCCATTGGAACCTTAATTGGACCATAATCCCAAAATTTCTGAAAATGTAGATCCTTAGGCTAAGGTCCCTTATACACATTTTCAATTAATTCCAAATGCACATTGGAAAGTTCATTTTGAACTTCTGTTTCAGGGGAATCCATTTTAGACACTAGGAGGATTTTTATATCCAAAGATATCTCAATTTTGGATTATCTCTCTCTAAGCCAAAACAGGGTAAAACAAGACCTTTCTCCTATTTCAGAGAGGGGAAAAATTTCAAGAACAGAAGGGGAGGTTCTTATATCTTTACTCCTTAAAAGCTGGAGAGAGGATCTTACGCTCATGCCCCGTTTTTCTTGAGGGATTTTGTAGAGCTTGATGAGAGGATTAGGATGAGTACCATTTTTGTGCAAAATTTTTGGAAATTTATGTGGCCTTCTTCCCTCTTTATTTCTCTCCATCCCAAACCCTAATAGGCTTCATTATCACATGGATCTTCACCTTCTACATTATCTCAAGAGTACACATCATAGACCTAGGCTCTTTGTGAGCCATGGAGATTTCTAGCCGTGAGGCTGATGTATGTTGTCGCGCGTTGTGGCGTCCCTACGGCCTAAAAGAGCTTCTAGCTCTTGGTGATGAGTTCTTGAAGGCTTCTAGCTCTTGGTGATGAGTTCTTGAAGGCATCTATCAACATTGGAGAGGAGGGAACAGAAGAATGGATAGCTCTGCAGTTCCAAGATTCATTTAATTGGAGCCTCATTCAACAATTCCTCAAGCATTGGAGCCTTGGTGATCAAATTAGTAAGTGGCTATTGTAAGTTCTTGCTTCAATGGTGAATTTTCTTGTAAAGGGGGCAATTAATTAGGGTTCTCTACTCATAAACCCTAATTTTCAGAAATTAGTCAATCCCTCTCTTCATTAGTGTGCCTTGGGAATTAACTAATGTGCTAATGATGGCTTAATGCAAGCTTGAGCCATTTGGGCAAACCCTAGCTACTAATTTGGGGATTTTGTACTAATTAGGACAATTAGTACTAATTAGGACAATTAGTGAGAATGGGATGTATGGGAGTGTACATGCCCTAACTACACTATGCTCATCATTGGTTACCACTCCATTTGATATTTGGACAATTAGTGAGAATGGGATGTATAGGAGTGTACATGCCCTAATTGCACTATGCTCATCATTGGTTACCACTCCATTTGATATTTGGATGCCATATGGATCAAATATTGGCATAGCGTATGCCTCTTGAATGCCATTGGACATTCATGTGACGTGTGAATTGAGCCAATTGTGAGGGATGCCATTCTATGCTTGGGAATTACACATACATTGTCTATTGATTTGATGCCATTCGGATTTACTTGATTTGGTTGGCTTATGTGCTTGGATGGATGGAGACACATGAGTATTGATTGAGTGAAGCATGAGTTCATGCTCTTGATGTAATTCATATGAAATGGTTGGCATGAGTCATGCCTCATATGTGTAAGATCTCCAACTCACTCATTTGATTCAAGCAAGCACACCTCACCTCACATTTTACCCACTTCATTTCATAGAATCTAGTATGTGGTGAGGGTACCTCAGGCATTGGTGGAGAGTCCTGGGGGGGGAGTATGGCTTGAATCCACTGTGCCATGAGTGCCATGGTAAAGCAGTACGGTGGAGGATTAGGTACCCGGTGGTGAAGACTGCTTTCAAGGATGATATGAGAGATGCATTCACTTTCAAGTTGCATAGGGACAAGTTGGTTTGTGAGTGGGATAACTTGGAACAATGAGGATCAAGTGTTAAGGTATACACTGACAAATTCCTCAAGTTCATTCTTCATGTCAATGGCTTCGGAGAAGATTTCAAGGTGGTAAAGTATATCAAGGGGTTGCGGAGCAACATTGGAGCCGATGTCAAAGCTCAAAGGCCATGCACACTCAAAGAAGCTATGATGTTAGCCGAGATCTATGAGGAGAAATACACTCATTCCTTGGGCAAGTTGTAGCTATGGGTGGCCAAGTTTTGGCTCAAACTCTTCTACAAAGCAACCTCGGGACGCCAACACTACTTCAAATGTGCCCAAGTTGTTAAATTTGCAGCAATGTAATGAGCTATGGTGGATCAAATGCGAGAATCAACATCATTAGAAAAGAGATTAGATGATAATTAAGACGTGATGAGCAATTAACTGATAGCTTAATGTAGGCATGGATAATAAAAAACCAGCAAATTCTCATTAGGCCAATGCCTTAATTTATAGAGTTTACATCCAAGCATCTAATCCCACTGATCTCTCCTTGATTCACTCCACCTCTTTTGCTTGATTCTCTCCACCTCTTCCCAGAATATCTCCACCTCTTTTGCTTGATTCTCTCCACCTCTTCCCAGAATATCTCCACACCTCCTAAATCTTCTCATGCTACCCTTTATTCTCTCCCAGTAGATACTTCTCACCTTTTCAGAGCTTCTCTCACATTTACAGATTCTCTTTTACAGCCTCTTGCTAAGGGCTTGTTCCCGCACACACCCTATTCACTTGTATATTTCAACACCTCCCCTCAAGTGAATAATCCTAGCACACCTGGACCCTATACCAAGTTTCCCTCTTACTTGATAGTCCACGACCAGTGCCTCAAGTCCCTAAACTCATAGTCTTTGACACACTCTCTCTCTCTATGTGTCCAAGGCTACTACAAGTGCCCGTGACCTTGACTAAAGTGCTCACACATACATCTACCACATGGCCTACATCATCGGTGGCTCAGAGGTGGTTTTACTCTGTTGGGGCAGGTTACATTGGGTTGTGGGGTTTCTCTCTCTATCTCTCTCAAAAAAGATGATCTGACTGCACTTCCTTTTATTAGGAGTCTCCATGAAGTTTGCCGATGTCGTTCCTTCTCCACTGGGTTTGCTATAGCAGTCTCTTGCCATGTGTCCTGGCTTTCCACAGTTGTGGCAAGTGAAGGTTCTTCCTCCTACTCTGCCTCTTCCTCGTCCTCGTTCTCGAGAGAATCCTCCTCGGGTAAAGAATGCTTTTTCTTCTCCAGTTGTTGAGTCCAGCCATTTCTTCTCTTTGACTCTGGTCTCTTACTCTAGTAGAGCTCCTTCTATCTCATGCAGCTTCAATTCAGGTACATTCTTTAATGTTGCTACAATGTTTTCATATTTACCTTTGTCCACACTCTTCAGAAGCACTGCTAGTGCCTCATCATCTTCTACCTTTTTGCCAATGCTTTTATATTTGTTCAAGTGTGTGTTTAAAGGTTCACTTTCCTTCATATCCAGTTTGTAGAATTGCATTAACAGATTTATCTTTGAATTTTTTGCTTGAGTGCCAAATAATTTATTGAGTTCATCCCATGCATCTTTTGCCCATTGTATCCATGTGATGTGATGAATGATTTCATCATTTAAACTGAGTGCGATAAGTCCTAATGCTTTCTCATTCCTGCTCTTCCACTCATTTTTCCCACTCAACTCTGGGCATTCATCTCTTCCTTCAACTAGTCCCCACAGATTTTTCCTCATGAGCAGATACATGGTTTTTGTTTGCCATGTATAAAACTGTTCCCCATTAAATTTGGCTCTCTTGTGCCGTACTCATGATGATGTGAAGGGGGTCTTACCTATTGATCCAATTTCAAGATTCAAGGGCAATGTCTACCCTTTTACAACTCAATCTGGTATTTAGGTGATGATCACAACAGATTTATCAGCATAAATTTACCAGAAATTACATTAAACCAAGGGTAACAAATCTGTACTGAATGGTTGGAGCATCAAACCATCTCCGAATTACAATTTGAAGTTAGAAGGATCTGTATCAGATACCCAATGGTTAATTTGAACCCTCAATTGTACCAAAATATAGTGATTAGTTGTGATTAATCACTGATTAGCAAAATAATCCTTTATTTTGTGTGCAAAAAACAGAGTATGCGGGGAGTCCAGATTTGGGGCCTTAGAGTTCAAATAAGCTCAAATCCTTTCAAGGCCATCAATAGCAATTAGTCTAGTAGAGGATTAAGCCAAGAAACACAAGATTTGACCAAACATTGAATGCTTAATCTCTGTTTTACCAAAGTCACCTACAGATTTGATGAAGAGCTTGGATCTCACTGTAGACTTGATCAAATAAAAAACTGTCTTCACTAGCTTGTAGAGCACCCTTGAAAACCCCTAGGGCCAAGAGGAATTAGAGTCATTGCATCTGGTGCAGAAAGATCTCAGATTTTCTTCAGAAAAGTGGCACCTACAAAATCACGAAAAACAGCAGCTTTGCACGACGTTTTGACGTTTTGTTTAGATGGGTTGAAGCACAATGGGTATGGCTATGCTTGGCTAAAAGGGTTTGGGCCAATTTTATGTGTGAAGGGAGAGAGAGCTCCTCCACCAGCTGGGGGTACAAAGGCTAATTGAAAAAGAGGTTTAAAAAAACTTGATTATCTACTAATCTTGATTAGCTAGGTGATTAGCAAGATAATGGGCTCATAAATTTGATGGATTCTAGGCTAGGCTCTGATACAATGTTAAATTTGTAGCAATGTGATGAGTTATGGTGGATCAAATGCTAGAATCAACATCATTAGAAAAGAGATTAGACGATAATTAAGACGTGATTAGTGAGCAATTAACTGATAGCTTAATGTCGGCATGGATAATAAAAAACCAGCAAATTCTCATTAGGCCAATGCCTCAATTTATAGAGTTCACATCCAAGCATCTAATCCCACTGATCTCTCCTTGATCCTCTTTTGCTTGATTATCTCCACCTCTTCCCAGAATATCTCCACACCTCCTAAATCTTCTCATGCTACCCTTTATTCTCTCCCAGTAGATACTTCTCACCTTTTCACAGCTTCTCTCACATTTATAGATTCTCTTTTATAGCCTCTTGCTAAGTGCTTGTTCCCGCACACACCCTATTCACTTGTATATTTCAACACAAGTTTCCTACCGTGTAAAGTGGTAGTGGTGGCAAGACAAATTACAGGTTTGACAATGCTTCAAATAGGCCTTCTTTTGGAGACGGGAAACCTCCTAGTGGTGTGAACAAAAGCAAATTTATGAGGGAGAACCGTTTGAACGAGATAAGAAGCAAAAACTTATGCTTCAAATGGGGAGAAAAGTGGAGTAAGGGGAGCATGCCAAGTCTTGCAAGGCACGCAATGTCACCATTAATGTGATCTTTTCCAAAGAGGTGGATGAAGACGAAGACAAAGATTTGAAAGCTTCAAAAGAATGTATTGAATGTGATGGTGAACATGACACTACACCAGATGGGGAATTTTCGTTTGACCCCGGTGGTAATAGCAATGGACAAGCTTTGTTAATGTGGTGGAGCAGATTCACTCTCTAGAATGTGGGCATGCACATTATTTGCCATCACGGAGGTTCACAAGGATTGGATCGATGATATCGAATAGGAGTACATTATTTGCCATCACGGAGGTTCACAAGGATTGGATCGATGATATCGAAGAGGAGTACATTATTTGCCATCACGGAGGTTCACAAGGATTGGATCGATGATATCGAAGAGGAGTACATTATTTGCCATCACAGAGGTTCACAAGGATTGGATTGATGATTTCCAATAGGAGTACATGTTAGTCGAAGAGGCCGCACACATGATGCAGAAATTACAGCATGGTACATGTGATTTTGCTTCATTTTCAGTTGCAAAATGGACTTCTTTACTACAAGGAGAAGGTGTATCTTGTGCCACATTCGGCTTTCAAGCAAAAAGTGATGATGATTGAGATGCATTCTTACCCCATGGGTGGGACATTTGGGTTTGTTTCAAACCTATGATGTCATTAGAAAGAGCTTTCATTGGAAAGGCCTTTAGAGGGATGTGAAGCAGTTTGTCTCCAAATGTATGCCATGTCAACTCAACAAAGATCCCACACAAAAGGCCGGTGGTTTGCTTCAGCCCTTACCTATTCCGGAAGGCAAATGGACACACATTGCTATGGATTTTATGACCGGCCTTCCTATCACTAAGAAAGAAGAGGTGGGACAACATTTATGTAGTGGTTGATCGGTTGACAAAAGCTGCCCATTTTATGCCAACAAAAGTGAAGTTTTCGGCATTTATGGTTGCACATCAATTCATGGAGAGTGTGTTTCGCATACATGGTATACCACAACAAATTGTGAGTGACCGAGATGTCAAGTTCATGGGCACATTTTGGTGTACATTGTTTGAGAGCATGGGCACCCAATTGACTCCAAGTACGACCTATCACCCGGAAACCGATGGTCAAACCGAAAGGGTGAACAAGTGGCTTGAGACTTACTTGAGGCATTATTGCCTATGAGACACAACATGCATGGGATGAATGGTTGCATTTGGCGGAGTTTGCTTACAATAGCACATACAATGTGAGTATTGGAACGTCGCCTTTTGAGGCTATGTATGGGTACAAGGTGCATGTGCCAATTGTAGCATTCAAGAATGATGATGTGAATCCCAATGCAAAGGATGAGGTGGAAAGAATGCAAGTTCTTTTGCAAACATGCAAGGAGAACATCAAGAAGTCTCAAGAGAAGATGAAGCACTTTGAAGATGCACATCGGATACCATTGGAGTTCAAAGAAGGGGATTATGTCTTCTCGAGGATTCTCAAGACCCGGTATGGTTCTCTCAAGGGCAACACAAACACAAAGCTTGCACATCGCTTTTATGGGCCTTGCAAGTTGGTCTAGAAGTGCAAGTGTTGGATGAACTCCCTCCCATGAGTGAAGATGGATTGGTGGAGTACATTCCCGAGAAGGTGTTGGGCATGAGAGAAAGGGTACTTTGCAACCGAACCTTGTGTGAATACCTAATCAAGTGGAAGGGATTACCCCAAGATGAAGCTACTTGGCAGCCCACAAACTATACTACAAGGGTTTTTTGCATTTATTGGAAGCATCTAAAGGAGTACATTAAGGCTTACAACAATGAATTGGATTGCTAAATTTTTTTGTAATTTACTGTTATGTGGCCTATTTCATGCTCAAGAGATGTGGATATCATGCAAGTAACACATGGGGAGCATCTGATACCTATGGGCATACTTGGATAAGGTTTCAGAGAGCATTTGTTAGATGTGGGATGATCTTATTGCTCATGCAAGCTCTCTTGGATAGATTTTACATCAAATGTTGATTGATGGCCTTCATTGATGCCTCACTCATGTAGAGATATTTTGGTTCTTCGACATGATGCATGTTTCGAGGACGAAACATACTTGGGTGGGGATGGTTTGTAATGAAATATGGGAGCCATGGCCTTATGGGTTAATGGCCATGGGCCAAATATTGTTTGTATATTGTACATGGGCCATGGGCCAAGGACAATAAGATGTAAAAGTGAATGTGGCTTTGGCGTGGGCATGGGCACATATTAATGTAGTATGAACCTAATGTCTACTATAAAAGCCAATATTGGCCATTCACTAATCATTTCATAATCATGATACTTTTTCACTAATACAATTACAATCTTCCATAGCTTTTCTTGGTGCAATCCACCCTTGCCGTGCTTCAAGTAAACAATCACACATCTCTTCTCCCTCCTTGCCTCTTGCACAGGTTATTTGTTTAGATCTTCTAAGTCCCTACACCCATTGCACATGGATCACACCTTCAAAGCTCCCAAATGAAGAGGCACTTCTACTACAGAGACCACTTCCTCATGCTCACTGAGGAGGATGGATTCATCTAGTCTACATGAGTGTTCACATGTCCCATGCCATGTAGATTGCTTGGCCATATATGAGTTTCATCCCACCACCTCAGAGTGGAGATAGGGAGAGCTAAGCGGGTCTTCAGAGCTTGGGAGCTCATACGAAGACCCAAAGAGGAGAGGCTCTACCGATTATGCCACACAGAGGTTGAGATAGAGGAGCATTACATATGTCGTGCCGCCTAGTATACTATGAGGTTGAGATAAAGGAGCATTACATATGCCACTGCCTAGTATACTACGAGATCCATGGGAGGTTTCACTGTCTGTTTTTTGAGGGACATGGTTCACTCTCCAAGATCATTGACTTCTTGGACCAACATTGCCTAGGGATCTTCTTGTTTGAGCTCCACAGACACAAGGACACTTTATTGAAGCCCAAGCCACCACAACCCCTCCCTCACTAGCCAACCATTACTAGTTTCTTCCAGACTCAGGAGGTGGAGGGACACCCATACCATGGATTGTGTGGACCCACCTCAGGCTACTCCTGGATCCACCTCGGCTTGAGATGAGTTACCTCAGACTAGGCCTCTGCATTCCAGCATGTCTGATGCCCTTGGCCCCTCAAATGTTGGCCACGATCCCCTCATCAGTTCCATATCCATGACAACATGATCCATTCGAGCTAAATTTTGGGAAAGTTTGAAAAAACATAAAGTTATCTTGTCATGAACAAAAATGTAGCCATAAAATTATGACTGCAACATACATAAATTTTGGGCAAGTTGATTAAAAAAAAGGGGGATTTGGACATAAAAAATGCAGCCATCACATTTCGGCTGCACCATACATAGATTTGAGCTTGTATAAATTGTAGCTCAAAATAATACAATGGCAAGAAAAAAAAGGATGGAGAGGCACGGTAAAACAACCATTAGCAACCCACTAGCCTCATCGAAATGCCATGCTAGCCGTAGCCATGCAAATGGCAACCATCTTCATAGCAGCGAGAGTGTCTCCATGCACCATGCATGTAACTCTCCTTGCAATCTTTCCACATCTCCATGATCAAACCAAGGCTTCCTTAGTTGGAAACGACAAAAACCAAAGCAAACTTAGCCATGAACAAGCCACCTCCATTGTAAGTAAAGGTGGACATGCACCAACAACCTTACCCAAGTCTTTGTCATCTTGTCTTGCAGTCCATTGGCAACGGTATCTCGTGTAGGCCATGACGTAGTAGCCACAATCCTTCACATTGGGTTGCTGATAAAATTTTAGCTCTAAGCACCAAAATTTTAGCTCTAAACAAAACTCTTCATACTTAATCAAAATGAATATGTTCTTAACCCAAAGACGCCTAAAAAAGATTTGGTAAGAAGCAGAACATAAGCCCACCAATGTCAACTCCAACAAAGAAGTTTGTCATGACTTAGATGTATCACTCTTCAATCTAGTATTAGTCACCACATCATACCAAATAGAGTCCACAAAATAAACCTTCTTGAGTACATTAAGAGGTAAAATAATTTTCATCCACCTAGAAGTGCTCACACATGTAAACCACCTATTGGAAACCCTAGTGCATTGGAAGAGAAGCAAACACACTATACATACAATCCAAAAATATTTATTGTCCTTGAAGATGCCTCATCATCTAAGATTTTTCTCAGAAGCAAGTTGTCTATTTTAGCCACAAGTCTAGACCTCAAAGACATGAACTCAATGCATGCATTGGACTCTAAGATTTTTCTCATAAGCGAGTTGTATTTTTTAATCACAAGTCTATAAGTCTCTGTATAAGGTACTTATACACATACTTAAAATTAATTATAATTATAAGGATACAAATGCCAATTTTGTTAGAAAATATGTGATCTAGCATCTATCCTTAGTGAAAACCTTTGTGGGAAATCCTTAATGGTACCTTAGAATAAGTGGTATAAGGTTAGAAGGCTATTGATTTACTTGATTACTATGTGTAGGTCAAGTAGGTGACTCCTTAATTCTAGCCATCACCTTCTATGTGAGTTAGGTAAGAGATCTTAGGGTGGCATGCTAGGTTTGGCCACACTTTTAATGGTGGCTTGATGCTTTTGTAGCAACATGGGATGTTAGAGAATCTTCCTCAACTTGATCCACCACGAAGATATGTTTGTGAAAGATGCGTCCTTAGCAAACTTGCTCACCAAACTTTCCCAAAGAATGTAGCAGATAAAGCTGATCACAAATTGCAGCTCATAGACAGTGATGTGTGTGGTCCAATGCAAACTATCTCTTTGGGAGGAAATTTATACTTTGTTACATTCATTGATGATTACAACATCAAGTATGGCTAGTCTTACCCCATGAAGGAAAAATCAGAGGTATTTTCTCATTTTCAATACTTTGTTGCTATGGTTGAAAATGAAACTACTTAGAGGGGCAGGGGGGAGAATATATGTCCAATTCATTCAAAGATTTTTTGGCACAAAAAGACATTAGTGTACAAATTCTTATACACTATAGCAAAATGGTGTTGTCTGCTCTGAGAGATAAAACAAGACTCTCATGGAGTAGATGCATGGTTAAAGGTCAACAACTTCCACATAAATTTTGGATGAAAATAGTTCTATGTGTTGAATAGGTGTCCCACTAAAGCTTTGCAGATTATCACTCTTTATGAGGCATGGTTCAATCGAAAACCTAAGGTTGAACATATGCGTGTTTTTGGTTGTTTAGTATATGCATATGTGCTAGCACAAAGTAGAACTAATCTTGATGATAAGGTAGTGAAATGCATTTTTATTGGTTATAGTGCTGAAAGCAAAGGTTATCGTCTCTACAATCCTCTCACAAAAGGAAGATTATTAACAGTATAGGGATGTCATTTTTGCAAAGTATTATGTTTATCCAATGATGTAATTCAATAAGCCTATGCCAATTCTTTGGCCATGTTTGATGGATTATTCCCTATGCCAGTTTCTATTGTTTCTTAACAAATTTTGTCTATTAATTCTTATTTGCAAGGGGATAATGCTCAAGGAATTGACGTACCAATATTAGATCAGCTGGAAGATACAATAAATATTGCAAGATTAGCAATCAATTAATCTAGGGTTATGCCTAGATGGGTTAGAAGCACCTTACATTTGCAGAGTAGAATCAAATTTGGTGCTCATACCACTTTTTCGATAGATATTACTAAGTTTGCATTTTTTAATTCTCTACATGATGTGGATAAACCTGAGTCTTTGAAGAGGCTCAAGAAGATCCAAATTGGGTGAAAGCCATGCAAGATAAAATCCATTCCATTTAGAAAAATGGTACTTGGGATTTAGTGGATCTACCAGTTGTTGGCAAGAAGGCTATTGATACTAAGTGGGTTTTCAAAGTTAAGAGAAAGGCAAATGGATTAGTTGATAGATTCAAGGCTGCCATGGAGGCCAAGATTTATTCCATTGAAAGGAATGATACATGGGAGCTTATGGACCAACCTTTTCAAAGGTAGGTCATTAGGGTCAAGTGGGTCTTTAGAACCAAGTTTCATGTCGATGGTTCTCTGGACAAACACAAAGCTAGATTGGTTGTAAAGGGGTATTGTCAAATTGAGGGTATTGACTATGAGGAAACTTTTGCCCCTACAGCCAGATACACCACTATCCGAACAATTCTTGCTCTCTCCGCTCATCCTCCACACGTTTGACATTTCTTACAGTGTTAGTGTTCTCGATTAGTTCTCTTCCACTCCTCGACATTCTCATTGATAGGTTGCTCTCAAGGTTCTTCGATACATATCTGGTACCTTGGACTATGGTCTGTCTTTCACCAGGAGGCCTATATGGGAGTCGAACCACCATGCTAGAGTTGAGAGGAGGTGTTGGAATGATCATCTCCAGCCCTGTTTGATCCCTTTTATTCAGCATATTTATCTGATATTTTTGGGTATTTTTTCCACTTTTATTAAATGTTTTTCCTAGCCGTGGACTTTGTTCTCAGTCATGCGTTTTTATGCTGGCCGACCAGCCCTTCATGATGTATATAAGGATAGGCCTTTGTGCCATACAATTCATTCATAATTCTCAAGTGTTGGATCATTGCTGGCTACTCCAAGTCTCTCCTCTGCTTTTCCTTGCTGCCTTCAACTATTCTCTCAGGCTCTATCTCCATGACACCTTGTTCCTTACAAGTGGCATCCGAAAGGATATTCACTCTAGATCTGCCATCCAATACTACTCCAAGACCACTCCTATGATGGTGTTTCCACGCAATTGCACTATGATCTCTAGAATCACCACATCCCAATCCGTGAGACTGGTTGTACCTTAAAAGCTATGCTATCCTATGTGACTTCATTATTCTTCTGCTTTTTGGGGTGTGCAACAACAATTTGTATCCACTAACTTCCGGATCAGCTATGTCCTTGGTAATTTGGTATGAGGCACAATAACTCACCTAGTGTCATGTTTAGCTTCATATCTTTAAGATCTTCCCATAAGTCATTCTTTTTTGTCAAGTTTCTTGGAAAATTTCTTCTTGACCTTTTAAGCTCCACTTCCGGTGCTACCTTCTTCTAGGGCACCTCATGTACTATAATCTTTGGTGCCTGCACCATTGATGGGGATACTCTACCTACTCACGGGCGGGCTCCACTGAGTCTGAAGTAGTCCTCCTTCCTTGGTGGGGGTTCTATTTCTCTGCAATTTTGTCAATTAAGAGGACTGGAGCCACATTTACATCCTAGACATCCACTCCCTTGATTTTTTAAACCATCTTTGTGATGCAAATTATTGTCCACCAATGTAGTTCTCCCTGCAAGCAAAAGAGAGGCTTTAAGAATGATACATGTTGTGAAAAAGCAAGTTCTTTATTAATGTGGATCATTGTGCTTTACTATACATCATAAATAAGTTTCCTTTGAACATGAGATTAGCAAGGTGGTTATTATCATTACAAGTCTTTGACTTCAAGAAATGGATTGGTATGATAATATTTACAATTTTTTTGCCACTAAATTTTTTAAAACACATGAACAAGTTTTATTACTATAGAAGCACACTAAGGAATTTCTAGGGGATGTTTTTATTGATCACCATCACAAAAACATTGCATGTGGATTACGGTGGCCAACATTAATGAGAGATGTTAAGAAGTTTTGCAAGGAATATGATGTATGCCAAAGGATTGGACATCCTAATACGACTGATGTAATGCCTCCAAAGATAGGGATTACATTTTATGAACCTTTCAAGTCAACTATACACCAAAATTAATTAGCATGTGGATTAGCAATAATATCCCCAATGGAGTTTGTGGTGCCAAATTAAAAATTTTCCCTACCAAACAAGCTTAACCCACAATCTCTCTTTGATCATGTGCTCATCCTATCTCCACCCACTTTGCCAACTTTAACCCTCTCTCTGCTAACAAACAAGCTTAACCCAAAATCTCTCTTTGTTTGTGTGCTCCTACTATCTCCACCAATTTTGTTAACTTTATCCCCCTCTAACTAGGGAAGTAGGGTAGCACACACGTCTTGTCATTTATTGACCCCCCCTCCCTCGTGTGTGTGTGTGTGTGTGTGGGTGGGTGCATATGCCACTGGCATGCCTTTCCTATAAGTAATTGACTTAAGAAGCTCGAGGAATGAGATTCACAACTTAGCTCCCACCACTTGGGAGGTTTGAGATGTGCAATACTACTCTTGGGGGAAATGCATCTCTATATAGGTGCACCTGCGTGGGGCGTGCGCGCGCTCACATGTCGTGAGAGGGTCATCAAAGACAAGGGAAGGGCAAACATTTGATTTAGATGCTAGGCTAGGCAAATACGTTACAAAAACTAGTTGGATGTGTAGGGTTACCTTGAATACTACTTAAATCTTGATTTATAATTTATATATATATATATATATATATTTTTTGCATTTATGGGAGACTCTTGGTAACACACTCTAGAATGATTATCCTTTGTCTTCTTGAATTTATTAAAACTGCGTACATTAGAAGATGAGAGGGATATGGGTAGGTAGGTAGGTAAGCTTGAGAGTAGCCATGGCGATGGCCCCCGTGTGCACGTTACGAACACAGACGGGCTTTCCTGCGCGTACTTCTTCTATATGTAGGAGCAGCAGCCGCCACTACTTCAGGGGCCCAAATGTGGCTGCTCTCTCTGCCAAGCAATCTCTCCATGGAGGTCCTCTCATCGCGCGAGCTATGACCGGTGCTGACCCCTTCATGTTTACCTACCCTTTTTTTTTTCCTGCATTTTTATATATATCTGTTTTTTTTGTTGTGGTGGTAATTTATGCAGGCCAGGCTGGTGCTGCAGATGACCCCGAGAGGGATACCCTGGTGGCTGAGTTCATGCGTTATGTCAATGCAACCGAGCAATCTTGGCCACTGGAGGGCAGAAGACCCACTGCCCTCATGCCTCCCAGCACAGTGGTCAAAGTGCAGGTAAAATTTTCCCCTTGGCTTATGCACAACTGGCTTCACACACACAGAGAGAGAGAGAGAGAGAGAGAGAGAGAGAGAGAGAGATACATGTATGCATGCACGCATGTATGTAGGAGTCATTAGACATCTTAAAAGCTGTCAAAGGCTTCAATGTCATGGCCGCTCTCTTTTCCATCCATGTATGGACAAGTATGATAGTAGATGAAATGGTGATGGAAAAGGCACCATGTATTTTATGCTTCTAGATATGGGATACTAAAACTGCACAGACAAGATTAAGTGCATAGCAGCTTTGCTGCTTTGTCGTACACTGCCTCCTGGGCTGTAGCTCAGCGGTAGCACCCGTGCTTCTCTACCATGAGGTATTGGGTTCGAATCTACCCACCTCAGTACCCTCACTCGCAATACGAAAGAAGAACAAACTGTGTGTGACACGGTGACACCTCATGATGCTAATGATAACTAGCATGCAGTTCTATTCGTACTCTCTTTTCACATAGCAGGAAGCAAATGCAAACCAGGCATCGAACACTTGCATACCATGTAGTAGCCCAAAAACTGATGGCTGAGAAGCATCTGTACTTCATCATAATGCATCAAATGATAAACATATGGATTGCTCCCACTATCCTTACTGAGATGACCCCACTTATAACCAGAGGGTATGCAGTCAAAGAGACCACGGAGTAAAACTGCGGGTAAGAATAATGCACCTCTCCCCATTGTAAGACTGCTGTTTCCAGCATTTATGCAGGGCCTGTCACATGCTGGTTACAGGGAAGAAAAACAATCTCCAGAAACAAACTAATTAGATCTAATTCCTGAGGCACATCGCTGCAAGGAGTCCGCTGAATGATGATTTAATATATGAATAGAATCGTTCATAAAGTTAATAGAGCATTACAGAAGGCCAAGTCCACCTTTGAAAGATGATGTAAAGGAAGGAGGCATAAATTCACGTATGGAGGCAAGTGGGGAAATTTATTTGGTTGTGTGTGCATCCAGCCCAAAGGTCCTAAGATACTCATGCTCGAGCAGAAGGCAGATGCACTTGCTGATGTGTGCCCCACTGTGTTACAACAAGGCATTAATTGTTCGATTTATAACGAATCCAATGTGGCCTATCTTCAACCATTGTTCTCAAAAAAGTAAGGGCATGGGGCTGTTAGAAACTCTCCTCATTGCCATTGTGTGGGCTTTTGTAACCATCTTCCGATCCCAGGTTTGTGGGAGAGTTATAGGCATAGGAGATTCTTTCTCAAATGCCACAAGGCTATGATCTATGTATGTATATTGATGAATATATAGAACATGCTATTCAGCACCATCTCTCCTCTCTCTGTTCATCTCCACATTTTGCACGGTTCTTAAAACTGGCAGTTCTTCCACATGTGACATTGGTATCAGAGCTTAGAGTATTGCCGCTCCCACCCCTACTTCATCAAGCAGGGATGAAACTCTCACCAATGTCTTGACCTTGCGGTGGTGTGGACCAAGTGGTCGCATGGATGATCCCAGAGGTGGTTCTCAGCATCAAGTATCCTGGTGGAGCCAGAATGAGGGCAGCCATGGGGTATAGAGCCCAGGTGGGCAGTCACCATCAGTTTGTAACTTTGGTATCTCTCGTTCATCACGTTCCTTTGTCTTGTGATCATTTCATCATGGTAATATTTTTTTATGGGGGGCAGGCCTGTGCAGCGTGGGTTTGTGTAGATGAAAAATTTCACCAAAAATCTCAACAGACCATAAAACTTATGGCCTGCAAATTTGTTTTCTGCAAATTTATCTTAAAAATTTGCAGTGTTTAGCTAATAGGCCGTGAATTTTGCAGATTTTTTGAGATTGCCTTTTTCATTTGTATAATAGCGAAGGTTAAAGCCCTTTACTACCTAAACATCATCTTGCTGATTGCATAGACAATGTACTGCAGAAGTTGGGAAGCCAACTAGTCTTGATGGCTCACACTCCCTGAAAACCCTGACCAGGTAGGTGCATACAGAGCTGCAAAGATCTCTTATGTTTAGTCTACTCTTGCAAAGACCTCTTATGTCTAGTTTGGTCATGCAGCTATATGTAGTCCTGCTCTACTCTTCTTACAGAGTTGCAAAGACCTCTTATGTCTAGTTTGGTCATGTAGCTATACATAGTCCTTGTAGCTGCTTTTACAATTTTATTATTGGTAATGATCACCATACAGGTCTCATTGGCTGCACCCGGAATGGTGAGACTGACTGCAGATGCACACCTTAGTACATGACACCTCCCTTACTATGCCAGATTGCCCTTGCCTGGTTTGGAATGAAGAGAGCTTTGACACAAGGCTTAGAGGTTTATAATTATAATGGTTCATGCCCTTTTATGATAACATGGCATTGCATTGCTTAAAGGTGACACATGGTAATGCACATGGGATGATGATAATTTTTACTCAGAGTTACTGCCTTGCAGATGAATGCATTGATGAGGAATGACTGGCCTGAAGAGGATAGTGGTGTAAAAACTGCCTTCCAATTCTCTTTGCCAGCCAAAGTGGACGAGATGCTTGCAGGCCAGGTGGAAGGTTGCTGCTTACCTGCTGCATACCTTATATAAGGCGCTAACAATGCTATGTTCTTGTACAGGATATGTGGTCTGCACTTTGATTTAACTTTGCTTTGTTGCCACATGGTTCAGGTGCCGGAGTCCATGTCTTCCGCAAGAGCATGGGATGCAACGGAGAGGTACTTAACCCTTGCTGAATTCTCTGTTGCAATAAGGGACCCGATGTATGCACCACTCATCAATTGCTCAAGTTGGGAGGTACATTCACCCATTTCTTTTTAACCCTTTCTGCCATTGCCCATGAAACTCTTGCCCACATGAGGCTAGATCCGCAACATTCCCATGCATGCGATTGTGTGGGTAGCTGGCAGGCAGGTATCCCATCCATCCTTGATAGATGGCCTGGATGGGGCCCTGGTGGCAGACGGGGCTGGCTGTGCATCCAGTCTGGGATGTGTTTTAAAGGTTCTCTTATCAGACAACAACTATGTTCTGCAACTATGTTACAAGGACTCTTTTGTGATTTTATTCATTTCCTCTTCAGGTTGCATCTCCTGTTATCTTTCATGGACCAGGTGATACGAAAGCCTTGCAATGTGTGAAGGTTACTTTTCAAACATCAAAAGGCACTGAAGCCTGTCATGCCTATACCTTCTGTTTGAAAAAGGTCTCCCAGCATGCACCCCTTTGCAATGTATAGCACATGTTTGTTTCATGCCAGTGATGCAAAATGACTTTATGCCATTGTGAAGGTTCAACAAGGTGCGTATCGGAACTGCTGGATGGTGATTGGGGTGCGACTTGGAGATTATGCAAACGTGTAGAGTCAAATAGAATGGAGTTGGGCAAAGAGGCCAATCGTCATCATATGAGTGGCATTTTTGTATAGATTTTTCCATGTTATGATGTCTGCATCGTTCTCACAAGGTCAGGGTCAAAAGTGATATTGAATACAATGTTTGTTTGGGAATTGCCTGATGGACTTACGCTTTGCGTAAACATCCATTAAATTGAGCAATGCTGAGAGTCTAGCAGCCAATGGATAACATGAATTTAGCATAGCAGGTACCCTAAATGCAAAGCTCAATATGATGCATTTCAAGCAGAGTGAGTTCAACTTCAACTCTCATTGTACATTTGCATGGTTTGAAATGTTTTAATTTATGGGAAGGATTCTCAAATGGCATTGCTGCTTTAGACTTTGTGCTGCAATCATGGTTTGCTCATAAAACCATGGGCTATTCCTAGATCAAGCGCCCATGATGTGGTGTTGTGTGCTTCTGGTCTTCAGTTATACATCTTGTAAGGTGTTCTCTGGCTAGTGTGGCAAAACCTATCTCAATGGACAGCCACTTTTAATAGCAAGTGTACAGTATGATTGGTCAGACAGCTGCTGAGTTAGTCAGCAATTCTCGCAGCAGTGTCTGGCAAGCTTGCCCCCAACCTTTACACTTACATTGTGTTGTACTACCCTACAGTTGTGGCTAAGGCAAAAAAAGTGGGGAGGATTGTTTGACTTGATCTGAGAAAGTTGGTCACCTTCTCAGGCATAAACATGTGTATATACTAATGAAAGTGTACTTCAGAGTTGTACACAAAGCATTTTGCTTTGCTTTTCATGGAGAAGGTGGGCTTTTCTACTTTTGCAGAGCAACATGATGACTTCTTGGAGGTCTCTTCACTTGTGTGGTTTTGATTTAAATGTAATACCACGTGTAATGTTGCCATTTGCATGGCCTTGGGTTTTGCTTTTCTTTGAGGAATCAAAGAACAACTATGATTGTTCGCCACCTCATATGCCTTACAGATTAGTACCAATGGAGTGGGGTCTACTTGGACTTGCCCTGAATCTTTTATTGTTCTGAAAACCCAGTTGTAAACAATCCTTTACACCTTCTGATAGTTCAAAAGCTATTGCCATCATCATCACCATGATGAAGAAAAAGATCGTCCATATATTCTCAGCAAGGAAGAAGAAAAATGGTATTAGGAGTACCCACTTTCATAATTATCCTCATATGCAGGGGCAAGAATAGTTGAACAAATCAAGGCAAGGTAAGAGTTGAGTGAACAAAACTTAGGTCTCATCGCCTAAACACACCAACTCAATTACTAGATAATGGAAACTTATCAGTAACGGTTTTATTTGATAGAGCTCTTATTAGGGAGTACATTCCAAGAGGAAGGAAGCTGAAGTAGTGCTAGTAAGAAAGGGGTGTAGTGACTCTGCGTACAAGGACAAGAACAAGCCAAGATTGAGAACCCTAACAAAAGGCATAGGTAACCTAGACGTACAAAAAAATTACAGGACAAGGGGATAGAATAGGGCCAGACTCAAGAAGACTAAGATGTACATAATGCAAGAGACCGTTTACAAGAGGTGGTATAATGTCTTGTGTGGAAGAAGAAGGTGCTTTAAGGTATTTAGACATTGAAAAAAGGGAAAAATCTTCCTTGCCTATTCTTATGGATGGGGAGTCTAACATCCAGTCACAAGAGATGGTATAGCATGCAAGTAAGCTAGTGTTCTAGAGGTGCTCGATTTCTCGTAGTCAACACTAAGGTTTGGCAAAAATGAGGGCCAAGTAAATTGATGGAAATTTCAGATGTTTCAAGTGTTTTCAAGCCCAATTGTCTTGTGTGGAAGAAGAAAGTTCTCTAAGGTATTTAGACATTGAAAAAAGGGAAAAATCTTCCTTGCTTATTCTTATGGATGGGGAGTCTCCCCCATCCATTCACAAGAAAAGGGAGTAGAGTATATAAACACTTCAGCAAATATAGCTGGATTTGGTACATAAACTTCATGTAGTGGGGCTAGTGTAATAACTTGCTCACAAGGACCTTTGACAATCTTGGAATTAAAGCCAATTTTAATGTTATTTTTAGTCGGATTTAAGACCACAAATTTCTTGCAACTCTCTCAACACAAGATTTGTTTGTCCTTTTAAAGAATGAAAGTTTTCCATGTTCTCCACCACTCATCATAGGATGAGTGGTGGAGTATTTTCTTTTTTCTTTTTCATCCACCACTCATCATAGGATGAGTTTTCCATGTTCTCGTAAGTTAACTTCGAGGGGTTCATTCCTTTTTGAACGTAGATGTGGTATGTGTCCCAATCATGAACCACATGGGTCTCTTTTATAAAACGGGTCACAGGAATTATGCTGTTGTGAAAAGTTCATCTTACCACAAATGGCGGAATTTTTTTACCAAAAGCCTTAATTCTTTGATTCCGCAATAGCCCCATGGGTTTTGTTGTGGTCCCATTAGCAAGCTTGACTATCAAGCTAGTAGTGTCAAGTGATGGTTGCCCCCACTTTTCCTAGCACTGCGCTTGGTAATGATGCTTGACTCCAGCCCCTCCATCTAGGATGGTGGTGGCTTGGTTGTCCTTGTATTTTATAGGAAGGATGGCATTCAATAGGGAAGAAGAAGCTAAGGATGACTAAATTTGAGTTTGTAAGTAAAGAACCAGTAGAAGACAAGAAGTTTAGGAACCAAAGAGATGCAAAGAGTCTTGAGAAATAATGGAAGGTCAATCACAAATTGGAGAAATTTTAAGACACCAAGAGGAAGTTGAAGAGTTGATGGAGATTTCAAAAGGCCAAGAGATTTGGGAGCAATTTATGGATAGGAAATTGCCAATGATAGTTGATTACTTTTTGGGCATAGCTCCATACCTTCTAGATTTCATCCACTTGTAGAATCAACAAACCATTCCACACAAAAAGACAATTTTTTAACAAGAAATTGAGAAAAAGGAATCCATGAGTCGGTCCAAGATCAAAGGCATGGTCAATCAAAATTATTAATTCTAGCCTTTGGGTTATGGAAGCTTGCATAAGCTCTCCAAAAAGTGCATTAGCAAAATGATTAGTATATTAATTAGTTTAAGATTAGGCGCAATAATTGGCTTATATACTTGGCTCTCCTTTCACACTAATATGTCCATGCCCAAACTTATACAAGCATATAGGCTAATATGTACATGCCCACTTATTATGCCCATGGCACACCATTGTTACAAACCATCCCTACCCATAGGTTTCCTCCTCAAAACCATTAACATTCAGCTCAAGAGATGGTATTCAATACCTCCACACCATGTAAGCAAATTGTCATAAAATGGCCAAGAATGGTAGTAAAAACTATCCATGAGAGCATAATGTATCCATATGATCAAAAACTGGATGTAATGCTCTTAAATCAGCCCTCCATAAAGCCTTATATCGACACATATCTCCCATAAGGATCTTTTTGCATATAGGAGCTTAAATCCAATACTCAAAGAGCCACCAAAACTAAAATTTACAAGAAATTCCAACAAGTATATAATCCACCTTTTCCTCAATTATTCACCACCCAATGCATCTCAAAGTCCCTTGAACCCTTCCAAAATGGAAGTGGACTTCCATGAAGCCTCCCCAAGGGTAAACCTTTCCATTTCACCAAGTATTCCACTAGAGAACGATTTTTGCAAAGCACTCTTTCCCTCTTGCCCACTATACTCTTTGACACATTCAATCACCCTCCTTATCCATGGGAGGTAGCTCATCCACCACTTGCACATCTAGGCCCACATAAGCCTTCAAATGTGATGCATAGAAAATATCATGTATCCTAATAGTAGGAGTAGGCAACAATTGATAAGCAACTTCTCCAACTTTCCTCAACACTTTGAATGGTCCATAATACCGATGAGAAAGCTTCATACATATATTAACTTTGAGTAAGCCATATCTACTCTTGGGAATTCTCAAAAATACCAAATCCCCTTCTTTGAAAGATAATGGACTTTGGAGTATGGCTTGCATCTTTTCCACTTCATCTCTTGCATTTGGATTCATACCATCTTGCTTGAAAATCACCATTCGCAAATCACTTTGTATCCATACATGGCTTCAAATGGTGACATCCCAATGCTAGAGTGATAGGTGCTATTATATGAAAGCTCTGCCATATTCAACCACTCATCCTAAGTATGTTGGGTATCAAAACAATAATACCTTGAATAAGTCTCCAACCATTTGTTTACCCTCTCAATTTGACCATCTGTCAGTGTCAATTTTATTCCCATACTCATAAATAAAGTGCACTAAAAGCTACTCGTAAACTTCACATCTCTATCACTCACTATTTGTTGTGGCACCCTATGTAATTCAAACACATTCTTCATAAATTGATGCACCACTTGTGATGCCGTATATTAGATTGTTTGGCATAAAGTGGGATGCCTTTGTCAACCTATCCACCACCACATAAACAATATCCCATCCTTTCCTAGTGACAAGAAGAAGACTGGTGATGAAGGCCATTGCAATATGCATCCATTTGCCTTGCATAATAGGCAAGGGATGAAGCAAAAAAATCCTCTTTATGTGTGGGTTCTTCGTTCATTTGGCATGGTAAACACTTGGACATATAAGCTTTTATCATTTGGATTTGCATTTGTGAGGATTTGAGAGAGATTTAGAGCTGCCATTCTCAAGTTTGAGAGGGGATTTGCAATAAGGAGGTTGCATAGAAGCTGCCCAAGAGAGTTGCAAATGGGAGTTTTGCAACATGGAGAGCGTGCTCATCATCACAAAAGCTGAAAATGGAGATTTCAGCAAGTATGAAGGCTATGGAGTCTTCGGTGTCATCAAGGAGAAGCTGCCAAGGAGATTTATAAAGGTATTTTGGTGTTTTTGCCTCTAATTTGGTGTTTGAGCATGGAAGAATGCTTGTATTTGAGAAGGATTACTATGTTGGGATTTGTGAATCCTATGGTTCTTTGCACTTGGGCAAAGAGCGTGTGTGGAGGTGCATGCTTGTCAAGATGATGGTAAGTGAGATGGTGGACTCAATGGAGTTCATATGTGTGTGCATCAAGAAGCAGATGCACTTGTGGATGTTGCTCAAGAACATGAGCAACTTGGTGGAAGTCCTCAAGCTTTCACAATGCTTATGCACCTTGGTTCCTTATGAGAAACTACAACTGAAAGCACCCTTAAAATGGTTGCATGCAAGCACAAAGCATGCATATCTTGGAGCTCAATTGAGAGCTCACAAAGGGCCACACTAATAGCTGATTAGATCTTGGAAAGAGATTTGCAGTAAATGAAGAACCTACAAGTATGGCTCATTGGGGAGCTTATGGTGACCATATTAATGGTTGGCTAATCTCATGAAGAGGGTTCAGTCAAGGCAACAAGGCAACCAACATCAGGGCTAGCATCATGCACACAGAGAGAGAAGCGTGTGAATCTCACCAGTGTGGCAAAGAGAGGTGGCGATAACATGCCCTTGCACATATGTGCATGCAAGAGAACATTTTCATTTCCCTCTCTCTAAAAGAAGAGTTGGTGACTTTGGCTGCAGCAAAGTTGCCAGTAAAGCGATGGTCACATCTGAATCAACAACCAAGGCATGGTCGTAGAGTCCGTGCACTACAAAAGCAGGTGAACAAGAGAGGGCGATGTAGTCTCCACACTGTGCACAAAGAGCAAGAGTATCGCTGATAATACTGGTAGTAGTCGACAAAGAAGGGAGTTCTCTCTCACACGACAGAGTCGAAAGCATCTAGGGGAGGTGACAACAATCGATGGGTTACAGAGGCACGACCTTCACACACAGCAACGCCAAAAGCAATCTTAGGCCTACAATAAGCTCTGGCTTTGGCAAAGACTCTTGAAGAGCATCGGTCTACAGATGCAACTTTCTACTGTGCTAAGGGTTTAAGTGTTGCCAAGAGGTACAAGAGTGATGATGGTGGCTATGGTGTTGCTAACGTACTACATGCAGTGTGGAGGAGAGATATGCAGAGAAGGCAATGGATGGATAAGGACCACCCACCCACAGCTCGTGCAGCTTCACTGAAATGAGAACGTCTGGCGCCCGTCGACACGACCAGCAGAGATACAGATTTAAAAAAAAAAAACTAAGGTCTTGACTTGAATCTTTAAATTGATGTGTGGTGTAAGGAAACCCAAATTAAGCCCTTGCTCATATGCAACTTATGAAAATGCTTGGCTGAGTGAGCCATAAATCAATAAAGCGGCAAATTATGTCCATGCAAGACACACAGAGCTATAAAAAATAATGTAGTGGATGAATTTCTTACACGGGTTCGTTGCCCAGAGTCAAAATGTTTTGTAATTAGATTTTCACCCAATGTATGATGATGGATAACCATACTCAAGCTCCAAAATCTTAAAACGAGAAGTGTATTCATCTATGGTATGAGGATTGCCCTGCTCGAGCTCACCGATCCTCAAAATGGTTGTCATGATGTGTGCATAAGTGATGCATGCATGAGGGACATGCGCATGGGTTGATTCTCACCCGAACTTCTATGTTCAAATTAAACTCAGTGGTTCCGCTGGAGCAAGTGGCCTCAAAATGGACTCGATGTCTAAGATGGTAAACACACGCACACATGTTCGTTTGATGGACACTCCAATGTACCATTGAGAGGGAGTGTTGAGAGATCGCAATTGCGGTTAGCAATGCTACATTGATATAGGTGATAGGTGATAGATGAGTTGTGAAACGCCTCGATTAAGAGAGGGTGTTGAGAGATGTAATCATGTGTGTATGTGGAAAAGCACCCTAGAGATGCAAGATATTGTGATGGTAAGATAAGAATGCTACATGTAATATTGTATGGTGTGTGAGTATTGACCAAAAGAGTGAAAAAGAGAGCGCCACATGAATGATGATGTGTAAAGTAAGATAAAGCTAGAAGACCTATATCATTGTATGGTTCATTTGTAATATGCAATAAAATTGAGTGTTGAGTGTGCAATTTCTCTCTTACTAAGTTCTTAGTGTGGTTTAATCTACCTTAATTATATTGCTTAATCTATGTCTATTACCATGATCAATCCCATTTTAGGATTGTTACCAGTTTCTTGTAACCTGCTTGGTTAAAGTAAACACCCTCATTGTAAATGTGATTTATACAAGTTGGATTAGAATTCTCTTCATATAGTTTAGATGAGTGGAAAGAGAATTCCCGCCCGAAGATGGTAATTTCCTTGCATCTTGAGCAATTACATAGAAGTTAAAATTCTTGAGAAAATTTAAATGATGATAATTATACACTAAATGTTGAAAGTGCATTAATTAATGAAAGCTAATGTGGTAAAACTCTCTCATGTAGCTAGTTTCATACAATTTTTTTCCTTTTCCATGGTTCAATATTCATCATGGGTATTCCTTATACCTTTTTGGTCTCACAAATCCTCTCAGTTCTTTGAAGATGCTAATATTTCTTTCTTTCTCTCCATTATAAGCTTCACCTTCAATTGATTAACAATTTATTCTTGCCTTTTGTAGACCTTTCAACCAAGAGCTGCTTTTTTTCTATCCAAGTCATCAATCAAGAACGACCATGGCAATCTTTCCTAGTTGGATGATGAAAATACACCCTCTTTTAAATTGTGGCATTATTCCTCTAACATTGGTGTAGACCTTCAAATGGCACTCAAGGTCCTTGCCAACAATCATGCCTCCAAAATGAAGCCAATTCATAATTAATTCACTAATTATCTTTGATAACATCCTCTCACTTTTACAATTTGATTAATAGTCTTTGAATAGCTAATAGCCAAACAAATTTGTTCCTTATTTTCCTTGATTTTCATGTGTACTTTACGCAACGTGATGCTTCACCATACAAATATGTTGCTCTCTATAGTGAGCAAGTATCACATACAACCTGCAAATTTGCTTTAGCATGCTTTCCACGTGAGGACATAAAATACCCCTTAAGGTTAAGACTGGTTAAATGTAATTCTCCACATTGCTTACCAACACAATGCCAACATCTTTTACGCTTTTGGTCGCATCAAGAAGGAATATTAACTGATCTAAGTCATCTAAAAACTCATGCAAGTCAATTTCTCACCTCCAATTGGATGGAGTTGCATAGATCAAGCCTGCCTCAAAATGTTCATACAATCGAGTGCATGAAACACCTTGTAAATTTGGTCCTAGTCATTTCTACATAGCCATCTTGGAAGTGATATTTTCACCTTTTGATGGACACTTTGGAGCTCAAGGATAGATGCAAGCTATAAAAATCATCTTTCTCCTCGTGAATAACGATTCACATAAGGGTCATCTTTGTCCTCTTGCCGCTTCTTAAGGCTGCATTTTCAAACCCCACAAATCCCCCCCCCCCCCCGAAACCAACAAAGAAAACAAAGGAAAAAAGGTTTTATCTTTCACCCTCCTCTCTTGTAAGTTGTAGCAAAAATTGATGTATTTGAGCTTGGGTATCCATACCGTGCATTACGCTCCTCTCGTGCCTCCAAGGCCTCCACTTCTTCTCTTGTCAGAATCTCCACTACAGGCTCAAACAAGTCCCATTCGTTTCTTTTCCTATCGATGCAGGCCCACATAACGTAGTTGATATTTAGTTGTCTTCGTTTCTGAGTCCACATAATGTTACAGATTCAAGCTTTTCAATCAGCATGCACTAAATGAGAACAATCACCTCACAGCACTACTCTTGCTGCTCGATCGTTTCATGAGCTCAAAGGCAGACACCGCCTTGCTGCAACCAGAATAAAGCTTTCGTTACGTCCATGTTTTAGTGGAGACAGGCATGCCAGGGCATAGAAAAGTGAACACCATAGAACAAAGACAAAGACAGACTACACCTACCTTGACTGAGAAAAGTCTAGAGCCCAATCCCGACGTGATTTTTTGCTGATGCGAGTCTCCCTTCCAGAAGATACACTGTGAACAGCAAGCTATTGAACAGGAAGAGATCAACACACTCACAAACAAGAAAGAATATCTGCAAATCTCAAAGAAATGACAAATGCATATATTTCAACTTTACTAAACTCACCTCATATAGCTGTTCTCGTATTGCCAAAGCAATCGCAGGCTGTTGTAAAAGAAGCGAGTGCTTAAAAATCTCTCTCTCTCTCTCTCTCTCTCTCTCTCTCTCTCTCTCTCTCTCTCTTCACACGTGCCTGCTTGCCTGCTCTCTCCCCCTCGCGCACGTGAGCCCCGCCTGAGTCTCACCTAACTGCCACTTTCTGCTGCTCGCACGCCTGAGCCTCGTCACACTGGGCCTGGTGCAGGGCACAACCAGGCCATAGCAGTCATCTCCATGCTGTGTCCCGCCCTGTAACAAGACTGTGGTATGTTGGGAGAGCCAGGCCAACAAACACTGACCATCACCACAATGCCGAGGAAACTCACCTACGCAAGTGCCCTCGCCACACTGACCAAGCCATTGACCAGTCACAGCTTGAGCTCGTGGGAGGTGTTTCTCTTAGCAGAGATTGACAAGCTACGAGAAGAAAACGAAGCCTTGAAGAAGCAGCTCAGCAAAGTTGAGGCCAGGGTGGCCACTCTCGAGGGCAAGCCTGACCCAGTTCAAGAAGTTCAGGAGCGGATCCAAGAAGCCAAGGAGGAGTTCATTGACGCCACCAAAGGTATGCAACAACACATGAAATTAGATGTTATTTCCACCATCAAGGAAGAAAAACTTCAAGTGTCAGTTGCCCGAGACATTCGGGTAGGGGGACTCCCACAGGGTTGGGACAAGCAAGAGGTAAGGGAGCAAATCGAGATTGATGCAGATCACTACATCCCTGATACGGACATCTAGAAGAGAAGAATCAGCAGGGTTCTCCTCTCCATCGACATAGGCAATCCATATCTCATTACCCCGAAAGGGGGACGGGCCGTCCTATGCTATGAAACCAAGAAGGACAAGATCAAGGTTTTGCGACAATCCAAGGCACCAAGCTGTGGCTAGCAGACGAGCTTACACCTATGCAGCTCAAAAACAAAAGTGCAGAACTTGCTAAAGTTCGAGAAGCCCGCCAAGCTAGAAAGTGGGCTGTCTACTGCGAAGGAAGAGCAATAATTGAAGACTTCCGGAAGCCTAAACCCCACCAACTGGCTCTCTCCTACATACCACAAGCATTTCATATTACACATGGTAGTTGACCCTTAGCTTTTTATTTTTATTTTCAATGTTCATGCTTATGCGCACTTGCACCTAAGTGCACCCCGAAGTGGATTGTAATGATTGTGATGTCATTCTTTTGGGCCCATACGCCTTCAAGGCATTCCGCGGATGTTAATCTGACTTTCTTTCCTTCTTTCTTTCTCTCTCTCTCTCTCTCATTGGGGTGCGGTGTGCGATTGGACAGATCCGCACCTCATCCCACCAGTTGAGAGTGGAGACAGCCAGATATGTGCCAAGAGCAACTGCACCAAAGG
Source organism: Cibotium barometz (assembly GCF_041138505.1). NCBI lineage: Eukaryota > Viridiplantae > Streptophyta > Polypodiopsida > Cyatheales > Cibotiaceae > Cibotium > Cibotium barometz. The sequence goes on along the minus strand of NC_141055.1, from coordinate 29,384,428 downwards.
ACAAGACATGCCAGCTTTGCCATACAGAGGCTGAGACAGAGGCTCATTATATATGCAGATGCCCAGTATACTATGAGATCACGGGACGTTCCACTGCCTCTTCCGAGAGGGATTTGGATCACTCTCTAGGATCCTGGATTTTCCAGACCAAAGATGCCCTAGGGCTCTTTCTTCTGGAGCTCCCCTGCCCAAGGACCAACACAGAGAGCTCTCACTGACTTCTTCCAAACTACACCGAGAGCAGATCCACCCACTCCCCCCGACCTCCAGGCTGATGTAGGAGCCTGGCCAAGAAGAGTGACATTATGATTAGACAGAGCCGCAAAGCCCGACGTCCCCGACAAAGTGGCCGCTGCCCACGCTCACGTCACCTCAGGAGGATCAAAGCCATCATTTCCCACCACCGTGTCACTTTCTCCCGCCGCCTCGGCCTCACTACATTGGGTACCATGTTGCAGCGCCCTATGCGAGATATTCTTGGCTGATGCGAGAGCTTGAGGCTCTTTGTTTTTTTTTACAGATATTTTCTTTTAGTTTTACTTTCAGTACCATGATGATGTATTCCATGGACACGATGTAGCATTTTGGTCTCATTGGTAATTTTGGCCTTTTGAAGACATTAATACAACTTTCTTTCTTTCTCTCTCTCTCACACACACACTGAGATATGAAAGAAATTCCATTGCCTCTTTAGAGAGGGATTTGCCTCCCTTTCATAGGTGCACTACAAAGGTCAGAGACGCTTGGGTATGCACCTGATAGATAGAGCTGCATCATCCTACAGAGACCTTGATGTGGCTACATTCAGAGAGGCAGGACCTGTTAGATTCTATTCGGACTTTCATTACAGATTACTTTAGCTCATATCAGATGACCGTGACAGACACACAGTCGCAGCGGCGGAGGCGGCACTAGAGGTGTGGACGTCTGAAACTGTAAATGTTCTTGTGAAAAGGGTGGTTCTTCAATAAGCTCCAGGATAAAGAGGGAATCTTTTTTGAAGGAAAAGGTGATAATGAACCAGAATGAAAGGCGGCTATGCTCAGGACTAGGCCCAAGGGCCATCTCTTTTTTGGCATTGTGAAGTTTTGTTGCAGTGCCACGTCAGCATCAGTACATCCATTCCAATCATTGATGCGTCTGTACTGGTCTTGCAGATCTACTGATTACGGACATGTACCTATTGCTATTGGTGTAACGATTGCCGTTGGTGTTGGTGGTGTACTAACCTCTGGTGGTGTTGGCGTACCGATCCTTCAGGCACATATCTATGACCAGTGATGTACCATTCAAGACACATACCATTCCCTTAGATGTACTAATTGCTAGGGGGCTACCGATTCCCAGCAGCGCACCATTTGCAAGCCAATCTTGGCACATGCTGAACATGGGAACTACCAATTGCCAGCGATGCAATAACCTTGGGGCATTTTGACATCCAAACATTCCAACTTCTTTTTTGCTCTCATATCAGTCCATTAATTTGGCATGGCATTTGCTTAAAAGGTTGTGTACAGACATACCACTCACATGGATTTGTCTGTACAGATCCCAGCTTTTGTATGGAGCCTAATAGTGTTGCATTGATGTAAAGATATCCAGGAGCTACATAATTGGTTTATTGTTAATTCTCTCAAAAAAAATCTCTATCAGTCATTCTGTTTCTAGACGGTTTAGAAAAAAAGGTGGAAAACAAAACAGCAGCGCCGTGAGAAGGGAAGGCAAAAGACCATTGCGGCAGGAGAGAGAAGGGGGACATACGGCCACCCTAGCGAGGGCTCTACCCCTATTGAGAATTTTTTCTACCAGTGTTCCTTTCTAGATAGTCTATATCCACCTCTTTACAACCAAATCGGCTACGAAGGCCATCCAGGGTCTCAAGAATGGCGAGACAAAATATCACAAGGCCCTGAAATCGGTTGTGAGACCCTCGCACTGATCCTACCCCAACTTTTTAATGATTTCTTCACCAAGCCCTACCCTAAGATTGGTAAGAGAACCATCATACACGTCTGCAAGGCAGGGGGCCCAATGAATCCACAAAATTAAAAGGCAATTACAATTGGTCATCTCATGATCAAGATTTTTGGATCAACACTGAGGGCATATTTGAGAGGGTGGACAAAACGCCAAGAGTCTGAGCTGTGGGCCCAGGCCCCACACCCACTCTACACTGGACCATTTCTTCACATTTACAGCCATCATTGAGAAGGTGAAACATAGAGAACAAAAATTACAGTGACAGAAGAAGGACCGATAAGTGGCATAAGAACCCACAAACCAAGAAGGAAGCCCCCAAATAGGCTAAAAAAACCAGATAACCTGTAACTGTCTTAAGAATTACAGGAGATCCTACATGAATAACAAAAAGAGCTAGGCAACCAAGTGATTGGGATATGAATATGAAGGAATGTCCAATCCAAAAAGAAAACTAGGACATAACCCTTACACAACATGCAAAGGACCTAAACAGGGCACCAAACCCTTAAAAGAAAACAAGGGCATAACCATTACACACTATGCAGATAGAGTGAATTATATATAATTTCCTTATATTTGTGTATTCCAATTAATAGCTTTTACGTAGGCCTTTGAGACAGTTTCACACCTGGAACACAACCATGCTTTATGAGACAGTCACTCGCCACATATGCAGATTTGATAGATCAAATAGGTAGCGAGTGTTCTACCCTAGTCAATACACTATCCCCATGAAGACAATGCAGCATTACCATGACAAACAGCAGAGGGATTGCAAAATCATCTAGATGCACTACATTCCTTGTAAGTTGGATGGGGAAAATGCGGAAGTGTCAATCTCACAAAAACCAAGTTCATGGTTTTTCATACAAGATTTGGGGGCTCCAGAACAACACTTCCACGTTCAGCACTCAGGCTGTGGGGAAAGCTTGGGGAAAGTGAAAGAATACACATGCTTAGGCATGGTGTTCACAGGCCCAATTTTTCATAAAAAACCAAAACACAAGATTTGAAAAGGGGATAAGCATCTCTTGCACGCTTAAAGAAGCAATGTTGTCAGGCACATTTCCATCAGTTTCAAAACAAATCCCTCCTCTGACTCATTGGTCACAGCCATACATGGAGCACCTTTTTGGGTGCTGACATCACATCACTAGATTGGACCACAATAGAGAGGTTTCACGTCATGATGTTCTCCCCTCTTATTCCCAGCAACCCTCTTATCCCACCCCACATCATTCTAGCACAGTTGGAAGTCTGCCTGCTCCACACAAACACCACAATGAGCAGGCAGCCATTTCCATAATTGGCTCTCTATGCACTTGGCTTCCAAGAGCTCCTCCCTGTATTGTGCAGGTGGTTGCGGCACCTAAGACTGTAGTTGCAATGGACATCCCATTGCTTAGGATTATTGTATCCAACTCAAAGGCACTCCCTCAGCATAATCTCATCCAGCATCTAGATGGTTCCACTAAAAAGTGGAGAACACATGGCGACCTGGGCAGTCTTTCGCCTATCAAGAGATGGGACAGCTCGCAAGGTGTTACATCTATAGCATAGTATATGGCTGATACTCTATGGGCCAGAGGGAAAAAGCATGGGTTAGCAGTTGGCTAATTAATAATTCCCTAAAATCAAGGTTTCAATAAGGCACGAAATGTATATAAGTGACTAGAATGTGCACATAACCGTGTGTTGAGCCAACCATGTGTAAGTCTAGATCTAGAATCATGAGGCAATTTATGGACTGCCGATCTTTTTTTTCTGTGCTACTGTGTATAGTATGAGACACATACAGTGGTAGTCTAATTGCGAGGTGGGTGGGTTTACATCATGCTCAGGTGCTTCTTCACCGGTATAACCCTCCCGGGCTCGGGGGTGGTCCATGGTTGGGTGGTAAGTCCACTAACGGACTTTCCTACAGTTATCCATTTGTATGTGTGCATGAGTTTTGTCCTTTGGATGCAGGTCAATTGGGACATGGTTATGTGTAGGTGTAACATTTGGTATTAGAACCGGGCTGTGTCAAAAGCAGAGCTATGGCATGCCTGTCTCGCATTCATGGTAATCAAAAGGCATGCTTTTTGTTGATTTGCAAAGCTCCAAAAAGATTCAATTGGCTCTCCTGATTCTCAAGTTAGAGAAGAGAGAATGCTGACGAGTGGAATCCAAGCAGAATTGTTACCACAGACAAAGGCTAACAGCACCGGAGAAGCTTGACAGATGGGACATGTGAGTTAGTTATTTTCATCATGCGGGATAAAAATGCAGCTCTTCCATTCCACCCCCATAGCTCTTCACAACTTACTTTGATTATGTTCCTCTCCCATAGCTCCTCAAAGGTCAAAAGCACACTGTTGTTTTGTCTGTAAGCAGTTAATTCGGGAATGGCTTTTTTGTGCTGCTGCCGCTTTTTGTCACAGGCCTTGTGATGATGTCAACCTTAATTTGATTATGTCGATGTGACTTGCCAGTTTTTCAATTCACCTTGCTGTAGAGAAGATCGGCAGGTAGCAATTTTCCCGTGAAAAGAAGAGGCATGCATGCAATCAAACTATAACAATTTATAATTATCACCTCTTTTTTCTCTCAACCAAAATAAAACTTTTGTGCTGAGCATTTTAGACTGGTCAAGGCTGCTCACCCCAACTTCAGGATCCTCAAGTTCAAGATCCTTGCAAAGACACCTGGCAAACTCTTCTGGATCACTGTCAAGGTTTCCAAGATCCTACACATATCAAAATGAAAAAAGGAAAAAAATGAACAAACTGCAGTGGACAGAAGGCTTACATATCATTTTATTTTTTTAGCAGGAAAAATAAATAAAACTTACCCATAAAAACTGATCACGAATTACAGTGCTGTTCACTCTCAAATCTAGCTGCAAACACGAAGGCCTAATTTTAAAAATGAACTACACCATTCTTAAAAAGCAAGCTATTTGAAAACAGGGCAGGTTATCGAAGATTCTAGAACTTGTCCGCAGTTGTATAGGCGAACTGGTAAGATTGCCAGTTCCCCCTATCAGCCGAGGGATACCTTTCCACCCCCTGTAGGTCGAGCCTAGAGAGGAGCCTATCGTCAACTGAATAGCAGGATCTCTACCCGCGGGGAAAAAATATATATTCTAGAACTTGCAGGATTCACCTTCAAGCAATGAACTCTCTCTCCCGTTGTCATCTCTAGACCTTCGTAGCAGCGGAACTCATTGACCTGTGTCTGGTCACAACAAGATCAAAAGCTTGGAAACATCCCTGCAATGCTTTTTACAACCTTGATTTGAAGATGAAAAATTTATCAAGTTTTTTAAATGATTTACCTGGATTGATTGGGCAATAAGTGGTATGAATGCCATAGGTAGATTCAGATCCTTAACCGTGCGCTTTGCAAAAGCGGTTATTTCAAAATCAGGATCTACACTTAAAAAATAATCATCAATCCCTCTCTCTCTCTCTCTCTCTCTCTCTCTCTCTCTCTCTCTCGTAGAGCCCTCATTCAGGATCCAAAACCTAACTGAAACCCAAAACAAAACCAACTTAGCTTTTGAGGTGAATGTATCTCTACTAGCCAATTAGTTGGATTTTTTCTTTTTTTTTATGTTTTCTTTTTCTTGACCATAGATTTGGCTCAAGACCTTCATGGTCTTCATGTTATGTATTTGGTCTCATATGTCATTTTGGCCTTTTGCAGACATTAATCTCTCTCTCTCTCTCTCTCTCTCTCTCTCTCTCTCTCTTTCTTTTCTCTGGCCTCTCGTAGACGTTAATATATCTTTCTTTCTTTCTTTCTTTCTTTTCTCTCTCTCTCTCTCTCTTTTGGGCTTGTGTGCTTCGCCGTACCCGGCGTCCCCATCCCACGGGACACCAACAGCGATCCTTCCATCAGTTCCAGATCCAAAACATGCTCCACTGCCACCACACCACCTTCCCACATATCGTGACAAAAGGGAACCTCTCAGTCATACTCAGTAACCCCATGCTCGACATGCTTGAGAGAGGTGTACCCTCTACTGGAGGATGATGTGCCCCACATGCTTCATATTCTCATGTACTCCATGATGAGAGTCTGTTGTACTAGTGGTTATACCCCACGTACTTCCCCATGACGATCCTTGTATCAGCCTCTATTTTCAGAGAACGATGTCATTTGTACTTGTTTTGTTTTTCTATTCCATGATGAGACATACCATGGATAGCATAGTATCACTTTGGTCTCATAGACCCATTGGGTCTTTGGGAGACGTTTAACGTAACTTTCTTTCTCTCTCTCCTGTTCGCTAGAGGAAAACTATCTTTGCAGATGCCCACTGTACTATGAGATACAAGGGAGGTTTCATTGCCTCTTCAGGGAGGGATTTGGGCTACTGTCTTGGATCATTGATTTCCCAGACTAGCAAGACCTGGGACTCTTACCTGATGGAGCTACGCCGCCACAGAGATCAGCTATGCAAAGAGGCATAGAGGCAGACCCCAGATACCTCACAGCGCACCATCACGAGTTTCTTTCATCCGACCTAGGATGGAGGTCCTTGCCGACGACCATAAGATAACCCTGAACCGGATGCCCCTACTTGACGGACTAGGCAGCGCACACTGACAGCACATGTGCCACCCTGCATTAAAGGTGTCACCGTGTCTCAGGTGCAGCAAGCTAGACGGCCGAGACCCACTAGTCCGAGAGGAGATGCTCCACCCCACAGCTTCAGACCCAAGAGAACCTCCAGAGGTACAGGAATGCCCCTCCACAGGTAGTGGATGTGGAGAGGCTCTACACACTCATAGATGTCGAGGACTCACTTGGATCCCCTCACATTGTACTACTGTACCATTGTACCAGTGGCACTTACAGGGCTGTTGTTTCTTCTCGCAGCTCTAGTTGTTTAATCATGTTTTTTTTCCATGATTTTGTCACTTCATGGACACATTGCAACACTTTTGGTCTCATAGACCCTTTGGTCTTTTGTAGACGTTAATAGAACATTCTCTCTCTCTCTCTCTCTCTCTCTCTCTCTCTCTCTCTCAAATGCCTAAGTTTTCCTCCATCTGGTTCCTTCCTCTTCCAATTAAGCATAGCCCCATCACATAGGCTTGCAGGTTCCTTCAAATCTACCTTGACCATATTGCTAACTGTCTCTTCCTTCATCTCTGCCTTTACTGTGACAATTTTCTCTGCCTTGGACTTTGGTTGACTTTCTAGGATCATGACTTGATCTTCAAGTTTGTGAACCTGTCCCTTCAGCCATGTGATCTGTTTAAACCTTAAGAAGATATGTAGGCAACTCGTTTGAGCAAGTCGTGGGGGGTATTCCCGGTGTGGCCAAAGCTGCCGCGAAGCTGAGTTTTCTCGGCGTTTGTTGCCCGTGTGAACTGCCTTTTGAACTAATTGAAACATCTGAAAACCTTATGGATAAGGTTTTGGTTGGACTGACTCGTGAGAGATAAGGTTACTCAATTTTTTAATGTTGAAGGTCGGCGTTCTGCTTTCTCAGCAGTTGGGGCAGCTGCTATGGTGCTTTCAGCCTGTTGTTGCTGGGCACAGGTAGGTTCGTTGCTTGACCTGGCTCTGGCCGTCTGTGTTCAAGTGGCAGGCCTGGCTGACTGAGAGAATGGCTCGTGGAGCCCGTGTGGGGAGTCGGTCGCAGTGCTAAGATCAGAAGAATGAGCTGAGAGAGGCCGCCAGAACATATCAAGTCAGAGGTCACTTATGAAGTCGAGGAAAGCGAACTACTGCAATCAAAGGCACTGCAGGTTCAAGTAGGAGGTTTGCCCAAAGGCTGGTACATGGGTGAAGACTCAGGTATTCAACTACGTGAAGCTGTACAAGTGACTGATTGGAAGATAATACGAAAAGTCTCACGACAAGGTAATCATGCAGCAGTCACCTTCTTCACCTAACTGGACAGGATTGGGGGCAGCTAAGCATGTAGAAAATCTACGGAAGGCCAAAATGACTTATGAAACAAAATACAAACCATGAAGACCATGAAGGTCTTGAGCCAAATTTACCATATGGCAAACAAAAAGAAAATACTCTAAAGAAAGACCCTACTAGTCAACTAGTGCAGTTGCGATGCGAAGCATCCAATACATTCAAAAATCATCATTTGGATGTGGTTTCTGGGTTTTTTAAAGTTCGGGCTTTGGATTAGACTTGCAAAAATCCTCAATGAGAGCTATTCCTTCATGGTAGACCTTAAGTTGCATTGGGGTGAGGTCCTCAGCAATCCATATTTTTGTGCCCTTAAGTTGGTTTCATAGTTGCATCCAAACTACGTTTGGATGTAATCCAAACGTTCCAAACGTTTGGAACGTTCACTAACGTTTGGAAACGTAGTGAACGTGCACTTTTGATTTTACAAGTTAAAAAAACGGACACAAGTCAACGTCGTTTTTTTTTTTCCTTACGTGCATGCGGTGCTCAAGTCTTCCCCTGCGGGCGTCTCTGCAGCACTCAAGTCTCTCTCTCTCTCTCTCTCTCTCTCTCTCCTACACACGCTCAAGTCTCTCTCTCTCTGTCTTAGAAGTCATCTCCTGTCTATACCTATTTACCAAGTATGAGAGGAGCTTCTTGCGATTATTCATGCTCTTTCTACTTGGAAGCATTACCTTCTTGGGGCTGATTTCATTGTTCAGAGTGATCATCAGACTCTTCGATACTTCCTTACTTAAACGAAGCTCTCAGAGAAGCATATGAGATGAGCAAACTTTTTGTCCATGTTTCACTTTCAGATTGTTCATGTGGATGGCAAAAAGAATGTGGTTGCGGATGCCTTGTCTAGGAAACCACATGTGGCCGCTGTCTCTATTATCTTTCATCATGAACTTGATGATATGCGAGAACAGTCTGCTCATGACTCAGATTTTGAGCGGATTTTTGATCGTTTGACTGAAGGAGAGCGAGTTGATCATTATTCTCTCAAGGAAGGATTTTTGATGATGCATGTCAATTTGTGTGTCATATCTCTGTTGAGGCGGCAGAAGGTTTTGACAGAATGCCATACTCCGCCTTATGCAGGCCATCGTGGTATTGATGGCTTCAGTAAAAGCTTTGGAGGCATTCTTTTATTGGCCTACTATGCGCAGGGATGCTGATGCTTTTGTTCGTGATTGCATTATTTGTCAGAAGGTGAAGTATGACCGTCAAAAGACGCCTGGGTTACTTCATCCTTTGCCTACTCCAGATAGACCGTGGGAGAGTATTGCTATGGATTTTATCTTTGATCTTGCTAGGACAAAGAGTGGGAATGATGGCATGTGGACTATCGTGGATTGTTTCAGCAAGCAGGCTCATTTCATTCTAGTCAGGAAGAAGATTAATGCAGAGCAAATGGTGAGGATATTTTTGACATATATCTTCAAGTACCATGGGATGCCCACATCTATTGTTAGTGACCGAGATCCTCGAATGACGAGTTTATTTTGGAGAGCATTGTTCGAGAACATGAAGACTTCATTGAAGTTCTCATTGTCTTTTCATCCACAAATAGATGGGCAATTGGAAATTGCCAACTCAGTTGTATTGGATCTTCTAAAGTGTTATGTTTCGGATCATAAGGAATAGTGGGAAAAGTATCTTCCTTTGGTGGAGTTTACTTACAACAACACCATTCACACTTCGACACTTAAGGCACCTTTCGAGATTGTGGAAGGTGGGAAGAAAGTATCTCCGATCCTACATACAAAAGATAAGATCTTTGAGGCAGATCGTTTTGTGGAGAATATGGATGAGGCTTACAAGAAGGTCAAGATGGCTCTTCAAAAGACTCAAGAGAAACAGAGGAAAGTAGCAAACCTTCACCGTCGATCATTGGTTTTTGATTTGGGTGATTGGGTGCTTTTGAGATTTGAGAAGGCTAGACTCAGGAAAATGAAGGGTAAACAGAGCTTATATCCACTACATACGACCGCCACCCGCAGCTTCCCCCATCATACACACATTGCACACACAGATAGATCTGGGAACATGCCCCAGAATCGTGTTGGTCATAACCACTCCCAGCCAGTTCAGGTGTGAACATAGCTTACTCACGGGCACTTTTTCCCTATGACTGGACACAGGTTTTTTTCCCGTGTGAACACACTTATGTGTGTTGGGAACCTTGCCCTAGGCTACTTTATGTACTCACATTGTACTTTCATTTCATTATTGAGTACATCTTTTCTAGCACTCTTGAGCTTCATAGATTCTGCTCTCTCTAGCATTTGGTGTGTGTGTGTGTGTGTGTGTGTGTGTGTGTGTGTGTGTCTGTGTGCAGGCTTCTTCCCTCATACCCACCTACAGATCCGCCGGCCCTGTTCGCTGCCGCCGCCCCTCTTATCCTGCGCCTTCAGATTCGCCGCCGCCCCTGTTCCTTGCCGCCGCTCTGATCTGAGCCGCCCTCTACGTGCACCGCCGCTGCCAACGCCGTCGGCCAGATCTACGCCTGTGCGTAGCGCTGCCGCCGTCGCTTCCAACGCCTTGTACGGCTATGTGCCGGTTGTACCTGCGCCATACGCCATCCAGATCTAACGCCCCGCATCGTACGACGCCCAGATCTGATGCTGCCCTGACCTGTGTTGTGCGCCTCCCCTCTCCTCGAACTCATTGCTAGCAGTAACCAGTAACCAGTTTGCTATTTTGTTAATCTCTTTTAAAATTTCAGAAATTGCTAACAACTATTAGCAAATTGGGTGCATTAATTTTGGGGCTTTTCATCCTTGAGCTCAAAATTGCAAAATTGACATACATTGGCACTGATTTTGGCTAATTCGGTGCGTAATTGCACTGAAATTTGGGGATTTTGCAAAAATTGACACAATTTGCAGGTTCTTTACAGCATTTGCACGCATTCTTAGTGTTACAAGCAGATTCAGTTGACATTGGGGCATTTCTCCCAAATATTTTGGTAGTTACAGCATTATTGCAGCATTACGACTTGTTTGAACACACTTGTGACCGCCATGTTTGGAAACACTAGTGATTTATTTGGTATGCTTTCCGTTGAGGATAAGTTGGATGACACCAACTATCCTATGTGGGCATACAGGATGAAACATGTACTTGTTGCAAAGAATTTGTGGGTTTATGTATCAGGGGCTGATGTCAGGCCCATTTCTCCTAGACGAGCAGCAAATACTTCAGGAACCATTGATGCAGGTGATGATGTATCTTCAGGTGGTGCTACATCTTCTGCACCTTTGCCACCCACCCCAGAACAGCTCAGATGGGATGCCAAGGATGCTCAGGCACATGCTTTGATTGCCCTTTCATGTAGAAGGCAGGTTATACCGCACATTCGTTCATGCACTTCTTCTAAGGGTGCATGGGATGTACTTGCTTCTTTGTGTCAGGTTCGCAATGAGGCCCGTGTTGCCTATCTTCGCAAGAAGATTGAGTCTGAGCATATGGATGAGGGTGATTCAATGGACAAGTTCCTTACCCACATCAAGGATTTGCGAGAGCAGCTCATCAATATTAATGAGGTCATTCCAAATGGTTCACTTGTATCTACAGTGCTTCAAGGTTTGCCAGAATCCTATCAGGGTTTTGCTACTACTCTTCGTCTACTCATGAAGGGTAATCCAAACTTGTATACCTTTGAAGAGTTGGTGACTCTCTTATTGCAGGAGGAGCAGTCTCGTTCTAATAGGACCACTATGCTTTCTGCTGATCAGGCATTTGGTGCCTTTGATCGAAACAAAGGTAAATCTGGGGCTTCATCTAGTGGTAAACCTAAGGGCAAACCACATGTCCATTAAGATTCTACCTCGTCTAAAGAGGGTAACAACAAGAAAAAGAAGAGATGCAACTATTGTAGAAAACATGGCCATCTTATTGAGGAATGTAGGAAGTGCATTGAGAGTGAAAAGAAAAAGAAGCAACAAGGTTTGGCTGCTACTGTGGACACTAAAGAAGAGGCAAACTTTGCTCATGAGGGATATGCATTAGTGGTTACATGTGGTTTGCTTGCTTCTTGTATGTCTATCTCAACTAGAGACTGGTACTTTGACAATGGTGCTTCTAAGCACATCACTTCTTGCAGAGATCTATTTGCCAATTTGCAGGATTCACCTCCAGGTGGCATAGTTATGTGTGCCAATGATACCTCTTACTCCATTAAAGGCATTGGCAATGTGGAGCTAGCTTTACTCTTTGTGACACTTTATATGTACCAGGCATTAAGAAGAATCTCATTTCTGTTTCAAACCTTGCATTATCTGGGTTTAAGGTTCAGTTCTCTGACCATTGTTGCTCAGTGTATGACAGCAGAGATTCAGCTTCTCTTATGCTTTCTGGGACATTATGCAGTGGCTTGTATAAGCTTGATATGTATGACATGACTTATTCTCATGATGCCATGATTGCCTCCACCTCCCGTGTGTTGAGTGACACTGAGTTATGGCATGCTTGGTTTGGTCACTTGAACTTCCCATCTCTTGTACGCTTGCAGAAGCAAGGTATGGTGCATGAGCTTTCTCCTATGCAGGTTCCCTTCAAGCATGTATGTGAGGGATGCATCCTTGGAAAGATGCACATGAATTCCTTTCCTAAAGATGGGGCTATTAGGGCTGTCCGACCATTACAGCTTGTTCATAGTGATCTTTGTGGCCCCATGAGGGCTCCATCTTTTGGAGGACACTTGTACTTCATCACGTTCATTGATGACTACACTCGGTTTTGTTGGGTGTATGGTTTAAAAATGAAGTCAGGTGCCTTTGCAGCTTTCAGAGACTTCCGTCCCATGGTTGAAAATGCTTGTGGACACAAGCTTGTCACATTGCGTACAGATCAAGGGGGGGAATATTTGTCAAATGAGTTCACAGCTTACATGCAGTTACATGGTATTTCTCATCAGTGTACTACCCCCTATACTCCTCAACAAAATGGAGTTGTAGAGAGACGTAATCGTACACTTATGGAGATAGCACGTTGCATGCTCTAAAGCAAGGATCTGCCCAGTAAGTTTTGGCTTGAGGCGGTTATGTGTTCCAATTATGTGCTTAACCGTTGCCCCATTAAAGCCTTGAAATCTATGACTGCCTATGAGGTATGGAATGGCAGGATTCCAGTGGTGACTCATATGAGTCTTTGGGTGTTTAGCGTATATGTATGTGCCCACACAACAAAGACATAAGCTTGATGCAAAGGCAATCAAATGCATTTTCATTGGTTATAGTACTGAGAGTAAAGGATACAGACTCTATGTGCCTAATACAGGCAAGATCATTGTGTCGAGATGTTATCTTTGACGAATATTTGTCAAATGAGTTCACAACTTACATGCAGTTACATGGTATTTCTCATCAGTGTACTACCCCCTATACTCCTCAACAAAATGGAGTTGCAGAGAGACGTAATCGTACACTTATGGAGATGGCACGTTGCATGCTCTAAAGCAAGGATCTGCCCAGTAAGTTTTGGCGTGAGGCGGTTATGTGTTCCAATTATGTGCTTAACCGTTGCCCCATTAAAGCCTTGAAATCTATGACTGCCTATGAGGTATGGAATGGCAGGATTCCAGTGGTGACTCATACGAGTCTTTGGGTGTTTGGCATATATGCATGTGCCCACACAACAAAGACATAAGCTTGATGCAAAGGCAATCAAATGCATTTTCATTGGTTATAGTACTGAGAGTAAAGGATATAGACTCTATATGCCTAATACAGGCAAGATCATTGTGTCGAGATGTTATCTTTGACGAATATGCATCTCAACCACTTGTCTCATGTACCAAACAGCTGTCTATTGGGCCGGAAGATGTCTTTGATACTTTGTTGCCTTTATTCAATTCAAATGTGGACAATGTAGAGCCAGTTTCAGCTCATTTACAGCCACCTATGCCTGCTGAAAACCAGAAAAATCAGCAGCTGAACTTGCCCCAAATTGATCCTGAAATGCCTCAAATTGATGAGGATACCTTGGGTGATGCATTGGCAGAGGAAGATGTAGATACTAGGAAGTAAAAAAACTGTTCCTAGATGGCTGGTTGACACTTTGCGTGATAGCAAACAGTCTACATTTATGCCAGGTCATACACGTGCTGCTTCTCGCCATGCATCTTCACATTATGTGGATACAGCTCTTGTTGCCACCGCTTGTAATGAGGAACCCATTTCTCATGTTGATGCATTGGAGGATGACCATTGGGTGGCAGCCATGCGTTCAGAGTTGGACTCCATTGACAAAAACGGTACTTGGGAGTTATGTGACTTGCCCCTGGGCAAGCGTGCTATTGGCACAAAATGGGTTTTCAAACTTAAGCGTAAGCCTGATGGTTCAGATGATCGCCATAAGGCTCGCTTGGTCGCCAGAGGGTATGCCCAATGTGAGGGCATTGACTATGAGGAGACCTTTGCTCCCACTTCACGTATGACTACCATACGTACTGTTATTGCATCGGCTGCCCACAAGCCAACTACAAGACTATCATGATTGGTCATACATTGGCCAAACTTTATGGCACAGTGCTCGAGGCAGAGTTGAGCTCATATGCAAAGAATGGGGACTATGAGCACCAGGGCAGACTGGATTCCGACGAGCTTTCTCGACCATTGACCATATATTCACTCTGAGATGTCTGATTGACTAGGCTAGGGCGCGGGATAAGAGATTATACTGCTGCTTTGTGGATTTCCACAAAGCATTTGACACGGTGCCACGAGAGAGACTCTTCCAGCGCCTACATTCACTGGGGATCCCATCAGAGATGGTTTGGGGCATCTATGCTTTATATGAGCAGGTCCTCAAGCGCATACGATGCCCCGGGGGGCTATCTGATGTTATTGCTAGCACCATAGGTGTGAAGCAAGGATGCCCACTCTCTCTTACACTATTTGGGCTATACATCGATGAGGTGGCTGACTTCATTGGTCACGGTGGTGGGGACGCGATAGACATCTCAGGTACCACAGTCCACATTATGCTATATGCAGATGATATTATCCTGGTCTCTGAGTCGCGGATGGGTACAACACCATCTCCATGCACTCGATGACTTCTGCACACAGAGGGGGCTCTTACAGTGAACCTTGGGAAAACCAAGGCCATGATTTTCCACACCTTAGGGCGTGTTCGACGACAGGCCATCTTCACACTAGCAGGAGGACAGGTATAGGTGGTAGACTCGTGTGTGTACCTGTCGATTACATTTACGACTCCGCCAGAAAGATTTACTATGGCACAGGCAGCCAGGGATAGACTCACACGAGGGTATGCATCTCTGGCCATGCTAGAGAGACAGTGTCACCAGGCACACTTCCAGGAGCCCCGCATGAAGGGGTGGTTGTTTGACACACTAGTCACCCCTGCTTTGATGTATGCAGCAGCAGTATGGGCACCTGGGCTCGCCACCTCCACATGGTCTCAAATAGAGAGGCCTTAGATTCTCATGCTCTCACGGATGATCCGCAGCAAACCCTCCGTCCCACATGACATTGTCCGGACGGAGTTTGCTCCACCTCCTATGCTAGTAGAGGCCCTCTTCCAGACGATCTGCTTCATACAGAGGATCAGAGATATGCCATCAGATCGACTCTCACATAGTGCTTTTGAGGCGTCCAAGCAGCTCACAGAGAGTGGAGATAGGAGATCATGGTATTCACAGATGATACAGTGGCTCACTCAGCATGGTCTCGACATAGATCAACTACCACCTTTCCAGTATGATATACATGCACCACACATCCAGCTCTCTCACAGTGAGAGGAACAGAGTCCTTCGGCAAGATTTATGGCAGCGATACACTCAAGAGACTCAGCCTCTATTGCCGAAGATGCTATACTACAGAGATTAGTTTATGCGTATCTTAGCGGATGGATTCATACAGAGACTTGGATACATGGATGTGTACATGCCTCTCAGTGCCCGAGTGGCGATTGGCCAACTCAGAGTGTCATCACACCACCTTGAGATTGAGGCAGGTAGGGCAGCACGGATCCCCAGAGCAGAGAGGATATGCAGACTATGCCAGGAGGAGGTTGAGAGTGAGGAACATTATGTATGCAGATGTAGAGCATATAGTGTCATTAGAGAGAGATACACCACCATCTTCAGTGGACATCCCTCACTCCGCCAGATCATGGAGTCCACAGACCAGCGCAGATTTGGCCAGTTCTTGCTAGAGACACAGCGCCACAGAGAGACACTGATACGGACTCATACCAGAGGGAGAGGTGGGCGACATCTCCAGCTCAGTGATTTCTTCCAGAGATCTATCCAAGTGCCTACCCTGACACAGGAGGGGGTTACACTTTAGCGCGCTGCGGACCTCCGATCCAGACAGAGACCGAGAGCACCAGGCTACCAGACTCCCAGACTACATCAGAGGGAGATCACAGAGATACGGGCTCGACATCAGCACCATATCCAGGAGCGGCTAGCTCACTTACACTCACACCCGGAGATCATGCTCCGAGGTATTGTTGCCTCGCCATCGCCTATGTATCACATATTACACCCCCATTATGGTACTGGTTGGAGCTAGATAGATCTGCATTGCATTCTTGCATACTGAGCCTCTAGCAGTAGTGCCCCATCCATCACACCCCCCCACTAGCTCAGTACTTTCATAGTTTATTTAATGTTCATTTTGTCCTTTTCTTTCTGGACATCCAGAAGACATTGACAGTTGTACATTGATTTGTCTCATAGGTCGAGTTCGCCCTCTAGTAGACGTTAATACAGCTTTCTTTCTTTCTTTCTTTCTCTCTCTCTCTCTCTCTCTATATTCTTAGTATTCCATGATGAATTTCTATGGACAGTTTTGTATCACCCCAGTGAGATAGCTATGTTTATGTTTTCTTTCTGTTTTATTTTCCATTCCATGATGAGATATTCCATGGACATTATTGTATCTCTTTGGTCTCATAGGCCCATTGGGTCTTTAGTGGACGCTTAATGTATCTTTCTTTCTTTCTCTCTCTCAGTGAGCAAAAGGGCATTGCCAAAGAAATCGGGAACTACTGAAACTGTTCACAAGAGGTCGAGACAGAGGAGCACTACCTTTTCAGATGTCCCACGTATTGTGAGATACGAGGGAGGTTTCATTGTCTCTTCAGGCAAGGATTTGGCCCATTGTCTAGGGTCATTGATTTCTCAGACCACTGATGCATGGGACTCTACTTGATGGAGTTGTGCCGCATGCCTCTAAATTGTTGGCAAAGTTGACTCCAGTTAGCTTGCCTTTCACTCCATTGAGCACCCAGAATAGTCTGTAGCCACCTAAGTGCCTGGTGATCTATCTTTACTGTGAATGCCGTCCCATAAAGCATAGTCTATAACCACTTAACTTCCTAGTTATCTATCTTTATTGTGAATGCCCTCCCGTAAAGGAATGGTTTCCAACGCTTCCGTCCACTAGGAGGGAACCTTACCTGCCCTTGAGAAACAAGGATAGATTCCTCCTCCAAGAGGGAACCCATATCCACGGCAATAGTAGACCTCAGCAAGCAAGCCCCTGTGTCACCGATGATCTCAGCACTCCACCAATCTCCAGCACTTCTCCATTGAAACAAAGCATGAGGATCAAGAAGCCCCCTCTGGAAGGGGCTGGACAGCAGCAAACAGTCCACCAAAACGCACCGGATAGCATCCTCTAGAAGGGGAAAGAAGCCAGGGAAGGAGAGGATCTGTCGAAGCCACTTATCTGGCTGCACCATACGCAAACACACCACCCTCCACTGCTGTCCTGGCTGCAAAAGATTAGACCAAACACCACCAGCCGCTGCGTAAAATGCTTGAAGAAGCAAGAAACGCAGCCAAGGAGGCTTACCGCTTGTCGCTGTGCGGTTAACACAAGGGCCAGAGCACTTTTCAAGGCAAAACGCTGAAGAAGAGGTTGCAATAAAACACAGCCCACCAATCACCAATCAACGCAGCCCCTCCAGATTGTACCTGGACTCTGTGAGGAAACGCAGGGCAGGAGCAGTAGGAGATGAAAACGCTGATCAAGAAGGGAGAGCAGGAGAAGAAAACACAGCCACTGTAGAAAACGCAGCAATGTCTTCGTCCGCCAAAAATTGTAGGAGAGGGAATAAAATGCAGAAGTGGGCAACAGTAACCTAGGCAACTGATACCATGATAAAGTTGCACAATGCAGAAGCAAAACATAGGAAAGAGGGAGAGTGGCAAAGAGAAAGAGAGACATCAGAGAATGAACATCATATTATGTAGCAAGAGCCTTTTACAATGGCAATACCAGCCAGCAGATGGTGTAGAACATGTGCCTGTGGAATAGGAACGTTGGATTAACAAGTGAGAAGGGAAGAGCCCTTTAAATAGGGAAGAGTGTAGCTGGCTGACAGCCCCTATGGAGCTGGCCGACAGCAGCAAATAACCCCACGACCTGCATAGATGTGAAAATACATATGTGCCCAATAAAAAGGTCTGGTCCCACACAATAGTGAGATGCACAAATTCCCGATATGTATCCAGGGGGATTGGTAGGGACCGTGGTCGGGCTAGGACTCTGGGGTAATTGAGAGGGTGTGGGTGTCCGAGGAGAATAATTTGGTGTCAGATCTCACGCACTGTAAAAGCCACTAGTGGCACCTCTCGAACTAGAATGGAGAGGCCAGCTACATAAGGAAAGTGTAATGGTGCAGGTGCACCACAACAGTAGTCACTGCAAATATCCGCACATCGAACTAGCGAAGCTGGGAGGTAGGTGTGACGACTTGAACTCAAAAAGTTCGGGGTGAGGGATCAGGTACGGGAGAAGGTACTCGAGTGATCGCCGGAGAGGGTTTCCAAGGAGGAGAGCCCTGGAGATAACTAAGTTCATAAGTCTCCTCGGCAATAAGCCACCTCAGTAAGAGGGTTTATTGAAAAATGGTGAGGTGTGTCCAGCAAATGCACGTAGGTTTCTTCAGCCCTTAAAAGGTAATGTTAGCCCCTTAGGTACATTCTGCCCAGAGAAGAATAAAATGATAGGTTTCCCTTATTTAAATAGTCGTCTTTTTTTCAGCCGGCGACTTCAGCCATTCCTCCCTGACTTGATCCATGACACTCAGACGCGTTTTTCTCACGATCCGAGCATTCTGGACAACACCTTTACTTTTTGGGAGGCGACACCTTCGGCCAAGATGCAACAACAGGACCTCATTGTGCTCCTTCTGGATTTCAAGAAAGCCTATGATAGAGTTGACTAGGGCTTTCTCGAGGGCACGATGTACTGGATGGGGTTCCCCATGGTGTTTCAAGACTCTACTCGACCTCTCATAGTCAGGTTCTCATTCAAAGAGCCCGAGGTGACAGATTTCCCCTTTCTCACTTGGTCCGGAAGGACTATCCGTTGGCACCATACCTCTTTCTATTTGTTGCCGAGGCCATGAGCAGTTTTCTCTCAACTCAAGAGACAGAGCTCCAGGGATTGCGTCTCCCCATCCGTACTCAAGAGGAGCTCCTGGATTCAAGGTTTGCAGATGACATAGAAGCGTACTTATCCGGAGATGTGGGGAATCTCCAGAGATTTGCAAAGGTGATAGCGATTTTCTGTCGCGCATCAGGAGCACGGATCAACTAGCACAAGTCGTGTGGTTTTGTTGTAGGGAAATGTGGGGAATCTCCAAAGATTTGCAGAGGCGATAGCAATTTTCTATCGCGCATCAGGAGCACGGATCAACTGGCACAAGTGGTGTGGTTTCTCACTCGGTCCGGAAGGGCTATCCGTTGGCACCATACCTCTTTCTATTTGTCGCCGAGGCCATGAGCAGTTTTCTCTCAGCTCAAGAGACAGGGCTCCAGGGATTGCGTCTCCCCATCCGTACTCAAGAGAGCTCCTGGACTCAAAGTTTGCACATGACACAGAAGCCTACTTATCCAGAGATGGGAATCTCCAGAGATTTGCAGAGGCGATAGCGATTTTCTGTCGCGCATCAGGAGCACGGATCAACTGGCACAACTCGTGTGGTTTTGGGGTAGGCTCTCCACCCGCCCGACTTGGCGTCCAATTGAGGCTTTCCAGTGGATCCCAAGGAGCACTCCAATCCGCTATCTTGGATGCCATGTGGGCATCGATATCTCCCCAGAGCAGCACCTAGCCCCTCTTCTTTTGAGCATTCAGAAGAAGCTTTTGTACTAGAGTTTTGTGAGGCTCTAATTAGCTCGCCGAGTGGTGGCAGCGAACTAGGTTCTTCTTGCCACCATGTGGTATATTACTTCTTGTTGGGCCTTCTCCCAAGCCTGCATTGTTCAGGTATAGCGGTTGATCCGCAACTTTTTGTGGGCCGATAGCATTGGAGGCTGGCCCAAGCCAAGGTGACCTGGAGAGTGATCATTCAACCGCGACACAGAGGGGGCCTAGACATCATTGACCCCGCCATTTGGAGCCGTGCCCTGCTAGGCAAGTTGATTGTCAGAGGACTTCTCCCAGGTGGTGAGCCTTGGAAGGACTTCCTCTTGGCCAGGATTTCAGCCCATCCCCGAGCTTGGGGGGGCCTACCAGATGGATCTTCACAAAGATGCGGGCCCTCGGCTTTAGCCCAACTTTTGAGGACAGATTTGCCGAGAGCCTACTCCGAGCTTGGGATCACCTTAGGCCGGCCCTCCAGCAGTCCATTCCGGTAGCCTCGGAGGAGCGTCTTCGACAGCCCCTGAGTTGGAACCCCCTGATCCGTTTACCCAATGGCCACACATGCTGGAGGCCCGGCCTCATGTATCATGGGGAGCATTGAGCATAGGACCTGCCAGATCCCTTGGAGATTGGCTTGCATTCAGACATGGTTGGATTCCGGATAGAGACAGACTCAGCTTTGACATCGACTTTGCGTCTCAGACTATTCCTCAAGAGTGGTTGAACCCTATCCCTGACCGGACCCCTGCAATGGTTGGGCATGTTTACTAGGCATGATATTCTCTTGGCAGTTCATGGCGCGGATGAGAGCTGCACCTTGCTCACTTTTTTGATTGGACCCCATGGTAGATTAGATCAAAAAGCCCCTTTTGGATGGATGACTTCAGTGGATGCACCTTGCAGAGGGTGATGGTGATCGGATTTCAAGCACATGAGTGGCACATTGAACCCCCTCCAGCCAAGGTGGCCAGGGAGAGACTTTGGCGTTTATGGATTTGGGAGAGCCGGCCCCTCACACGCCTCTACTGGGACCCGCGGGAGTGGACTTGGCATGATCCTAGAGACAAGGAGGAGATGTTGGGTACCCCGTTCTTTGCATACACCGCACGGCTAGGCCGCAGGATCCAGATGCCGGAGGTCGAGGGCACCCCGGCAGCAGCAGAACACTAGCAGAGGCAGGGCTTCTCACAACGTTTTCTTAGATTTTAGGAAGAGGCTCTGGGACAGTTTTTGGCTTCAAAGTTGGCCATTGGCGGTAGACCAACACCTTGTCCGAGGTGCAGCCACCCTCGGGCCTCAACGACATTGTCTTTGGGATTGCCCGAAGGGTCAGTAGGTTTGGTAGATGGATGGTGGGGGGCTAACCCTTCAGGTCTCTCATCTTCGCATTTCGGTAGTACCAGTCTCAGGCCCATCTACTGTTCATTCGACTCCGGATTCATGCCAGAGATGGGAGATTTGTAGCAGCATTGTAGCATGGCACATCTGGAGAGCTCGATGCAGCGAAGTCTTTGAAGGCACCCACACTCCGCGTATGAGTCCATCAAGAGCATTTGGCTCGACATCATTCATACCCTCCGTGGCCAGTGGGGAAAGTTGCAAGGTGGCTCTAACCATATGCGGAAGCGGCGGGAAGCCTTCCTGAGGCTCTGGCGACCTGGCCTCTTTTGTCACAAATAGAGGTGGTGAGCTCACCTAGCACTACAGACCACTTGTGTGGTTATTCCCTCCCCTGCCCCTTGTATGAGATAGCCTTCTCCTCATAAAGCGGGCAGCCGGAGGAGAAGTGCATCTTTCTGTTAGCAGTCATCTCCTATCTATACCATTATCCATATTACTTAGTAGGGAGTGAGGGCCTCTGTTGTGAGTGTGCCCGCCCGAGTTAAGAGTAGTCTCCATTTTTCTTCATCTTCGGTGTTGTTTTCCCAGTTTTTGCTAGTCTTGGGGGACTGTTGCTGTAGGCTGACTGTCTTTGTGCTGGCCGACTTCATTTTTCTCCCGGCCGACTGTCATATGTGCTAGCCAATTGGTTTTATTCAGTCGTGGACAAGACTTGCAGCCTATCGGCTGTTTTTGGGCTGGCCGACCAGCAGCATAGGGTGGTATAAATACCATCCTTGCCCCCCCACTTGTCATTGTACCAGATCTTGATTGTATATAGCAAAGTTTACACAGCTTCTCTCTCTCTATACTTCTACATTTCCTTTCTCACAGCAGTTGTCTCGTTGTGCATTCCGACATGGTGTCAGAGCCCCAGGTGGCTTGAAGCTTGGAGACAGTGAGAGCTTGAGGGTTTGCTGTTTTTGGTGCTGATTGGAGAATTTTTGGGCTGTTCAGGACCTGGAGAACGGGTAGAAGGCGATCATCACTGTTGGACAGCCACCTTGCATGGTGTTTGCAGCCTCTTCTTCATTTTTTTTCCCACCCACCCTCCCTTCACAAGACCTTGTGAACCCTTGAGATGGCAGATTTGCTTGAGATGGCTGAGAAGCATGTGCAGATCCCCACTCTCCCCACATTCCCGGTGGATCAACAGTTGGACGGGACCAACTATGGCATCTGGAAGGTAATGATGGAGTCTGTCTTGTTCCAAGGCCAGAGTTGGAGGACAGGGAGCTCTCTTCTACTAGGAAAGAACGGGAGGCTCAGGCACAGTTATGGGATCATGTCAATGCCCATGTGCGTTCTTTCATCTTCCTTAATTGCACACCCCAGGTGATTAATCATATCAAACACATGACGCTGGCCCGAGGGATTTGGCATCACTTGGCTTCTCTATATAACACGGTATCACCCACGAAGCGGATTTCCTTGGAAGTGCAGACTGAATTCTGCAAAGTCATCGACGATGCAGGAGCACATCAACAAACTCCACGCTCTTCAGCAGGAGGTTCTTCAAGCTAGGAAGGAGATATCTTAAGAGGATATGGCCATCACTTTGTTGTCTCGTTTGACTTTTCAATATTCAGCTTTCTATTCCTCTTTGATCACGTGGGAGGAGCTTGTGCCTATGGTCTTGGACCAGGAAGAGCAGTTATGAGGCCTTGACTGGCCAGCAGTCGAAAGGCCGCAACAACAAGGGCAAAGCGAAGTCTTCATCGGAGAAGTCTTCTAAGAAGAAGCCTGACTCAGAGCGTGATGCTTTGAAGGCCGAGCGGACGTGTAAAAACCATTGTGGCCAGAAGGGTCACTATTGGAGGAAGTGTCCTCAGCGGAGTACCGAGAAGAGCGCTGATTCTTCAGCTGCAGCTGCAAAGACTCCAGCTTTTGTGCACTTGGAGATTATGGACACAGATGCTTCATCTTCTTCGAGTAGGGAGGCAGTTGATCTCACCGCCAAGGATACTTGGGAGTGGATTCTCGATAGTGGTGCTTCCAAGCACATGACTCCTTCCCGAGAGTTATTACAAGATCTTCGATGGCAGACAAGTCACATCTTCATTGGTGACAACTCCACTATCCTGATTCACAGTGAGGACAGGTTGGAGATTATTCCCGATGGCAAAGAAGAGAAGCATTCCTCCCGGGTTCTTTATGTCCCAGCTCTTGGTTTTCATCTTTTGTCAATGCATGAGGTTTGCAAGGCTGGCATACGGGTGGAGTTTGATGAACATTATGTTGCTCTCCAAGACAAAGCAACAGGCCAAGTTGTTTGGGAAGGCGGAGTGGAGAATAGGATTTACAGACTCTCGACACTCTCTTACAGGTCCTCAGCTAGGTGATTTGTGGCAGTTTCGTCATGGCCACTTGAATGTGGATACGCTGCGGCAGGCTTTCCAAGACCAGTTGGTGGATGGCTTGCCAGATGTTGGCAACAGGCAGGGACATTCCAGTTCTTGCATTCGTCGGTCAGAGGATCCTTTACAGGTGAACTATGCTTTGATGTCTCGTATCATTCGAGACAAAGAGCCCACTTCCGTTAAGGAAGCTTTTTCCCAGGAGACTTGGAGGAAAGCCATGCAAGTGGAGTTGGTTCCGCGGATTGGTCGGTGGACAAGCACAAGACCAGACTTATGGCTAAGGGCTATGCTCAGCGGCGTGGCATCGACTATGAGGATACCTTTGCACCGACAATAAGAATGACCACGATTCAGACAGTTCTTAGCCTTGCCTCTTCTCAGCGGTGGCCGGTGTATCAAATGGATGTAAAATCTGCGTTCCTTAATGGTGACTTACGGAAGGCCTTATATGGTCTTAAGCAGGCTCCCAGGGCTTTGAATCAGAAGATTGATTTCTTCTTTCTGTGGAAAGGTTTTCAAAGGTCATTTGCAGATCCTAACTTATATCTCTTTCGGGAACGCGGTATGGTCACTTTGATTATCCTTTATGTGGACGATCTTATTCTCACTGGCAATCATGTGGAGCACATAGCTGTGAGACGAAGGCTACCTTGTCAAAGGAGTTTGAGATGACCGACTTAGGCTTACTCCATTCTTTTTGGGATTGGAGATTTAGCAGACCCAAAGAGGGTTCTTTGTTTAACAGCAATGGTATGTTCATGAGTTGTTGGAGAACTTTCATATGGAGAACTTCAAGCCTATTTCTTCACCGATGGACCCGAATACCAAACTTACAATTAATGATCCTTGTGAGCAGGTTGATGCCTCCTTGTATCGGAAGCTTGTTGGTTCATTGATTTGGTTGTTGAACACCAAATTGGACTTGAGCTTTCTAGTGGGGCTGTTGAGCTCATTCATGCAGACACCTTTGAAGACTCATTGGGACGTAGGATTGCAGATCTTGCGGTATCTGCAGGGTACGAAGGATCTTGGACTCTTCTATGTTACTGGAGGGGGAACGAAGGATCAAGTCAGACTCCAAGGTTGGAGTGACTCAAATTGGGGAGGAGATCCAGACACGAGGAGATCTACATTAAGCTAAGGATTTACCCTTGGCTCAGGAGCTATTTCTTGGAGCAGCAAGAGGCAGCCAACAACTGTCTTATCTTCTACAGAGGCAGAGTACCGGGCTGCTTGTAGTGTTGCTTGCGAGGTTGTGGGGTTGCGGAGGTTACTCGACGAGATTGGGTTTCCACAGAAGGAACCTAGAGATGACAGCTGGGTGGTGTGTCTAGAGGTGACATGGGATCTATTTGTAGCCTGTCATATACATGATGCTCATATATGTCTGCCAAGTCATGGGTGAAGTAGAAAGTTGTATGTGATTCCTGTGTGGGCTGTGTGGGTGCTCGTGTGGAGCTCGCCAGTGATAGTAAGAGGTACGTGTGATCCGCACCAATAGGACAAGGGGGATGGTGAAAGATGTCACTGCCTGTGTGGTCTCCATGGACCCCATGATGTAGTCCACTGTGCTACCCCTACCCCCCTACCCCCCCCCCCGCCCCCTGATCGTGGAAAGCATGTCAGTGCTCTTGAATCCTGACATTGTCTCATCCCGTTATAAATAACGAGATGGTGTCGCACTTCCAGCTCAAGTAAGTGATGACCATATCTGGTGTTATCCGGCTCCATGTCCTCTGACACCCTGCAAGCTCCTGTGTCCTCCACCTCTAGTGTGTGCATCACCTCGAGACAGGGGGGATGGTGAAAGATGTCATTGCCTCTGTGGTCTCCATGGACCCCATGATGTAGTCCACTGTGCTACCCCCCCTGATCGTGGAAAGCATGTCAGTGCTCTTGAATCCTGCCACTGTCTCATCCCGTTATAAATAACGAGATGGTGTCGCGCTCCCAGTTCAAGTAAGTGATGACCATATTTGGTGTTATCCGGCCCCATGTCCTCTGACACCTTGCAAGCTCCCGTGTCCTCCACCTCTAGTGTGTGCATCACCTCGGGGTGCTCGAAATCATAAATGTCGCACTGTCGGTTGTGTGTCTGTGCATTGAAGTTCCCCATAAGGAGGACTTCCCCCAGGTTGGAGTAGTGTATGATCTCCTTTGAAAGGGCTGCATATGGTGACTCTCCCAATGGCCCTGTGTCTTGCTCCTCCCCTCTACTCTCCTCCTCTGCTATCATGGCATATCTCGATCCTCTAGGAGAGAAGTAGCATAGAGCAATGTATAACACCCTGTCTGCTGAGAGCTGCAGTCTAATCCACATGTATCTATCCTCCTGGTCACGTGCTACCACCTGTAGGCGCTCTTGTAGCTCTCACTTGAAGAGTACCGCTATACCTTCAGATCCTCTCGATGTGCTCTGCCATGTGGTCCCTCCCATTGATAGCCCTCTACTTTGGGTAGCCCCCTCTCTGGGCTCTGGTGCATCTCTGTAAGTGAGAATATTAACGTCTACGAAAGGCCCCAAGGGTCTACGAGACCATGAGTGATACAATGATACCATGGGTACACTAAGCCATGGAAAAATTATCTGAAAGAAAATGAAAAACAAACATATACATGTGATATCAGCATATGACCTTGTGTATGAGGTAAACTAGCCATGATCAACTAATGGTAATGCATGCCTCAACCAATACCGATTTGATGGCCAAGAGAGGCCGAAGCATGTCATGGTGTTGAATAGCCTCTTGGATCTGTATCTGTCGTGGGTGGAGGATCGTGATGCTTTGGATTGGGAGCATTTGGCCTATAGAATAGATCGAGCTCTATCACTTGAGGACCCCTCTAGGGCACGTGGCTGGAACACTAGTGTGGGTGGGCTCTGATGTGGATGCATGTAGACTAAAGAAATCTGTAATAGCCCTCTGAGAAGTCTCATGTCGGGTCTGCCTCTTGGTATGCTATCTCAATACCACATCCCTATGACATTTGAACTCCAGTAAATACATGTCCCAGGCATCTCTGATCATCATACCACATCGCTTGTGCAAGTGGACTAGAAGACCCCTCTCGGAAGAGGCAATGGAATCTCCCCCGTATCTCGTGGAAGGCTAGTTCTACAACAATCAAACCAACCAAGGCGTAGTGAACGATATGTTTGTACGTTTGGAAAACGTGTTGAAAAGATTCCAAACATAGTGAACGTTGCCCCCGATATATATATATACAAAATTTATAGTTTACTTATAAAATTTTGAAATATGAAGTTTGAAGATTCATCAATGAACATTAAAGCACTTACTAATACTATACAACCTTTAGTTTCAATTTCGCAAGAGGGAGAGAGTGTCAAAATATGCAGCGGAGATGATAACCAAATCTCAGAACACTAGAGCAAGAACAGTGCAGAAAATAGACAGCAATGGAGAGAGAGAGAGAGAGAGAGGCGTGTAACTCTACTCTATATACACAAGGAAAATCCCAAATACGATACAAATGTGGCAAGGGGCTGTGGGGCCATTATATATGGCCCCAACACTGCAGTCGGCCTGCTCATGGGACAGCCGACAGACTCTATATCTCCACGACCAGCATAAACACCAGTCGGCCTGCAGAGGTGTCCACGACCTGTCACATACAATCGGCCACCTCCAACAAACATACAGATGCAGTCGGCCAAGATCAAGGTCCTCCTGCCACCATAGGACTGCCACCCAAGCCAGAGAAAAAATAGGAAAAATACGTGGAGTGAGGAAAAATGAGAAAACACCTAAAAGGGTGGGCACACCCACAACAGAGGCCCTGGTATAGGTATAGACAGGAGATGACTTCTAACACCCCCTCTCAGCTCCTGGCTATGGAACCATCCCCAGGGAGCTGGAGTGCCGCCGGAGCAACGTCTGAGATAGCGACTTCGTGAAGAGGTCCATCGCACTGTCCTCCGTCGAACAAAACTCTAGCAAGATGTCATCAACAACGATCTTTTCACGAACAAAGTGCCTCTGCATGACCAAGGATTCTTGCCAAAAGTAACCTCTGCAACCTCACCACCTCACAAGCATCCCGGTACTCTGCCTCTATCGAAGATAAGGCAATAGTTGGCTGCCACTTACTGCTCCATAAAACTGCTCCTGAGCCTGAAGTAGATCTCCTCATGTCTGGATCTCCTCCCCAATCTGAGTCACTCCAACCGTGGAGTCAGACTCCATCCATCAATCCCCTCTCGTGTAAAAGAGACCAAGATCCTTCGCATGCTACAGAAACCATTGTAGATTCCTTTCTCCTGGTGACAAAGTTCTATTCTCATAAGCAATAACATGTCCAGTTTTGGTTTTACCAGATCTACAAATAGTGTGATGCATGCGGGAATAGCATTGGAGCTTCTTGCGATTATTCATGCTCTTTCTACTTGGAAGCATTACCTTCTTGGGGCTGATTTCATTGTTCAGAGCGATCATCGCACTCTTCGATACTTCCTTACTTAAACGAAGCTCTCAGAGAAGCATATGAGATGGGCAAACTTTTTGTCCATGTTTGTAGATCTGGTAAAACCAAAACTGGACCAATGGTTAGCTTTTCCTTAAGCTTGTAGAAAGCTTCCACTTTCTCCTCTCCATCGGAATTTTACATCCTTTTTGGTCACTTGATGTAAAGGTGAAGCAATCTCTGCAAAGAATCAGATAAACCTCCTGTACTATCAACAAAGTCCTAAGAAACTTCGCACATCATGTATAGTCTGCAAATCCGGCCGGATCCATCCTGATGCCATCCTTAGACACACTGTGCCCAAGAAAGTGAATCTCCTACATGAAAAATTCACTCTTCTTTCCATTGACAACCAACCTATGCTTTCTGAGTTCCTGAAACACTTTAGTCAAATGCTCCCGATGCTCCTTCTCTGAATGAGAAAACACAATCATATCATCAAAGAAGGTGCCCACAAAAGCACAGTGTGGTCGGAAAATTCGATCCATCATTCTGTTGAAGGTCGCTGGAGCATTCGTAAGACCAAAAGGCATGACCAAAAACTCATAAAGTCCAAAAGTTGTCCTGAAAGCTGTCTTGTGCACATCTTCTGGCTTGATGCGAATTTAATGGTATCCACTCTTTAGATCAATACGACTGAAGTAAGCTACTCCCTGCAACCGATCCAAAATATCATCGATTCGAGGTATAGGGAATCTGTTCTTGATGGTAATCTTATTCAGTGCCCTGTAATCAATGCACATCCGCCAAGAACCATCTTTCTTTTGTACCAAAAACACTGGTGAACAATAGGGCGAAGAGCTCGGCTGAATCAACCCTTTGTCCAAGAGATCACGCACTTGGCTCATAATCTCTTCTTGTTGGGCTGCACTCACCATATAGGGTGGCTTATTCGGTAGGAATCAAATCAATCCCATGATCCTCAGGCCTAGCAAGCGGCAACTCCCCTGGCAAAGCCTCTAAAAAACAATCTTGAAAACTTTTGAGAAAGTCCAATCTTTCCTTGTCCAACTCAGACAGGTTAGAATCTGTGGTATCCTGATGCACTGGCTTCTACTCGGCTATGCTTGCAGGGCTTCTACGCTTGCAATCAGGTGCCACGTGGCTGTCCCCCTTGGCCACCCCTATGCTGCCCCCAAAAGAAAAAGTGTTCTCAGTTGTTGTACCTACAACACAATAAGAGAGAGATACCCAAAACACATACATGTAGATGTACATACATATGAGCATGCACACACATGTACTCACACACACCAAAACATGTATCTATACCCACACGTGTACCATTTTACATATGCATATACAGAGCAAAACATGATTAGTGAATGTTAAACAAGATTAATCATAATCACATGTTTAAGAAAAAGAGGTAAAATACACAGTCCTATAACGGATAACTAAGTTCATAATGACAAAGTGCCAAACAGTGAAAGAAAACTGAAGTTCACAAATATAGGATGCACAGGAACCGAAGGAAATGATATCCACCCAAAGGTGGTTACAAAGCTAGAGTAGGCAGCACGACGCACACCGTAGGTGCAGCCAAGATCCCAGACTATGCGGAAAATGAGATGATACAATTGAGGGCAGAGCCCATCCTTATATAGCACCTAAAGAGCCGAGTCGGCCAGCATAAAACAGGCCAAATGGAGCATAATGTGGAACATGCCAGAAAAAGTTGCCAAAAATGTGGAAAAAATCTAAAAAAATATGGGAAAATTTCCCAGGCTAGGGGAGGTCCTCCAGAGGTGCAGAAAGAGCGGGGACGCACCCATAACAGTGGAGATGACACCTCCAACACGTCCTCTTCAGCTCCACTAAAGAGGATCGATACCAACGCGTGGAAGTAAGTGATCCAAAGTTGATCTGGAAAGCGCCTTGGTGAAGATGTCCGCCATGTTGTCCCTAGTAGGACAATACTCCAGTGTTAAGGTACCAAGCGTCAAGTAGTCATGAACCATATGATAATGAACGGCAATGTGCTTGGACTTTGAATGGAAGACCGGGTTCCGAGCAAGAGCCATGGCACTGTGACTGTCGGAGTAGACAACAGTAGGCAGCAGAGGAGGGACATGAAGATGATCAAGTAGCTGATGAAGCCACAGAAGCTCTTTGACTGTTTCCTTTGATTCTGTTGAAGAACCGGCAACTCTAGGTTGCTTCTTCGTTTGCCAAGAAATGAGTCCGGTACAAAGTAAGTAACAATAGCCCATAGTAGTGTTAGAAGTCATCTCCTGTCTTTATGTTGACACCAGGGCCTTTGTTGTGGGTGTGCCCGCCCTTGTAGGTGTTTTCTCATTTTTCCTCACTCCCCATATTTTTTCCCATTTTTATGTGGCTTGGATGGCAGTCCTGAGCTGGCAAGAGGCTCTATCTTCTGGCCGACTGTACCTGCATGTACCCGACCTCAGTTGTGTGCTGGCCAACTGTACCTGCATGTACCCGACCTCAGATGTGTGCTAGCCGACTCAGGACAGCTGGCCGACCGGTACATGTGGCTGGTCATGGAGATGTTGAGCCTGACGGCTGCCTGTAGGGGTGCCATATAAAATGGCCCCCAGTCCCTTGCCACATATTGTATCATTCCGGGATCTTCTTTGTGTATATAGAGCAGAGTTACACGCCTCTATCTCTCTCTCTCTTGTGCTGTTATTTTCTGCATTGCGTTTTGCTCTTGTGTTCCCAAAACTGGTCATCATCTCCGCTGCGTATTCTGACATGGTATGAAAGCCATAGGCTCTTGATAGTTCTAGGGATTTGTGTGAGCAAGAGGGGGACTGTTGTGTTGCTGATTGGTGGACTGTACAGGACTGTTTGGGAAGAGGAGAAGCAAGAGGACGGCGGGCTGATTTGCTGGACAACCACTTGCAGGTGTAAGTTCTTCTTTTTCCCCACCCACCCACCCTTTTTTAGAGTACATCCCCGCAATGGCAGATCTGTTAGAGATGGCCGAGAGGCATGTGAAGATCCCTACACTCCCCACGTTCCCGGTGGACCGTCGGTTGGACAGGAACAACTACGGCATATGGAAGGTTATGATGGAATTTGTGCTGGAGTCTTACGACCTCGCTGATTTCATCGTTGTTGGGGTTCCATGGCAAGAGGTAGAGGAAGGGGAGTTTCCGTCGATCCAAAAGGACCGGGAGGCACAGGCATAGATGTGGGATTGTGTCAACGCCAGGGTCCGTTTGTTTATCTTCCTCAACTGCACACCGCAGGTAATCAATCATGTAAAGCATATGATGCTGGCCAGAGGTATATGGCAGCATTTGGTTTCTCTTTACAACAGGGTATCGCCCATGAAGAGGATTTCCTTGGAAGTACAGATGCGGGTTATGAGCCCTGCAAAGTCGTTGACGATGCGGGAGCATATTAACAAGCTGCACGCTCTTCAGCAGGAAGTTCTTCAGGCTGGGAAGGAGATATCGTCAGAGGACATGGCCATAACGTTGCTGTCGCACTTGCCCTCTCAGTACTCAGCATTTTACTCGTCTTTGATTACCATTGGCAGGCTCAGCACCATCACGTGGGAGGAGCTTGTGCCCATGGTCTTGGACCAGGAGGAACGATTCACGAACCCTCCTCAGGGTGGAGGTTCGGAGGCCTTAACTGGCCAACAGTCGAAAGGCCGTAACACGGGCAAAGGGAAGGCTTCATCGGAGAAGTCTTTTGAGAAGAAGTCCGTTTACTGACCGCGAGAAACTAAAGGCAGAGAGGACCTGTAATGATTGTGGCGAGAGGCCACTATTGGAGGCAGTGTCCCAAGCGGAAGACCGAGAAGGGTGAAGATTCCTCAACAGCAATCATGAAGACTCTGGCTTTTGTGCACCTGGAGGTGATGGACACCGATGTTTCATTTTCTTCAGGTAGGGAGGAGGTTGGAGGATTCTCCACAACGGATACTCGGGAGTGGATTCTAGACAGTGGTGCTTCCAGGCACATGACTCCTTCCCGTTCAGATTAACAGGATCTCTGCAAGTATTCTGGTCACATTCTTACTGGGGATACATCCACTATCCCAATTCACAGTGAGGGCAGGATGGAGATAGTTCCCGATGGCAGAGGGGGAAAGCATTCCTCCCAGGTGTTCTATGTTCCGTCACTTGGTTTTCATCTATTGTCAGTGCATCACGTTTGTAAGACTGGCGTACGGGTGGAGTTTGATGAGCATTTTGTTGCTCTCCGGGACAAAGCAACAGGCCAAGTGGTTTGGGAAGGCAGAGTGGAGAATGGAGTTTACAAGCTTTCAGCACTCTCTCTCCCAGGTCCTCAGGTTTGTGATGAGTGGCAGTCTGGTAATGGCCACTTAACTGTGGATACGCTATAGGTGCAGGCTTTCTGGGACCAGATGGTGGATAGCTTGCCACTTGATGGCAGTAGTTGGCATGAACTTTCCAGTACTGATATTGGTGGTTCTTGTGTTCGTCAGTCAGAGGAAACTGAACAGGTAACTTATGCTTTGATGTCTCGTAGTATTTGGGACAAAGAAACTCCTGTAGATGAGGATGTTCTTTCCACGGGGACCTTTCGGAAAGCCAGGCAGGTGGCAGTTGATTACCTGCAAAAGGAGGTGCGTTCTCCAAGCTTTGTGGTTCCGGACTCAGAGGGGGTGGTTGACAGGTTTCAGAAGGCCTTGCGTGGTCTTCAGCAGGTTTCCAGGACTAGGCTTTGCACCGTAACAGGTGTTGATCCTTGTGAGCAGTGTGATGCCTCTTTGACTCGGAAGTAGAATGGTTCATTGATTTGGTTGATGGACACCAGATTGGACGGGAGCTTCCTGATGAGGCAGTTGAGCTCATGGTTGCAGATGACTCTTTGGAAGGCAGGGTCGCGTATCCTGTGGTTTCTGCGGCATGCAAAGGATCATGGACTCTTTTACACAGGAGGGGGATTGATGGATGGAGTCCGACTCCACGGTTGGAGTGACCCAGTTTGGGGAGGAGATCTGGACACGAGGAGATCTACTTCAAGCCCAGGAGCAATTTTACGGAGCAGTAAGAGGCAGTCATCTTTTGCCTTGTCGACGACAGAGGCAGAGTACCGGGCTGCTTGTGATGCTGCTTGTGAGGTGGTGAGGATACAGAGGTTGCATTGCAGGATTGGGCTTCCACTAGAGGAACTGTCACCAGCCTGGACATTTCCCAGTATGAAAGGAGTTTGGTGGACTCCAGGATGTCTAAATATTTGGAAAGTACAAGCTTTGAGAATGGGGGATTATCCTAGAATACAAAGGACCACACTCCTAAAATTTAGGAGAGTTGCTATTTTTGGCCCGACTCCGATGGAAATTCTGTTCGTGTCATTACATCTGGAATTGAGCAGATACCAAGAGTTGGCAAAGTGCCTTTGACAGAATGTCTACCAGTTGGGATATTTTTAGAGAAAGTTTATGGAAGGACCCATCTCTTAGATTGGGGCATGTGGCAAGAAAGTGGACCAAAGTGAGACAAGTGGCCTGACACTTGTTAGAGAGTGGATCAAAGTGAGACAAGTCAGGCCACCTCTGAGAAGAAGCAAGGGCAAGAACGGTCCAAATCGTGGACATCCGTGCTGTCGGTGCAAAGGTATCCTCGTAGTCGATGCCTGGCTTTGTGTTTGTCCACCGACCCATCTTGGTCTTAAAGACCCATTTGACACCAATGACTGACCGTTTCGACGGCCTCGGTACCAACTCCCATGTGTTGTTGTTCTCGATGGCATCAAATTCCACCTGCATGGCTTTCCTCCAAGTATCCTGTGAAAGGGCTTCCTTGACGGAAGTGAGCTCCTTGTCCCGCATAATACGAGACATCAGAGCATAGTTTACCTGAAGAAGCTCCGTTGTATTGCTTTTGTCTCGAACTCTGTGTGATCTTCGAGGGCCGTCCGCTGTGGTCCACTCGGAGGGTAACTCCGTGACACCTGACTCCCGAAGGGTGTCCAACAACCACCTGGGTACTCGAACAGATCGTGGAGCCTCCTGCTGTTGCGGGGGCTCTACTCCAGCTGCGGGCTCAACCTCCAGTGTTGATTGAGGGTGATCAACTAGAGCAATGGTCTGGGAATCATCATCAGACTCTTCTGGATCTCCAAGAAGTGGCGGCTCCTCGACAATGGATACTGGAACATGCTCATCAAAGACCACATCCCGGCTAACAACAATCTCATTCCTGTCTGGATCATACACTCTGTATCCCTTGGAAAGAGAATTATACCCCACAAATATAAGCTTGCGGCACTTGAAGTCAAGCTTCCCCCTCTGCTTCTTCGGAATATGAGCATACGCATCACTCCCAAAAACACGAAAGTGCGAGACATCAGGTTTCCTGCCAAAGTATGCCTCAAACGGAGTCATGTTAGGTACTGAAGTCGTCGGA
Source organism: Cibotium barometz (assembly GCF_041138505.1). NCBI lineage: Eukaryota > Viridiplantae > Streptophyta > Polypodiopsida > Cyatheales > Cibotiaceae > Cibotium > Cibotium barometz. Next base: position 29,349,815 of record NC_141055.1, on the reverse strand, counting down.
GATCGGTTGAGGGTATGGACAGCCGTTGCCACAGCCTCTCCCCAAAGTGGACGAGGAAGATCACGATGCTCTAGCATGGTCCTCGCCATCTCCACCACAGTCCTGTTCTTGCGTTCTACAACTCCATTCTCCGAAGGCAATCCTGTATTAGCCAGTTTCCTCTTGATGCCATGGTCTGCACAAAATCTAAGAAATACAGTCGAGGAGAATTCACCTCCTTTGTCAGCCCTGAGAGTCTTTACCTACAATCCAGACTCTTTCTCCACCATCACGTGCCAATCCTTGAACCGTGCAAAAGCTTGGTCCTTCTGTGAAAGAAAGTAGACCCACGTGAATCTGGTACAGTCATCAACAGCAACATAAAATAGAGAGATCCTCCCAATGATGGTGTCTGTTGAGGTCCACACAAGTCAGTGTGAATCAACTCCAACGGTTTCGAAGCCCGCCTGGAAGCCTGCTTTGGAAAGGATTCCCTATGCTGCTTACCACGTATGCAAGAACTGCAACGTCCTTGCCTACTGCCAACATCTGGCAAGCCAACCACCATCTGGTCTCGGTAAGCTCGCCGCAGTGCATCCACATTTAAGTGGCCAAAACGTGCCACAAATCTCCGACCTGAGAACCTGTCAACGAGGAGAGTGCAGAGAGCTGTACCATTCTCTACACCGCCTTCCCAAACAACCTGGCCAGTCTCACGGTCCCGTAGAGCAACTGAATGCTCCTCAAATTCCACCCCGAAAGCCAGTCTTGCATACTTCATGCACTGACAGAAGATGAAAACCCACAGCAGGGACATAAAGAACACGGGAAGCATGCTTGCCCCCCTTTCCCTCGGAAATAATCTCCATCCGGCCCTCACTGTGTAACAGAATAGTGGAGTTGTCGCCAATAAAAATGCGACCTGGCTGCATTTTCAGATCCAAAAAGAAGTCACGAGACGGAGTCATGTGCCTAGAAGCACCACTGTCAAGAATCCACTCCCAGGTATCCTTCGCGGTGAAACCAACTGCCTCCTCGCTCGAAGACGATGAAGCATCGGAGTCCATCATCTCTAACTGCACAAATGCACAAGTCTTTGCAGCTGAGGCTGAAAATCAGCACTCTTCCCAATCCACTTAGGACACTTCCTCCAATAGTGGCCTTTCTCGCCACAATCATTGCAGGATCGTTCGGCCTTCAGCTTCTCTCGTTCTGAGTCGGGCTTCTTCTCAAAAGACTTCTCCGGTGAAGCCTTCCCTTTGCCCTTGGTGTTATTCCGGCCTTTCGACCGTTGGTGTTATTCCGGCCTTTCGACCGTTGGCCAGTTAAGGCCTCCGAACCTCCGCTGTGAGGAGGGTTCGTGAAACGTTCCTCCTGGTCCAAGACCATTGGCACAAGCTCCTCCCAGGTAATGGTGCTGGGCCTGCCACTCGTAATCAAAGAGGAGTAGAAAGCAGAATACTGAGCAGGCAAGTGGGACAGCAAAGTAATGGCCATGTCTTCAGATGATATCTCCTTCCCAGCCTGGAGGACTTCCTGCTGAAAGGCCTGCAGCTTGTTAATGTGCTCCTGCATCGTCGATGACTTTGCAGGGTTCATAACCCGCATCTGCACTTCCAAGGAGATCCTCTTCATGGGTGATACCCTGTTATAAAGAGAAGCCAAGTGCTGCCATATGCCTCTGGCCAACGTCATGTGCTTTACGTGATTGATCACTTGTGGTGTGCAATTGAGGAAAATAAATGACCGGACCCTGGCGTTGACACGATCCCACATCTGTGCCTGTGCCTCTCGGTCCTTCTTCATCGACAGTAACTCCCCTTCCTCTGCTTCCGGCCGTGGAACCCCGATGATGATGAAATCAGCAAGGTCATATGACTCCAGCACAAACTCCATCATAACCTTCCACATGCCGTAATTGTTCCCGTCCAACTGACGGTCCACTGGGAACGTGGGGAGAGTCGGGATCTTCACGTGCTTCTCAGCCATCTCTAACAAATCTGCCATCGCGGGGATGTAACTGAAAAAGGGTGGGTGGGTGGGAAAAAAACTCTTAAACCTGCAAGTGGCTGTCCAGCACCTTAGCCCGCCTTCCTCTTGCAACTTCTCTTCCCGAACAGTCCAAAACAGTCCACCAATCAGCAACTTAACTATCCCTCTCTTGCTCAGAAAACTCCCAAGATCTATCAAGAGCCTAGGGCTCTGATACCATGTCAAAATACGCAACGGAAATGATAACCAAACTTGAGACCACAAGAGCAAGTAGAGTGCAGAAAATAGACAGCACAAGAAAGACACAGAGATAGGCGTGTAAACTCTTCTCTATACACAAGATCCCGAGAAAAACTGAATGAATACAAAGTGGGGATCATGGGGCCTATTTATATGGCCCCATGGATGCAATCCGCCAGCGCATGAAGTGCCACCAGCCCTCCACGACTGGGCAAAGCCAGTCGGCCAACAGAAAAACACCACGACCTCCTCTGATCAAGTCGGCCAGTCTTCAAGAACACATGAGTGCAGTCGGCCAGCATCAAAGGATCCTGCCAGCATGTGGCATCCACCCACACCAAGGAAAAATGGGTAAAAAATACGGGGAGTGAGGAAAAATGATAAAACACCTATACAGGGCGGGTACACCCACAACAGAGGCCCTCGTGTCTGATTAAGATAGGAGATGACTTCTAACATAGGCTAGAGTGGCACCTTGTTATAATCATCTCCTGCGGCCGATGTTTTGGGAGGCAGCTCACCAGGAGATGGGAGCCCGGTGGAGGGATGCTGCAGTGCCCGTTGGGGGTGTTCATGGAGCTCGATAGTGATGCGTCTCCTACGTGCATTAGTCTTCCGCTGCGCATTCTGACAATGTTAAGGCTATGGCCATGTTTAAGTGTTTTAATATGCATTGATGGTATCAACAAGTGTGTCAAAGACCCTAGTCCCCCGGGCACCCACTGCGAGTTATAGGAACCCATGTTCATCCAGAGGCACTTTGTTCGTGAACAGATCGTTGGCTGATGACATCTTGCTAGAGTTCTGTTTGACGGAGGACAGTACGGTGGACCTCTTCACGAAGTCGCTGTCTCAGGATTTGCTCAGGCGGCACCCTAGCTCCCTGTGGTTGGTTTCACAGCCAGGAGCTGAGAGGGGGTGTTAGAAGTCGTCTCCTGTCTTTATGTTGACACCAGGACCTTTGTTGTGGGTGTGCCCACCCTTGTAGGTGTTTCTTCATTTTTCCTCACTCCCCGTATTTTTCCCCATATTTTTTCCCATTTTTATGTGGCTTGGATGGCAGTCCTAAGCTGACAGGAGGCTCTATCTTCTGGCTGACTGTACCTGCATGTACCCGACCTCAGTTGTGTGCTTGCCGACTGTACCCGACCTCAGTTGTGTGCTGGCCGACTCAGGACAACTGGCCGACTAGTACATGTGGCTGGTCGTGGAGATGCTGAGCTTGTCAGCTGCCCTACAGCAAGCCGACTGCTGTAGGGGGGCCATAGAAAATGGCCCCCAGTCCCTTGCCACATATTGTATCATTTCGGGATCTTCTTTGTGTATATAGAGCAGAGTTACACGCCTCTATCTCTCTCTCTCGTGCTGTTATTTTTTGCATTGCGTTTTGCTCGCGTGTTCCCAGATCTGGTCATCATCTCCGCTGCGTATTCTGACAAGTAGACCTCTGGGAATCTGGATCACTTACCCAATCTGAATCTGAATATCCAACCAAATCAAGACTAGAGCCATATGAAATCCCATGTGTCAAGGTGTTCAATATATATCTGAGAACACAAACAGCAGCCTGCCAATGAGAAGTGTGTGGTGCTAAAAGAAATTGACTAAGAATACTAACGTTGTAAGCAAGATCATGCCTAGTAATGGTGAGATGAATAAGTGAGCCGACGAGCTCTCTGTATTGAGTAGGGGAGAGTGTCATCGTTTTCAATCAACTTCTAATTTGGGTCCATAGGACAAGGTAATGAGCGACAGTCCATACCAAACCTCTCCAAAATCTAAGAACCGTACTTTTGTTGAGAGAGAAATATCCCCTGTGGACACTGCCAGACCTCCATGCCAAGAAAGTAGTGAAGTAGACCAAGATTAGTCATCTCAAAGGTATGAGTTAGAAGATCCATAATCATAGCAATGTCATTGAGAATAAGGTCATCAACTGTCACATGCATCCCGCACTTGGATGCCGCGTAGACAGATCTGAACAAGAAGGTGCAGGACCTGGAGTGGAAAACTGGTCCCATGTGAGCCCAGTCCAAGACGTGTCAGCCAAGGTTCCACTCTATGCGTCCGAGGTCAGGTGTACGAGCATAAAGTTTGAAGCTCAAAGTGCTAAATTAGTCATTCAAGGCGTAGAGTTTGTGCGTGATTTTATGGTTTCCCCTCTTGTAGGAGCGACAGACCTAATTTTGAGCATTCAGTGGTTTCACAAGTTCCAACCAGATATCAAGTGGGACAAGCACACTTTCAAGATTAATCAGAATGTGTCTAAGGCCCTAGTGACCATTAAGTGTGAGCCAGGAATCCCGAACTTTCCTCTCGTAAGCCATCTACAGGCTAAAAGAGAAATCAGGAAAGACGCAATGTGCGATGATTTACATCCAAACTGTTGGTGTAAAGAAGGTTGTTCGCATGCCCATAGGTGGCTGGTCGTGGTTGCCAATATAATCGCGAGAGAGCCGGGTTGCCTACATGGCTCTTGTGAGGCTTAATGTAAAAGCCTTATGTTATAAGGCTAAGGCTAATGGCCTTAATGTTTTTTAAGAACAGTAATTCATCCCCAAAAAAAAAAGATTATAAGTCGTGGCTTTCACAAACAAAGGGTAGAGACCATTTGAAGATGTCGATTCAGGCTGAAGAGGCATGAATGGATCGACCAGAGCCCGAAGGGGATAAAGAGTAAGCCTATCAGCACTTTGATGAAGGCCGTGTTTACTCGGGTATCTTCTCAACTTCCCATCATTTTTTTTCATGAAATATTTGGGAAAAATCTGAAATTAGGCAAAGTTGGACAAGGGGGTAAAATTGGGTTGGGCATAATCTCCTGCTCTTCCATACAAACCCTGCTAAACCTAATTCTAGGGTTAGGGTTGGTTGATTTTAGGATTAAGGTTTTGTTGTGGGCATACTACAAGTAGGACCTTGTTTGCTGATGCCATTATGAGGACTTCTTAGTCTATTAGTACTTTATAAGACATGATTAGGGACTTAATATTGAAAGTAAAGACAAGTAGAGTGGAAAGCTATGTGTTGTTGCATTGAGACACAAGGCCTTATAAAATAGGGCCCGAAGAGGTACAAGCCAAGAGTCACATCTAAATGCAGGGGTGTGACTCTTGATCAAAGAGTTATGTCTTTAGACTAACAGTTGTGTCTTTAGGACGAAGGGTCATATTTTGGATAGGACATGCCTCTTCATAATAACCCTTTGTGACAGGACACAACCCTTGAACAGTGTCTCTTCACTAGTAATCAAGATTAGGCTATAATTAGAGAGATTAAGTCACATATTACACCCCCATTATGGTTGGAGCTAGACAGATCTGCATTGCATTCTTGTATACCCTGCGCATATAGGTTGCATACTGAGCCTCTAGCAATAGTGCTCCATCCATCACACCCCCCCACTAGCTCAATACTTTCATAGTTTATTTCATGTTCATTTTGTCCTTTTTTTTTATGGACATCCAGAAGACATTGACAGTTGTACATTAATTTGGCTCATAGGTCAAGTTCGGCCTCTAGTAGACGTTAATACAGCTCTCTCTCTCTCTCTCTCTCTCTCTCTCTCTCTCTCATAGCCATGAATTGTGCACCACTATGCCTAGAACACAGCCTCCCTGCCTGCGTTGCCCGCTACAAGTCCTAAACTGCACGCAGCCTCCCCTCATGCACACACATCACATAGCTGTCGGTTCACATAGCCTCATCGCACGCCGCCCCAGCTCGAGCGACACCTCCTAGCACTACCTTGACCTAGGCGTGGTGCCCGATGCGTGCGCTGGTGCTTGAGCATTGCTTTGACCCGCTGCCTACAGAAGCATTGCCTCCCACCTCTGCATTCCACCCTTCTCCTGCCATGTTGCACCCTCTACACTACACGATAGGATCTCCGCCATGCCACGCAAGCTGCACCCTTCCCCCCCCCTACTTCGTGCAAATTGCCGTCTTTTCTCCCTTTTCCATTTCTTTGCAAAAAAATCCATACCCCTTCGCGCACCTACAAACACAGTTCCATTTTCATTTTATTTTATTTTAATTTTTTCTCTCTCACACACCCCCCTCACAAAAAGGGGGCAACTTCTTCAATGCTGGTTTTCCCCCTTTTCTTGACCTGTAAATCACAGAAAAACAAAAGAACTCAAAGGGCAAATTTTATTTTCCCCTTAATCCACCATGATGGTGACTCCAACCTCCAACAACAACAGTAACAGCACTAGTGAAAGCTTTATCGAACCTTTTACTTGATTAGCAGAGATCATTCACAAACTGAATATATATATATATATATATATATATATATATATATATATATATATATATATATATATATATAAATCCAGGAACATGCCCAAATTCACCTTTTAGGAATGTGCATGTTATATACTCATGGTAGTCAACCCAGAAGACTATATAACTATAAACTCCATTATGCATAGTATGGACTAGATACTAACTCTGTATCAAGATATGCTCTCACACACACACTCCACACACACACATACACACACACATAAGAGCATATATCCACACAAAGCCCTTCGGACTGAGTTTCTATCAAACCTCCAAGATGGAGTGTAAAGAGAGAGAGAGAGAGAGAGAGAGAGAGAGAACAATACATAGGATTGCTCCTTCAGGTTCGATGGCTGGCCTGGGACTGCTAAGACAAAGGCTATATGCTAGTAGAAGAGTAAACTCAGAGTGATGACTGATGAACTGTGTGGAGAAGGGATTGGCCGTGTATCTATATCAAATTGTATATGCAGACCGGCCATGACATGAATGCGTAGGTCCGCGCTCATAGCCGGTGCCATCATTCAAGGTGTAGACTTGGCCCATTAAGATGAACTAGAGATTGTTATGCAGATTTCCCACCTCCCACAACCATCCGGGCTCATCTTGGGCATCGTTCGGGCTATCCCCCAATGTCACGACAAGGTGTCCAAGAGCAAAGTCTACCTACTCCATATTACCGATTATAACATTAGTTCCCAATATTCGCGGCTACGGTCTTATATGTCATTTAGGTGGACCATGGACAAGATTGTACGCAATCCTTTGTTGTAGTGCACCTACAAATCCTTTCAACGGTTTCTAGATGTGTGTCCTTAGAATCTTGAACATCTGGGAATAAGTTCTTTGAGAGAACTTGATTATCTAGGAATTTTGGATCTCCCTAGATTTGGGAGCGAACATTGGTTTGTGGATTCAAAAGGTGGGAGTTGGTCAGTTTCATCCAATTTATTGAAGCTTTGTGATGTTGGGATTTAATGGTACTTTTGCGAATCGGTATGATACTATTCTCAATAGGATGCTAGTCATAAAGTCACTGAAGACAAATTTATTATGGGGTTGTCAACTGTCAACTTAAGTTTTGAAGTACAAGCGAATTTTGGAAACCCAGATTAGAGGCAGATAGATTGATGTGTAGTTAACCAAAAGGTTTGACCATGACATTGAGATGGAAGTCTAGTTACATCAAGATAGAGTGAGAAGGAATTGATCACTCTGATCCAATCTTATGCATCTAAAAGGATTTTATATGGGGTATATCCTGATGGTATGGGAAATAAGGATCTATCCCATGTAAGGTATCTCGATGCACCTAAATTCCTATCCTTGAATGTCCCATATGGCCACCTAGGAGGCTTCCTACTACCAGGCCTATCACCCAAACCTTCCAGAAGATTCTCATTTCAGCAACCAGCACAGTGCTACATTTCTGTAGTCTTCTGGGTTCATGATTTCAGATTTACCCTACCTCTACTGGCACTGGACCGCCCATACATGTCTGATTGCTGATGGTTCTATCCAACGCCATGCATTGCTACTGAGCTTCTATCCTTACCCCTACCTGGCCACTTTCCAACCCCTGATGGGGCTCACGGTGCTGGGTATGCAGAGTCTCATAGCATTCCATTACAGGCATGCCACACCATCCCTACATACAGGCAATGTATGCTAGTGGCATGAATGCTAGATGTGAAAACATTCTCAATCATCATGCAAGAGCAACAGCAAATAGCATACATACAAACTAAAGCAAGTGCAGTAGGATGCAAATGTTTTCTGGGATTTCAACGGTTCTGCGTTCCCGTGCAGAAAGCAAAAAGCAAAAAGCAAAAAGCGAAACCGAAAGCAAACATACCGTTGGGGTTCCAAGTGAAAGCATCTTTGTATCGTTGTCCTTCCACCTCGACATCGACACGGATGGGAATGAGATTCTCTGCAGTTGGCCTGGCAAAATATAGAAGAGAAGACGGACGTTAGTTCGCATGTTTAGTTTAAGCAAAGTGAAGTGATCACGCGACAATTAGCAGGATTCATACATTCGAAACTTAACGTTCGCTTTGGATGCGCCGCCGTGACCCCCTTTCATGTGCGCGCCCGGAGTTGCAAAACGGGGGTTTCCCTTTGATGTAGCGTGTTGTCTCCTCCTTGTTGATGTCATTCATGTTGGCACATGTGAATGTCCATCCCCTTGTCCGGACCCACATTGCCTCCTCTTGATTCTCGGCATTCACACACGTGGGCGCCCATCCTTTTCTTAGCAGATCGCCCCATGGGAATTTGGGCACTCATTATTGCTCGTCCACTTGCTTTTCCATCGCCCACATCAAGGAGTTATGTGAAAAGGCCTTTAAGGCCTAATGTAAAAAGCTATAGCTCTATATAAGAGCTCATGAATGCACTCTTCAACATTTAAGCTTTTCATCGGGCCTTGTTGCGATGAGGCCATATTTCACTCCCTAGCTTTTTAACGTGCCTTGTTGTGATGAGGCCATATTTCACTCCCTAGCTTTTTAACATGCCTTGTTGTGATGAGGTCATATTTCACTCCCTCGCTTCTACCATGCTCTCTTGTTCTCAAGCTTATCATGGGGTCGTGTTGTCATTGACGAGTAGCAACACTCCTTATTCTCAGATCTACCATAGATTCTACAAGATCATAGAGTGGATCGGTAACACTCCTTATACTCGCCTCGAAGACCAAATCTACCATATATCTGTAAGACCATAGAGCTTGAGCACCTCAAGACCAAATTCTATAAGACCATAGAGCTTGAGCACATCAAGACCAAATTCTATAAGACCATAGAGCTTGAGCACTTGGTATCTAACCTAGAGCCAGACAACTCAGTTTTGCTCAGGATGTGATGAAATTACCTTCTCTATTCCTGACTCTACGTCTAGGTGGGTCCTTATGGACTTTCTCTTCTCCATGAGAGTGGATATAGCCACAAGAAAGTCATTAAAAAGAGCTTTAGCGCATGCCTCCCCACATCTCCTCACATTCTCTATCCCTATCTCCTATGAAGAGCATATCCCAATCAATATAATCAAACGTAATATTATTTTTTCCGTCTACATGTTATCATTAGACATTGATGAGGAGGAGCTTGGCAATGATGATCCTATCACTGACATCATGTGTTTGACATACCTGGATTAGGAGAGCCAGTAGAATCAACTCTAGCAAAGGCTGAGCAAAGTTCCAGACGAGCACTTACAGGCATTGAGCAACCCTCACCTCTTCAGTCTCATCACCCACCACTTGTATCCCTGACTCCCATCATCATAGAGGGTGAGGAGTACCTACTCTTGTTACAAGATGTCATGTCTTAGAGCTCTTGGACATTTGGAAGGATGAATTGTATTGCATGCTTGTTTGAGATACAAGATATGATTTCATTGACTTGGAGATAAGTTCTCGACAAGCACTTATAGGCATCAAGCAACCCTCACCTCTTCAATCTCATCACCCACAACTTGCATACTTGACTCCCATCATCATAGAGGGTGACGAGTACTTGCTTTTGTTACAAGATGTCTTAGAGAAATGTCTTGGAGCTCTTGGACATTAGGGAGAATGAATTCTATTGCATGCTTGTTTGAGATACAAGAGATGATTTCATTGACTTAGAGATACAAGATGCTTTACTTGTTGTCAATGAAATGAAATTGTTCATTACGATGGCACCAGCTTAGATAACATCTCTGTAACTTTCGACATCCAAGCATCTGAAAATGCTGGTCCCAAGCAATTTTTGACATCCAAGCATCTGAAAATGCTGGTCCCAAGATGCCATCTTGGATGTATAGTTTGAGAGGCTGCAAGAGGAGCTATTTGGGCCTTAACCATAGTACCAAATACCACATCAGTGAGGACAAATGATGGCAAGCCTATTTCGACATGCAAACAACCTTAACGTGCCGCTCAACAAGGTGAGGCTGAGTAGGTAAAATTTGGGCAATGTTTAATATAAATTATTATTTTTTTCAAAATCAAACCAAAACTAATGTGTGGAGCCCCTCTAAGGCCTTTTTTGGGCCTAATCAGGGCCCTACAAGGTTTGCGTCCTGTAGGGCCCTAAATTTACACAAAAAATAGCCCTGATCAGCGATGACCTAGCCAAAGGCTCGCATTCAGGGACTTGATCATGCCCAAATAAAAAATATGGCCTCTACTACAGGCCCCATGAGGCCTACACATCAAGTTTGGCTTAATTTTGAAAAAACAACTCCCTACCATGTTTTAGCTTAGCATTGCAAGCATTATTTCAACTTATGCATAAACATGTATTGACATACTGATTCTCATGTGGTTTGCAATGTCATGTACCTTGATGAATTCTCATCTAGGCAAGCTGATAGAGGCCAAGGAAGAGTTCAAGATTAAGCCCTGAAGAAGTACATCAGTTGGATGATGAATGACCTCCTCGTATTCCATACAACATGTTCATCAAGTTTGTCACAATTTGGGAAAGTTAACTTTGGGGGGGCGTCTGGTACCTAATATGAGGTCCACACAAGATTTTGGCAGTGAAATTGACAATGTGTGATATTTTAAATGTGAAATTAACAATGTGTCATAAATTTTGTGTACCAAGAGTTGTCAAAACATTCAACGTCATAATTGACTGACATAAAAATATTAATATTTGCATATAAATATTGTGTGCTTCGATTTAATATGGGGGTGTTGAAAATTGGTGGTGCCATTGAGGGCAAGGTATGAGTAGATCAACAGAATGTAGTCACATCACACTTGGACATTGTAAAAGGTGTGGGCCTCCTCACATAAAAAGGGGCATTTTCAAGCAATGAAAACAAGTAGCTCTCAAGCCTCTCTATGATTACAAGTTTCCATCTTGTAACCTAATATCAGTTAAAAGAAAACAAATCAACAACTAACAATTTAACCATATGAAAGTTCCTAAGGTTTGTACATATAAAAGCCTTTGCCCAAATATAAATGCTATTGGGCCTTTACACATAAAATGACTTTGTACATAACTTTGTGTACACTCACACATTCCATTAAGCCGAAATTTCCTGCACGCATTAAATCAAGCATATTTTTCCATGATTATTAATTCATCAAAAATATTACATGTAACAGTCTGTTACACGGGACCCTTTTGTACTTCTTGAAGAAATAATTAAAAACTCACAAAATACATCAAAATTTAAAACAAAGACTTGAATTAAATTAAAATCAAAGAGCATAGCATAACATAAGACAAGAGAAATATAATAACATCACTATCAAGACAAGATTGGGTGCAATCTCCCTCCCCCCCCATGCCGTGTAGCTCCACTTCCCCAACATGAGTATTTAGAGAATTCTATTCATAAAAATAGTCCAAGGAGCTAATAATAGTTGTGCGTACAAATTGGACTTGCTTTTTCCACTTTTGGGTATTGCTTTACATATTATTAACCATATGAAAGTTTCTAAGGTTTGTACATATAAAAGCCTTTGCCCAAATATAAATGCTATTGGGCCTTTACACATAAAATGACTTTGTACATAACTTTGCATACACTCACACATATATAATAACTCGCACATTCCATTAAGCCAAAATTTCATGCATGCATTAAATCAAGCATATTTTACATATTATTAACCATATGAAAGTTTCTAAGGTTTGTACATATAAAAGCCTTTGCCCAAATATAAATGCTATTGGGCCTTTACACATAAAATGACTTTGTACATAACTTTGCATACACTCACACATATATAATAACTCGCACATTCCATTAAGCCAAAATTTCATGCATGCATTAAATCAAGCATATTTTATCATGATTATTAATTCATCAAAAATATGATAAAATATATACCTGTAACATAAAGATAGAATTTCATGAGTCACTAGCACAATTCGTATTATGACCCAATTGGATGGCATTGATGATAAGATAGGTGAAAAGGATGGACTTGCCATACTTATAAAAAGCATGTGAGAGGAATATGATGCACTAGTGACCACTTTAAAGAATTTACCTCAACCAATATTTGAGGGTTGTATTTCATCACTACTTGAAGAAGAGAAGTGGCTAAAAAATGGAATTTAAAAAAAATAAAAGGGAACAAGCATTCTACACCAACAAGGGCATAAAAGAATGCTACACACGCGGAAGTAAAGGACACTTTAAAAGCAAATCCAGACTCAAACACAAGCCCAAATATGGACACTGCAACAAACTTAGGCACAAGGAAGAAGAATACAAACTAAAGAACCAGGAGGCCAACTACGTGGAGGCTTCATCAAGCAAAGAGAAGATCTCCAACGAGCATCTCTGATAAACCAAAGCTACATCGACAAGCCTCACCACCTTAGCCCATGATTGTAAAAGGTCACTGGATGAGTAGACCTAGTCCTTTATATTGTGTTTTCTTATCACACCTAACCACCTGAGAGTAGCAATTTATCACACCTAACCACCTGAGAGTAGCAATTTATGCGCGTAAGGGGGTGATGACATCTTGAAATACCACACTTTTAATATGTTGCACTAAGGGGAAGTGATGGATCTTTTGTAATTCACATCCAACCACCTTGCAGTAGCTATACATCATGACATGAAGGGAATTATGGTGCCATTGAGGGCAAGGTATGAGTAGAGGACCAAGATCAGGAGAATGTAGCCACATCACACTTGGACATTATCCCACATGAGCACACTTGTAAAAGGTTTACCCTCCACATATAAAAAGGGGAATTTTCAAGCAATGAAAACAAGTAGCTCTCAAGTCTCTCTATGAGTACAAATTTCCATCTTATAACCTAATTGTGCTTGAGTCAAGCTTGATTGAGTTATTAGGATCATCATTATGTTGTTAATTAAGCTACACCCACCATAGGATTAGTAAAATTTAATCATATTAATTAGGCTTAATCACACCATAGCCATGCATGTTTGAGGATTCATGTTCAATTTTTGACAAGGGGGTCTCTAGGGCCTAGTATGTCTACATGTTATGTTTCATCGCCATTTGGAGAAAGTTAAACTTTGGGGTGTTTTAACATTTGATATGACATCCATATAAAATTTTGGCTTTGAAATTGATGTAAATGTCATCCTTTATTGAAGTGGGGCCGATTTGTCAAATGATATCCAAATATTTACCTTATTATCCACCTCCATTCTCCATTATTACTCCAATCAGTAACATCTATATGCAACTTATAAAATGCATTTGACACACCAAACATGCACTTCAAAGTTTTCAGATCTCCTACAAGATGCCATTCTACCAAGTACTCCATTAACCTTTACAATTTCCTTGCTACTTTGATATCTCATAACATTTGGTATTTTTATTAAATTAAAGAATTCATTCAATATCTCATAATCTTCTTTTGGTACCTCAAATGTAACAAGACACTGTATTTCATTTTTTAATTGTACTTCTGATTGCACACTAAAATAATTTCAATTATTCGATAAGGTATCCCTTCTTCTCCATTCTTGCTTGCTTTGAGGGATGCATGAAAAATAGGTTTGTTTGTGCATTTACCTCTTCCATTAGGTTCTTCCATACCCACCTTTTGTGAGGGAACCATCTTGCAAGATGGATCTCTAATTACCTCCATCTAGGCAAAGAGAGATTTTCCTTCACCCTATTGGCAAAGGAGTATTTCAATGTGTGATAACATAGTGAGGACGTAATGGACGACTAGTACACCCACATCGAGAAGTTGCAATACGTCTCTAAGGCCAGGCCTAATGATATATGATTTGGAAAGACTAAGGTAAGCTCTTGACTTAAACAAATGTCATAGAGATACATTAAAAAAAACATATTGAAATTTGGTGGAAGATCAACATATTCATATCAGTAGATGTTGTGAGCGGATGTATAAACACTTTGTGCTTGATATCAATATATTCATATCAGCAGATATATGTATAAACACTATGTGCTTGGTGAGAGTTTTTTTCTTGTAGCTTAACAAATTAGCATGATCCTTAAATACATAATTAATGACAAATGCCAATCCTGAAAATAGAGGAGCTCATTGAGTAAGAGGAATATAGAAGCAAAGAGTGTGCAGCTCTTAAATGAGAAAGAAAAAGAGTAAAAAATTGTAGGATGCACAATATGATATGAAAATTGAAAATGCTTAATCGTTTAATAACGTGTAGAGATTGGAGAACATTAATAGGGAAATTTTGCAAGGTGCACACAAATAGAAAATGCTCAGTTATGTTATAATGTACGAAGAACATTGATAGAAGACACAAAACCTATTAGAGAAGAGGATTGCATTGGGACCACACATCAGCATGTGAAGCACCTAAAACCAATCAATAGGTTTGGTCATTAGAGGTGGATAATGGAAGCGCCGAATTAAAGCATGCAAAAATATCAGTCAAATGTTCACCAATTCAGATGATGAAGTGGATAGCACAATTGCAAAAGTTCTCACAAAATGCATGGTAAAATTTACAGCCAATCTTTGAAGTTAAAATCAGTCTCTGAGGACATAACAAGGGATTGTTTGCGACTTTCACAGATAGTAATGTTCAAGGTATATGTGATAAAGTGGGGATAAGCTCGCAATCACATACTCTTCTACAAGCATTTGAATCAAGGGTTGAGGACCATGTTAAAGAGGAAAAGGGGCTTGCATCTCCCAAAACCCTTTCATGTACCAAAGGCACAGAAAGTGTTGAATGTAAAGATCTTGGAGATAATCGATAAGCATGTTCATCTCTTTCACATGCACAATTCTAAATTAGGCTCATAGGAGGTATTATTCAAGTTAAATACATACAACAACTTTGTGTTAAATGTGTGCAAGTTACAAACTGTAATGGTTAAGTTGTATAACATGATAGTTGGAGAATGTGGTCATTTGCAAAATTCTATTATGAAGTTTAATGAAAATGAAATTTTAAAGGGCTAAAATGAGTTAGCTTGACCCTCATGAATTGGGTAGTCCCTGGGATCAACAAAATTCTAGCCTCCTCTTGTGCCACGGGTGGTCAATCTTCCATTGGGAAAATAGGTGATCCATGTGCTAATTCACCAAATGTATTTCGGCCATGTCAAAGGGTGTATAAAGGTGATTATGGAAGTTTCCTTGGAATGTGACATCTCATACATTAGGGACATGTACCTGGAGAAGAAACGTCACCCTTGGATCCTTCCCATCATCTTCACTAGCTTCTTCCTGAGTAGTAGGTGGTGGTGCCTTATTGAGATCCAACCCCTCATGGAATGACTCAATGATGGGGGGCCATAGATATGGTTCATGACGTGGTTGAGTTTGGGGAGAAGCTCTGATGGGAAGTTGGATGGAACCAACTACACACTTAGGAAGTTCAAGATAAGGCCCATTTAAGATTCATAGGAATGATGTGAAGCGAGGTCCAATTGTGGATTTGGCAGATCGCTACTACAGATAATATTGCCAGATCTTGCTCTTGCTTTGGCATGGAGGAGGAACACATATACTCTATGTGTCATCATCAATAGCGTCACTTAGTCTAAAAACCTTGATAATCAAGATTGATGTGAAGGTAGGTCCAAATTTGGCTTTGGCGGCAGATCTCCACTACTAAAAATAATATTTCTAGATCCTGCTCTTGCTTTAGCATTGAGGAGGAGGAACACATATACTCTATGTGTCATCGTCGTTAATAGCATCACTGAGTCTCAAAACCTTGATAATCAGCTAGCAACAAAGAGGCTCCTTTAATGGAGAAATAGCCATAAGTAGTTTACGCGGATCAAGGATCCATGAGATCAAATGGTGGCAATTGAGATCAATAAATCAAGTGAATATTTGGCATAAGGATCTTGCCCTAGAAGCATGATAACTTTGTCATATCATTAGATAGTAAGTTGAGGAATCCTCCTCTAACTTTTGAAGAGTTTAGTACCAAGCGTGTGAAGGAGGAGATGCATCAAAAGAGTAGGGATCTTATATATGTTTTGTGGTAAAATTCCCACCACTATAGTGGGTGGTTCTTCTTCCTTTTTATTATTGATTGGATGACATTACTAGAAAGATATGGGATAATGCTTTTGGAAACTTTAACTTATGGGGCATAAGTTGGAGAGATGAAAGAAGGATGTTCTAGGGTCATCAAGTACCACCTAAAAGCAAGAAGTGTATCTTCTTAAGATACAATATGGAGTTACAGGCTTACATACTATACCATGCAAACCATTGAAAGATAAGGATGTGGATGTTGAAATACTTCCAAGGTACATGTGTATGACATTACCTACACCACGAGGAAGTATTTGACTAGATATTGTAATTCAAATTGGGCAAGAGATTATGATAAAAGGAAGCCAATTCATGGTAATTATTTTTTTCTTGGGTCCAAAGTTGCCTCTTAAATCAATAAAAAGTAACCCTACAGTAGCACATCCTTTTACAAAGGATGACTCCAAGTCGGCAATGCTATGCTTCATGATGTGAATCAATTTGGATGAGCAGAATTTTATGGAACATGGGTGTGGCTCAAGAGTATCAAGCTGAGTTGTTAAGGAGATAATTGCTTCATAATGGACCTTGGGAGAGATCTATTTGTAGCAACATCTTCATCAACTAGATGTTGGATCGAAGAGGAAGTTTAGTTAATGGGTGGATATTAAGGGGGAGGGGGTTTGGAAATCAATGCTTCACCTTTATCACTATCACTATGAACCTTAGATTGAAGAGGAAGTTCACCTAGATGTGGATATTAAGGGGGGGTGTTGGAAATCAATACTCCATGTTCGCCACTATCACTATGCATGTTGCTTTATTTTGTAGGACCCCTATATGAGGAGTAGCCATTCTGTTGAGCACCCAAGCATGATGTTGGCCATACATGGCATGGATAGTTAGGAGACAACTTATGTAGACTTTGCACCATGCTAAGTAGGATGCATGCAAGTGCGAGTCAATGGATTGCACTCTAGGGTAGAAGGATATCTTCCCAAGACAACCTTGTCCTCCTAGTGAGGTTGGTTCATGTGTAAGAGAATACAATATGCAGTGTATAAAAGACTCAGCCACACCATTTCGCTAAGGTGTATAAGGCATTGTGCATTGTATATTTATGCCTCTTTTAATCATATATATATGAAACTCCTTTGACATATAATCTCCCCTTGATCTATACAAAGGGTGCCAACTTTACATGTAGATACATTTTTAGCCATAGAAACAAAGGGTTCGAAGAATGTAAAAACCTCTGACTTTACCTTCAACGGATACACCCAGGAGATATCCCTCGATCGATGGTGTCCTCATGGGACCACATACATCACTATGTATAACTTGTACTTTGATCCACCTTTCGAGAATGATGCCTATTGCATCTTGCCCAAAATGCACAAAATGCACCCCTCTCACGTACATGTTTGATGGGGGCCTCAAGCTTTGGTAACTCTGACACCATCTCTTTTTTTGAAGATGCAACAAACTACCAAAGTTCAAGTGACCAAAGTGGGCATGCCATAGCTCCCTCCACGTCACTCACAACATGTGTGGTAGTAACTAAAAAAGTATTATGTGCCAATCTTTCAAACCTGTCCAACTTGTAAAGCCCATGGCTTAAAGAACCAAATATACCACAGTGATGTCTCTATCACTCCAGTCATGAACTGTACACTTGTCATTAACAACTCTGATCCCACTAGTCCTGCCTTAGTAATTGTACAGATGTAGCAAGTGCTTTTTGATGCCTGGTGGCATAAATAACACCTTTGAGAGAGTGATTGTTCCAATACTTGCAGCAATGAGAATAATCTTACCAACTCCTTTTACTAGATGTTTTATTGTGGGAGGTGCGGAGGCAGATGCCACAGTTACATCAAAACTTGTATCATCCCTTTAGTGACCAGTACATGGTGCATCATTTAGGCCCACAATGGGTACTTGGTCCCATTAAGCATATCCTTAGCCAGAAAGCATCCCAAATACATAACTACCTACCATGCTGCCTGCAAATAACTAATCTTTGACACAGAATACAAATATCCCAACTACGTGGAAGTACTATCACTGTTGCCCCACTGAATGTAACCAAAATGGTTGCTAGTAGATCACTGATGAGATGGAAACCTGCAAAGTGTATGAAAAATTACAAAGTGTAGAGTGTGGAAATGATACTTAGTAGGAATGAAAAAATTGATGATAATGATGATGATGCTGAAGAGGAGCTCAAAGACGAGCGATGTGTCCAAGATGATGACATCACTATTTGCACACACCAAATGCTGTTATTGTTGTGCAGAAAACCCAAAATAAAAAATAATAATTCAAACTTGCACTCACCTGGAATGCCTGTGAAATCTTTACATCATGCAAACAAGCCCCAAAATCTGCCCAAAATGCTCCGAACCATACCAGAAGCGTGTTAACGTAGTTAACGTAGTTAACAAGACACGATATGATATACCTTCTCCACCTAAGAGGATTGTTGAATCTAAGACAATTAAAAGACCGACTCGAGAAGAAGATGACAAGGGGGTGACAGCCAAGAGAACTTGCTTTGATACTAATTGTTGGAGTGGAGATCAATGTAGCAACATACACATAAATGTAGTAAGCAAGGAGAGAGAGATGTAAGCACAACACTCAGAGTAGATTGATGAGAATGAGTGAAGTAGAAGTGAAGTGACATGATACAGTTACCTACACACTCATAAGAGTGCATACATATGCTCGGGGTAAAAAAACCTCCTAAAAAGGAAAAGAGTTTCCTGGCCCAATATTAGCCTTGTATGTGCACACATCACTACCATATAAATGCTACACAAGTTGTCCCACGAAGATATCCTTCTATCCTAGAGTGTGGTCTATGTAATAAAAAGACTTAGGGGATTACACTCATTAGCATGGAGTACACATGTCCCACTCATCATAGGGAGTAGCACCTAGACATGGAAAGAATGCCATGAATCAACCCCATGAAAGCTTGGGCATAAGCTCCAAGAAATGACATAATAGTCAAAATTCATAATGGGCATAAAAGGGTATCAAAAGGTGTCAAAAGGCATAATAGCTTCTAGACCAAGGCCACTTATATAGTGCGAGGCCATTTCATTGGCTAAGAATATGCCCATGCCCTAAATCTATGCTCAAGTTCCATGTGCCTAGGCCTAAACTCATACATGTGCATGTGCATAAAAATAGCTTTGTTACAAACCATCCCCCCCTACAATGATTTCATCCTCTAAATCGAAGGGCGGTCATGCACAAAGGACACGTACAAAAGGCCAAAAAACTACATCCAAAACTGAATGTCAATATTGTCACGTCAAGGGCACATATAAGCCCTCCTTGATCAAATGGAAAGGAATGTAGTGCAATGCCAATGATGAAGCTAACAATACATCCTATGAGTTGAATGCAAAGCCAAGGAGTCGTATGACTCCCAAGGTCAAATGAGAAGGATAATAGACTCTCGTCCGCCGATGACGAAGCTAATTAGGTGATCGCCTAGATCGAAAGGAAATCTGAACCATCCAAATTCCAATCTAATGGCCCTCTAACCACCTAGATCAAATAGCAAATATGGAAGACCAATGTCAATGATAAGGCTAGCCCTAACAACTAGCCCATCCTCACAGTTGCAATGTGAATCCAACATTGAAGATATCCACACGATAAGCTCAAAACTCATGGCCAGAATATCAAACTATCTAGGCATAAAAGAGCCATCGTGTAGGCCAAGCCTAGGATATGCCATAGGTGCATCTGAATGTCGATCCACATAATCAAAGACCATACACTGCAAATGGCAAAAGATGCACCCAAAGGTAAATGTCGTGATTCCACAAAACATAGGGTTGTGCTGTCAATCACAAGAGCCAAACACACATAGCTCGTAGTCCAACATCATGCAAAGTTAGATGGGAATCAATGCCGTCCGACTGATATGTAGCACAACTATAAACATCCAAAGCACGATCCACTATATCCATGTGCATATGTGCATGATCTAAACTATGCATCACATCCTCATGTGCAAATCCCTCTATGTGTGCATGATCCTCCAAAGTAAGAATACGACTAACAAGATCATCATCAACACTAAAGAGACTGACAATGTATCCACACATGCGAGATAAATGGAATCATCCTCCCAAAAATAACTAACCCTAAAATCTCCAACGTCACTGCTGAAGTAATCCAAATAGCCAGGTAGGGTCTATCTTTATCAATAATGGATCTAAGAAAACATCTAAGTCAAATGTGAAACTTTCATCTATATGAATAATCATGTGTCTCCTATGAGATCTCACCTCAGTAAAATCAATACTACCCTCGTGCTCAATGCCTGGCTGCTCAAATATATGCACTATGCCCACATAAATCATGACAGGTAAACTATGAGAGCTAGGAGTAGTAGTATCATAAACATATCCACATATGCAAAAGCCCTAGAAGAATAGCTTGATAGATCTAGCACAAGAAACTTAAGATTGCACTCAAGTGTATCCTGTGACTCCACATGCAAAGTGTCACTAACCTCGTGTGTGTTAATGGATGCATCACTAATCGAATGATGACCCACGAGCTCCTCTAATGCCAAGCTATGATCCCCAAGAAGGTAAGTAGGCCTAGGTGTATGATGGGAACCAACTTTGGCAAGGGTGTGAAAGGAAGTTTAAAAAAAAACCTAAGGGTTAATGAAGTAGGCGTTTGTTTTTCTAGTTCATAGGATTTGACCACAAGTCAATACAGGCAAACACCTACACTTAGCTTGAGAGATCCAATGTAATGAAGGGATTTTAGTGTGCACATACATATGGGGATGGGCCTAGGTACATGGGGGGTTAGGGGCATTTACACATATGTTGTGTAGGGCATATGGGGCCTTAGGACTATAAAAAGCACCAACCCTAGGATATTATGCCCTTTTGATACCTTTTATCATGATATGACATCTTGTCTTCTTGGAACTTATGCCCAAGCTTCCATGGCCTTCTTGGTTGTTGTCCTAGGATGGTGACCTACACCCATGCCTACTCCATGTCTTTCAATAATCTTACTTTCTTCAATAAACTTTTAGCAATATCCAGATATCCGTGGGCGAGGCCCCGAGTGAGAGGCTCTGCCCTGCGCAAGAAGTGCAACTTCCGCTGCTAGAACATTGACCTCATAAAGATATGATTCAAAGGTATAGACTTCTAAATTATTATGCATTGCTAGGTATAGTGCTAGTTAGAGTAAGCACTGCTGTTACCTCTATTTAATGGACAACACACTAGGGAGATAAAACTATTTTCTCTGATGGGCTTGCCATCAATTTTTTTTTAAAAAACCCTTCTTAAATTGAAATGAAAATATTCGCTTAACTTTGAGCGCTTAACTTTGAGAGGTTCCAATCTTCATTAATAGTAACATGTTATGGATTTTCCCATACACATGTACCCATATTAACAAATTTAGAGGAGATTTTCCTATAAATGTGTCCATACACACATGAAATTTCTCTCTCTCTCTCTCTCTCTCTCTCTCTCTCTCTCTCTCCTTTTTTCATCCTCATCCCTGCAAGATTAACTAATTTAAAACCATTAAAATTTTTCTCTTCCCATTCAAACTAGTTTAATTGAAATTAGAGCTTCCCTTGAGTAGCTAGGAATTTAAGTAGCAAAAGTATATTAGTAGTTTGTTTTACACTGTTGGATAGTTGGTACCCATAAAAATTATATTGAATGTGTGAATAACATTACCTTATTTAATGCATCATGTAGTATAATTTAATAGATGATGTATTATATATATTATTTTATCATAAAATGATGAGTTTTTTAAATAGCCTAATGGTTTGCCCCTAGGGTTAAGCTAGCTTGGAGGCACACATGGGTTAAAATAACAACAGTTAAGTCAACATAGGAAAAAAACTCAAATTGCATCGGAAAGTGCAATCCTTGTACATAGAGTTGGATCTTTGTATCAACCTTACTTATAAAATTATGTCCTATATATTTAGATTTGAATTCATTGCTTGCATTAACTATCCGTCCGTCTTGTGTAAGTGACATGGCATGGAAAACTCAATAGGAAATGCAATAGTAAAAGGAATGATCTTCACAATAATGTGCTGCAATTGAATAGTGTCATAAATCTATATTAGGACACCACAATCATTCAATCTTCTACTTTGTTGGACTTTTCATTACAATCACTAACCCCATGAACAATGCTTGAAAAAATAGCATTTTTCTTGATGAATCAAAATAATGATAATGCTTGAAAGTAATCAAAACTTGGTAGTATAACCAGAGAAAATACCAAGATAATAACTTGAACATATTATTCTAGTGCTTTAAAAATGAGGCAATGCTACAGCATTGCTCATGAACATGTAAGGGCACGGGTTAAAGTTGGCCATTGTGCTTACTTTCATAATTCATTAGAAATTCATACTTACAAGAACCAATTAACCAATTCATGTGTGCCCCGTTATGAGTATGGGAGGGTTGCCATTTACTTTTCCACGCACTACCCATCCTTGCTCTAATTGAGTCACTGACACAAATCTTATTTCAACCTTTGTTATGCTTGAAATGGTGCTATACCTCTTGATACACTATTTTTCTTGTCAAATAACATTTTTAAGTGATGTATGATGATTTCCAAGGAGATAGGAAATGGGGGGTGGGGACAATAGCCCGGCGGTAGAGCTGGGAGCTCTACATGCCACAATGCAAGTTCGAATCAAGCTCATCCCTCCCCCCAACTCCACCTAGGTGTGTGAGTAGAAGTCACACAAAAAAAACAAAAGGCAGCACCAATATAGACTGTAGATTGCAACATGTACTTCAGTCAAACTAATCAAAACATCCCAACAGCATATGCAGTCTTTCAAGGTGAAAGTATACATCCTCAACTTCAAACATCATTCAAGACAAATCCTCGCCTTCTAACATACGACACATGATGCACCTCGAATTACAATCGTCGTGTGATACGTTGAGGTCTATGTAAGAACTTGCCCCCCACTTTTTTCACCTATGTTGATAAAAACCAAAGATTAGTCATTCTAGGTATGTATGTCGTACCATATTTCAGGATTGATGTATACAAGGTGAAGACCAAAAAGAGGTTTTAATCTTGGGAAGAAATTGGCCACCACTCCAACCCTAAAACCCACCGGATCCTAGGGGAATTCCAAGAGACATGAAACATGATGATAAGAGTTATTGACAAAACCTTCCCCCTAAATTACCTAAACACTACCCGCCCTTAGAAGAATCCCGAAAGACAAGACACTCTTGACAATATCTTGGCAATCCGATGGCCTGTAGATTCCCTAAGCACCCAGTCATGACATGTAACACCCACCCGCCTTTGGCGGAATCCCCAAAGAAATGACATGTAACCCCTACACTCCCTTAGAGGAATCCCAAAATCCATTGCATGTCAAAAAAAGAGTTCTTGACAAAACCTTCACAACCTAACTGCTGCTAAATTCCCTTAACACCCACTCGTCCTCAGGGGATTCCCAAATGACATGACTTGTATCAACAAGAGTTCTTGGCAACTGCAGCTTGAGGTCTGCAAGGGGAACTGCATCTAAGGAAATATTTCTGATAATAGATGAATGCTGCAGCAGCAGAAGTTTGAAAATGAGCAGGAAAGTTAACTGTTCTCCATTCCAGGAGCCTTAGAAACAGTTTACAGCCCCACTTTTGTTGTACTTATCCCCCTTAGTAATGAGCATAATATTTTGCAGTCAACTCCTTTTTGTCTGAGGAGTGATACTCTGATGTATATATTTGATCTCTTTATGTAATATTTTTATTTCAAAAAAGAGTTCTAGACAAAACCTTGGCAATCCAACCAGCCCTAGAATTCCCTAAACACCCACCCGCACTCAAGAAATCCCAAAAGGCATGACATATAACACCCACCTGCCTCCCAAAAGACATTACATGTAACAATAAGAGTTTTTGAGAACATCTTGGCAATCCAACTGCTGCTAGATTCCCTAAACACCCACCAACCCCTTGGGGAATCCCGAAAGACGTGACATTTAACAATGAGAGGTCTTGACAAAACCTTGGCAATCCCACCAGCAATAAACAGCACATGAAATTGGCAAAATGATTATCCAAATCAAGAAAAACTCTCCACTGGCAAAAGAGGAACATCCAAACATTTCTCTCTGACAAGTACTTGATGTGCATAGATGTTAGTGTTCTCACAAATAGGTGAGGCAACCTTATAGAACCATACTCAGCATGGTGATACTTGAGACAAACTTTTGGTTAAGAAAATCATATTATTACAAACCAGGAATAGGAATCAAGTGAACAATACAGGGTCTTAACCGGCTTAAAGAGCACCCGCAGCTGCCGGCCTAGGAGTAAGCAATGCTTGTAAAGCCTTCACAACAATGCTCATATTTGGGCGGAAATCTGCCTCATACTGCACACAAAGTGCTGCTACTGCTGCCATCTGCATCCATGTACAAAAGCTGGTTAAGACAGCAAGAGAGTGTACATTTAATGTTTATTAGTGCCTCACATCTTCTCTTCTATCATAAAATTGGCCAAATGTTTATTTTTATTCCATGGTCTTGTTAAACAGGTGTTAAGGGATACTTTGGCCATCTCCTACTACAACATTCTATGCAGTTTGTCCTACTTTGATATCGGAAGCCGTTCAGCCCTCAGCAGATGTTTTACCCACAAACTTGAAGGATGCGGCATTCTTCTCCCATTTCATCAAGGAGGGTTCTTTGCAGCCAAGAAGCATCGAACACACCAGCTACACATGTACCAACTAGATACCATTCTAGATCTACATGTACTTATTTTCATTGGCGAGGCATAGAAATAGTACATCTCTCTCTCTCTCTCTCTCTCTCTCTCTCTCTCCAACTGTCTCACAAGGATACCAACCGGGTTATCCGGTTCGATCTTCTCAGCCTCTACACATTGCACATGGATCACACCTCCGGAGCTCCCCACGAAGATGCACTTCTACAGAGATCACTTCCTCACACTCACTGAGGATGGATTCATCCAGCAGCTGGGCTACTTAAGTGTTCACATGTCCCATGCCATGCAGATTGTGATTGGCCAAATATGGGTTTCATCCCACTGCCTTAGAGTGGAGACAAGTAGAGCTGAGTGCATCTTCAGAGCCGGGAAGCTCATACGGAGACCTAGAGAGGAGAGGATCTGCCGACTATGCCACACACAGGTTGAGACGGAGGAGCATTACATATGCCACTGCCCAGTATACTATGAGATCCGCGGGAGGTTTCACTGTCTATTTCGAGAGGGATTTGGTCCACTCTCTAGGATCATTGACTTCCAGGACCAGCGTTGCCTAGGCCTCTTCCTGCTTGAGCTCCGTAGACATAGCGACACCTTCTTGAGAGAGCTTCCGCCCCAACCACCCTGCCCCCTCCCTCGCCAACCAACCATCACCACTTTCTTCCGGACCCAGGAGGTGGAGGACACCGACATAGTGGATCTTGTGGACCCTCCAAGAGCTGCTTCGGACCTACCTCGCCTGAGAGGAGTTACCTCGGACCGAGCCTCTGCACTCTAGCATGCCCGATGCCCTCGCCCCCCCACCCCCCCCCCCCCCCCCCGTTGGCCACGATTGCCTCATCAGCTCCAGATCCAGGACATGCTCCACCGCCATCGAGCTACCTTTCCACGTGACATAGCTGAGGGAGACCTCTCGACCATACTCATTAGCCCCATGCTTGATATTTTGGAGAGTGGTATACCATCTACTCGGAGCTGATGTAGCTCTCATGTTTCTACGTTCTTAGTATTCTATGATGAGTTTCCATGGACAGTTTTGTATCACCCCAGTGAGATAGCTATCTTTATGTTTTCTTTCTGTTTTATTTTCCATTCCATGATGAGATATACCATGGACATTATTGTATCACTTTGGTCTCATAGGCCCATTAGGTCTTAAGTAGACGATTAATCTCTCTCTCTCTCTCGCTCTCTTCTCGTTGCCCCTCTCTCCATGGCGTGACGTTGCGCAAGCCCCCCTCCCTGCTCGCGATGTGCGCTAGTGGTCTCCCCCTTCGCGCCCCCCCCCCCCCCCCCCCCCCCCCCCCCCGGTTCGTGTTGCACGTTGGCGGCCCCCTCCGCCCTTGCAGTGCTGTGCCTGTTCGCGCTGTGCCGCGTGTCCGCGTCCCTTTTCCCACCCGCGCTGCTGTGCTGCGCCTGTGCGCTGTGTGTCCGTGTTGCTTTTCCCACCCGCCCTTGCTCAAGCCACCAAGGCAGCAACTAGGGCGGAATAGCCACAATGAACCTACAGGAGCTGGACATCACTGACACAGGGCTACAATGATCATCACAGGACCGTGAGGAGGTCACAGTGTATGGGAGATATTTCTTAGAGCTGGGAGCTGCACATGGTCTCGTTATCTATAACGGGTTACGGGATGTCCCGATGGGCCCTCCTCCGGCGCCCTCACCTCCTTCCCCCACTCAGGAGGTACTAGCACTGTGGAGTACCTTATGGGATCTCTGGCTTTAGCACACCTTCTACCCGATTTCTCCATTCCACCACCCCCTTTTGAAGCTAACCATGCCTACCTCTCTTTCCCTCTTACCTGCACACCAACCGTCCGTCCACCACCACCCCCCATCTTACATTACACTCGAGTCCTTTTTGATTAGGAGCTTGACCTTGTTTACTCCAACCACATCTACCACCAACCCCAGGATGTGGAACCTACTGTCCCCCTATCAACCCTCACAGCACAGCTCACCACCATACTCCAAACATCCGCCACTGCTACTTTCATCTGCACGCGGCAGTCTACCGCCAAGCCACATTGCGGTTCCATGCCCCAAAATTGTTGGTATGATAATGAATGTCGAGCCACACACTCCTGTCTTAAACATGAGGTACGGATTAAGCAAATCAAGAAGCGCCAAACGCAACAGATTTCTCAACGGCTCACCCAACACAAGAAACGGGAGTTCTATGCTCGGAAAGAGGATATGAGTTATACCGACTTTTCTTACGGCCGAACTACAAAGAGGCCTAGAGCAAACTCCGAGAACATCGCCCTCCCACACCTATCACCTGCCCGAACACATGGCACTCCTATGAACGCTCCATCTATCATATCCCCCATCAGCCACCCCTACCCCCACCACCAGATCCCCGTCCCACCACCTCCACCTTCTTCACAAAGGGCATGGTCCTCAAGGCCATTTGTAGACTACGCAATGGGCGAGCCCAGGATCATGAGGGACTCACTACCATCTCGCATGCCGATGATACCCTGGCGCCCCTACTAGCCTACATGTTCAATAGAGCCCTTTCCTTCACGAGCGAGGTCACGGCCCTCATTACGAGCTTGTACACAAGCCTCTAACGCGACTCGATTAGCTACCCCATGATTCTGGGGCTCTATTCAAATAGGAAGTATTTCATCTATACCATAAAGATTATGAATAGGGAAAGAAGAACGAAAGTGTAGTAAAAAGAGAGTTAGTATGATTCACATTACATCTATTCACATCACATCTCATCACATCTATTCACATCACATATCATCACATCTATTTTTCTATGCAAGTTTTCAGTTTGATTTTCTTTTTGAATACAAGGAGTATTTCTTGAATCAGTATCTCCAAAACTTCTTGATCGGAATTCTAAATTTCATACCAGAATTCCTCGAATTCTATAACCTTGATCCACAGATCAATTCGAAGGGTCTCAAACTTAGTTTCAGATTTGGTGGGAGTTTTGAGTGTATTTTTCTAAACTGGTCACACCAATACTATCACCCCCATCCTCAAATCCAAAGATCCACTTAGTCCTAATAACTACAGGACGATCATGATTGGCCACACATTGGCCAAACTCTATGGATGAGTGCTAGAGGCAGAGCTTAGTTCATTTGCAGAGAGCGATGCAGAACCTCATGACAAGCTGGCTTTCGGAGCACCCTTGACCACATCTTCACCCTCCGTGCCATCATCGAGGAGGGTAGAGCACGACATCAGAGGATTTATTGCTGCTTTGTGGATTTCCGCAAAGCTTTTGATACTGTACCCCGAGCTTGCCTCCTCCACCGTCTACAGGAGATCGGAGTCCCATCTGACATGGTTTGGAGCATCATCGCCCTCTATGAGTCGGTCACCGGATGAGAGAGCCTGAGGAGGGACATCACAAGAGATTTCCAGCACTATTGGGGTGAAACAAGGCTTCCCTCTATCACCCACTCTTTTCAGCCTCTACATTGATGAGATTTCGAGCTTCATTGAAGGATTAGGCGGGGCTAGTCCCACACTGGCAGGCATATTGATCCCATAGTACTTTATGCAGATGACATTGTCCTCCTCTCAGACTCAGCTGAAGGGCTTCAGAGACAGTTGGATGCCTTACATGACTTTTGCACTCAGCGGGACCTCTCTGTTAACCTTGGTAAAACCAAGGTAATGGTCTTCAATACCTCTCGCTCCTTCACATCCAAATTGAGCTTCACATATAGAGGGGATCCTATGGAGATTGTCTCATCCTATGTCTACCTTGGTGTCACTTTGAGTGGCCCACGCTTTACCATGATTCACGTACCACATGCCAAAGTGACGCAGGGATATGCAGCCTTGAGCTTACTTGAGCGGCAGTGCTTCCAGGCACATTTCCAGGAGCCCAGGACGAAGGACTGGCTTTTTGACACCCTCGTCACACCAGCCTTGATGTATGGAGCAGCTTTCCGATGAGGATTGGCAGCGAGTTGAGAGGCCCTAGGTCATGATGTTCTCCCGTATGATCCGCAGCAAACCATCAGTCCCACACCAGATTATCCACGCAAAGTTTGCTGCAACCCCGATGGTAGTGGATCCACTCTTCCAGACAGTCACATACCTTCCTCGCATCAGTCACATGGATACCCACAGGTACTTGAGGCTTGCCCTAGAGTCCTTCAGACAGCTAGCACTTGAGGGGCACTCTGGAGTATGGTATGCACTAGTTTCCACTTGGTTCTCAGTACATGGGCTCTGCATGGACCGCCTACCCCCCCTTCAGTATAGTTTGGACTCCCCTTTTCGCCGGCTATCTCATGAGGATACCAACCGGGTTATCCGGTTAGATCTCCTCAGCCTCTACACACATTGCACATGGATCACACCTCTGGAGCTCCCCACCAATATGCACTTCTACAAAGATCACTTCCTCACACTCATTGAGGATGGATTCATCTAGCAGCCAGGCTACTTGAGTGTTCACATGTCCCATGCCATGCGGATTGTGATTGGCCAGATACGGGTTTCATCCCACCGCCTCAGTGTGGAGACAGGTAGAGCTGAGCGCATCTTTAGAGCCGGGAAGCTCATACGGAGACCTAGAGAGGAGAGGATTGCCGACTATGCCACACAGAGGTTGAGATGGAGGAGCATTACATATGCCGCTGCCCAGCATATTATGAGATCCGCGGGAGGTTTCACTGTCTATTTCGTGAGGGATTCGGTCCACTCTCCAGGATCATTGACTTCCACGACCAGCATTGCCTAGGCCTCTTCTTGCTTCTTTTGCTTATCTTCGAGCTCCCGGCTAATAATTGCTCCTACTGAAGCATCGGGATTTGAAGAACTAGGGGCAGCCACTGGGGTCTGTGTGGGAGCTGTCCTCACCACGGAAGCTGTGGAGCCAACGGCGACAGGCTTTGGAGGCTTCTTAGGACACTCCCGAGAAGTATGTCCCGATCTTGTGTTCCCTGCCTTGGGCTTCGTTCCCGTGCACACCACATTCTCCGTGCTGCTGCTGTCAAACAAGACAACGACTCTCTGGCCACCTATGTAGCCAAAGGACTTGAGCAATTCGTTGCGCTCATACTCCTGGTCATGAGCGCCCTTCTGCTTCTCTTCGAGCTCCCAGCTAATAATTGCTCCTAGTGAAGCATCGGGATTTGAAGAACTAGGGGCAGCTCCACTGGGGTCTGTGTGGGAGCTGTGCTCACCACAGAAGCTGTGGAGCCAGTGGCGGCAGGCTTTGGAGGCTTCTTAGGACACTCCCGAGAAGTATATTCTTTTGTATGACAAAAGAAACATCTACCCTCCTTGTATTGAGAAAGCTCCTCAGCACTTACCTTGCCACCTGTCTTGCCTGCCTCTGCTTTTTGGTCTGGAGTAAGCTTAGACGCATTGTTCGAGTTCTTGGAGCCAGAGCTCCCGGGCTTTGTCCTGGGGAAGACCCCGTCTGGTTCTGGCCTTTTCCCCCCCAGGCGGTAGCCTTGGGAGTAGCCGGCTGGGAAGTCTTGAACTTGCCACCATTATGCTTCATTTCTGCACTCTGCGCAAGCGAGAGTGCGTCTTCAAAGGTGGCTGGCCTAAACATACACACCTCCCATTGGATTTGAGTGAGTGTCAAGGCCATACAAAAACTACCCTTTCTTGTCCGAATCATATAAGCCTAATTGCAAACATAAAGTCGAAATTCTATTGGCAAATTGAAGGACTGGTTGCGCGTTTTGACGCGCTCCCCTGAACTCGTCTTCGAGTTGCTCAAGGTAGTGGGGCGGTAGAAACCGCTGCTTAAGGTCGCGGACAAACTTGTCCCACACATAAGCTGCCATACCTAATCTGGTGTGGACATGAGCCCACTGAGTCCACCAAGGAATGGTCTCACCTTCCAAGTACCAACTGGCTAAGATCACTCTGTCAATATCTGTCTTTATAACTGCGGCAAAGTAAGCTTCAAACTGATGCAACCATGAATAAAGAGTTGTGGAGTCGAGTTTACCATTATACTTACTAAAGTTCATTTTCTCGGGAAAATGATTCGAGGGTGCCACCGGTGTCAATCTGGCGTCCAAAGCTGCTAGGTAACACTCGTGTTCCACGAGTCGCATGGCTTTGTCTTCACGTTGTCGGATCTCCAATGCACACATCTGCAACTCAAGCAAAGAGCTCGGTTGCGGTCGTGACCCCGCGAGAGAGTCTCTGTGTCGAGGATTTGGAATCTGGGATACGGAAGGAGAGGAAGGAGATGGAAAACGCGACGCTCGCGAACGGGTGCGCTCTTCTAGAGCCAAGATCTGTGCCTTCTGCTCTTCCAACTTGGTTGTCTGGTCTGCCATTGCTCGCATCATCTGCTGGAACATATCTGTAACACTCAAGCCTGGTGCCCTAGCTGGGCCACCCGATGCACTCTGGTCCCAGGGTTCTTGGTCTCTCTCATCGTCAAAGCTCGCCTCAGTAGGAAAACGGACTTCCTTTCCAGAGCGCAATCTGACCATCCACTATGTGTGTGGGAGACGTCCGCACGCTTCTGGAGGCTGAAAACCAACCGTCCTTCAAGGGACAGGAGTCACTCCGAAAGGGTAGTCCACTGGCGTCTGAAAACCAACCACATGAGCAAGAAAAAATTCTAGTTTCTTTGCTGAATCTTTGCACTTGGAGTAGGCTCTGATACCAATGTAACACACGGCAGCTCTGGGGGTCTTCTTTCAGCCCTAAACACCACTGGAAACATGTTGATGCAAAAACACAGACAGAAGGGACAGTAGAGAGAGTGATAGCTGGAAATTCAGTATATTCCTATGGTACAAAAAGATAGCTGGATATTCAGTATATTCCTATGGTACAAAAAGGTACCTAACTCTTTAGCCCTAGGCTGCCTTCATACAAAAGGTGAACATCACCAAAATCTAGTCCTAACTTGGACCCATTCCCTAAAGGAATGAATCAATCATTGAGGAGCACCTCTTGCCTATTTATAGTCTTCTTGAATATTGGAGGAGCTAGCCGACTGCTGTCGGACCAACCGACTTGGCCTGAACTCCATAAAAGCTGTCCGACTAAATCTCACATGATGCCCCTGCAGCCCGACTCTGATCTGGTACAGCCGACAGTTTCTCGTCTCAGCCGACTGTCCTTTCTTGCATCCAACGCAGCTGGCAGGACATTCTTCCAGGCCTTCCATCTATTTCCAAGTCCACACTGCCAATAGCACTCTGTGCTCCATGTCCTGGCTCTAATGATGTTTTTCTTGGCTGCCCCTTCTAGATTAGCCCTGAGAATGTACATGGGCAAGCATGCACATGACAGGCCATCGAGCTACCTTTCCACGTGGCATAGCTGAGGGAGACCTCTCGGCCATACTCATTAGCTCCATGCTTGATATTTTGGAGAGTGGTATACCATCTACTTGGAGGTGATGTTGCTCTCATGTTTCTATGTTCTCAATATTCCATGATAGAGTTTCCATGGACAGTTTTGTATCACCCTAGTGAGATAGCTATGTTTATGTTTTCTTTCTGTTTTATTTCCAATCCATGATGAGATATGCCATGGACATTATTGTATCACTTTGGTCTCATAGGCCCATTGGGTCTTTAGTAGACGCTTAATCTCTCTCTCTCTCTCTGATAAAATTGGAACGATACAGAGAAGATTAGCACCCACCCACCCTTCGTCAGGCCCCCAAGGCAGCAACATAACTCTCTCTCTCTGCTGAATCTCCTCTCTTTCCCTTTCCCCTGCATGACTTGACCCCCCCCCCTCCCTGTTGCTGCTGTTTCGTGCTGCTGTCATGGATTAATTTTCAGTCCATTGGATGTGGGAAGTTCTGCAAAAAGTCATGGCCAAGACCGGGTTTAAAGAGGAGCTCGTGAAGGTGGAGGACAAGCTCGGCACAATTATCAAAGAAAACAAGAAGATGGTCGCCTCTTCCGTTACCGCAATCATAAACCGTCTCTCCAAACTCGAGAAGGGATTTGACAAAATCCAAGAACTCGAAGAGAGATCTTCCAAGCAAGAGGCTGAGATTTCAGCCTTAAAGGAGGAACTAGTGGAGGCCAAACTACATGCTAAAAGTCAAGCGGCTGAAATCTCAGCCCTCAAAAAGGAGTTGGAAGCCACTTCAAAAAGCAAGCTTGAGGATGGAGAATTTCAACCCTCCTTTATTGAAGAGCTGAATACCATCAAGGAACAAATGAGGATCATTCGAGAGGAGGAGGAGCAACATAAAGAGAAGACATCTTCATGGGTGGAGGTGATCACAAAGACACAAAAGAAGATGGACGAGGCCGAGAAATGGATCGAGGTCGCCAAGAAAGGGAAAGGTAAAGAATCGCCACCCATCCCCACTCCCACCATCATCAACATGACCCTTGAAGAGGAGCAAAGGAGGAAGACCCGGGCCTTACATGTACGAGTGTCCGGTCTAAAAGACCGTGATAATGCGGAAGGGGAAACCAAGGAGCTCTTCTCTATGATGGGCATTGAAGCCACGCACACAAAGGCATGGAGAGTGGGAAAGAAGAGAGAAGGTAGTGGCGAATCTTCTTCTAAGGAGAGAGCACTTATCATTCGTTTCCCCTCCATGGAAGCGAAGAAGGACTTCTTGAAGAGACGTCCTACACTCAAGCAAACGGGAATATTTCTTGGAGATGACCTCACACTCTCGCAACTTGCCCACATGAAAGAAGCTATGCCCGAGATAAGGGCAGCCCGAGAGAAAGGGAAAGTGGCCTTCTATAGAGATGGTAGAGTGGTGATTATGGAGAGGCGCTCTTCATGACGGCGCGAGACCTATGGGACTACACTCAAAGTTGCTACTTGGAATTGTAATGGATCTCTACGCCTTGATGTAGGGGCTTTTGAGGATAGTTTCACTGGGAGGGACATCATCTTCTACTGTGAGACGCATCAGGCTCCTGGACAGTCCATGCCACATGTTGATGGATACCGATGGGAGACAACTTGCAGACAGGAGACTCGTTCAGAGCATAGAGGACGGGGCTCAGGAGGAGTGGCAGTATTGTTTAGAGAGGAGCTACAGCCACTGATACATATAGTCCGCAGAGATGAGCAGGCTAGGTACATGTGGGTTAGACTGAGGGCCGAGACCAGCAGATATCTCTACATTGCTATATGCTATTTTGCTCCTAATACATCAATGTATGCATCACCTAGCGGGCAGTCTCCCTTTTCTATTTTGGATGATGACATTTGGGAGTTCTCCAGGGATGGTGACATCATTCTCTTGGGGGACTTCAATGCCAGGACCGCCCATAACCAGACAGTATTTTATGATACCTCAGAGGAGATGTTGAGGGAGCTTGATGTTAGGGATATGGGCCTCTCTAGACTCTCACAGGATGAGGAACATACAGTGTATGGGCGGTATTTGATAGACATGGGGACTGCACATGGATTGGCCATCCTGAATGGCCTACAGAGATTCCCGACATCACGCGGTTTCACTAGCTTTCCACATCGGCATGGTGCTAGTACAGTGGACTATGTTATGGCTCCGCCCAGTCTCATTCCCTCTTTTCAGGATTTTATGGTAGGCACTAGGCCGGTTGGAATAGCAGTGGATCATGCTATCTTGTCCTTCACTCTCACATTTCAGTTCAGCACCGCTCCATTGGGACAAGGCTCCACACACACTCGTTATACCTTTACGAGGGAGACTGACACCGTATACACGGATGAGATATACAGACGCCTATGTGCGGAGCCGGGACGGCCATTAGATGAGCTCACTCAGATATTGATAGAGACGCTTCATGCTGCAGCATCAGAGGCATATCCCCATAGTCAGCCTACACGGAGACGATCTGGGAACATGCCCCAGAACGGTTGGTATGATGAGGAGTGCAAAGAGATGAGGATCAGATTACAGAGAGAGGTGCTCATGGGTGTTACCACTCACAGACAGTCACGGATTACCTTCCGGCGCCTAGTGCGACGGAAGAAGAGGGCTTATCTTGCTCAGTTAGAGAGGGATTTGTACCAGTTATTTATGAGTCAGGACTCAGGCGAGGCATGGAGACTATTCCATGAGCATTCACCATCACCAGCCATTACCTCCACAGAGATTTGGGATGAGTATGCAGCATCCCTGTACACAGCACCAGGACAGCCGCCCCTGCCAGACCCATCGGAGCCATGCCCAGAGACGTGTGCTTTCTTTACTGCTGAGATAGTAAGAAAAGCTATTGACAGGATGAGGACTGGGAGAGCATATGATTATGATGGTTTGGTAGCAAAGCACTTTATTCATGCCAGAGATATGCTTGCAGAGCTTATTGCTATGATGTTTAACTGAGCCATGTGTGAGGGTTTTCCTGAGACTTGGAATATGTCCACGATTGTGCCTATCTTCAAGTCAGGGGATCCCATGCTTCCTGGGAATTATCGTACCATCATGATTGGTCACACATTGGCTAGATTATATGCATCTATTCTTGAGCAGGAGTTGAGTAGATGGGCAGAGAGAGAGGGCATACGTGCATCAGGGCAGGCAGGGTTCAGGAGAGGTTTCTCCACTCTTGACCATATCTTGACACTCAAAGCTATTATTGACGAGGGCAGATTATATGGCAGGAGGATTTATTGTTGCTTTGTGGATTTCCGCAAAGCTTTTGACACAGTACCGAGAGCCAGACTGATGCACAGACTACAGGAGATGGGAGTGCCCACAGAGCTGATTTGGGGAATCATGGCTTTATACAGGACAGTTGTGGGGCAGGTACCTAGTACCCAGGGTATGTCTGAGATGGTTCACTCCACTATTGGGGTGAAACAGGGCTGCCCCCTTTCCCCCACCTTATTTGGGATGTATGTGGATGAGGTTTCGGACTATGTAGAGCGGGAGGGTGATAGAGGAGCACAGCTAGCAGGGACATGGATTCCGCTGTTATTGTATGCTGATGATATTGTGCAGCGGGGATGCAGCGTCATTTGGATGCATTGCACATGTTTGCAGAGGACAGTGGATTGTCTGTTAACCTTGGTAAAACCAAGGTGATGGTGTTTAGCACCACAGCACAGTGGGTTAGGAGGTCAATGCCCACCTTTACATATGGTCAGGAGACAGTGGAGTATACAGATGCATATACTTACCTTGGTGTGGTTTTTAGTGGCCCACTATTTTCCTTGAGGAGAGCACAGCAGAGACCAGATTGACCAGAGCTTATGCAGCATTGGGGAGACTAGAGAGGATGTGTTCGCAGGTTCAGTTTCAGGAACCTCGAACAAAGCTCTGGCTCTTTGACACTTTGGTCACTTCAGCCATGCTGTATGGAGTGGAGATATGGGGACCCTTAGTGGATCACCACAGCCGAGCTGGTAGCACTGATGGATGGAGACGTATGGAGAGGTCCTTGGTTTCTATGATTTCCCGGATGATTAGGGCCAAGGCCTCCGTACCACATGATATTATCCGTGTAGAGATGGCTGCCCCCCATTGGTAGTAGAGGCACTCACTCGATCAGTCTCCTTTATACATAGCACTTGGGCTCTCCCTAGAGACAGATATGCTCGCTTAGCCCTGGAGTCTTCACGACAGTTGGCATCACAGGGAGACGAATCATGTTGGTATGCACAGATGACAGCTTGGTTCCAACTGCATGGCCTTAGTATGGACAGGCTACCTCCATTTCAGTACTCCCTGGATGCACCCTCCCTCTCTCTCACACGGGCAGAGATTACCAGACTTATCAGGCAAGACTTGACTCAGCTGGACACTAGGAGGACATGGATACAGCCGACACACGAGCTTGGTACAAGATGGCTTTCTATAGAGATTATCTTCTCCAGCTCACGGAGGATGGGTTTGTGATTAGACACAGCTACATGGATACTCATCTTTCTCATGAGGTACGGTGTGCTATTGGTCAGATGCGCACATCCTCACACCAGCTAGAGATTGAGACTGGCAGATTTAGAGGAGTACCAGCTGAGGCCAGGATTTGTCAGCTGTGCCAGATGGAGCCAGAGACAGAGTTACATTACATATGTCACTGACCAGTATATTATGAGATACGAGGCCGTTTTCACTGCCTGTTCAGAGAGGGCTTTGGACCACTTTCTAGAGTCATGAGATACCAGGATCAGAGATGCCTCAGATTGTACTTGCTGGAGCTGCGTAGACATAGAGAGGGTCTCCTGAGAGGGAGGGGATCAGAGAGGGAGAGACACCTACAGAGGCAGATTATAGACTTCTTTCGACCAGAGATTGAGCAGTCAGGTCAGCAGGCATTGCAGCTAGCCCCAGAGTACAACCGCACCAGAGGTACACTGATTGATCGGGCTATAGAGCTGGGGCGGTCCAGGCGCCCCAAGATGAGAGGCCCATCTCGACACCGGCGGAGACTACAACAGAGGATCAGGACCATACTAGCACGGCATGGGAGACGTCCAGTCAGAGTACTCACCATGGAGGACATTGAGGATATCCGCCATCGACCGATGAGAGACATCTTTGGATAGTGATGTGTATGATGCTTATCTTTGTTGCTAGAGTTTTCCTCCCAAATGTTATCCATTAGGAGCTCCTAGTACCGTACTTTTCCTCATAGTTGTTTCAGTTTCAGTTAGTTGTTTAGTTGTTTTTAGCTTTGCTTACAGAGACATTGTATCAGATCCACCAATTGTTGTAACCTTTTTGGTCTCATAGGTCATTTTGGCCTTTTGAAGACGTTAATATATCATTTCATTTCATTTCATTTCTCTCTCTCTCTCTCTCTCTCTCTCTCTCTCTCTCTCTCTCTCTCGCGCGCGCGAGCCAGCCCCCTTTGCGCCCCCTCGCGCCAGCCCCTCGGCCCTCTCTGCGCCTCCTCCCGCCAGCAACCCCCTCCGCGCCAGCCCTCCCTCCCACCCCCCCCTCTCTCTCTCTCTCACTCTCTCTCTCTCTCGCGCGCGCGCGCAGCCCCCTCTGCGCCCCCTCTCGCCCCTCTCTGCGCCTCCTCCTGCCAGCAACCCCCTCTGCGCCAGCCCTCTCTCTCTCTCTCTCTCTCTCTCTCTCTCTCTCTCTCTCTGTCTGTGCGCCTCCCCTCCTCTTGCCCGCCAGCCCCTCGCTCTCTCTGCTGCGCATACCCCTCTGCCTGCTACATCCCCCCCCCGCCCCCTCTTTGCTGCACCTCTTGCCCTCTCTGCCTACCAGCCCCTGCGCTCCCCTCCTCCTGCCCACCAGCCCCTCTCCCTTTTCTCTACATGGCTTGACCCCCCTCCTGCTGTTTCGCACTGCGCGCAGTGGTCATGGATTAAATTCTAGTCCATTGGCTGTGGGAAGTACTGCAAAAGTCATGGCCAAGACCGGAGTTGAAGAGGAGCTCGTGAAGGTGGAGGACAAGCTCAGCACAATTATCAAAGAAAACAAGAAGATGGTCGACTCTTCCGTTACCGCAATCATAAACTGCCTCTCCAAACTCGAGAAGGAATTTGACAGAATCCAAGAGCTCGCAGAGAGAACATCCAAGCAAGAGGCTGAGATTTCAGCCCTAAAGGAGGAACTAGTGGAGGCCAAATTGCATGCTAAAAGTCAAGCGGCTCAAATCTCAGCGGAGTTGGAAGCCACTTCACAAGGCAAGCTTGAGGATGGAAAATTTCAGCCCTCCTTGATTGAAGAGCTGAATACCATCAAGGAACAAATGAGAATCATTCGAAAGGAGGAGGAGCAACATAAAGAGAAGACATCTTCATGGGTGGAGGTGATCACAGAGACACAAAAGAAGATGGACGAGGTGGAGAAATGGATCGAGGTCGCCAAGAAAGGGGAAGGTAAAGAATCGCCACCCATCCCCACTCCCACCATCATCAACATGACCCTTGAAGAGGAGCAAAGGAGGAAGACCCGGGCCTTACATGTACGAGTGTCCGGTCTAAAAGACTGTGATGATGCGGAAGGGGAAACCAAGGAGCTCTTCTCTATGATGGGCATTGAAGCCATGCACACAAAGGCATGGAGAGTGGAAAAGAAGAGAGAAGGTAGTGGCGAATCTTCTAAGGAGAGAGCACTTATCATTCGTTTCCCCTCCATGGAAGCGAAGGACGACTTCTTGAAGAGACGTCCTACACTCAAGAAGACGGGAATATTTCTTGGAGATGACCTCACACTCTCGCAGGTTGCCCACATGAAAGAAGTTATGCCTGAGATAAGGGCAGCACGAGAGAAAGGGAAAGTGGCCTTCTATAGAGATGGTAGAGTGGTGATTATGGAGAGGCGCTCTTCATGACCGCACGAGACCTATGGGACTACACTCAAAGTTACTACTTGGAATTGTAATGGATCTCTACGCCTTGATGTAGGGGCTTTTGAGGATAGTTTCACTGGGAGGGACATCATCTTCTACTCTGAGACGCATCAGGCTCTTGGACAGTCCATGCCACATGTTAGTGGATACCGATGGGAGACAACTTGTAGACAGGAGACTCGTTCAGAGCATAGAGGACGGGGCTCAAGAGGAGTGGCAGTATTGTTTAGAGAGGAGCTGCAGCCACTGATACATATAGTCCGCAGAGATGAGCAGGCTAGGTACATGTGGGAGGTCCTTTCACCCATAGGTGGCTGTTGGACAGAGCTGCACGAGTGTGCTGGTCCTCCTTGCAACAGGGTTGTTTTGAGACCCGTTGAGGACTCTTTTGAGACTGTTTATGGGCTGTTTTTGTTTGGCTGCAAATTCAGCTATGTACTTGGGTTTTTGGCTACAAGTACAGGTCACTTGAATGTGTTTCTTGGCATGGGAGTGAAGCAAGCTCGCATGGCTGCGTGCTCATGAAGCAGATTGTTTTCTTCCTGCTAGAAAGGAACGGAGGGACCTATAGTTATGGGCATCTCTATGTTGCCAGATGTTTCATGAGGGAACAGGTAACTAGATGTATGCTGTTGTTGGCACTGTTGTTGAATGGTGCCATGAATGGTTCTGTATGGAAACAGGACAGAAGTTTCAAAGGGAAACACGCCTAAGGGTTTCATGTGGAAACAGGTCGTAGGTTTCTCGAGGAAACATGTTTTTTGGGTTTCTCCAGGAGATAGGTCACATGCAGGCAGAAGGTACAGGAATGGACACATGTATGGTACAGCCTTGCTACTGATTGGACAGGGGACAGGGAATTCCATGACAGAGATGGATAGTACCCTTGGAAGGTAGAGAAGGTTGGTACAGGTGTGTCGACTGTATGGTATGCTGTGCTATGATGCGAGTTCTCTTTTGAGAGACAGTTTGGGAGTCTGTGTTGTGATGCAGAAGCACTGGATGTGTCAGGGTGTGATGCTGTTCATAGGGTGAGAGGCTATGGATGGTTGTGGCAGTCCTGATCATGGGAGAAAGCTTCTGTATGCAGACTCAATGTGAGAGTCTTTCGATGTGAACAATGGCTAGATTTGTTTGTGGATGCCGAGTGGACAAGAAGCCATGATGCAGGTTCTTTGCAGGCTTCAGGAGTTCTACTATGACGGCTGAGTTCCCAGCCTTATTGTAATCAAAGCTCTTATAATCAATTAAAGAAATACCGCAAGGGGCGCCACTGCGTTTTGGGGCCCATCGGTGTCCGTGTACTGTTTGCAGGAGCACTCTAGCTCCCCCTGTTTGTTTTCCTTTTCTAGGTCCTCAATGGCGTTAATGTGTTTTATATGCAAGTGTTTGTTTCACCGCCCGTCAGGCCGGTTTCAAGGTTCCGTTGCCGGGACATCGTCGACTTTCTCAAGGAGGCGAGCCCGTGGTTGTCACATCAAAAGCTTCAACATGAGGAAAGTGAAAAGGAAGTGCAGGAGACAGTGCAGGGTTGTGTGTCTTTGCCTATATGAGGTGAAGAGCAAGAGCTGAAGATGAAGCTCAGGAGAAAAGACACCAAGGACAAGCAGTAGTCGGCCAGGAGAACAAGAAGCAGTTGAAGTGTTATGGTGCAAAACATTTGACAGTTTGTCACCGGTTGTATCTTCATAGAGGCTTCATGGGTTCGGAAGACAGTTTCTTTCTATGTTTAGCAGTGGTGATCTACTATGCTTCATCGAGGACTTGTGCTTACCACTTGGGTGGAG
Source organism: Cibotium barometz (assembly GCF_041138505.1). Classification (NCBI taxonomy): domain Eukaryota; kingdom Viridiplantae; phylum Streptophyta; class Polypodiopsida; order Cyatheales; family Cibotiaceae; genus Cibotium; species Cibotium barometz. The sequence continues at coordinate 29,308,575 of NC_141055.1, read as the reverse complement.
TGCAAGCAGGTTTTGGGTGCCTGAGGATGTATCAGATGAGGCTCAGACAGAAGCGGAGGAACTTGATGAGGTTCTTATTCCCCAGCAGATACTGGCACATAAGGAAAGAAAGGTACAGGGTAAAGTTTCCCATCGCTCTTCTGTGAAGTTCAAGAGCTGTTCACTGATGGATGCGAAGTGGATGGAGGAGGTTCACTGATGGATGCGAAGTGAATGGAGGAGGGTGACTTCGCAGATTCACCTCAGGATTTGCAGCTTTATCTTGATGCCTTTGAGTTGGAGTCGACTCTTGTTACGGCTCATTCAGGTTCAGCAGAGCATAGGTCTGGAGCATTGCCTGATGCTCAAGAGGGGGGTAGCACCTCCGCTCCCTTGTTACAGACAGGCTCATTTGTTATGTAGGAGTCGCTTGGTGACATCTTTGAATTCACCCGAAGGTACTGAGGCTGACAGTGCATCTGCTTATGGGACTTCTATGATCTTGTGTTCTAGACACATGAGATGGTAAAGTTGGGTATGGTTCACAGTCGGCCGCACCTTGAACTGTAACTGCAACTATGGATAACTCTATGGAGGGCATAAGTCTTGCGAGCAGTCCTAGAGTTGGTTTGGTTCATATATGGATTGAACTCTATTTGTGCATGTATGCATACAGTTTTTGTGGTATTATTGTATTCTGGTGCCATTGGATCCTGGTACCATTGAGAATACATTGGGTAATACTCTGGATTGTGTCGTGTGCTGCATGTATATTGGTATGATACATCAAGTGCTTTATTATGTTCATGGATGCACCATTGGGTGTGACTCCTGCGGGATGGCCATGAGACATATGTGGGAAGTACTTAGTGGATGTATTGTTTGGATACATTGAGTGCTTTCATATGCTCATGTTGTACCATCAGTCGTGGGTCTTGCGGGATGCCCATGGGCGTAAGGCTTGCGAGCAGCCCTTAAGACTGTTACTTTAGAGTAGGTAGAGCAACTTGAGGAGCATATTGTTTGCGAATGCATATGTGTGTCATGCATATGTGTGCCATATGTAGAATGATGCATGGTTTTGTTCTTGGCTAACACAGTTAACGTGTTTCCACTTGGTTTTAGACTTTTGCTGCAGGTTCTGAAGGAACAAGCAAGAGTTGTTTGTCACTTTGACGTGACAATGTGGCCTATTGTGCAGGATGATTGTCTTATTACCCAGATGCATTGGAGGGGCATTGTTTTTGCCATATGGGGCGTCTTTGCTCATAAGATGCCTTACTGTGCCATTGAGTGCAATCAAGGACGCTTGCTATTTTTTCAAGAGGGGGGTATGTCACGACCCTGTGTTTTTCTCTGGACAGTATGCAGGTGTGCACGGGGACATGGTGGACAGTGTGAATGGCATCAGATTGGAGTTAAAAAGGAAGCCCATGTGTGGACAACCCCAAGTGTGAAGGGGGCAAAGAGACTTTAACTCAAAAGGTTTTAAAAACCTTTTTAAAAAAAATAAAAATATTATAATGCCCTTCATGAAAGAAAACATGGCCCTTATGCTATTATTGGGGCCACGTGTGTCTTTTTTGGAAAAAGAGGGGCTGGCGGGCAGAAAAAAAAGGGAGGCGCCTATCTCTTGAGGAAGGGGTGTTTTCCGCTTAGGAGGACTGCCCTTACACGCCTCTTTTCTCTCTCTTGCTTTTGTGTGAGAAGACAGTCAGGCAGGGGCTGAACAACGTGTGGGGACTTTTCTCCTGTGAGAGTCGGCTGCAACTGGATGTGTGGAAAGGCTGACAGGCTAGTCGGGCAGCAGATACATGCTTCTCTCTCTGGTGGAAAAACAGGCGAGCAAGTACGGCTGCAGGTAGCACACGTGCTCTCTCTCTCTCTCTGGCGACTGTTGGGCTGCAGGACAGGAGGTGGGCTGGATTGGCAGCAACACGTGCTCTCTCTGTCTGGCGACTGTTGGGTTGCAGAACAGAACGTGGGCTGGACTGCAGGCGCAGAAAGCTGAAACACATGCTCTTTTGCACAAGAGTTAGGCTGCAGCTTACAGGCTGGCTTCTCTGGACACACAGGCGGCCAGGTGTATGCTTTTTGGAGGGCGGCATGTTTTTGCAGAAGGGAGGGGCTGGTTTCCCTGGACTCTCTGGCGGCTAGGACTGCAGAGGTACACGCAGCAGGGATTGCTTGCGCAGGTCATAGGGCTGGTCCGCAGGAGAATAACACTGCAGAAGACCATGCAGGCCTTTGCCATTGCATAGGAGACTCCAGTTGGACTGTAGTGTACAGGTCCTTTCACCCATAGGTGGCTGTTGGACAGAGCTGCACGAGTGTGCTGGTCCTCCTTGCAACAGGGTTGTTTTGAGACCCATTGAGGACTGTTTTGAGACTGTTTATGGGATGTTTTGTTTGGCTGCAAATTCAGCTATGTACTTGGGTTTTTGGCTACAAGTACAGGTCACTTGAATGTGTTTCTTGGCATGGGAGTGAAGCAAGCTCGCATGGCTGCGTGCTCATGGAGCAGATTGTTTTCTTCCTGCTAGAAAGGAACGGAGGGACCTATAGTTATGGGCATCTCTATGTTGCCAGATGTTTCATGAGGGAACAGGTAACTAGATGTATGCTGTTGTTGGCACTGTTGTTGAACGGTGCCATGAATGGTTCTGTATGGAAACAGGACAGAAGTTTCAAAGGGAAACACGCCTAAGGGTTTCATGTGGAAACAGGTCGTAGGTTTCTCGAGGAAACATGTTTTTTGGGTTTCTCCAGGAGATAGGTCACATGCAGGCAGAAGGTACAGGAATGGACACATGTATGGTACAGCCTTGCTACTGATTGGACAGGGGACAGGGAATTCCATGACAGAGATGGATAGTACCCTTGGAAGGTAGAGAAGGTTGGTACAGGTGTGTCGACTGTATGGTATGCTGTGCTATGATGCGAGTTCTCTTTTGAGAGACAGTTTGGGAGTCTGTGTTGTGATGCAGAAGCACTGGATGTGTCAGGGTGTGATGCTGTTCATAGGGTGAGAGGCTATGGATGGTTGTGGCAGTCCTGATCATGGGAGAAAGCTTCTGTATGCAGACTCAATGTGAGAGTCTTTCGATGTGAACAATGGCTAGATTTGTTTGTGGATGCCGAGTGGACAAGAAGCCATGATGCAGGTTCTTTGCAGGCTTCAGGAGTTCTACTATGACGGCTGAGTTCCCAGCCTTATTGTAATCAAAGCTCTTATAATCAATTAAAGAAATACCGCAAGGGGCGCCACTGCGTTTTGGGGCCAATCGGTGTCCGTGTACTGTTTGCAAGAGCACTCTAGCTCCCCCTGTTTGTTTTCCTTTTCTAGGTCCTCAATGGCGTTAATGTGTTTTATATGCAAGTGTTGTTTCACCGCCCGTCAGACCGGTTTCATGGGCCTATCTAGACTCTCACAGGATGAGGAACACACTGAGTATGGGCGGTATTTGATAGACATGGGGACTGCACATGGATTGGCCATCCTGAATGGCCTACAGAGATTCCCGACATCGGGCGGTTTCACTAGCTTTCCACATCGGCATGGTGCTAGTACAGTGGACTATGTTATGGCTCAGCCCAGTCTCATTCCCTCTTTTCAGGATTTTATGGTACGCACTAGGCCAGTTGGAGTAGCAGTGGATCATGCTATCTTGTCCTTCACTCTCACATTTCAGTTCAGCACAGCTCCATTGGGACAGGTCTCCACACACACTCCTTATACCTTTACGAGGGAGACTGACACCGTGTACACGGATGAGATATACAAACGCTTATGTGCCGAGGAGCCGGGACGGCCATTAGATGAGCTCACTCAGATATTGATATAGACGCTTCATGCTGCAGCATCAGAGGCATATCCCCATAGTCAGCCTACACGGAGACGATCTGGGAACATGCCCCAGAACGGTTGGTATGATGAGGAGTGCAGAGAGATGAGGATCAGATTACAGAGAGAGGTGCTCATGGGTGTTACCACTCACAGACAGTCACGGATTACCTTCCGGCGCCTAGTGCGACGGAAGAAGAGGGCTTATCTTGCTCAGTTAGAGAGGGATTTGTATCAGTTATTTATGAGTCAGGACTCAGGCGAGGCATGGAGACTATTCCATGAGCATTCACCATCACCAGCCATTACCTCCACAGAGATTTGGGATGAGTATGCAGCATCCCTGTACACAGCACCAGGACAGCCGCCCCTGCCAGACCCATCGGAGCCATGCCCAAAGACATGTGCTTTCTTTACTGTTGAGATGGTAAGGAAAGCTATTGACAGGATGAGGACTAGGAGAGCATATGATCATGATGGTTTGGTAGCAGAGCACTTTATTCATGCCAGAGATATGCTTGCAGAGCTTATTGCTATGATGTTTAACTGAGCCATGTGTGAGGGTTTTCCTGAGACTTGGAATATTACCACGGATGTGCCTATCTTCAAGTCAGGGGATCCCATGCTTCCTGGGAATTATCGTACCATCATGATTGGTCACACATTGGCTAGATTATATGCATCTATTCTTGAGCAGGAGTTGAGTAGATGGGCAGAGAGAGAGGGCATACGTGCATCAGGGCAGGCAGGGTTCAGGAGAGGTTTCTCCACTCTTGACCATATCTTGACACTCAAAGCTATTATTGACGAGGGCAGATCATATAGCAGGAGGATTTATTGTTGCTTTGTGGATTTCCGCAAAGCTTTTGACACGGTACTGAGAGCCAGAGTGATGCGCACACTACAGGAGATGGGAGTGCCCAGAGAGCTGATTTGGGGAATAATGGCTTTATACAGGACAGTTGTGGGGCAGGTACGTACTACTCAGGGTATATCTGAGATGGTTCACTCCACTATTGGGGTGAAACAGGGCTGCCCCCTTTCTCCCACCTTATTTGGGATGTATGTGGATGAGGTTTCGGACTATGTAGAGCGGGAGGGTGACAGAGGAGCACAGCTAGCAGGGACATGGATTCCACTGTTATTGTATGCTGATGATATTGTGTTGATCTCAGATTCTCCAGAGGGGATGCAGCGTCATTTGGATGCATTGCACATGTTTGCACAGGACAGTGGATTGTCTGTTAACCTTGGTAAAACCAGGGTGATGGTGTTTTAACACCACAGCAAAGTGGGTTAGGAGGTCAGCACCCACCATTACATATGGTCAGGAGACAGTGGAGTATACAGATGCATATACTTACCTTGGTGTGGTTTTTAGTGGCCCACTATTTTCCTTGAGGAGAGCAGCGGAGACCAGATTGACCAGAGCTTATGCAGCATTGGGGAGACTAGAGAGGATGTGTTCGCAGGTTCAGTTTCAGGAACCTCGAACAAAGCTCTGGCGACACTTTGGTCACTTCAGCCATGCTGTATGGAGTGGAGATATGGGGACCCTCAGTGGATCACTACAGCCGAGCTGGTAGCACTGATGGATGGAGATGTATGGAGAGGCCCTTGGTTTCTATGATTTCGCGGATGATTAGGGCCAAGGCCTCCGTACCACATGATATTATCCGTGCAGAGATGGCTGCCCCCCCCATTGGTAGTAGAGGCACTCACTCGATCGGTCTCCTTTATACATAGCACTTGGGCTCTCCCTAGAGACAGATATGCTCGCTTAGCCCTGGAGTCTTCACGACAGTTGGCATCACAGGGAGACGGATCATGTTGGTATGCACAGATGACAGCTTGGTTCCAGCCGCATGGCTTTAGTATGGACAAGCTACCTCCATTTCAGTACTCCCTAGATGCACCCTCCCTCTCTCTCACACGGGCAGAGATTACCAGACTTATCAGGCAGGACTTGACTCAGTTGGACACTAGGAGGACATGGATACAGCCGACACACGAGCTTGGTATGAAGATGGCTTTCTATAGAGATCATCTTCTCCAGCTCATGGAGGATGGGTTTGTGATCAGACCCAGCTACATGGATACTCATCTTTCTCATGGGGTACGGTGTGCTATTGGTCAGATGCACACATCCTCACACCAGCTAGAGATTGAGACTGGAAGATTCAGAGGAGTACCAGCTAAGGCCAGGATTTGTCAGTTGTGCCAGATGGAGCTAGAGACAGAGTTACATTACATATGTACACTGTTCAGTATATTATGAGATACGAGGTCGTTTTCACTGCCTGTTCAGAGAGGGTTTCGGACCACTTTCCAGAGTCATGAGATACCAGGATCAGACATGCCTCGGATTATACTTGCTGGAGCTGCGTAGACATAGAGAGGGTCTTTTGAAAGGGAGGCGATCAGAGAGGGAGAGATGTTAGAAGTCATCTCCTGTCTATATTCATACACTAGGGCCTCTGTTGTGGGTGTGCCCGCCCTGTATAAGGTGTTTTATCATTTTTCCACACTCCCCGTATTTTTCCCTATTTTTTTCCATTTTTCCTAGTGGTGGGGAGGGTTGCCAGAGGATGCCAGGAGCACTCCAGTGCTGGCCGACTGCATATTTATCAGTCGTGGGCTACTGGGCTGCTGGCCGACTGGAGTTTCTCAGTCATGGGCATTCATCTGCTGGCCGACTGCATGTGTGCAGTCGTGGGACCATTTTCAGCAGTCGTGGGCACTTCATATGCTGGCCGACTGCTCTTCCAGAGATGTATATATAGGCCCCTTGCCCCCACCACTTTCTCATTCAGTTTTCTCGGGATCTTGTGTATAGAGAAGAGTTTACACACCTATCTCTCTGTGTTTCTTGTGCTGTTTATTTTCTGCAGTCTACTTGCTCTTGTCTAACCAAGTTTGGTTATCACTTCCGCTGCATATTCTGACTTGGTATCAGAGCCTTAGGCTCTAGACAGATCTTGGGCGTTTTTCTGAGCAAGAGGGGGAGCGTTAGGCTGCTGATTGGTGGACTGTTTTGGGCTGAACGGGAAGAGAAGGTGCAAGAGGAAGGCGGGCCAAGGTGCTGGACAGCCACTTGCAGGTTTACAGATTTTTTTTTCCCACCCACCCACCCTTTCAAGTTACTCTCCGCGATGGCAGATTTACTAGAGATGGCTCAGAAGCACGTGAAGATTCCGACTCTCCCCACGTTCCCTGGATCGTCAGTTGGACGGGTCCAATTACGGCATCTGGAAGGTCATGGTGGAGTCGGTGCTGGAGTCATATGACCTTGCTGATTTTATTATCATCGGGGTTCCACGGCCGGAAGCTGAGGAAGGGGAGTTACTATCGACGAGGAAGGACCCAGAGGCACAGGCACACATGTGGGATCGTGTCAACGCCAGGGTCCGGTCGTTTATTTTCCTCAATTGCACACCACAAGTGATCAATCATGTGAAGCACATGACGTTGGCGAGAGGCATATGGGAGCACTTGGCTTCTTTGTATAACAGGGTATCCCCCATGAAACGGATCTCCTTGGAAGTGCAGATGCGGGTTATGAACCCTGCAAAGTCTTCGACGATGCGGGAACACATCAACAAGCTGCAGGCCCTTCAGCAGGAAGTCCTACAAGCTGGGAAAGAGATATCATCTGAAGATATGGCCATCACTTTGCTTTCCCACTTGCCTGGTCAGTATTCTGCTTTCTGCTCCTCGTTGATCAGGAGTGGCAGGCTCAGCACCATTACTTAGGAGGAGCTTGTGCCAATGGTCTTGGACCAGGAGGAACGTTTCACGAACCCTCCACGGCAGAGGTTCGGAGGCCTTAACTGGCCAACGGTCGAAAGGCCGGAATAACAACAAGGGCAAAGGGAAGGCTTCACCGGAGAAGTCTTCTGAGAAGAAGCTTGATCCAGAACGAGAGAAGCTGAAGGCCGAAAGATCTTGTAATGATTGTGGCGAGAAAGGCCACTACTGGAGGAAGTGCCCTAAGCGGACAGGGAAGAGTGCTGATTCCTCAGCCTCAGCTGCAAAGACTCCGACATTTAAGCACTTAGAGATGGTGGACTCCGATGCTTCATCATCTTCGAGCGAGGAGGCAGTTGGCTTCACCGCAAAGAATACCCAGGAATGGATTCTCGACAGTGGTGCTTCCAGGCACATGACTCCACCCCGTGACTTCTTTCTGGATCTGAAACGGCAGTCAGGTCGTATCTTTATTGGCGATAACTCCACTATTACGATACATAGTGAGGGCCGGATGGAGATTATTCCCGACGGCAAGGGGGCAAGCATGCTTCCCGTGTTCTTTATGTCCCTGCTCTAGGTTTTCATCTTCTGTCAGTGCATGAGGTATGCAAGATTGGCTTTCGGGTGGAATTTGAGGAGCATTCAGTTGCTCTAAGGGACCGTGAGACTGGCAAAGTTGTTTGGGAATGCGGTGTGGAGAATGGCATCTACAAGCTCTCTGCACTCTCCTCATTGACAGGTTCTCAGGTCGGAGATTTGTGGCACTTTCGTTTTGGCCACTTAAATGTGGATGCTTTGAGGCGCGCCTTCCGGGACCAGATGGTGGTTGGCTATCCAGATGTTGGTAGTAGGCAAGGACGCTGCAGTTCTTGCATACGTGGTAAGCAGCACAGGGAATCCTTTCCGAAGCAGGCTTCCAGGCGCGCTTCGAAACCATTGGAGTTGATTCACACTGATTTGTGTGGACCACAGCAGATACCATCCTTGGGAGGATCTCTCTACTTCATGCTGCTTGTTGATGATTGTACCAGATTCACGTGGGTCTACTTTCTTTCCCAGAAGGACCAAGCTTTTGCTCGGTTCAAGGATTGGCACGTGATGGTGGAGAAAGAGTCTGGATATCAGGTTAAAACTCTCAGGGCTGATAAAGGAGGTGAATTCTCCTCGACTGTATTTTTCAGGTTTTGTGCAGATCATGGCATCAAAAGGGAATTGGCCAATACCGGATCGCCTTCGGAGAATGGAGTTGTTGAACGAAAGAACAGGACTGTGGTGGAGATGGCGAGGACCATGCTGGAGCATCGTGATCTTCCTCGTCCACTTTGGGGTGAGGCTGTGGCAACTGCTGTCCATACCATTAACCGCTCTCCGACGACTTCTGTACCCAATATGACTCCATTTGAGGCATACTTTGGCAGGAAACCCGATGTCTCGCACTTCCGTGTCTTTGGGAGTGACGCGTATGTACATATTCCGAAGAAGCAGAGGGGGAAGCTTGACTCCAAGTCTCGCAAGCTGGTATTTGTGGTGTATAACTCTCTTTCCAAGGGATACAGATTGTATGATCCAGAGAGGAACGAGATTGTCGTCAGCCGGGATGTGGTCTTTGACGAGCATGTTCCAGCATCCACTGTTGAGGAGCCGCCACTTCTTGGAGATCCAAAGGAGTCTGGTGATGATTCCCAGTCTTACATTCCAGTTGATCCACCTCAGTCATCACAGGAGGTTGAGTCCGCAGCTAGAATTGAGCCCCCGCGACCACAGGAGGCTCCACGATCTGTTCGAGTACCTAGGTGGTTGTTAGACACCCTTCGGGAGTCAGGTGTCACGGAGCTACCCTCCGAGTGGACCACAGAGGACGGCCCTCGAAGATCACATCGAGTCCGAGATAAAAGCAACACGGCGGAGCATCTTCAGGTGAACTATACTTTGATGTCTCGTATCATGCGGGATAAAGAGCCCACTTCCGTAAAGGAAGCCCTTTCACAGGATACTTGGAGGAAAGCCATGCAGGTGGAACTTGATGCCATCGAGAAGAACAACACTTGGGAGTTGGTATCGAGGCCGTCGAAGCGGTCAGTCATTGGTGTCAAATGGGTCTTTAAGACCAAATACGCGTCTGATGGGTCGATGAACAAACACAAAGCCAGGCTTGTGGCTAAAGGTTATGCTCAGCGGCCAGGCATCGACTACGAGGATACCTTTGCACCGACAGCGCGGATGACCACGATTCGGACCGTTCTTGCCCTTGCTTCTTCTCAGAGGTGGCCCGTGTATCAAATGGATGTAAAATCTGCGTTTCTTAATGGTGACCTGCAGGAGGAGGTGTACGTTGAGGAGCCTCCAGGCTTTATTATTCCAGGATCGGAAGGGATGGTTTACAGGTTACGTAAGGCCTTGTAGGGTCTTAGGCAGGCTCCCAGGGCTTGGAATCAGAAGATTGATTCCTTCTTTATTCGGACTGGATTTCAGAGATCGGTTGCAGATCCGAACCTGTATCTCTTTCGGGAACGCGGCATGGTCACGCTTATCATCCTTTATGTGGATGATCTCATTCTCACCGGCGGTCATGTGGAGCACATTGGAGCGACGAAGGCTGCCTTGTCAAAGGAGTTTGAGATGACCGACTTAGGCTTACTCCACTTCTTCTTGGGATTGGAGATCTGGCAGACCCAGAGGGGGTTTTTCGTCTCTCAGCAGCGGTATGTTCATGAGTTGCTTGAGGCCTTTGGGATGGAGAACTGCAAGCCTATTACTTCGCCGATGGACCCGAACACAAAGTTAACCGTTACAGATCCTTGTGAGCCAGTTGATGCCTCGCAGTACCGGAAGTTGGTTGGTTCATTGATCTGGTTGCTGAACACCAGATTGGACTTGAGCTTCTCCGTGGGGCTGTTGAGCTCTTTTATGCAGGCGCCATTGAAGACTCATTGGGACGCAGGATTGCGGATCTTGCGGTATCTGCAGAGTACGAAGGATCTGGGACTCTTTTACACATGAGGGAATGGAGTCAAGCTCCAAGGTTGGAGTGACTCAGATTGGGGAGGAGATCCAGACACGAGGAGATCTACTTCAGGATACAGTTTTACCCTCGGCTCAGGAGCAGTTTCTTGGAGCAGCAAGAGGCAGCCAACTATTGCCCTTTCTTCGACAGAGGCAGAGTATCGGGTTGCTTGTGGTGCTGCTTGTGAGGTTGTATGGCTGCGGAGGCTGTTAGGCGAGATTGGGTTTCCACAGAAGGAGCCCATAGTCATCCAGTGCGATAACCAGAGTTGTATAGCTATTGCTCGGAACCCGGTTTTCCATGCCCGGACCAAGCATATAGAGATACAGTATCACTTTGTACGTGAGAAGATCTTGGCTGGTGACATCTTGCTACTTTATTGTTCGACGGAGGACAATGCGGCGGACCTCTTCACGAAGTCTCTACCTCAGGCTACGCTCAGGCGGCACTCCAGCTCCCTTGGGTTGGTTTCACAGCCAGGAGCTGAGAGGGGGTGTTAGAAGTCATCTCCTGTCTATATTCATACACCAGGGCCTCTGTTGTGGGTGTGCCCGCCCTGTATAAGGTGTTTTATCATTTTTCCACACTCCCCGTATTTTTCCCTATTTTTCCCCATTTTTCCTAGTGGTGGGGAGGGTTGCCAGAGGATGCCAGGAGCACTCCAGTGCTGGCCGACTGCATGTTTATTAGTCGTGGGCTACTAGGCTGCTGGCCGACTGGAGTTTCTCAGTCGTCGGCATTCATCTACTGGCCGACTGCATTTGTGCAGTCGTGGGACCATTTTCAGCAGTCGTGGGCACTTCATATGCTGGCCGACTGCTCTTCCAGAGATGTATATATAGGCCCCTTGCCCCCACCACTTTCTCATTCAGTTTTCTCGGGATCTTGTGCATAGAGAAGAGTTTACACACCTATCTCTCTGTGTTTCTTGTGCTGTTTATTTTCTGCAGTCTACTTGCTCTTGTCTACCCAAGTTTGGTTATCATTTCCGCTGCATATTCTGACAAGAGACACCTACAGAGGCAGATTACACACTTCTTTCGACCAGAGATTGAGCAGTCAGGCCAGTAGGCATTGCAACTAGCCCCATAGTATAGCCGCACCAGAGGTACACTAATTGATCGGACTATAGAGCTGGGGCGGTCCAAGCGCCCCAAGATGAGAGGCCCATCTCGACACCGGCGGAGACTACAGCAGAGGATCATGACCATACTAGCACGGCATGGGAGACGTCCAGGCAGAGTACTCACCATGGAGGACATTGAGGATATCCGCCATCGATCGATGAGAGACATCTTTGGATAGTGATGTATATGATGCTTACCTTTGTTGCTGGAGTTTTCCTTCCCAGATGTTATCCATTAATAGTTGTTGTTTCAGTTTCAGTTAGTTGGTTAGTTGTTTTAGCTTTTCTTACACAGACATTGTATCAGATCCACCAATTGTTGTAACCTTTTTGGTCTCATAGGTCATTTTGGCCTTTTGAAGACGTTAATATATCATTTCATTTTCTCTCTCTCTCTCTCACACGAGTCGGACATCTAACATGATTTGGAGCTTCATCGCCCTTATGAGTCTGTATGTCTCATCCTATGTCTACCTTGGTGTCACTTTCAGTGGCCCACATTTCACCATGCTTCCCACGGCACATGCCAAGGTGACACGAGGATACGCAGCCTTGAGCTTAATTTAGCGGCAGTGCTTCCAAGCACATTCCCAGGAGCCCAAGACGAAGGGTTGGCTTTATGACACCCTCGTCCCACCAACCTTGATGTAACGAGCGGCATTCTGGAGGCAAATTAATCCGATGGGGATTGGCAGCAAGTTGAGAGGCCCCAGGTCATGATGTTCTCCCGTATGATCCGCAGCAAACCATCAGTCCCACACCAGATTATCCAGGCAGAGTTTGCTGCAGCCCCAATGGTAATGGATGCACTCTTCCAAACAATCACATACCTCCATCACATTAGTCACATGGATCCCCACAGGTACCCGAGGCTTTCCCTGGAGTTCTTGAGACAGCTAGCACTCAAGAGCCACCCTGGAGTATGGTATGCCTGAGTTTCCACTTGGTTCTCAAGATATGGGTTCCGCATGGACCACCTCCGACCCCTTTAGTACAGTTTGGACTCCCCTTTTCTACAGCTCTCTCACTGAGAATGGATTTATCCAGCAGCCGAGCTACCTGAGTGTTCACACAACCCATGCCATGCGGATTGCGATTGGCCAGATGCGGGTTTCATCCCACTGCCTTGGAGTGGACAGAGCCGGGGAGCTCTCAAGTGTGGCTACTACGAGGTGAGTTCGAAACCCCAACAGCTTCATACCGCGTGCTTCAGCAGAGCCCCATTGCGTTGTGCACGGCCCACGCTTTTCTCGCACGTTGGCAGCATGGCTTTGATCCTACCTCTGACTCTCTAACTGGATTATCAAGATTCTCAGTCGCAACCTTTTTTCCAAGCTTCCAGAAGGATAACCCTCCGCTTCTCCCCGTCATTGGGAGAATGATAGGGCAAGTGTTGGAATCCCCAGCAACAGCCACCTTGATGCTGGCACGTGTGTGGCTGGGATCCCTTCACTTCACATCAGCATTTCCTCTCCTAAGACCGTACCGCATGTCATCTCTCTTCAATGCCTCCAGGGGAGCCCCATCCTTTAAAGGTGGAGTACTCAAGCCTTCCTAGCTAGTGTTTCATTTTCCGTCGCATGGGTCAGCTCACTGATTACCCTCATTGCTAGTCTAGGCGAGCTCCGCACACTGGTCTAACCCCTTCCCTCCTATAGATGGAGAGAGTAGATTGAGCGCCACAACGCCACCTCCCCCCTCTGGCGACACAGAGCCCCAACACCCTACCCCTGAGGACGAGGATGGGGTGAGGTGGCAGAAGATGACCCAACACAGGCCGCACCGACTCCCCACACAGCCACAGCAACATGCCACCGCCAGACAAGACAGTCTGTCTGGACCCAGGCGGAAACAACCATGTCAAAGAACCATTTCGAGCATTTTTCTCAGGATCACCCCTGTGGAGTGGGGGTCCCACCTGCCCCCAAGAGGGTCCCAACATCAGGTCCAACCTAAAGACCGGTCCCATGGAGTAGTTCGGTACCAATCTTCACGATTTTTTGAAAACCCCCCCCCGCCCCGGAACCCCTCTTCAGGAGGATCTAATACCCCAGCAGCAAGTTCCCTTTGAAGATCAAGAGCAGATGTGGTCTTCCTCCTCTCCCCAGGATCCCCCCACATCCTCGCCCTCGGCATCTCCCCCATCCTCCCCTACTACAGAGCCGCCTCCAGTGTCCACTCCCCCCCAAATATTCATTTGGACGGGGGCTTCCGGACCAGCCCCCCTGGCATCTCGAGAGCACTCCCGTCGACCGCCGCCAACAGCCCCTGGCTTTGGAAGGAATCACTTATCGGAGCCTGTAGCAATGACAGTTGCTGCTTCCTCGGTGAGAGCCCTACCCCTAGAGTCTCCAAGAGGTCTCTCCCCCCCCTCGGCTGCCATTGCGGGAGTCATGGGACAGCCTATGGACTACAGCTTCTTTAGATGCCTACCAGGGGATGTGAGTGCTTTTGCAAAGACTTTCGCCCATCTCCGAGTCAGTGTCCATCTTTCATCTATCCAGACCACCCACTCCTAAGAGTACAACAGTGATCTTCTTCCCCCTCCCCAACTCCTACAGATACCTCTAGTGTGATAGTTGGAACCCAGTTCATGCATACAGCCGAGCCAAATCGGAGTGGGCACACATGGAGCATAGGATCGGGGAACACCTCGGAGGTCTACGTACAAAGGCAGACTATGACTACTCACCATCCAAACCCTCACCCAAGTCTCACAAGGCGGAGGGCAGCTCAGACAGATCTCACCCCAATAGACCCCTTTGATGCAGATGGCCTCTTGGAACATTCAAGGATTGGGCGGCCCACAGTGCCGCTCTAGGTGGGGAGTCTTTCGTGAAGAGCTACAAAGAGCCTTTGTGGGAGGCTCTATCGATGTCACCAATTTAGTCCCTACACCAAACGTGAACAGTGTTTCATACACTGACTGGAACTAAGGTGTGAACGGGGATTCTCCACAAAAGAAAGCTTGAGCATTTACCGGCAAAGTTTGGCCTGAACGATGGTCACGTAACATAAGCAACATGGATTTTTATTCATCAAAGTGACTCATAAGGTTTATAAGTCAACAGGTTCACACATCATTAAAGTGTGGCCGGACTTATTAATATTTTGGATAGGTGGACAAAGGGAGGCGTCAAGTAAAAACTTGGCCAACAAGCTAGAAAAAAGCACATAAGTTGATATTTTGGGCATATTCAACCACTTTTGGCAAAAAGGGGGAAAAGCATAGTTATATTTGGGGCTGGTTACTCTATGAAAGGGAGGACGAGTGATGCACATCATGCACACACACAGGTGGGCAGCAGTTGCAAAATTCTCTCTTCTGTTCACCAGCCATACACCTGGGCAACAGCGTGCTGTCTCTCTCCAGAACGCTGGCCGTACAGCAGGGCAGCCACCTTCTCTCTCACTTGAGCACTGGCCGTACAGGTGGACAGCACTCTTTCTCTCTCTCCACTGGCTGTACAGGTGGGCAGCAGTTTGATTCTTCTTTCTCTGATTCGCTGGTCGGACAGCAGGGCAGCAGCGAGCGCTTCCCCTCTCGCGGATTGGCTGGCCATACAGGTGGGCAGGAGCCTCTTCACCCCCTTCTGTTCGCTGGCTGTACAGGTGGACAGCAGCCTGTTTTCCTCTCCTCAGCGCTGGCCGTACATAGCAGCAGATCTCCGTCTCCTGAGTGCTGGCCGTACAGCAGGGCAGCAGCGCACTCACTCTCTTCTGATTTGCTGACCATACAGCAGCTTTCCTTCGGCTGAGAGCTGGTCGTACACCAGTTTTCTCTCTCTTCATCACTGCCTCGTGGCCACTCTTTTTGGGGCTGCTTTTGGGAGGAATCTGGGATTGTTTTGAGAGCTTTTCTGGGGTTGTTTTGAAGGAATCAGAGACTGATTTGAGAGCTCCTCTAGGGCAGATTTGCGGCTCTGTTCTGGGGGCTGTTTTGGCACGGAATTCGGGGCTGTTTTGGCACGGAATTCGGGGCTGTTGTTTTGAGGCCAATTTGCACTGGTTTATGGTGCTAATTGGTACCCTGATCTTTCGGCAAGTGTTTGCTGAGCTTTGTGGAAAATCTGGTGCAAGACTGCACCCGCACCTTGGTCTGTTCGTATCAGTTTATTCATTGGAAATTGGAATAAAACAGGGGGCCGACAAGGGGCCGGCCGTTCTAGCTCAGTGTTGTGTTCTTTTTCAGCTAATTGGTACCCTGATCTTTGATCAGGTGTTTGTTGAGCTTTGTGGATAATCCGGTGCAAGAGTGCACCCGCACCTTGGTCTGTTCATATCAGTTTATTCATTGGGAATTGGAATAAAGCAGTTCCGACGAGGGGCTGACCGTTCTAGCTCAGTGCTGTGTTCTTTTTGGTGTTGTTTTATGGTTGTTCTGCTGCGTCCTAAAGATTGTTTTAGTGTTTGTACTGTCTGTCGGTGTCCCGAGTGTTCCGGGGTTCGTTTTCATAGGTCTGAATTGGTTTCATTGGTATTAGAGCGCAGCCTCTTGCCTATTGTAGCTAGGCAGACGATCCTATAGCTATGGACATGACCCAAAGTTGCGAGGAGTAGAGGGAAAGGATTAGAACTCTCGAGCACATGTTGGAACAATACATCAAGATCATCAATGCACAGTTTGACCATCATAACTCTTTGACGAGGAAGCTTCGTCAAGAGCTTCTAGATGCAATTTTTTTAAAGATGTACTGAAGACCTTCATGTGAGGACAGTTATGGAAAGCAAAAGGATTATGGAGTCCAATGCTACAGATGTTTTCCTAGACTTGGCATCAATGTTGGAAATGAATCCCAAGAAATTGGCTTTTCACTATCTTCTTCAAGAAGGGGATATTATCCTTGATGCACGGGGCAAGTATCAGGTAAAGCCAGATCTGGGGTTGGCTAAACCTCATCAATCATTGGTTGCAAAGGAAGCTTCCAGATATTCTTCTCGATAGAGAAAGATGGCTCCTATTCCGGAACTGCCTGTTGTTCGAGGTGGAGACATGCATTCTTTGAGGGAGGCGATGGCTCGGAAGATGTCTCGGAAGGAGCACAACAAACAGAAGAAGCAACCTCCTCTAGTAGAAGATGGACCAATGGGATGTTCCAAGCCCAATTGTGATCCTGCCTCAAAAGAGGCGAAGTTTCAGAGGAAACTTAGACACTATTTTGGGTCTTGGGAATTTTGTTTTTCTCCTCAATATTTATGGGATGTTATCCTAGAAATTTTGATTGTACATAAATATATTGGCGACATGCACTTTATCGAGATAAGTACTTATGTTTAATGCTTTTCTTTCGCCAAGATTTGGAATTTTGTACATCTTGAACTCCCTCGTTGACGCAAGTGAAGAGGGTTTCTCATGTCTATCTTGAGATGTGTTTCAGGAAAGTTATTTTTCTGAAAGGTGTTTTCATTAATAGACTTCTCTATGGTTTTGATGAATAGTTTATGGTTTTGGTCTTGTGTATTGGAAGCTCCTCGCAATATGGGATGCTAGAATTGTTGCCTACACAAGGATCTCATATGAGGAGTAGTGGTATGGGACGCTAGAACATGTCGCATATGCAGTCACAAAAATATGAATTATTTATCAATAACATGGATTGGTTGATTCTAGTCTATGAACTAATTTGAAGCCAACATGGCAGGTATTCTGCGCTTGTATGATTGGTCAAAGATATGTAGGGCTGTCCTGTACAACAGTGTGCCAATTGAGCTTTCTTGGCTTTTTGTGTAAACATGTGCTTGTTTTAGCAGTTTTGTGGAGAAGGATTTCTCACATCGAACATGCCACGGCACATCCCTATTGCATGTTTGTAGATGGATCCCCAAGAAAGACTCTGGTGTGAGCCCATTGACATGTCAACAAGAGTTTATATCTTTTACAGGTATGTGGATGGATCCCCAAGAAGGACTCTAATGTGAGCCCACTGACATGTCAAAATAACATGTGTGGCTTGTGAAGCCTGACATGGCAGGACATGTGTGGCTTATGAAGCCTGACATGATAGAACATGTGTGGCGTATGAAGCCTAACATCACAGAACATGTGTGGCTTATGACACTTGACATGACAGAACATGTGTGGCTTATGAAGCTTGACAAACAGAACATGTGTGGCTTGTGTAGCCTGACATGGTGTGTTTTTCTTACAGTACATGTACCCGAATGATACGAGACATCATAGCATAGTTCACCTGTAAAGGCTCCTCTAACTGACAAACGCAAGAACTGGAATGTCCCTACCTACTGCTACCAACATCTGGCAAGCCATCCACCATTTGGTCCCGGAAAGCCTGCTCCAACGTATCCACATTCAAGTGGTCATGACGAAACTTCCACACATCAACTAACTAAGAACCTGTAAGAGAGAGTCCTAAGAGTTTGTAGATCGCATTCTCCACTCCGCCTTCCCATACAATGTAGCTTGTTACTTTGTTCCGTAGCGCAACAAAATGCTCATCAAACTCCACCCGTACGCCAGTCTTGCAAACCTCATGCACTAACAACAGATGAAAACCAAGAGATGGAACAAAAAGAACCTGGGAGGAATGCTTCCCTCCTTTGCCATCGGGAACGATCTCTAACTTACCCTCACTGTGAATAGGTATAGTGGACTCGTCACCAATCAGGATGTGACTTGCGTGCCTTCGAAGATCCTGTAATAACTCTCGGGACGGAGTCATGTGCCTGGAAGCACCACTGTCGAGAATCCAGTCCCAAGTGTCCCTAGCAAGAAGGGAGTCCAACCGCCTCCCTACTCGAAGAAGATGAAATGCCGGTGTCCATAATCTCCAAGTGCACAAAAGCTAGAGTCTTTACGGTTACTGTTGAGGAATCTCCACCCTTCTCGGTGCTCCACTTAGGACATTTCCTCCAATAGTGGCCTTTCTCGCCACAATTGTTACATGTCCTCTTTGCCTTCAAGGCGTCACGAT
Organism: Cibotium barometz; assembly: GCF_041138505.1. Lineage (NCBI taxonomy): Eukaryota > Viridiplantae > Streptophyta > Polypodiopsida > Cyatheales > Cibotiaceae > Cibotium > Cibotium barometz. The sequence continues at coordinate 29,289,940 of NC_141055.1, read as the reverse complement.
CCAAGTCGAGCTCCTGCTCCGAAGACTTCTCCTGTGAAGACTTCCCTTTGCCCTTACTGCAACCTTGCGACCGTTGGCCAGTCAAGGCCTCAAAACCTCCGCCCTGAAGAGCGTTCGTAAAACACTCTTCTTGGTCCAAGACCATAGGCACAAGCTCCTCCCATGTGATGGTATTGAGCCTGCCACCACTCGTGATCAAAGAGGAAAAGATAGCTGAGTACTGAGAGGTTAGATGAGACAGCAAAGTGATGGCCACGTCCTCTGAAGATATCTCCTTCCCAGCTTGAAGAACCTCCTACTGAAGAGCCTGCAACTTGTTGATGTGCTCCCGCATCGTCGAAGACTTTGCAGGATCCATCACATGCATCTACACTTCCAAGAAGATCCGCTTCATGGGTGATACCCTGTTATACAGAGAAGCCAAATGTTGCCAAATCCCTCTAGCCAGTGTCATATGTTTGATATGATTAATCACCTGTGGTGTGCAATTAAGGAAGATGAAAGAACGCACACAGGCATTGACATGATCCCACAACTCTGCCTAAGCCTCCCGTTCTTTCCGAGTAGAGGGTAACAACTCCCCGTCCTCCAACTCTAGCCGTGGAACACCAACAATAATGAAATCAGGCAAGTCATAAGACTCCAATACAGACTCCATCACAACCTTCCAGATGCCATAGTTGGTCCCGTCCAACTGTCGATCCACCAAGAACGTGGGGAGAGTAGGGATCTTCACGTGCTTCTCAGCCATCTCAAGCAAGTCTGATATATCGAGGGGGTTACTTTGGTCTTGTGAAGGGAGGGTGGGTGGGAAAAAAATTGAAGAAGAGGCTGCAACTAATATGCAAGGTGGCTGTCCAACGGTTAACTGCCTTCAACCCAATCTCCAAGTCTCGAACAACCCAAGAGATCTCCAATCAACACCAAAAAACCAGCAGTCTTGCAAGCTCTTCAAATCTCCTGCAAGCTCCAAGGTCTTCAAGAAACAGTCTTGCAAGCTCTCCGAAGTCTCCAAGCTTCAAGCCACTTGGGACTCTGATACCATGTCGGAATACGCCACGGATATGAGACAAACAACTGAGAGCACACGCAGCAAGACTCCACGATGAAGATGAGCAAACGCAAGAGAGAACCACCAGCCTGAAAACGCAGAACTAGGTGTGGAAGAACAAACACAGAAGAGAGAGAGAGAGAAGCTGTATGAACTCTACTATATACAAGATCCGATACAATGATACAATGGAGTGTGGGGGGGGCAGGGCCAATATATATGGCCCTGGGCTGCTGGTCGGCCGGCCCAAAACAGGCCGACAGTAGCCCCATATGCTCACGACTAGAAAACATCAGTCGGCCAGGAGAAAACTCAATCGGCCGCCAGTCCTGAAAGTAGGTTGGGTAGCAAATCTCTAGTCAGCCAGCAAAAGACAACAGCCGACAACAAAAAACAGTCCTCCCACATCTAGCAATACTAGGAAAACACCATGGAAAGTGGGGGAAAATGGACACACACCTAATTGGGCGGGCACACCCACAACAGAGGCCCTAGTGTGTAATGTCCAGACAGGAGATGACTGCTAACATAAGACTCTTGCGAGTCATCCTCGTGGTGAGCTCGGCATCAAATATCTTGTGCCTCGACATCGACATCGGCCCGACCTCGACATCGGCACTCTTGTTTGATATTGTATTCATTTATTGTATTGATCTTGGCTTGGCAAAGCCCGTGGATTGTTCCTGAAATTAATTCAGGAAGAGGGGGCGAGGCTTGATCCCCGCTCAACGTGGTGTACTATATGAAACCCCTATAACCATCTTTCTCTCCCCTTCTCTCTCTAATGAAGAGCTGTTATTGCAGATTTCAAGACAACCAAACATGGTAGTAATGAAGAGTAGCTGCTAGAGAAATCCTTCATGTTATCTAGGATTCTCCTACGGTCATGTAGGGAATTTGAACTATTTTTAGTTTTATCTCTATTTTCATTTTGTTGCCCCCGAAGTGGAATGTAATCACATGGATGTATCTGATTAGTCCTATAGGTCAGATGTGGCCTCTAAAGGACGTTAATATAGTTTTCTTTTCTTTTCTTCTTTCTTTCTATCTATATCTCTTGTACACGTGGTTGAATCTGTCACTGCACACTCTCTTGGGTTACAACTACCTTTTCAAATCATTTGCCCATCAACCTCTTTGGAGGACCCTTGGCAATAGGATAGTCAGTAGAGATTTGCAAGAGGTCTGAGGAGTATGGGAGAGCTTGGTTTTCATGAGGGCACAACGGTGGCGACCCTAGATACTGGGCTGACCGAGATCAACACCATTCTCCAGAAGGTAGCTCAAACCAAGCTAGCAAAGTTTAGATAGTAGTAGAGGAGTCTCGGCCAGAGCCTAGCCTCCCTTCAACACCTGTAGGAGCACACACCAGATAGCCCTTGGATTGAGGCTCGGGGTGGTAGGTTTCCACTTTCTCGTTCAGTACGCCAACAATGTCCCATTGCGCCCTTCCTGTTCCTCGTTGTGGCGGAGGCAATGAGAATCTCTTAAGCTTCCTAGGAGACCGGACTACAAGGCCTTAGACTTCTTGTCAGATCTCAAGAGAGCTCCTCAATTTAGGGTTCACAGATGACAGTGGCCTACCTCTCCGGAGATGTGGAGAACCTTGTGAGGGCAAAAGGACGAAAGGACCAAATGTATGAGAGATCAGAGCAAAACAACATAGCATGAAATATGTGACTGAGTCTATATATAATGGTGAGTGAACATATGTACAAGAGCCCTCTGATGTGAGGTGACTCTGAGTAGAAAGACCAATGCAGAAGCAGAGATGATGTCATAGCTGAAGCACGGTCAGTGAGACGAAGGCTCACGTCGACGTGAGGCAAAGGCACTCCGAGGTGGTAGTGGCAGCGGAGATGAGGTGATGCAGGCTCTTGGTGACAAGGGTGCTGCGGTACCTGAGGTGGTAGATGAAGTGTAGAGAGGGCTGCTGTCCCGAGTGGTGGTGGTGGTGCAAGCTCTAAGTGTTGCAAGACCTGAAGGGTGCAAGCTCTGGTGACAAGGGTGATGTGTACCTGAAGGGTGGTGAGGAGCAGAGAGGGTTGCCGTCCCGAGTGGTGCAAGCTCTGGTGACACGGGTGCCGCGTACTTGATGTGGCAAGGAGCAGAGAGGGCTGCCATCCCGAGTGGTGCAAGCTCTGGTGACACGGGTGCTGCATACCTGATGTGGTGTTGATGTTGAAGATGAGCAGAGAGTGGGCTGTCGTCCCGATGGTGTGATGTAGCAGAGAGTGGGCTGCTGGCCCAATTGTGAGAGTTGAGGAAAAACGCTGAAGTGCTCTATGTAGCAGAGGGGGCTGCTGTCCCATGAGCTGCAGTAAAACGCTGATGATACGCTGATGTAAGCACTGATGTAAACTCTGATGTAAGTGCTGAAGATATGCTGATGTAAACGCTATGTAAGCGCTGATGATATGCTGATGTACTGAATGTAAACGCTGAATGTAGCACAGAGGGCTGTTGTCCCACGGTGTGGCCTGTAGCAGAGAGTGGGCTGCTGTCCCGTGATATGGCCAGATGAGAAAACGCTAAGGTGCTGTCCTGTCATGAGAAGATGATGAAGCTATGTGGTGTAGATCCCGGCAGCAGCAGCATCTGAAGTGGTACCGGATATGATCAATGATATGGTACCCGGTGGTGAATGTTGAGGCAAAGCTATATATACTGAGGGGGACTGCTGGTCGGCCAGCCTAAAGGCTGTCGGCCAGCAGCAAAGACACAAAATCCCCAAATAAAACCAAAAAAACCCAAAAAAATCCCCTTTTTAGGGCTGGGTAAAATGTTGTTTTCACACAACCTCCAAAGGTTTGCGGATGTAGCTGAGATCTTTTGTCAGGCCTCATGCACACACATCAACTAGCACAAGTCATGTGGATTTTGGGTTGGCTCATCCCCAACCCCTGCTTGGCGACCAGTCGAGTCCTTCCAATGGATTCCAAATGGGTACCCAATTCATTATCTTGGCTGCCAGATCGAGATTGACATCACCTCAAAGCAACTGCTTGCCCCCCTCCTCCTGAGCATTCGGAAGAAGAATGCTTTTTGAATGCTTTTTTACTCGAGCACGACCAGGCTTTCACACATTGGTCGAGTAGTGGTGACAAACCAGGTCCTTCTCGCTACCATGTGGTACATCACCTCTTGTTGGGCCTTCTCTAGGGCGTGTATTGGTCACTTACAATGGTTGATCTGCAGCTTGCTTTGAGAAGGCAGTGGTGGCATGGAGAGTTATCATTAAGCCTTGCCAAGAGGCGGCCTGGGCATTATTGATCCTTCTATGTAGAGCACCGCCCTTCTGGGCAAGCTGATCATCAAAGGACTCCTCCCAAGTGAAGGAGAGTCATCATTAAGCCTCGCCACAAAGGTGGCATGGAGAGTCATCATTAAGCCTCGCCACAGAGGCGGCCCAGGCATTATTGATCCTTCTATGCAGAGCACAGACCTTCTGAGCAAGCTGATCACTCATCAGAGGACTCCTCGCAAGTGGTGAGCCTTGGCAGAACTTTCTCATGGCCCGACTCTCCGCTTGCACTTCAATTCTTGGCGGTCCCTGGTCCTTGAGCCCAAGATTGATCTTCACAGAGGTAAGGACCCGCGGCCTTAGCCAAGCCTTCAAGGTTTGATTCGTAGAGAGCCTCTTTCGAGCACATTCGTTAAGCTCTCCACCAATCTCCCCAATCCTGGACAAGGAGAGGCTTCGACAGCCACCATTAGTTTGGAACCCTTGATTAGCCTTCCTAGTGGCCACATGCTAGGCTCCCGCTCTCACGTCTCATGGGGTGCATTGAGCGAGGGACCGGCCCAGTCTCTTGGAGAGTGGCTCACCTTCACGTGGCTCCTACCACATGCTTAGGAAAGGAACCTAACTAGGATCTGAGGCACAGACAGCCTCAGGGTTTTTTTTTAATGCCACGTAAGCATTGTACGACCACCTCCAAACACGTTGAGATTTTGCAGAAGTTATGTACAGAGCAAAGTGAATACACTTGTGAAGAGGAAACTCGATTAGAGTTTAATCGTACAACTCTACCAGCAGGTCATACGATTTTGAAATTAGGGTTTGCTTATTTTGACTGCATAGGTAGATTCGAGGTATGCTGTTAGGTACCCTCTAGGAAAGGTTTGGGCAAATTCTGAACAAAAACCTTAAAATGAACAAAAACCCTAAAACAATAGGAAACCTTTGCTCTAATACCAAATGTTGGCACACAGGAACCTAGTGTTAGGGTTTGCGGGGCAATGGAAGCTCATACACACACACACACACACACACACACACACACACACACACACAAGAAGCAAATCAATTGAGAGAGAGTTGGAGAAGTACTTGCACATATAGTCACACATAATGATAGACAAGTACAAGTGATAATAATAAACCTAGTCTAGGTGTCCTTTCACACCAAATGTCCAGGGGGAAAAAACGCATAGGACAAAAGTGCCCCTAGAGTTAGTGCATGTTCACATGCAACACTACATATAAGCATATGCCCTCATTCATCTCAGCAACCCATATGGCTGCCACATCATCAGCAGGCTGATGTATGGCATGTTGCCTTTAATCAGCCCTTGATGCTGGCCGGCCTGTTTTAAGAGCTAGTTGAGTTGTTTCAGGACTGTCCCAAGCATCCATAGTGCATGTTTGTGCCTGTGGGCGACGTCCATAATCAGTCCATTGATGTTTACGTGACAAGAATGCATCTAATACTCCACTACTCTGCAATCCAAGCACTAGGAGTGTCGCATGTGGACCCGGAACACCAGTTTCATGATTGCTTCACTTTCTGGAAAGGAATGTATTGTTTGGTACACCGTACATGCTTTCATATTTCTTGTTTATGGCAAATCTGGCTTAAAAACCTCTAAAACATTGTACAAAACAAAATACTCCAATAGTATACTTGGTATTGAGGGGGGTTGGCCTGGTTCCGGCCCCAATGTGGTTACACTGTGCAATTGCTCATTTTCAGCATTCTCTTCTTGCACGTTGTTTCCATTTCATAAGTGTTTTAAGTGTTAATTATTTACGAGACGGTGCCCGGGTAGTGCTCACACCTGACCAAGTGAGGTACAAGCCACACCACTGTATATCATTATGGCGGTGTCCAGATCCCTGCCCTCAAAAAATATTTGAGGACCAGATTGAGTGAGCCAAGCTAACTGTAATCCTTTTGTGTATGTTTTGATCACATACGACATGACCACAGGATACCAAGATTTATAGTCCAAATTTTGCTTTTGTTTTTCGAGCCGGGTCAGAGACAAGCATGCTCATCTCTGAGACTCGAGCAGAGAAATGAAGGATAATCACCTTGGCCACTGCCTTGATTGGGTAATCTGTCTTAAGCTTGGGATCAACACACTGCTTTACTTTGTCTTCACTTAGTCTTGGAGTTGCCTGCATGAACACATCATCCCCTCAAAAAGCTTGTCCAATAATTACAATCATTTAATAAAGCCAATACATGAATTAGCTGGGAGTGCATGTCTCACCCATGTGACCAGACTTTGCTGCCCACGTGGTAGTGTATGATCAACCGGCTTTCTCCCAGTGAGAAGCTCCAATAAGACCACTCCGAAGCTGTAAACATCACTCTTCTGTGTCAACTGTCCTGTCATCGCGTACCTGAAGGCAAAGATTTGTCAGCTTGTAGAAAATAGAGAACCCATGTATGTAAACACATGTTCATCCCTTGTAAGCATGGACCTGGCATCTACATGTAATCAAAATCTTGACACCCCCCAACCATAATCATGCTTTTTTGCATGAAAAAATCATAGGAGACAACAATGTGAGCCGCCAGGATGGCACTAAATGTCTTACACAGAATATACTTAATTAACTTCATACCACCCTGTATGGCAATACCATTGCCCTTCCTTCTCCCAGATTACAAAGTGATAACGTATCTAGCCTATAGTTCCTTCGGCGACTTCCCTGTAAAACTTAATGAGCACTCCTCTCAATCTTTCAATCCTTGCAAGCAATTTCAAGTGTAACATTACCATTTGGTCCTGGACCCATAAACCTTAATTTTCTAATTGATTACTCAGCATGAATGTTGCCATGTAATGGCACATAGCAAGGATCAGCCCTCACAAGGGCCAAAGACATCTAAATAACGTGTATGAAAGAAATAGCCAGTTACACAAAAGATTCCCAGCTCAACACTCCCTAGTGGGAGAAGATCCACAGCTTGATGGCATGGCATGTTTGAAGATTGCTAGAAGTGATTGACAACACAAAACCACCCAATGCAAAGAAAATAGTATCATCTCAAAAAAAAGGTATATATAAGTAACATAGACAAATCAAACGCACTTCGAGCAAGGCATTTTAGTATGAAAGCTCTGACACCCCTGACATAATTGTTATCGCTGACTTACTCTGGAGCATGATAACCGAAAGTTCCAAGAACACGGGTAGAGTGGAGACGGGCTGCCATGTCAGGTGCTTGATTTGAGAGGTTGAAATCAGCAATTTTCGCAGTGTAGTCATCAAAGAGTAGAACATTGCTAGATCTGATGTCACGGTGGATGATGGGAGGCTGCACTTTCTCGTGCAAGTATTCTAAGCCCCTTGCGGCTCCCACAGCAATCTTCACACGTTGCATCCAGTCAAGGACAGGCCCTGGCTGGGCACCTTGGACACCTTTTCGACCTTTACAAAACATCATGTCACAAAGTCAATTGATATTACAAAAAATTGGCACAAGGTTTAAAATATTACTCTCCATACTCATCAAAAGAAGAACAATTATGAACATTTACAATACAAAACTTATTTATCAAATAATGCACCGTGCAGGAGGGCTACACAATTTTTACCATGTAGGATATCATGTAAAGAACCCATCGTTGCGAATTCATATGCCAACACTCGCAGATTGCCATCAATGAAGTATCCAATAAGCTCCACCACATTTTCATTCCTCAGCCTTGAAACTCTAGACACCTGTAGAGCTCGGTGACAGGTGTAACAGATGCAATACAGCAGGTCTAAGGTGAACTTCATTGAAAGATAGATATAGCAAGAAAAGATAAGTTTCAGCCCTCATGACTAGAAGTAAACCCTACCTGAGCTAAAAACTCATTGTCGGGCTCCTGCTGATTGCTGACATCAAGTTTTTTAACTGCCGCAGATCTGCCATTATTCAGCTTTGCAAAGTAAACCCGCCCATATGAACCTTCGCCTATCAATGCATTTGCTCCAAAATTTTCAGTTGCCTCTCTCAATTCATCCAATGATATAGCTGGTGCTTCTATTGGCTGGATGGTTTGTGTAACCGGGTTTCGGACTGCTGGATTGGCCTTTTGGGCACCCATATAACCTGTTCCACATAACAATTCTATATACTATTATATTCCTTCTTCATAAGGCTGGAATACATGCAACCTTACAAACTGAGAAAATAATTGTACCTATTTAACAACAAACAAACAAAAACGAGAAAAAGTTACAAAGACATAAAAAGCAACTCTTGCAAATCAACTCGATGTTAATGCTCAATGCAGACCTTCACACAGCTCTCACGGACAATCTTGTGGCCCAAACTTAGAAGCAACTGCACAAGATGCCCTAGTGAACTCCTCGCTAAGACAACTTAGGGCCTAGCAATATGTCATATTTGTAGCTTTGCTTTTCCACAGCTACCACATGCAATGCCTCCTGCACGAAACCCAAGAACTTGACAGAGGTCTTCAATTCAACCAATTCTCAGCCATACCACAATCAACCATCACCACTACTATCTGTGCCGTATGTGGTAGTTCATACTACTCACTTTAGCCCTCGCCAGTGTCCACTCCATACAGTTTGCATGCGTGGGCTGCTGCTGGGTTATACAGCCACAATTCAGCTCTCTTTCCTTGCCTTGAGGATCTGCACACAACTGTGCAGCCTGCTTGGGAACTGTGTGCACCAATCTCGCACCAATCCCGGAACCATGCACAAGCAAGAACAGGCCTGGTAACTGTGCACTAGTGCAAAAAAGCAAGCCCAAATTTTAGCAATCAGTTCCACTTGTGCTTTGTGAGTATTTTGGGATAAAAATACACAATTTCAGCTCTTACCTTTCTTTTTTTTGCAGAAAGGAGACTTCTATTAAGTATGAATAGACCATAGAAAATCATGGCTGGAAGCTGGAACCAAAAAACCTTATCCTAGAATGTAAGGTGATCTGGGCACAAAGGTTTTATTGCACAAATTTAATATTGCCTTCAATGATGAAGCTTCACGGAGAAGTATAAGATCCGCCATTTGCAAGTATGTTTCTAAAAGGGTCGGCTGCACATTGGTGGATTATGGAGAAGCTCTCCTTTTTTTCCCCAAGAAAAAGATCCTTCTATTAGTTATACGAAAAACCAGCCAACAGGCTGAAGTACATGCTCAGAGCCTCTAAAAGAAGGAAGACATTGGGAAGCGTAGTCCCCTCCATGGCTGGCCACTTATGGAGGGAAGCCACACTGGTGGCCTGCGATGCTGCCAAGTGAAAAACCGTCTCTGTCCGAGACAAGGGGACCCTGCTGCCATGTGTGGAGAAAGGCCTTTCGACGTCTCCGCATGCGATCCAAATCTCCTTGAAGCTTCACCCACTGACCGCAAAGGGTATGAATGATATTTGACCATATGGCACAGATGGACTCCGCTTGGGGAGGGGGGAGGGGGTTCAATGGCCTTGCTACACCGTGCCTGCCAAATGTGCCATGCCACAATGCGGTCTCCCATCGTTGACAAGTGCCGGGGGACCAAGCTACTACTAGAGAGTAGAGGAATCCAACTCAGCCATCTGCCTCTGTTCATAGTAATCTCAAAAATCCCTCATAGAACTGGGATAACCAAAGAGAAAGAGTTCCGCTCTTTCTCAGATAAGCTTTAAGATCGGTCAGGGTCTGGGTATTCCGGTCGAGACGGTTAGTCTCGCAGTGATTCCTCCAAGCGACCCTGGCCGTTTCCACAATCTTTAACCTGGCGAGAGTCATCTTGCTTCTCTCATTGTAGCCAGTTACATCAAAGTATTCCTCCATTGCCTCAATCCACTTTTCCACTACTTCACGTAATTGTTCCCCTTCACCCTTAAAGGGACCAAGTTGGGATCTGTGCAGGGCTTTTCGAACATCCGGATCTAACTCTTCGTCATTGGTTAGAGAATCCGGTTGCCTTGCACGGGCCGCGCGCCTCATGACTCTGACAAAACGAGATTTTTGTCAACTTAACTTTGACATTAAATTTATGATTATTTAATTTTTGCGATTTATTCTTTAAACAGATAATTATTTCATCATACATCATCAAACAAGATTTACTCTGATAATTTTATTAACCATATTCACAATCATGAAAACAATTTGGAATTTTTTTGTAAAACATCATTTATTATCAAAAAATTTTGATATATACAGAGCATCACGGCTCCCCAAAATCACTGTCTCAATCGTATTCGCATAAAGAAGCGAAACTGCAAAGGAGACATGCCATGGTACACACGATTCATTACAGAAAGTGGTGCTGTAATTCTATCTCTAGGGATAAAACGGCTAAGAAGCCTAAAAACTCGGCATGAAATTCTGAAATTCCTGGGTGAATGATCAAATTTCTTACGAGTGACTTCAATGCCCACACAGAGAGCAGACAGTGTGAGGTGTATGACTATGATGACATCGAGATCCTCCACCCTGTGGATCTAGACGAGATAGGGGCTAGTCGGGCATCAGAGGACACTGGACCAGACAGATGACATTATGGGGACCACTTACTAGAGTTGGGAGCCAGGCATCGTCTCGTTATTTATAATGGGATGCTACAGTAGCCGGGATCATGAGGGCTGACATGCTTCCCACATGGGGGTCATACACGGACCAGAGGCACGGTGGTGGACTACATTACGGGATCTTTGAAGGCATCACAGCTTGTCACCTCATTCTCCATCCCACCTCGTCCTATTGGGGCAGATCATACATACTTGGCATTTTCACTAGCCGGATCACCAGTATCACCAGCCCCCCACATACCAACGCTACACACTATCATCTACTTCACACATGACATGGCAGACATATACACTAGCAGAGTAGAGGATGGGCTACTACTCATGGATCCCTTGGCACCTATGGATACCATTACAGGCCAGATGGCATCACTCCTACACACGGCTGCATTACAGAGCTTCCCACATCGTGTCCACTCAGGAGAGCCTGCGAGATCTGGGACTATGCCCCAGAACAGATGGTATGATGACGAGTGCAGAGCCCTATACTCACGGCTCCGCATACAGAGAGCCCTGGGAGCCATCACAAAGCAGGAGTCGAGAAGAGAGATGAGGAAACTTACTCGCCGCAAAAGGCGGGCCTTCGCAGAGATACAGGAGCTAGAGATCTTCCATTTCTTCATGAGTAGAGATAGCCCTATCTCATGGCGGCACTTCAGAGAGTCCCGGACACCGACACCCATTGCAGACCCACAAACATGGCACACACATGCAAAGGGCCTACACCACGCCCCACAGCAGCCACCTATACCCCATCCTTCGAAGCTCGTTGTAGAAGCTGATAGCTCAAATGGCCAAACCGAGCATGCCAAAGAGCAGAAGAAGAACCAGAAGAAAGCAAAGCGATCAACTTGTACAAACCACTATCTTGGACTCCCTCAGCCAAGATGCTACCAGTCTCCTTATCACGAATGGTAATCTCATAACGAGAGAAGATCACCACTCGCTGACAAAAGGTTAAATGCCAAATCTGGGATGTACAAAACGTCAGAGAAGTATCTCTTGTCCTCAGAGGAGCGGAAAATGGGGATGGTGCCATGTCCATGCACTGGCACGGAAGAAGAATCACCCAAAGTGATCTCGCTTGTCTTGGCAGTGAAGTCCTCGAACCAATCTCGATGGGGTGTCATGTGAGCAGTAGCACCACTATCCACAATCCACGACCGCGACTGAGAAGTCACAAGAGCAAGTACACGACGAGTACCTGCTAATAGAAGAATACCATCATCCCTCTTGGTCTGAGACACCGCTGTAGAGGACGAGTTCTTTGCTTCTTCATCCCACTTCTTCTTGTGACATTGGGGCGATTTATGACCCTTCTTGCCACAATAATGACACTCAATGTCCTTGTTTTTAGAAGATTTGCTTGTCTTTGTCTTTATCCTTGGAGTTCTTGTCAGAACCCCCTTTCCCTTTCTTTTGTTGATTCTTCCCTTTATCTCGTGCAGCCAAAGCTCCATCAGAACCACCAGAGGTGCCAATCCGCTCCTCAAAGCGAGACTCAATCTGCATAATGGAGGGGAGAACTTCCTCCGACTAACTAGAACAGGACGAGGAGAAGAAACAAGAGACTGAAAATAAGCATCAAACCTCTCTGGAAGCTTGGAGAGAAGCCGAATAGCCATATCCTCTGTAGAGATATCCTTGCCACAAACAGCAAGCTCGTCACAGAGGTCTTTCATCTTCGAGATGAAAGCAGATAAAGATGGAAAGGAAGAAACTGACAAGTTCATAAGCTGCTTTTCCACCGCCAAAATCGGATCCAGAGACTTAATCTCGTAGAGATCTACACATGTCTTCCAAATTTCATGTGCAGCATTTGCTATACGCACATGAGAGAGAACAGAATCCTGACAATTCAACATCAGAAAGAAGAAAACACGACGATCATTCGCCTGCCAAATATCAATCTGTGCCTGAGTCTCACCACCGGAAGCAAGGTGGCATTAGCAGGTGTAACAAGCCAATCCCAGAGATCCACACCACGCAAGGCTAATTTCACCTTCACCTTCCACAAAGTGTAGTTGGAACCATCCAACTTTGCAGACTCAGAGAACATATGAAGTGTAGTGGGGACAACCATCACAAAAGCTTGGGCTCAATCTCAGAAATATGCACAATCTCGGAAGGAGTGTCCACCAAGGTATCAAGGTTGCCACCAAAGCCAGAACCACCACAAGACCCCCTCTGCAAAAGGGAATGTCCACTGGAGAGGAAAACACAGCCACAGAGGGGTTGCACTCCTGAAAAAACAAGCCGCCTATTTCCAAACTCCAAGAAGGGAAAAAAACGCTGATGAAAAAATATCTCAAGGCTGTAAGCGATGAAGCCAAAGTGAAGGAAAAGCAATCAGCAGCAACTGTCCAGAAAACGCAGCATCCAGAGGACTGCAAATCTGAGAAAAATGCTGAGGTGAAGGGGTGTAGGTAGGGCACAAATTGGGGCAACAGAGAGAATCATTGAACCGGGAGCGATGATACCATGAATGAGTGCACAGAGCAGAAGCAAATAAGCAATAGTGTGTGCTAAGAGTGAGTGCAAGAGAGAGAGAGATATGGAGCAACTATGCTGAATATACTGAAATGATACAGTCCCAAGCAAGAGACAGAAAGTGTCTTATAAGTGAGGGAGCAAAAGAAAGACTAGGCAAGATGAAAAAGTGAGAGGCCAACCCACCTATTTATAGGTAAGAGGGGCTGGCCGACTAGACATGATAAACTGGCCGACTAGATACAGTGTAGCTGGCCGACTGGGGAAAATACATCTAGGCTGGGAAAAATCCTAGAAAAATATATAATAAAAGGGGTGGCCAGCCCACAATCAAGGGCCATGAAAAGGGACCAAAAGGGCCACCAGATATGGGCAGAAACTAGGGATGAATGTGCTAACAGTTCTTTGTCTCTCAACAGCGGTATGTTCATGAGTTGCTTGAGGCCTCTGGGATGGAGAACTGCAAGCCTATCGCGTCATCGATGGGCCCAAACACGAAGCTTACAGTGAATGATCCTTATGAGCTGGTTGATGGCTCTCTGTATCGAAAGCTGGTTGGTTCATTGATCTAGTTGCTGAGCACCAGATTGGATTTGAGCTTTCCTGTGGGGCTGTTGAGCTCCTTCATGCAAACGCCTTTTAAGTCTCATTGGAATGCAGGATTGCAGATCTTGCGGTATCTGTAGGGTATGAAAGATCTTGGACTCTTCTACGACACTGGAGGGGAAACAAAGGACCGAGTCCAGCTCCAAGGCTGGAGTGACTCAAATTGGGGAGGAGATCCAAACACGAGGAGATCTACACCAGGCTACAATTTTATCTTGGACTCAGGAGCTGTTTCATGGTGCAGCAAGAGGCAGCCGGCTATTGCCTTGTCATCTATAGAGGCAGAGTACCGAGCTGCTTGTGGTGCTGCTTTTTGCGAGGTTGTATGGCTGCGGAGGTTGCTTGGCGAGATCTGGTTTCCAGATAAGGAAGCCACGATCATCTAGTGCGATAACCAGAGCTGTGTCGCTATTGCTCGGAACCCGGTCTTCCATGCCCGGACCAAGCACATAGAGATACAATATCACTTTGTTCGTGAGAAGATTTTGGCTGGTGACATCTTGCTTGTGTATTGCTCAACGGAGGACAATGCAACGGACCTCTTCACGAAGTCTCTACCTCAGGCTATGCTCCGACAACACTCCAGCTCACTAGGGTTGGCTCCACATCCAAGAGCTGAGAGGGGGTGTTAGCAGTCATCTCCTGTCTATACATTGCACCAAGGCCTCTGTTGTGGGTGTGCCCGCCCAGTTTTGGTGTTCCCCCATTTTTCCTCACTTTCCATGTATTTTTCCCCATTTTTTCTGGGTGGGGGAGGCATGTCGGCTGTATCAGATGCTGGCCGACTTGTGGAGTTGCTACCCGACCTGACCTAGTTACCTGGCCGACTGGCCTAGAGCTGGTCGTGAGCATCTGGCTGCTGTCGGCCTGTTTTGGGCTGGCCGACCAGCAGCCTGGGGCCATATAAAATGGCCCCTGCCCCCACACTTGCCATTGTACCATTCCGGGATTTTCTAGTGTATATACAAAGTTTATACAGCTTCTCTCTCCCTCTCTCATCTGCGTTTTGCTCTCTACAGCAGTTGTCTTCAGTTCCGCTGTGCATTCTGACAAAAAGCTAGTGGTGCCATCATTTTGTGTACCCTTATGTGCTTTGAAATGTGCAGCCAATGGCCATGTCCTCCAATAAACATTCCTGTATCTTGTAGAAGAACTGAGTGAATTATGCACTGAGGCTTGGTGTCCTGTTGGAAAGAAAGATCACACTCACAACATGCTTCAATGCAACGCCTCACCCAACCAATGGTGAGTACCATTGTGGTGATAGGCAAAAAACTCAACAGACCAAAAGACCACAAAATTTCAATCATTGTGTGAGGTGCAGCAGAAGCAAATTGCATCTTCTATCTTGGGAAGAAGCAGTCCAGTCCACAAGGGCTCTTTCTTCCATAAAGACATCTCCTATACCTTGGGTGCAAACTTGATCAGCTATTGTGACTCAGACTAGGCAGAAGTCCTGCATCTGCATCGGCTATACCTTTGCCTAGAACCTTGACCAGCGAACTCGCTAGAAGATAGTCGATCTCAAGCTACTACTTTACACTTGAATTGAATTGTCACTCTTAAATAAATAAAAAAAGGCCTCATTGAGCTCATTCTTTGACAAAAGACGAGTGCAGGCTATAACCAGGCAACAGCTCTCTTTTGTTTTATTGAGATATATACATAAACCCACACCCCCAAGAACGGTCCCCCATGTGTCCCCTTACTACATGTCACTGCCCGTCCGAATCAGGTGAGGGTCGAAGCCACATCCAGTACAAAGGCTTTGAACACTCTGACCGCTCTGCACTACGGGAGACAGCAGGCATCAGCTCTGTTATAAATATTAGAGATGCATAGTGATCACAAAGGAACATCCTAATCCATGCTGGAGCCTTTAAGTCCATGCAATGCATGATAACCACAAGGAACCTGATATATTAATCTATTCGCTCATTCATTTACTTAATCATTTATTCAAAGAACAGAAAGATCTTTTTTGGCAATTTTTGAGTTTTTTAAAAAAGAGTACCATTGGGTGTAGTACTGTAAGGATTGTCCGAAGACTTCAAGTGCTCTTCTTCACCAGGGCAGCAGAAACAACTCGCCATTTCAAGAGATTAACCAAAGGGTTTCAGAATCTTGCATTTGCACCTGCCTGCAAAAACCCAAAAGAGGTGAAAAGAAATGCAGATCTGGTAAAATATAAATACAAAATTTAACAGGGCAAACTGATCAAGAATAAGATGGGCACACAAGGGTACACAGATCGAAGAGCATTATGATCAGACATTATATTGATTCGAAGATTAAGCCCTAATTGTTGACGCAATCGATAATTTGATAGTATAAGGATTAATGATCCGGAGGATTTGATGAAGAGAAAAATCATTATGGAGAGTTTAATTATGCGAAGAATAGTATGACGAAGGAGGGGCTGAGAATACCTAGTTCTATTGCATGATGAGAGAGAGAGTCGGGGGCTGCGAAGCAGGGCAGACTAGCATTGACAAGGGGACGTGACTTAGTCAGTCAAAACAAGAGGGCCGGTTCTTTTTCACACTTGGGAAAGTTATGCACATAAAGACTTATGGTAGACAACTTTTTGTTGACTATAAGCAATATCACCTCAAAGTGTTTTACAGACTGTGTTTACCAAGACTCCACCCTTTTTTCTCTAGTGATGGACAAGGAAGACTCATGAGTCCCCATCGATGAGAATGGGCGTGAGAGATCTCCCCCCTTTTGTCGACTTTCTCTCCCTTTTTTTTATTTTAGTGTGTAAAACACCTCATAGCAATATGGCCCAATACTAACTCGTAGCAACTGAACGAGCGAGGGCTTGGATAAGCAAGATTGCCAATCCAAGTTTTACAGACAATGAAGGATGGATAGCAAAGATCGCCTTTTCTTATAATTGGAAATCCAAATTGCAAATTTCTAGCTCTAACAATAAGAAGGATGTTGTAATTTTCATGGAGAGGGACAAGTTAAAGGCTATCTCGAATTAACGGCTTTGAATCGTGTAAGTATATCAGAATATAACCTGATTTTGAAGTTATGTACAAGACTTGATTAAGCATATACTCATTTGACCAATTAAGGAGTAGGTAGTTCAAGACCACAAAAAAATAATCTAATGGAACTCTTTAGTCCATTTGCATTGTGGTGGATTATACCATGCTTATATGTTTTTCTCTTGCATATCAACTTTTTCTACCACTCATAGATTAGGAAAGATGAGTTGGAGAAGATAGGTGTAATATGTTCTTTAATATTGATTGCATTCATTCATTAGGCTTGTTGCTTCTTTATTCGCTTTAGTAGTGAAGGAAGCAATGTCAACAATGTGATCTCAAAAGACCAACAACTTTTAGTATAGCACTAAAAAGAGTGAAGTCATTTCAACTTTTAGAATAGCACTAAAAAGAGTGAAGTCATTCAATTTATGAATAGTATTAAAGTATCATGTTAACATCATATGCATTGCATTGAGACTTGTGGAGTTTCAAGCATATTCATAAAATTATGCTCTAATTCATGTAGTGATCAATACATCGGGGCCGTAGTGAATGGGCAGCAAGTCCAAAATTAGATCACAAGTTTGCTCAAGCTAAATGATAGTAAATCTCAATTTGAACATTTCAACACGATACTCCACGTTATGTGTAATTCTTGCACAATGATACGGATTGTGCTACACTATACAAATTAACAAATTGTCATAGAATATAGGCAAGATCATCATGCTTTACGTCTAATATGTAGAAAATCATGAATCTTGTTCATCTCATTCAAAGCATCACATTATATTACGAAACTACATCAATAACTTTAAACTTTACATAAATTAGAAAATAATGAAAATACTTTGAACTTTGCACAAATTAGACAAGTTGAAGTAGTATGAATTTTCACAAGGAAATACTTTAAACTTCTCATGAATTAGACAAGTTTAAATAATGAACACAATGAATTTTTCATAAGGAATGTTTTTTTACAATTTTTGCTACAAGACTATATGTATGTGCAGTTATTTTTGTCTCATATATTCATTAGGGAGGGGTCAAATGAGCTCAAAAAAGACCTCCTGAGGGGGGAATAAGAACCTAAAAAGGTGGGTAATGGACCTCAAAAGTGAACTTTTTACTAATTCTCCTCCTATTTTTTCCCTAAAAGGTGCACTTTTCATCTATATATCTCATCATTACAAACACCTTTTAGAGTTACAACTAAAGCCTTTATCATTACACATTTTTTCCATATCTTCCTGAACCCCTTTTTTAGTTCTTCTTAACCCCCTTTTTGTACCTTAAGAATCTTAGACTCTTGGTCAAGCAAAGTTGGAACCTAAAGCCTTTATCATTACACATTGTTTTTTTCATCTTTTCCTGAACCCCTTCTTTAGTTCTTCCTAACCCCCTTTTGTACCTTAAGAATCTTAGACCTTTGTCACTCAAAGTTTTGACTTTATCCAAAATTTTCATTTCCTCCACTTTTTTTATGCTAAAAAACTCACTCCATTTTGAAAGGTGACTTTTTCCCTTTTCCAAAACTCACTCTCTTAATGAGAAGTTTGGAAGATTGAGAACAAAAATTAATAAAAATAGTTAAGCTACCATGTGCAAAAATTAAGTTGGGGATTTTTATGTGCACATGTGCACCCCTCTACACATTGAGGCTAAAAATAAAGGAAGAAAATAATAAAGTAATGTTAAACAAAATTTACTAGAAGAAATAAAATAATTATTTTTATAAAAATTATCCATAAAAATATGCAAGGGAATATGTGTACATTATCCTTGGCAAAGAATATAAATAGTGTGCACATTTAATTAAACACTGGATAAAAGATTAAATTATAAGGTTAAAGGTGAGTGTAAATAGCTCCTAGTCTGTTTTGGTGAGGGGCTCTTGCATATCATGAGCTTCTCCCTTGTCACCTTGGATGATGAGTCATGATATCTGGCCACTTCTCCACACGGCTCTAGATCAAATTACTACGGCCTTCGTGGGGGATGTGGGTGAGGCCAATCTGCTATGACCTGTAGGGTTTATCAAGGACTCCATTGGATCTGTTATGGCCACTTCCTACTCTTGGACCTAGGAGGTTATCTCTTCTGTTGTATGTTCTTTTATGAACTTGTTTATATCCACTTCCTACTCTTGGGCCTAGGAGATTATCTCCTCTGTTGCATGTTCTTTTATGAACTTGTCTATATCCACCTAGCTTATCAGTCGTCACCATCCATCATGCATTGCATGGTGCATTATATCCACATCGGTTTGCCAGCATCCACTATGCTTCATTATAGGTATTGCATGCTTTCCTTAATAAGGCTTTTTCCTACTTCATTTCATGTGTTGTTGCACTCAGTACACTGGTCAACTCTCTTCTAATTTTGTTCACTTTCTGGGTCGTGGTAATTCCACTAAGCCTTCTAAAATCCACAAGCATCTACTTTTGTTAAGTACATTTTGGGTTAACTAAGCATCTCTTCTTTAGACATGAGAGATTGCTTATAATAAGTGTCATGAACAGCACTATAAAAATTTGTATTATAAGAAAGGCTGGCCAATGAACAAGTTTATAATAAGTATTTGGGTGCTAAGTGTGAATGAGGACCAGTTATATATAAGTGATTTTTTCTCATAACCTAGAGAATAATCCCCCTTTGTGCCAATTGAGTCTTTCTTGTTTACTTACTCTCTTCTCATTTAGTCGTGTGTGTGAGAGAGAGTTGATAGTGTAGGATCCTTGGTGCATCTTGTTTATTATGAGAGTGAGCAAGAGTGAGAGGAATGATAGTCCTTGTTAGGGTGCAAACGGGGCTCCTTTGTGGAACAAGGAGATGGGATTCAAAGGAGAAGACGCTAGCACCAACTAGTGGAGCTCTAAGACTTCAAGAGATATGAGCTCAAGAATCAGTAAGTCCCCACAACACATTAAGGTGAGCATAGCTTAGTGTTTGAGAAATCTTGCAAAGGATTGTGCAAGTCATTATATTTGGAATGAAGGGATGTAATGCATGAAAATAAGAGCAAATCACCATGTAAACATGATGCCTAAGTGTGTTTAGTCTCTCACACCAAGAGAATGGAAATAGCCTTCCACAAGCCAAGAAGCCATGAGCTCCAAGAAACATAAGTTGCCATTTCTAAAAATGATCATCAAAAGTTACATCCATGAGCCAAGCCCCCTCTTTTATACCTGGACTTGTCCCCATTATTAATCCTATTTAATAAAGTTCCTACTTTATTACAAACCATCCCTTCCCAAAGATTTTGTCCTCAAAATCTATAATGTGTACAATCTCCAAATATGAGACTCTAATGTAATCAATGGGAAGTGGTTGAGAGTCCTCAAGTACATCCAAAGCACATATGCAATGAAAATCCGGATGTACACAAGTCCGCCAAGCTCCAAGTCCAAAAAGTATGAGTGAGACTGTTATGACAGCCCTTCTAGTCGATGAAGTACCTTGAAAATTCTTCATGTAAACTCCATAAAATGGGCTGGAAATGATATGTACACTCAGCCATATATGTCCCACATCATGGTCTTCCATTTTGATGCCGAATGAAGCTTGTTGGAGTAGAAAAATAGGCCCAATAGTAGACCTTTCCAAAGCTGTCCAGAAATTACAGCATGTATAATCCTCCTCATATTACCCAATTTGCTCAAGTAAATCATACCACTTGGCCAAGAAAATCATCCACAAGTAAGCCATGTTGTTGGGCATAGTCCATTGATTGCCAAGTAGCCATATTCATGGGTAATTGTATCCATTTGGCAAGGTAGTTTCAGCACTCTAGGCCCCACCAACCTTTGTGTGCTTGGGTCCTTGCAACCCGTCAATACATCTTGTGAGATAGAGCATATGCAAACTGAAATTTCTGCATTGGTAGGCATGTCTCCATCCACAAGATTTTCCTTAACTCACCCTCCCGGGTCAAAAGGAAACTCACCATCCTCATGCACTTCATCATTGCAATCCTCCCATTCCTCAATGTCATGAGAGTCATACTTGTTCTCTTCTTTGTCCATGAGGATCATAGTGATCACCATCTTCTTTGATTTGCAAACATGCCCGGGTGACCACCTCTCTTTGCACTTAAAGCATAGCCCTTTGCTTCTCAACTCCTCAATGTTTTGATCATCCATTCTTTGAATCTCCTTGAAGTGTTGAAAGGGCTTCTTCGTAGGATCACTACCCTTTTTGGCATCAATATGCACTCCATCCTTTGGCTGTCCACTCCCACATGATGTAGGAAACCTTGGAGTAGAGGATGGTAATGTGGAGGTAGGATCCTTCCCAAGGTTACAAGTAGTAGTGGTTGGTTTGGGTGTGTCTATGGCGAAGGTCATGGGCTGAGACCTCTTGTACTTTGGCTCATAAAGTTCGGCTAACCTCATAGCTTCTTTGAGAGAGCTAGGCCTTTGAGCCGACACATCCGCCTTGATGAAATGTTCAAGCCCATGCACAAACTTTCTCATCTTCATGTCTTCACTCAAACCTTCCACATACATTGAAAGCTTCAAAAACCTCTTGATATAATCTCTCACCATCATCCCCTTTTGAGAAAGTTCATACCATTCTTCATGGTAACGGTCAAGCACTAGGGGTGAAATGAAGACCAAGTTCATCTCCCGCTTCAATCCTTCCCAAGTTGATGGCGTGTTCCCTTGTTTGACCAAGTGCCTCCACCATTGATGTGCATAATCTTCAAGGTGTAAGGAAGCAAATTGTACCATATCACGCTCACTTTTTGGGTAAAGTTGGAAATAAGTGTCAAGCTTAGTAGCCCACTCCTCCAACTCTTGCGGAGATGATCCATCACCTTTGAACTTTGATAGTGAGACTTTGTCTTTAACATCCTTAGAAGCTGTGTAGGATGGGTTGTCATGTTGGGTAGAGGGTTTGAACCTTTGCATCTTCATATACGATTCCATGAATTGCGCAAAGTCTTTGTAGTCCCTCTTGATATCATTTGGTAACTCCATCCACTTCTCATGAGCATCCCTTTGTCTTTGGGCAAAGGACAATTGGTTCCAATCGAGTACCACCTCTTCATCAATCATGTGCATATTGGAATTAGATGGACCCGAGTGAAAAGAAGAATGAAACATGTCCTTGACAAGGGGCCTCCGTGCATCCGCCATGAATCCAAAAGTAGCATTCTTGGTGGCATGCTCATGCATTACTTTGGGAGAAACCTCTTGTGCCATAGGTAGCTTGCCTTCCCTACGGCCTTCAAAAGCTGTCCCATATTGCTTGCCTGCATGTGAAACACCATGACCACTATCAAATGAAGGTTGGCTCATTGGCCGAGCCACCCTCTCTTCCAAGACTTCCATCCTTGTGGCCATAGTATCAAGTCTATCATTGACCTCCACCCTTGTAGCCATCGTGTCCATCTTCGCATTCATTTGCATCAGCATTTGCATGATCGAATCGATGGGAATGGTATGTGACGCTTGTGGGGTGGGCTTGTGGGCACTTCCAACATTCACTTCTTCATGCACTTCCCTTGAAGTATGCCCACAAGTATCTTCCGGAGCATCTAAGATTCCTTGCTCCATAATTGCTTCTCCTCCCTCTACCTCGTCGGGAGTCAAGGTGTTATGCTTTGGTCGCCCTCTTGTCCTCGTTCCCATGGAAAGTATCGGTTTCAAAGATTTGGCTCTAACTTGAGGTAGGGATGTCCGATTGAAGTGGTCTAGAGCTTGTTGGAGAGCTAATGAGGTGTACTAGACCACTATACAAAGACCCTTAAGAGGTGAGAAGTGCTACTATTCTCTGTTTTAGGGTTTACAGGGTTATAGGCTGAAATAGTATTTTGAGCATAACTTGAGCTAGAAATATCCGAATGCAAAACTTCTTAGTTCAAATCGAAGCCCTCGATGAGTACTACGAGCCTATGTGATTAGATCTTGAAGACCTTAAAACCCCTATGACTGAATTAGGGTTTACTGTTTCTACAAAAACCCTAATTTCTACCCCAAAGAGATAGCGAAACGGAAAGGTTAAGGGCTCGTTGGGTAGCTCTAAGGAAGCACTAAGAGCTCGTATGATCACCTTTAATTCAGTCCAAAAGGTTTGGGACTGAATTAGGGTTTTGTAAATCTGCAATTTTCTTACCCAAGTGACCCCTTTTGTGCCCCCAATGATCCTTGCTTGTTCCCGCACCTTTGTTAGCACCTTTTGCACTTCCTTTGCATCCCAAGGTCTGCAATTAATGTTTCACCAACCTCAATTGCCATGCATAGTCAAGATTTTGGAAGAATTTCGCCATAGTCTCCTTTGTAAATGGAGCCAAATCTCAACTGAAAATGCAATTTCTGAAATCAAAATACAATGCTCTTTGCATCCCACAATGCCATGAAAGCTCTTATGCAATCTTTGTCCATCAAGGCATTAGCAACATCCACACAATATGATGGAATAGGGGGCCCCATTGCCCAAATGCATCCATAAAGTCGATGTGAGGATTGTTGAGGATGCGCGTTGAAGCTTGCCGATCTCCCGGCCAAGCCCTTCTCACCCCTTCACCAAGTTTTCCTCCAAGGTGAAGGTTGAGGCCATGTCTTCACCACCATGTACCTAATCCTCCACCGTATCGCTTTCCCAAAGCAATCACGACACGGTAGATTCAAAACATGCTCCCCTTGGCCTCTCCAACCAACGCCAAGGTACCCTCACACATTGCTAGATTCACTAGGAAATGAAAGTGAATGCAATGGTGAGTGTATGTGTTTGGAATTTACAAATGGGATGAAGGTAAAATCACTTACATGTGTGTGGCATGACTCATGCCATTTACAATATTCTCATGAATCATTATGCATGAATTCATGCTCATTCTCATAACTCCATTCATCAAAACAATCCAACATCAACCATCAAATCACAATGCCCTCACCATGGCATTTGGCATTTGCATAAGCATTTGTAAGACCAAAGTCAAGGCATATGTAATTGCATTCCTAGTGTCCATATGGCATCAAAATGAGCATGTTTCCATGGCATGGTATGAGCTTGTCAAATGGCAATCCATAGCATGGATATGGCATATGAATGGCGTATATGATATGTGAATGATGCTTCAATTCCAACCAATGCTACATAGATTTGCCATTAAATGCTTCATTTCTGAAATTTAGGGTTTCTCAATGTAATGAACCCCAATCAACTCCCAAAGCCCCAATGAATGCTTCAAAATTGCTAGAAATTGATGAAGGCACTCACCAATGGCATCCCTTAAGCTTCAATGACTGAAATTTGTTGAAGGAGCTTCATATTGATGAAAAACGTGGCCACTTTTAGCACTGATTTGCAGCCATGTAGAAGGTCAACAATGCTCATGAAAATGGCTTGAAAATGCTAACAAATCATGAGGTAGAGCAAGCATATGCTCCAAGGAAGGCTTATGAAGCAACTAGGCTTCCATTTCCCCATGAAAACGGCGCCGTTCGCCGTCAGGCTGCGCTGAAAATCGCCTTCTTTTCTCCACGATTTGATGAACAAAATTCACATAATGTCTTCATACCTTGCCTCTGATTGATTTCCCCCAACTTTGCTTGCCATTTGGTGAAGGTTTGGTTGAGGAAAACCATGGCTAGGGTCGCAGGAAACTCCACAGAAGCAAAAACGTTTTTGGATTAAGTTTCCTAATCACGATTAACCATTTCCCCCAAATTTGGTCCAAACTTTTCAAAAAAATTTGGTCCATACCCCCAGATTTGGTCCAGAAAGGGCAAAAAATGGCCAAAATCACTCAAAATCTAAGCAATCTACATGAAATGCTCACCATCCCCATGAGATTAATCAAGATTAGAGAAGATTTGTCAAGAATCACTCAAGGATTACAAGAAAATGAGAAAAAAATTAAAAGAAACTCAAATTTTCAAGCAAATTTTCCCAACAACCCATGCATGCCCATGATCAAAATCAAGAGCTCTGATACCAATTGGAATGAAGGGATGTAATGCATGAAAATAAGAGCAAATCACCATGTAAACATGATGCCTAAGTGTGTTTAGTCTCTCACACCAAGAGAATGGAAATAGCCTTCCACAAGCCAAGAAGCCATGAGCTCCAAGAAACATAAGTTTCCATTTCTAAAAATGATCATCAAAAGTTACATCCATGAGCCAAGCCCCCTCTTTTATACCTGGACTTGTCCCCATTATTAATCCTATTTAATAAAGTTCCTACTTTATTACAATATTTCTGGCGCCATTGCCAAGTAGGCAATCGATTCTTTTTCTACTCCTTTTTTAGTCCCCACCTTAAGTCCGTGTTCTCAAAACATGGCTTTTTGAAGCAACGTATGTGGTAAAGAAGAGGATAAGGTTGGACAGTAGAGGAGAAAAAGAAGATAAAATCAACATTTTTAGTATTTTTGATTTGTATGCATTAAACAAGCAAAGAAAACCACACAAAAAAACATCATTTGCATTCATTTTTGCATTGCAAGACCTACAAAATCATGCCATGATTATGCAAGAATTACCTCATATTATGCACTGTCAAAAGTTAAAAATTTGTATTAAAAAAATAGGAGCCATTGGTTCCCATTGCATTATTTGAACATAAAATTCAATGTACAAGGGTCCATTCTAGATCGTCTAAGCAAGAAACACTCAGATTTGCACCCCCAAACCACCAATTGAAAATTAAAGTCTACATAGTTACACCCATGATCCTTTCTATAAAATCACATCCATGACCATATATGGAGAATCACGCTCGTGATCCTTGATCTCATGGCCAATTTTTTTCTAAAAAATCACTGTGTATCTAAGTTAACCTAAGGATTACTCCTAGATTTTCTGACACAATCAGCCAATCAAATGATAGCATTATCTTATCTTATCCTAATCATTGTGATTAGTGGGCGTGATTCTGCCATACGATCACGATCATGATAGCCAATCATGCCTATGAGAAACTAGCCTAAAGAGTAATATCAAGGACCAAGCTAGGAACACTTTTAAGCACTTAAACATATATCATACTAAAAATACAAACCATGATTATTACAATCCACGGTCGCAATTATTGCTATGCATAATAGCATAAGCATAGTGTTACAGAAAGCTAAAAAGGGTAGTTTAAGTCTTCAATTATGGAGGTACTTGCTTTGAGATTGTTGTGATTCAAAACACCTCAAGGTGTGAAGGACTAAAGACTTTTAAAGAGCTTAGTCTGTGTGCAGTGTGAGTCTTTTCCTACTAAACAATTACGTGTACTTAAGGTCAGGCTGAGTGGTTGGTGACAACATCTTCCAAGATGGCAATGCATCAAATTACCAACGCTCCTCTCATCAGCTCAATTTTGGGTTTATCCACCAGCACTTGTTTGAGTGTGTATGATTTTAAGGAGATAGGACTCAGTTGTCAAGACATCAAGCAGTGAGGATTCCATAGAGGCCCCCATAATAAGAGGAGGCATTTGGAGAGGCGTAAACTCTTCTCTCCAGCTATATTTGTATGATTTTAAGGAGATAGGACTCAGTTGTCAAGACATCAAGTAGTGAGGATTCCATAGAGGCCCCCATAATAAGAGGAGGCATTTGGAGAGGCGTAAACTCTTCTCTCCAGCTATATTTGACAACTTCTTTGAAATAGCAAGAGGTATGCTTGGATTTTCTAGCGCATTACACACGGATGCCAGTTCAACTTAGATAGGTCAAGCGATGGGCATCGAGAGAGAAACACCTATAGTAGTAGTAAAGCAGCTGGGGGCTAGTGTCCAACTAGAACCTCCTGCCATATTGTTGCATTTTAGGAGGCAAGAGGCTTGGCATCCACCTCCCAACTCACACCTAGGATTCCAAAGAGACGTTGCAAAGTGCTCAAAGGGCACGGAGGATGTTTTCCCCTACCATTGAATAGATATGGACCTAGAGAATAGATTGCGAGAGGTCAAGACAACACAAAGAGGTGCAAACTAGTTTTGAAAGGAAGCTCAGCTTGATGCAAAAGCACTATCCTAGAGTATGGAGGAAAGGATGCCACCTTTGCAGCCTATTCTCAAAGAGTCTTAAGAGGGTATAGTCACCGTCACCCATACATCTACAATAACCCTAGGGGGTGAAGCCTCAAATGAACCACGAGAACGAGTCTACACTAGTAGGGCTGAAGTTGATGCCATGCTTAGGGACCCATCATTTGTGGACTATGTAAGAAATGCTATTTTACTTGACTAGGATACAACCGTAGAGCCTCGTACTATTGATAACATTAGGGGGGTTGGTGGCCATACCCCCATTGTCATAAACCCTGCATTGTGGCCTCGTGAAACACCCCGTGGTGGACTTGGAAGAGGAAGAGGTGCAACAGCTACTACAAGAAGGGCGGTGGCGGGAGTATTAAATAGGAGGAGTTGTAAGACTATCCCCATGTTTGGCAGTCCTATAACACCCAATGATCTATTAAGGATGACTGAAGAAATAGGTACAAGGGTTGCTAAGGAATTGGTTGCGGCTCTTCCACCACTAAGACTTTCACAAGCTAAACCACAAATCTGGCAAAGCTTATGCAAATATTTATAGGTGATGGCAATGTCATTCAACACCTTGAATTTTTTGAATCAGTGTTTGAAATTTGTGGACCTTTGACAAAAATACATGCCTTTTTCTTACTCCAGATGGAAAAGTGCACCAATGATATAGATCACTTAAGCATGAGGATAAAGTTAACCTCACCAGGCTTCAGAATGTGTCCATACTAAGTTTGGCACAAAGCGGTGACAAATGGAGGCCAGTAACTCAACTCTATAACATAAAATAGGAAGAACACAAATTGATGAGAGACTACATCTCTTAATTAAAGAAACTCAACACTAGGTGTAAGCTTACAGAAAGATTAATTGATGAGTAGTTATTACCTACTTTCGAAGACGAGTACAAGATTCTAACATACATGATTACCTATTGACCGACATTGCTTGTGAGACGAATGTTGTAAACTTGCCATCAATTTTGAGGTAGCATGTTGGAATTTCCGTAATCGGCGGGGATAATTCCTCTTCCTCCACAATCTTAGTTACTTCTTTGTAGGCTTTGATCGACATAGCAACGTAGATAATGCTAGAAACGAGATTAAGAATCTGACTGTTGATGGGCTTTGATCGACATAGCAACGTAGATAATGCTAGAAACCAGATTAAGAATCTGACTGTTGATGAGCTCAAAACTGCATTACTAAGGTAAATTCATGCTAAATCAAACTAGGGAAGGTCTAAAGAACCAGCATCTCTATCGATGGAGAGAACTGGTTTGTGCTCGATTTTTAGACAGAACCATACAAGTTCATAATGTTTGCATCTAAGGCCTCGACCTTTAATATATTGTGTGAATTATATGCAGTTGGGAAACCATGATACCAGTATGGTTGACCCACGACCATAACAATAATCACAATTTCCACAATTGCCTAGAACAAGACCGCCCTTGGCATTACCACCACCCCCTGTCCATGGGAATCTTTAGGAAAATTAGGTATCTAATGTGCAAAACTAGTCTAGAAGAATGTATAGGATACCTGCTGATGTACCTATACCACCACTAGTATTACCACCATAACCACTAGCACCTAGGCTAACACAGTCAATCAAGTGTCATATGTTTGATATGATTAATCATCTCTAGTGTGCAATTAAGGAAGATGAAAGAACGCACACGGGCATTGGCAGGATCCCATAACTATGCCTAAGCCTCCCATTCTTTCCTTATAGAGAGTAAAAGCTCCCCGACCTCCAACTCTGGTCGTGGAACACTAACCATAATGAAATCAGCCAAGTCATAAGACTCCAAGACAGACTCCATCATTACCTTCCAAATGCCATGGTTGGTTCCTTCCAACTCTCGATCCATCAGGAATGTGGGGGGAGTGGGGATCTTCACGTGCTTCTTAGCAATCTCAAGCAAATCTGCCATCTCAAGGGTTCAAAAGATCTTGTGAAGGGAGAGTGGGTGGGAAAAAAATGAAGAAAAGGCTGCAAATAATATGCAAGGTGGTTTTCCAACGGTGATAGCTGCCTTCTACCTGATCTCCAAGTCCCGAACAGCCCAAGAAATCTCCAATCAGCACCAAAAATCAGCAAACCCTCAATCTCCTATTGTCTCCAAGCTTCAAGTCACCTGGGGCTCTAATACCATGTCGGAATGCACAACGAAAAATGAGACGACTGATGTGGAGAACAAAACGCAAAAGTGTATAGAGAGAGAAGATGTATAAACTCTACTATATACATAAGAATCCGATATAAAAATAGGTGTGGGGGCAAGGGTGGTATTTATACCACCCTCCAATGCTAGTCGGCCAAGTCAAAACAGCTGACAGTCTGTCCTGGGTTGCCCATGACTGAGAAAAGTATAGTCGGCCAGGACACAAACACCAGTCGGCCAGCACAAAATTGTCCCATGACCGAAAAATAAGAGAAAACATGGAAAAAATGGGAAAAAATGAGAAGAGCTCTTGGGCGGGCACACCCACAACAAAGGCCCTCATTGAGCAATATGTGTAGACAGGAGATGACTACTAACAATGTCAACGCTTCAACATGCCTCAAGAGAAGGATATAACGCCTCTAACTCCTATAATTATGCAATGGTCTTTTGAAAGAGGAGGATAGATGTTATTGGGCCCATTAGCATGGTGATGACTCGACAAAGCCAAGCTTGATATGACATTATAGCCACATATTATTTCATTAAGTGGGCAGAGGCCCGGGCTACATGAAAAGTTGACACTCAAATAGCAACCAATTTCTTATAGGAGTGGGTGATTTTGAGATTGGGTTTGCCAGTGTATGGTAAAGGGTAATGGGCTTTCCACATGACTGCATTGACCTTCTTCAAATCTACACACACCCTGAGCTTACCATTCTTTTTTGACATAATGATGATTGGCGATACCCAATCCATATTTTCAATCTTGTAAATGAATTTGTAGCAATAAGTTTTTTAATTTTCTCCCTTACAATTACTAAATATTTAGGGTTCACTTGATAATGTCGTTGCTTCACGGGCCTTGATACCTCAATGATTAGAATTATGTGCTGAGAAACCTCCGACATGGCACACCTTTCATATCCTTATACTCCTTTAAGAACTCTATCAATTCCTCCTATCCTCCCTCATACTCACAAGGATGATGTCTTACAAGTTGGGTTGGCTAGAAAAGTTCATAACCACAAAAGTATGGCCAAATTGAAATGAGAAGATCTTAATCTTCGGTTTTGCAAAACTCCCATGGGTTTTTCTTTTGTTCCTTCTGCCATTTTTACAATTAGGTTCATTTCCTCTAAGGCCGATTTACAATTAGGTTCATTTCCTCTAAGGCCGATTTACACCACTTTTCCTCTAAGGCCGATTTACAATTAGGTTCATTTCCTCTAAGGCCGATTTACACCACTTTTCCTAGCATTGTTTGTCAATGATACTTACTCCCACTCCTCCATTTTGGACTTTTTTGTAGGTTAATAATCCTTATGCAATACCGATAGTTTCACATTCATGTCATCACTCTTGAAATAATGTCGCAAATGGTTCACTAGAATCCCTATGCAGGTAGTAGCACTTTTGCTTCTCCAATCATATTCAAAACCTCCTCAATGGGTGTTGGTAGACTATCATTAGACCTTGATCTAGTTTAGAGTCTTCGTTCCACCCATTCTTTCATATCTATCCACAAGCATTGGTTTCCCCTTAGCAATGGTCCTACTAGAATATTATGTTTTTGAAGAAAGAAAGGCCATAATTTCTACTACATCTCCTGGTGGTGAATGGTCAGAGTAATTATCAAATTCTAGGGATCCTTGTTCAGGAATGGTTGATTCCACGGGAGTAAGTTCTCCCCCTTTAGTAAACATACAATTGAACATGTCTTTTCGCACTAGGATAAAATGTCTCTATAGCCTGATTGTCTCTCTTCAAATTTATACTGATTCTCTCAGATTAAGGCTCTCACAATCTCTTATCATTCAATTTCTATTTGTACATTGTGATATTCTCTAACTCCCTTTGAAGTGGTTGGCCTTCTTTGAGCTCTATCCCTTATTTTTCTGAGATTGTGGTTCCTCCCAGTTGGACTGAGTGGATATGGTTTTGATAGTCCCCTCATAAGACCCATCATATATAGTCACTATGATTCCAATCTTCTTACCTTCCTCACTCTTCTTCTTCTTCGAGCCTTGAGTGCCAAGTTAGAAGCAGGGTGCTCAAAGTGGTTAGTTTATAGCATTTGTGTTTGAGCTCATGTTAAGACCTTGAGGTACAACTACCAATCCGGGCTGCACACTCATCATTATGAGTCCTATGATAGGGTTAGCTGAATTGAATGCTTCATTAAGACCTCAAGTTAGAAGCAGGGTGCTCAAATTGATCAGTTTATAGCATTTGTGTTTGAGCTCATGTTAAGAGCTTGAAAGGTACATCTACCAATCCAGGCTACACACGCTTATCATTAGGAGTCCCTCGGTAGGGTTAGCTGAAGTGGATGCTTCATTATTTGTTCTATAAGACCATAAGATGGAGGTTTTGAGGCCTTGATTGGCCAGCGGTCGAAAGGCCGCAGTAGGGCCAAGGGAAGTCTTCACAAGAAAAGTATTCTGAGTAGGAGCCCGACTTGGATCGTGACGCCTTGAAGGCAGAGCGTACCTGTAAAACAAATGTGCCGGGAAAGGTCACTATTGGAGTAAATGTCCTAAGTGGAGAACCAAGAAGGGTGTAG
This sequence comes from Cibotium barometz, assembly GCF_041138505.1. Classification (NCBI taxonomy): domain Eukaryota; kingdom Viridiplantae; phylum Streptophyta; class Polypodiopsida; order Cyatheales; family Cibotiaceae; genus Cibotium; species Cibotium barometz. Next base: position 29,258,295 of record NC_141055.1, on the reverse strand, counting down.
ATTCCTCAGTAGTAACTGTTGAAGACTCCAACTTTTGTGCACTTGGAGATTATGGACACAGATGCTTCATCTTCTTCAGGGAGGCGATTGGACTCATCGCTAGGGACACTCAGGACTGGATTCTAGATAGTGGTGCTTCTCGGCACATGACTACTTTCTGAGAGTTATTACATGATCTTCGAAGGCACGCATGCCACATCCTTATTGCTGACAAGTCCACTATCCCTATTCATAGTGAGGCCAGGTTAGAGATCGTTCCCGATATGGTAGAGGGGGGAAGCATTCCTCCCAGATTGTTTTTGTCTCATCCCTTGGTTTTCATCTATTTTATCAGTGCATGAGGTTTGCAAGAGTGGTGTACGGGTGGAGTTTGATGATCATTTTGTTGCTCTCTAGGACAAAGTAACATGCTAGATTGTATGGGAAGGCAGAGTGGAGAATGGGATCTAAAAACTCTCAACACTCTCTCTTACAGGTTCTCAGTTAGGTGATTTGTGGCAGTTTTGCATTACTACTTGAATGTGGATACACTACGGCGGTAGGGTTTCCGAGACCAGATGGTGGATGGCTTGTCAGAGGATTGCAACAAGCAAGAATATTCCAGTTTTGCGTTCGTCGGTCAAAGAATAGGGGAACTATGCTTTGATGTCTCGTATCATTCGGGCAAAGAGCCTATTGCAATTGAGGAAGCTCTATCCCAGGGACTTGTAGGAAAGCCATGCAAGTGACAGATGGTGACTTGATGCTTTGATGTCTCGTATCATTCGGGAGAAGGTGTTTGTTGAGAAACCTCTAGGCTTTGAGGTTCCGGGTTCAAAGGGGGCGGTTTACAGGTTTCAGAAGGCCTTGTATGGTCTTCAGTAGGTTCCCAGGACTTGGCATACCAAAATTGATGATACTTGTGAGTAGGTTGATTCCTCCTTGTATCGTAAGTAGTTTGGTTCATTGATTTGGTTTACTGAACACCAGATTGGACTTGAGCTTTTCAGTGGGGCTATTGAGCTCATTTATGCACACCTTTAACGACTCATTGGGACGTAGGATTGCGGATCTTACGGTATTTGCAACCTACGAAGGATCTTGGACTCTTCTATGACACTAGAGGGGGAAGGACGGTTGGAGTCACACTCCACGGTTGGAGTGACTTAGATTGGGGAGGAGATCCAAACACGAGGAGATCTACATCAGGCTACGGATTTACCCTTGGCTCAGGAGCTATTTCATGGAGCAGCAAGAGGCAGCGAACTATTGCCTTGCCGTCTACAGAGGTAAAGTGTCGGGCTACTTGTGGTGTTGCTTGCGAGGTGGTGATGTTGTAGAGGTTAGATGGCGAGATTAGGTTTCCCCTAGTGGAACCCACGGTCATCCAAAGTCACTTTGTTCGTGAGAAGATTTTGGCTGATGACATCTTACTAGAGTTTTGTTCAACGGAGGACCATGCGGCAGACCTCTTCACGAAGTCTTTACCTCAGGCAATGCTCCGGTAGCACTTCAGCTCACTGGGGTTGGTTCCACATCCAGGAGCTGAGAGGGGGTGTTAGCAGTCATCTCCTGTCTGTACATATTGCTTAGTGAGGACCTTTGTTGTGGGTGTGTCGCCCAGGAGCTCCTCATTTTTCTCCAATTTTTTTCCATGTTTTCCCTAGTTTTTTTGGTCGTGGGAGAGTTTTGTGTTGGCCGACTGATGATGTGCTGGGCCAATTGGTATTGTGTCTTGGCCGACTGATGATATGCTGGCTGACTGCCTTTTTCTCGGTGTGGACAACCCAGGACTAGTTGTTGGCTATTTTGACATGACCGACCAGCATTGGAGGAGGGTGGTATAAATACCACCCTTGCCCCTACACCTATTTTTGTATTGAATTCTTGTGTATATAGCAGAGTTTATACAGCTTCTCTCTCTCTACACTTTTGCATTTTGTTCTCCACAGCACTTGTCTCATTTTCCATTGTGCATTCTGATAGACATTTATCGCACCTCTTTATAAATCCCATAAAGTCTTCAAACATAGTAGGCCACCACCATAAACCTGCTTATAGGCTAGCTTGTAGGATCTTGTAAAATGTCACTTCATTAGCGAGATGTCCTCCCATAAGTCTGTAATGTTCTTAGACAATGCATTAGCACATTGTTCTTACCTAGTTTATATAATTTTCCTGCTATTAATTGATAGGGTGCTACGAAGTTAATAAGTCGTCACATCCTATCCTTGTTTAGGGCCTTATCTTTTGGAAATCCGCAAAGGGAAATACTCTAAAATTTATTTGCTCAATGGTTTGTTGACAAGGTATAACAAAGCTTGTGTTAGCCTGGTTAGGCTGGAAGTCCCTAGTGTGAATAGCCCTACACATGGGCACTTTTTACCCTATGTTGGGAGGGTTTTTTTTCTCATGTGAACACACTTGTGTGTTAGCTCCGTCGACCCTAGGACTAGGGCTTTTATTCAATTCATTTCTTATTGTCATTATTGAGTACTTTCCTGCATCAAGCTTCATCTCTCTCGCTCTCAGAGCTTCTCTGTCACTATGTGTGCATGTGTGTCTGTGTGAGTGCGCATAGCATCTTCTCCCTCATCCAACATTGGTATCAAAGCAAAGGTTTACGGCCTCAATTTCAATGTCTTGGTGTTGTAGCCTATGTGAATTTGATTGTTGGCACCTCTCGGCTCAAGTTCGTGCCATTGATGCTCTTTTCCATGTCGTGGCCACATATTGGCTTTTCAAAGCTAGTTTCAGAGCTTAGCTGTAGAGCCATTGTAGTCGGTGAGATATAAGAGGAATGGGTGGCTACTGTAGAAGATATGTGAGAAAGCGAGCTTAAGGCCAAGTGAAGGAGGCTATGTCGGGCCTGGAGAGTTGGGTATGAAAGTGGCGGCAACAAAGATAAAGGGACTCATATAAAAGATGATGGAAAGGGAAGGATAATCGGTGCATAAACAGTAGAAAGCCCCCGTGTGATGAATTGAGAGGAAGGGCAATGGAGCAATAGGGATTTCGCAGAGTAGAAAATAGTAGTGGAATAGAACATAGATATGTATGGTGTGGGGGGCTACGGAGTGAAGGGGTGGGAGCCATGAGTGCTGTGGTGGCAACGGAAATCTCAATGGGGAATATCCACAATGCGAGTGTTAGAGCGACGATGAAGAACCGAATGTTTGGGAGGGCCAAGGAGTGTGCAATGTAAGTAGAGGTGAGGCATTGCCACCACTGATGTGGGAAGTTGTGGTGCAAAGAGATGCATCAAGAGAAGGCAAGGGCGGAAGAGAAGCTAGGCCCGAAGTGGAAAGCTAGGTAGGATTAAATAATTAGTCATCAGTTAGTGAGGGATGTAGTGCAAAGAGATGCATCAAGAGAAGGCAAGGGCGGAAGAGAAGCTAGGCCTAAAGTGGCAAGCTAGGTAGGAGTAAATAATTAGTTTAAACTATGAAAGATGGAATGGTTGGGGATCAATGAAGTTGATGGTGAATGGGTTAGTGCAGGATGGAGAAGTGGAAGGGTTGGATGGAAACAGGGGAAGAAGAGGGAGGGCGGGTGTGTTGGTGGCCAAACAGGTGGTGGAGGGGGTTGGCTGGAAGGGGCAAGGTTCTCCACTGTTGTAGAGCCACCTTCCGCTGTCGAGGGTGTTGGTCCTAGGGTCTCCCTACCGAGGGTGCTCGTCCAAGGTTCTCCACTGAGTCACCTTCCATGGCCACTCATGTTGTCGTCACCGAGGCTTGTGCAGGAGAAGGTACTTGAGTGGGGGTGGCACTCGGGAGGAAGTAGAGGGCCCCACCGATTAAAGGAAGCGGGCATTGGAGTGCTAGTATGGCATAAGTGTGTGAGGTGGTTCGTCTGTCATGATGGTCTAAGACGGAATGAAGAAAACGAGAAGAGACCCTTTTTTATTTTTGTTCTCTTTATTTCTATTTGAAGGAGTAGGGAATGAAGAGGTGGGTGATGAAGGGGGGGTGTGAGGCAGAAGGGAGGGTTGATTGAGTAGATAGTTAGAGACAAAGGAAGGGTGGTGTTGGTGATTCGTGGTGGCAAGGAAGGTTAGGTAGCAATGGTGGGGGCGGCGTGAGGTGGCTATGGGATGATCGGGTCGAGGGGAGGGCTATTCGATGGCAAGGAAAGAGATGAGCTGCCGAATCGACAAGGAGGAGATGGGTAAGTTGAGAGGAAAAAAGGGGGGTTTTGTGGCAGATGCCGTGAGGGTAAAGCGATGGAAGGGTGGGGGTCGAAAGAGTGGGTAAGAGGGGGGTCAGATGAGGTTCGAGATGAGGTTCGAGGGTGGGTGGTGGACATGCCGAGGGGAAGGGTATGGAATGAATTGACAAGGACCTGGGGCTATCTGAGATGATGTGCATCCTGACACATTGAAGACCTAAACACAAGGACACAGAGGGGTCCTACTAGCCTAAAATCCAAGAGGTTAAACTATTGCTCAATAGGATGGCATCCAATTCATACCATGAGTTTGCAGAAGAACACTCCAACCAAGCTAAAGACCAAGCTCACACCTTAAAAACCCATCAAATAGAAGGTAACATACCTAGAAGATTATATTAACAAAATGCATGGAAGTATACTACTGGATGAAGAAAAAATTACAGAAAAAGAAAGTCTACTTTTAGTATCACATGTCCGCAATGTATGCAAATGCTAGGATGTCCACAAAAAGCTACAACAAATAGGTCTGAAAGGGTATGTCGAGGATGTTCAGGAAAAATTACAACAAAGGATTTGAAAGGGTATGTTGAAGATATGCAAGAAAAGCTGCCTGCAAATAGGTCTGAAAGGGTACGCCAAGGCTATTGGTTGCCATGTTAATACAAAGTTGTGCATAAAATTATTGGCCACATATGATCAGGATACCAAAAGGGGCATGCTAACCCCCTGATTAGAAGAAAGTGACGGTACTAGTTACGGAACAACTAATCAAAGATGCCATGTAGTTGCCAAAAGGGGAGAAGCCCACTCATTGTAGTGAAAATTCCATGGATTGTAAAGAGATCTACCAGCCTACTAAAGTCAACAACAACAAGGCAAAGTTTGCCTTCATTAAAGACAAGAAGCTGGAGAAGGCATGCAGAGGAGTCATAATGATAATGCAGGTAAAACCCTCGGGGGGTTCAAAAAATGTAAGAGTACCACTTGAGTTCAAAAGGAGGGGTTTTTTAATTAGATACATTGAGGAAAATTAACAGGATTACATTAACAGGAGGGGTTGTTTAATTCAACTTTAGAAAAAATTCTATTAGTTCATAAATAAAGAGGGGTTGTTTTATTGGGAACTTTTTTTTAGTTAAGGGGTTTTTTTAATACCTCTTGAACGCACATGATACCTAGGGTTTTCTAGTAGTGCACCCCCCAAGGTAAAACCACATGGACCTACATAAGTTATATAGGCTACATAAGGCTGAAAAGGATGATTGGGCACAAATGCTCCATAAGGATTTTAGTGACTATATGACAAAGCATGGATTGCAAGGTCATGAACCCTGACTTCATGACCAAAATTACTAGCCATGATGTAGATATACCACAACTGGTTGAGCCACTTAGGGACCCTTCCCCTCAATCCATAGACCATGAGGAGATGCACCAAGCTATTGCTACAAATGAAGCAGTCCTTATAGACACACAAGACATGGTGAAGAAGATAAGTGTGGTTGAGAGACATACATAGCTGTTTAGCAGAAAAGGATAAGAGACAAAGGCCACACAACAAACACATGAAACACACACCTGCCTGTAAGACCCACTGCCACCCAACACATATCATCAATACAGGTGTCTTCTACCATAGAAGCCCTCATTGCCATAAAAAGAATAGGGAACCACTCTACTACCTCATTTGTCTAGATCAAAATTGTAAGAATTGGAAATTGTTGATGTCGGCACCCACTCACCACCAAGGAGCACAACATTAGGTAAAGAGCCATAGGCCACAACAATATAAGGAATGTTTGGTATGCCCAGTGGACAAGGTGAGGAAATGCATGTGTTGCGAGATATACCTAGCCCTCAAAGAAGGGAAAGTGGGCTTGCGATAACAAGTATATACGGTGAGACATTGCCAATGCCAATCCAAGCAATGGTTTTAGGTATGCCCATGGACACTTGGCCCAATACACAACTTTTGCAAGCCCAAGGGGTGCCAAAAGCATTGGTTCTGGGTATGCCCATGGCCACTTAGCCCTTTACACAAACTTTACAAGCCCAAGGGATGATAGAAGCAGTGTGTAGTTTACCACAGAATTGATCACTACACCAATGTCCACACTAACCATACTGCCTAACGTATTGCAAAGACATGAAATGGCTACCACTTTCCCAATGTAACATGTTACAACAAAGCAAGGCAACCACCTCTCGAAATCATGTGAGAGTTCATATCACCTTGGGAGAGGAAGATACACTCTTGCAAAGTGGCAATGCTCCTAGCACACCTGGTGGAGGACACTATGCCATCAATGAAACCTTTCTCATGATTATGAGGACTTTAGAAACTTTTCTAGATGGAGAAAGTTATCTAGGAACAATCATGTTTGGTCCCATTCTTTTTCCCTCGAGTCAACCATACATTGGTGTTGCCACATACAAATTATATCTTCGTCATTGTGAGCTATATGTCTAGGCTTGTACTCTCTTCATCTTGGCAGATGTATGTTTGGGCTCGTTCCCCCTTTAGTGTGCCTATTGTTGATGGTTGGAGCATGTATGAGTTGTGCCTTTTATTCTAGCCTCCTCTACTCCACTTCAACTACCTTAGCGTGTGAATAAATCAGCAATGTTCATGGGGTAAGACAATCTCAGTAGCAAAAGCATGTGGCTCTATAAACTTTGGTGTAATGCCATAATCATAGTAAATTTGTTGTTTCGGCTCCTTGGCTCTTCTCTTGCCACTGTTGCTCCATGCCAAATAGTACATGAGGTATCTAGATTCTTCCAACTCGGGGTCGTGCTGCCCTATCGGCTCTCTACTACCTCTTTTTTGCAAGCTTAGTCTAGCACTGGCGATGTTTCCCTCTACATGGGCTTTTGCCTCCTCACCTGGGACCATGAATTATGACATCATGCCACTCCCCACACAACTTTACAACAAGTGTCACAGCTTCCATTGGGGGATACGGGTGAGGCCCATTTGATTTCCATCGAGGGATGTGGGTGCCAGAGGACGTGGGTGAGGCTAGTTGGCTAGTGCCATCACAATCTCACCAAGGACTCTATTGGTCGTGATTTGTCCACTTCCTGCTTCTGGGTTTGGGGGATTGTCTCCTTTGCATGTTTTTTCATAAACTTGTTAATATCAAGAACCAAACAAATGAGAGAATCTACCATGCATTACATGGGTGGCTATGTGTTGCAAGTAGTAGCATGCTTGCTATGTGTTGCAAGTAGTAGCATGCTTGCTAGTAATGCTTTCTCCTATTTGACTTCATGTCTTGTTGCACAATGGACAATTCTTTCTTGATTTTGTGGACTTCTTGGGTTGGGGTGGTTCCATTGAGCTTCCTTAATTGAGCCACCATCTGGTCCTTTTTAGTGATTCTTTTTAGTGTTCCCTGGCACACGTCTCCTACTTGGCCCAATTTTGAAAGCCTTTAATCATTTTGTCTTAGGTTTCCACTATTCATTTTCTTGACAGTCGGAAATTTCTCCCATTCTTCCATCCTTTCAAGTTCAAAGACTTCTAGGCACTCATCTCCATCCAGTATCACAAGTTGTGCTTCAACTTTCACTAATTCCACCTTATCTATGTCTAACTCTCTACTACATAGTTTTTATAATTTCTCGATGCTCCTATATTGGCCTTTGTGCTTTCAAGTCGAAGGAGTGCTATGTCTAGATCCTATTTCATATTTGTCCTTTCTTCTTACCTACAATCACACTTCCTTGTGTTGGGTCACTCCGCTTCTCCTTTCACCTTATTTACCTCTCCTTGCAAGGATTCCTTCTCCTTCTTTGGGACATCCTGCAATGCTTTGTTACACCAATCATTTTCATTTTCTTCTCTCTTACATTTGGTTGCAGCCTTTAAATTCTCTTGGCCCTTCTGTCATGCACTTTTGTAAGTAGCTTATGGCTCCTTGGGCTGAGTGTGCATGGGTGATGAGGGCTTATTTGTGGTGGAGGAGTTCTTGATAGACTGCTTCTTGATTAGGCCCTTTGGTCATGGCCTGGTTGTACTCCTCATGGAATTTAGTGGGGGCTTTAGTTACCCCTTTAGTTTTGCTAGAGGGAAATGTCACACTCCTTTGCAAATCGATTAGCTGCATATAGACTTCTTTGGCTTCTTCGGTTTTAGCTTGCTTGAGGTCATCTGGGAGTTGGTCTCTTTAGGCTTTATACCATAATCTAGGTGGTCTCTAATGCTTGGCATTGAAGCGTAGGGCATCCATGTCTTGCGTATGAGTGTGGGGCTAACTCTTGCTGAGTGGCTTTAGGAGTGGCCATGAGCTCATTCTAAAGCCTTTGGGTTTCATGTTTTTCATGAGTGAAGCCACTCTTGCTGAGTGGCTTCAATAGCAACCCATGAGATCATTCTAAAGCCTTTAGGTTTCACGTTTTTCTCTCTTAAGCCCAGCTTCTAGCTTGACATTCTTCTCATCTGCAGCTTGAAGAAATTATTAGGAGTGGTCAAGCTTCCAATGCTCTTCATGGATAGACTCATCCCAGCACTTAAGATCATGTAGTTGTTAGAGGATTTAGCGCTTGGATGTCTCGACCACATGGTCAATAAGCTCAACCAACTGGTAAGTGTCAACTTTTAAAGTACCGGGGGAGCTGAAAAGTCATGGGTCGGGTCCTATGGGGTGAGATAGACCATGAGAGAGGTGGGTATGGGATGGTCCCAATGGTGGAAGGTAAACCAAAGCAAATGTAGTAGAGATTGAGATGTTGTAGGAGTCAGTGATGCAGCTATGGAGGGTGGGGATGCCTGCTCATGGCTCACTTGGATTAAGGCTAATCAAGGTCCTAGTTTAAGTAAATCAAATAAAATAAGACCCTTAGAAAAAGAATATTGACTAAACTAAAGATCCAATAAGGTATGAGAGAGAGAGAGAGAGAGAGAGAGAGAGAGAGAGAGAGAGAGAGAGAGAGAGTACCTTATGAACCTTATATAAAAATTGTCTCAAGTAATGTAGAATGCCACATTAATTGGAGGAATGAGTAAAGTTCTATTAAAAGATTAGATGGAATTTTCAAGAGATAAATAAAGAAAGTGAAGACCTCAAGGAAGAGGGAAGACCTAGGGGAAGAGAAACATGAATTGAAAGAGTGGAATTTATCTAGGTAAAAATCATGAACATCAAGCATAAATAGTTAGGTGTTTTATCATCAAGAAGTAATGGTGCCCTTGAGTTTAAGACCTTAGTATAAGGTTAGAAAAATGACTTAAAATTTAGAGAAATTTGAAAAATCAATGAAAATACAATATCTCTAGAAAGCGACTTAAAATTTAGAGAATTTCAAAAATACAATATCTCTAGCAAGATTTATGACCATAAAATATTTTAGAAGGGATTAGAAGCTTTTTAAATTTGGGAGTCTAGTGCTTGGAAGTTGAAAATTGCCTTAGTAACAAAGGATGAGAAAAAGTTAGAGCAAATGACCCCTAGAGACCTTATGCTTAAGGAAAGAATAAAATTGATAATTTGACTATTTTGCTTTTACAAGGACTGAAAAGACTTGGACGGAGATTATTGTGGATCGAGAAATGCATTCACAGATTTGATGGTGGAGGATTGGGATTGTCTCATCGATTCTTATGGACGATGGCTTACCCCATTTCGCGATACATGTGTGATGCATGGTTCCTTCATCATGTTTGATACTTGTTTGGATATTATTTGTTGAAATATTATTTACGGCGGTGGAGCTTGTGAAGGTACCACATAAGTTGATGTGATGTCGGAAGGATGTAATTTGATTGGTGAATCCTATCTCGCGAAGATGGTCTTTTGAGACCTTGACCCATCTTGGCAAATGTGGGTGTGCTTTGAACATGCTTGGTGTGAGGATAGAGACAACTCCTAAGTGTTATTGGGCCAGGCATGGTTTGGGCTAGACATAGAGTCTAGTACGATCAACTCTAGTCTAAGGAGCAGAGGCATGGTGCGATGAGGAGATATTTTAGATATATGTGACATTATTTTATTTGCTAGCTAGATGGTAATCCAGAGTTTCAATATGATTTTTAATATGTATGTTTTTAAGTAGATTTTGATGTATAAAAATTTTAAGTTAAATGCTAGTTTTTGAAAAAAGAAATGTATGCCGTGGAGTACGTGCATGAACTATTCTCATTACTTCAGCTAGATGTGTGAATAATGAACCAGGAATATCGATTATAGTTATGTGTGGGTTCACACCAGCTTCATAGGTCTAGTGGTAGACAGGCTAGATCTAGGGGATTGGATAGGGTCTAGGCTAGGTGCTTTCCAAACATACGTTTAGACCGTTCTTAGGAACGTGTATACGTAGAGCAGCATATGTGAGTTCACAACCTTGAATGTATGTGTGAAGCATAGAACATGCATGCATAGATGGAACATGGAAATGTGTGTGTGCAGATATAAACATGCGTGTGTAGATATGAATGTGTGTGCATAGATGAAACATGGAAAAGTACGTACATAGATGTGAATATGCATGCATGTATATAAACATATGTGTGCATCTTGTACATGCAAATTTTTTAAAGATTTTGCATGCAAATAGACCCTTAGTGAATATGTAGGTGCAGTGTTGGGCCATGCCTATGTGGGTGCCATAATTAGTGGTATTTTGATCATTAGTGATCCTAGCGTGATGGGCCATACCATGGACTAGGTTTTCACCCACCATATCCCCCCCCATCCTAAGATGTACATAGAAAGCTAATAGGGCTCCATGAATTCTTCAATCTTTTCCTTAGCTTTTGCTAGGGTTGCACATGGGGTTCTAGTAGTGTTGGTTACCTTGGGTAGCCATTACCATCTTGCCTTGGTACTTTTTTGTGATTGAAGAGGTTGGGGCAATGACAGTGTGTCTTTAGGTACCTAAATGCTCTTGTTCCCTTCATAATACTTTGGAAGTGCTCGATTGGCTTGAGCACTTCTTTGAGTAGAGAATGGTTCTTTGGTGTTGAGGTTTTGTAGGACACGAGCTCCTCTTTTGTCAACAAAATAGTTACCTGTCTGGATCATGTTTTTGATTTGGGTTTGGGTTTTGCTACCTTGCAATGCGGTCTTGTTGGTGGCATGTGCTAGACCTTTCTCTTTCCAGATTTTTTGTTTCCCTTCATAGTAACTTTGTGCATGGAGAATTTCTTTTAGTACCTACCATTTGTCACCCCCATCATGGAAACTATTGGAAATAGGGTTGCAAGAATATGCATGCACACACACACACACACACACACATAATGGAGAAGCTCAATGGAGATGATAGATGCACCAATGAGGGTTTCATTACAGCTTTCAAGGCTAACCTTGCCTCAAATTTTAAGATGTCAAATCTTGGTCTTTTGCACTACTACTTGGGTATGTAGTTTATATAACAAGACGATGGTATTGTCATTAAGCAATCAGAGTACGTTAAGGCACTGCTCAAGAGGTTCAATATGGAAAGTCACTCAAGAGGTTCAATATGGAAAGTTGCAAATCAATCTCTACACCTGTGGAACGTGCTGATGGAACCTGGTGTGTAAAGATCCGTCTGCAGGATGTTGGTGAATCATTCAATATAACCACTTACGATTGAGTTGTTTTACATACCTAATCTATTTATGAAACTCAAGACTAGAAATCCAGTATGATGTCTCACAACTTTCAAAGTTTATACATTGCCTAGGCACTAAGCATTGGTAGGCAATTAAACATATCTTCATATACTTACAAGGCACTTAAGATCTTGGATTGTTCTATACCAAGGGGGTGATTTATAATTGGTAGGTCTCACTGATTCCAATTGAGCAGGCAATTATGATACATGCACGATAGTTCTTTTTGGCAATTCATGTATATCTTAGCTCAACAAGAAGTGACCAATTGTGGCAACATTGTTCTATTAAGCTAAATGTAGGGAGCAACATATGACTATGATAGTTGAATGTGTATGGTTGAGAAGGTTGATGGAGAATCTTTCTCTCTCTTCAAATACACCTACTCCTATTCTCACTAATGGGCAGCCACAGTGCAATGGCAATTGCAAAGAATCAAGTCTTTCATGCTAGGACCAAGCACATTGAAGTGCATTACCACTATGTCAAAGAGAGGCTCCATGTAGGAGAAATTAATTTGATCTATTATAGTACCCATGACAATGTAGTAGATCTTTTCACTAAAGCCTTATCACGTGAAAAGTTTGAAGACTTTCATAAATCTTTGGGCCTCTTCCCTTTTAGAGATTGATCTATAATCTCTGTAAACCTCATATTTTTACAAGGGGGTTTGTTAGAAATTTGTTAGTATTGCACTGTGAGGTCATGCACTTATGCCATGGGCACTTTTGTCCCATTGGGTTTTTTCCCATGGTCATCCAAGTGTGAATGGAAACACTAGGATTAGCTAGTATATAAGAAATCTCATCCACAATTTAGGGTTGTTGCTCATTTGTACTTGTAGAGAGTTTCATCTCTCTCCTTTGAGCTTGCCAATATCTCTCACACTCTACACCTCTATGTTCTTGTCTTTGAGCATTGTGTGGGTATGAATCCAACTCCACTTTGTGTGAGCTAACAAGAGGGGGGGAATAGGTGGGGTAAATGAGGAGGAGGAGGAGGATGATGAGGTAAGAGGAGGAGGATGATGAGGTAAGAGGAGACGGAGGCTCCATGGAGAAAAAAGAGATTATGAGAAGGGTGTAAGAGGATAGAATGTATGATGTATACAAGAGAACACTCACAAGAAGAAGGAACTTTCACGTCACAAAACTTTAAAACTCACGTTACACAATAACAGAGATAGAGAAGAATATTGAATGGCTAACATACTCTCCTTGCTATTGATGATTATTGAATGGCTAACATACGGTCCTTGCTATTGATGATTATATCTTCGCATGTGATGAAGGTGCTATTGTTATATGCACATTATGTGTATATACTAGGAGGCTAACCCATATTAGGCTTGTGATCATGGGAGCATGGGTTAAGACTAACCTTAAGGATTAAGGTTAGGGTTAGGCATCCAAGGGTCACACATGGGAAATGGAGAGTTGAGTCACTTGAGGACCCTCCTATATAATAGGGGCATGGGGCACACTCAAGGGAGGCTTGGGGGCTTGGAGGCTTAGGCTATGGTCTCTTGTGTAGAGGATTATATCTACTCACCTACCATTTCACACTATAGCTACATGCTATTGGATTGGAGTTATATCTCTTGATGGTATGGGACATCAAGGTAAAGGTATGATGTATTTCATTATAATTCATCTGTGCATCCCTTGGGCTCGGGGGTGGTCGGGTGGATGAGTTTATGCCTAATTTATGTATGTTTATGCATAACAATTATCTAGAGAGATCTTAGGGTTTTAACAGTGGTATCAAAGCAATCTCTAGTTAATTGTTGTTGATTTTTTCTTTTTTATTATAAATTTTGGTAATTTTTTTGAAGTAAATTTTAATATTTACTAATAAAAATATTATTTTGTTGATTTGTGTTGATGATTTGCACGTGGATCGTTGATATGGCGATTGGAACGCGTGTTACTACTAGTCGATGAATCGACGTTGCGGGAAAATTTCATGAGTTTAATGCTATTTTTTTTCTTATTTTTTGTGGTTTAAAAATAAGCATTAATGGAAATTTTTACAAAAATACCACATATTTTATTGTGGATATATTTTGGTAGAATGGATTCCCTAAATTTCTAGAATTTTTACGAAATTTTTTCTATTTTTTAAGAAATTTTTTTGAGCATTTTTATGGTTAAAAATGTATTTTTTTAATACATTTTTGTGGGTTTTTCCGCGGGTATGCAATCAAATTTTTGCCAATTTTCTGCTGAAATGTAGTAGGGGACAACATGTTGATGCAAGAAATGCTCTCCCGTGTGCGTGGGACTCTCTCCGCCTCTTAAATCTGATTTTTTCCGTCTATTTTCCTCCCGCCTGTATGAATTTCTCTTAAAAGGGATTTTTAAATTAAATATTAATCATAATTAATATTTAATTATGATTAGGATTAGTTTAATTTAAAAAGATTAATTAACATAATCAGCCTCCTCTCTAACAGAGAAGGAGAGGGTGGAGAGAGAAAAGAGTGGAGAAGATGGAGGGGAGAGGAGAGTGAGGACAGATAATCTCTTCCTCTCTCTCAGTTATTTTTGCGCAGGCGCCCGGGGGGGGGGGGGGGGGGGGGGGGGTTACGCTGTAGGGCGAAATTCGCCTCCCCCCATAATACGTTTTAAAAAAAAAACCTTAGTTATAAAAGGTTTTTTTTAAAAGCTTATAAAAAGCTTTATTTTAAAAAATAAGTTTGAAAAAAGCCTAAAAATTAGAGAAAATTTGAAATCTGAGAAAAGAATTCTCTGAAAATTTTTGGAAATTTTATTTTTTGGTGCCTTTTGGCTTTTCATCTTCTGAGAAACCTTTTGACTTTCCGCTTTCCCGAAACCTTTTTGGCTTTCCGAATTCCGAAAAATCTTTTGACCTTTCGGATTCCGGAAACTTTTGACCTTTCACATTCCGATTTTTTTTTTGTCTTTTCATTTTCTCGAAACTATTGGCTTTCCGTATTCCGGGAAAACCGTTGGAATTCCGAAATTTTTTGACTGTTCGTATTCTAAATGCGTTTGGGCTAAATTAAAAATTTTAAAAAATTCAAAGGTTATTTTAAATTTTTGAAAAATGTGGGGTTGGTGTTTGGCATGTGGTATGTCCATTCGGGCACCTGTGACCATTCAAATTCCTTTAAAAATATATTTTTTGACCCAAAAAATTAGAAAATCCATTAAAATTATAAATTTTCATTGGATTTGAGAATTGTCGAGCGGAATTGGAAATTAGTTGGCAAGCCCTGAGAGGGGCATATATTCTTGGTCCTCATATTCACCATTTAACATCTAGTTAAAAGCTCTGCATTTGTCAATCAATGTGGTGTGAGCTTTTGTGTTGCATGGCCCTACAAATATCGACTAAAGCCATCCAAGCGGTTGTGTCAGACTCATTGGCAAGAATGCCTCAACCCATGGGATGAGTCTTTCTTAATTTCAAGGACCGGTTACCCTTATGTATGTAAATGTGATTGGTTTACCAAACATGAACCAGCCTTGCAACCCTCATGTAAGGCCTTTCGACGATCATGGTGTATAACCCTCTTCTTTGAAAATCCATCACTATGAATGTGTGGTGGAAGCTTAGCCTAAAGATCTTAATCTTTTCATCCTCCAGATAATATTTAGCTATGTTTCCATCAACAAGCTTCACTAAGAGGCTCGTGCCTACGAGTAGTGGGCTTCCCCATGCCTCCTTTCCTTGGTGATTATGTTGACACTAGTATAAGCACCACAATCCAAGATTACAAGGACCCTGATTCCTTTATGAATGACAGGTAACACGGCATTCATTTCACTACTTTTGAAGTAGTTTCCCAACTTATTCATGGGCACTTTTGGTTGTCCTGTTGTTTTGGGCATAGAAGGAGAGCACTCATTGAGGTATGGCTCATCCTACTGCTCTTTAGGTTCAGGTTCAATTGTGTGGGCTCTTAAATTCCTATTTATTTAGTCAGATAAGTCTTTCCAACGTTGATAATTTCTTTATAAAAGAGAACTTATGGACCTTTGAGGATAAGAAGATTGTGAGGCCTGCTATGTCTCTCGTTGGCGCGATATTCATGCTCACTTAGCTTATACTCACTCAGAGGAGGGCTTGGACCTACCAATGTACAATAGGGGATGTGCACTGGTCCTTCCCTAAGAGTGGTGCCTCTGGTGGGGTTGAAATAAAGTCTTTATCTATCATATTAGATAAAATATCATGGTGACTATGAGACCCATGGAAGGCCAACTTTCATCTCCCACCAAGTCCTCCTTCACTACATCTAGCAATATGAAATTTGGTCAGATTGGTTCCAGAGACAGAGGCTCTAGAATTGGCTCTTTTTGTGGCCTCCTTAGAATAGTCAAGGTCTTGGTTAAGGCCTTTGGAAAGCATTGAGGTTCCCTCATTGGTTCTATGAGTGGCTCTGGGATGGGGTTAGGGGATCGGCTCAAGCAGGGTCACTGGTTTGTACTCAATCACTTGCTCACGTACGTGCTCTAGTTCAGCCTACACCTTCCTCACAAACTCTTCGGCTTGTTTTATTTACTCTTTTTCCAACATGGGGTTGGGGCTCCTTGAGTTTCTTTTGAAGGTTTTTGTAGTTAATGAATTTCTTCTCGTTAGGAAGAGCTGATTTGAATGGGAGATTGCTTATTATCTCCATGAGCAAGGAAGCTTTAGAGCTACCATCCAAACAACTTTCAACGGTGATGATGGTATTTCCCTCGACAAGCCCTTGATATCTGATCGTGCATTGCATTTTAGTGTGCCCTTCAAGGTCTTCTTCTTATGGACCTTTGGCTCTAGTTCATTAGTCTTTTTAGGGGCTACCCTAGCCTTTGGGTTCGTGCCTCTTTGGCTCAGGTTGCTAGCTTTGAGGTCAAAGCTTGAGCGTTCTGCTTCATTGCCTTAGATGTTGGCAAACTGCCCCTTGACTTGGTTTGGAGCCTTGTGATTTCATGAAGGGGGACTATATGAATAAGTCCAACTTGTATACTTAACCAATTAAGGCATGTCAAAGTGGCTGGCGCTCCGACCATTAGGGTGATTTGGGACAATCCTTGAAGGCATGTTCAAATCCACACTTGTAACATGTGCCTCCGTATAGAATGACATTAGGATTTGGCACTCGATTCGGCGATGGAGTTGTGGGGCACTAGGTATAATGCTAACTCTATGAGGAAACTTGATAACACGATGCGGGCCCTTACAATGGAAACATTGAGGTGGTCTGTGTGCCATATTATCGAGGTCTCTCACTCTTTATTGCATTAAGAAATCGAACAAAGAGGTATAGTCTATGGCCAGAGGTTTCTCTGGATACCCATATGAATCATATAACTCATATGACTCATAGCTCTCCTGTTATGGACTCTATAAGTCTGCTGGCAAAGTCAATGATTACTATTCTACTGGTGTTGTTCTAGGAGGAATTGGCTGGGGTGGTAATATCGGAGGTGGGTATGGCATTGGTGGCGATCTCTACATACCTCTTCGTATAGGGTTCGTATGTATGGGTGTTGGTTTATAAGCCAATTGAGAAGCATTTGGTATGGGCAGTAGGGCTAGTGGTTACTTTGGCACGAGGAGCATAGGTTGTGGTG
Organism: Cibotium barometz; assembly: GCF_041138505.1. Classification (NCBI taxonomy): domain Eukaryota; kingdom Viridiplantae; phylum Streptophyta; class Polypodiopsida; order Cyatheales; family Cibotiaceae; genus Cibotium; species Cibotium barometz. Next base: position 29,240,958 of record NC_141055.1, on the reverse strand, counting down.
TCGGGTTTCCTTGGTATCAACAATGGGTTATATCAAGGTTCCCATGGTGCTGGTAGTGAGCATAAAATTGTTCCTATCTAGGCCTCAACATTGGATACTCTGTACTTGTATGATTTTGGCAGGCAACAAATTGCACACCAAACCATATCAATACATGGGAATAGATGTGGGTATCCTGCTTGAGGTGTTGGTAAGGGCTAGCCTTAAGGTTTCTCTTGGGGCTATCCCTACCACTATTGGCCTAAACGCTATCCCTACCACTGTTGCCAACCCATCCATGCTCATGTCCTTGACTAGGACTCTGGTTGGTGCTGGTTGCATGGGGTTTTGGATTATGCATCTTCCTATCCTTGGTTTGAATGGATAGCTTCTACATGGTTATCCATTAGGTCTATAACCTTGCTAGGCAGCACTCATCAAAGATGTAGTGTTTGGACCTATAGAGATGGTTATGAAGCCTCTTGTTCATAGACCAATCATAAATCGTTCGATGAGAGTAATACATCATCTAGTCTCTCTGCAGAAGATGCATCTCATGTGGAGATACTTGGTCCTTTTGCAATGTAATCCCGCATGGTTTCTTCATCCTCCTACTTCAAGTTATATATATCTGCATTAGGGATCTAGCTGGCTCCATTGGGCAAGAATCCCACTATGAAAGTGTGTCAAGATCTCAAAGCTGGTCTTTTCAACAAGCAAATAAGAGACCTAAACCACTAAACCACTATGAAAGTGTGTCTCAAGATCTCATAGCTGGTCTTTTTAAGCAAATAAGAGACCTAAACCACTAGCCTGCTTTGCCTTCAAGGCAAAGTCAAAATGAGTAGATCTTGGTGGGATCATCAATCCTTCCCATGGCCTCACAAATTTGATTGAACTTCTCTAGATATTGAATGTGATCTTTGGTTCCATAAAATTTGGTCTCATTATCCTTCATATGTGGATTGGCTTGGTTTTTCCCAACTCTAAGCCTTTAGGTGCAATGTTGGTCCCACCTCCCCTTCCCATTTCAAACGTCATCCTGAGCATGGCTTCTGCATATTCACGTGGTGATGGTGGAATGTAAGGGAGTAGTTACACGAAACCTTATTTCAAGGTACGAGATCTCTTGCCCGATACGTTTTGCGAATGCTCACATGGATCTATTTGTGATGAGATAGTCCCAAACATTGGATCTTTACCCTTCCCCGGGTTTCCTGTTCCTCGTGGTGTAAATAGAGAAGAACTAGAACTTGGTTTTGTGGTAAAGACACTTCTATAATGGGCTCATGTGGAGAGAAAGACTCCAACTTGAGATGTGTGCACTTACTGTTATGTGTATTATGAAAAATTTATCCCTGGGGGGGGAGTTAAAATATATGGATCTAGGGCGACTCATAAAAAGTGATCAAGGCCATGATGAAGGTCTATGAAAATTCTAATACGAGATTAAGATAGATATTAATCAAAGACACAAACTCAATAATTTCATTCGAATAATCAAGTTCCATACACCCATATTTATAGCCTTGGGAAGGGCTCCAATCCATGCTTTTTGTGCACCCTAGTGCCAACCATGTGTTCATTAATGCTCACACTACATGTGCAACCTTGTGCTTTCCATGTGTCACCTTTTGACCATTGACTTCACCTTTTACAAGTGACCATACAAATCAACCTTTGATATTAGACCCTTAGTCTATTCCTTGTTCTAATGTGCATGCTTCTTTTCTTGTTCATGTGACTTACTCCCTACCTTTCTTGTGCTCCATGGCACCACATCTCTCAACACTCCCCCTTGGTGCCAAATCTTTGGGCTACTCAAGGTGGTTGAAATGTCAGTTTACAAAATGTTGTTTGACTTTTCACTTTCTACATTCCCTTATGTGCTATGAGCAACTTTGGCTCATGTGCCACTTTGGCACTTCCCCCCCTTGATGGTGACTTGACCTATCTTTGAGGCCTAGAGGTCATCTCTAAGAGTGAGCGCCCCCCCTTGATAAAGACTTGACCTATCTTTGAGGTCTAGAGGTCTCTTCTAATAAGAGTGAGGTAATAATTTTTTGGCTATTTCTTCTACCTTGGCTACATCATCGGTGCCAAAGGGCAGTTATAAACACTTTTTGTAGGAAGTAGGATTTTTTTGCACAACAAATTTTTGTTTAAGAGATGGGTAGTGAGGATTTTTGATTGCGTACTCATTTGGCCGTTTACAATGATTTTCCATTTTTGTTGGTCTAAAACCTTTTTGATGCATAATGTCATTGGTGTTGTCGAATCCCATGGTGTAATCATACATGATGCACATGTGAACAGCCTCTTAAAGAGGTCTCTTTTACACCCAAAAAAGAGAGAACCTTTTTTTAATTAATTATAAAAAAAGACCTTATCTCCTGCACGATTCTTCTTTGCTGCTTGTCCTGCAGATGCTTCGTCCCCCAGTCTCTCCTCGCGATGGTGTGCTTGCTTTCTCTAATTTTGTAAACATTAGCTTTTTCTCCAGTTTGTGCTATTGCTTCTTCTTGCAGGTTGGAGATGTCGGCAATTTCTCGTGATACTGCGCTTGTTGCTATTGCAATTGGGACTGCACTACGTGCTTGGGCCGGCCTATGTCTGCGTAAGTCAAAAGCTTACCTTACCCTTGTTGAATCATGTGTCATTGCCTCAAGGGAGGTGGGCTGGTCTTGAGAGAGGTCAAGAAAGTTGGGGTGGGTTGGTCTTGATAGGGGTTAGTAACGTTAAAGTTCATTTTATTTGGATATATAATCCATCATCATACATGACTTGTTCTTGTATGACAATTATTAGTTTTGCCAAGCACCACAATATGGAAAACTCCAACCAAAATAGACTCATAGTTATTCGGTTTAAACTTGAATTATATCATGGAATTATCCTCATGTAATAATTTATTCACATTCATTTCCTTGTTTCCTTTTGTCATTTTGTACATTTCTTCCCTTATTCAATCCATCCCATTTTGTATTATCAATGGGGTTTCCTACACGTACTTCTATTGCACTGATTTGGCACTCGCAAGAACTATCTTACCTCCAACGATATCATATTGGTTTTTCATTGCCTCCAATGGAAATAATTAATTTTATCCAATCCTTGGGTCTCATTGAGAACTTATGCACTTTCCATCTTTGTCCAACATGCTAAATTCAATATAATTGTTGAGTGTTTCGTTGAGTTACTTTCACATACTTATTTCTTCTATAGTTTCCTTCACCATTTTTTCAAGTTGTTCAACCTATTCCCACCAACTATATACTTTCAGCTTATTCACTTTTGGGCACAAGCAATAAAATCACATTTAGGCATATCCAACAAAAGTATCTAGACTATCATGTGAAGATCATGGAATCACTACTCATCGTGCTCCTAGTAGAGTGTAACCTGTGGTGGATGCCTACAAAATGTGGTACACTCAAGGTATCACCTGTTAATATCTATGTTGTCCACACACCAAAAATATCTATGGACAATCCTAGTATCACAACGGCAGTAGGAAGAAGATGTGTTGCTAGACAAATGCTATGAGCACCAATCCACCACTTGGCGTGCATCCCTGAACCGCTCATTATCCGGACGAAGCTCGTGATGTTCCAGAGCGCGTTTACACACATATTTGCTCCATCATGCTCACCCTTTCTGTGCTCCATCTCCAAGAAGCTCCATATGACTTGATGCGAGTTTGGCAATGCCACCTATATAGCCAACTGATGTGGGCACTCTTGAATTGCCCACCACCACATCCATCTGACCATACCCACCTCATGGCGTGCCGCTCCCTCAAAAAGTCATTATGGTGCTAGAAACAATGCTGCACAAATTGGGTAGAGTGAGAGCAATCACCACTCATGTAGAAATTGTACTCCTTGGTGGTGACACGCTCTTGAGGGGTACTCACAAAACCATCCACCTCTTGCTTTGCATGACGTTAATTGATATGTACCATGACTACCACACCTACAAGGCAAATTAAAGGTATTTCTAGGTTACTTGACATAAATATTTAATATTAATCTTTAATGAATGTTCCATACATATTTTTTGTGTGAATCAATGTAAGCAATACCAGCTCAGAGAAGTAGTACTCAAACTGAATGTGTGGTTCTCTAGAAAGTCAACGACATGGTCAATACGCTTCCCAACCTCATGGTCAATACCCAACCTTGATTCAAGGATGTGTCTTTAATGTCTCTCTTTACCGTGTGTGGTGGCCTTGACATGGATAAAACTAGCTCTTGCCAATCAAATTATTTTCAAGTGAATGGAAGATTGAGACATCAAGCACTTTCAAACACGTCATATGTTGGTTGGGATTATTCACATTTACTCTTTCGGTCCTTGCTATGTTGGTTTACTTTTAATCATGTTTCTTGATCTTCTACAAGTCTTGATTGACTTTGTGATGTTTACCAATAGGATTGCCCTATTGATTATTATTTCTTCATGACCATTATTATTATTGTTTTAATGATAGGATTGCCATATTGATTATTATTTCTTAGTGGCCCATATTTGTTGTCAGTCTATGTTTGCTCTTTTGGAGCCTATTTATCACTTCATGGCAGGAAAATGTTAACTAACCATGGACACAACATAAAGCCATTATCAAAGAATGAAGCCTCAACGATACAATGAGTCTTAGACCAAGAAGGTGTGGGGAAAGGTCGTCGAGAGGCCTTTCGCGAGAGAAAGAGGGGCGACCGATGGAGGCCATGAGACCCCTTCGACTAGAAAGGCCTCCCAACGGCCTTTCTCGACCGTCGTACGTCCAGGGGAGCGTGACGGTGGTTCTACATTCAAATAATTGCAAACGAAGTAAATAACATTTCTTTTATTTAAATAATGCTACATGCCAAGGTCATATGACAATAGTGAAAACTACTGTTGAATTTTCTATATTAATAAAACAATGTTTGGATAGGTATTCTGATAGAGCTGATGTGTCAAAATGCTATTGGTATTCTATGGCTATTAAATTCCAGTTGTTGATGTGTCAGAATTATATTAGTTTTTTTATTTTTAATATTCTAATTGCTAAGTTGGCACTGTTTCCTTAAGAGTTGTGTTTTTTAATATTCCTAGTGATGATGTGTCAAAATCATATTGAATCATCGCATTATTTCTTCAAAATAATGCTTGCAAATTGAATGACTGGGATCTGCACTAGAACAATATACAAGGTTGTAAATAAATAGAAAGCTCAAGCTTCAACTTCAAAGGTAGCAATAGCTAAAGAGCCTGAGAGGTACAAGCCCTAAAAGCCATAGCTCTTGAAAAGGCAAAAGGATCAAAACCAGAGGTCTAAAAGAAGAAATTATCAAAGAGTGTATAAAAATGCAATGTACGTGACTATTAAAAGTGGCTTAGATGAGAGCTCCAAAGCTACGATGCTTGCAGAGATAGTAAGCGATCCCCCACTCAAGCTAGCTTTTTCCCCACGGGTATGGAGATAGCAAGTAATCTCCCACTCAAACTAGCTTTTCCCAAATAAAAGAAACCCATTGACTACACAAACGTTCCATGTAAAATCAAAGAGTACCCAAACACGAGATTTGGAAGAACTACAGCTATTCAATAGCTTAAATGGGTTGTTTAAGGTCAAGAAGCAATATGCATTGAACTGCTCAACAAGTATAGGTTACAAGAATGCAAACCCATGCAAACACACTTGGAAGTGAATCTAAAAAGTAGACCAAATGTTGAGATGCCATTGAAAATGTATAGACAAATATTTGGGAGTTTGATCTACCTAGCCATATAACTAAGTCGCACCTGAGTTACTGACTTGAGATCTAAGTCTAATTTTAAAGTATGGTTACTTCTCGCATTAAGGTATGCCATCAAAGAAGCAAGCAATAGCTGCATTGTCTCTCATAGAGGGTGAGTAGAGAGCAAGGGTAGCATGTAAGGATACCATGTTGGCACTCATGGCTAAGTTGCGACACTCAATAGCAAAGCTCATGTGACAATATGCCCAAGTATTAAGGTAGTAAACAAACCATGTGTTTTATGCCACGACCAAGGAAGCAGTTGCAAGTGTGATAGAGTTGAAGTACATGCAAAAACATGAATTGGTAGGAGACATCTTTACCAAAGCACTCCCCGAGCTAAATTGTTTTAAAAGTTTGGATATGATTTGGATACATAGTCATAAGGGAACGGGAACGTTTTGGGGAATGGACAACTGTTTGGAACGCGAACGACAAGCTTGAATAAAAGGGAACGGAATCGGGAATGCCACATCATTGCATAAATGTGTTTATAAATTTACTTTATATGTCTGTAAATGCTTTGGAAAGAGGCATAGTAAAGAAAGAACCTCAAACCATCTCATTAGTGGCCATGATAATGCAGAGATGTGTTCTACATGATACATAGTTCACTTACATTTCTTATATGTTCTGCGGTGCCATTTTGGAATGGGAATGGGAATGTCTATCTCTATAGAACGCGTTCCCCCGTTCCAAGAGCTTGGAACGGCGTTCCCTTGTGACTATGTTTGGATAGACCTTAAACGGAATTAGGCATATAAAGGGAGTAAGCCACAACCCATCAACTTCAGCTGGACATTTGTATTTGACATGATGATAGTTAAACACATGAACTGATGACATGGTTACATAGCTCCCACAGTCTAATGTATGTATGGCATGCCATCTTGTGTGTATGACACAACATTTGATACATCAACAGCTTAGTTTTCTTTGTAGTATTTTGAGTATACCTTGCAAACCTTAGGAGCCAAGAGAATGTGTCCCAATTTGCACCATCAAGCTCGGCATTGTCGTCTTATCAGAGAAAAACAGCGTCGCTACAATTGCAAAAATCAGCCGATTGGCGAGCTTCATTGAAGGGGGTTTCTTTAACAGGTGCGGGCAGGGAGGCTTGGGATTCTTCTGATGAAGAAGATGTGGAAAAAGATGCTTTGTGGAGGCAGATCAAGAAGCTCCATTGACAGGGGCTAATGTGAGAGATTGAAAAGAAGTTTAATAATGAGATAAATGCTAATTATAATAAGAGGTCTTAATGACAATAATTAGCAAAGATAGAAGAATGGAACACGAGCTCTGATACCAAATGTTGGAGTCATGGTGGCTCATACACAATGACAATGGTGAAACTCATGGTTTAGATGTAATCATCATGGTTAAGGTATTAAACCACAAGGATTAAGACTTAGCAAAAAAGCTTAACATAATGATGCCATAGATGAGCAGAAAAACGTGTTATACTTGTACACTTAGAAGATGCCTCTTATATAGGCTGAGTACAAGCATCAAACAGCATCATTGATGAGGTCACAACCTTCCTCAATCAACTCCCTCATTCTCTTCTAGATTCTGGGTACAAAAGTCAACATGTGTGGCCATCATAAATGCTCCTGGCTTCTTCTACAACTCGTGGATTCCCTAGAGTTACTTTCACCTTGTGATAATTACTGCCTCAATGCTACAAGGCTTTCTTAGCTCCATGATATTTTGGTGTTTATTGAGAGAGAGAGAGAGAGAGAGCGCAACACGATGCTGAATGCATTAGAATGATAAGGTTGTGTGTACACAACCATAAGTAAGGCATAACAATAAAAAGATGTCCATATGGTGTCCTTTCACACTGGGTGGTCAGGGACCCTTCAATATAGAAGGTAAAAAGTGCCCATTATAAGCCCATGTTCACACCTAGCACTACCACTATGAATTTTCCTACAAACCCTGCCTTGTAGTGAGTGTGAATATGTACAAGGTAGCAAATCACTCTCCAAATGGGAGTAAGCTCCAAGCTTTGCAAGAAGATTGGGACTTCTCTCTAGGCAATGCCTTAGTAAACAAATATGCAATGTTCTCATGTGTAGGACAGTAAAGCAAACTGATCTCCTTTGCATGTAGCCTCTCTCTGACATAGTGATAATGTATCTCTATGTGCTTGGTGCAAGCATGGAAGACTAGATTCCATGCTACAACCATAGCACTCTGACTGTGTTATGTACCTAGCACTAACCCTCGGGTTTGAGACTAATCTAGCACAGTAAGGGGAGCCCGGGGATTAGGGAAACCAAGCTTGGATAGGTGGCTAAGGTTCAATATTAGGTTATTGGCTATTTATGACTCGACTATTATTTATAACAACAATAAGCACTATACAAGTTACAAATGGGTTATTATTGATTCATTGTGGTTTGGACCTGGACCAAGAGGCTTACTGCTGCCATGGACGTGGTGGATCAAAGACGGTCTTGCCAAAGGTCCCTCAGGACATGCTCTGGTGGTATGGGATGCCAGGGCTGACTGGCTTGGCTTGTGGGAGTGAAACCGTAGCCCCCGACATGGGGGAGGTTTGCAGACGCGAACCTACGGCTGGGTGGTGTGCTTGCTTGCACCCCTATTATTTGGTTTCTCTACCCTTGTTTATGCCTATGTATTAGAATAAATCTAGGAGGGATCTCATGGTTCGTATCAGAGCAAGCCTAATCACGGAGGCAGGAAAAAGCAAGGTTTGCGAGTTGTCGTGTTTTATCAAGGTTGCCTAAGCCATGTATCTCTCGACGATGAAAGAGAACACCCAATCCCAGAAGAGACTGTTACTTTTACATACTCACTGATAGTCAGAGTGCTATAGCCATAGCACGAAACCCAGTGTTTCATGCACGAACTAAACACATCAAGATTTATTATCATAATGTTAGGGATAGGATACATGCAAGGGAGATCACATTATCTTACTACTCTACACACAATAATGTTGCAAATATGTTCACAAAGGCATTGCCTCAAGAGAAGTTTGAAGCTTTCGCAAAGCTTTGGGCTTACTCTCTTACAAAGAGTGATCTGCTACCGACCTTGTATATAGGTTCACATTGCCACTACAGGAGGGATTTATTGGCATATATTACATGCTTATAGTGCCACATGTGAACAGGCCATAACTAGGAGCATTGGCATATATTACATGGTTGTAGTGCTACATGTGGACAAGGCATAACTAGGGACACTTTTTCCCTTTGGGTTTTGCCACCTAGAACATAGTGTGTGAAAGGACACCTTTTTATTATTGTTGTACTTTGATATTATATGTGGGTTGACTTCTCAACTCCACACACATTCCAATGCAATCCACATCTTTGCATCTCCATCCATCACCATCTCTGGGATTTGTGTACTATGTACTTCTGTGTGTAGTTGCAGCTCTCCTCTTGGGCCAAAAGGGTTCGCCTATGGTATTACTGAGCATATGGTTCTGGCAATAGCTAGAATATGTTTGGTACGAGTTGGGTTAAAACCCCAGAGTTTCCTCAGACTTTGATAGCTTGAAGGATACATAGTTGTGGTGCCTAAGAGTTAGGAGTCTCTGAGAGGGAGGTACGATATCTCCTAGGTACGAGGATTTACTAGGTCCTGAATAGGATGGGTATTATGTTGCAGCTAGTAGATAGTTGTCTCGGCGATTTCAGGTTTTCAACTCCATGAGGAGTTGGAGGATTGAAGGACATTTTATATTCTTCAAGGACCTAGAAAGGTTCTGTTTTTGTCTTGTTTCCACGGTCATGTGTTGGAGGAATAGTAGCTTAGGTTGAGCTGGTTCCTGGATACATGGCTGTGGATTGGATGGACAGGTATAAACCTGATTTCAAAGACAGTTATTATTGATTCATTGTGGTCTGGACTTGGACCAAGAGGGTTACTCCTATCATGGATGTGGCGGATCAAGGTCTTGCCAAAGGTCCCTTGGGACAGGCTCTAGTGGTATGGAACGCCACGGCTCATTGGCTTGGCCTGTGGGAGTGGAAACATAGCCCCTAGCTTGGGGGAGGTTTGCGGGTGTGCGACCCTACGGTTGGGTGGTGAGCTTGCATGCACCTCTTTTATTTGGTTTCTCTAACCTTGTTTATGCCTCTATATTAGGTTGAATGCTCGGGGGGTCTCACAGATTGTTAGTGAGAATAGGAGTGGGTGTCTGTTGACTCCCACGACAATCTGCTATCAATCTCCTCAACCATACACAATCAACTATGGTAGTCAAAGCTGCCTTGTCTCAACTTCACATGAAGATGTACCCAAAGTAGGTTGCTTTTTCCCCCACCATAATATGCATGAGCTCCAAGGAAAATCAATTCCCACTTGTGGACTGCCTTGTGTCATAATCACCAGCCCAATCCGAATCACTGTAAGCATGGAGCTAAAAATCAACACCCCCCTCCCCCCAAGGCCAACGGCAACATAGAATAAACCAAGAGATTGGGTGTCCTGTAAGTACCCCTTAATAGCTTGCCAATGCTTTGTGCCTGAGCTCTGCATAAATTTGCTCAACAGGGACACTCCAAGCTGTATGTTTGACCTTGTATTACACAAGTATATGAGGCAGCCAACAACTTGGCTATAGAGAGTGGCATCACAAGGCACTCTTGCATCATAAATTTGCTCGATTGGGACACTGCAAATTGTATGTCCGGCCTTGTGTTACAAAAGTATATGAGGCTTACAATCCTGAAATTTGAACCAGTGTAGCAGTCCCTTTATGTACTTGGACTGCAGCAAAACAATGCCCTCTTCTAACTGAACAAACTTTATGCCAAAATAATAGTGTAACAGCCCGAGATCTAACATCGCAAATGAGGATTCAAGATCAGCCTTGAATGCTGCAATATCCTCATCAGTCCTTGTTAGCAAACCCAACAGCTGTAGTTATGTGTGGAAAATGGGACATGCCTCTTTTGATGTACCACCACGGACAAATGTTCCACTATAGACCTAATCGAAAGTTTGCACAATTCAAGCAAGAGTCCTGCTTTCCAATAGGATCCCATTATAGAAGTGCATTTGCCACCTGAACACAGTTCCAATTCTTCTCCACTCTTGGACAAGTAGTAACAGGGAACCTAAGAAACGGTAAAAAGAGCCAATGTCTAGAGACTACCTCATGATAAAGGGATCCATAAGGGCATTCACAAAACGTGTTCTCGGCCGTGCTGAAGTGACTCAGCCTCTCCACCTGGATCTCCTCTGGTAGACTGCAGAAGGCCTGCCAGTCTCCAAAACTACGTGCTGGGCCTGCCGCGAAAGGTCCCTAGGCTAGACGAGGCCGAGAACCCAGCATATGACCCTGCTCTGTGCGAACCGTTGGGCTCCAGATGAGCGGCTGTCTGGCCCGCTCCTCAACACAAGGAGGAGGTCGCTGAGAGAGCCCCGGTCTCAGCAGCTCCCAAGCTCTCAGGATGCTCAAAGCAAATCTGTCCTCCCATCCTCTACTGAGGCCTGTCCTCCTCATCTCTATGAAGATCCAGCGAATCTCTGGTGCCCAAGTGCCCCCTGCTGGGGGAGCCCGAGCCTGCAGCCGCTGCAAGAGAAGCTCTTTCCAAGGCTCAGCGCCTGGAAGCAGCCCTTCATACCAAGCTCGAGGAGCTTATTTGAGGCCATACAATGCCTCGCATAATCTACTACTTTCCCTCCCTGATCATGTGCCACAAAACCCATGGATTGACTCACATACACTTCCTCGTGCAAGTCCCCATCAAGGAAGGTTGTTTTGATATCCAACTAATGTACAATCCATCCATGGTGGGCAGCCAATGCAATAACACTTCTGATGGTGATCATCTTGGAAGTAGATGCAAAAGTCTCATCATAATCAATGCCCTTTTGCTGAGAGCATATCCCTTTGCCACAGGCCCACAAGTCTTGCTTTGTACCAATTAGTAGTACCATCAGACTTTCTTTTGACCTTGTAAACCCACTTCATACCAATAGCTTTCGTGTCATAGGACAAGTCAACCAAATTTCATGTGCCATTCTTATGTATGGCATCCATCTTGTCATGCATGGCTCTTCTCCAATGTTCATTTTCCTAGGCTTCCTCAAAGGAGTCAGGCTCATCTACAGCACAAAGACTACTCATCTAAGCAGAACCAGCATGATGTAGTTCCCCTGAGCTTCTAGAACCAATATTAGGGACGTGCCACCCACTTGCTGATGGTGTTGCAAGTGGCAGTCCTCCAAGGTAAAAGATAGACCTAGTAAATGCCATGGAGCGCACGTAGCCATGAAGAGGTTGGTGGGTGGTGGGTACTTCCATCAATGATTCACCAGCTCGGGGTGCCACTTGTTGGACGGTGGCACTTGTCAGTTGGATGGCTGGCATATGTGAACTGGATGGCCGGCAATTGTCAGCTGGACATTGCTTGGCTGGATGTTTGTCAACTGGACCACCAGGCAATCTGATGGGCTACAGGGACCTTCGCGCTTATTCATGGGACTGAGAGCAGCGGCATGCTGTGACTCGGACTTATATTACAAATTTCCTTGATTCTCCCCGTATGCTAGAATGCAGCACCCATTCAGAACAGCATCGGATCATGAGGGGTTGCATTGAAACCATGTCAGGCGGCAGTACCCTCAGTTCCCAGCGCACCAGAGGGGCCATCATATACAAGTCCCTGCAACGTCACGAAGTAGGGTGTCTCCATCCACAGGAACTTCACGTGCCATCAGTATGACAACTCCAGATCAGGGACATCCTCCTAAGGCACAGGACCATATGATGTGAACAAAGATAGTACGTATCCTGTATATGATGGTGACACATGACCATCCCATCAGAATGGCTTTCACCCCTGATCATCCCATCGGAGGCAGTTCCCAGCACACCAGAGGGGTCATCGTATACAAGTCCCTGCAACGTCACAAAGTAAGGTGTCTCCATCCGCAGGAACTTCACGTGCCATCATTATGACAACTCCAGATCAGGGACATCCTCCTAAGGCACAGGACCATATGATGTGAACAAAGATAGTACGTATCCTGTATATGATGGTGACACATGACCATCCCATCAGAATGGCTTTCACCCCTTTTGTAAATGTAGATCTGATGTAGTACGCGACGTATTTTGTTCTGCTTCAGAGTGTCTTGCTTTGTTAGGAGCTTCTATTTCCAGACTTTAATTTTGAACCTCACATGGGTTACATTTAATACTATTGGTCTCATTGACCGTTTGGGTCTTTTGTAGACATTAAGCTCTCTCTCATGGCCTTCTTAACTGATGGATAGAGTTGCTGGACCGATGTATATGTTTTAATGACATAGCATACCATTGTTCACTGAGTTCATGGATATGTCTTAATTAGTTCATATTAAATTCAGAGTGTCAATGGAACACAATTAGAGAGAAAGAGAGAGGGAGGGACGCGCGCGCGCGGGGGGGGGGGGGGGGGTGTGGTGGGGGGTGATTGATGTGTCAAGAGTAGAGAGGGAAGAGGTTACTGTCGTGCAAGGGCATAAATAATTAGTACTAGAACATTGCTTTCAGCATAAGGAGAAGGCTTAGGTCACAGTATTTTGATTGATAAGCATAAACTCATGAGTGCACCTAAAATACTTGCTGCAAGTACAAACTTTAAAAGGCATGGCACCATAAGTCTATCATACTTGAATGCATGAATTTAATTACATTAATTATAATCATGATTTCAAGTGGCTTATTATGTAAATGCCTCCATGGATTGCACGATGTCACATTGTGGGGGCTTTAGCTTCACTCTGGATTACAAAGTGGAGTAAAAAAGGCAAACTTTTTGCTTAATGGGTTTGCATACCAGATCAAGACTTGGCATTGCTTGGGCTCCTTCCATATCTTTCCAAGACACCTGTCATGAATTCTCTCTCTCTCTTCTTCAACCTGCAATTGGCAAATTAAACCGTGCTTTAGTTATCCTCATACAACATCAAACAGTGAACGGGGTCCCCACTATTCAAAACCTTCCCTATCATCTACATTCAACTACCTTTACAAAACCCCCTAGATACGACACAACCATGGGGATATACCCTGGTCCCTCTTCAACACAAAGAGAACAGGGTATTGTTATGGACCCAAGCAGCATTCCAAACTCCACCATGAGCATACGACTGTTAGTCTGACAAGGGAGAGAGAAAGAAAGAAAGGTATATTAACGCTTTCAAAAGACCCATGATGAATACTGAACCATGGAAAAGTAAAATAGCTACATAAGCTAAAGTATTCATGTGGTGCTACATGATGACAATGTGTGGTCATACAGTGATACCATCCTCCTCTAGAATAGAATGCAAAGCAGCCATAGCTTTTCCCCTCCATCATGGGAGCTTGCCATGTCATCAAAAGATATCCTAGATCTGTAGCTAGTGAAGGGATGAGGCCTGTAAGATCTGGAGCATCAAGCCTCTGGGAAAAGATCGTGCACACGACATCCCGTGTACGTTGGGCCAGAGAATCACCGTCCATCTAGGCCGTTGTGGATTGGCTGGTCCTCCCGCTGCTCCAGTCGGGCCACTATAGTTGGTGGTTATGACCCAAAGAAATCTATGATGGAGGTTTGAGAGGCACCTTGCAGGCTCTGTTCTTGGAGGCTTGTCTCAAAATGATCTCTGTGACGGCGAAGCTCCATTGAATACATGCCTAAACATCTCTAGTCCTGACTCCTAATACTGCATGATCTTTGAGAAGGGGCCGAATCCGTCCTGGAACAGAAAATGAATCCTCCCTTGGATCTCATAGTAGGGTGGGCATTTGAACAAATAGTGCTCCTCATCCTCCACCTCACCAGTGGTGCTAACTCTACATATATGTGCATCTCGTGCATCTCATGGGATGCCGTCAGCTCAACCAAACTCAACCCTAGGGAAATGAGAAGATACCCTCACCTGGTCAATTGCTATCCACATGGCATGCGACATGTGCATCTGTAGTAACCCGGGCCCTCACTGAGCCCATCCTCTGAAAGTCTCTAAATTGAGGTTTCATGGTGGTCCACCAAATCAGATGGTTGATCTCTTCTTGTGAGAGATCCAAAAATGGAGAATCCATGCTTGTACTGGAAGGGAAAAAAGCGGTCCATTTGGAGGCCATGTGGGATTCATATTCTAAATTCTCTATTATCCATGGACATGGGTGTTGGACACTACATGTAGCCATGGTATGTTTATGGTTAAGCTTCCCATGTATGTGTATGCCAGTTGTATCTACGAGATCTTGGCTGCAAAGAAGCATGTTAGGCATTTGATGGATCTTGGAGAACCAAATGCAATACATAATGCATGGACATTTGATGGACCTTGGAGAGCCAAATGCCATACCCTTTGTAAATTTCAAGTACATGTAAATAGATGGGGTTTCTTCCAAAATGTGTGTTTGAATTATTACATTTGTGTGCATGGCTTATTTTTATTTGTGTCTGTTGTTTTGTTTGCCTGGAAAATGCATGGATTTCATTGCATGAGAAAGCTCATGGATCTGGGGATGCCTGGATTGCACTCATGGGCTAGCATGCTGTATAATCTCAGTTAACTTGTATTGATGGATTTGTACAAGAATAGTTGATATTTGAAGGCAGCCCACTCTTTTTTTTTTCTGGGAAGAAGATCCTTCTATTAGTTAATGAAAAAACAGCAACCACGAAGGGCTAGAAATGAACTCGCCTCTTTTAAGGGTGATAAGCAAATGATCAAAAGGGGAAGAGACACCACTCCTCCGGTTGGCCACTTTGTGAGGAGAAGACTATCTCATAAGAAGGGGGGGGGGGGGGGGGGGGGGGGGGGGAAGGGGGAAACACCACACAGGTGGTTTGTAATGCCAAATGGGGTCACTGCCTCTATCTGTGAAGAATGGGCCAGGTCTCCAAAGCCGCAAGAAAGCTTCCCGCCGCTTCCGCATGTGGTCAGAACCTCCCTGTACCTTCCCCCACTAACCGCGGAGGGTGTGAATGATATCGAGTCATCCATGATGGAATCAGCCGGCAGAGTGTGGGCACCCTCGATGGCCTCGCTACATCTAGCATACCAAATATGCCAAGTTGCTATGCTACTGCAAATCTCCCATCTATGGCATGATCCTGGTCGCCTGTAGGTGGGGCTGTGACTGGTATTGTTGCAATACAATGGAGAGAGACTTGAAGGGCTAGCCCTCCCCCATCCTCCTCATAAGCCCTGACCACTCCAACCTCTATGGCCCAAGCGACAGTGCCCCATGTAATGATCCAGGTCAATGCCCTGTCCATAGCGAAGATGCGGAGAATCCGTTGCCAAATCTGCTGAGGCTTCGTGCAATCCCAAAGACAATGTCTCTCAGACTCCTGAGGGTGGCCGCACCGCGGGCAAGCTGTGACCGGCCTCCAACAGCCAACCAAGTACCAACTGCCAAACTCCTGTGTGCCATCAACCAAAGAAAGAGGGTGATCTTTCTAGGCCAAAAGCTGTCCCATAGCCTCTTCCAAAAATCTGAAAGGAAGCGCTCTGATAGGCCCTGTGTGACTGCCAATGTGCTACTACTGTTGGTGTGCCATCTACCTCAGGCATCTGAATCCTGCGGCCTAGCCGCGCTATATATGCAAAGAAGGTCCCCTTTCCAGGCTGTAATGACTCTCTGTACAAAAATGATATTTCTCCCTGTGTAAGTCTTGGCAAAGCCACCTGGATCGGACCATAAAGTCCCATTGCAATTCCATCTGGCTAGGTGAGAGAGAGAGAGAGAAAGAAAGAAAGATATATTAAGTGTCTACTAAAGACCCCATGGGCCTATGAGACCAAAGTGATACAATAATGTCCATGGCATATCTCATCATGGAATGGAAAATAAAACAGAAAGAAAACATAAATATAGCTCTCTCACTGGGTGATACAAAACTGTCCATGGAGAGAAAGAAAGAAAGAAAGAAAGATATATTAAGCGTCTACTAAAGACCCAACGGGCCTATGAGACCAAAGTGATACAATGATGTCCATGGCATATCTCATCATGGAAAAAAAGACAACATAACAAAAAGAATTAACACTAATCTCTAGGTAAATGTAGATATGTATGGATCATCATTGTCATCCTCATCATGGAGGATCACCATCCTCATCATCGTGGATACAAAATGGATGTAGAGGATACGGGGGTGTGAGTGTGGAGAGGGAGCTATCCATCGATGTGTGGTAAGGGTCCATAAAGGATGTCCAGCATCGGTGAGGGGGTGAGGAGGATCCATAGATCTGGAAGGCCTAGGAGAACCTGGGACAAGATAGCAACTACAGATGCTCAGTGGCGGGTGAGGATCTCATGAATCTAGGACTAGTGAGCCTAGGGTGCTCGAGGTCGAGGAGGGTGAGGCCGTCTGGCTCTCCCAAGTGTGGTGGCATGAGGCAGGGCAACTCCAATCGAGGGCCAAGATGGTGGTCCCCTCGTCGCTACTGTGGTGGCCTCATCCGTCTAAGTTTCGTCATCTTGTGGGTGGAAAAACTGGTGATGGTAGACTAAGATGGGTGCCATGGTCGACGATCTTTGAATGGCAACTCTCTGTGTCGTCGGATCTTCCAACAAGAAGAGTCCGAGACAATGCTGATCTAGATACTCCATAACCTGAGATAATGACCCAAACCCCTCTCTAAATAGGCAGTGGAATCTCCCCCTGATCTCATAATACACCGGACACTGACAGAGTTTTTGAAGATATGGCAGTGAGTTCTCCTTTTATCCATACACATGCACACAAAAAGAGCTTGGAATGTTGCTTAGGTCCTTGATAGGTACACCCGTGTCCACACATTTAGGCATAAAAAAGAGCCCAATGGATCCACACTAAAACTAAACCCCCCAATTTGAATACACATAGTGCTAAAGCAATTGTGGTTAAGTTCGAAAGAATCGTTGCGTCAAGCAACAACGAGTCATATCGGAAAACATGTAAATCAACTCTTACCTGCTTGTTACTGAACTCAGGCTATTCCCAGTCGGTGCTGTCCGTTTTGAGGGTTGGGATTTTTCCCGCCTTGAAGCCCCTTGGTTTTAGCACTTGTTTTTCAGACATTGTGCCTCTTGGCTTTACCTCTTGTTCCTTAGGCATACTCTTTTGAGATCCAAAACCTGCATCCTCCAGTTTCTTTCTTAATCGCTTTTCCAAGTCCTCGATTCTCCTGTCATCTTCACTCACATGCTGACCTTCAACCTCTCTAGGCTCATCCATGGAGAGGGTGTTGTTCTCGTGATGAAGGCCAATACCATCATCAGCGGCCATTGATTTCCATCCTCTATGAAGCAAGAAATTTCCAAGTCTGTCTCAGTGGCCAATTCAGAGTCGTCGTCGTCATCATCATCTTCCTCTCCTGAGAATTCATTATACTCTTGAGATAAACCCAGCTCTTCTGTATTCTGCAGCACTTCAACATCAAAACCTGTAATATCCTTGTCTGAAAGGTCGCTCCGCTGCAATGAAAGTGTAAATTCTCCCTCTCCCTTTTTATCCACTGAGATATCGTTTTCCAGAGTTCCAGAAGAACCCAACTCTGGCTTCGAAATGGGTGTCGACACATAAGAAACTGGGACAGCTACCTTCAAGACAGCAGCTTTGTCTCTTACTCTCAACCTGGGCACCTTCATTGAGCTTCCTTTTCCAGATGAGATAACATCTGCACTATCTGCAGTCAATATCCTGTAAGACACCTGCTTCTCAATTTTGCCAAAGCAAATCGGTTCACCTTGAAAAACTGAGATAAAACTGTGCAGAACAAATTGAAATACGCCTGTCAGACAAGGTTACCCTACATACCGATACTGCAAAGGCATTTACATACGAGCATACGTGAGTACATTACGTATGTACACACTTGCATACATGTGTACCTATGCATGTACACACATACATACCTTTTGGCATGATCAAGATTATCAAAAATCAAGTATCCAAAACCTTTGCAAATTGGATCACGTGTCTTTTCATTGCCAACCACACTGGGCCTTATTTCCAGTAACCCCAACACATGTCCAAATGCCAACTGCAAGTCTCGCTGGATATTCTTTTTTTTGGGCAAGTCCCCAACCCATACTTTCACACCAACAGTGGTTGATGGATGTTCCAAAGCTATAAAAAAAACATACATGCCAATTCAGAGCAAAGGTTGAAAGATTGAAAAAGCACTACAGAAGATAATTGAAGAATAAGTTGTATAGAAAAATTTCAAATGAACCTACCCAAAAAATAACTCACATGCCCTTATGATGCAGCATGGTGCAAAGCCACTTGAGCAAGGGCCCAGCCACACCTAGATATTTAATATATATAACCACAACAAAAGAGGGATGAAATTTATCACCATGCACGGGGACTCGTACTTCTATTGGCTGGATGCTGGAGCATTTTGTATAAAATATGAAAGCAAGAGCAGACTAGAAATGAAACAAGAACACAAATGAAAGACAAAGAGTTACCTTGAGATGAGTGTAGACAAGACACAAGATTGATTGATTATTGATGTGACACCTACAATATATAGGTGAGAAGTACAAGATAGAGTAGACTCACTTATGGGATAAATGTAGAGGTACCACATGGCACTAGACTAGACTAGGAGAAGTACACCTAGTGTGAACTTATCTCCAACACCCTCCTTAAGTGGACACTAGGAGGAAAACAAAAAGACAAGATTATGACATGACAAAAGATAAGACCAAGACAGAGAGACTAGACAAGGATTGAGAGACAAGCTAGAAGACAAGATGGACAAGACTAGAAGACAGACATAAAGACTGATAGACTGTGAAACAAGACATGAGAGACAAAAGATCCTGAGACACCCCTCCTCAAGTGATATCCTCATATGGGTCCACAAGGGTAGGGACAAGAGTGGATCATAGACAAGACACAGTCAAATTGATAGACAAATAGACAGATAGACAAGACTAGATAGACAGAAGACTGATTGTAGACCTGACTGTAGACAAACAGATGGACCTTGAAGACATCCCCTCCTCAAGGGCAATCTCTGCCTCTTGGGTAGGGACAAGAGAGAGGTCAAAAAGCATAATGAGTACGACACTAGAACCCCTTGACCTACATCATCGGTGGTCAAAGTGGTAGACAAGAAAGGTGAAGTAATCAGAAAGCCCACTCCTCATCATGTGAGGAATGAACAGCAAGATTTGCTGATGTAGATGCTGCAGCAACATGGGCTGAGGTAGATGCAGGGGCTGATGTAGAGGTTTTAGAGTAGCAGTCCTTCTCCCGGTGATTATCACGGCCACAAATGGTGCATGGATGAGCCTTGAAGCAGTCCTTCTCCATATGATTAGTTTTTCCACAATGGGTGCAAGGCTTTCTTACCTTAGAACCTCCTTTCTTTGCTAAAAATGCAGTGTCAGTTACCTTTTGTTGTTTTGTTCTTTCCTCTTCTTGGAGAGCATTGATGATACCTTCAAGAGTAGGATTATTGTGATACTTGAAGGTAGTGACAAGAGTAGCATAGGTGTCAGGTAAGCTTTTGAGAAGCACAGCAATAGCAATATCTTCGGAGATGGGGAACTTCACTGATGCAAGCTGAACCATAAGACTGCGAAAATAATTGACATGAGAGGCTATAGTAGCTCCCTCCTGCATATATAGATCAAAGAATGAGATCATAAGTGCAATCTTAGAGTTTTTAGAGCGGGGTCCAATAAAAGCTGAGCGCAGCTAGGGAGATGGTGGCCTGAAGCTATGGCGGGCAACACAGGGCAGGAGCAGCCTGCTCTGATACCATGTATAAAATATGAAAGCAAGAGCAGACTAGAAATGAAACAAGAACACAAATGAAAGACAAAGAGTTACCTTGAGATGAGTGTAGACAAGACACAAGATTGATTGATTATTGATGTGACACCTACAATATATAGGTGAGAAGTACAAGATAGAGTAGACTCACTTATGGGATAAATGTAGAGGTACCACATGGCACTAGACTAGACTAGGAGAAGTACACCTAGTGTGCACTTATCTCCAACACATTTCTCCAACCAAGGGGCATAGCTTAAGTATTAAACAAACTAAAACTCAAGCACAGACAATAATGTGGCCATCTTGGTGAGACATTCTCAATTACTGATGTGGCTGCTCCTTCTTTCTTCAGCAGATTGCACTCTCTGGATGCCCGTATGGTGCATATGTTTGACGTCAGATGGGGCACATTGTGCAACCATGCTCTCTTCCCCATGCCAGCATAGGGATACTGGAGCACCACCCATCAACCAATGCCCTAGACCTTTTGGAGCACCAGCATGCCCCAGAGTGCACGGTGCCCCACCAACCACCTCCCGGACTTACCTCGCCCTCCAGTCTCACTCAGACCAGCAATTAACCCCCCAGCAGGAGCAGGTAGCCTGCGAACGGGATTGGTAGATGCCCAGCTGCAACTCACAATGGAGATGTGTCCAGCGTAGGGGGCACCACGCCTCAAGTGTGAAGGTAGCAGTTTCCACAGAGAGCTATCACTTACATTTATCACAGCCTATGTTACAACCCCGCAGATCTCCTAAACGCAAAACACGAGTGATTAGAACAAACCCCCTAAGAGGAGTGCAGGCGAGCTGACCTCCAAACCGTAGGTTCTGTGCCTCAAACCACCCTGAGCCAGGGGCTAAGGTTTGACCCCCCCATCTCCATGCTAGTCCTTCGGCATGCCGATCTATGCTCTGCAACACACGTAGCCAGAGTCTTGGATGAACTCAACCAATAGTGAAGTAAACTCTGTAACTGCAGAATAATCACACTTACCATCATACTTATTGAAATTTAGTTGAGCTCGTATGATAGTGGTTGATGCAGTTGATAAGGTACTAGGACCAGGTGCCGTTTTGGGAAGAGTTGCCATAAGATTGGCATGTGGGGTTGCTAGCAACTACTGATGCTGGAGTTGCATGGCTTCCTGGTGTTGGTATTCTAGCGTTGTGTGTTCTTCCCGTCTATCTGTCGTGCCTCATCACGTTCCTGTCTTCTTTGTTGCTCCATGAGAAGCATGTGCTGAAAATTTTGGGAACCCTACTCTGTAAACTACTCTTTAGGTTGCTCTTTTTTTTCTTCTGCTTATTTTGCTTCTTGTAGTTGTAGCCTGAGTAACCTCTTTTGCTCCATTAGCTCTTGAAGGAGTATATTTGTGATTTGCCGAAGCGTTTCTTCTTTTCTTGTGTCTTCGGGGACACTTTCTTCTGGAGTGGTGTCTTCATGGACACTTTCTTCTACAGTGATGCCTTCTTGCTAACTTCTTTCTTCTTCTCCTCACATGGTGAATGGCTAACTGGTTTTTCTTGACCTCAGTTTTACCATTCACGGATTTGCTCTCACTTATGTAGTCAAGCTAGGTCACAACTAGAAGCTCTGATACCAATGTAACATGCAGCTAGCTAGATCATGTAGCGCACAGCAAGACCTTCTTTATACCTTTATGTAGTGAGCATGAAGCAATCCACTAAATCCTTTACACACAGGAGGTAGATCTCAAGAAAGAAAGAGATAGAGCAGAAACGACCCCAGATTGGGTCGCAATATACCAACTGAAAGACCCCCTCCCGCAAGCAGGAGTATTTGCTTTATTACTTTGGAGAATTGTTACAATGCAGAGAACTTACTGAGAGTTGACTGACGAAGACTGCCAAACGCAAGGACGTTGTAGACTAGACATTTGCTAAACCATCAAGCATGAAGGCAACTTTGAAGCTGCTTTGGATAGCCTTATGCACACCCAGATCTGCTGACGGAGATGCACTCTGCAATATGGTATGGGCCATTGCATTGGTGGCCTCCTACGTACCATATTGCTGAGGTCTCTCACTCCTTGTTGCACCATGGCTTCGAACAAAGACGCATAGTCTATGGGTGAAGCTTGGTCAGGATACCCATTGGGATCGATTCAACAATCATTTTTGGAGGGCATTGTTTGATAATTTTGGTGATAAGTTAACTTTTTCCAATGCATTCCCAAAAATAGACGGCCAAACATAGATTTGCAATCAATTGGTGTTTGACATGCTAAAGTGTTATGTCCATGATCATCAAGGTAAGTGGGAACAATGTTTGCCTTTGGTTCAAGCTATTCTAAATGACTCTTTTTCTTCAACCATTGGCAAGACTCCATATGAGGCAGTGTTTGCAAGACCTTCTACTAAGTGACCAAGACATCGTCTTTGCTGGTCGACTCTGTGAAAACAAAGTTGTAGCTATGGAGGGTTGAAGATCTTCATGTCTGTTGTGTGTGCAAAAGGATAAAGAAGAGAGAGAAAGCGAGAGAGAGGGAGAGTCAATGATGTGACTGTGATATTTCTTCAAACAAGTACAAGATCTTTATAGGTACAAAGGTTCACCTCTTAACATCATTACTTATGTCATAGCACACACAAAAATCTAAATATTATTCTTACCACTCTAACAGGTGGTTCACACTCAAACACAGTACCACACTCATAAGATTGGGTTCACACATAGGTAAGACCTTGATTCCCCCTCCCAAAACCCAACCCCACCAGCGCCCCCCCCCCCCCCCCCCCCCCGACCTCCAAGGGATTACCTCATATTGTGTCAAGGATAAATCTAGATTCATGGTTTCTCATGCCAGTTTTCTTGGTCAAGGATAAATCACATGGTTCTAGTTTCACACGCTAGTTATGGGAAAGAACAAACAAGGATCACGTTACACACACATGGTTCTAGTTTCACACGCTAGTTATGGGATCCCATGGGTACGAACAAACAAGGATCACGTTACACACACAACTGAAAAAAACACAACTCTCAACAGGAAACAACACATATCTTGGACTTTAAAAAGCCCAATCATCATAACAATAAACCGCACCGTCCTTCCTCCTCCTTTGAACTCCTTAGCTTTGCGCAATGCGCTTACCTTTCTTCCCTTACTTTCCATGCCGCGGAGAGAGTGACCTAGTAGGAGGGGGAAGAAGAAGAAGAGGAGAAAGATGAAAGGCTTGATGAAGAAGATGGGCTCCTAGGATTCCTTCACTAATAAAATAGTGTCTCCATGAGATAGCTAGTCTCATGACTCTTGTACAAAAGATTTAGTGTTGTTCGATCTTAGAGTTGCTCCTTTTGGATACAACTTGGACAACAACCCTCAAGTTCTAGAATACTCAATTCTCTGCAGTGGAATATAAACCTTGATGATTCTCCTTTGTTCTTGGTTCTTTGGATGTCAAAATACAAAGGCCGGTGACAATTTCCTGAGCAAATTGTCAGTGACGAGGATCTCAAATTCACCACACAATTCTAGCAATCAATGTTCTCCAAATTGGAAACACATTTGAGCATGTCGTCTTCGGATCATCCTGAATCGGATTATCAGATGGAGAGAACGAACAAGACTATGGAGGCTACACTAAGGGTGTATGTATGTAAGAGACACTCTGAGTGGGGAAGATATCCTCCATAGTTGAGTTTGCTTATAACAGTAGTAAGCATGCGGCTACTGGTTTTAGCCAATTTATGCTTATGTACGGTTATCGGGCAAAATCACCTGTTATCGTAGGGCTAAGGGGGATGAAGTTGCAATCAACAATAGATTTCTTGCAAGATATGCAGGATATGCTAAAAGTTACAAGGAAAAACGTAAAGAGTGCTCAAGACCATGCTCGGTATTATGCTAACCAATGACAGTTGCACGTGAAGCCATGTCTCGGGGATGCTACTATCTCCTTGTGCTCAAGGGTGAGCCTGAATGACTCTGTGATTAGGCGGTGAGCTAGATGCTAGTGTCTTGTGTGAATCCTTTTTGTTTATGCTTAATCGCAGGGCCTTTTAGCCTTGGAGCTTCACAGATACAAGTCCCACCCCCAACAGGTCAACAGAGCCCTGGTCTACATGCACCAATCCGAGATGGGAGATTAGCAACAACATAGCTGCATGACATATATGGCCGGCCTGTTTTGCAGCGAGACCATTAAGGGTACTCTCACCCCTCCAACTAACTCCATCTGCTCCACTTGGATTGACATCATTCATACTCTATTGGGTTCGTAGGGGAAGCTTAAGGACAGGTCAAATTGCATGCATAGACGGCGAAAGACCTTGCGCACAACGTATCAATCCAGCCAGATTACTTGGCATTACAGACCGCCGTTGTGGCAAGAAATTTCCTAATTTTGTTTCCAAGTATGTAAAATTTTTTAGGGGATTGTGTTACATGTCCTGTACTGATGGGATTCCTTTAGGGACAAATGCTATTTAGGGGGCCTACGTACGAAAGATGGCAGCCTAGCATTTATGAAGACCATGGAGCATGGTTGTTCCTCAATCAAATGAGCGGTAGTTGACTGCTTAGCTTCTCCAATTGCTGATTCACACTGTGAGAAATATTATGCCTTTGGGCCTGCAATATTTATCAGGTCTACACATCATCTTCTTTCATTGATATGGTTTGAGCTTAAAGAAAATGCTTCTAAAATCAATGGCTCGAATCTTGAGATTTTCCAAAATTCTGATAAAATTTAGTCCTTTCTATTATCACAATTTTGCGAACTCCCAAGGCAAAGAATCCATCCCAACAAGTAGCTACTTTGCAAGTAGCCTATGCATGATTTTTGGTTCTCAAGCATCTCCCACTAGAGGGTGGGACCACCTTCAACAGGAACAACAAAGAAAATCAGCTTTACAACTTTTGTGGAGGTAGTACCTTTGAAAAACAGTCTCCCATCAAGAAAGGATCTTTGAAGCCAAAAAACTTGTTCAGCTTAACCAGCTCATCAAAACGCTTAGAAGCTTCAGATGGGTCATTACAATGCTGCATTGAAGGAGATAAGGCTCATCCTTCAACTAGTGAGCTGGTGAGCTATGAACAACTACTGAAGTTGTTAATGTGGCTGCTTGGCTCATGTGGCTAATGTCTTTCTTGACCTTGATTGAGTTCTAGCATCAAAAATGATACTTTTCTAGGAGATCGAGAAGGCTCTTCTTGATGGTCTATTCTATGTAAAATATCATATCCTCATGTTGCTTTCTTTTGATTTTCTTGGAAGCTTTTCACCTCTAGAAGCATCTTGCTAATGGAAATTGGAAAGATGATTCCAAGTCATTTATAAGCGGCGTACATACTATTTGCATGAATAATCGAACCTAAATATTGTAATACTGTCACGACTTGAATATTGTGCCATTTGGGCTTGACTACCATTGTACTCTACTCCAAGGACAAAACTAGGCACAACGATGCTGAAGTGGTGAGCTTGCGTTGCTTTGTCCTGCCCCCGCCTGCCCTTCTGTTGCCCCTGCCTCCCCATCTGCAATCCCCGCCTGCCCCTCTGCTGCCCCCGCCTGCCCCACTGCCTTTGCTGCCCTAGCTGCTTCTGCCTCTGCCTCCCTTCTTCTGCACCCGCCTCTTTTTCAGCCGCAATTTTATCTGGATTCAAGTCGACCGCCCACTTTTTTTGATTGGCTTTATGGCTTCTTCTGCCGCAGCCAATCTTTCGTCACCCCCATTGGCCGGGAGAATCATCAAATTTTCACAAGACGAGCTCACCTCTCTGCAGCACGACATTGACCTTGAGGTCATGACCACCCTTGTTGCGAGAGTTTATGGTTCCCACCCCTCTCGTTCGCAGGCCCGTGAATGGCTTCTAACAGCTCTCCCTTCGGAGCTGAAAGTGCACTTCCAGGATACTCGTTTGCTTGGTCGAGGCTTCTTCCAGGTGGACTTTCATTCTTCAGAAGCTACTTCTCAGGTTTTGGCTGGCAACCCCTTCCCTCGTGGTCCTAGGAAGATTTTCTTCTTTCAATACTAGGTGGGCTTTGATCCAGTGGCGGAGGATCAGCGCCTTACCCCGGTCTCACTACGGTTCCTTGCACTTCCTCGGTCCTATTGGAAGCTTTTAGCTTCCATAGGGGCATCCTTTGGCCAAGTTCTAGAGATACCAGTCCTTCCGAGTTTTCCCGCCTCAGCTTCCGCGGCCGTTACCGCCACTCTTGATGGTGTACCCCGGGTCCTTGTGCTTGTTCCTGATCCATCGATTACTGATGATCATGTTATGCTTCAGAGACTTGACGGATCTCATTTCCACTAGAGGATGGAGATTGCAGGCAGACCTGACCAGTGTCGGATTTGTCGTCGACAAGGTCACATTGCTAGAGATTGTCCCAGATCGAGGGGCCATGCTAGGAGGTGGCGTGATCCTGCCTATCAGAGGCCTTCTGCAGTTGCCGAGACTCCAGTTACTCCTTTGCCACAGCAGACCACACAACGTTGGGTTGTGGTTAGGGATGGTAGGCACCCTCGGACCCCTGCACTTGCCCCTTCACCCACACCCCTTGTGGAGCACCCTAACCCCTAAGCAACTCTTGCCTCACAGGATGTTGATCCTTCTTTGAAGGACGAGGCTTTGCAGGCACATGATCTGGATCCTTCACAGGAGGATGCTGCATTACAGTTACAGGATGATTGTACCCTTGAGGATGATGTTGCGCATTCGCATTGTCATGGTAACTCTCCAGTTTTGAGGACTAGTCCTGGCTTTTCCCCGGAGTGGGAGAGAGAGGTAAGGTTTACATCGTTAAATTTTCCCTCCCTTACCTATGCGAGACGTACTTCCACCTCTAAAGGGGGTCCTTCGTCAACCATGAGATCCGGTCGTTCCTACTCTGAGTCCTTATGAGGATTGTGTCTTGGAACATTCAGGGTCTTGGGGTTTTTTTTCCACGTCAATAGAAACAAATTGTAAAAACCCAGCTTCATTGTGCAGTCATAGGTGGACCTATGGATGTATTGCTCTTGCAAGAGCATAAACTGGATGCTAGCCAGTGTCGGAGATCAGGCAAGCTTCTCTCGGGACACACCTTTTGGTCACCAGCTGTTGGTACCAAGGGTGGTGTCTGTATCTCTGTTTCAGCTTTGATCTTGCCTTGCATCATTGGACATGGTGTCTTTTTGCCTGCAAGAGAACAGTGGATCCTTCTTATGCAGGGTACTACACGCATTGGTATTCTCAACCTCTATGCTCCTAACCATAGAGGTGAGAGGATTGCCTTTTGGAAATCTCTCACTACACTGATGAAGGCTTTCAGATGTTAGGGTTAGGGTTTGGAGGTATTGCAAACACAAACGTGGGGAAGCAGAGAGAGAACACGACTCTTGTTGTGTATTCAGTTGATAATGTGAAGTACAATAGCCACATAATAAAGTGACCTAAAAGATGTGTTCACATGTCCGGCCATAAAATGTGCCGGGTGGACCAAAACACTTATAAACTGTTTATAAGTGAAACTAAGCTAAACTGGGAAAAAAACCTCCACTAACTGAAGTAAAAAGTGCCCCAGTAATCTACTGATGATCACTAGCACTCCTCTGGGTGCATACACAGCATAAAACCCAACAAACCCCCCTGGAGTGATATGTGATCACTGTACATCATCCACCAAAAGGAAACAAATTCAAAGCAGTGCAGAATGCTTCGAATTTCGGACGTGGTAATGCCTTGGTGAAGATGTCTGCCACATTCTGATCTGTAGGGCAGTAGATCAGACTGATATCACCTGCCTGGAGTCTCTCCCGAACAAAATGATAGTGAATCTCAATGTGTTTCATGCGAGCATGAAACACAGGATTCCTGGCCACAGCAATGGCACTTTGACTATCAGTATAGATAGGTGTAGGCTCCTCCACTGAAATATCCATATCAGTCATAAGACGACGCAGCCAAACACACTCAACAGTAGTAGTGTAGGCTGCTCTGTACTCTGCCTCACAAGACGAAGTGGCCACTGTGGTCTGGTTCTTGCTTAGCCAAGAAATGCATGAAGAGCCAAGAAAGAAACAATTTTCACTAGTGGAATGTCTGGTATCAAAATCACCAGCCCAATCTGAATCACTGTAAGCGTATAACTGCATGTCACCCCCCTCAGGATAAAGCAATCCAAGAGACAAGGTACCCTGCAAGTACCGGAATACACGCTTCACAGCTTGCCAATGTGATAACCGCGGGCTGTGCACGAATCTGCTCAACTGAGATACGGCATACTGAATATCTGGCCGTGTAGGACACAAATAACTAAGGCACCCAACAGCCCGAGCATATGTAGTGGCATCAAAGGAAATACTATCATCTTGTAGTGACAGTTTCATCCCAGGCTCCATAGGAGTGCTAATAGGCTTGCAATCCTGAAATTTAAACTTCTCCAGAAGTTTAGCAACATACCGAGATTGCAACAACCCAATGCCTCTGCTGTCCTGCACAAACTGTATGCCCAAATAGTAGTGTACGAGCCCCAAATCAGACATGTCAAATGTCTGTTATGCAGTATCTCTTTAAAAGCTGCAATTTTGTCATCATTTGATCCCATGAGCAAGAGATCATCTACATAAAGACTGA
Organism: Cibotium barometz; assembly: GCF_041138505.1. NCBI lineage: Eukaryota > Viridiplantae > Streptophyta > Polypodiopsida > Cyatheales > Cibotiaceae > Cibotium > Cibotium barometz. Next base: position 29,211,846 of record NC_141055.1, on the reverse strand, counting down.
TGACCAGCAGATCTTTCTCTTCTTTCTTTACATACAAGGTGGCTTCTGATGGACTGTTCACAAATCCTTGAGTGAGTAGGAAAGCATCTATCTTTGCATACCAAGCTCGTGGAGCTTGTTTCAAACCATACAAGGCCTTTTTCAGCCTGCATACTTTCCCTTCATGACCATGTTCTGCAAAGCCTATGGGCTGATATACATAAACTTCCTCCTCGAGGTCCCCATGTAGGAAAGCAGTCTTTATGTCCAACTGGTGAACAACCCAACCACGATGTGCAGCCAATGCAATGACACACCTAAGTGTCGACATACGGGATGTAGGAGCAAATGTCTCCTCATAATCAATGCCCTTCTTCTGTGCATAGCCCTTTGCAACTAGACGGGCTTTGTACCTGTCGATGGATCCATCTGCATGTCTTTTCAACTTATAGACCCACTTAGTACCAATTGCTTTCTTGCCTTTGGGCAGATCAACCAAATCCCATGTTTGATTCCTTTTAATAGAATCAAGCTCATCCTGCATGGCTTTGTTCCAATGCACATTGTCTCGTGCATCCACAAATGAATCAGGCTCATCATCATCCTGTAAACTGGCTGCCATAACCATATTCAAATCCATGATGTGTGCATGCTCATTGGTCCGTGTCTCCCTACGAGTACGACCAACAAGAGGACCCTCTAGATGGCTGTCCTGTAATGTCCTCAAATACCATCTAGGTATGTGTCTGACCTGTGGTGCTTGCTGTCCCATATTTGGTTCAGCTTCTGGCTCAATTTGCTGCTGAATTTCTGCACCACCTTCATGATTTGCTGGCTGTCCTGTACCCTCGTGAGTTGGATCACCAACTGTGGAATGAAACTCCATAGGTAGTAGACCTTCAAACACATCATTTTCAGCCTGATTTGCATCATAACCAGCCATGGATATTTCTGATTTTTCATCAAAAATCACATCCCGACTAGTGAATATCTTCCTGGATAGTGGGTCATATAACCGGTAGCCCTTGCTCTCACAGCTATACCCAACAAAAATGCATTTTGTGGCTTTATCATCCAACTTCCTCCTCAACTCTTTGGGCATGTGTGCATATGCAAGACACCCAAAAATACGAAAATGTGATACCGAAGGCTTGCGGCCATGCCAAGCCTCAAAAGGAGTAATGGAAACCAATGCCTTTGTAGGACATCGATTCAAAATATGACAAGCACACATGACAGCTTCCACCCAAAAGATATGTGGTAGCCTCTTTGCCTTTAGCATACATCTGGCCATCTCCATGAGTGACCGATTCTTCCTTTCTGAACCCCATTCTGTTGTGGAGTATAAGGAGTAGTATACTGATGTTTTATACCTCTACTCTCAAGAAAGGAATTCAACATGTGTGACATATATTCCTCCCCTCGGTCAGAACGGAGAGTCTTAACCTTGCATCCTGACTCTGTTTCAGCAAGTGCTACAAAGGCCAAAAATGCATCATATACCTGTGATTTCTGTGTCAAAGGATAGACCCAGCATATACGAGAGAAGTCATCAATAAATGTAGCAAAATAGAAGCAACCTCCTAATGACTTCGTCTGCATGGGACCACAAAGATCACTGTGTATAAGCTGCAACTTTGCAGTTGCTCATAGAGCTTGATCACGTGGGAAGGAAAACCGATGCATTTTTCCCAAAATACATCCTTCACAAATGTGATCTGGAGGCTTCTCCATAAGAGGTAGGTCTGTAAACATGTTATGTCGCTGCATAAGCATAAGACTACCAAAATTTACATGCCCCATGCGAGCATGCCATAACTCCGCATCAACCATAGCTGGAGTAAGAGTGAATGCATTATAAGCAGACTGATCCACTGGCTGAAATGCATCCAACTGATAAAGTCCATGACATAATGTACCAGTGCATCAAGGTCAAAGCATTAGCTTTGTCTCTGACCATGCATTTATCATCATCAAAGTGGACTTGCATACCACAATGTGCCAAAGAAGAAATGGACAACAAATTCTTCTTTATCCCTGGTACATATAAGGCATCTGTAAGGCGAAGAATAGAGCCATCAATGGCTGTGAGCTGAATCTCCCCAATGCCACGAACTGGATATGAAGCATTGTTGGCACACTGAACAGTTTTGCCAACAGGGGCAGGGCCTACATGACAAAACAAATCCCTGCGAGATGTGATATGCTTTGAAGCACCACTATCAAAATACCAAGTACATGCATGCTCTGTCATACTGAGTGCCTGTGAAGACCAAGAGGCATCATAGCTGCATGTATAGAAACAGTAATCCCTGTCCTCAACAAAAGAAGCAGTCTCTGGAGGAGCTTTAGAGGCATCATTTACAGACATCCCAGATTCCTTTGCCTGCAATCCTCTTTCTACACTCTGTGATGTAGTGACCTGGCTTCTTACAGTAATGACATTTGCCCTTCTTCTTGGGCTGTCCATCACTTTTCTTGGTATCCTGAGATGAACCACCATCACCTGAATTCTGATTTGAACTCTTTGGTTGAGATTTGCCTTTCCCCTTTTGACCTGTAGTAAATGCTTGTTCAGCACTTGTGTTCATATTCATATTCTTCCTCATTTGCTCTTCTTGTAGCAAGAGAGCAACAAGTTCCTGATACTTGAGGGGTTCAACAGCATTCCTCATGCTGAGGTTCAAAGAGGTATGAAAAGCCAAGTAAGATCTTGGCAAAGAGTGCGACACAAGCTGTGTCTCAGGAATAATCTCATCCACATTGATGAGTTGCTCTCTCAAATCCTGCAGCTTGTTTAAGTGGCTAGACATATCATCTCCTTCATGCATTTTCTGATTTTCCAGCTCTCTTTTCAAAAACGAGATCCGAGCCTCATTACGAGCAGCATACATCTGCTCCAGAGTCACCCATGCATTCTGTGAAGAGCCAGCTGAACGAATATGAGGTATAATGGACCTCTGTAGTACTGACAATGAGTGACAAGGCTTGTGCATCTCTGGCATCCCATGTCTTCTGAGCATTTGTTCTTTGAAGTTTGAACAGGCAATGGCTGACCTGGAGCCTGTACCTGTTGTCCTCGTCCACGAGCACCCCCTTGGGGAGGAGTCTCTGGAGCCAATGGACCTGGACGTGGTTCATCACCACTAACAAAATCCCAAAGACCTTTTGCCACGAGCACATTTTTCAGCATAAAACTCCACAAGGAGTAGTTCGTGCCGTCCAATTTGTCTTCCTTAGACAAATACGTGAATACATCACTCTGCTGTTGATTTGCCATTATGCCAATGCACAATGTTGTACCTGTGTATCAAAAAACCCAATAGCAAGAACCCTGAAAGCAACTGTACTCCACTGAATACAGTTAACCCAAATATGCCTGCACTCTCAATCCTCTGAATGTGCAACACAATGCACCACTGACTGAGTAGAGCAGCAAAAATGGCTTACACAGTGCCAAAATGCCCAAAAATTGCCCAAAGTTACTGCACCCAAAACCTTGCAAGAAACCTATAGAGTTTTCTTTGCAAGAAAGTCTGCCTGTATCTACCTGAAGATTTTCACAGAGAAAATAAAAATGCCCAAAATTCAAAATATGTAATGCTTACCACTACTGTGCTGCGCAGTAGTACAGTCGACTGTACTGTGCAGGTACACAGCAGCTACAGTCGAGGTACTGTACGGAAGCAGTACGGAAGCAGGTACAGTACGAAAGAAGAAGGCGAAACTGCAGTCGACTGTTGACGTAGCAGATTCTGGTCAGCTGTACTGTGCAGGTACGTTGACTGTACGGAGCACTGTACGGAGCAGGGCGACCAGGTACACAGCAGGTCGCCTGTACGACTGTCTGCGCAGGACAGTACTGCTGTCTGCGCAGGTGTGTACAAACGCGCTGTTTGCGTAGGTGTGGAACTGTACGGGCAGGCACAGGTGTACAGAGCAGAACAGAAGCTGTCGACGAACTCGTATGGACAGCTGCAATGTACGGACTGTTGGCAGGCGAAGCTGTACCTGTACGGTCAGTTGCACGCAGTACGAATGGTGATGAGGAACAAGGAACAGTACGGGCAGGGCAAGAGCAGGCCAACCTGGAAGCTCTGATACCAAATGAAGGCTTTCAGCTGTTAGGGTTAGGGTTTGGAGGTACTGCAAACACAAACGTGGGGAAGCAGAGAGAGAACACGACTCTTGTTGTGTATTCAGTTGATAATGTGAAGTACAATAGCCACATAATAAAGTGACCTAAAAGATGTGTTCACATGTCCGCCATAAAATGTGCCGGGTGGACCAAAACACTTATAAACTGTTTATAAGTGAAACTAGGGCATACTTTTATTGCTACAGGCACCTCTAAATCGGATCATTGCCCATTGGTTTTATGTATTAATGATCCGAATTGCCATGGATCAGCACCCCATGTACACATCCCTGATCATTTGTTTTCAGATGCAGAGCTATCACGTCGTATGCTTGATATTTGGAGATCTCATGATTTCTTACAGGCCTCTCAAAGCCTGGCCTCTGCTCTCTGTGATATTAGTGACTTTTATCACACATGTGCCCTGTCTAAGAGGCAACAGGCCTTGGATTTAGAAAGGGCTGCCTTGCAGAAAGAGCACGTGAAACATCCTCATGCTCAATGGGTTGTAGATTCTTTATGTATTGTTAGGGCAGAACTTCATCACTCTCTTGAGCAACGCATGGAGTACCGTTTCCATGCCCAGGAATCCTTTTGGACACAGATGGGTGGCAGATGTAATAAACATTTCTTTGCTACTCACAGCCCATCTCATGCCAAAGATAGTGTCAGGCAGTTGTAGGATTCACATGGCACTCTTCACTCAGATCCTCTTATGGTTAGACAGATTGCCACTGATTTCTATCACCAGCTTCTTAGTGCTGAGCCGCACTTTGATTTGAGACACAGGGCACAGAGGAAGGTTTGGAATGCATTGCCACATTTGATCACTTAGGAGATGTGTGCCGCTCTGGATGCCCCTTTTTCTATGCAGGAGTTCAGTCATGCTCTTCATGCCTTACCTCATGGTAAGTGTCCAGAGGAGGATGGCCTCTTCCCTCTTTTTTTTTCATTACTTTTTGGGATGAGATTGGGGCTGAGATCACATCGACTCTGTAGGAGATGTGGGACAAGTTCTATGCCTTCTTCTCTCACTGAGGGGCTTATTTATCTTATTCCTAAGAGTGGGGATAAGACATTGATTGGCCAGTGGAGACCTATCACCTTACTTGGGACTGCATATAAGATTCTTGCTAAGGCACTAAGCATCAGATTGCAGCCAATTTTGCAGGATGTCATTCATGATACTCATAATGGATTCTTACATGGCAGGAGCATCTTTGGTAACATTTTCTCGTTTTGGGAGGCCGTCGAATGGGCTAAAGCGAGCAATCAGTCCTTAGCCATTCTGCTCTTGGATTTTGAGCAGGCCTATGATAGAGTGGATTGGGACTTCCTTGAGGGTACTCTTGGCCATATGGGCTTCTCTTTGAGATGGATCAAGGGAGTTTCATGCATGTATCGTGATGCCCACAGATGCTTGACATTTTGAGAGTGATATACCATCTACTTGGAGCTAATGTTGCTCCCATGTTTTTATGTTCTTAGTTTTCCATGACGAGTTTCCATGCACAGTTTTGTATCACCCCAATGAGATAGCTATATTTATGTTTTCATTCTGTTTTATTTTCCATTCCATGATGAGATATGCCATGGACATTATTGTACCACTTTGGTCTCATAGGCCCATTGGTTAGTAGACGCTTAATATATCTTTCTTTCTTTCTTTCTCTTTCTTTCTCTCTCTTTCTATTTATGTCTCTCTTATCTCTCTCCACAAAGCTTTTGATATTGTACCCCAAGCCCGCCTCCTACACCGTCAACAAGAGATCGGAGTCCCATCTGACATGGTTTGGAGCATCATCGCCCTCTATGAGTCCGTCACCGGATGAGTGAGAGCCCCAGGAGGTACATCAGAGGAGATTTCCAGCACTATTGGGGTGAAACAGGGCTGCCCTCTATCACCCACTCTTTTCGGCCTCTACATTGATGAGATCTCGAGCTTCATTGATGGATTAGGCGGGGTTGGTCCCACACTGGCAGTCATATTGATCCCCATACTACTTTATGCAGATGACATCGTCCTCCTCTCAGACTCAGCTAAAGGGCTTCAGAGACAGTTGGATGCCTTACAAGACTTTTGCACTCAGTAGGACCTCTCTGTTAACCTTGGTAAAACCAAGGTAATGGTATTCAATACCTCTCGCCCCTTCACATCTAGATTGAGCTTCACATATAGAGGGGATCCTGTGGAGATTGTCTCATCCTATGTCTACCTTGGGGTCACTTTCAGTGGCCCATGCTTTACCATGGTTCCCGCAGCACATGCTAGAGTGACGCAGGGATATGCAGAGTTGAGCTTACTTGAGCGGCAATGCTTCCAGGCACATTTCCAGGAGCCCAAGACGAAGGACTGGCTTTTTGACACCCTCGTCACACCAGCCTTGATGTATGGAGCAGCCTTCTGGAGGCCAGATTTATCTGATGAGGATTGGCAGCGAGTTGAGAGGCCCCAGGTCATGATGTTCTCCAGTATGATCCGCACCAAACCATCAGTCCCACACCAGATTATCCAGATAGAGTTTGCTACAACCCCGATGGTAGTGGATGCACTCTTCCAGACAGTCACCTACCTTCATCGCATCAGTCACATGGATCCCCACAGGTACCCGAGGCTTACCCCTGGAGTCCTTCAGACAGTCACCTACCTTCATTGCATCAGTCACATGGATCCCCACAGGTACCCGAGGCTTACCCTGGAGTCCTTCAGACAGCTAGCACTTGAGGGCCACTCAGGAGTATGGTATGCACTAGTTTCCACTTGGTTCTTAGTATATGGGCTCTACATGGACCGCCTACCCCCCCTTTAGTACAGTTTGGACTCCCCTTTTCTCCGGCTGTCTCACGAGGATACCAACCGGGTTATCCGGTTAGATCTTCTCAGCCTCTACACACATTGCACATGGATTACAAATCCGGAGATCCCCACGAAGATGCACTTCTACAAAGATCACTTTCTCGCACTCACTGAGGATAGATTCATCTAGCAGCTGGGCTACTTGAGTGTTCACATGTCCCATGCCCCGCGGATTACGATTGGCCAGATACGGGTTTCATCTCACCGCCTCACAGTGGAGATAGGTAGAACTGGGTGCATCTTCAGAGCCGGGAAGCTCATACGGAGAGAGGAGAGGATCTGCTGACTATGCCACACAGAGGTTGAGACGGAGGAGCATTACATATAGCGCTGCTTAGTATACTATGAGATCCGCGGGAGGTTTCACTGTCTATTTCGTGAGGGATTCGGTCCACTCTCCAAGATCATTGACTTCCAGGACCAGCGTTGCCTGGGCCCCTTCCTGCTTGAGCTCCGCAGACACAGGGACACCTTCTTGGGAGAGCCTCGGCCCCAGCCACCCGTCCCCCTCCCTCGCCAGCCCACCAGTTTCTTCCGGCCCAAGAGGTGGAGGACACCGACATAGTGGATCTTGTGGACCCTCCAAGAGCTGCTCTGGACCTACCTCGCCCGAGAGGAGTTACCTCGAAACGAGCCTCTGCACTCCAGCGTGCCCGACGCCCTCCCCCCCCCCCCCCCCCCCTTCGGCCACGATCACCTCATCAACTCCAGATCCAGGACATGCTCCACCGCCATCGAGCTACCTTTCCACGTGACATAGCTGAGAGAGACCTCTCGGCTATACTCATTAGCCCCATGCTTGATATTTTGGAGAGTCTATACCATCTACTCGAAGCTGATGTTGCTCTCATGTTTCTATGTTCTTAGTATTCCATGATGAGTTTCCATGGACAGTTTTGTATCACCCCAGTGAGATAGCTATGTTTATGTTTTCTTTCTGTTTTATTTTCCATCCCATGATGAATCATGAGATATGCCATGGACATTATTGTATCACTTTGGTCTCATAGGCCCATTGGATCTTTAGTAGACGCTTAATATATCTTTCTTTCTCAATCTCTCTCAATAGCAAAATGAAATTACTCCAATAAAATGATACATCCCAATAAAATCACACACACTTTTTTTTTTGTGGAATCATAAGTATATTAGATTTACAAGATGACTATCCAAAGTAGATAGTCCTAAAGTACATCAACTGAAGATGTCAATATAAGACAAATATACATCATGATCTATTTGGTCAACCTGCATGCAATCGAAGAAAGATTGATGCAGGGAGTACCGAAAAAAAGAAAATGCAGAAAAAAACGCATCACCGAAAAGTCCATGGTTGCGAACTTTCCATAGTGTCCATAAAGCCCAGTAGCGCACCCATGAGAAGAAAAGAGAGAACTCTGGTCTGGGCAAATGAAGACCAAATAGCCAGAAAAACTTTCCAAATATCATATTTGGAAATCTAGCCCGCAGAAGCTGGATGAGAGGAAGAAAAAACTGACGAGAAGAAGGACAGCTCCAAAAAATATGAATGACTGTCTCCTTGGAAGCAGAGCATCTATGGCAAGTGGATGAGGATATATGTCTACGTGCCAGAAACTGTCCTGAGGGAATAACAGCCAAAAGAACGCGCCACAAAAAGAGCTGTTGTCGAAGAGGAAGCTTCGACTGCCAAAGAGATCGCAATCGTCTTTTCCACCACCAAGATGACCGATGCATATGCCAGAAGAGATTTGCCCGTTCAAAAACCCAAGGCAATGGCAACAAATGTTTATACAGACCAGCAACTGTAATATCAGATAGCCTCAAGGGATGGCATGAAGAATCAAAAGAAGAGATAGTCCAATCCTGCAGGCGATCTCGAATTTCCAACAGTGGAATCGGCAAAAAAGGCTGAAGCATCTGAATTATATCACGCCAAAGACGACGATAATGAGGTCCCAAGCCATAATGTGCAGCAGCCTGTGGAAAAGAAAGAGGGGAGCCATCAGGATGGATGACATCTCGCACAGAGGTAACACCCTTTGAGTGGAGAAAATATGAACGCTGGGGTTCTTGCACCGCCAGGGGAACTGAAAATGCTTTGGACCAGTGGATGCTCTCAACGCGGAGAGAGTTGCCTTGTAAGGAGCCACGACCATTCCATTTTAAATTTGAAAGGACAAGCTTCCAATCAGCAAGTAAGGCAGAAATGAGAGGACAACCCTTAATTTTGCCAGTAATGCAACCAAGAATAAAATCACAATGAGTAGGTTGCCAATGGCCAAAAGCCGAAGTCGTCAGATGAAGTAACAAATGACGGATCATCGCTGTCCAAGGTTGAGTGCCTTCCAGAAATTGAAGCATCAGTTTACCTCTGTGGGCAAGAATATGCACCTGTAAATTAAGGATATTCAAGCCTCCATGCATTTTAGGGGTACACAAACGATTTGCCGAAAGCAAACGTACACTCTTTTTCCCCTGCTTCGACCTCCAGAATATCTCCAAGATGGTGGACATAAATAATTTCAGCTCCCCCTGAGAAAACCTGATGAGAGGAAGGTAGAACTGAATATAGGCAACCAAGATGGATTGGAGAATCCGTAAACGAACATGCAATGGCCATGTTGCAAGTTTCCAGTATTCCAACTTTTTCTTGAGCTTTGCCAAGACCCAATCTGTTTGTTGACGGCGAGTAACTGTCCATCCCAAAGGATATCCCAAATGCCGAATCAAATGAGTGGAGTGAACTATTTCCCCTGGCCATAGCAAATTATGCCATTGTTTTGAATGCAGAGGCAACAATTTAGATTTCTGAAAATTGATTTGTAGGCCAGCCGCAAGTGCAAACAAAGAAAGAGCCTGCATCCTGATGTGTATTGCGAGGAAGAAAAAAAGAATCGTCAGCATATGCCTGAGCAACCAACTGACGTCTATTCTGAATGTCCAATCCATGAAGACTGCCAGTATCAACCAAATGATCCATATAAAGAAGCATGGGATGCGTCGCTATAGCATACAAAAGAGCACTTAAAGGGCATCCCTGCCTAACTGAACGATGCGAAGTCCATGATTCTGAGAGATCTCCTGACAATATACAAGCCGCCTGGCTATCAGCATAAAGCCAGTAAATGATATTCTGCATTTTTTCTCCAAATCCCAGAGTACGCATGGTTTCTTGAATGAACCCCCATTTAATAGTATCAAAAGCCTTAGCAATATCCACTTGCAATAATAAGACATCCTGCTGCGTGTATTTGGCATGTTCAATGCCAATATAAGCATTTGCAATGTTATCTGTAATGTGCCTGCGAGGAATAAATCCATACTGTGCAGAATGGAGTCCATCATTCAAGCAACCCTTAATGTGATCGACAACCATTTTACTGATAATCTTGTATATCACCGGCATAAGGGTAATTGGTCTCCAATCTGCCAAAGACTGACATAAGTGTTTTTTAGGCAACAGCTTCACTAATCCTTTTTTCCAGAAAGCTGGCATTTGCCTTGTCTCCCAGGCAATGTTTACCATACACAGCAAAGGTAATTTGAGGGTGTCCCAATATGCAAGAAAGAATTCAACTGTAAGGCCATCCCATCCTGGAGCTTTCCATCGGCCACAAGACCTGATTGCATCAGACAGTTCTTGTTCAGAGAATTTTGTTTCTAGTTGTTGCGCCTGAGTAGCAGAAAGGATGGGGGATACATGCTGTAATAACCGATGACGTGCATCATACACTTCCATGGCGTGAGAATCGTCCTCACCAAATTGAGAGGAGAAATGGGTAACACAAGTCGCAGCCAATTGTGCTCGGGTGGAGGTCCACGTGTCATCTGAAATTAAAGTGCGACATATAGATGCAGCTTGTTTTCTGGAATGTAAACTCTTGAAAAATTCTTTGGAAGAGCAGCCTTTGTCCAAAAGCGCCTGTTTGTCGTGCCCGTATCTCCCATTTGACAAGCTTTCGATGATCATTTACCTGAATACAGTGACGAGCTTGACATAAAGAAGTGGCTTCAGCCAAAATTAGGGAGCGAAGATGACTAAGCTCGATTAACGATTGACATGTTTGCTTAGCATAAGCAACAGTCTGTCTCCAACCTTTCAGATACTGTTTACCATAGTCACGGATGACTGATTGCATGCGAGCAATAAAAGCTGTCCATGCATAATCCAAGTCAATGAAAGATTGAGGAAAGAGTGGCTGACAAGCCTCAAGTATCAGTGCTTTGAATGCATCATGCTCCAAGTAACTATTATTGATGATAAGCAACCTTTGAAGTGGCAATCTGTCATCGGGCATGTCGTGCAGATGAACTCTGAGCCATAAGGGTACATGATCTGAATATGTAAATGTATAATCCACCCACAATTTGGTCGTGAGAGTATCATAATGAAACGGATCAAGCTGATACCATCGATCCAAGCGAGCTTTGTAAGTGGATTGTGCATTATGTTGGAAGGTATACCCAGGCATCAGAGGCTGCGATTCTTTCCAAAGATCAATCAGATTAAGCGTTGCTACAAAATCTACCCACGAAGACCTCTCAGTAGCAAGCATATGTGTACGACCGGATGTATTATCACCAGGTTGAGGGGCATTATTGAAATCTCCACATATGAATGCTTTCTGTCTCCAAGGGTAGAAGACCTTACTGGTCAAGCACCCCGATGTAGAGTAAGCGAAGAGAATTTGTAGAAGCCCTTACAGCTGAATTTTCTGATTTCAAGAGAAGAAAACAGCTTTTGATCGAATTGTCAGCGATAGAAATGCTCCAAAGCATTTTCAATAGGTAAATATCCAAGAGATGTGCTGCAAAGCATTGTAGCACTCATTTGCAGGCTGATCTAAGAGTTGGAGAAGCAAGAAACCATGCCAAACAATGTGTGTGGTCTGGTTACGCTGCAAAATGGCTTCCTTTTCCTCCACATGAAGAAGATGCCTATTTCGCTACGAGGGAGGGAGAGGATTAGTCTTTCCAGTCATAAAATGGGTGGCCATTGGGCCACACACAGATCTTGCAAGTAGTAAAACATTTCACGCGAAAACAATTCCAGGCATGCAAGTATGCCATCCATAAGAATGTATTGGTCAATCTCCCTTTCATTTAGCTTGTAGAAGGCCAACCGGAATACCGTAAGCTCGATATGGCCGCGGGCCAAAATCCCCAATCTCTCATATCCAGCCTAGTGGCCCTTAATGTAGACATCAATCCCCTACCATGAGGTGCTAGTCCACATGACCCTTGGCGTAGACGTAAGTCCCCTGCCATGAGGTGTCATGTCCACACTAAATAACCCATCCATAGGTGTGGAAGCGTAGAGAATGTCCAACTAGTGAAACTCTAGCTTTTAACCCAAAGGGCACTACGGCTTTCTCTACCCCAAAAAAAAACCTTGATTCTAAGAATTTTGTATTAACCTTAGGGACAACCAATGAACCCTATACGAACTTCTCTTCTTCAAAAACAAACTCCACTCGACTGATTGTCCGAAAGCTATAGATTGCCCGTGCTCTTGTCTATACCATGAGATCAGGACATGTTACAAGCTTGAAGCAATAAAAAACGATTAAAAAATCCAAAAAACAGCATCATATGCAGATCTACGTCTAAACCCTCACAATTTAGCCTTGTTGTTTCGTACGCGAGATACATCTTCAAATATCTTTAAAATTCTAGTCACACGCATATCTTTGATACACTAATTATCAAAAATTACATGCTTTATGCATCCAATCCTCAAGAAATTGTTTGCATTCATTTAGTTCACTAAATAGTTAAACAACACACTTGTTCAAATAAATCACTTACTTGTTTTTTTATCTAACTTTTTCGAATCGTCCTTGTATCCTGAATTATTCTTTTTCCTCAACAAAGCATCTGCTTGTGCTGTTTTGTCACGCTCGATCTCCTTTAAGAGCTTGTCTTCCAATGAAGTATCATAGATCTTCCCATGACCAAAACCCACAGGCTCATTGTGTAACTCCTCCTCTGTAGAAACACTATCCTTATCATCAAAATCGTCTGTTTGTAGAACTTGACCCCGTTTTTTGCTAGAGACAGCATTCAATGTGGTAAGACCTTTACCTGCAAAAAAACAAAAAAAAAAAAAGCATTCCACATGAGCCAAATTATCCATGAGGATAAGTTAAGTTTTTATTTCTTTAAAAAATCATAAATCAAAACCATTGCTTACCTAATGCATTTATCACCATTTTAAACCCTTTTTTTCCCAAGAAAAGATCCATTACTTAGAAAACAAGAAATCCACTCATGAGCAAATCACAACCCTTCCAAGAGGTAGAATGTACAAAGATGGGGGGCCTCCCTCCATGGCTAGCCACTCTCAAAAGGCAACAACATCCATGGGGGTGCTGGAAAGAGCCACACAAGGGACCTTTAGTGCCAACTTCTACCATTTTCGCACCTGGAAAGTAAGGGCCCCAGATTCCAAGTGTAGAGAAAAGTTGTGCAATGCTCCTACATAATCTAATCGTGCATTAGGTATTCCCACCGGACCTAGTGTGTGTGCATGATAACTTTCCAAATAAAACAAATAGTCTTCACCGAGGGAGCCATTGTGCCCTCTATAGTCTCACTCTAGCACACTCGTCATATATGCCAAGCAGCTATGTTGCTGAGAACTGGGGCAATTGGATCTCAGCAGCACTGATGGCATTGATCCAAGAGTGTTAAAGTCTCAACACATGACCCATGAACCTATTTAATAGTCAATGTGTTAACCACTCCATACGTTTTCATGGTTTTGCGCCTGACCTACCATAATGCGCTTTGCCATCTTACCCACTCGAACACGCACTTATCTTTTGTAAGACGACTCTGGAACATATAAAGCGGCCTTACCTTATGCTTAATGTTGAATAGAGAAAGTCTAAGGATTTCATGTACATACTTGCTTAGGACTAGTAATAGAGGCCATACCATTTTTACATTTGGTCGACAGTGTGTAAAAACTACTCCTTGTATATAAGTCATTTTTTACATTTAGCAATCCAGAATCATGCTATAGAAAACCTGTGAGCATGGATGTATGCTAGGTAGGTTTGTTTGCAGGTTTCCCTCTTGCATTAACTTCCTCTTCTTCCTATGTCTTTTGTGAGAGAGAACCACCGTAAAGACAAAACTCTTTCTGCCTCCACCTAGGCATAGAAAGCTCTTCCTTCACCCCATTGACAAGGAGCATTCCGGTGTGAAAAACGGAGTAAGGACAGGATGAATGAGCTAGCACACCCACATCGAGAAGTTGCATTTGTGGCTCAAATGCAACCACCAATAACACATGATTTAGCAAGACTAAGGCAAGCTCTTGACTTGAAAATATTTCGAGTCGTTACCGAGGACTAGCCTAGGGCTTAGCTTCATTAATCCGTCTTACCCAATATTCCCTGATGTTAATTAGGAGGTCCAACTAAAAAAACCATTCGGTTTTGGAGTCTTGGATGTGTTTAGGTGGTTTATTTGCTTTAGGGCATTCTATTTTGAAATTTATTTACTTTAGGGCATTCTATCGCATATCTTGGAAGGGAAAAACCCTGCTTTCATTAACGTTCCAAGCTGGGGTGATGTTCATACAAAGTTATCTGGGCCTAGTATGTTCGATCCCTATAGCTCGCTGAAGCTTTCGCACCCCCCCTGCACCCCTGCTCCAGCTGCCTTCGCCCTTCCCCGCCTGCTCGCACCCCCCCTCCCCGCCTTCGAGCCTTCGCCTCTCCCCGCCTGCTCACACCCACCCCTCCGCGCCCCTGTGCTCTTCGCGCCCCCCGCCCCCCCCTTCCGCGCCCATCGCCCCTGCCCGCCTGCCCCCGTCTCCTTCACGCCCCCCGCTCCCCCCTTCCTCCGCGTCCCGCCCCCTGCCTCCCCCCACCCCCCTTTCGCGTTTTTCCCGCCCCCTTTCGCTCCCCGCTGCCCGTTTCCCGCCTCTGTCTTCCGTCCCTCCCCCTCTGTCTTCCGCCCTCCTCTGTCTTCCACCCCTCGCCCTCTGTCTTCCGCCCCTCCCCCTTTGTCTTCCGCCCGTCCCCCTCTTCCCCTCCCCGCTCCGCTTTTTCGTGCAGCTTGGTTCTTGCAGGACCCTCCGTCTTCGCTTCGCCCTCGACTCATCAGCTTCAGACTCTGATGGAGGTTCCTCTCGCCCCACCTCAGAGGGACTCTTCCGGAGCCCCCTCGCCCGTCCTTCAGGATACCCCCATCAGGCTCTCTCTTTCGCCAGAAGAGGAAGCGAGCCTCGCCGCAGAGGTGGAACGCCTCCAGGCACATTCCACCATTTGCCGTATAGTTGGCACTCGCCCCAGCAGAGGGGAGATCCGGGATCTTCTCCAGGCCCGCCTTCTTGCAGATGTGGGCAAGATCCTGGACGTTCAGCTACTAGGCCGCAGACACTACCAAACTAACTTCGAGACAGCCCAGAGCGTGGCCCAGGTCTTAGCCATGAGTCCCCTTGACATCAGGGGCGCTCGGGCCTTCTTCAGACATTGGCAGCATGGTTTCGACCCAACAGCGGCCGAGCCCTATTCCATGTCACAGTTTGCTTTCATGGACTTCGCCTCGAGTACCTTCCACTCCTTTCTAGGATAGGATCATTGGTGGGCTCGGTGCTTGAGACTGGCCCCACAACAGCTTCCGTGGTGGCTAGAGCAGCTGGCCTTCCTTCGGTCAGAGTTTTGGTTCCTGACATCTCCTCCCTTCTGAAGGTCATTCAGTTACCTAGGATAGGGGGGGATGGATCGATCAGAGAGTGGAGTTTTCGAGGCTCCCGAACCAGTGTTTTATATGCAGGCAGGTTGGCCACCTGGCCAAGGCCTGCCCTTGCAGGAGACCCCGACCTTCACCGCAGCAGCAGACCTCCGATGGCCCGCCCACAGATGCGGCTCGGCACCGGGACACCTGCACAGCCCACAGAGACCTCTGATTGGCAGCCTGGACAGGGGCGCCTTAGAGGGAGACAGCCACAGCAACATGCCTTGAGACCGACACAGCACCAGACACAGCCTCAGCATCATTGGGTTCCAGTGAGGAACAGCTTTGCTCCCCTCCAAGAGGAGACCCCAGCGCAGACTGAGGATCAGGAGATGCCAGCACCCCCCCCTTCTCCTCCACCCCCCCTCCCCCTCCCCCTCCCCCTCCCCCCCCCCTCCCACCTCGCTTCCACCCTCGCCTCCTCCAGTTCCCGCTCCCACATTTTCAGCGTCTCCTTCCCCACCCCCCTCCCCCTCTGCTCGCCTCAGCTCCCCGGGAGGCATTGGCAGTACCCTTGCGCTCACCTGCAGTCCGGCGGGCACTGAGCACTGACCTTGCTTATGCACCGCAGAGGAGACCTACCATGCCGATTCGTGCTTCACGGATATCCTCTATCCGCAGTCGGCTAAGTAGTCTCGACACTAGACAGCGCTCGGAGGCTTTCGACTACTCCTTTACACGCCTTTTTGGAGCGGAGGGCCCCCATGTGCCAACACCCATCAGAGTTCATGTGGTGGTACCTCCGGCCCGAGGGGAGGAGGCACTTGATTCAGCGGTGGCCTTCTCCTTCCCTCTTTGCGCCACTAGCGACCGGGAGTGGACTCTGGATCTCGCTCTTAGTATTTTGAGGACACAGGCAGTTGAGTTTTCTCACCATGTGAGCGATTTGGAGATGACAGACGTGATAGGCCGACTCTGGGAGTTGGCACATTTCTTTGATATCGGGAGTGCGGATGCCTCCGGGAATCGACACTTGGTGGTTCGCATAGTGGCAGACCTAGCGCGAGACCCTGGCTATGTATGCATACATGAGGTTTCTCTCTCCGAGCGGGAGGCAGACGCTATGGGACACAGCCACTCGTGCCTGGTCCGAGACTCTTACAGCACACCGGGTGGGCAGATTCGTAGCCGCTCGGATGGGGATTACTCTCCATCCAAGCCGCTTGCGAGGGCCCGCCGTATGGCTGAGACAGCCTCCACCTCAGCAGGTCATCCATGAGGATCATCTCATGGAATGTACAGGGCCTTGGCGGCGCACAGTATGTACGTTATCGTGGTTGTTTGAGGCAGGAGCTTCAGAGATGCCTGGTTGGGGGCAGTATTGATATTCTGATGATGCAGGAGCACCATTTGAGTGAGAGCAGGATTCGGAGATATTGCACGATGAGCACTTTGGTGTGCTCAATGTCTATGCGCCCAATCATGCTAGTGCCATAGCAAAGTTCTAGACCCTTGTTAACAGATGCATTGCCCGAGGCCGCACATTGGTGTGTCGGGGGAGACTTCAACATGCTTGAGGACCCGGCCGATAGGGTGGGAGGCAGTCATGTTACAGTGCACGGCACGGAGCTTGCAGCTTGGGAGCGATTTTGTATGACACTGCGGATCACTGATGCATGGCAGCATGAGGCTCTCTCTCATTGTCAGGACAGTCTTAGTTTTTCTCGGTCGGATCGCCGACAGGGAGGGACTAAACTATCACGGATTGATCGCTTCTATGTGGGCGACAAGTTCGGGGAGCAAGGTGGCTCCGTTGGCATTCTCGCTGGCACCTCTTTTTCAGACCATGCGCCAGTTATTTTGACACTAGAGGAGAGGACACGGGAGACCAGCTTGCAGTTGAGGATCCCAGAGAGGATACTTACAGACCCCAGTCTTTTTGAGGACATTGAGAGGATATGGCATGATAGCTGTGTTGACCAGATCAGTCCGTCAGGGATGCCCTCTCGCCCCGTTCCTTTTTCTTTTCTTTGCAGAGGCTATGAGCATGTATCTCTTTGCAGAGGCTATGAGCATGTATCTCTTTGCAGAGGCTATGAGCATGTATCTGACAGCAGAGGAGGTTGGTTTGAGAGGACTCTAGCTTCCAGTGCGGGGAGAGGACCTGCTCAATTCTGAGTTTGCTGATGACACGGGATTGTTTCTACATGGCCAGGAGGCCAATCTACAGAGGGACAGAGCAGTCCCTTACAGGTTTTGGTGTGGCTTCGGGAGCATTGATCAACTGGCGCAAGACGGTGGCTTTTTGGATCAGTAGCGCTCCCGCTCCGGCATGGAGCCCAGACCCGGGTTTTAGATGGATTCCTCCTGGCACAGCAGTGCGGTATCTGGGGTGCCAGATTGGACTTGATTTGTCACCTGAGCAGCAGATCGCCAGATTGGACTTGATTTGCCCCGCTTCTTCTGAGCATTCGGAAGAAGCTTTTATATTGGAGTACAGCTCGTCGGCTATCCTTGGTTGGGAGGGTGGTGGTGACAAATCAGGTGCTTTTAGCGACTATGTGGTATATCACGTCTTGCTAGATTTTCTCGAGCTCTTGCATCAGCCAGGTACAGAGGTTGATCAGGAACTTTCTTTGGTCTGGGCGGGATGGACAGCCGGCCCGGGCTAAGGTTGCTTGGGCAGTTATTACTCTTCCGCTGGCCCAGAGGAGGCTTGGGCATTATAGATCCAGCTGATCAGAGTAGAGCCTTGTTGGGGAAGCTTATTGTTCGAGGGCTGCTTCCAGGCGATGAGCCTTGGAAGGAGCTTCTTTTTCAGGGCTGCAGGCTAGAGCTCCCCCAGCAGGGGACACTTGGGCACCAGAGCTTCGGTGGATCTTCACAGAGATGAGGAGGACAGGCCTCAGTAGAGGATGGGAGGACAGATTTGCCTTGAGTATCCTGCGAGCTTGGGAGTTGTTCAGACCGGGGCTTTCTCTGAGACCTCCCACTTGTGATGAGGAGCGGGCCAGACAGCCGCTCATCTGGAGCCCCGTAGTACGCACAGAGCAGGGTCATATGCTGGGTTCTCGGCCTCGTCTAGCTTGCGGACCATTGGCGGCAGGCTCAGCGCGCAGTTTTGGAGATTGGCAGGCCTTTTGCAGTCTCCCAGAGGAGATCCAGGCAGAG
The DNA here is from genome assembly GCF_041138505.1 of Cibotium barometz. Taxonomy (NCBI): domain Eukaryota; kingdom Viridiplantae; phylum Streptophyta; class Polypodiopsida; order Cyatheales; family Cibotiaceae; genus Cibotium; species Cibotium barometz. Next base: position 29,193,028 of record NC_141055.1, on the reverse strand, counting down.
AGGCTGAGTCACTTCAGAGGGGGGCTGATTATGAGGGATGACATTCAGGAGACACTCACTGAGGAGTGGTTCACGCCTTTCGAGCCAGCGGCCCCACGGTGGATGGGAGCCTTTACACAATTGGAGATCCTGATTGCTGTCAGAGCTTGCACTGAGGATGGTAGATGCCTCTACTATGACATACAGGATGAGGGCAAACTTCAGAGAGTGGAGGCGGAGTCGCCTTTGGTTGCAGAGTGCATCTTTCAGAGGATACGGGTAGTGGCCGCCGCTTCTCAGAAGTGGCATATTGATCCAGACCCTGCAGATGTAGACTCTGATTGGCGCATATGGACATATGCTGCGCGCCCCTTGGCCCGGCTCCCAGTGGGACCCTGGCGAGTACGAGTGGCATGATCCTTATGCGTCCCCCGAGGCCACAGAGATCACCTTTTTCCAGTACACTGTTCGTTTGGGGAGGCATATTTTGATTGCGAGGAGGACGGTCTTTCCAGCTGCATCGGAGTACTGGCGGCTTCAGGGACTCTCACAGGAGTTCCTGGAGGATTTTTGAACCAAGCTCTGGGGTAGCAGACAGGCACGTAGGATCTCGGCTTTCCAGTGGCTGGTTGCCCACAAGGGCTCTGCAAGTTGGCACCTGGCTTGTCTACAGTGGCCTTCTGCCGACCTAAAAGTGCGATGCAGCCACCCATTGGAGACACAGAGACATCGCCTATGGGACTGTCCACAGGCGCAATAGATTTGGCTGAGGATGCTGTGCATTTTGGCCCCTCTCTCTCCAGAGGGCAAGTATACGTGGGGAGCCGCTGCTTGGTCGACTTCGTCAGGGCCATCTCTGGGATACGAGACGGAGCAGGACAGCCAGGCCATCAGATTCATTGGGGGCCAGCCTCGCCTTATTCCTTCACCGGATTTCTCGACAGTTGGATGGACACAGGAGAGGGATCTACGATGGGAGCTCCTCAGCAGCCTCACCATATGGTTCACCTGGAGAGCCCGTTGTTTCAGGGCCTTTGAGGGGAGATTGGAGCCACCAGCAGAGACTGTTCAGGCTATCTGGCAAGAGTTGATTCACACCCTGCGAGGACAGTATGATTGCATCCGGGGTGACTCGGATCGAGCGATCTTGCCGCGCCAGGCCTTCCACACCACTTGGCGCAGCGGCCCTTTCTATACTCTACACGCGGGTACCCCCGCTGGCACTACAGGCCACCTGTTTGGATTTTCCCCCCTCCTATTGTATGATATAGCCTCTCAGCTATTTGTACTTTTGTGCACCTAGGGAGAGTTTCCCTAGCTGCCTTGATTGGATCTCTACTCTGCCTTCTTATGAGCAGGAGAGGGGTTTTGTAGCCCAGTGGGTTTTTTTATAACTAATGAAAGGATCTTTTCTCGGAAAAAAAAAACCCTGCTTTCTTGGTGATTTGCATGATTTTGAAGCCCATAAAGCTTTGATCTTATTGCATTGAGCCAAGAAATAGCTTAGCAATTGTGATTAGGAGTCAAATCCACTCCGAAAACATAAGCACTAAGCTCCATTAGGTATGGATCAGAGTGGGATAGGCATTTTTTGTTCATGCATTTCATATTTTTTCATGCATTGTTTGAATTGGTAGCTTAGAAGCATGCAAAACCAACAAAAAAACGATCAAAAAACACTTAAAAACTTCCATAACCACCATTAGGATCCTTAGTCACCTCCCATCAAGTTCAAAAAACTCCAAAAATCAAGCTAAACAAGCTCTCAGGTTAGAAAATGTGAGCCCACAGTCCCATAGAAAAGACAAGAGTCAAAACACGTGAGTCAACACGAGCCGTGAGTCTGGATTCATGAGCCGTGAGTCTAGAAACATAAGTCAACCAGACGTGAGTCTACAAGTAGGTATACCTAATATTGTACCAACCAATTATTATTGCCTTATAGACTTGTAAAGAAATATCTACTCATGTCCTTTATGGATTTTCTTATCATATAATCTATACCAGCTCTACAAATTCCAAGAAAAATTCTTGTCCTTTGCAATAATAGAGACATTAAAGTACAATTATTATCCAATAACTGCACACCAATCCTATTCATGGGCCTATTACATAAAAGTTTGTGTCCCAAGCCTATTTCATAAAAATAAAATACGTGAGCCTAGTTTATACAAAAAAGGCGTGAGTCTACAATTGTGAGCCTATAGACGTGAGCTTGGACACGTGAACTTGCAAATGTGAGTCTAGAGACATGAACCTAGAGACATGAGTCTAGGGGGGGGAAAAAACAAATACAAAAACAAAAAAAAATCTCAAAACCCTTTTTTTTAAAAATATTTTTGTTAAAACAAACATGTTTAGACCTGCTTCAAGAAACACTAGAGACTATTTCACCATAGTGAAACCCTTGATGCAAACCCGATCTATACTAATTGTTGAAAACAACAATACAGACGACTATAGTGCATCAACCCACACTTCCTCAAACCCACCCAACCTTCAGCCCCAGCAAACGACCAGCACTCAACAAATAGAGCTGATATAAAGGCTAGACTACTTCGAATCCACCTAAAGCAAGGAGCTTTGGAAAGAAATGAGCCAAGCTAAGGGACAAACACCTAGACACAGGAGCTGCCATGGTCATCCGAGCTCCAGATTCACTCTGTCACCATTTGGTCTCTTCACCAGTCTTGATCAGTGTTTCACACACTCAGCGGAACCAAGGTGTGAACGGAGATTTTTCCACAAAAGAAAACTGAAGCATCTATCGGCGAAGTTTGGCCTAAAAGATGGCCACATAGCATGAGTAGCATAGGATTTTATTCATCAAAGTGACTTATAATGTTTATAAAGTCAGTGTGTTCACATATCATTAAAGACACGCTGGACATATTATTATTTTGGACATCTACAGGTGGACAAAAGGAGGTGCCTAATTGAAACTTGGCCAATAAGCTTACTAAAACTTGGAGTACAAGCCAAGAAAAGCATAAAGTTGATATTTTCGGCTCGAACTTCGAGTACAAGCCAAGAAAAAGTATAAAGTTGATATTTTTGGGCAAAAAGGAAAAAGTGCTGTAAATATAGCTAGTCGACTTCATTAAAAAAGAGGTTGGGCTTCTGCTTTTGGCAAGCACATCCCTCTGGAGCCTTCTCTCTCTCCTCTATTGGACGACTGCAGTTTATCTCTCTTCTCACTTGTGTTGGCTGTACAACAGTTTCTCGGATGTTTTTAGCAGGTTGACTCCTTCCATAGCTCCCACAGAGCTGGTCGGCTTGTTCCAAAACTCCCACAGAGCTGGTCAACTTCTTCCAGGGCAGCCACATGGTTGGTCACTTTCTCCCACAGCCTGACAGGGCTGGTCAACTCATTTCTGGGCAGATATGGGACTGTTTTTGGGGCTGATTTGAGAGCTCAGCTAGGGCTGATTTGAGGCTCAGTTTTTGGGGCTGTTTTGGTATAGAATACAGGACAGTTTTTGGCTGATTTGATGGATTGTTTATGAGCTGATTATGGGACTATTTTGAAACATCTTTTTTCGGTTGGCTTTTGGTGTTGTGTTTGTATCTTGGCACTGGATAGTTATCTGGGCAGGATTTGTGATGATGCTTTCTGAAAAATCCAGTGATGTATGCACCCGCACCTTGGTATCCTCGAAAAGCTTGTGTGTGAATAAAGTTGTTCCTACGGGGGGGCAGCCATTCCGGCTCAGTGTAGTGTTATTGTATTGTTTATGGTTCTTCCGCCGTGTTTCCATGCTCTGTTTGGTCTTTGAAGTGTTGGTCTATTATTGTTCCGGGCATAGTTGTTTCTCGTACCGGTACGAACAGGTTCGTACGGTACGAGTCGTACAGTACGATACCGTACGATATCGTACGGTACGATATGGATAATGGCCATTTATAGCCGTTTCGCTGCCGCCAACACCGTTTCGTTCGCCTTTTTGTAGCCGTTTGCTGGCCGTTTTTGGCTTGCTTTGTGGCCCATGTGTTTGCTTGGCCCATTGGACATGCTACATGCTTATAAAATGCCCACCCCCTAAGCTTCTCTCAAGGCTCTCATTACTCAAGTGAGTCGTGACCATCAAGCCCCCCCCTCTCTTGAGTCTTGCTCAAGTGACCATCAAGCCCCCCTCTCTCCCTCTCTCTTTCTCTCTCTCTCTCTCAACTCTCAACTTTCAAGCCACTCTCTCCCCCATAGGCCCTCTCTCAAGCCTCTCTCTCTCTCAAGCCTTTAGGCTCTCTCTCTCTCTCAAGAGTCAAGACTCAAGCCTCACTCTCTCATTTTCTCAAGCCTCTCTCTCTCTCTCTCTCAAGCCTATTCATCTCTTGAATCTTCTAACTTCTCTCTCTCTATTACAATGACAAGGGAGAAGAATGAAGCCTTCAATGTGCATGCTATCCATGTAGGGAAAGCCGATGGAAAGTCCAAGTCATATAGGTGGACTTGTAAGTATTGTGGCAAACAATACACAAGTGGAGTTACTAGGCTTCTCCAACATCTTGGAAAGGTGGGGGGGCAAGTTGCGCCATGCAAGGAAGTCCCCCTTGCTATATCCATTGAGATCTTCAACAAGATCAAGGTGGATTGGGTGCTCACTGTGATAGTGGTAGAAGCTCAAGGGCGGATGATGAGGTCATTTCCCCGCCTTGTGATACATCCTCCCCCGCCGCCTCCATCGGTGCCACCTCCGCCTCCTCAAAGAGACAAAGGCTTCAGTCTCCCATGAGGCAAGCCACTCTAGCCCAAGCCACCGGGGGGTTCTCTTCTTCTCTATCACATCTCCGAGAACAGCGACGGCTAGCGGATATAGAGATTGCACGCACCATTATTGAGTGCAATCTCTCATTCCATGTGCTCAAGGTAGATCAATGGAAGTCAATGGTGAAAGCCATTGCAAATGTGGGCCCATGTGAAGGATGGACCGGCGTCTCCTATCATGACATGCGCACGAAGAGGCTTGTGGATGAGAGGGAGAGAATCGATAGATCTCTCAATCCGGTGCGGGCGGCATGGTCCAAGGATGGGTGTAGCATCCTCTCCGACGGATGGAATGACCGGAAGAAGAGAGGCATCATCACTATACTTGTCTCTTGCCCTCTTGGCACATACTTTGTGCGGGGCGTGGATTCCGGAAAGGCGGGGAGGAAAACATCGGGTGCATTCATATATCGCCATATCAAGCAAGCCATCATGGAGGTAAGTTTCAACTTTCAAATTGCACTCAAGTCTTTAAAGTTTAGGCTTTAGTATATGTGATATGATCATATGTGGCTATATCATGACTCAAGTGACAAGTCTCATACCGCATACGCTCATTGCATCCATTCATGTGCATTGTGACATGTAGGTTGGATCGAAGAACGTGGTGCAAGTCATCACCGACAACGCTTCAAATTGCTGTCGGATGGGGAAGTTGCTCGAGGAGGACTATCCCTCCATAGTATGGACGCCTTGTGCCTCCCATTGCATTGACTTGCTCATGGAGGATATGGGCAAGTTAGTGTGGATGAAGGAAGCAATGACCGAAGCTATCTCTATTGTCACCTTCTTCACCACAAAGGTGAGGGTGCTTGCCATGTTCCGCGAACATAGCAAGTTGGAATTGAAGAAGGGTTCATCTACACGCTTCGCCTACATGTGGCTCCTCTTGGAGCGCCTCCACGATGTGAAATCCTCCCTTCGCCAAACAGTGGTCTCCACAATGTGGAATGAGTGGGATGAGCGAGAATCGGCGGAGGCCAAAGCCATGCAACGGCTTTGCCTAAAGGAGGAGTTTTGGCGGTCGGTCCGCACTATTGTCATTGCGGTCACGCCCTTCTATAGGTTATTGCGGATGACCGACATGGAGGGAGCCACCATGGGCCTTCTTGTTCACTTCATGAGAGAGGCCATAGCAGAGTTACGCGCTTCTCCTTCCATCGACGAGGAGAAGCGCGATGGTATGTTGGCCATTGTGGAGAAGAGATGGAAGTGGATGCGAAGACCTATCCATGGTCTTGCCGCTTTATTGCATCCGGCTTACAAATCACCCACCCTCTTCACCAACGTGGAGCTACTTGAAGCCCGAGATGCTTACTTGCCCAAAGCATTGCCGGAGGATCGCCATGGGAAGTTCCTTGAGGAGCTCATAAGCTACAATGACCAAAGGGGAGGAGCCGCGTTTGCATCTACTACCTGTTGGAAGAAGGAATCCCTTGTGAAGCCCCTCTTTTGGTGGGAGACATTTGGGTATGCGCTCTCAAGCCTCCAAAAGGTGAGTCTTACATAAGCATTTGTTGTACATACATGTTCTTTTATCTTTAGCAAATTTATAAAAAGAAAAAGAAACAAAAATCAAGCAAAAATTTTAAAAAAGTTATCACCAATGGCTTCTCTTCACACACCATTAACATAACTTATAGGAGGGTAAAAGCCTCGTCATCTCAAAATCCATCCACGTATGTTAACGGATGGGGGGATCTTGGTAGTGGTAACACTAGCCCAAGATACCACCCATGGCCTAAACTCTTTTCTAGCACATCATGTTGTTCCTTAATGTGAAGCATGTAGGTGCATGCACCTTTCAAGAGCATGCATTAGGCACTCTTAAATTGTTTTGACCAGTGGACTGTGCGCCCGCTCTGGCTGGCTAGGAATCGGGTAGCATATACACGTGCTTTGGCTCTCTTAGAAAAGGAGGCTGGACAGCAGGTTGGAAGGTTGGCAAGCTAGTCAGGCTGCAGCTACACGCCCCTCGGGCTCGTGGGAAAACAATCGGGTTGCAGTATGTGGGCTCCTTGGTAAGCCAGAAGGCTGGACTACTCTTTCCCCCTCCCTCTTGTGTGTAATTCAGCGTGGGACTGCATGGGTAGCAGGAGATGCAGTACGACAACACTCTTCTACCGAGGTGATTAAGAAGACACAGAAACAAGTGGAAGAAGCGGGCAGCTGGATTGAGGTTGCCAAGAAGCAACGGAACCCACCATCATCCCCAAACATCATCAATGACACACTCGAAGAGGAGAAAAGAAGGAAGATTAGGGCATTGAATGTGAGAGTGGTGGGATGGAAGGAAGGAGCCTCGCCAAAAGAGGATGCCATAGCACTATGCAGAAAGCTGGAAATCGCTGATCGCCCCTTCGTCGAGACATGGAGGGTGGGCAAAGACACCACCAAGGAACGCGCACTCATCCTCAAGTTTGCAGGATTGGAGGCAAGGCAAGCATTCCTTACCAAAAGGCAGGCACTAAAAGGAGAAAAGACTTACCTCGAAGATGATCTCACATGAGCACAGGTGGCAATATGTGGGCTCCCCCTTGGTAAGCCAGAAGGCTGGACTACTCTTTCCCCCTCCCTCTTGTGTGGAAGGCAACGTGGGACTGCAGGGGTAGCAGGAGATGCAGTACGACAACACTCTTCTACCGAGGTGATTAAGAAGACACAGAAACAAGTGGAAGAAGCGGGCAGCTGGATTGAGGTTGCCAAGAAGTAACGGAACCCACCATCATCCCCAAACATCATCAATGACACACTCGAAGAGGAGAAAAGAAGGAAGATTAGGGCATTGAATGTGAGAGTGGTGGGATCGAAGGAAGGATCCTCGCCGAAAGAGGATGCCATAGCACTATGCAGAAAGCTGGAAATCGCTGATAGCCCCTTCGTCAAGGCATGGAGGGTGGGCAAAGACACCACCAAGGAACGCGCACTCATCCTCAAGTTTGCAGGATTGGAGGCAAGGGAAGCATTCCTTACCAAAAGGAAAGAACTAAAAGGAGAAAAGACTTACCTCGAAGACGATCTCACACGAGCACAGGTGGCACACAGGAGGGAGTGCATGCCACGCATCTTGGATGCACGGAAGGCAGGGAAATGGGCAGTGTACAGAGATGGGAGGGTGATCATCACCGAGCGACGTGCCCAATGACGGTGCAAGACCTATGAGACCAAGCAAGAGATTGCGGTTTGGAACTGCAATGGCGCCTTGAGGACAGATGCAGGTCTGTTCGAGGAGACATTTAGAGGAAGAGACTTGGTCTTATATACAAAGACTCATCAGTGCCAGGGGAGTCAGCTTCCAGAGGTGAGAGGATACAAATGGGAGTCTGTTCACCGCCCACACCCACGCACAGTGGGGGGTACTCGGGGGTCGAGAGGGGTGGCTTTACTATACAGGGAGGAGCTTCAACATGTGATATAGGTGGTCGCACGGGATGAGGCCGCACAGTTTTTGTGGGTGAGGATCCAGACAGAGGGGGCCCGAGACATCCAAGTTGCAGGGTGCTACTTTGCACCCTCCAATTCTAAATATGCCACCCATGGAGAGTCCCCGTACCTGCCCCTTTATGGTGACATTATGAAGTTTTCCAGTCTAGGGGACATCCTCCTGGCTACAGACTTCAATGCCCGCACCGCACGTGCACAGGTACCCTTCTTTGAGACAGATGATCCCATGTACCAGGAGATTGACACGGTGGGTACGGATTTGGAGCGGACATCACAAGATACAGCAGCCCGCACAAAATATGGAGAGTATCTCTTAGCCCTCGGTGGCGCTCATAGGCTAGCCATTTATAATGGCCTGGCTAGATGGCCTAGATCCAACTCGTGCACCTCCTACCCCTTCGGACATGGAGCTAGTACAGTGGACTATCTAATGGGATCCCTCTCTCTGATCCCACTCATTTCGGAGTTTACCATCTCTCCTCGCCCCATCGGTGTTGCAGCCGACCATGCATACCTGACCTTCTCCCTCACATGCCGATACACCATGCAACCACATGCTTTGCCCCATCACCGTCCGAGATACCACTTCACCAGAAAGACCTCTTCCATCTATTCTAATCACGTCTACCGCATCCTCCCCGACCTCGACCCCCACATCCCACTTGATGAGCTTACTACACACCTCTCAGCCACCCTCCATACGTCCGCTGCAGCCGCCTTCCCACTCCAAAGCCACCCTTACATCACCAAGAGGGACTGTCCCACAGAATAGCTGGTACGACGAGGAATGTCGTGATACCCGAGCCCGTCTACATCGGGAGATGGCACTAGGATCCACCACTCACCAGCAAGCGCGACTGATCTTTCGACGTCTCACATGGAGAAAGAAGAGAGCCTACCTAGCCAGGCTTGAGCAGGAGCTATACGAGCTATTTCTTGGAAGGGACTGTAAGGAGGCCTGGAGGATCTTCCAGGATCATCGCCTTTCAACTCTGATTACTGCACCCAGCACCTGGCACACCTATGCCACCTCTCTCTACCATGTCGCCAAGCAGCCACCTCTCCCCCATCCACCCGAACCTCATCCCCCACACTCTTCCTTCTTTCACCTCAGCATGGTGAGAGATGCTATTGATAGGATGCAGACTGGGAGAGCACAGGATCATGATGGACTCCTCACCGAGCATTTCTCCCATGCTAGGGACACGCTAGCCCCTTTACTGGTTCACATGTTCAACAGGGCTTTATGTGAGGACTTCCCTGTCAGCTGGTCATCGAATACTATTGTACCTATCTTGAAAGCAAGTGACCCCATGTACCCAAACAACTGTAGGACTATCATGATTGGTCACACCTTGGCCAAGATTTATGGTTCGATTTTGGAGCATGAGCTTAGTAGGTAGTCCGAGGAGCAGAGACTCAGAGCACCCGGGCAGGCAGGCTTCAGAAGAGGGCACTCCACACTAGATCATATCTTTACACTACGGGGAATCATTGAGGAGAGGAGAGCTCACGGGCAATGGATATACTGCTGCTTTGTGGATTTCCGCAAAGCTTTTGATACTATCCCACGGGCCAGACTGATGAGGAGACTACAGCATATGGGAGTGCAAGCAGAGATGCTGTGGGGGATCATTACACTCTGAGTCAGTCACAGGCAGAGAACGGGCTATAGGAGGTGACTCAGAGATCATACACAGCAGTATCGCGGTGAAACAGGGCTGCCCCTTGTCTCCTACTCTATTTGGTCTATACATTGACGAGATCTCCGATTACATAGACAGACAGGGAGGACCAAGAGCACATTCGGCAGAAGTCCTGATACCGATCCTCTTGTATGCAGATGATATTGTTCTTACTTTTGATTCACCAGAGGGGCTGCAGAGGCATTTGGATGCATTACGGGCCTTTTGCGAGGATCGGGACCTTACTGTGAACCTTGGAAAGACCAAAGACATGATCTTTAACACCTCCTCCTCATAGTGGATGAGTAGATCTGCAGTATAATTTAAATACAATGGAGAGCCTGTGGAGTATGTTACCTCATATGTATACCTTGGGATCACTTTTGCTGGACCTCAGTTCTCGATGCGGAAGGCGGCCGATGCTAGATTGATGAGGGGATATGCAGCCCTTGGCTCGCTAGAGAGGCAATGCTCACAGATACAGTTTCAGGAGCTGAGGACGAAGCTTTGGCTATTTGATATTACACCTGCACTACTGTATGAGGAGGAGACAGAGGAGAGAGCCGGCCGAGATAGATACAGAGGAGGTATATGATGGGTGGAAGCCGATGGAGAGGCCCCTAGTGGCGATGATCTCACGCATGATTAGGAGTAAACCATCAGTGCCACATGAGATTGTGCGGGCAGAGATGGGGGCTGCACCGATAGTGACAAAGGCTCTATTCCAGACAGTGACATACTGGCATAGGCTATCGGAGCTTCCACTTGATAGATACCCCTGGGTAGCCATGGAGTCCTCGAGACAGTTGACACTTGAGGGAGATACAAAGTGTTGGTATGCACATGTAGGCACTTGGTTTGGCATGCACGGTATGCAGATGGAGGCACTCCCCCCCTTCCAATACAGCATAGAGGCCCCGTCATTTGCTCTGAGCCGCACAGAGCGGAACCGTGTTATCAGGAAGGACATTGTCAGACTGCATTATCATAGGACATAGAGTTCACCTAGTAGTCCACTGGGGACGAAGATGGCCTTCTACAGAGATCACCTCCTATGCCTAACAGAGGATGGCTTCATCATCCGTCCACGCTACATGGACATACACCTATCCTTTGGGGTGAGATGTACGATCGGCCAGATCCGCACCTTGTCCCACCAACTGAGAGTGGAGACTACCAGATATGGGCCTAGGGCGGCCGCACCAAAGAACAGGATATGCCAACTCTGTCACACAGAGCCCGAGACAGAGGACCATTACATATGCTGATGCCCTGTATACTATGAGATTCGTGGGAGGTTCCACGGCCTCTTCCAAGCTGGGGTTCCAACCACTTTCCAGGATCATGGACTTCCCGGATCAGAGATGCCTGGGACTTTTTCTTCTAGAGCTCCGTAGACACAGGGAGTCCTTAGTGAGATCCAGATCAGCTATACTTGCTGGAGGACCAACACAGAGAGCTCTCACCGACTTCTTCCATACCAGCACTCCGAGGGCGGATCCACCCATCATACCCAAACCACAGGCTAGTGTAGGAGCTCGGCTGAGAGGTGTGACACTCGACAGAGCCACTGAGTTATGCAGAGCTCGACGCCCCATACCCCATGGCCCTCGCCCACGGCCACGCCACCACAGGAAGATCCGGGCCATCATCTCCCATCATCGCATGACCTTCTCGCGCCAGCTCAGTTTTACCACCTTGAGCACCATGTCACAGCGGCCCATGAGGGATGTATTAGGGTGATATGAGAGCTCTCTGCTCATGTACCTAGATCAGATTTTAAAGTTCTAGATTTTTGTTATCTTTCTTTATTACTATTTTGTACCCAGGATGATGTACCTCATGGATATGATGTAACCTTTTGGTCTCAGAGGTCATTTTGGCCTTTTGAAGACGTTAATACAACTTTCTTTCTTTCTTTCTTTCTTTCTCTTTCGTGGAAGTGGCTGCAGCACACATATGGGTTCTCTCTCTCTCTCTCCTCCTTGGCACAGCCGCATGGGCTGGACTGCAAGACGGCAGAAATGCAGGACTGAGCAGGAAATACACAGTCGCGTGGGCTTTTCACTCTCTCTTGGAAGGAGGCGTGGGGCTGCTTTGAGACTGTTTATGGGCTGTTTTGGTTGGCTGCAAGTACAGGATCACTTGGGCGTGTGTTTCTTGGCATGGAAGTGATGCAAGCTCGCATGGGTGCATGTTCATAGAGCAGATTGTTTTCTTCCTCCTTGAAAGGAACAGAGAGACCTGCAACTGTGGGTATATCCATGTTTCCAGATGTTTCATGAGGAAACAGGTCACTGGATGTATGTCGTTGTTGGCACTGTCTTTGAATGGTACTGTGTGGAAACAAGACAAAGGTTTCAAGGGGAAACAGACCTAAGGGTTTCATGTGGAAACAGGTCGTAGGTTTCTCAAGGAAACGTGTTTTTGGTTTCTCCAGGAGATAGGTCACGTGCAGGCAGTGTGGATACAAGGATTGACTCATGTCTTGTACAGCCTTGCTCTGCTGATTGGACAGGGGTTGGTACAGGTGTGTCGACTGTATGGTATGCTGTGCTATGATGCAAGTTCTCTTTTGGGAAAAAGTTTGAAGTGTTGTTGTGATGCAGGAGCACTAGATGTGTCAGGATGTGATGCTATTCATAGGGTGAGAGGCTATGGATGGTTATGGCAGCCCTGATCGTGGGAGAAAGCTTATGTATGCAAGACTCAATGTGTGGGAGTCTTTTGATGTGAACAATAGCTGGAATAGTTTATGGATGCCGAGTGAACATGAAGCCATGATGCACGGTCTTTGCATGCTTCAGGCGTTCTACTGTGACAGCTAAGTTTCTAGTCTTATTGTATTCAAAGCTCTTATAATCTATTAAAGAAATACCGCAAGGGGAGCCACTGCGTTTTGGGGTCAATCGGTGTTCGTGTATTGTTTGCACGAGCACTCTAGCTCCCCCTATTTGTTTTCCTTTTCTAGGTGTTTAAGTGTTATGTGTGCAAGTTTGTTGTTGCACCGCCCTTTGGTTTGTCTGAAGGCTGAAGGCCGGTTTACACAAACCCACTAGGCTTCACCTCTTATACAAGAGGGAACATGGGCTGATTTCAGCACATAAGATGCAATGCATCGCCAATGAGGTGATAGCTCAAGTGGTGAAAGTGTTGACCTAGGACCAAGAGGTCTTGGGTTCAAAGCCCCCTTGGGGGTTGTGTCGCCTCGACGGGCGGATAAATAAGCGCCTACGGGTGGGCGCCTACGGGTGGTGAAAATTTGGTAAATATGGGAGGATCTTGAGCCTAAGGCTAATTGAAAAAAAAGAAAAAGAAAGATACAATGCATCTTCCATATAGTCACTCGCCCAAAGAAACGGGCATTTCTCGCCAAAAGAGAACAAGAGTTATACCAGCTCTTTTTGAGCAAGGACAACTTGGAAGCTTGCCGCATTCTTGAAGAAAAAAGAGCACCTACACGTATCACAGATCCTAACCTTTGGGAAGCCTATGCACGACAGTTGTATGATGTGCCAAACCAGCCTATACCACAAAGGTCACACATCCCTCAGCCTACATCATCTTATCTCTTTGATTCCCCCAATGTCACTAGGGCTCTTAAAAAGTTGCATGGTGGGAGAGCTAAAGATCACGAGGATCTATGCGCAGAACATTTTGCCCACGGGCACCACGTATTGGCTCCCATTCTTGCCGGTCTTTTTAACAGAGCACTCTGTGAAGGCTTCCCACCCTCCTCAACTACCAACACCATTGTCCCCATCCACAAAGCAAGAGACCCCACGGACCCAGGTAACTGCAGGACTATCATGATTGGTCACACAATGGCCAAGATCTATGGGGCAGTACTAGAGGACATGAGCTCTACGGCAAAGTGGATGGGAAACAGAGCATCAGGCCAAGTAGGCTTCAGGAGGAACTTCTCCACGCTGGACCACATCTTTACTTTACGAGCTATTATAGAGGAGGCGAGGTCCTCAAAGAGACATGTGTATTGCTGCTTTGTGGTCCCTCGATTGCGTCTGATAGGACGCTTGCAGGAGCTCCAATTCTCACATGAGATGATATGGGGTGTGATGGCACTATATGAGGCAATACTCGGCCAAGTACATGCACCCGGTGGGACCTTGGGAGATATATGTAGCATTATTGGGGTTAAGCAGGGCTGCCCACTCTGACCTACACTCTTTGGCCTATACATTGATAAGATCCCAGTATTTGTGGATAGTTTCGGAGGTAGAGGTTCACCATGGGCTTAGACAGTGTGCCCATATTGCTATATGCTGACGACATTGTCTTGATCTCAAATTCAGCCGAGGGTTTACAAAAACACTTAAATGCATTGAACAGATTTTGCAAGGAGAGAGACCTTACAGTCAATTTGGGCAAACCCAAGGTTATGGTCTTCAATACATCTTCTGCAGTCACCTCACTATTTTCTTTCATATACAGAGATGCCCCACTGGAGATTGTGCAGAAGTATGTGTATCTAGGAGTCACTTTTGATGGGAGAAACAAAATTAGGGTTAGGTTATGGGAGACATACACAGAGAGAAGAACAAGAGAGAGAGAGAGAGAGAGAGAGTTGTGGGGATAAGTCAACTCATGAGGCATGAGTGTGTGACTCCCCTATCACACATGTATATTGCACTAGTACACATAGTGCACTTAGTACATTAAAAGTACTAAGTGTACTATGTACTATAACTTATGGGCTTGTACACACTATAAGGGTGGGCATAACGCCTTTACCCCAACAACCTCCCACTTAAAGGCAAAGTGCCCTTAAGTAAAGGAAAAGAAAAAAAAATCAGCATGTACATGATAATATACAAGGCCATATCAAGGCTGAAAATGGCCTCATCCAATGCCCATCAAGTGTCTGCAATGAGCAAACCGCTCCGGAGGCAAACTCTTCGTCAACAGATCAGCCGGGTTGTCATCCGTATGAATCTTAACAAGCTGAATTTGCTTGTTCTCTATCACCTCTCTGATGAAGTGATACTTCACATCCACATGCTTCGTCTTTGCATGAAAGACAGGGTTCTTTGCCAACTGAATGGCACTCTGACTATCACAATGCAACAATGGAATGATGTGGGAGAAACAGAATTAGGGTTTAGAGATTCATGTGTGGGAGACATAAACAGAGAAGCACAAGGGAGAGAGAGAGAGAGAGTTGTGGGGATAAGTCAACTCATGAGGCATGAGTGTGTCACTCCCCTATCACACATGTATATTGCACTAGTACACATAGTGCACTTAGTACATTAAAAGTACTAAGTGTACTATGTACTATAACTTATGGGCTTGTACACACTATAAGGGTGGGCATAACGCCTTTACCCCAACAACCTCCCACTTAAAGGCAAAGTGCCCTTAAGTAAAGGAAAAGAAAAAATCAGCATGTACATGATAATATACAAGGCCAAATCAAGGCTGAAACTGGCCTCATCCAATGCCCATCAAGTGTCTGCAATGAGCAAACCGCTCCGGAGGCAAACTCTTTGTCAACAGATCAGCCGGGTTGTCATCCGTATGAATCTTAACAAGCTGAATTTGCTTGTTCTCTATCACCTCTCTGATGAAGTGATACTTCACATCCACATGCTTCGTCTTTGCATGAAAGACAGGGTTCTTTGCCAACTGGATGGCACTCTGACTGTCACAATGCAACAATGGAATATCCCCTGTATAGCCCAAATCAACCACTAACCGAGATAGCCATAATGCCTCCTTGCAAGCCTCTGTGGCTGCAATATACTCGGCCTCTGTAGTAGATAAGGCAGTGCACTTCTGCATCCTGGATATCCATGACAAAGCACCTCCTATGAATGTAAATACATAACCGGTAGTAGACTTCCGGTTATCTGGATGACCGGCATAATCCGAATTCGTGTAACCATGCACTAATGCATCCTGTTTGCCAAAGCAAATGCACAAATCCTGTGTGCCCTTCAGTTTCAGCCCAAAAACCATGAGGTAATGCAGCATGTGACAACATAGAACGGACCTTCTCCTGTATGGTCCTGTTCATCCTCTCTGCTGTCCCGTTTTGTGGAGGATCATAAGGAGTAGAGAGCTCCCTCTTGATGCCTTTAGCATCACAAAAGTCTTGAAACTGTTTGGACATATACTCTCCACCATTGTCGGAACGCAAAGCCTTCAGTGTTTTGCCAGTTTGATTCTCAACAAGAGCAACAAACTTCTGAAACACTGAGAAAGTATCACTCTTCAAACGAAGAGGATAAACCCACACCTTGCGTGTGGCATCATCTATAAAAGACACAAAATATTTTGCCCCTCCCAAAGAAAGCTGAGGCATCTCACATACATCTGTATGCACAAGCTCTAATTGAGCATCTTTCTGTCCAAGAGCTTTCTTGTGGGGGCACTGTAGTTGCCTACCATATATACAATGCTACAAATGGAAAAATGATCAAAAGGAAAAGGGAAAAGGCAAAGACAAAGAGAAAGATGAAGCCAAAGATGTAAAGCCAAAGGGCAAAAGTGGAGTCAAGATTGAAGAAATCAATGTGTCACATGCAGGTGGCAGTGAGGATGAGGTCCTATTTACTTCTTCACTTGATGCCCATTCACTTCTTACAGGTGGTCATGGTATGCACTCATGGATCATTGATTCAGGTGCCTCCTTTCATGTCACAGGTTGCAGAGACTTGTTTGTCAGGTATACTACTGGCAATGAAGGAGTGGTTTATTTGGGTGATAACCATGCATGCAAGATTCTTGGCAGAGGTGATGTTAGGCTTGTGTTTTCAGATGGCTCACAGCTTATGCTCCATGATGTCAGGCATGTGCCTGAGATCAAGAAGAACCTGCTTTCTACTGGACAGCTTGATGATGCTGATTATGTTACCACATTTGGTCGTGGAAAGTGGAAGATTAGTAAGGGCTCACTGGTTGTTGCCAGAGGCTCTAAGGTGGACACTCTTTACTTTATGCATGCAGGTGTTTGTCACCATGCTAATGTAAATGCAACCAAGCTGCCGGAAATTTCTATGTGGCATAGCCGGTTGGGACACATGAGTGTCAAGGGAATGGAGCAATTGTCTCGTTTGGGTTACTTGCCTTCTCTAAAGTTTTCAAGTTTTCAGTTTTGTGAGCATGGTATATATGGTAGGCAACTACAGTGCCCCCACAAGAAAGCTCTTGGACAGAAAGATGCTCAATTAGAGCTTGTGCATACAGATGTATGTGAGATGCCTTACAAGCACTCAATGTGCCTGTAAAACAAGGGGCTTTCATGTATTTGATGTATATGTGGCCAGGGGGAAGCATCGTGAACACTTTGGATGCCTTCATGTGAGTCAATGTACCATGTATGATCAGAAATTGATCTTAAATCAAGGGGCTTTTCAAGTTTGTATGCTTGTTGAGCTTGGCAAAGCAGCAGGCAAGACATTTATGCCTTGAATCCTCAAAAATCAGCTTGCAGTCAAGGGGCTTTTGCCCAATTTCTGTTCGGGACTGTTGTATGCAGTGTACAGGACTGTAAAAGTCTGATTTTCACTCATTTGGACAGCCAGGAGAGCATTTATTGCTATTGTACCTGCTGGTACAGATTTGGCACAGCTTTGTGCAAGTTTTGGCATGGCTGTACACTGTTTTGAGTAACCAAAAGGTTCAATTTCAGCTGCTGAAATTGCCGGTACAGGTTTGGTACATCATTGGTGAGCACTTGGTACTGCTATACAGTACTTTGGAAGGGCAAAAGAGCACATTTAAGGTGCTGTCCAAAATCTGCAGCAACCAGATTTTGGTGTTTTCATCACATAAAGTGGGAGAAAAGTTGCATTCTTGCTTCCGCAGTGGGAGATAAAGCTTGGGAGAAAAACTGTGAGCACTTTGTGTGCTTTGGGTGCAGTGTTTGCACATCTTGGGTGCAGTGTTTGCACATTTGCAGGGAGTCAGGCATTAAAGGTTGCATATTGCTATGGCAACCACAGGTGAGAGCTCTTCATTGCTTCACATCAAGAAGCTTGAAGGCTCGCATAATTATGATATTTGGCAAACCCAGTGCTACAATGTGTTGCTCCAGAAAAAGCAGCACAAGCCTATCAAAGAAAGGGGTGTGATGCCCGCTTCTCTTATTGCTGAAGAGTGGGAAGATATGGATGAGCTGGCAAGATCTACTATCATGTTGTCTGTGTCAGACTCATTACTTTTCAGCATTCGTGAAGAGAAGACAGCTTGGGGAATGTGGCAGAGATTGCAGGACTTGTATGCCCAACAAAGTGCCTCAAGCAAAGTGTATTGGTTGAAGAAACTCATAGGTCTTCAGATGAAGGAAGGGGCATCTATGACAGCCCATCTCAATGAGTTTAATGGTATTGTCAGCCAAGTCATTAATCAAAAGTTGGCAATGGACGATGAGTTCAAAGCCACTTTTTTGTTATGCACTTTGCCAGAGAGTTGGGACACATTCAGGACAGCCACTAGCAATTCGAATGCTATGCTGTCATATGCAGATGTCTTCTTCAAGAAGAGATGAACAGGAAAAACAACTCTGTTGGAAAGTCCAATGCAATGAATGCACGTGGGAGATCCCAGCAAAGGGGGAAAAGCCAAGAAAGGGGAAGGAGCAAGTCTCGCTCCAAAAAGGATTTGGAATGCCATTATTGTGGCAAGAAGGGACACATTAAAAAGCAATGCACAAATCCTGTGTGCCCTTCAGGTATCTCATGACACCTTTCACTGCTTCCCAATGCTTCTTGCCAGGGTTGGCCATGTATCTAGAAACCACTCCCACTGCAAATGCAATGTCCGGCCTAGTAGCAACCATGGCATACATGAGACTGCCACAAGCTGAAGCATACGGAATCTTGGCCATATCAGCCCTGTCTCTATCTGACTGTGGGCTGTCCATAGCACTGAGTTTCACATATGGAGGCAAAGGAGTACTAGTCTTCTTCCCCCCGTCCATATTGAACCTCTGCAAGACTTTGCCAATGTATTCCTTCTGACACAAATACAACACATGCTGATTTCTGTCCCGAAGTATCCGCATACCCAAGATGTGATTTGCATCACCCAAATCCTTCATATCAAAGGTTTCATGCAGCCTCTTCTTCAAGGCATCCATCTCTTTACGAGATTTCCCGGCAATCAACATATCATCAACATACAAAATGAGAATCAATAGACTGCCATCCAAAGCTTTCTTGGTGTACAAGCAGTGATCTATGTCACTTCTCCTGAATTTTTGAGATTTCATGAATGTATCAAATTTATGATACCATTCCCTTGGTGCCTGTTTGAGCCCATAAAGACTCTTTTTCAGCTTGCATACAAGCTTCTCCTTTCCACTCACTGCATAACCCTCTGGCTGCTGCATATATATCTCCTCATGGAGATCACCGTGAAGAAAAGCAGTCTTCACATCCATCTGAATCAAGTCCAGATCATTATGTGCAACCAAAGCTAACACAGCTCTAAGTGTGGTCATTTTGACCACTGGAGAGAAGATCTCCTCAAAGTCCACACCATATTCCTGCTTGAAGCCCTTAGCCACTAACCTGGCTTTGTATCTTGGCTTTGCATCTGGTGCAACTTTGAGCCTGTATACCCACTTGCATGGCAAAACCTTCTTGCCTGCAGGCAAATGCACCAACTTCCATGTTTCATTTTTATGCAGAGAATCCATCTCTGACTTCATGGCACGCTCCCAAAGAGCCTTGTCTGCCCTCTGTAAAGCCTCCTTATAACATGAGGGCTCCCCACAGTCAGTGAGGATCAAGTAGTCAACCCCTGGAACAAACCTGTCAGGGACTCTGGAGGGTCTAGTGGACCTCCGTACCCAATGACCATCATTTGCAGGTTGCTGTCCGGCCTGCATATCACCCATTGGTGGCTCCTGTTCCATGCCATAAGGCTGAAATATCATGCCCGGTATCTCCTCTAACTGTGGTATATCCATAGGGATATCTTCTGCCATATCTGGCTGTCCATTTGGACCATTTTCAGCACCATTTAAGGGCTGGTTTTCCTGCTGTAATGGCTGATTTACAGCCCTTTGTTGTTGTCCATGATGTCCATCATCATCAAAGATGACTCTGCCAGGCTCCTGTTGCCTTGCAGGCTCCTTATACATGCATGTTTCATCAAAAATGACATCATTGCTACGTATGATCTTTCTATTTATGGGATCCCAAAGTCTATACCCCATTTCACCTCTGTCACCATATCCTAGGAATATGCATTTGTGAGACTTAGGATCAAGTTTGGTGCGCATTTCCCTGCGTATGTGCACGTACGCAACGCAACCAAACACTCTCAAGTGCTTGTATGACGGAGGCTTCCCTGTCCATACTTCTTCTGGCACTTTCCCACCATGCCTCATGAGTTGACTTATCCCCACAACTCTCTCTCTCTCTCTCCCTTGCTTCTCTGTGTATGTCTCCCACACATGAATCTCTAAACCCTAATTCTGTTTCTCCCACATCATGGAATATCCCCTGTATAGCGCAAATCAACCACTAACCGAGATAGCCATAATGCCTCCTTGCAAGCCTCTGTGGCTGCAATATACTCGGCCTCTGTAGTAGATAAGGCAGTGCACTTCTGCATCCTCGATATCCATGACACAGCACCTCCTGTGAATGTAAATACATAACCGGTAGTAGACTTCCGGTTATCTGGATGACCGGCATAATCCGAATCCGTGTAACCATGCACTAATGCATCCTGTTTGCCAAAGCAAATGCACAAATCCTGTGTGCCCTTCAGGTATCTCATGACACCTTTCACTGCTTCCCAATGCTTCTTGCCAGGGTTGGCCATGTATCTAGAAACCACTCCCACTGCAAATGCAATGTCCGGCCTAGTAGCAACCATGGCATACATGAGACTGCCACAAGCTGAAGCATACGGAATCTTGGCCATATCAGCCCTGTCTCTATCTGACTGTGGGCTGTCCATAGCACTGAGTTTCACATATGGAGGCAAAGGAGTACTAGTCTTCTTCCCCCCGTCCATATTGAACCTCTGCAAGACTTTGCCAATGTATTCCTTCTGAGACAAATACAACACATGCTGATTTCTGTCCCGAAGTATCCGCATACCCAAAATGTGATTTGCATCACCCAAACCCTTCATATCAAAGGTTTCATGCAGCCTCTTCTTCAAGGCATCCATCTCTTTACGAGATTTCCCGGCAATCAACATATCATCAACATACAAGATGAGCATCAATAGACTGCCATCCAAAGCTTTCTTGGTGTATAAGCAGTGATCTATGTCACTTCTCCTGAATTTATGAGATTTCATGAATGTATCAAATTTATGATACCATTCTCTTGGTGCCTGTTTGAGCCCATAAAGACTCTTTTTAAGCTTGCATACAAGCTTCTCCTTTCCACTCACTGCATAACCCTCTGGCTGCTGCATATATATCTCCTCATGGAGATCACCGTGAAGAAAAGCAGTCTTCACATCCATCTGAATCAAGTCCAGATCATCATGCGCAACCAAAGCCAACACAGCTCTAAGTGTGGTCATTTTGACCACTGGAGAGAAGATCTCATCAAAGTCCACACCATATTCCTGCTTGAAGCCCTTACCCACTAACCTGGCTTTGTATCTTGGCTTTGCATCTGGTGCAACTTTGAGCCTGTAAACCCACTTGCATGGCAAAACCTTCTTGCCTGCAGGCAGATGCACCAATTTCCATGTTTCATTTTTGTGCAGAGAATCCATCTCTGACTTCATGGCACGCTCCCAAAGAGCCTTGTCTACCCTCTGTAAAGCCTCTTTATAACATGAGGGCTCCCCACAGTCAGTAAGCATCAACTAGTCAACCCCTGGAACAAACCTGTCAGGGGCTCTGGAGGGTCTAGTGGACCTCCGTACCCAATGACCATCATTTACAGGTAGCTGTCCAGCCTGCATATCACCCATTGGTGGCTCCTGTTCCATGCCATAAGGCTGAAATATCATGCCCGGTATCTCCTCTAACTGTGGTATATCCATAGGGATATCTTCTGCCATCTCTGGCTGTCCATTTAGACCATTTTCAGCACCATTTAAGGGCTGGTTTTCCTACTGTAATGGCTGATTTACAGCCCTTGGTTGTTGTCCATGATGTCCATCATCATCAAAGATGACTCTGCTAGGCTCCTGTTGCCTTGCAGGCTCCTTATACATGCATGTTTCATCAAAAATGACATCATTGCTGCATATGATCTTTCTATTCATGGGATCCCAAAGTCTATACCCCATTTCACCTCTGTCACCATATCCTAGGAATATGCATTTGTGAGACTTAGGATCAAGTTTGGTGCGCATTTCCCTGCGTATGTGCACGTACGCAACGCAACCAAACACTCTCAAGTGCTTGTATGACGGAGGCTTCCCTGTCCATACTTCTTCTGGCACTTTCCCACCAAGCCTCGTGTTAGGTGACCTGTTTATAAGGTGAACGGCTGTCATAACAGCTTCAGCCCAAAAACCATGAGGTAATGCAGCATGTGACAACATAGAACGGACCTTCTCTTGTATGGTCCTGTTCATCCTCTCTGCTGTCCCGTTTTGTGGAGGATCATAAGGAGTAGAGAGCTCCCTCTTGATGCCTTTAGCATCACAAAAGTCCTGAAACTGTTTGGACATATACTCTCCACCATTGTCGGAACGCAAAGCCTTCAGTGTTTTGCCAGTTTGATTCTCAACATGAGCAACAAACTTCTGAAACACTGAGAATGTATCACTCTTCAAACGAAGAGGATAGACCCACACCTTGCGTGTGGCATCATCAATGAAAGACACAAAGTATTTTGCCCCTCCCAAAGAAAGCTGAGGCATCTCACATACATCTGTATGCACAAGCTCTAACTGAGCATCTTTCTGTCCAAGAGCTTTCTTGTGGGGGCACTGTAGTTGCCTACCATATATACAATGCTCACAAAACTGAAAACTTGAAAACTATAGAGAAGGCAAGTAACCCAAACGAGACAATTGCTCCATTCCCTTGACACTCATGTGTCCCAACCGGCTATGCCACATAGAAATTTCCGGCAGCTCGATTGCATTTACATTAGCATGGTGACAAACACCTGCATGCATGAAATAAAGAGTGTCCACCTTAGAGCCTCTGGCAACAACCAGTGAGCCCTTACTAATTTTCCACTTTCCACTACCAAATGTGGTAACATAATCAGCATCATCAAGCTGTCCAGTAGAAAGCAGGTTCTTCTTGATCTCAGGCATATGCCTGACATCATGGAGCATAAGCTGTGAGCCATCTGAAAACACAAGCCTCACATCACCTCTGCCAAGAATCTTGCATGCATGGTTATCACCCAAATAAACCACTCCTTCATTGCCAGCAGTATACCTGACAAACAAGTCTCTGCAACCTGTGACATGAAAGGAGGCACCTGAATCAATGATCCATGAGTGCATACCATGACCACCTGTAAGAAGTGAATGGGCATCAAGTGAAGAAGTAAATAGGACCTCATCCTCACTGCCACCTGCACTGCACCAAAAGCACACAAAGTGCTCACAGTTTTTCTCCCAAGCTTTATCTCCCACTGCGGAAGCACAAATGCAACTTTTCTCCCACTTTATGTGATGAAATCAGCAAAATCTGGTTGCTGCAGATTTTGGACAGCACCTTAAATGTGCTCTTTTGCCCTTCCAAAGTACTGTACAGCAGTACCAAGTGCTCACCAATGATGTACCAAACCTGTACCGGCAAGTACAGCAGCTGAAATTGAACCTTTTGGTCACTCAAAACAGTGTACAGCCATGCCAAAACATGCACAAAGCTGTGCCAAATCTGTACCAGCAGGTACAATAGCAATAAATGCTCTCCTGGCTGTCCAAATGAGTGAAAATCAGACTTTTACAGTCCCGTACACTGCATACAACAGTCCCGAACAGAAATTGGGCAAAAGCCCCTTGACTGCAAGCTGATTTTTGAGGATTCAAGGCATAAATGTCTTGCCTGCTGCTTTGCCAAGCTCAACATGCATACAAACTTGAAAAGCCCCTTGATTTAAGATCAATTTCTGATCATACATGGTACATTGACGCACATGAAGGCATCCAGAGTGTTCACGATGCTTCCCCCTGGCCACGTATACATCCAATACATGAAAGCCCCTTGATTTACAGGCACATTGAGTGCTTGTAAGGCATCAGCACATTATCCACAGCATCAAATGCGATTGCCTGCATGCAAATCAACCAAATCGGCACAAAAGCCCCTTGATTTGCACTGCAATTTGCTGCAATTTTGCCCAAATGTGCGATTTTTTACATCATACAGCATGTATGAGTGCTTAATTGCACAATTACATCAAAAGCCCCAAATTTCGACATCCAATTTCCTGCAAATTGATCCTGATTGTGACCAATTTCCTGCAAATTGATCCTGATTGTGACCAATGTCACCCAATTTTGCCAATTTTGGTCAAAAATTGAGCAATTCGACACCTGTATCTGCTCAATTGCAAATAATGGACATAAAAATTCCCTAAATTGAAGCAAAATACCTCTAATTTTCTGATTTTTCTTCAATTTGCTGAAAATTTGATGCTGTTGCAGAAAAGCGAGAGAGGCTTCTTGCTGATGTTGCTATAGGCTCAGGCTGATCCAAACGCTGCAGAGCTCTGTGGACAGCAGTACGGAGGACCTCAAGAGGGCAGTCGTCGCAGGCACAAGGTGCACAAGATGTAGAACTTGCACCTTCCACGAAGCCCAGCGCTGAAGGCCTATTCCGACTGGCTGCTGCAGGCGTAAAGCCACAAGGTGTGGTATCGTTGCCAGCTATCCTAGGCTGTCAACCGACGCCTAGGTGTGTACGCCCAGCGCTACACGCCTTGCCTCTATTCGGTTGACGCCCAGCCGACGCTAATGTTTCAACGGCTGCTGCCTTCGCCACCTAGCGCCTTCGCTTACTGCTGACGCTTCTTCGCTCACGTCGGATCCAGCGCTTCGCTCGCCTAGCGCCTTCGCTTATTGCTGATGCTTCTTCGCTTCAGTTTCGCCTAGCGCCAGCCAACGACTAAAGCTCTTATCGCCTGCGTATCTTTACGATTTATGTGTCCAGGCGCCTTGCTGTGAGTGTTGATGCCCTGCAGGTCTTGCTGCGAGTGTTGATGCCCTGTAGTATGATAGCAGCAAAGCAAGCAGCTCGTTCAGCTATCAAGGAGAAGAGGGAAGAGGGAGGGATCACTAAGCTCTGATACTAGTTGATGGGAGAAACAAAATTAGGGTTAGGTTATGGGAGACATACACAGAGAGAAGAACAAGAGAGAGAGAGAGAGAGAGAGTTGTGGGGATAAGTCAACTCATGAGGCATGAGTGTGTGACTCCCCTATCACACATGTATATTGCACTAGTACACATAGTGCACTTAGTACATTAAAAGTACTAAGTGTACTATGTACTATAACTTATGGGCTTGTACACACTATAAGGGTGGGCATAACGCCTTTACCCCAACAACTTTTACATGCCCTTTGTTCTGCATGACTACAGCTGCCATTGTGTCACGTGCACACCCATCAGGTGTACAAGTGGCATGGCATCATCAAGCATTAATCAGTACCAACATCAGTCTTCATGAGCATGTAAGGCATTTATTTGCATCAGGTCGGGGCTGTTAGCACCAGCCGACAGCATATTATGACCAGCCGACAGCACATTATGGGCAGCCGACAGCATTCATGGTATTTATGGCAGGTCGTGAGCATCTAGGAGCTGGCCGACCAGCATCATTCACACATATATATAGAAGCGCATCAATTCAGGTCATTCATCTCAGATCAGCATCTCATAGATCATCCTCTCCTCAGCGTTTCCTTCTTAGGCAACAAGGAGAGCATCAGTTCGTAATCTTCCATCAGCGTTTTCAGCATACAGACAGCATCAGGTCCAAGCTTCTCTTCAGCGTTTTCTTCCCAGGATACAAGGGAAGTCAACGCGACAGCAGTTCACTCAGCATATAGTCATCATAGGCAGCATATTCAGTCCATGATCTCATCTCTCTTCAGTGTTTCCTATCCATGGAGCATGGGAGACAGCCGATCAGCAGTTTAGCCAGCATATTCAGCACATAGTTCATCATTCCTACCTCCTACATAGAGGGAAGCCGGCATCGAAGGGTGGACCTCAGCATTGGAGCAAAGAACAGTCCTCATCATCAGCATTCAGCCTATCCCTCTCATCCCGAGAAGGATCTTCATCTAGGACAGCATCATAGATCTATTTAGATCTCATTGTAACCCATTCATCTAATATAGCTGCATTGCATTGCATTGACACTACTTGTCTATCTCTTAAGCATCATTAAGTGAAGTTTAGTTAGCCTAAGGTTGTGATTACTACGATCAATCTCTTCACACATTGACCGACGTGCGCGGGGGCATGCCTCCCTAGCCCATATGGAGAGACACTGTTTCCAGGCACATTTCCAAGAACCTCCCACTAAGTGCAGGCTCTTTGATACTCTAGTACGACCAACGGCTATGTATGGTGCAGCCTTTTGGGGGCCAGGCCTAGGGAAGGATCACTGGAGGAGCATAAAGAGGCTACAGGTGATGATGTTGTCATGCATGATTAAGAGTAAGCCATTTGTACCACATGACATTCCACACACAGAATTTGGGGTAGCCCCACTAGTTACAAATGCTCTTTTTCAGACTGTCACTTATATTCAGCATGTATACACACTTGACAGAGATCGCCTCCATGACTAGCACTAGAATCCTCTCTGCAATTATACTGTGAGAGGGAGAGGGAACGATTGAGACGAGCTGGACTGCCCTCCTCCTCACCGACACGGCCACCACCATTACCGACACATGCATGGTACTGTGAGGTAGTCGAGTGGCTTCATGCACATGGCATACAGATGAACTGTCTCCCCCCGTTTCAGTATAGCCTGGATTCCTTCTACCTTGATCTCTCACAACAGGAGATCAACCCGATCATCCAGTTAGATCTACTCGGGCTACACATACACTAGACATGGGTGTCTCCGTCAAAGATTGGTAAGAAGTGTCAGTTCTACAAAGATCGCTTCTTGAGACTCTCTGAGGATGGATTCTTTGAGATCCCGGGATACATATAGATACACACGTCACAAGCTATACATATCACCATCGGCCAGCTCAGGGTATCCTCCCACCGCCTCAGAGTAGAGACTAGCTGAGCTGAGGATATCCCACATGGCGAGAGGACATGCACAGTATGCACCACAGGAGCAGTAGAGGATGAGGCCCATTATATGTTCGGTTGCCCAGCTTACTACGAGATATGGGGGAGATCCAATGCCTCTTCTGAGAGGAATTTGGACCACTCACACAGGTGATACAGTTTGAGGATCAGAGGTGCTTGGGCATGTACTTGATGGAGCTCAGACGACACAAGGACGTAGTGTTGAGGCAGCATGCTAAGAGACAGCCCCGGCTCTGACAAAACACATCACAGAGAGCCATCACAGATTTCTTTGTGGTACACACATCCACATCGAAATCCATTGCCCACAACAGTTCCTCTAGTACGACATCAGAGCCCACCACCCATACCCACACTCCAACTCCACGCCCCAGAGGAGTTCCTAGCGAGAGAGCTCAATCCATTCTGTGAGCCAGACGCCCCCAACCCAGAGCATCAGGTCCCTCCACCACACACAGACAGATTCGTGAGGTTCTCCACCGACATAACACGTTCCCATCACACAGGCCTGACATTCACTCCACCATCAGATCGGTTTTGGTCGAGGCGGGTATCGTCATTAGCTGATCACAGCATATCTCACTCTACACAGGATCATCTATTGATCACATGTAATGTCGGATGTTTTCATTTTACTTTTTCTTTCAGTTTTCCATGGCTCAGTATATCCATGGTACCATTGTGTTACTTTTGGTCTCATAGGCCCTTGGGGCCTTATTTCTGATTCACTAGAGGGGCTACAGAGGCATTTGGATGCATTACAGGCCTTCTGCAAAGCCTTCTGCAAAGGCCGGGACCTAACTATGAACCTTGGAAAGACCAAGGTCATGATCTTTAACACCTCCTCCTCACAGTGGATAAGTACATCTGCAGTACAGTTTACATACAATGGAGAGCCTGTGGAGTATGTTACCTCATATGTATACCTTGGGATCACTTTTATTGGACCTCAGTTCTCGATGCGGAAGGCGACCGAAGCTAGATTGATGAGCGGATATGCAGCCCTTGGCTCGCTAGAGAGACAAAGCTCACAGATACAGTTTCAAGAGCTGAGGATGAAGCTTGGGCTATTTGATACTCTAGCTACACTTGCACTACTGTATGGTGCCCCCATCTGGAGTCCCATCTTATACCACAGAAGGAAACAGAGGAGAGAGCCGGCCGACACAGATACAGAGGAGGTATATGATGGGTGGAAGCCGATGGAGAGGCCCCTAGTGGCAATGATCTCGCGCATGACTAGGAGTAAGCCATCAGTGCCACATGAGATTGTGCGGGCAGAGATGGGGGCTACACCGATAGTGACAAAGGCTCTATTCCAAACAGTGACATACTGGCATATGCTATGGGAGCTTCCACTAGATAGATATCCCCACCTAGCCCTAGAGTCCTCGAGACAGCTCACACTCGAGGTAGATACGGAGTGCTCGTATGCACAGGTAGGCACTTCGTTTGGGCATGCATGGCATGCAAATGGAGGCACTCCCCCTGTTCCAGTCTTTCGTTGTGCCGCACAGAGCGGAACAGGGTTATCAGGAAGGACATTGTCAAACTGGATACTCAGAGGACATGGAGTTCACCTAGTCGTCCACTAGGGATGAAGATGGCCTTCTACAGAGATCACCTCCTATGCCTGACAGAGGATGGCTTCATCATCCGCCCACGCTCCATGGACACACACCTATCTTTTGGGGTGAGATGTGCAATCAGCCAGATCCGCACCTCGTCCCACGAGTTAAGAGTGGAGACTGCCAAATATGGGCCCAGGGCAGCTGCACCAGAGGACAGGATATGCCAGCTCTATCACACAGAGCATGAGACAGAGGATCATTACATATGCCGATGCCATGTATACTACGAGATTCGGGGGACATTCCACTGCCTCTTCCGAGCTGCGTTCGGACCACTTTCCAGGATCATGGACTTCCCTGATCAGAGATGACTGGGACTTTTTCTAGAGCTCTACAGACACAAGGAGTCCTGAGTAAGATCCAGATCAACTGTACTTGCTCAAGGACCAGCACAGAGCTCTCTCACGGACTTCTTCCAGACCAGTGCTCCAAGGGCCGATCCAACCACCATACCCGGACCACAAGCTAGTGCAGGAGCTCGGCCGAGAGGTGTGAGACTCAACAGAGCCACTGAGTTATGCAAAGCTCGACGCCCCAAACGCGCCCACGGCCACGCCACCATAGGAGGATCCGGGCCATCATCTCCCATCATCACAGGACCTTCTCGTGCCGGCTCAGTTTTACCACCTTGAGCACCATGTCACAGCGGCTCATGAGGGATGTATTAGGGTGAAATGAGAACTCTCTGCTCATGTACCTAGATCAGATTTTATAGTTCTAGATTTTTGTTATGTTTCTTTATTTCTATTTTGTACCCAGGATGATGTACCTCATGGATATGATGTAACCCTTTGGTCTCATAGTTCAATTTGGCCTTTGAAGGCATATATACAACTTTCTTTCTTTCTATCTTTCTCCCACCATACACGGTAAATGGGAACTGCAATGGGACACTATGGTTGAACATTGCGGGCCTTACGAAAGTTTCTACAAAGAGGGACATAATCTTCTTCATAGAGACCCCCCATAGCCTAGAGAGGGGGCTACCACGCATCACACACACTAAGTGGGCATCCGCCTACCGAGAGGGGACACGCACATGTGGTGGGTTACACGGGTCTGTTGGAGTGGCAGTACTATTCAAGACACATCTACATCCCATGATCACCATAGTCCGTAGGGACACACAGGCACACTTTATGTAGGTGAGGTTACAGGTCACACTAGAGAGATGTATACACATTGCAGTATGTTACTTCCCACCTAGAAAGTTCTCATATGCTATTCTAGAGGAGGGAGAGTAGTTTTATCCCCTCCATGGAGACATCATTGAGTTCTCACGCTTGGGCGAAGGACTCGGAGTGAGTCGGTAAGTGTATATGACTAGGAATAGACAACCATGCAAGAGATAGACTTGGAGGAGATTGGCATTGAGCGGGCATCATAAGACAGATGAGACATTACAGCATCAAGGAGAGAGTTCCTCGTGTTGGGGACCACACATGGCTTAGCCATCTTCAATGGGATGTCCTGTTGGCCTTCTTCCAAAGCTCTCACATGCTTCCCACATGGTGGAGGAGCAAGTATAGTGCATTACCTGATGGGATCTCCGGCTTTAGCCACATCCATACATGCCTTCACCATTCACACCTGCCCA
This sequence comes from Cibotium barometz, assembly GCF_041138505.1. Lineage (NCBI taxonomy): Eukaryota > Viridiplantae > Streptophyta > Polypodiopsida > Cyatheales > Cibotiaceae > Cibotium > Cibotium barometz. The sequence continues at coordinate 29,162,728 of NC_141055.1, read as the reverse complement.
CTTGGAGCCAACCATGCCTATCTCTCCTTCAGCCTCAGCTTTTCTCGACCATCCTCACCACCACCACCCCTCTCCCACTACACCTAGATTCAATTCCACCATGATGGGGACTCGACTTGCTCTGACCATCTCTACCGACATATGACATATGTAGACCCCAATCTCCCGCTAGCCAACCTAACCTCTCAGCTCATGTCACGACCCTGTGTTTTTCTCTGGACAGTATGCAGGTGTGCACGGGGACATGGTGGACAGAGTGAATGGCATCAGATTGGAGTTAAAAAAAGGATACCCATGTGTGGACAACCCTAAGTGTGAAGGGGGCAAAGAGATTTTAACTCAAAAGGTTTTAAAAACCTTAAAAACATTATAATGCCCTTTATGAGAGAAAAACGTGGCCCTTATGCTATTATTGGGGCCACGTGTGTGCTTTTTGGAAAAAGAGGGGTTGGCGGGCAGAAAGGGGCGCCTATCTTTTGATGAAGGTGTGCTTTCCGCCTAGGAGGACTGCTCTTACACGCCGGTTTTCCTTCTTTTGCACAGAGGCGGCTGCTGGACAGAGGAGCACATGTGGGATGGTTCTCCTTTGCAAGGACAGCAGGCTTTACAGGCTTTTGACAGGTTGCAGAAGGGAAGGTGTTAGGTGGCTGTTGGACTGGCTGCAGGCGGACTGAACAGCCGCTGCAGGTACAGGTGTCAGCATGCCATGCTCTCTCTCTTTGGGCAGTGCTGGACAGAGCAGTGCTCCACGCACAAGGGGAACTGTAGGCGGCTGCTGGACAGAACAGTACGCGCTTTTCTCCACACGCCTTTGGAAGGCTGGTCGGGGAGTTTACAGGCGGCTGGCTGCAGAATAACAGTGGGGAGAAGGGAGCGTTGTGTCCAGCTGGACAGCAGCAGGCAAGGGCTGGACTGTAGGTGCAGGACTTTTCTCTCTCTCTCTCTCTCTCATGATGGAGCTAGCTAGGTTGCATATCATGATTGTATACTCCATGCATATAGCTTTGCATTCTCCTAGTAATAGAGCTCCATCCCCTACACACCCAAATTCAGCTTTTTTATTCAGTACTTTTTCATTTTGTTGGGATGACAGAGGATACCCCATACATGTACTCCGATTTGTCTCATAGGCCGAGTTCGGTCTTTTGGAAGACGTTAATAAAATCTTTCTTTCTTTCTTTCTTTCTCTCCCACCCATCGAAGGCGGCCAAGACTGCAGGCCGTTTCAGGAGGGGAAGTGCTGGGCTGAACACAGGCAGGCTGAGCAGGTCTCTATCTTTCTCTCTCTCTTGGAAGGAGTGGGCTGAAGGAGGCGCAAAGCCAGGACTGTTCTGAGATTGTTTATGGGCTGTTTTTGTTTGGTAGCAAATTCAGCTATGTGCTTGAGTTTCCGGCTGCAAGTACAGGTCACTTGAATGTGTTTCTTGGCATGGGAGTGAAGCAAGCTCGCATGGCTGCATGCTCATGGAGCAGATTAGTTTCTTCTTGCTAGAAAGGAGCAGAGGGACCTATAGTTATGGGCATCTCTATGTTTCCAGATGTTTCATGAGGGAACAGGTAACTAGATGTATGCCGTTGTTGGCACTGTTGTTGAATGGTGCCATGAATGGTTCTGTATGGAAACAGGACAGAAGTTTCAAAGGGAAACAGGCCTAAGGGTTTCATGTGGAAACAGGTCGTAGGTTTCTCGAGGAAACATGTATTTGGGTTTCTCCAGGAGATAGGTCAAATGCAGGCAGAAGGTACAGGAATGGACACATGTTTGGTACAGCCTTGCTACTGATTGGGCAGGGGACAGGGAATCCATTACAGAGATGGATAGTACCCTTGGAAGGTAGAGAGGGTTGGTACAGGTGTGTCGACTATATGGTATGCTGTGCTGTGATACGACTCTCTTTTGAGAGACAGTTTGGGAGTCTGTGTTGTGATGCAAAAGCACTGGATGTGTTAGGGTGTGATGTTGTTCATAGGGTGAGAGGCTATGGATGGTTGTGGCAGCCCTAATCATGGGAGAAGACTTCTGTATGCAGGACTCAATGTGTGAGAGAGTCTTTTGAGGTAAACAATGGCTGGACTTGTTTGTGGATGCCGAGTGGATATGAAGCCATGATGCAGGGTATTTGCAGGCTTCAGGAGTTCTACTATGACGGCTGAGTTCCCAGCCTTATTGTAATCAAAGCTCTTATAATCAACTAAAGAAATACCGCAAGGGGCGCCACTGCGTTTTGGAGCCAATCGGTGTCCGTGTACTGTTTGCAGGAGCACTCTAGCTCCCCCTGTTTGTTTTCCTTTTCTAGGTCCTCAATGGCGTTGAAGTGTTTTATGTGTGCGAGTGTTTGTTCCACCGCCTGTCAGATAACTGAAGGCCGGTTTCAAAGCTCACCACAATCTTATATATATACCTAGATGAATCTAGGAACATGCCCAAATTCACCTTTTTTTTTTTCAAAAAGAAGACTTCTATTAAGTATGAAAAAATTTTACAAAATGGAGATTTCACACCAAGCAAGGTGGACATCTCAACCAATCAGAAGCCCGGTCCCGAATGAGAGGATGTGAAAAAGATACCAATGTCCCACTCTCATAAACTGGCCGCGCTTCCTCTCCGCAACCCTCAAAGATCCCTGGATTCTGGCCTAGGTAGCCATAATGGTGTGAATAATATCGCTCCAAATCCTGCAAAGACACTGAGTGTCTAACCTCTGTGCCAGAGGGACAAAGTGTGAAAGTGGCAAATCCTGAAGACAACATTGCCGAGCAATTCCTTGCTTAACCATAATGGCCAAGCTCCTATCAGACCCCGTGAATCTCAACTAAGGCCCAGACTGTGTCAACCAAATGATAAAACCAAAAGAAATGATAGCATCCCTCTTAATTCTACCAAAGAGGTGTGCAATCGCAGACCAAACCCTCTGTGCTTCCCTGCATTCCCATAAACAATGGTAAACTAACTCCGAAACTCCTCCACATCTAGGGCATGCTGGGCAAGCACCAGTAACAGACCTCCACTAATTCGTGGCCACACCACCATGAAGAGAAACCCAAATTCACCTTTTAGGAATGTGCATGTTATATACTCATGGTAGTCAAGCCAAAAAACTATATAACTATCAACTCCATTATGCATAGTATGGACTAGATACTACGACATCACCACAATCTTAACACAACCTTGCCATAGCCACATTTCCATCCACCAGCCTATCCACCGCCAAACCCCCTGCCGGCACCATGCCCCAGAAAGATTGGTATGATCAGGAATGCCCCACAACACGTGAGCGTCTCCTACGCAAGGTTGCAATTGGCCAAATCTGAGAGCGAGATGCTCAAAGCATTAACCAATACACAACAAGACATAAGAAACGAGCACATGTTAAGGGCCAATACAAGGACTTATACCAATCTCTCAAAGGTGTGAATTGTAAGGAGGGCTTGAAGAAAACCCGAGAGAAACGCCCACCCACACCCATCACATTTCCATCCATATGGCACACATATGCACGATCCCTGTACGAAGTACCAAATCAATCCCCCATCCCACTACCATCACATCCACCTTCTTCTTCACACGCGACATGGTAGCCCGAGCCATCCAAAGACTCAAAAACAGTAGATCACAGGACCACGAGGGCCTCTTGGCAGAGCACATCTCCCATGAGGGGCACGAACACCCCTCCTGGCCCATATGTTCAACCGGGCTCTTTCGGAAGGCCTCCCACCACCAGGCCAGCTCATATCATCACATCCATCCAAAAAGCCAGAGATCCCATGGACCCCAACAATTACAAGACTATTATCATTGGCCACACGATATCCAAACTTTACGGGTCAATACTTGAGATGGAGTTCAGCACACTAGCAGAGAGACATGAGCACACAGCGTTAGGGCACGCATGCTTTCGTAGGTCATTATCCACTTTCGATCACATCTTCACCCTCCGAGCCATTATAGAAGAGGCCAAGGCATGACACCAACGCGTTTACTATTGCTCTCTGGATTTCCGCAAAGCATTTGATACGGTGCCTCAAGCCACACTACTACAGAGACTCCAAGATTTCGGGATACCATCAGACTTACTCTAGGGGATCATGGCATTATATGAGTCGGTCATAGGGTGGGTGATGTCATATTTCTGACTATACACATGTGGAGGAACACCATGGAAGGGTAGTTATAGACCCTGGTGTGTGCTCCAAGCATGCTTTAGTACATGTGGAAGACTCCATGGAAGGATTGAGATCCTGGTGTGAGCTCTTGGCATGATTGGTTACATGTGGAAGGGCTCCATGGAAGGATTGATATCCTGGTGTGAGGTCCTGGCATGACTTAGTACATGTCGAAGGGCTTCATGGAAGGGTGGATACCCTGGTGAGAGCTCTTGGCATGCTGATGAAGTCTCATGGAAGGCTGGACACCCTGGTGAGCATTCTTTATACCTGTATGGGCGGTGCCTGAGAAGGGTTTGGTACAAGATGAATAAGTTGGGAGATGGAAACCAGAATATTATGCATAAAGCATTTGTGTGTTTTGACATGCATGAATGACTTGTCTTGACTGCTTGGACAATGCCTGATATTTTTTCTTGTGATTGTCCATGGGCTCCAGGGACGCCTGGAAACCTGTTGTCGACGCGTGTGTGCACAGCTTTTTGGGACTAAGGCGGTGGTATGTGTTTTTGCTTACATTTTATTATACTAAGGTTTATGAGTGCAGGTGTTCACATACACTTAAATTTGGGCGGACAAATTATATATGTTCACATACACTTAAGTTTGGGTGGACAATTTTCAACGTGTTCACATCAAAAGGACCAGTTTTCAATTTTCAAAGTGTTCACATCAAAAGGACTAGTTTTCAATAAAACTTGGCCATTACTCAAGGTTGGCAGCCCATCTAGCCAAAAAAAGCTCCATGAGTTGCTATTAGGGGGGGGGGGGGGGGGGGGGGGGGAATCAGGTAGGCGTCCTCCTTTCCAACTGTTTTTGGCGGTGGAACATCCTCGGCTTGAGATAGTTGTGAGTGGAGCATGCAAAACAACGTGGGAGAGCCGGTCGACTATGGACAGGTCTGCTATATAGCTGGTTGCTTGCCTCCATAGCTGCTAAACGAAAAAGCGATTCTTCTCTCTCTCTCTCTCCCTTGAAGAGGGCGACCACTTCTCGCCTCTCCACAGGGCTGGTCGACTGCTGTACAGCAGGTTTCTGGGCTGAGTTTTCACGCTTTGAAGGCTCGGGATTCAAGGCAAACAATAGGGCGCTCAGTGATAATGACTCTACCATCTTTGTAGATAGCCCACTTGCCTGCTCTGCGGGCCTCATGAACAGTCACCATCGCCTCATGCCGGTGTGCCACCTATGCTGGAGTGAGATGATCTCCCATGTACACCTGTGTGCCCTTGAGGGCAGCCCGCCTGTCTAAGAAGGCCTGTCTGCTGGTGGCATCAGGGAATCTAATGATGAGGGGTCACTCTCGTGTCATATCCTTTCCTGGCCTCCATCTGTCTGCAAAGGGGGGGCGATCCCGTCCACTCCTAGCATCTGGCAAAGTGTCATGGCATCCTCCTTTGGGGAAGCCCCCGCCTATAGCTCCCATACTCGCGCATGAAGGGCCCTATCCTTCCTGCGTTTCTCGTCCTCGAGAGTCTCATGTTTGATGCTCTGTGGGGGTTTGTGCTTCTTCACCACCTCCACCCAATCTTTCTTAGTGGTCTGCAGTTCTTCCCGCAGCTTATCACTCGCAGCTTTTGACTGCTCCACATCAGTCCTTAAACCCTCCTGAATATTCAGTTCTCCTTCCTCCACTGTATGGTCCGTGATCGTAGCCTTTAGGGCTTCCATTTCTGCCCGGAGTTCTCCTATCATTGGGGCAGGTTCTCGCATTCCTGTTTGTTGCAGCTGGGTCTCTTTCAACATTTGAATCACCTCTTCCTGGTGGTTCACTTGGGCTGTCAGTTCTTTAATCCTGAGAGAGAGAGAGAGAGAGAGAGAGAGAGAGAGAGAGAGTCTAGACTCTAAACTCTAAAGAGTAGAGTGAGTTAGTAGAAATGAAATGAAATGTTATATTAACGTCTTCAAAAGGCCAAAGTGACCTATGAGACCAAAGTTACAACCATATGACATCTGATACATTATCTGGAAAAGAAAAGAAAGGATTGAAGGTAAGTATCTAGCCCTACAATACATCAGTAGGGAGCATCCGGAAGCAGCAACTAGGGAGAGTGGGAAGCTAATGCTACTAGTCAAAATGGGGTACATGAGTACATGGATACATGAATACATGAATATGGGGGAGTACAAAAGTGACAGTGAGTACAACAGTATATGGCTGGAGTGGTAATCATCCTAGGAGCTCTAGCATGGGTCTCTGCCGGATGGCCTGGATATCTGCCATAGTGAGATGCCTGGTCGGACGAGCCCGATGCCTCGCAATGATGCTCTGAATCCTCCGGTGTAGGCACCGTCTCTGATGTAAGGATCCGCGAACCCTCGGGCGTCTAGATCTGCCCAACTGGATAGCTCTCTCAACTAGAGTCGCACGGGGTGTCCACTGCTGGGCTGTCGGCTGTGTGTGCTCCCGGGTAGTCCCTCTAAAGAAGTCAGTAATCTGTCTCTATGTGGACTCCCTACCAATCGGGCGTTTGCTCCTGATAATGGACTCTCTGAGCCTGCGGATCTCCAAGAGATAAGAACCCAAGCATCGCTGATCACAATAGTCCATGACTCTAGCCAGTGGTCCAAATCCCTCTCTGAAAAGGCAATGGTAGCGCCCTCGAATCTCATAATATGCTGTGCAGCGACAGATGTAGTGCTCCTCTGTCTCTGGCTCTATCCAACAAATCTGACAAATCCATTCCCCTGGAGGTATGCCTCTAAATCTGCCTGTCTCTATCTCTAACTGATGTGAAGAGGTGCGGATCTGCCCAATGGCACACCTCAATTCATGAGACAGATGGGTATCCATGTAGCTCGGTCTAAGTATAAAGCCATCCTCAGTGGTGCGGAGAAGATGGTCTCTATAGAAAGCCATCTTTGTCCCTAACTCCTGTGAGGGCTCTAGCCATGTCCTCCTAGTGTCCAACTGAATGAGGTCCTGTCTGATGACTCTACTAATCTCAGAATGTGTCAAGGTGAGAGAGGGTGCCTCTAGAGAGTACTGGAAGTGTGGAAGTCTGTCTAAGCTGAATCCGTTGAGCTCAAACCAGGATGCTATCTGCGCATACCAACATGAAGTGTCTCCCTCCATGGCTAGCTGATGAGAGGACTCTAAAGCAAGTTGTGCATACTGGTGTCGGGGAAGCTCCCAGGTGCTATGAATGAAGGACACTGATATGGCAAGAGCCTCGACTACGATCGGTGGTGCTCCCATCTCGGTCGGATAATCTCATGGGGTACCGAGGCCTTAGCCCGAATCATCCTGGAGATCATGGACACAAGTGGTCTCTCCATCGATCTCCATCCATCGTATGTGCGTCATGATTGATTGTGACGATCTAGGCTAGGCCCCCAGATCTGTACTCCATATAGCATAGCCGATGTGACCAACGTGTCAAATAGCCACAGCTTAGTGCGTGGCTCCTGAAACTGTAACTGTGAGCACATCCTCTCTAGACCTCCTAGTGCTGCATATCCTCTAGTCAATCTGGCCTCTGCTGCCCCCCTCATGGAAAATGTGGGCCCAGTGAACACCAGTCCAAGATATGTGTATGAGTCAACATACTCCACTGTCTCCTCTCCATATGTGAAAATATGTGCTGATCTCCAGACCCACTGAGTTGTAGTGTTAAACACCATAACCTTGGTCTTACCAAGGTTAAGTGAGAGCCCACTGTCCTGTGCATAAGCATGTAAAGTATCCAAGTGCCTCTGCATACCCTCTGGTGAGTCTGCTATAAGCACAATATCATCAGCATATAAGAGCAGAGGTATCCAAGTGGCAGCCAACTGGGCTCCTCTGTCCCCTCGTGTCCCAATATAATCAGAGATCTCATCAATGTATAGTCCAAATAGAGTCGGAGAGAGCAGGCAGCCCTGTTTCACCCCTATAGTGGAGTGTACTGGCTGGGAGAGACCCTCTGAAGTCCGCACCTGCCCAAGTAATGTCTCATGAAGTGCCATAATACCCCAAATGAGCTCACATGGAACCCCCGAGTCTTGCAGCCTGCGCATCAGTCTGCTCTGGGCACTGTGTCAAAGGCCTTGCGGAAATCCACAAAGCCACAATAGATCCTCCACCCATGTGCTCTGCCCTCCTCAATGATAGCCCTGAGGGTAAAGATATGATCGAGAGTAGAGAATCTCCTCCTGAAACCGGCCTGTCCCTGAGCTCGGACCCCTTGTCTCTTTGCCCATCTGCTCAACTCATGCACAAGAGTAGAGGCATATAGCTTGGCCAGCAAGTGACCAATCATAATGGTGCGGTAGTTAGTCGGCAGGTTCGGATCTCCAGACTTGAGTACCGGCACAATCGTGGAAGTACTCCAAGTCCCAAGAAACCCCTCACACATGGCTCTATTAAACATGAGAGCTAGCAAGTCTGCAATTGTAACGGGAGGCGGACGCGTGTATTGGAATCGTATAAATGTGAACAAGATTCTGAGCACTTAACACTTGAGCATTACAACCACAAAGCTGAAAATGACAGTACACCACATAAAGGGGCCGATGATAGGCTGACCCCCCCCCTTTAGGTTATATTACCAAAAGAGTCTGCAAAGTACAAGATTACGGGTGCCTGGGGATTCATCACTCACCTCCAGCCTGCACCTGATTCTTCCAAATACATCATGAATGAATACATTTCAAACAAGAGAATCTGTAGGTACATTTGCCCTACACACAGGTACATCCGCCCTGCACAAGCCTCTTCACAGGTACATCCGCCCTGCACAAGAGTATCACAATCCTCACAGGTACTCCGCCCTGCACAAGATGTAAATGGATCTTTAGGCCCTGTTTCCACGCGAGAAACTGATCCAGAAACCTGTGTTCTCCGCGAGCAAGTGTCCCCAATGCTTGCCCTAAGCACCTATTACACCAGGAATCCTTGAGACACATCCATGCTCACATATTCCATTGCTGTCCGGCCTGTTTTGTGCAATAACCAGTCCAAAACAGCAACTTTCTATCGCGAGAAATCCACCTGTAAGGGGTCCTACAGCCCTGTGGAGGTCCCTAGAGCTGTCCTGTATTGTCCAAGTTGACTTTGGACACCTGTAACCAGCCCAAAACTCGCAATAACCAGAAATTGCAGGTCTGAAATTTACCAACCAGCCCTTTAGAAGAGTGTGGGGATCGTTGTCCAAGCTTGTGTGAGTCCAGGAAGCAAGCAACCAGCCCTGTAGCAACTCCCAAAGCTCCAACCAGCTCTCCAATTTGTTGAATAGTGAATAAAACAGCCCAAAAGGCCTCTTGAGGGAGGCGCCTTTTTCCAGTGCCACCTAAGGGGCTTGGTGGGTACACATACAGGCTGACATGTGTCCCCATAAGGTGTCCAGGTAGGTGTCCAGCCCATAGTGCTCCATTTGTCCTGTTTGTATAAGTTTAGGTCCAACCGAATGGGAAATGGCCATAAGCTGTCCGGAATTCATTAATTTTGGTCCAACCAAATGCGAACGCATTATAAATTTGTCCAGCCACTTATTAATGAGTGTGGACCTGCAAACCCATAAACTTTAGTAGTAAATGAAATAAGCTGTAAATTGAGTGTGGACGCACTTACCACCTGCAAAACCCATAAGCCCACAGTTTTAGGCCCAAACAGGAGTGCACACACGTGTCCACAAGGTGCCCGGGCGTCCCCGGTCCCTCGGACTTCACAAGCCAAAATAACAAGCATTGTCCAGGCAGCAAGACAATGTCACACAAAGTAAAATAAAGTTATGGCATGCATCATTTATGCATTGTGCACATGTAAACTTGGAGAACCACCTATCATCATTCTTGTACTTGAAAATATTCCGCCTGCCATCATAACACACCATGTGTGCATGGCCGGAATCCACACGGGCACCGCCCGAAAGTCCACAAATGTCCTGCCATGTCCTTGGACTCATATGCATCCACTCATATGATCCATACACATGCCCAGGTATAATACATACATGCATCCGCATGTTTCTAGGCCTGACACGCATCCGCATGTCCCTAGAATATAGGGGTTTGTGACATCCCCCCGGCTTCTAATCAGTTGACCGCAACTGAAAAGCCTCCAGATAGGCCTTCAAAAGATCTGGGTAATCCTCGAAGTAGGCCTCATCTATCCATTTCGCATCCAAAGCTGAATAATTCTTGAACTTCACAAGGTACCTACGAACAAGTTTGCCTCCCGCAAGCTTTCGTTCCTTGTGAAAAACAATCTGTTCAGGTTGAAGAATCTCTTCCAGCTCATCCACCTCGGGTGGGTCTTCCAAAACCGGCTCAAACGGTGTCGGTCCCACATAAGGCCTCAATAGGCTCACATGAAAAGCATTATGCATGTTCCAATGATCTGGGAGTACAAGCCGAAATGCAACATCATTGATCTTCTCCGAGATCTGAAAAGGTCCATAGTACCTGTTGGAAAGTTTAGGGTACTTTCCCTCTTTCCCTGGCCTCTTCCGAAGGCGTGCCTTTTCAAATTTCAGCAAGACCCAATCACCTTGTTTGAATTGTACATCTCTTCTATGCTTATCAGCTGCCTTTTTAATCTTGGTTTGAGACCTCTCTATGGCTATCCGTACCTGTGCAAATGCAGTATCCAAGTCTCTGACATACTCATCTGCTGCAAAAAATCTCATCCTTTGTACGAAGGATGGGTGGTAGTACCACCTTGCCATAGATAATCTCAAAGGGCGCCTTGCCCGTAGAAGTATGTACCGTATTGTTGGAGGCAAACTCCACAAGTGGTAAATACTTCTCCCAATCCGATTTGCGGTCGGATACATAAGATTTCAGCAAGTCGAGGACGGCTGAATTTGCTATTTCACTTTGCCCATCTGTCTGTGGATGGTAAGTTGATGAGAAGTTCAGCTTTGTACCCATATTGTCAAACAATGCGCGCCAAAATAAGCTTGTGGTTCTAGGATCTCTATCCCCCACAATAGATTTAGGCATGCCATGGTGTTTGAATATCTGTGCCAAAAACATCCTAGCCATATGATCTGGCTTCATTGTCTTGCGCACGGGAATGAAATGTGCCTGCTTGCTAAACCTGTCAATGATGGTCCAAATAGCATCATTTCCTTGTGGCGTCCTTGGCAAATCCATAATGAAATCCATAGCAATGCTTTCCCATGGTTCGTTTGGTATAGGCAAAGGTTGGAGCAATCCAGGTGCTTTATGTCGATCAAACTTGACCTTTTGACATACCATACATTCACGTACATATGCTTCAATATCCTTGCGAATATCTGGCCAAAAGAAATACCTCTCCAAAGCTTGTGCTGTGGCCAAAATGCCTCTATGACCTGCATATGGAGGAGCATGGCACTCATCCATAACCTTATGGTGAAGGTTCTTTACCACACACATACGATTTTGCATCATGAAATATCCATCTCTTATGACATAAGATGGGACAGCAATACCGTCTTGCAAATCAGCCCATACATGTGCAAAATCCTCATCCATATGATAAATATTACGCATATCCGATAAGTCCTCATGGTATGCAACTGTAATAGCATGAACCTGTGGTCGTCTAGATAAGGCATCTGCCACCACATTCTTTTTCCCTGGAGTGTGTAAAATCTGAAAATGAAACATTGAGAGGAAATTTGCCCATCTCATATGCGTCTCTGAGAGCTTACTTTGAGTCAAAAAGTATCTCAAACTTTGATGATCAGTTTTGACCATAAAATCAGGCCCTAAAAGATAGTGTTTCCAAATAGTAAGGGCATGAATTACAGCCAACAACTCCTTCTCATAAACTTGTAAGTGAAGCTCTGCATGTTGCAAGCGTCTGCTCTCATAGGCAATAGCATGTCCTTCTTGGTTCAAAACAGCCCCTATGCAGTCCCCACATGCATCACAATCCACCACAAAAGGTTTGTGCAAATCCGGAATAATGAGTACCGGTCCCGAGATGATTGCACTCTTCAACTTTTGAAAGGCATCTCTCTCTTCTTGTGTCCATTTAAAGATTGCTTTCTTCTTCGTTAACTCATGTAAGGGAGCGGCAATGAAAGCAAAATGCTTGACGAATCTCCTGTAGTAAGCACATAAACCAAGGAAGCTCCTCACTTCATGGACTGATTTCAGCTCTGGCCATTCTTGCATGGCTTGTATCTTTGCGGGATCCATGCGCACACCATCCTTTGATACAATGTGACCAAGATAGTGAATCTCTGGGAGGAAAAATTCACTCTTTTTTGCATTTATGTAGAGCTGATTTTCCTTAAGCTCTTTAAACACAATAGCTAGGTGCTCACGATGTTGGGCTTCATTCTTTGAGAATACAATAATGTCATCAAAGAATATACCCGTGAACTTTCTATGCTTTCTGAACACCCTGTCCATCATCCTGTTGAAGGTAGCGGGTGCATTTGTAAGGCCAAAAGGGACCACCAAAAACTCATAAAGACCAAAGGCTGTCTTGAATGCAGTCTTGTGTACATCTTGAGGTGCCACTCTCACTTGATGATACCCACTCTTGAGGTCTATTCGGCTGAAACATGCCGAACCTTCAAGCTTGTCCAAGATGTTATCAATACGCGGAATCGGAAACCGATTCTTGATGGTTATCTTATTGAGGGCACGGTAATCAACACACATCCTGTAAGTACCATCCTTCTTTTGAACAAGAAGTACCGGCGAGCAATATGGCGAGGAACTAGGTCGAATCAAACCCTTTTCCAAAAGTTCATTCACCTGTGCCATAATCTCTTCTTGTTGACTAGCACTCACCCTGTATGGTGGCCTATTAGGTGGAGAGCTACCGGGAATTAGATCTATGCAATGATCTTCCGGCCTCTCTGGTGGCAACCTTGCTGGCAAAGCATTCGCAAAACAATCTTTGAACTCATTCAAAAAGTTAAGCTTGTCTTGATCTAATGTACTAACATCAACACTAGAATGTTCAGTGGTATCACGTACAAAAACCAAGTAAGAACAAGCTGATTTCTTTATTGCCTTATTAATTTGTACATGGCTTACAAGAGGTATGGTACTTCCAGTAGTACCAGCATGTATAGACTGCTCACGGCCTCTATGTACAAAGCTGATTTTCTTCTCTTTGTAAGCCTTAATAGGCTCTAAACGGTGATGCCAGGGCATCCCCAACAAAACATCACAACCTGTAAGAGGAGCCACTAAAAAGCTCTCATGGTCGAGGTAGTCCTGTATTTGTACACGGAGCTTACCAATGACCGGAGTTACATCAACCTGTTTGCTCTCAAAGGCGGCATCTGCATTCATTTGCATTCCCATGTCTTCCACATTGAGACCTATGGCGGCAGCCATCTGTACGGATATAAAGTTATCTGTGGAAGCATCATCAAAAAGAAACAAAGCGGGCTGATCCTTCAATTTGCCTCAAGCCTTGCATATGACTCTACTCTTGGGCTCATGTCCTGTATTACCCTGCACATCGGGTATAACATTCACAAGAGGCTTTTCCACATTAGGCTGAGCATTCTTAGGATTCTATGGGCATTTAGGATATATATGATCTTTACTGCCACACTTAAAGCATTTTCCAGCCTTCCTGTACTCTTCCAATTGCTGTTTTGAGAGTCCAAAATTGTGGCGTTTACCCCCCGGCTTCTTTTCGGAGTCATCCTTTGCATCTCGGCCATCTTTGGGAGCATTCTTAGGTGGCTGTCCACCCTTTTTCTCGTCATCACCAGCCCTGAATTTGCTCTTGTTTTGACCAGCAAATGGCTTATTTGTGGGTGCTTTTATGTGCAAGTTCTCCGCAATCATGGCTGAGTGTATAAGCTCTTGTATGGTCTTATTTGGGTACACTCCCAAGCTTTGTTGAATGATGTGATGGAGCCCCGATTCAAACTTTCTCTTCTTCTCATCCTCTCCAATATTCATGAAGGGAGTAACCTTGAGAAGGACTTTCCAAAACTTTGCTATGTATGAAGCAACGGACTCTCCCTCATCTTGGGACAGCCAATCCCACTCCTTGCGTACATCCTTTGCAAAGTTTGGTGGTAAGAATTGATCATAAAACTGAATTTTGAAAGAAGACCAAGTTGGGGCAGCACTTCCATCAAGTATTTTTTGCAAGCCACCAATCACTTGCCGTATCCTTGAGATGCATTCCCACATGCCTGAGCATAGACTTTTCCGAAAAGTCTTCATTGCAAAAAGCTATCTCAAACTGTCTAATCAAAGCAAGTGCTTTGGTAGAGTCCATCCGTCCCTGAAAGTTTTCAAACTTTACATCCTTGTCACCGGACTTGAACTCTCGAGGCTTCTTCCTTCTATATGCATCCCTATGTACATCCTGTTCATCTGCATGATGATGATGCCGTGATGAAGATTCACGATCCCTCTTCGTTCTCTCTTGAGCCACACTCTCCAAATGAGTGGAAAGCTCAACACGAGAACGGATATGTCTTCTTGGAGCAAAGCGGGAATGAGTAGAGGATCCTTCATCCTTACTCTTCTCTTGACCTGCATCAAGCCTAGCACTAGGGACTCGTCCTTTCAGCATTTGGCACTTGTTGTGCTCTTTCTGCTTGTTGTGCATCATGTGCATCACCACGGGCAGCCATGAGGGGTGGCTTCTTGAAAGCCAAACTACCATCTGCTTCAGTGTATACATCACCCTTAACCATTAGGTATGCAAGTGCAAGCTCTCGGGGTTTCTCAACATCCATTTCCTTTGCAATTGCTTCAAAAGTGACTTCATGGACCGAAGCCTTTGCCTTCGCAGCCAACACCCTTTGTACATCCGGGTCATTTTTCAATGACCTAAGCTCTTCGGCTTCAGCCCTATAGCGTCGCACTTGACGCCTCAAAGATTCCAAATCAGAATGCATAGTGTCATGAGTACCTGCATCTCCATAGACATCATTGCCTGCAGCATCTCTTGCATCCCTTGTACCATGAAATTCACGGTCCTGTGTGTTCTCCACTCTGTCAGAAATGTGGCTGTCCATGACACTCAAATCAGGTCACCACTTATGATTCCAAGCCTCAGACCGTTTTCCAATGAGGGGAAAAACTGAGCTTTGATACCAATGTAACGGGAGGCGGACGCGTGTATTGGACTCGTATAAATGTGAACAAGATTCTGAGCACTTAACACTTGAGCATTACAACCACAAAGCTGAAAATGACAGTACACCACATAAAGGGGCCGATGATAGGCTGACCCCTCCCCTTTAGGTTATATTACCAAAAGAGTCTGCAAAGTACAAGATTACGGGTGCCTGGGGATTCACCTCCAGCCTGCACCTGATTCTTCCAAATACATCATGAATGAATACATTTCAAACAAGAGAATCTGTAGGTACATCCGCCTTGCACAAGCCTCTTCACAGGTACATCCGCCCTGCACAAGAGTATCACAATCCTCACAGGTACTTCGCCCTGCACAAGATGTAAATGGATCTTTAGGCCCTGTTTCCACGCGAGAAACTGATCCAGAAACCTGTGTTCTCCGCGAGCAAGTGTCCCCAATGCTTGCCCTAAGCACCTATTACACTAGGAATCCTTGAGACACATCCATGCTCACATATTCCATTGCTGTCCGGCCTGTTTTGTGCAATAACCAGTCCAAAACAGCAACTTTCTATCGCGAGAAATCCACCTGTAAGGGGTCCTACAGCCCTGTGGAGGTCCCTAGAGCTGTCCTGTATTGTCCAAATTGACTTTGGACACCTGTAACCAGCCCAAAACTCGCAATCAGCCCAAAACTCGCAATAACCAGAAATTGCAGGTCTGAAATTTACCAACCAGCCCTTTAGAAGAGTGTGGGGATCGTTGTCCAAGCTTGTGTGAGTCCGGGAAGCAAGCAACCAGCCCTGTAGCAACTCCCAAAGCTCCAACCAGCTCTCCAATGTGTTGAATAGTGAATAAAACAGCCCAAAAGGCCTCTTGAGGGAGGCGCCTTTTTCCAGTGCCACCTAAGGGGCCTGGTGGGTACACATACAGGCTGACATGTGTCCCCATAAGGTGTCCAGGTAGGTGTCCAGCCCATAGTGCTCCATTTGTCCTGTTTGTATAAGTTTAGGTCCAACCGAATGGGAAATGGCCATAAGCTGTCCGGACTTCATTAATTTTGGTCCAACCAAATGCGAACGCATTATAAGTTGTCCAGCCACTTATTAATGAGTGTGGACCTGCAAACCCATGAACTTTAGTAGTAAATGAAATAAGCTGCAAATTGAGTGTGGACGCACTTGCCACCTGCAAAACCCATAAGCCCACAGTTTTAGGCCCAAACAGGAGTGCACACACGTGTCCACAAGGTGCCCGGGCGTCCTTGGTCCCTCGGACTTCACAAGCCAAAATAACAAGCATTGTCCAGGCAGCAAGACAATGTCACACAAAGTAAAATAAAGTTATGGCATGCATCATTTATGCATTGTGCACATTGAAACTTGGAGAACCACCTATCATCATTCTTGTACTTGAAAATATTCCGCCTGCCATCATAACACACCATGTGTGCATGGCCGGAATCCACACGGGCATCGCCCGAAAGTCCACAAATGTCCTGCCATGTCCTTGGACTCATATGCATCCACTCATATGATCCATACACATGCCCAAGTATAATACATACATGCATCCGCATGTTTCTAGGTTTGACACGCATCCACATGTCCCTAGAATATAGGGGTTTGTGACAGCAATCATATCTCTAGCATGTATGAAATGCTCGGCTACAATGCCCTCATGATCCTGTGTCCTCCCTGTATGCAATCTGTTGATGGTCCTCCTCACCATCTGTGAAGAAGGTAGAAGTGGGTGGACAAGGCTCTGGAGGGTTCGGTAGTGGTGGCTGCTCTGGTACTGTGTAGACGGAGGCTGCATACTCGCCCCATGTATCTGGAGAGGTAATGCCGGAGGCGGGGGGTGCACTCTAAGCAATCTCCAGGCCTCCCCAAAATCCCGACTCAAAAACAACTGATAGATGTCTTTCTCCAGCCGAGCTAAGAATGCTCTCTTCTTCCACCGAATGAGGGATCGGAAGATGATGCGTGACTGTCTATATGTAGTAACACCTGTGGCCACCTCTCTCTGTAGCCGAGCTCTGAGCTCCCTACAGTCATCATCATACCAACTATTCTGGGGCATGCTCCCAGGACGTGGTCGTACTGTGGGCTGCATGTGTGGGAAGGCCGTCGCTACAGCTGTATGTAAAGCCTTTGTCAGGATCTGTGTGAGCTCTGCTAAAGGCCTCTGTGGATCCTCTGCACTCAACAAGCTGTAGATCTCTGCGGTGTATACTCCATCAGTCATAGGCCGATTTCAACCTTCCGTAGACGTTAATATAATCTTTCTTTCTCTCTCTCTCTCTCTATCTCGCTACTGCTCGCCGCCTTCTGTTCGCTGCCCGCACCCTTTCGCCTCTGTTCGCCATCCCTGCTCGCCTCGCTACTAGCGCCTCTGTTCGCCGTCCTTGCTCGCCGCCTTCTGTTCGCTGCCGGCACCCTTTCGCTGCTGTTCGCCGTCCCTGCTCGCCTCGGTACTGGTGCCTCGCTACTGTTCGCTTCGCCCCTCCGCCTTCTGTTCGCTGCCCGCAACTATTCGCTGCTGTTCGCCGTCCTTGCTCGCCGCCTTCTGTTCGCTGCCCGCACCCTTTCGCCTCTGTTCGCCGTCCGTGCTCGCCGCCCACACCCTTTTGCTGCTGTTCGCCGTCCCTGCTCGCCTCGGTACTGGCTCAGGCCCCCAAGGCAGCAACATAACTCTCTCTCTCTCTCTCTCCCTCCCTGCCTGTGGGAAGGACTGCAGAGTGATCTGGAGGAATGGCCCCGAGTCTCCAAGAGAAACTCGAGGCCCTCGAGATGGCAATGAAGGCACTAATCAAGGAGAACAAGAAGACATCAGATTCCAACCTCAATGAGGTAGAGAACAAACTACACCGGCACATCATGGCTCTCGAAGCACGGGTCACAAACCTCGAACAAGAGAACGCGGCACTCAAGGAGGAGGTGAGTGCATTGAAAGTGGAAATGGTAGCCATCAAGAATACTGAGAAGGAAGAAGGGGAGATCAATGACAACACTCTCACGGCCATCAAAGAAGAGATCTCCAAGGAGATCACAAAGGACATGGAGGGAAAGCTCGAAGCCAAGCAGTCAGGATGGGTTGAGGTGGTGAAGAAGAACATCCGTAAAGAAGTGAGGGAGGAGACTCAAAGGGAAGAACACCAAATCATTCACACCACCATTGAGGAGGAGAAGATGAGGCATGTCCGCCGCCTCAACATTACCTCTCTAGGCCATTTAAAATGGCCAGCCCATGTGCAGTCCCCATCTCCAAGAGGTATCTCCCATATTCAGTACACTCCACCTCATCCTGTGATCTCCGGGTCAAACACATCTCCTTCACATCTATCTCTCTCAACATCTCCTCCGAAGTGTCAAAGAAGGAGGTCTGGTACTGAGCCGTTCCAGCATTAAAGTCCCCAAGTATAACATCTCCCTCCCTGGAGAACTCCCATATGTCCTCATCTAGAATCATATATGGAGATTGCCCCTTGGGCGCTGCATAATGAGATGTGTTGGGTGGAAAGTAACATATAGCAATGTATAGGGGTCTACCCTCATCTGCCCTCTCTTTGACCCACATGTACGTCGCGCTCTCATCACGGCGCATAACATGGATGAGTGGCTGAAGCTCCTCTCTAAAAAGAAGTGCAACTCCTCTGGATCCGCGACCACCATGCTTCGAACGGGCCTCCTGTCTACAAGTCGTCTCCCATCTGTATCCCGCCACTCTCGGTAATGTGCTGCCTGGGGCATGATGTGTCTCCGAGTAGAAGATGATGTCCCTATCTCTGAAGCTGCCCTCAAAGGCCCCCACATCCCGTCTCAATGCTCCGTTGCAGTTCCATACTGCAAGTCTCAGACTGGTCCCATAGGTCTCGCACTATCAGGTGTTGCGTCTCTCTAGTATCACCACTCTGCCTCCTCTGTAAAATGCTAGCTTCCCTTTTTCTCTGGCTGCCCTAATCTCCGGCATGCACTCCCTCATATGTGCTAGCTATGCCAAGGTGAGGTCATCTCCTAAAAAGATGCCCGTTTTCTTAAGGGCGGAGTGCTTGGCCAAGAAATCCTTCTTGGCCTCCAAGGAGGGAAAGCGTAAAATGAGAGCTCTCTCCTCCATTCTTGTCTTTCTTGCCCACTCTCCAAGCCCCCGTGTGTGCAGGCTTCGAAATGCCCATGCGTGTGTATAAATCTTTGGCTTCCTCCTCTACATTGTCACCGTCCTTAAGCCCCGTGATCCGCAGATGAAGTTCCCTTGTCTTTCTTCTTTGTTCCTCCTCAATGGTTAGGTTGATAATCTTCGAGGTAGATGTGCTTTCGGCCTCCTTGTTCTTACCTTGCTTGACCACTTCTATCCATTTCTCCACTTTATCTACTTGCTTTTGCGTCTTCGTGAGCACCTCCACCCACGAGGAGGTCTCCCGGGCTTTCTTTTCTTCTCCCTCTTGCAGTGTTCTCACTTGGGCCTTGATGGTATTCAGCTCCTCCATCATGACGGGCTGAATTTCACCTTCCTCAAGCTTATGTTGAGCACGTGCTTCTTCTATCTCTATCTTGAGATTTGCGATCTCTACATCTTGGGCTGCTATCCGCGCTTCAAGCTTCTTGACTTTGTCAAGAAGGCTCCGGTTGACCATATTAATTGCATTGTCCGTCTCTTTCTTGTGTTGTTGGATGGCTGCCTCGATCAGGTCTTCAATGTCAATCCTCTCCATCTTGTCTTGGGCTGAAAAATGCTGGTTTCGGGTTAAAAATTAATTAACCCTTGGCCATAGGAAGAGCTCTGTGCGTGTCTGCAGCGCTTCCCACAGAGAGAGAGGCCAGAGGGGGCTGTTGCGAAGAGAGAGAAAGATAGGCAGCAGGCGGGGGAGAGAGAGAGAGAGAAAGTTATGTTGCTGCCTTGGGGGCCTCAGCAAGGGTGGGTGGGAAAGTAGGCATCCTTGCTTCACACCATTGGTGCTAGCAATAGTCTCGGACATACCTCCTGGGCATCTGACTCACCCAGAAACCTGCTCATATAATTTATAGATGCCCCATGTCATATCTGCTGGTATGCCAAGAGATTGCAGGCGCTGAAAGAGCCTCTCTCGTGGTATTGTGTCAAATGCCTTGCGGAAATCCACATAACAACAATAGAGCATTCTCTTCCTCACTCTGGTCTGATCAATCATACATCTCAAAGTGAATACATGGTCAGTGGTAGAGAAAGCTCTCCTGAAGCCTGCCTGCCGCCGTGATGAGCGTAAACTTGCTCGCTCAGCATATAAGCTAAGCTCTTGCTCCAACATTGCACCATAGAGTTTGGCCAACACGTGGCCAACCATAACCGTCCTGTAGTTGCTCGGATCGAGCATTTCCCCTGTTTTGTGGATCGCATAATGGTGTGCACTGTCCACTCCTTAGGCAAACCCTCTGCTAGTGCCCTGTTAAACAGGTGTGCAAGAAAAGGAGCCAAAGAATCTACTGCATATATGAGATGCTCACCCTGTAGGCCCATATTTATTGGGAGTATTTAACAAATACAATGCTCCATGGGTTCCAAGAACCAGATGATGTCTGTGTACAAATGAATACAGTACCAAAACAAATAGGCTCGAAGTCGATATTCGAAGCAGAGTGACCACTTGTGTGGTCCAGTCTCTACGGTCCTGTGCTTTCACTGGACTCCGCGGAGAGCGCCCCACTGGTGTTCCAAGACCACGCACAAACAGGCGCTCTCGTACTAACGCCTGGCTCTCCCGATCTCAGCACCTTTGGACCGTGGTTCTCCAAGAGCTTGGACTACCCGGCACCGAACGGGTGTTGCCGTGGAGAGAGTCCCTTATCAGATTTATCACAAAATACTTTACTTAAATCTGAAAATTCACTTACTTGAAGATTGAAGATGGAAGACCAATAGCCGGATGTATCTGTGTAGAAGGTGTAGCCACCTAGGAGGTGTAAAGTCGTCTTGTAGCCACCAATGGAAAAGAAGTGCAACCTCTTGCAAAAAAAGGAAATGGAGCAGCCACCTTAGGAGGTGTAAAGTCCTCTTGTAGGAACACAGCTACCAACAGAAGCAGCTTCGCATGAAAGGTACAGCCACCTAAGTAGCTGGAGCGTGGCCTGCTGGTGGTGGAACAACTGCCCGGTTGCAGAGTGCAGCGTGTTGGAGAAGTACGCTCACGGTCTGTTGGTGATGGTCACACAGCTGGCTGCTGTAGTATGCTGCGCAGCAACCAGTAGTGCAGCCGCCTGAGAGCAGAGTGCTGCTCGCTGGAAAACAGGCGCAGTAGTACACACAGGCGCCTGCAAAAGGGACAGCGCCGTCTGCTAGTAAGGGTACGAGCCGCTTGTGAAGATAGCAGTCAGTACTATACGTATGAAAACACACAGCCGCCTGTAGGGTTTTTTTTTTTCCGAGAAAAGATCCTTTCATTAGTTATATAAAAACGCCCGTAGGGCTACAAAAGATCTCTCCTGCTCCTAAGCGAGATAAGAGCAGCGAATACATCATGGCAGCCCGGGAGACTCTCCCTAGGTGCTGCAAAATACAAGCATCAGTACAAAGAACTGAGCGGCTAAATCATACAATAGGGGGGGGGAAGAGCCAAACAGGTGGCCTGTAGTGCCAACGGGGGGATCCCGTGTGTAAGGTGTAGAAAGGGCCACAGCGCCAAGTGGTGTGAAAGGCCTGGCGCCGTAAGATCGCCTCATCCGAGTCTCCCCGGATGCGGTCGTACTGTCCTCGCAGGGTGTGGATCAACTCCTGCCAAATCCCCCGTACAGTCTCTGCTGGTGGCTCCAATCTCCCCTCAAAGGCCGTAAAGCACCGGGCCCTCCAGGTGAACCAGATGGTGAGGCTGCTGAGGAGCTCCCATCGTAAATCCCTCTCCTGTGTCCAGCTGGCGGACGAGAAATCCGGTGCCGGAACCAGGCGAGGCTGGCCCCTAATAAATCTGATGGCCTGACTGCCCTGCTCCATCTCATAGCCCATAGCAGGCCCTGACGAAGTCGACCAAGCAGCGGCACCCCACGTAAACATACCCTCTGGAGAGAGGGGGGCCAGAATACGCAGCATCCGCAGCCAAATCTGCTGTGCCTGAGGGCAGTCCCAAAGGCAATGTCTCTGTGTCTCCATAGGGTGGCCGCATCGGACGCAGGCCGCCGGAAGACCACTGTAAACAAGCCAAGTGCCAATTGCTGAGCCCCTGTGGGCGACCAGCCACTGAAAAGCCGAGATCCTGCAGGCCTGCCGACTAGCCCAGAGCCGAGCCCAGAAATCCTCCAGGAACTCCTGTGAGAGTCCCTGCAGTCGCCAATGCCCCGCTGCCGCTGGAGAAACCGTCCTCCTCGCCGTCAAAATATGCCGTCCCAGCCGAACAGTATACTGGAAAAAGGTGATCTCTGTGGCCTCAAGGGATGCATAAGGATCATGCCACTCGTACTCCCCGGGGTCCCACTGTAGCCGGGCCAAGGGGCGCGCTGCATATGCCCATATGCGCCAATCCGGGAGCACATCAGCAGGGTCGGGGTCAATATGCCACTTCCGAGAAGCGGCAGCCACTACCCGAATCCTCTGAAAGGTGCACTCTGCAACCAAAGGCGACTCCACCTCCACTCTCTGGAGTCTGCCCTCATCCTGAATCTCATAGTAGAGGCATCTGCCATCCTCAGTGCTAGCTCTGACAGCAATCAGGATCTCCAACTGTGTAAAGGCTCCCATCCACCGTGGGGCCACTGGCTCGAGAGGCGTGAACCACTCCTCTGTGAGTGCCTCCTGTATATCATCCCTCATAATCAACCCCCCTCTGAAGTGACTCAGCCTCTCCACCTGGATCTCCTCTGGTAGACTGCAGAAAGCCTACCAGTCTCCAAAACTACGAGCTGGGCTTGCCGCTAAAGGTCCCCAGGCTAGACGAGGCCGAGTACCCAGTATATGACCCTGCTCCGTGCGAACCGCTGGGCTCCAGACGAGCGGCTGCCAGGCCCGCTCCTCAACACAAGAAGGAGGCTGCTGAGAGAGCCCCGGTCTCAGCAGCTCCCAAGCTCTCAGGATACTCAAAGCAAATCTGTCCTCCCATCCTCTACTGAGGCCTGTCCTCCTCATCTCTATGAAGATCCAGCGAATCTCTGGTGCCCAAGTACCCCCTGCTGGGGGCGCCCGAGCCTGCAGTCGCTGCAAGAGGAGCTCTTTCCAAGGCTCAGCGCCTGGAAGCAACCCCCGAACAATAAGCTTCCCCAATAAGGCTCTACTCTGATCGACTGGATCTATAATGCCCAAACCGCCCCGAGCCAGCGGAAGTGTAATAACTGCCCATGCAACCTTTGCCCGAGCTGGCTGACCGTCCTGCCCAGACCACAGAAAGTTCCTGATCAGCCTCTGTACCTGGCTGATGCAAGAGCTCGAGAAAATCCAGCAAGACGTAATGTACCACATGGTCGCTAACAGCACCTGATTTGCCACCACCACCCTCCCAGCCAAGGATAGTCGAGCTGTACTCCAATACAATAGCTTCTTCCGAATGCTCAGAAGAAGCGGGCAATCTGCTGCTCAGGTGACAAATCGAGGCCAATCTGGCATCCCAAATACCGCACTGCTGTGCCTGGAGGAATCCATCTAAAACCGGGGTCCGGGCTCCATGCCAGAGTGGGAGCACTACTGATCCAAAAGGCCACTGTCTTGCGCCAATTGATCAATGCTCCCGAAGCTGCACTAAAAACCTGGAGCGACTGCTCAGCCCGAATAAGATTGGCCTCTTGGCCATGCAAAAATAAGCCCGTGTTGTCTGCAAACTCAGCATCAAGCAAATCCTCCCCCCGGACTGGGAGCTGAAGTCCTCTCAAACCAACCTCCTCTGCCGTCAAATACATACTCATAGCCTCCGCAAAGAAGAGAAAAAGGAAAGGGGCGAGAGGACACCCCTGACGGACTGATCTGGTCAGCTCAAAACTCGGCCCCCGTCCTCCTGCAATCAGCACCTGGCTGCGAGCTGTGGAATACAGAGCTGCCACCTCTCTGATCCATCCTGGCTCAAAGCCCAGGCGAAGCATAGTGCCCTCTAAGAATCCCCAATCAACTCTATCGTATGCCTTCTCAAAATCGAGAAGCATCACGACCAAGTCCTCGCCAAGAAATCTAGCTCGGGCCGTCGCCTCCCAGAAAGTAAAGATGTTGTCAAGGATACTACGCTCCTTGACAAATCCTGTCTGAGTAGCATGAATCAACTCCCCCAGGAAGGGCTAGATCCTCAAACTCAAGGCCTTTGCTAAGACCTTGTAGACAGTATTGAGGATCGTAATAGGCCTCCAATGCCGAATGTCATCTGATACTCCCTCCCCCTTGGGGATAAGATAGATCAAGCCCTCTGAAAAGCTCTGCGGCATCACCCCAGTGTCCAAAACATGCTGAAAGCCCCTGCGGAGGCCTGGCCCCAAAAGGTCCCAATAGCGCATAAAAAAGGCTGGCGTCAGTCCGTCCTCCCCTGGGCAACTATGTCCGGCAGGACCCTCAAGGCCTCGGCAAGCTCAATCTCTGACAGAGGCGCACCTAGAACTGTACGCATATGGTCTGTGACCCTCCTTTGCACATGGGCCCACACAGTCTGTCTGCAAACATCTCGATCCTCAGTGGCTGGCTCCGCTGAAAGCAGGTCACTATAAAATGCAGTGGCAATGGCTCTGATCTCCCCGAGCTCAGTAGCTACCGATCCATCCGGTCTACCAAGCTGGCGGACTCCTGCTCGCGCATGACGGGGTCCAGTGATCTCAAAAAACTCTCCAGTCACTCTATCACCAAGCTGCGTCCACTGAGAGGCCTGACGACGATAGTAAAACTCGTGTCTCTGCTCCTCTACCTCTCTAACCTCCTGGCGCAGCTGGGACGCCACCCACTCACATGCAGGCTGCTGCTCCTGAAGGCGCTGTAGCGAAGCAAGGCTGCGTCTCAGCCGTTGCTCCCGCTCGCGAATCTCTCCCAGTCGTGTCAAAGCTGCAGCGTGTAGAAAAGAGCTAAGATCAATGAGTCCCTGGGCACACTGGCCCGCTGCATCCTGGTCAGAGCACTGACTATCATGCCAGATCCTCTCAATGTCCTCAGCGAGACTGGGATCTGCAAGTACCCTCTCTGGGATCCTCAACTGCTAGCTGGGCTTCCGTGTCCCCTCCTCCAATGTCAATATAACTGGCGCATGATCTGAAAATGAGGTGCCAGCGAGAATGCCGACGGAGCCCCCTCGCTCCCCTAACCAGTCGCCCACATAAAAGCGATCAATCCGTGATAGATTAGTCCCTCCCTGCCGGCGATCCAACCGAGAGAAACTAAGACTGTCCTGAGACCGGGAGAAAGCCCCATGCTGCCATGCATCAGTGATCCTCAGTGACATGCAAAACCGGTCCCAAGCTGCAAGCTCCGTGCCGTGCACTGTAACATGACTGCCTCCCACCCTATCTGCCGGGTCCTCAAGCATGTTGAAGTCTCCCCCAACACACCAATGTGCGGCCTCTGGCAATGCATCTGTAACCTGATTCCAGAACTCTGCTCTGGCACTAGCATGATTGGGCGCATAGATGTTGAGCACACCCAATAGCTCATCATGCATCCTCAGAATGACATACTGTGCTCTACCAGGCACAATGATCCCTCGATCCACAATGGCCTGCCGCCATACATCTGCAATAACCATGCATACTCCTCCCTGTCCACCCAAAGGACCAAACCCTGCAGACCAAAAAGTGTCCCATCTACCAGGCATCACCGAACCATATCTCCGGATCCTGCTCTCACCCAAGTGGTGCTCCTGCATCATCAAAATATCAATGCTGCCACCAACCAGGCATCTCTGAAGCTCCTGCCTCAAGCAACCTCGATAGCGTATAAAGTGTGCTCCGCCAAGGCCCTGTACATTCTATGAGATGATCCTCATGGATGCCCTGCTGAGGTGGAGGCCGTCTCAGCCGTACGGCGGGCCTTCGCAAGCGGCTTGGATGGAGAGTAGTCCCCATCCGAACGGCTGCGAATCTGCCCACCCGGTGTACTGCAAGAATCCCGGATCAGGCGCCAGTGGCTGTGGCCCATGGCGACTGCCTCCTGCTCTGACAGAGCAACCTCGTGTATACTCACATATCTAGGGTCGCGTGCCAAGTCTGCCACTATGCGCACGACCAAATGCCGAATCCCTGAGGTATCCACACACCCGGGATCCAAGAAAAAATGAGCCAACTCCCAAAGTCGGCCTATCACATCTGTCACCTCCAGATCGCTCATGTGATGAGAAAACTCAACTGCCTGAGTCTTCAAAGTGCTGAGAGCGAGCTCTTGAGTCCACTCCCGGTCACAAGGTCCACATAGAGGGAACGAGAAGGCCACCGCTGAGTCTAGTGCCTCCTCCCCGCGGGCCGGAGGTATCACTACATGAACTCGAATGGGTGCTGGCTCATGGGGGCCCTCTGCTCCAAAAAGCTGTGTGAAGGTATAATCAAAAGCCTCCGAGCGCTGTCTAATGCCAAGGCGACTCAGCCGACTGCGGATAGATGAAATCCGTGAGGCCCTAATCGGCATAGGTCTCCTCTGTGATGCTCGAGCGAGGTCAGTGCTCAGCGCTCTCCGGACTGCAGGTGAGCGCCAGGGAACTGCCAGGGTCTCCCGGGAAGGTGAGGCGGGCGGAGGGGGAGGAGGGGGAGGCGAGGGAGGTGGAGAGGGAGCCGCTGCCGAAACCGGAGCGGGGACGGGAGGAGGCGATGGTGGAAGCGAGGCGGTGGGAGGGGACGGGGGTGGGGGGGGTGAAGGAGGGGGAGCTGGCATCTCCTGGTCCTCAGTCGCTGCAAGGGTCTCCTCTTGAAGGGGAGCAAAGCTGTTCCTCACGGGAACCCAGTGAGGCTGAGACTGTGGCTGCTGCTGCAGCGGTCTCTAGGCGTGCTGTTGTGGCTGTCTCCCTCGGCGGCGCCCCTGTCCAGGCTGCCACTCCGAGGTCTTTGTGGCCTGAGCAGGTGTCCCAGAGGCAGCCTGCCGAGCCGAATCTGTGGGCGGGCCATCAGTAGCCTGCTGCTGTGGTGAGGGTCGAGGTCTCCTGCGAGGGCAGGCCTTGGCCAGATGACCGACCTGCCTGCAAATGAAGCACTGGTTCGGGAGCCCCGAGAACTCCACTCTCTGATCTATCCACCCCCCCCCCCCTATCCTAGGTAGCTGAATGACCTTAGGAAGGGAGGAGATGTCAGACACCAACACTCTGACCGAAGGTAGCCCAGCTGCTCTAGCCACCACTGAAGCTGCGCAGGGGCCCGTCTCTAGTACCGAGCCCACCAATGCTCCGAGCCTGGAGAGGAGCGGAAGATACTCCCGGCGGAGACCAGGGAAACAAACTGTAACATGGAAGAGGCGCTCTCCCTGCTCCGCCGCTGCTGGGTCAAATCCATGCTGCCAAGGTCTGAAGATAGCCCGAGCACCCCTGATGTCAAGGGGACTCATGGCAAGGACCTTGGCAACGCTCTGGGCGGCCTCGAACTCGATCTGATAATGTCCCCGGCCCAGAAGCTGTACATCCAGGATCTTGCCCACATCTGCAAGAAGGCGGGCCTGAAGAAGATCCCTGATCTCCCCTCTGCTGGGGCGAGTGCCGACTATACGGCAGATGGTGGAATGAGCCTGGAGGCGTTCCACCTCTGCGGTGAGGCTCGCTTCCTCTTCTGGCGAAAGAGAAAGCCTGATGGGGGTGTCCTCAGGGGCGGGCGAGGGGGCTGCGGATGAGTCCCTCTAAGGCGGGGCGGGAGGAGCCTCCATCAGAGTCTGAAGCTGCGGCGAAGGCGGGAACCTGCTGGAACCGAGTTGCACACAGAGAGGCGGAATACGGAGCGAAAAATGAAAACAAAACCCTCAGGGGGCGGAAGCGAGAAAGGAGGGAGGGGGGGGGGAGAAGGCGAAGGAGATAAAACCTAAAAAAAAAAGGGGGGGGAGGAGGGCAGGGGCTGCGCGCAAGAGGGATGGGAGGAAAAAGCGAACTGGCGGAGGGGGGGGAATGAGTCGCTGCAGAGAGGAGGAGGGCGCGAAGACAAGGGGGGGGGGGCGTACGGGAGAGGAAGGCGGCGAGCAGAGCTATGGGCGGCAGCGAAGGCAGGCGGAAGGGGGGGGCGCAGCAGCGAATGCAGACGGGGGGGCTAAACGAAAGGCGGCGGGGGTCAATGAAGGCGGCGGGCAATGCAGGCGGCGGGCAATGCAGGGAAGGCGGAGAAGGAAGAAGCGAGGAGGAAGCGAGGGGGCGAGCAGGCAGGGAAGGCGATGGGCGCAATGCAACAACGCGAGCAGGGAGAGGGGGCGGGAGCTTCAGCGAGCCGTCCAGTTCCAACGCGTTTTGTGGTTTGGAAACCTACAAAACAATTCAACCTCAAAACGCGGTTGAAACCTCACAAAACCTCTAGGAAAAAAATACTCAGCCGCCTGTAGGGTTGCCTGGCGAAGAGAAGGAATAAAAGTGCAACTGTTGTGCAGCCGTCTGTTGGAAAAGGAGTATGCGCAGCCCGACAACCAACCGCCCGTGGGAATAGGTTCAGCCGTCAGCAAGAGATGGAGCGCAGCAAAACTGATGGGGATGGAGGCGCACAAATCATGTGTCGAAGGGTGGTCGTGGAGCTTCTTTTTGTAGAGATTGGAGAGGGAGTTGCACTATTGTGATTTGGCTGGCTGCGGCTAGTTCCATGGGGGTGTGGGTAGGTGACCATGCACCCACCCCCCCACACACACAACTTAAGTGTGGCTCCCCACCTTGGCCCCTAAGTGGGTGCCCACTTTTAAGTGTATGTGAACATACAACCTTATAAATCAAAAGGTTAGAGATTAAAGTATTAAACTAACATGTGCAATATACTTACCACCTCTTCACATGCACCAAAACTCGTCAGAAGATAGAGCAAACTTCACGACTCACTGGCAGGCGCTCACATAGTTGTCACGGTACGAAAATACGATACCGTACGGTACGGTATTACCGTACGGTACGATACCGTACGGGAATATTCGGTACGATATGAAATTTTGGGATACCGTACGATAAAATACGGTTTTTTTAATTAAAGAACACCTACAAACATAGACATAATCAATTTGGAAGGGTAGAGTCTAGAGAAGTTGTTTCAAACCAAAATATCATTAAAAACAACTTAACAAGTTTGAAGTGACAAACAAAAGTACATAAAGTATAGAGGTGCGATGCGATCATGCGCGCTAGGCGCGAGTACAAAAAGAGAGGCTAGAGCCAAGGCCCAAGGAGAGACTAGACAAAGGCATCACTATCAGAGCTCTCCCTGAAATCATCCTCATGAGAAGAGGACACATCAGTGGCCTCGCCGAAGTCGCCATTGCTAAGAAGGTTGCCCTCATCATCGAACTCGGGCTCTCTAAGCTCATGTGAGAAGCCAAAGGGAGCATCCTCATCTGCAAGAGCGAGTGTGGAGCTACCCGATCCACGCCGCACATAGGTATGCACTATGTCCATGGAAGCACCACGAACCGTGCATCCACGGCTTCCTACTTGCACTCCTCTGCAATTACCTCCACGCCCACGACGAGTGCGAGTAGGTCGTGGATCAAACGACTCAAGCTCTCGATAGATCTCTGCATAGATCCTCTCCTCCTCCTCATCCTGCACTTTGTTTACACTCTCAAGAGTGCCCCCTGTGAGCTTGAATGCATCCACATTCACCTACATTGTACAATGATCAAGTGACAAGCAATGTATTAGAATTTGGTTCCAAATTTCAATAAACATTGAAGTTTGAAATTTGAATGCTTATAACTTATAACTTATAAGTTGTAACTTATACCTGTCTCGCTGATTCCATCTTTTGCATTGCGCGCACCATGCGCAAGTTAGCGCGGCAATACACTAGCCGCTCTAACTGTTGCGTGCTCAAGCGATTACGTAACTTTGTGTGTACAAGTGAGTAGGAACTCCAGTTCCTCTCACATGCACTTGAAGAGCAATCCTGAGCTAGGATTCTCAAAGCCACCTTTTGGAGGCTTGAGAGCGCATACCCAAATGTCTCCCACCAAAAGAGGGGCCTTACAAGCGATTCCCTCTTCCAACAGGTAGTAGATGCAAACGCGGCTCCTCCCCTTTGGTCATTGTAGCTTATGAGCTCCTCAAGGAACTTCCCATGGCATCCTCCGGCAATGCTTTGGGCAAGTAAGCATCTCGGGCTTCAAGTAGCTCCACGTTGGTGAAGAGGGCGGGTGATTTGTAAGCCGGATGCAATAAAGCGGCAAGACCATGGATAGGTCTGCGCATCCACTTCCATCTCTTCTCCACAATGGCCAACATACCATCGCGCTTCTCCTCGTCGATGGAAGGAGAAGCGCGTAACTCTGCTATGGCCTCTCTCATGAAGTGAACAAGAAGGCCCATGGTGGCTCCCTCCATGTCGGCGGTCATCCAAGCACAATGCAACACTTTCCCTTGCTAGCTATCGCCATTGTAAAACTTCATGCTAATATAAAAGGTGATCTTGTCCACAAGCTCTCTATCTCCTTTGCTCCCTCTCTCTCGTATTGTCTATGCTTCCGCCTGTGCAACATTAGCATTAAAATCAAAGGGCCCAGCTTATAAGAGTACCCAAGGGGTCTAATTAAATAAAGTTCCCCAGGGCCCTGCTCAAGTGTGTTGAGGCTTAGGAAGTTGGAACCCTTTATGGGCACCCACACACTTAATGAAAGTGTGCCAACTGTGGGTGGGGCTCCCAAGTGTCCCTTGGTTGGTGCATGGACCTAATAATTTCACGTTTCTCTGTTGCTTTTCCTGAGAAGGAAGTCCCCTAGCTCCAGGCAAGCACAACGTGAAGCAAAAAGCTTTCCATAGCTAGCACCCTAACACTCTCAACTGAAATCTGACTTTGCCATCAAAAAAATGTCCTATTGCTGCTAGTCACCATTTCTCCCCTACTACAGAGACCTGCACGGAGCTTGGCGAGGCTGTCCAGCCCCTTGGCGTCCTTGTGCGCACATTTTTGTGCCTGCCTGGTGCCCGTGGTACCAATTTTCGAGCCCAGGTACTGCCCGTGGTGTTTAGTTGCTGCTAACGCTTCTCAAATTCGACTTTCTCTAGTTGCACCGTATCCGCCCGTGGTGTTTAGTTGCTGCTAACACTACTCTATCTTTTCCAGCACTCTTGAGCTTCATAGATTCTGGTCTCTCTTGCATTTGGTGTGTGTATTCTGCTCTCTCTTGCATTTGGTGTGTGTGTGTGTGTCTGTGTGCAGGCTTCTTCCCTCATACCCAACATTGGTATCAGAGCTGGTTAGGGTTAGGGTTTTGTTGCATTAGGGTTTGCCGATTAGGGTTAGGGTTTTGCTGAAAAAGGGCTTTGCTGTTTAGGGTTAGGGTTCCGCCCTCAACTGTGCACCGCAGCCCTATCCTGTGCCTACAGATTCGCCACCGCCACTGTTCCCTGCCACCGCCCCTCAGATCCTGCACCTTCAGATTCGCCGCCGCCCCTGTTCGCTGCCGCCGCTCAGATCTGAGCCGCCCTCTGCGTGCATCGCCGCTGCCAACGTCGCCAGCCAGATCTACGCCTGTGCGCAGCGCCGCCGCCACTTCCAACACCGACGCCAGATATGTCGCCTGCGCTGCCTGTACGGCTCTGCATCGGTTGTACCTACGTCGTACGCCATCCAGATCTGTCGCCTTGCATCGTACGATGCCCAGATCTGATGCTGCCCTGACCTGTGCTGTGCGCCTCCCCTCTCCTCGAACTCAGTGCCAGCAGTAAACAGTAACCAGTTTGCTATTTTGTTAATTTCTTTTAAAATTACAAAAATTTCTAACAACTATTAGCAAATTGGGTGCATTAATTTTGGGGCTTTTCATCCTTGAGCTCAAAATTGTAAAATTGACATACATTGGCACTGATTTTGCCTGATTCGGTGCGTAATTGCACTGAATCTTGGGGATTTTGCAAAAATTGACACAATTTGCAGGTTCTTTACAGCATTTGCAGGCATTCTCATTGTTACAAGCAGATTCAGTTGACATTGGGGCATTTCCACCAAATTTTTTGGGAGTTACAACATTATTGCAACATTACTACTTGTTTGAACACACTTGTGACCGCCATGTCTGGGAACACTGGTGATTTATTTGGTATGCTTTTCATTGATGATAAGTTGGATGGCACCAACTATCCTATGTGGGCATACATGATGAAACATGTACTTGTTGCAAAGAATTTGTGGGTTTATGTATCAGGGGCTGATGTCAGGCCCATTGCTCCTGCACAAGCAACAAGTACTTCAGGAACCATTGATGCAGGTGATGATGTATCTTCAGGTGGTGCTCCATCTTCTGCACCTTTGCCACCCACTCCAGAACAGCTCAAATGGGATGCCAAGGATGTTCAGGCACATGCTTTGATTGCCCTTTCATGCAAAAGGCAAGTTATACTGCACATTCGTTCATGCACTTCTTCTAAGGGTGCATGGGATGTACTTGTTTCTTTGTATCAGGCTCGCAATGAGGCCCGTGTTGCCTATCTTCGCAAGAAGATTGAGTCTGAGCATATGGATGAGCGTGATTCAATGGACAAGTTCCTTACTCGCATCAAGGATTTGCGAGAGCAGCTCATCAATATTGATGAGGTCATTCCAGATGGTTCACTTGTATCTACAGTGCTTCAAGGTTTGCCAGAATACTATCAGGGTTTTGCTACTACTCTTCGTCTACTCATGAAGGGTAATCCAAACTTGTATACCTTTGATGAGTTGGTTACTCTCTTATTGCCGGAGGAGCAGTCTCGTTCTAATAGGACCACTATGCTTTCTGCTGATCAAGCATTTGGTGCCTTTGATCGAAACAAAGGTAAATCTTGGGCTTCATCTAGCGGTAAACCTAAGGACAAACCATATGCCCATTCAAATTCTACCTCATCTAAAGTGGGTGACAACAAGAAAAAGAAGAGATGCAACTATTGTAGAAAACCTGACCATCTTATTGAGGAGTGTATGAAGCGCATTGAGAGTGAAAAGAAAATGAAGCAGCAAGGTTTGGCTCCTACTGTGGACACTAAAGAAGAGGCAAACTTTGCTCATGAGGGATATGCATTAGTGGATACATGCAGTTTGCCTGCTTCTTGTTTGTCTATCTCAACTGGAGATTGGTACTTTGACAGTGGTGCTTCTAAGCACATCACTTCTTGCAGAGATCTATTTGCCAATTTGCAGGATTCACCTCCAGGTGGCATTGTTATGTGTGCCAATGATGCCTCTTACTCCATTAAAGGCATTGGCAATGTGGAGCTAACAGCATGTAATGGGGATAGCTTTACTCTTTGTGACACTTTATATGTACCAAGCATTAAGAAGAAACTCATTTCTGTTTCAGCCCTTGCATTATCTAGGTTTAAGGTTCAGTTTTCTGGCTATTGTTGCTCAGTGTATGACAGCAAAGATTCAGCTTCTCTTATGCTTTCTGGGACCTTATGCAGCGGCTTGTATAAGCTTGATATGTATGACAGGAGTACTTATTCTCATGATGCTATGATTGCATCCACCTCCCATGTGTTGAGTGACACTGAGTTATGGCATGCTTGGTTTGGTCACTTGAACTTCCCATCTCTTGTACGCTTGCAGAAGCAAGGTATGGTGCATGAGCTTCCTCCTATGCAGGTTCCCTTCAAGCATGTATGTGAGGGATGCATCCTTGGAAAGATGCACAGGAATTCATTTCCTAAAGATGGGGCTACGAGGGCTGTCCGACCATTACAGCTTGTTCATAGTGATCTTTGTGGCCCCATGAGGGCTCCATCTTTTGGAGGACACTTGTACTTCATCACGTTCATTGATGACTACACTCGGTTTTGTTGGGTGTATGGTTTAAAAATGAAGTCAGATGCCTTTGCAGATTTCAGAGACTTCCGTCCCATGGCTGAAAATGCTTGTGGACACAAGCTTGTCACATTGCGTAAAGATCGAGGGGGAGAATATTTGTCAAATGAGTTCACAGCTTACATGCAGTTACATGGTATTTCTCATCAGTGTACTACCCCCTATACTCCTCAGCAAAATGGAGTTGCAGAGAGACGTAATCGTACACTTATGGAGATGGCACGTTGCATGCTCAAAAGCAAGGATCTGCACAATAAGATTTGGCTTGAGGCGGTTATGTGTGCCAATTATGTGCTTAACCATTGCCCCATTAAAGCCTTGAAATCTATGACTGCCTATGAGGCATGGAATGGCAGGATTCCAGTGGTGACTCATATGAGAGTCTTTGGGTGTTTGGCATATATGCATGTGCCCACACAACAAAGACATAAGCTTTATTGCAAAGGCAATCAAATGCATTTTCATTGGTTATAGTACCGAGAGTAAAAGATACAGACTCTATGTGCCTAATACAGGCAAGATCATTGTGTCAAGAGATGTTAACTTTGATGAATATGCATCTCAACGACTTGTCTCATGTACCAAACAGCCGTCTATTGGGCCAGAAGATGTCTTTGATACTTTGTTGCCTTTATTCAATTCAAATGTGGACAATGTAGAGCCAGTTTCAGCTCATTTACAGCCACCTATGCCTGCTGAAAACCAGAAAAATCAGCAGCTGAACTTGCCCCAAATTGATCCTGAAATGCCTCACATTGATCAGGATACCTTGGGTGATGCATTGGCAAAGGAAGCTGCAGATACTAGGAAGTCAGAAACTGTTCCTAGATGGCTGGTTGACACTTTGCGTGATAGCAAACAGTCTACATTTATGCCAGGTCGTACACGCGCGGCTTCTCGCCATGCATCTTCACATTATGTGGATAGAGCTCTTGTTGCCACTGCTTGTAATGAGGAACCCATTTCTCATGTTGATGCATTGGAAGATGACCATTGGGTGGCAGCCATGCGTTCGGAGTTGGACTCCATTGACAAAAACGGTACTTGGGAGTTATGTGACTTGCCCCCGGGCAAGCGTGCTATTGGCACAAAATGGGTTTTCAAACTTACGCGTAAGCCTGATGGTTCAGTTGACCGCCATAAGGCTCGCTTGGTCGCCAAAGGGTATGCCCAACGTGAGTGGCATTGGCTATGAGGAGACCTTTGCTCCCACTTCACGTATGACTACCATACGTACTGTTATTGCATTGGCTGCCCACAAGCAGTGGCATGTACATCAGTTGGATGTTAAAACTGCTTTTTTGAATGGCGATTTGCAGGAGGAAGTTTGTGTGTCTCAGCCTCCTGGCTTTGTTCAAAAAGGTGCAGAAAATAAATTATGCCGTTTACATAAAGCACTGTATGGTCTTAAACAGGCCCCTTGTGCTTGGTACCACAAAATTCATACATACTTGACTGCCAAAGGGTTTCAAAATAGTTCAGCTGAGAGTACACTTTATGTACGCCACATTGGGAACAATGTTCTCATCCTTATTCTTTATGTGGATGACATGCTCGTCATTGGCCTTGAAGAGGGTGATATTTCAGCTTTTAAAGCTGATTTGCAGCATGCATTTGATGTCACAAACATGGGGCATTTACATTACTATTTGGGCATACAGTTTATACCTTTTGAGGGGGGTATCATGTTATCTCAGTGCAGATATGTTGAGCAGCTCCTTGAGCATTTTCACATGACAGATTGTAAACCTGTTTCTACTCCTATGGAACCAGGTCTAAAATTGTCACTTGAGTATGCTGGTGAGCCTTTTGATGTTTCCACCTATCAGCAAGCTGTGGGATGCCTTATCTAGTTATGCTCTACTCGTTTGGACATACAGTATGCTGTTTCTCAGTTGAGCAGATTCATGCATTGTCTGAGCACTATGCATTAGCAAGTGTGTAAGCGTGTCTTTCGCTATCTCAAAGGCACTGCAAACTTTGCCACACGAGTGTCAACCAGTGGTAACTGTTTTCTTCTTGGTGACTCATGCATCTCATGGCTCAGTAAGAAGCAGCCTACAGTGGCCACTTCTAGTTGTGAAGCTAAATACAGGGCAGCCTTTACAGCTACTGTGGAATGTGTTTGGCTACGACGCCTTCTGGCCGATCTTGGTGTTGGACAGCAGTCCCCTACAACCATTTACACTGACAGTCAGAGTGCTTTGGCAGTTGCACGAAGCCCAGTATTTCATGCCCGCACAAAGCATATTGAGCTTCACTATCATTATGTCAGGGAAAGGCTCCATGCAAGAGAGATTGACTTGGCTTATGTGTCTACAAATGCCAATATAGCAGATGGGTTTACAAAGCCTCTTTCGAGGGAAAAGTTTGAAGCTTTCCGCAAAGCTTTGAGCTTACAGCCTCTTCTAGGGTAGTCTGCTACACCCTGTCCCCGTTCACACCATTCACTTGAGGGGGGTTTGTTGGTCATTTGGTCATGACCACTCCCGGCTAGTTCAGCTGTGAACACAGCTTACTCACGGGCACTTTTTCCCTATGATTGGACACAAGTTTTTTCCCTGTGTGAACCCACTTATGTGTGTTGGGCACCTTGCCCTAGGCTACTCTATGTACTCACATTGTACTTTCATATTATTATTGAGTGCATCTTTTCTAGCACTCTTGAGCTTCATAGATTCTGCTCTAACTTGCATTTGGTGTGTGTGTGTGTGTTTGTGTGCAGGCTTCTTCCCTCATACCCAACACTTATTGCTCCATGAAACCACTCCTGAGCCAAGGGAAAAACTGTTGCCTGATGTGAATCTCCTCGTGTCTGGATCTCCTCCCCAATCTGAGTCACTCCAACCGTGGAGTCTAACTCCATCCATCAATCCCCCTCCTGTGTAAAAGAGTCCAAGATCCTTCGCATGCTACAGAAACCACAAGATACGCAATCCTGCCTCCCAAAGAGTCCTCTCTGCAAACATGAGCTCAACAGCCTCATCAGGAAGCTACCGTCCAATCTGGTATGCATCAACCAAATCAATGAACCATTCTGCTTCCCAATCAAGGAGGCATCATACTGCTTACAAGGATCAACAACTATTACGGTGGGATGCCAAGTCCTGGAAACCTGCTGAAGACCACTCAAGGCCTTCGAAAACCTATAAACCACCCCCTCTGAATCCGGAACCACAAAGCCTGGAGAATGTGCAACATCCACCTCCTTCTGCAAGTAATCGATTGTCCCCTGCCTGGTCTTCCAATAGGTCCTCGTCGAAAGAACTTCCTCAACTACAGGAGTTTCTTTGTCCCGAATGCTACAAGACATTAGAGCATAGGTTACCTGTAAAGTTTCCACTCACTGACGAACACAAGAACTACCAACATCCATACTGGAAAGTTCCTTCCAACTGCTGCCATCATCTGTCAAGCCATCCACCATCTGGTCCGGGAAAGCCTGCACCTGCAGCGTATCCACACTTAAGTGGCCATTACCAGACTGCCACTCATCACAAAACTGAGGACATGGGAGAGAGAGTGCTGAAAGTTTGTAAACTCCATTCTCCACTCCACCTTCCCAAACTACCTGGCATGTTGCCTTGTCCCGGAGAGCAACAAAATGCTCATCAAACTCCACCCGTATGCCAGTCTTGCAAACCGGATGCACTGACAATAGATGAAAACCAAGTGATGGAACATACAACACTTGGGAGGAATGCTTCCCCCCTCTGCCATCGGGAACTATCTCCAACCTGCCCTCACTGTGAACTGGGATAGTCGATGTATCCCTAGTAATAATGTGACCAAAATACTTGCAGAGATCCTGTAAAGCCAAACGGGAAGGAGTCATGTGCCTGGAAGCACCATTGTCTAGAATCCACTCCCGAGTATCGGTATAGCGGAGAATCCTCCAACCTCCTCCCTTCTCAAAGAAAATGAAACATCGGTGTCCATCACATCCAGGTGCACAAAGGCTGGAGTCTTCACGGTTGCTGCTGAGGATTCTGCACCCTTCTCGGTGCTCGGCTTGGGACACTGCCTCCAATAGTGGCCTTTCTCACCATAATCATTACACGTCCTCTCTGCCTTCAGTTTCTCAGAGTCTGAGTCGGACTTCTTCTCAGAAGACTTCTCCGATGAAGCCTTCCCTTTGCCCTTGTTGTTACGGCCTTTCGATCGTTGGCCAGTTAAGGTCTCCGAACCTCCGCCCTATGGAGGGTTCGTGAATCTTTCGTCCTGGTCCAAGACCATGGGCACAAGCTCCTCCCATGTGATGGTGCTAAGCCTGCCACTAGTAATCAACGAAGAGTAAAATGCTGAGTACTGAGAGGGCAAATGTGACAGCAATGTTATGGCCATATCCTCCGATTATCTCTTTCCCAGCCTGGAGAACTTCCTACTGAAGAGCCTACAGCTTGTTGATGTGCTCCCGCATTGTCGACGACTTTGCAAGATTCATCACCCACATCTGAACTTCGAAGGAGATCCTCTTCATGGACGATACCCTGTTATAGAGAGAAGCCAAATGCTGCCATATACCTCTAACCAGCGTCATATGCTTGATATGATTGATTACCTGTGGTGTGCAGTTGAGCAAAATGAAAGCACGGACTCTGGCATTGACACGATCCCATAAATGTGCCTATGACTCACGTTCCTTCCGAATAGAGGGTAACTCCCCTTCCTCTAACTCCGGCCGTGGAACCCCAACAACAATGAAATCAACAAGGTCGTAAAACTCCAAAATAGATTCCATCATTACCTTCCATATGCCATAGTTGTTCCCGTCCAACTGACAATCCACTGGGAATGTGGGGAGTGTTAGGATCTTCACATGCCTCTCAGCCATCTCAAGTAAATCTGCCATTGCGGGGGTGTAACTGAAAAGGGTGGGTGGGTGGGAAAAATAAAGAACTTAAACCTGCAAGTGGCTGTCCAGCAAATCAGCCCGCCTTCCTCTTGCTTCTCCTCTTCCCGTACGGCCCAAAACAGTCCACAATCAACAACAAACAGCCCCCCTCTTGCTCACACGGTTCCCAAGATCTTCCAAGAGCCTAGAGCTATGATTACATGTCAGAATATGCAGCGGAGATGAAGACAAGATCTGAAAACACAAGAGCAAGTGCACTGCAGAAAAACACAGCAATAGAGAGGGGGAGAGAGAGGCATGTAACTCTGCTATATACACTAGGAATCCCAAAATACTGAATACAATGTATGGGGGGCCAAGAGGCCATTTTATATGGCCCCTACAGCCAATCGACCTGCACAAAAGCAGCCGACAGCAACTAGATGTCCACATCCTGCTCAGCCTCGGCCAGCTACAGAGGACAACCTGGGGGCACCAGAATCAGTCGGCCATCATCTGGATGAGCCAACAGCCACAAGACAACCTCCCACACCTGAGGAAAAATAGGAAAAAAATAGGGAAAAATATGGAGAGTGGGGAAAAATGAGAATACACCTAAATCGGGCGGGCACATCCACAACAAAGGCCCTGGTGTAAATATACAGACAGGAGATGACTGCTAACATTTTTATCATCATGCGCTTGCAGCTTATGGCCAACTGCAGCTCTTCTCCTCTCTTTCAGCGTTGGCCGTACAGCAGGTCTCTCTCAACGCTGGCCGTACATCTACTGTTTGTTGGTCGTACAGAGTTGGCCGTACACACCAGCAATGATTCAGCTGGCTATTCAGTTACTGTTTGGCATCATACAGCCACACGTGTGGTTGTCATCTAGTGTTCTTCACTCTCACAGTCTTGGCCTTATTATGGTCAGATTTGGGGCTGCTGTTTATGAGCTAATTCACGGGACTGTTTTGAGATAGTTTTCGGCTGGCTTTTTGGTGCTGTGTTTTTTTTTTCGTGGCACTAGATAGATATCTGGGCAAGAGATTTGCTGATGCTTTGTTGGAAAATCCGGTGTTGTATGCACCCGCACCTTGGTTTATTGTAAAAGCTTCTCTGTGAATAAAGAAGTTCCTACGGGGGGCTAGCCGTTCCGGCTCAGTGCGGTGTTTTTATATTGTTTATGGTTCTTCCGCTGTGTTTTCATACTCTATCTGGTATTTGAAATGTTGGTCTATTGCTCCGGATCCCCGATTTCAGTGATAGTGGTATCAGAGCATGGCTTTCTCGGATGCAGAGGCTTCCTTCCAACAATGAGAAAGAAAAAAAATCAAAAGGGGGGACTACACTGACCAACAGATTTGCTATTGAGCTTATGGAAGCAATGATGAGCACTAGACAGATTGGTCTAAGGATTTATGGATTCATAGATTTTATCCTTAAAGCATGGAGTTGGCTTTATGTGCCTATGTTCAGTACTCTTTCCATATGGATTATTGTGGATAATAAACCAATTTTATGAGCAAGCTATTTGAAGATATATCTCAGGATATCTTATGGATATGGTGACGAGATATTTCTTTGACCTCATGACGAATCTAGAAAACAAAAGCTAAGAATACTTTGAGTTTCGCAAAGTTGATGCTTTTTACTACAAGTGTTTTTGGACACTTAACCCTTGTATGCCCGTACAAGGAGAACTGTGTGTTGTTTACCTTGAACTGTTTCAGGTAAATATTATGGTTGAAAAGCCTGGTTTATTTAGTTTTTCATACCGATATGTTCAACGACTATGGATTAAGGTTTTGGCATATCTTTGCTTGAGGATTTATACATATATGATGGTTTGGCGCATCTATATGGTTATTATTGGCTCAGCGATTCTTGGGCTTTATATACAGTCCTATGGCTCCCTTTACTGGGATGGAGTATGTTTTTGGCTCCCATTTATTCAGGATGCCGTGGATTTCTCGATATCTTATAGATCGAGGATTTTTCTATGCCGAAATGCCTGTAAAACTATTGGCGACCGAAATGCCTGTAGAAATATATGCAGCAAAAATGTTTATGGAGCACCAGGATATTTAAGCCTGTGACTCATTCTCATCTTATGTTCTACACTTGAGCCCACCTCTCCTTCCAGGTCTGTGATTAGAATACCACCACGAAGTGCACGTGGTAGAGTGAACTTGAGCCCACCTCTCCTCCAAGTTGTGGTCATAGTACCAACACCGAGTGTATGTAGTAGAGTGAACTTGAGCCCACCTCTCCTCCAACGTGTATGCTCTGAGTACTGACACGAAGTGCACGTTGTAGAGTGGACATGACACCTTGTTAACAAGGGACTTATGTCTACACCAAGTGTAGCTATTTGGCCCTCCGAGCTCTTTTTCCCATGAGGAACTCATCCCGGACACATGGAAACAGGGTTCATTAAGTCAGCACAAGAAAAAGCACTAGTCTTGGTCAAAAAGCAAGACAAGGAAAAAGTCAACTGTGTTGACCAAGAGCTGAGGGCATCATTGGAAAGAGGACATTGAACTGGATCAAAAAGCTAAAAGCCACTTTTCCAAAAAGCAGCTCCAGGGCCAAAAAGCAAGGTCCTGAAGCTTCAAAAGCATAAATTAAGAACTTTGGCTATTTTTTACTATTATTAAATATTTAAAAGAGAAAAACAAAAAGCAAAGCAAAAAGGCAAACTACATGCAAAGGCACAATCAAGGGAAAGTAAGCCAAACTACATGCAAAGGCACACAGAAGATAACTCAACAAACTGTGATATTCAAGGTAGCAGAAAACATAGGAAAACTATTTATTTGATGAAGAACTAGAGAATTATCGTCATTATCATCATTATTATCACCTTCTCCACCCTTAACCTCTACCCCACCTACGGCACAGCCATCGCCGCCTCAGTAGAGCCATTTCCGCTCAACGCCGCTGCCCCACAGCCGCTTCCGTCAATGTCACCGCCTGTTCCACCGGGCGGTGTTTTCGCCACCCAGAACCTCCTGTTTAATTACCGCCTATTTGCCGCCCTATGTGCTCCTCCGCCGCAACCTATTTGCTTCCGTCTGCCTCCTCCAACAACGTTGCTTATAGCACCTATCAACCGCCTTCTTTGGAGGGTTGCCACCCATTGAAGAAACGCCACCTCCCCTCTTTTGGTGAAAGAACCTTGGACAACCGTGCATCTCTCTCAACAACTCGTCCTAGAGTTCCTTGTGAGATTTTTGTGAGCAACAAAGACTTGATTCATATCTTGGTACTAGCCCGGTGTAAGACTCTTGTGGGTCTTTTTATTGGTGTGCTCAAACATCAGGAATCTTGTGCCTCGACGTCGACTCAGCACCAACCTCATCATCGTCATATTTGTTTGATATTGTATTCATTTGTTGTAGTGGTCCTGGCTTGGAAGAGCCTATGGATTGTTCCTAAAAAGGGGGCGGGGCCCGTTCCCTGCTCAGTGTGGTGTACTGTGCAAGATCCCTATTCCCTTCTCTCTCTCCCCTCTCTCTCTTTATATCTTTATCTCTTGGACACGTGGTTGAGTCTGTCACAGCACGCCCCGCTAGGCTTACAGTGGTATCAGAGCAAGGATATCTCTTGAAGAAATCTTTCTTGGGGTGGCATAGCCATCTCCAGAGCTAAGGGAGACCAAGGGCCTCAAGAAGGGAACAACTACGAAGCCAACACAGAACTTCTAGAAGGGAACCAAGGCTGCCAATCTATCTCTCATGAGACCACGGCCATGACCAGCAGAATATCGAGATTTTCAAAAGTTCAAACGGTATCTTCAAGAAGAAGAATTCCTAGACTGGAGAGCCAAGAAGGAACAGGACCAAAGAAGGGCTCCAATGTTTGAAGATTTCATCAAGGATCAAGCCACCGAAGCCGAAGGAGTTGAAGCTGCTAAAGCCTATCGTCGGGCCAAAGGAGTCACCATTGGAGAAGGATCTAGAGTTACCCGGTTTATTTCTCGTGGAGGAAACAGGGAGGCTATCCCTAGGCCCGCTCTCTCGAACGCCGCTTCTTCAAGACAGGTAAAGGAAAGGAAGGCAAAGGAGACTACATCGACCGGCAAGATGGACTTAAAGCCGAGAGAGAGGAGCATCAAGTTTGATGCTTTACATGGAAAGCGGGATACCGAAAAAGCTTTATCCTTTGTCAACCAATTTGACGCTGCTTTTGGAGGTGACGACTACTCCGAAAAGTCAAAACTTTGCATGGTTCGTATGCATTTGAAGGATGCAGCCTTAAATTGGTGACTAGAAGTAGTACAAGAAGGGACCGAGCCAAAGACGTTGTGGGGTTGCCGAGTGTTTCAGAATATGCAGCGGAAATGATATCCAAACTTGGGTAGACAAGAGCAAGTAGACTGCAGAAAATAATCAGCACAAGAAACACTGAGAGATGTGTGTAAACTCTTCTCTATACACAAGATCCCGAAGAAAACTGAATGAGAAAGTGGAGGAGGATGGGGGGGAATATATACAAGCCCATGAGGGCAGTCGGCCAGCTCTGGAAGAGGCCCACGACTCATAAAATGTCCACGACTGCTGAAAAACAGCAGTCGGCCAGCATCTGATCCCCACATCTGCTCAGATCAAGTCGGCCAGCACTCAGATGGCCCACGACTGCTACAGATGCAGTCGGCCAGCCTCAGAGTGGTCCTGGCATCACCTGGCAGCCCTCCAGCCACTAGGA
Organism: Cibotium barometz; assembly: GCF_041138505.1. Lineage (NCBI taxonomy): Eukaryota > Viridiplantae > Streptophyta > Polypodiopsida > Cyatheales > Cibotiaceae > Cibotium > Cibotium barometz. Next base: position 29,119,193 of record NC_141055.1, on the reverse strand, counting down.
AAAAATGGAAAAAAATAGGGAAAAATACGGGGAGTGTGGAAAAATGATATACGGGCGGGCACACCCACAACAGAGGCCCTGGTGTATACAAATAGACAGGAGATGACTTCTAACACCCCCTCTCAGCTCCTGGCTGTGTAACCAACCCCAGGGAGCTAGAGTGCCGCCTGAGCGTAGCCTGAGGTAGAGACTTCGTGAAGAGGTCCGCCGCATTGTCCTCCGTCGAACAATAAAGTAGCAAGATGTCACCAGCCAAGATCTTCTCACGAACAAAGTGATACTGTATCTCTATATGCTTGGTCCGGGCATGGAAAACCGGGTTCCGAGCAATAGCTATACAACTCTGGTTATCACACTGGATGACTGTGGGCTCCCTCTGTGGAAACCCCATCTCGCCAAGCAGCCTCCGCAGCCATACAACCTCACAAGCAGCACCACAAGCAGCCCGATACTCTGCCTCTGTCGAAGAAAGGGCAATAGTCGGCTGCTTCTTGCTGCTCCAAGAAACCGCTCCTGAGCCGAGGGTAAAAGTGTATCCTGAAGTAGATCTCCTCGTGTCTGGATCTCCTCCCCAATCTGAGTCACTCCAACCTTGAAGCTTGACTCCATTCCCTCCTGTGTAAAAGAGTCCCAGATCCTTCGTACTCTGCAGATACCGCAAGATCCGCAATCCTGCGTCCCAATGAGTCTTCAATGGCGTCTGCATAAAAGAGCTCAACAGCCCCACGGAGAAGCTCAAGTCCAATCTGGTGTTCAGCAACCAGATCAATGAACCAACCAACTTCCGGTACTGCGAGGCATCAACTGGCTCACAAGGATCTGTAACGGTTAACTTTGTGTTCGGGTCCATCGGCGAAGTAATAGGATTGCAGTTCTCCATCCCAAAGGCCTCAAGCAACTCATGAACATACCGCTGCTGAGAGACGAAAAACCCCCTCTGGGTCTGCCAGATCTCCAATCCCAAGAAGAAGTGGAGTAAGCCTAAGTCGGTCATCTCAAACTCCTTTGACAAGGCAGCCTTCGTCACTCCAATGTGCTCCACATGACCGCCGGTGAGAATGAGATCATCCACATAAAGGATGATGAGTGTGACCATGCCGCGTTCCCGAAAGAGATACAGGTTCGGATCTGCAACCGATCTCTGGAATCCAGTCCGAATAAAGAAGGAATCAATCTTCTGATTCCAAGCCCGCGGAGCCTGCTTAAGACCATACAAGGCCTTACGTAACCTGTAAACCATCCCTTCCGATCCTGGAACAATGAAGCCTGGAGGCTGCTCAACGTACACCTCCTCCTGCAGGTCACCATTAAGGAACGCCGATTTTACATCCATCTGGTACACGGGCCACCTCTGAGAAGAAGCAAGGGCAAGAACGGTCCGAATCGTGGTCATCCGTGCTGTCGGTGCAAAGGTATCCTCGTAGTCGATGCCTGGCCGCTGAGCATAACCCTTAGCCACGAGCCTGGCTTTGTGTTTGTCCACCGACCCATCAGCCGCGTACTTGGTCTTAAAGACCCATTTGACACCAATGACTGACCGCTTCGACGGCCTCGGTACCAACTCCCATGTGTTGTTCTTCTCGATGGCGTCAAGTTCCACCTGCATGGCTTCCCTCCAAGTATCCTGTGAAAGGGCTTCCTTTACGGAAGTGGGCTCTTTATCCCGCATGATACGAGACATAAGAGCATAGTTCACCTGAAGAAGCTCCGCCGTGTTGCTTTTATCTCGAACTCGATGTGATCTTCGAGGGCCGTCCTCTGTGGTCCATTCGGAGGGTAGCTCCGTGACACCTGACTCCCGAAGGGTGTCCATCAACCACCTAGGTACTCGAACAGATCGTGGAGCCTCCTGTGGTCGCGGGGGCTCAGCTCCAGCTGCGGGCTCAACCTCCTGTGATGACTGAGGTGGATCAACTGGAGTGGTTGACTGGGAATCATCATCAGACTCTGGATCTCCAAGAAGTGGCGGCTCCTCGACAGTGGATGCTGGAACATGCTCGTCAAAGACCACATCCCGGCTGACAACAATCTCGTTCCTCTCTGGATCATACAACCTGTATCCCTTGGAAAGAGAGTTATACCCCACAAATACCAGTTTGCGGGACTTGGAGTCAAGCTTCCCCCTCTGCTTCTTCGGAATATGTACATACGCGTCACTCCCAAAGACACGGAAGTGCGAGACATCGGGTTTCCTGCCAAAATATGCCTCAAATGGAGTCATATGGGGTACAGAAGTCGTCGGAGAGCGGTTAATGGTATGGACAGCTGTCGCCACAGCCTCACCCCACAGTGGACGAGGAAGATCTCGATGCTCCAGCATGGTCCTCGCCATCTCCACCACAGTCCTGTTCTTACGTTCAACAACTCCATTCTCCGAAGGCGATCCGGTATTGGCCAATTCCCTCTTGATGCCATGATCTGCACAAAACCGAAAGAATACAGTCGAGGAGAATTCCCCTCCTTTGTCAGCCCTGAGAGTCTTGACCTGAAATCCAGACTCTTTCTCCACCATCACGTGCCAATCCTAGAACCGAGCAAAAGCCTGGTCCTTCTGTGAAAGAAAGTAGACCCACGTGAATCTGGTACAATCATCAACAAGCAGCATGAAGTAGAGAGATCCTCCCAAGGATGGAATCTGCTGTGGTCCACACAAGTCAGTGTGAATCAACTCCAAAGGTTTCGAAGCCCGCCTGGAAGCCTGCTTCGGAAAGGATTCCCTGTGCTGCTTACCACGTATGCAAGAACTGCAGCGTCCTTGCCTACTACCAACATCTGGCAAGCCAACCACCATCTGGTCCCGGAAGGCGCGCCGTAAAGCATCCACATTTAAGTGGCCAAAACGAAAGTGCCACAAGTCTCCGACCTGAGAGCCTGTCAGTGAGGAGAGTGCAGAGAGTTTGTAGATACCGTTCTCCACACCGCCTTCCCAAACAACTTTGCCTGTCTCACGGTCCCTTAGAGCAACTGAATGCTCCTCAAATTCCACCCGAAAGCCAGTCTTGCATACCTCATGCACTGACAAAAGATGAAAGCCCAGAGCAGGGACGTAAAGAACACGGGAAGCATGCTTGCCCCCCTTGCCGTCGGGAATGATCTCCATCCGGCCCTCACTATGAATCGGAATAGTGGAGTTATCACCAATAAAGATACGACCTGACTGCCGCTTCAGATCCAAGAAGAAGTCACGGGATGGAGTCATGTGCCTGGAAGCACCACTGTCGAGAATCCATTCCCGAGTATCCTTTGCGGTGAAGCCAGCTGCCTCCTCGCTCGAAGACGATGAATCATCGGAGTCCACCATCTCCAAGTGCACAAATGCCGGAGTCTTCGCAGCTGAGGCTGAGGACTCAGCACTCTTCCCTGTCCGCTTAGGGCACTTCCTCCAGTAGTGGCCTTTCTCGCCACAATCATTACAAGATCTTTCGGCCTTCAGCTTCTCTCGTTCTGGATCAGGCTTCTTCTCGGAAGACTTATCTGATGAAGCCTTCCCTTTACCCTTGTTGGTATTACGGCCTTTCGACCGTTGGCCAGTTAAGGCCTCCGAACCTCCGCCGTGAGGAGGGTTCGTGAAACGTTCCTCCTGGTCCAAGACCATTGGCACAAGCTCCTCCCAAGTAATGGTGCTGAGCCTGCCACTCGTGATCAACGAGGAATAGAAAGCGGAATACTGACCAGGCAAGTGGGAAAGTAACGTGATGGCCATATCTTCGGACGATATCTCTTTCCCAGCTTGAAGGACTTCCTGCTGAAGGGCCTGCAGCTTGTTAATGTGTTCCCGCATCGTCGAGACTTTGCAGGGTTCATAACCCGCATCTGCACTTCCAAGGATATCCGCTTCATGGGTGACACCCTGTTGTACAAAGAAGCCAAGTGCTCCCATATGCCTCTCGCCAGCGTCATGTGCTTCACATGGTTGATCACCTGTGGTGTGCAATTGAGGAATATAAATGACCGGACCCTGGCGTTGACACGGTCCCACATTTGTGCCTGTGCCTCTCGGTCCTTTCTCGCGGATAAAACCTCCCCTTCCTCAGCTTCCGGCCTTGGCACCCCTTTGATAATAAAATCAGCAAGATCATATGACTCCAAAACTGACTCCATCATGACCTTCCAGATGCCATAATTGGACCCGTCCAACTGACGATCCACTGGGAATGTGGGGAGAGTCGGAATCTTCACGTGCTTCTCTGCCATCTCGAGTAAATCCGCCATCTCGGAGAGTAACCTGAAAGGGTGGGTGGGTGGGAAAAAATCTGAAAATCAGAGAATATGCAAGTGGCTGTCCAGCCCCTCTGCCCGCCTTCCTCTTGCACCTTCACTTCCCGTTCAGCCCGAAACAGTCCACCGATCAGCAACTTGTTGCTCCCCCTCTTGCTCAGAAAAACGCCCAAGATCTGCTAGAGCCTAGGGCTCTGATACCATGTCAGAATATGCAGCGGAAATGATATCCAAACTTGGGTAGACAAGAGCAAGTAGACTGCAGAAAATAATCAGCACAAGAAACACTGAGAGATGTGTGTAAACTCTTCTCTATACACAAGATCCCGAAGAAAACTGAATGAGAAAGTGGAGGAGGATGGGGGGGAATATATACAAGCCCATGAGGGCAGTCGGCCAGCTCTGGAAGAGGCCCACGACTCATAAAATGTCCACGACTGCTGAAAAACAGCAGTCGGCCAGCATCTGATCCCCACATCTGCTCAGATCAAGTCGGCCAGCACTCAGATGGCCCACGACTGCTACAGATGCAGTCGGCCAGCCTCAGAGTGGTCCTGGCATCACCTGGCAGCCCTCCAGCCACTAGGAAAAAATGGAAAAAAATAGGGAAAAATACGGGGAGTGTGGAAAAATGATATACGGGCGGGCACACCCACAACAGAGGCCCTGGTGTATACAAATAGACAGGAGATGACTTCTAACAGAGTGATGGCCTCTATAACACCACCAATAGCAACAGACAAACAAGAAGAAAACGTAAAGGGACCAGAATTACGGGACACTAAGCAGGTCCAAGGCCACCAATCAACCCTACACCTATCCTCAGCCCTTCACCTGACACAATCGAACACCTCAACACTCCCCAATCTGACCCAGCTATCCTCCCAAGTCAGACCTGACCTCCAACACCTCTGATCTTCAGCCTATAAAGCCCAGCTGACCTCCTCTAACAGTCTGCTGACCTGAATCCTCCCAAGCTGACACACAGCTGACTATAAACCGAATCACATGGCTGATGCTGACCCCAGTCCAATATGAGTCCTCTAGGATCTTCTATTATCCTCCAGCATCAGCTAACCTCAAACCCACAACCCTAGGACCTCACTGAACACTTTGCTGACCCTCGGCTGACCTTCTGCTAACACCTGTCTGATTGATCTAACTAAATCAGACCCAGTCGGTTCCAGTTGCCTCAATTGAATCAGAAACTTTCACACTCTGTCCTCCGACTCTACTTGACTCCCAAGCTGCTCCAATCTCAAAGAGATATCACACTAAAGACTCTCTACTGACTTCAACTGACTCCATTCTGACTGTTCTGACCAAACTGACTCAGCCGACTCAACTGGATCAGACTTCCTCTACTCTGTGTCCTCTCACACTCTTAAGCTCTCAAAACACTCAAACCTCGCAAGGATCTGACACTATTGACACTTAGCTGACTGCAGCTAACTCAGAGTTGACTCTGAATCACCTTTCAGCCCACCAACCCGTCTATCTGACTGCTGACAGTCCTCCAGCTGCTGTCAGACCTGACTCAAAATCTCTTCTCTCCAACCCAGATAAAACAACCCTAGCCCTCTACACCTTCAGCTGATCGTATCTGATGCTCAGCTGACCTTATCTGACTTTGTATCCCCTCATCTGATTCTAACTAAATCAGCACTGACTCAGCACCAATAGCCTAGACATCAGACTCACACACATACAGGTTCATTCTCCATGAACTCTATCAAAACAACACCTTTACCACAACTAACTCATCAAATCAAAACACTTTGCATCCATTCACAACCAAACACAGTCCAAACTCTCTGTTATCAACAAATAGATAAAAACACCAATGTCTCAACATCCCTGAGACATGGGCCAAAACATATGAGAAGAAAACACTAAAAACTTAAGGATCCCCCACAAGCAGACCCCAACAACAGCTCTTCAAAGCTTCATCTTCACCCATGAGTTCAAACTTCTATGAATCTGCAACCACAAACAGTAGGTCTTTTTCACACACAAACCAGCATTCAGCTGCTGCTGACAGATAGCACTTACAGTTGAGCAAGAACTGGTCTGAGCCAAGTCTCTAACAAAGATGCTCCTCAGAGATCCTAGGGCAACCACATCCTAGCTAATCCTCTCGTCTTTAGCACACCCTCTGCTCTGACCCCACCAAACCTTCTCACACTAAACTGGTCTTCTGTGTGACTTTCAAAATCTGCAGAACCTCCAGCCTGGAACCTTCAACCAAGAAAGCCAACCAGCAGGTCACCTCTTCCCTACAGTCCCTCAACTCCTCGCCCCTCTCACTGTAATATGCAGAAGCTTCAGAGAAGAATCGGTAACTTCAATACTCAGAATTCAACACTCTTTTCGCGACGGAAATTAACGCACAAACTGAAAGGAGAAGTGCAGAAAATAGAGAGAAAGAAAGAAAGAAAGAAAGAAAGAAAGAAAGATATATTAACGTCTACGAGAGGCCAAAGTCGGCCTATGAGACAAAAAATAATACAACTGTGTTCTTCCGGTCATCGGAAGAAAAGAAACAAAAGAAAAAGTGTGCATGTGTCTGGATACAACTTTGAATCATCATGGATCGGTGGAGCCCATATACAAACAATATAAGGGGGGTGGGGATGTGGATGGAGTGCTAAGGCAAGATGCATCTCTATATGCTGAAGGGGTAGTACAAGCATGCTATGCAGATCTATGTCTAACTCCATCCAGTGCCATAAGAGGGATATAAGATATCATACATCGCCGATGCTGAGGCTGTGAATGGCATGAACATGTACCCTGAGTCTGAATGAAAGCGAGCTAGCCTCTCCTATGTCTCCATCTGGTGTCTCATTCGGATAGCTGCTATCTCTCGGTGACGGAGTCGGGGTGCTCTATGTCCAGTCTGTCTAGGTCTCCTCCTGGCTCTCAATTCCTCTGCTCTCTGTGCGGTCACCCCACGTGGTACATCATCTGGCACTAGCATAGCTCTCTGGAAGAAATCTGTGAGCTGGGACTGTCTCCCACCCCTAGTGGGAGCGGGTGTCTGGAGGAGTCTCTCTCGAGAACTATGAAGCTCTAGTAGTAGTCTGCCAAGCTGTCGCTGGTCCGAGGCCTCCATCAACTGATGTAGTGAAGAGTGCTCCTCAAACAATCCTGCATATCTATCTCTGACCCCCTGGTGGGCTCTACATCTACATACAAAGTGATCCTCAGTCTCCACCTCCTCGCGGCACAATCTGCATATCCGCTCAGCTCTAGGACCCCGTGCCGCTCTCTCAGCCTCTATCTCTAGCTGATGTGATGAGACTCGCAGCTGTCCAATAGCAACACGAGAGCTGTGTGGCATGTATACATCCATGTACCGCGGTCGATGTATAAACCCATCCCCTGAGATGCTCATAAAGTGGTCTCTATAATACAGCATCTTCGGTGGTAGTGGACTCTCTGGTGCTGTCCATGTCTCCTGTATGTAGTGCTGCCATATGTCCTGTCTCATCACTCTGTTCCTCTCATTGAGAGAGAGGTAACCCCATGGAGCAGACTGATCATACTGAAAAGGTGGCAACCGCTCAATGTCTATACCATGATGTGAGAACCACTGTAGCATCTGTGCATACCAAGATACAGTGTGTCCAGCCTCGGCCAGCTGTCTGGATGCCTCAAAAGCTCGGCGGGATAATCTCTCCATGGGCATCTCCCTCATCCTGTATATAAAGGAGATCGTCTGGAACAATGCCTCCACTGCCATAGGTGGTGTAGCAAACTCAGCTCGAACAATGTCGTGCAGGACGGATGGTTTGCTGCGTATCATCCTCGAGAGCATCAAGATCTGTGGTCTCTCCAGCTGTACCCATGTGGAGGCTGCAAGCCCTGGTGCCCAAACCGCTGCTGCATACATCAAGGCTGGTGTCACTAATGTATCAAAGAGCCACCCCTTCGTGCGGGGTTCCTCAAAATGTGCCTGATGACACTGACACTCAAGGCCAGCAAGAGCTGCATACCCCCGGGTCACTCTGTCTCGGACTGCCTGAGCCATGGAGAAGCGTCCAGCTGAGCTAGTAAATGTGATGCCAAGGTAAACATAAGAGCTCACCACCTCGACCCGCCCTCCTGCTAATGTGAGAGTAGTGTGGCTCCTGACTGCGGGTGAAGTGTGGAAGATCATAACCTTGGTTTTCCCAAGGTTCACTGTGAGCCCCTGCTGTGCGCAGAAGTCATCAAGAGCCACAAGGTGTCTTTGAAGCCCAACCTGCGTGTCGGATACCAAGATGATGTCATCAGCATAAAGCATAACATGGACAGTAATACCTGATAGCTCAACCCCAGAGCCTCCTCCCTGTGTGATGTAATCGACCACCTCATCAATATAGAGCCCAAAGAGCGTGGGGGAGAGCGGGCACCCCTGCTTCACACCAATGGTGCTAGCAACTGTGTCGGACAAGCCTCCTGGGCATCGGACTCTCCCAAAGACCTGCTCATATAGCCTGTATTGGGAGAGAGAGAGGGAGAGGTGGAGAGGACACAGTATTGGGTCCCAATCACCCTCTGTAGGACCCCCACCACGGATGGTGTATTTGCTTTATTAGAATGATGAGAAATCTGAAAGAAAATACAGCAATCTTGAACCTTTTCTTGGCTGGAAAATCCCTGCCCTTGACCTTCAGTTCTCCACCCCTTTGCTTGGCAATTCCCTTGGCTTATCTAGCCCTTGATTTGCTTGAGCTCTTGGTGAATAATGAGATGAATGAATGGGATTGTGGGCATCTCCTACCCAATCATGAGCAGTCGGCCAGTACTACAGCAGTCGGCCAGCATTAAATGCTCCCACGACCAGAAATTCAGCATAAAATGCTGAATTAATTCACATTTAATGCTGTGTTTTTTTCCTAACATGCTTAAAGTGATGCGCCTGATTCTAAAGGGCTGGGCACAGTCTTTGCCCACATTCCAAGGGCTGGGCAGCCTGTATGGGCTCCCCCATACTTGCCCTACAGCCATGCAAAGGCTGTTTTCTCCTGAAATTTGCCTTTAGCTTGCCCTAGGGCCTCCATGGCTGGTGGGTTTAGCCTGGGCCTTCCTGGCCCTCATGGGGGTGGTTCTACACCATTCCCATGCCCACACTAAGATCCGGGGTAGCCCTATGGGCTGGCCCCTTGTCCTAAACACTAACTACTCAGTGATCTGGCATCCGGTACCATACTAGATACACGAAATCACTGACATCATTCTAGAGGGAGACTCACAGCGCGGACTGGCACTGTTTCATGTGCAGGACAGTGCACACCTGACCTTAGACTCATGTGCAGGACAAAGCACACCTGACCTCGGACGACTGAGATGGATCCCTGGCTGACTCGTCCCGGACTGGGCTCGCATGGGACAAGTTCACCATCCCAGGTCCTGCACCTTCTGTACAGAAATGTCTACGTGGCATCCAAGTGCGGGATGCATGTGACATCCCCTTCTGCTTAACTTGACGGAAGCTGCATAGCCTCCAAATAATCCGTCAATAACGCCGAATAGTCTTCAAAAAACTCTTTGTCGAGCCATACCGCTGCATGAGTTCCTCGGTCCTGAAACTTCGTGAGGAACTGTCGTAGTCTTCGGCCTAAGCCATGCTTGAAACGGTGCAGAAGGATCTGTTTTGGAACCATAACTTCTGCTTCATCCACAATGTCTGGTTCCGCTTTGTCTTTGACCTCTGAAGGGGGTGGACCTGCATATGGCTTTAACCAACTGACATAAAATACATCGTGCATAGTCCAACTCGGAGGCAGCTTTAACTGCATAGACACCTCATTAATCTTTTTCCGGATGGGAAAAGGTCCGAAGCTCTTGAAAGACAACTTTGGGCATCGCTTGCCCACCTGCTTCAATCTTTGCTTCATTATCCGAAGATAAACCCAATCCCCTTCCGAAAACTTCATATCCCTTCGGTCTTTATTGGCCTGTCGAGTGTAGGCCTCTTGCGCTTTAGCCAATCTATCTTTTACTGACTCTAAGATCTCCTAGTAAGACTCCGTCACTCTGTTTGCCTCCGGTACTGAAGACGAAGTCCTAGTTAACAACGACTGGAAAGGTCTTCCAAACGCTGCCTCATATGGAGTCCTGCCAATAGCTGAAGAAAAAGAGTCATTCAAAACAGCTTGAACTAAAGGCAAATACGATTCCCACTTACCTTGCTGATCGTGGACATAACACTTCAGCACATCAAAGGCCAACTGGTTGTATATCTCTGTCTGGCCATCTGTCTGTGGGTGGAATGCACTGGAAAAATTCAACTTAGTACCAAAATTATCAAACAATGCCCTCCAAAAATGACTGGTAAACTTAGCATCTCGGTCTGACACTATGGTTCTAGGAATCCCGCCAATTGGATACCAATGCCGAATGAACAACTGGGCAACATCCTCGGTGGTCACATTGGCCCTGCAAGGAATAAGCATAACAAATTTGCTAAACCTATCAACAATAGTTAAGCACTGCGTATTACGCTTACTCGGACTGGGAGGCAGATTCGTGACAAAGTCCATGGAAATGTCTTGGAAAGGACCCTCAGAAATTGGCAAGGGTTGTAACAACCCTATCTTCTTTCCACGAGGCTTTCACCTTTTGACAAATGTCACAGCGTTGTACATATGTAAACACATCACGCCTCATCTTTGGCCAATAGTATTGCCGTTCCAATTTCTCCAAAGTCGAATTCATGCCCCTATGACCACCTGTAATAGCGTCATGGGCATCATGAAGAAGAGCTACCCTGAACGACTTCATGACACATAGTCGGCCTTTGTAGAAAAGCCAACCATCGCGTATCAGAAAATGGCTTAGTCCTGTGGCATCCAATGCCTGTTCCCACTGAGTACCGAATTTCTCGGAATCCGCGTACGTGTGCTTCATGTCCTCTAGTTCTGTACCAACAAGATCAAGTCTAGTGGTCTGAATCGTAGACACTTGTCCCTTCCTGCTCAAAGCATCGGCCACTGGATTGGCCTTTCTTGGAAGGTACTCAAACATACCACCGAACTGCTGGAAGATCTGACTCCAGCGGTGTTGTCGATCACTCCACTGTGCACTTGGCATTGTCTGAATCCAGCGTAATGCCTGATGGTCAGTGCGAACCTCGAAGTCACGGCCATACAGAAAATGTTTCCAATGTTTCAAGGCCTGTATTACTGCTAGGAGTTCACGATCATAAACTGAGTAGTTCTTCTCGGCGGGCAATAACTTACGAGACATGTAAGCTACTAGATGACCATTCCGTTGCAATACACCTCCAATTGCGATGTTACTCGCATTGGTGATCACTTGAAATGGTTCGTCCCACGAGGCAAGTGCTAAACAAGGTGCTTCTAACAAAGCCACCTTGAGGTTCTGGAATGCCTCCAACGCTCGTGGAGTCATTCGAATCTTTTGCCTTCTTGTTTTCACTCCCTTTAGCGGATCGGTGAGATCTGCCGAGAAGTCAGAAAACTTGTCGATGTGGGTGGAATATGCCTGGCATATACCCACAAATCATCTAATGTCATAGGCTGTCTGAGGTACTTCCCAGTTGACAATCTCAGCCACTTTAGCCGAATCAAGTCGAACGCCTTCAGCACTAATTATATATCCCAAGTAATGCACCTAGAACAGATAAAATTCAAACTTCTTTTCATTGACATAGAGCTCGTTGCTTTCCAGCAACTTAAGGACTTTCTCCACATCAATGTCATGCTGTTCAACCGTAGCTGAAAATACCAGTATGTCGTCCAAAAATATAAACACACTGTCCAATCAAATCCTGGAAAACACGCATCATCATGCGGTTAAATGTAGCTGGGGCGTTCGTCAAGCCAAATGACATGACCACAAATTCATAGTGGGCCCGTTCCGTACGGAAGGCTGTCTTGGGGATGTCCCCCTCCACAATCCGCACCTGGTGGTACCCACTCTTTAAATCCAGTTTTGAGAACACCTTTGCTCCATTCAGCCTCTAGAGAATATAATCAATTCGAGGCATCGGGAATCTGCTCTTGATAGTCAGCTTGTTGAGTGCACGATAATCGACACACAAACGGGAAGACCCATCTTTCTTCTTGACAAATAAGATCGGTACTGCAAATGGCGATACGCTGGGGCGGATGAGACCAGATTGCAACAATTCTTGGAGTTGGCGGTCCAACTCCGATTCCATTGCCTTGGAAAGGCAATACGGAAACTTGCTCGGGGGTTCCGAGCCTGGGAGGAGGTCAATCCTGTGATCCTCCGATCTAGACGAGGAGGGCTGGGGAGGGAGGCTGTCCCGAAGAAAAATCTTCTGGAACTTTTCATGGAGAACCGAGTACTTCTCGGAAGCACTGGCCACCGTCTGGGCTGTCTGGATGTAAATCATCGCACACTGTGCGCCTTTCCTAACTGCTCGCTTAGCCTGTAAATGGCTTATGAGCGGAAAGTTTGGAATACCTGGCTCACACTTAATGGTCACTGGAGCGTTTGACACATTCCAATTGATCTAAAACGTGTGCTTGTCCCACTTGACATCAGGGAGAAACTTGTGAAACCACTGAATACCCAAAATTATGTCTGCTCCTACAAGAGGGGCAACCATAAAGTCACGCACAAACTCTATGCCCTGAATCACTAACTTAGTACCTAGAGCTTCATACTTGACGCTCGTTGTCATGCCTGTGCTAAAACCCTCAACCTGTTTGTCCACCGAAGTCAGCTCGAAATGGGCACACCTAGCGGCCTGTTCCGTGACCACATCCTCCGTGCTGCCGCTGTCAAACAAGACAACGACTCTCTGGCCACCTATGTAGCCAAAGGACTTGAGCAATTCGTCATGGGCACCCTTCTGCTAATCTTCGAGCTCCCGGCTAATAATTGCTCCAACTGAAGCACCGGGGTTTGAAGAACTAGGGGTAGCCGCTGGGGTCTGTGTGGGAGCGGAGCTCACCACGGAAGCTGTGGAGGCGGAGGCGGCGGACTTTGGAGGCTTCTTCGGACAATCCCGAGAAGTATGTCCTTTTGTATGACAAAAGAAACATCTACCCTCCTTCTTGTACTGAGAAAGCTCCTCAGCACTCAACTTGCCACCTGTCTTGCCTGCAGTGAGGTGAAAACAAGAGAAAAAACCATGCCTCTATAGCCTTCACCTCCCAAACTTTGATAAAACTAACACAACGGGGGCACCACCAGCCACCACCAACTTCAAGCTTCCCTCTGCTCTTTTGCGCTCCAGCCATGCTGTCCACCAAAGCGCTTCACCAAGGCCGTCGCCAGCCACACCTGAGACGGCTTCCTTACAGTCCCTCGCCTTCTCTCTGTTGCCCTTCAGTCGCCAGCCGCCAGTGCCAACTCGTCCAAGACGGCTCCCTCTCTCGGCTGCACAGTCGCCAGCCTCTCTGTCTGGTATCCTGACCAGCAGCTACGCCAATAGCACACCTCTCGTTTGTCCTCAAGCTGTGAGCTCTCCACGCTCACCAGAGCGCCTGCGGCTGTTACCCCTTGCGCCTCACGCTCACCCGAGAGCCATTTAAAACCAGGCGGCTACCTCACCTGAAAAGACCCGACTCACCATTCTTCGCCAACCCTCTAGACGTCTGCGCTAGCAGGATAGCTGGCTGTTGAACAAACCTCCACGTGGTCTTTTCTTTGTTGGCCACGTTGGTTGGTATTTATTATTATTCTTTTATTTTAGAAAATGGCCACTATGCTTTAGAGGGTCCCTCCTCCTCCTTATGTTTCACCTGAACATGCGGCGCCCACGACCTTCCAAAACAATGCAATATCTGCCCACAGCTCGTAATCAGCAGCATCATAATTATCAAAACACAACCATTGCCCATGCTCTGCCGATCATCATCACATACTTGCTAAAAATGGAGCGCCATCTCTGCATCCAGAATCAGCCCAGATTGACCAACCATCATCACATTCGGGGTTCCCGTCATACTTTCACGTGAAGGCATCATTCCATCTCACGTATTGGGTTACGCTCATCAAAGAGATACTGTGCCCACTTTGGAATTGTAGAGTGTAGCAGTAAGTGGGTGGGATGTGTAAGAGTGTTTGTCCTCCAAAAAATCCTTTGCTTGAGAGGAAATCTAGAAGGTGGGTTACTATTGTGTTGTGCATAGACGACATGATTGGGTCATCTAGGCAGCATCTCCAAAACCAATAACCATTCAACCAATTCATTACCCCTCCTCAATGTCTTCCCAAAGACAGATTATGTTCTTGGCCCAATGCTAGGTTCATGAAGATGTGAAGTGAGTTCATCCTTACCGAGAGCCTTGGTAAAGATGTTGGCATAGTTCTAGTCTGTAGAATTGTACTCTAGCTCCACTATCTCATCGTCAATCAGCTCTCACACATAATGGTATTGAATCTCAATGTGCTTTGTTCAAGCATGAAACATAGGGTTCTTGGTAATAGCCATGCAACTCTGAAAGAAACATAAAACCACCCACTCTGTACATTTGCCAGGGCATTCAAGGCAAAGTTTATTCGCAAACCATGCATCCCATATGTACACAGACTCAAAACACCTTTCAGATTTTTACCTGACATACTTTGCCCAACCCCTAGCCTGCTGAATCATTTATGATCAACAGCAAAAAGCATATGACCACGTTTCCCTCCATCAATCCTTTGAGCTTCATACAATGTAATCAAAACATCTCTATTCCAAGTGATCAAAGAAACAATGTCATCTTCCACAGGCATAGTTTGCCATCCCACTTCCCACATCATAACATAAGAACTTTTGGAAATAAAGCTCTTGACATACATACCATCCTGCCTCATCTCAATTCCAAAATCACTGATGTGGTCAACACTAATATTGGAGAACCAGTGAAGCAATTCCTGCTGAGGGTAATAACTGATGAAAGCTTCATCAAGAAAGACCTGCTGTGCCATAACACTTTCTTGTCCATCAACATAAGAAACATCACCATCAAAGCCAACCACTACAGGCAAAACAAACTCCCCTTCAACAGGCACCATTGCCAAAGCATCCACCTCAGTTCTTATATGCTCATCTTTATCAAGGCCAATAAGAAATTCATCTATCACAGCATCCATAGTCTCATCCATTGCATCAACATCATTCATAGACTTCTGGTGTTGCTCCTCCTTCATAGCATCAATTCTGCTTGTAGCTTTCTTAACATTAATGCACATCTGATCATCCAACTCCAACTCAGGTTCATCATCCTGCAGACTTTCTATATCCCACTCATCCCACAAAGGTTCATTATCCAAAGACTCTAAAGCATACTCTTTCACATCACATGCATACCTTTGCTCATGATTCACTTGTACCTCCTCGCATTCTTCCTGTATGGCCTCTTCTTGTTGAGCAACCTCATCACTAAGCACTTCCTCATCAATAACCAGGGCATCCATCTCTGCATCCTCCTCACTGGATGAAGTGTCTTCTGTTCCCTCACTAGTAGTGGTGCTACTGGTCGTATCATCAACACTCGAATCAGCTTCACTCGTCTTCTCAAGGGTGACCACATCCACCACCTTAGTTTTACCTTTCTCCTCATTTGTCAATCCACTGGTTCCTGCTTCACCTCTAATTTTAATTCCATAATCATTTGCCCTATTGGGAATCTGAGAGGGTAAAGGATACATATCACCCCCCAGTCGCTACGGCTTATCACAATCAGGACTTATATGCCCAAGTTCACCACAATTCCAGCATGTAGTAATAAACCGTCTACCCCTGCCAAAACCACGGCCACTTCCATAGCTTGTCTGACCTTCAACCCCTTCTTGATTATAGCCTCTGCCTCGGCCACGTCCACCACCTGTGTTCTCCATCATTTTCAAACTCAGATTCTTCATACAATCCACCATTTGCCTCATGTCCTGTTGAAGCCCTTCATCAGAAGCTGTAACAGCTGTGGGTGCCACCTTTGTCCCCTGTGGTATGACATTATTCACTTGAGCTTCTGTCGGTTGCACTCTTTCCAGCACGGTTCTCATCAGTACCGCTTCTACCCTTCTCATTTCAGGCCTTACTGCCACTGGAACCATCCCCAGCTCATCCGTTGCAATTTCCAATCCTTTGATTTGGCTATCTCCACCGCATCTTCATAAGATCTGGCTTCTTTAATTCAACCTTCCAGCGAATGCCTCCCTTCAATCCTGCAATAAAACAATCCTTCTTCATCATGTCCGGAGGTACTTGATTCTCCCCCAAAGCCCTGCACAAGGTCTCCCACAGCGAAGAGAATTTCTTCACATAATCATCAATCGGCTCCAATTCGCCCTGTGTCAACCCCTGCACTTCATGCCAAACTCTATCTGGATCCTCAACCTTCTTGAACCTATTCAAAAGTGCAGTCTTCAATCCATCCTCAGTCGTTGAAATGCGTGGCTCAGCATCCTTTAACGACTCTTCATAAGCTCTGTACCAAATCCTTGCATCTCCCTTCAAACAAATATTCAGCAACCGCAATACCTGTACCAGCTCATTGATGTGGTTGCTTATGCATGCAACCTCCATTCTTTCAAGAAAATCTGCTACATCTTCATTAGAACCACCAAAAACTCCGGATACGACATCATTTTAATCCCCAAGCTTCACCTTCAAATCCCAAGAAAAACACCTTCCCTCAATCTCTTACTCTGGGGCATACACCCTCGTAGGCAAGAGAAATATACCTGAGCACTCCTCAGTGGGGGCACCAGAAAGATGTGAGGTGAAAACAAGAAAAAAAACCATGCCTCTATAGCCCTTCACCTCCCAAACTTTGATAAAACTAACACGATGGGGGCACCACCAGCCACCACCAACTTCAAGCTTCCCTCTGCTCTTTTGCGCTCTAGCCATGCTCTCCACCAGCCCTGTCCACCAAAGCGCTTCACCAAGGCCGTCGCCAGCCACCTGAGATGGCTTCCTTACAGTCCCTCGCCTTCTCTCTGTTGCCCTTCAGTCGCCAACCGCCAGTGCCAACTCGTCCAAGATGGCTCCCTCTCTCGGCTGCACAGTCGCCAGCCTCTCTGTCTGGTATCCTGACCAGCAGCTACGCCAACAGCACACCTCTCGTCTGTCCTCAAGCTATGAGCTCTCCACGCTCACCAGAGCGCCTGCGGCTGTTACCCCGAGCGCCTCACGCTCACCCGAGAGCCATTTAAAACCAGGCGGCTACCTCACCTGAAAAGACCCGACTCACCATTCTTCGCCAACCCTCTAGACGTCTGCGCTGGCAGGGTAGCTGGCTGTTGAACAAACCTCCACGTGGTCTTTTCTTTGTTGGCCACGTTGGTTGGTATTTATTATTATTCTTTTATTTTAGAAAATGGCCACTATGCTTTAGAGGGCCCCTCCTCCTCCTTATGTTTCACCTGAACATGCGGCGCCCACGACCTTCCAAAACAACGCAATATCTGCCCACAACTCGTAATCAGCAGCATCATAATTATCAAAACACGACCATTGCCCATGCTCTGCCGATCATCATCACATACTTGCTAAAAATGGAGCGCCATCTCTGCATCCAGAATCAGCCCAAATTGACCAACCATCATCACATTCGGGGTTCCTGTCATACTTTCACGTGAAGGCATCACCAAGAGTTCGTAAAGAAAACATAAAACCACCCACTCTGTACATTTGCCAGGGCATTCAGGGCAAAGTTTATTCGCAAACCATGCATCCCATATGTACACAGACTCAAGAGTCAAAACACCTTTCAGATTTTTACCTAACACCTGCCTCCGCTTTCTGGTCTAGAGTAAGCTTAGACGCATTGTTCGAGTTCTTGGAGCCAGAGGCTCCCGGGCTCTGTCCTGGGGAAGACCCCGTCTGGTTCTGGCTTTTGCCCCCCGAGGCGTTAGCCCTGGGAGAAGCCAGCTTGGAAGTCTTGGGCTTGCCACCATTATGTTTCATTTCTGCACTCTGCGCAAGCGAGAGTGCGTCATTGGATTTGCGTGTCCAGGCCATACAAAAACTGCCCTTTCTTGTCCGTATCAGATAAGCCTAATTGCAGACATAATGTCGAACTTCTATTGGCAAACTGAAGGACTTATGGCGTTCTGACGCGCTCCCCTGAACTCGTCTTTGAGTCGCTCAAGGTAGTGGGGCGGTAGAAACCGCTGCTTAAGGTCGCGGACGAACTCATCCCACACATAAGCTGCCATACCTGCTCTGGTGTGGGCATGAGCCCACTGAGTCCACCAAGGAATGGCCTCACCTTCCAAGTACCAACTGGCTAAGATCACTCTGTCAGTATCTGTTTTCCTAACTGCGGCAAAGTAAGCTTCAAATTGATGCAACCATGAATAAAGAGTTGTGGGATCGAGTTTACTGTTATGGGTCATCTGGCCAGAGCTTGACGTCAGTCTAGGAGACTACCCCCGGTGGTCCCCCCCCCCTCTTTCCCACTCAAATCCGCACCAGGGGACCAAGGGAGGAGCAGGTTCACAAGCAGCAGAGCACCACGTACCGACCATGGATGACCCACCAGCCGAAGAGTGGCGGACAGTTGGCCCCGCCCTAGTCACCAGCCGAGCACCAAAGCTGAGCGTCGCCACCATGCGCGCCAAGCTGGCAACATGCACGAGGATTCGGTGCTGTTAGATAACCGTTATGAGCATTTATCTCAGGATTTTCCCGTTGGTGACGCACCCCGCCACTCCCGAAGCAAGCCCCTTCGGCCCCACCAGTATGGCGATCCATCCCCGTCGAGATCCCCCCGAACCCCAGTGTTCTGAGAGGCCGACGAGCCTCTCTGAGTCCCCAGTTAGTCCATTCTGCACAACCGTCCTCTCCAATGGATCTCTCCCAGCAGCACCCCTCCCCTGCCCCTCCACCCCCTCCGCCCTCCCTCACTGCCTCCTCCCCCCCCTCCTCTCCCTGCTTCGTCACCGACTTTACCTACTGCGGTTCCCCACACCCCGCCCTTATCATCTAAGCCCCCACCCCCCCCCCCCCCCCCCGAGGCTCTCCAGAGAACTCTCATCGCCTCCCAGCAACCCCCGACCCGAAGCAGAGGCAGTCGGCAAGATCCGTCCGTCACTTGATTCACCGGTTCTCTGAGCCGATAGAGATGACCATTGCCGCTTCCCCCGTGAGGGCTCTTCTAGAAGAGTCCCCAGGTGGGGCTCCTAGGATCCTGGGACAGCCAATCGATTAAAGTTTCTTCTGATATCTGCCGATGGAAGGGACCTACATTTTCGAGGAGACCGTAGCCCCTGTTCGGGTATGTGTGGTTTTTCACCACTCCATGCCCTCTACGCCAGATAATGGTGTGATGATCTTCTCTTGCCCCTTCGGAGCAACCCCGAGGACACCCCTTCAGTGCAGCCCCGAGGACAGAGTGGGATCCCGAGATGGTGGCAGCTGCCATCCAGGGCCAAGAAGTTGAGCTCTCCCAGCACCTCCAAGATCTTCGTATCACCAACAGTCTCACCCATTTCTGGCCCTTGGTTAGCATGGAGCTTGGAGGTTCTACTCATCAAGGCCAGGACGGGGAGATGGTAGTCTCCAGCCTGGAGGTGCTGCTTTTTGTCTTCATGCATACTTTTGTCGCAGTACCTCTTGCCCCCTCTTACAAATACCTCTACTGTGATAGATGGAGTCAGAGCATGCATACGCTCACGCTCGTACAGAGTGGCGTCACATGGAGGATAGGATTAGTGCCCACCTGGTGCGCA
Source organism: Cibotium barometz (assembly GCF_041138505.1). Taxonomy (NCBI): domain Eukaryota; kingdom Viridiplantae; phylum Streptophyta; class Polypodiopsida; order Cyatheales; family Cibotiaceae; genus Cibotium; species Cibotium barometz. The sequence continues at coordinate 29,099,321 of NC_141055.1, read as the reverse complement.
TTCGCCCCCACATGGATTGTGATTATTCCCTGTCTAAACCCTCCCCCAAGACTCTCCGAGTGGAGGGCAATTCCGCTAGTGCCGCATCACACAGAGACTGATATGTGGATTGTTACATGGAACATTCAGGGTTTAGGGGGACCCAATGCTTTCAGAGACGAGAGGTGTCCTACGAGGTAAGCTACAGAGAGCCATAGTTGGGGGACCGAGGACCCATAGACATTTTATTCCTCCAAGAACATCACCTCTCAAAGGGGCACACCCGCAGATGCAGGAAGGTTCTTCCAGGTAGGAGTCACACTTATTGGTCCCCATCTTTCGGCCCCTCTGGGACGCAGGGAGGGGTGTGTATTTCTGTCACTGAGCAGCTGTTTCCAGCACTGACTGGCTCAGGAGTCATCGTCCCCAGGCGTGCACAGTGGATTACCATTACTATTGGAGAGGACAGCATTGGCTCCCTCAACGTTTACACTCCGAACATTGCTGCAAGTAGAGCCCTCTTTTGGAGCTCAATACAATAGGCCCTCCCTCAAGCTGACTTTTGGTGCTTGGGTGGTGACTTCAACATGATAATGTCAGAATATGCAACGGAAATGATAACCAAACTTGGGTTGACAAGAGCAAGTAGAATGCAGAAAATAGACAGCACAAGAAGCACAGAGAGATAGGTGTGTAAACTCTTCTCTATACACAAGATGCCGCAAATAACTGAATGAGAAAGTGGTGGGGGGCATGGGGCCTATTTATATGCCCCATGCAAGCAGTCGGCCTGCTCTAGAGGCTCTCCACGACTGCATAAGGCAGTCGGCCAGCAGTTAAATGCCTCCACGACTGAAAAAAGCAGTCGGCCAGCAGAGGAAACTCCACGACTGCTGTTTGGGCAGTCGGCCAGCCACACGTCTGCTGAATGGCAGTCGGCCAGCCACCTGAGACTTCTGCCAACATCTGGCATCCCTCCACACCACGGAAAAATGGGGAAAAATAGGGAAAAAATACGGGGAGTGAGGAAAAATGATAAAACACCTCATAAGGGCGGGCACACCCACAACAAAGGCCGTGGTGTATAAAAGTAGACAGGAGATGACTTCTAACACCCCCTCTCAGCTCCTGGCTATGAAACCAACCCAAGGGAGCTGGAGTGCCGCCTGAGCGTAGCCTGAGGTAGAGACTTCGTGAAGAGGTCCGCCGCATTGTCCTCCGTCGAACAATAAAGTAGCAAGATGTCACCAGCCAAGATCTTCTCACGTACAAAGTGATACTGTATTTCTATGTGCTTGGTCCGGGCATGGAAGACCGGGTTCTGAGCAATAGCTATACAACTCTGCTTATCGCAATGGATGACTGTGGGCTCCTTCTGTGGAAACCCAATCTCGCCTAGCAGCCTCCGTAGCCACACAACCTCACAAGCAGCACCACAAGCAGCCCGGTAGCCTCTGTCGAAGAAAGGGCAATAGTTGGCTGCCTCTTGCTGCTCCAAGAAACTGCTCCTGAGCCGAGGGTAAAACTGTATCCTGAAGTAGATCTCCTCGTGTCTGGATCTCCTCCCTAATCTGAGTCACTCCAACCTTGGAGCCTGACTCCATCCCCTCCTGTGTAAAAGAGTCCTAGATCCTTCGTACTCTGCAGATACCGCAAGATCCGCAATCCTGCGTCCCAATGAAACTTCAATGGCGTCTGCATAAAAGAGCTCAACAGCCCCACAGAGAAGCTCAAGTCTAATCTGGTGTTCAGCTACCAGATCAATGAACCAACCAACTTCCGGTATTGCGAGGCATCAGCTGGCTCACAAGGATCAGTAACGGTTAACTTTGTGTTCGGGTCCATCGGCGAAGTAATAGGCTTGCAGTTCTCCATCCCAAAGGCCTCAAGCAACTCATGAACATACCGCTGCTGAGAGACGAAAAACCCCCTCTGGGTCTGCCAGATCTCCAATCCCAAAAAGAAGTGGAGTAAGCCTAAGTCGGTCATCTCAAACTCCTTTGACAAGGCAGCCTTCGTCACTCTAATGTGCTCCACATGACCGCCGGTGAGAATGAGATCATCCACATAAAGGATGATAATCGTGACCATGCCGTGTTCCCGAAAGAGATACAGGTTCGGATCTGCAACCGATCTCTAAAATCCAATCCGAACAAAGAAGGAATCAATCTTCTGATTCCAAGCCCTGGGAGCCTGCTTAAGACCATACAAGGCCTTACATAACCTGTAAACCATCCCTTCAGATCCTCGAACAATAAAGCCTGGAGGCTACTCAACATACACCTCCTCCTGCAGGTCACCATTAAGGAACGCAGATTTTACATCCATTTGATACACGGGCCACCTCTGAGAAGAAGCAAGGGCAAGAACGGTCCGAATCGTGGACATCCGTGCTATTGGTGCAAATGTATCCTCGTAGTCGATGCCTGGCTGCTGAGCATAACCTTTAGCCACAAGTCTAGCTTTGTGTTTGTCCACCGACCCATCAGACGCATATTTGGTCTTAAAGACCCATTTGACACCAATGACTAACCGCTTCGACGGCCTCGGTACCAATTCCCAAGTGTTCTTCTTCTCGATGGCATCAAGTTCCACCTGCATGGCTTTCCTCTAAGTATCCTGTGAAAGGGCTTCCTTTACGGAAGTGGGCTCTTTGTCCCGTATAATACGAGACATCAAAGCATAGTTCACCTGAAGAAGCTCCGCTGTATTGCTTTTATCTCGGACTCTATGTGATCTTCGAGGGCCGTCCTCTGTGGTCCACTCGGAGGGTAGCTCCATGACACCTGACTCCCGAAGGGTGTCTAACAACCACCTAGGTACTCGAACAGATCATGGAGCCTCCTGTGGTCGCGGGGGCTCTACTCCAGCTATGGGCTCAACCTCCTGTTCTAACTGAGGTTGATCAACTGGAATGATGTTCTAGGAATCATCATCATACTCCTCTGGATCTCCAAGAAGTGGCGGCTCCTCGATAGTACTGGAACATGCTCGTCAAAGACCACATCCCGGCTGACAACAATCTCGTTCCTATCTGGATCATACAATCTGTATCCCTTGGAAAGAGAATTATACCCCACAAATACAAGCTTGCGGGACTTGGAGTCAAGGTTCCCCCTCTGCTTCTTCGGAATATGTACATATGCGTCACTCCCAAAGACACGGAAGTGTGAGACATCAGGTTTCCTGCCAAAATATACCTCAAATGGAGTCATATGGGGTACTGAAGTCGTCGGAGATCGGTTGAGGGTATGGACAGCCGTTGCCACAGCCTGTCCCCAAAGTGGACGAGGAAGATCACGATGCTCCAGCATGGTCCTCGCCATCTCCACCACAGTCCTGTTCTTGCGTTCGACAACTCCATTCTCCGAAGGCGATCCTGTATTGGCCAGTTCCCTTTTGATGCCATGATCTGCACAAAATCTGAGAAATACAGTCGAGGAGAATTCACCTCCTTTATCAGCCTTGAGAGTCTTGACCTGAAATCCAGACTCTTTCTCCACCATCACGTGCCAATCCTTGAACCGAGCAAAAGCTTGGTCCTTCTGGGAAAGAAAGTAGACCCACGTGAATCTGGTACAATCACCAAGCAGCAGCATAAAGTAGAGAGATCCTCCCAAAGATGGTGTCTGCTGAGGTCCACACAAGTCAGTGTGAATCAACTCCAATGGTTTTGAAGCCCACCTGGAAGCCTGCTTCGGAAAGGATTCCCTGTGCTGCTTACCACGTATGCAAGAACTGCAGCGCCCTTGCCTACTACCAACATCTGGCAAGCCAACCACCATTTGGTCTCGGAAAGCTCGCCTCAATGCATCCACATTTAAGTGGCCAAAACAAAAGTGCCACAAATCTCCGACCTAAGAACATGTCAACGAGGAGAGTGCAGAGAGCTTGTAGATACCATTCTCCACACCGCCTTCCCAAACAACCTGGCCAGTCTCACGGTCCCTTAGAGCAACTGAATGCTCCTCAAATTCCACCCGAAAGCCAATTTTGCATACTTCATGCACTGACAGAAGATGAAAACCCAGAGCAGGGACATAAAGAACACGGGAAGCATGCTTGCCCCCCCTTGCCGTCGGGAATAATCTCCATCCGGCCCTCACTATGTATCGGAATAGTGGAGTTGTCGCCAATAAAGATGCGACGTGACTGCCGTTTCAGATCCAGAAAGAAGTCACGGGATGGAGTCATGTGCCTGGAAGCACCACTGTCAAGAATCCATTCCCGGGTATCCTTCGCGGTGAAGCCAACTGCCTCCTCGCTCAAAGATGATGAAGCGTCGGAGTCCATCATCTCTAAGTGCACAAATGCCGGAGTCTTTGCAGCTGAGGCTGAGGAATCAGCACTCTTCCCTGTCCGCTTAGGACACTTCCTCCAATAGTGGCCTTTCTCGCCACAATCATTGCAGAATCTTTCAGCCTTCAGCTTCTCTCGTTCTGAGTCAGGCTTCTTTTAGAAGACTTCTCCGGTGATGCCTTCCCTTTGCCCTTGTTGTTATTCCGGCCTTTCGACCGTTGGCCAGTTAAGGCCTCCGAACCGCCGCTGTGAGGAGGGTTTCTGAGACGTTCCTCCTGGTCCAAGACCATTGGCACAAGCTCCTCCCAGGTAATGGTGCTGAGCCTGCCACTCGTAATCAACGAGGAATAGAAAGCAAAATACTGAGCAGGCAAGTGGGACAACAAAGTGATGGCCATGTCTTCAGATGATATCTCTTTCCCAGCTTGTAGGACTTCTTGCTGAAGGGCTTGCAGCTTGTTAATGTGTTCCCACATCATCGAGGACTTTGCAGGGTTCATAACCCGCATCTGCACTTCCAAGGAGATCCGTTTCATGGGTGATACCCTGTTATAAAGAGAAGCCAAGTGCTCCCATATGCCTCTCGCCAGCGTCATGTGCTTTACATGATTGATCACTTGTGGGGTGCAGTTGTGGAAAATAAATGACCGGACCCTGGCATTGACACGATCCCACATGTGTGCCTGTGCCTCTCGGTCCTTCCTCATTGATAGTAACTCCCCTTCTTCTGCTTCCGGGCGTGGAACCCCGATGATGATGAAATCAGCAAGGTCATATGACTCCAGCACAGACTCCATCATGACCTTCCAGATGCCGTATTTGGACCCGTCCAACTGACGGTCCACTGGGAACGTGGGGAGAGTCGGAATCTTCACGTGCTTCTCAGCCATCTCTAGTAGATCTGCCATCGCGGGGAGTAAACTGAAAGGGTGGGTGGGTGGGAAAAAAAACTCTCAAACCTGCAAGTGGCTGTCCAGCTCCTTAGCCCGCCTTTCTCTTGCACCTTCTCTTCCCAAACAATCCAAAACAGTCCACCAATCAGCAACCTAACGATCCCCCACTTGCTCAGAAAACTCCCAAGATCTATCACGAGCCTAGGGCTCTGATACCATGTCAGAATATGCAACGGAAATGATAACCAAACTTGGGTTGACAAGAGCAAGTAGAATGCAGAAAATAGACAGCACAAGAAACACAGAGAGATAGGTGTGTAAACTCTTCTCTATACACAAGATCCCGCAAATAACTCAATGAGAAAGTGGTGGGGGGCATGGGGCCTATTTATATGCCCCATGCAAGCAGTCGGCCTGCTCTAGAGGCTCTCCACGACTGCATAAGGCAGTCGGCCAGCAGTTAAATGCTTCCACGACTGAATAAAGCAGTCGGCCAGCAGAGGAAACTCCACGACTGCTGTTTGGGCAGTCGGCCAGCGCTGAATGGGCAGTCGGCCAGCCACCAGAGACTTCTGCCAACATCTGGCATCCCTCCACACCATGAAAAAATGGAGAAAAACAGGGAAAAAATACGAGTGAGGAAAAATGATAAAACACCTCATAAGGGCGGGCACACCCACAACAAAGGCCCTGGTGTATAAAAGTAGACAGGATAAAGGCAACAGAGGACAGACTTGGGGGTGGCACAACCATAGTTTTAGGAGCACAGTACCCGACCTGGGAGGAGATGGCTCTTGCTGTCAGGGGATAGGACCCTTGGCATCTTCCAGAGTTTGGGCATAGCCCTGGGAGCCTTCGCTTCTTGAGATCGGATAGGCCCACCCTCTCTAGACTTGACAGATTTTACGTGGATGAGTGGGCTTGCAGCCGAGGGGGTATGATTGGTAATTTGGCAGGCACTACATTTTCTGACCACACCACGGTTATTTTTACTGGTCCCCTGGAGGCATGACAGGTAGACGAGCTCGAGGATCCCGGACAGCCTCATTCAGGACCCAAAGATATGCAGCACGATAGTACAAATATGGGCACGATTGGATTTTCTTTCAAGCTCTACTACACACAGTGGATGAGGGCTTAGGGGAGATCAGTTGTTTCTTGTAGGAGGCGGCCCATAGCCAATTAGAGGGTTTCCGGGAGCAGGAGAGGAGTTTGCGGAGGAGTCTTGCCTCTCTACAGCGGCTTCAGGAGAGGTCCCCGGATAGTCAATGGATCGAGAGTTAGCTTGCCGCTGCTCGTACAAAGATTAGATCCATAGAGGAGAGGAGGGTGTAGTACAGGTATCATGCCAGGGCCTCTTTCTGGACTCAGGCAAGCGATAGAATCACAGGGGATTTCTTTTGAGATAGTATTCCCAAGTTGCATGACCAGGATTAAGCTATTGTTTCAGATCCCCCCCGGGCGAGAGCCATCGCCACTGACTTTTTTCAATCCCTCCTCACTAGTGTCCCAATATCTCCACAGGTGGTGGAAGCACGCGAGAGGGTTTGGCGGCATACAAGGGAGGTGGTTCCCCCTTCTCTTCGGTCATTCTTATTGACACATTTTACTGCTGAGGAGTTGGCGGAGGGAGCGACAGCACTTCCTAGGGCCAATGCCCGGGGCGGACGGGCTTCCAGTGTCACAAGTTGGGGTAGGGGACCTGTAACAATAGAATAGACCAACACTTTAGGTACCAAACATAGAGCATGAAGACACAGCGGAAGAACCATAAACAATATAAAAACACAGCACTAAGCCAGAACAGTCGGCCTCTCGTAGGAACTACTTTATTCACATAGAAGCTTTTACAAGATACCAAGGTGCGGGTGCACACAACACCGGATTTTCCCACAAAGCATTAGCATAAATCTTGGCCAGATAAACTATCCAGTGCCAAGATACAAACATCTCTAGGAGCAGTCCAAAACTCCCCCAAAACAGTCCCCAAAAATCAGCTCATAAACCATCCATAAATCAGCCCACTACGGAGCCAAAAGCTGCCCCAAACTCCGTGCCAATTCAGCCCCAAAACTGGGCCTCAAATCAGCCCCCAAAGAAAGCCTCAAAGCTGTCCCAAAAACAGCCAAAAATAGCCCTTTGTTGTGGAAACCTGTACCGCCTTCTGTACGGCTGCAGCACCACTGTATGGCTGTTGTACCATCTGTACAGTCAGCGTAGAGAGAAGAGGGGGTGCTGTACGGCCTGTGCAAGAGGGAAGACGGGGCTGTATGCTGTACGGCCAGTGCAACAGAGGAGAGAGAGAGAGAGAGAGAGAGAGAATCTGCAATCGGCTAACCCTGTTAGCATCTACGGAAGAAGTCGACCAGCCCTGTAGCATCTTTGGAACAAGTCGGCAAGCAGAGAGAAGAGAGAAAATCTCCACGAGGGATGTGCATGATGATACCCAAACCTACTTTAATAGAGTCGACTAGCTCTATTTTTGAAGTGCTTTTCCCCTTTTTGGCTAAAAGTGGCTAAACCAGCCCAAAATATCCACTTTATGCTTTCCTTGGCTTGTACTCCAAGTTTGGGCCCAAAAATAACTGAACTTGCCCAAATATATCAACTTTTATGCTTTTCCTAGGTTGATGCCCAAGTTTCATCTAGGCGCCTCCTTTTGTCCACCTATCCAAGCCCAAAAACAATAATATGTCCAACCCATCATTAATGATATGTGAACACACTGACTTATAAATATTATAAGTCACTTTGATGAATAAAATCCCATGCTGCTCATGCTGTGTGGCCATCTTTCAGGCCAAACTTTTCCAATAGATGCTTCAACTTTCTTATGTGGAAAATCCCCGTTCACACCTTGGTTCCGCTCAATGTGTGAAACGCTGGTCAAGACTGGTGAAGGGACCAAATGGTGACATCCAGTCTCCCTTCTTTCTTCGCCATTCGGACCTCATGGAAGGTGGCCTTCATGCTGCCTTCAATGAGATTATGATCATAGGTGCCATGCCAGAGAGGCTCTCAGAGAGCTTGATTCACTTGATTCCCAAGGAGGTGATGACAGATTGGAGATCCAAGAGTGGAGACCCATCACTCTTCTAGGGACAGCCTATAAGATCTTGGCCAAGGCCATCAGCAGGAGACTTCAGCCTTTTCTCCCAGACTTTATCCACGACACTCCGACTGGCTTTGTTCAGGATTGGAGCATTCTGGATGTTGGGGTAAAGGCGTTATGCCCACCCTTATAGTGTGTACAAGCCCATAAGTTATAGTACATAGTACACTTAGTACTTTTAATGTACTAAGTGCACTATGTGTACTAGTGCAATATACATGTGTGATAGGGGAGTCACACACTCATGCTTTTGGTGAGTTGACTTATCCCCACAACTCTCTCTCTCTCTCCCTTGCTTCTCTGTGTATGTCTCCCATGAATGAACTCTAAACCCTAATTCTGGTTTTCTCCCCATCAACTGGTATCAGAGCTTGAGCTGGAGCAGACCCGTCCTCTCTGTTTGATCGAGCAAAGAAACCTCTGTTAGCTGAGTGCTGGGCGTGAACGAAGGCAGCAGCAAAGCAAACGCTTCTGCCAGGTGCTCGTTTCTCACGCTGAAGGAAGGGCCAGCGAACGAAGAGGATAAACCGTCAATTTCAAGCGTGAGCCAAGGCAGCATAAGCGGGTTCTGTGCAACAAATAGCGTCGAGCGTGGAGGCGAGCGAGTAGCGAAGGCTGCTGGTTAGTCGTCGGCTGGTACACGTAGGCGAATATAAGCGAAGGTCGCTGGGCATTAAGCTGGTGAAGCGTGGAGTTCCAGCGCACAGCGCTAGGCGAAAGGCGTGTTAAGCGCGTGAGTGAGCGTAGGCGAAGGAGCTTGCAGCAGCAATCAGATATACGCAGGCGAAGCAACATCACTACCCAATTTGCGTGTAGCGCGTAAGTGCGCTAGGCGAGCGAAGCGCTACCAGGCGGGCGTTGCATCACAACGCAGGCGACAAGCGCATTTGATCGGCTGGTCCACATAGCGTGAAGTTGAGCGTGGGAGCTGATCGTGGGGTTCAGCCAGGTAGGGCCACGCTGCCCAGCAGCAGCCACGCTGCCCAGCAGAGGGCTGCCCAATCAGGCAGCGCAGAGGGCTGCCCAGCCAACCAGGCGCAGCCAGCTCAACAACAGTCACCAGCAGCACGTCGTCCTCGCATCAGCAGTACCTTCAACATCCACACAGTCAGTGTGTGCAGCACCTCATCAACAGCAAAAATCGACGCCCCCTCTTCCTGCAACAGCCTGCAAATTGAAGGAAAATCAGAAATTTCAAGGTATTTGCCTCAATTTTTTTTTGGGATTTGCAATTGAGCAAGTACAATCAACAATTGAGCAGGTACAGGTGCCCAATTGCTCAATTTTTTGAGCAAAATTGGCAAAATTGGGTGACATTGGTCACAATCAGGCTAAATTTGCAGGAAATTGGTCAAATCAGGATCAATTTGCAGGAAATTGGATGTCGAAATTTGGGGCTTTTGATGTAATTGTGCAATTAAGCACTCATACATGCTGTATGATGTGAAAAATCGCACAGGCAAAATTGCAGCAAATTGCAGTGCAAATCAAGGGGCTTTTGTGCCGATTTGGTTGATTTGCATGCAGGCAATCGCATTTGATGCTGTGGATAATGTGTTGATGCCTTACAAGCACTCAATGTGCCTGTAAATCAAGGGGCTTTCATGTATTTGATGTATATGTGGCCAGGGGGAAGCATCGTGAACACTCTGGATGCCTTCATGTGCGTCAATGTACCATGCATGATCAGAAATTGATCTCAAATCAAGGGGCTTTTCAAGTTTGTATGCTTGTTGAGCTTGGCAAAGCAACAGGCAAGACATTTATGCCTTGAATCCTCAGAAATCAGCTTGCAGTCAAGGGGCTTTTGCCCAATTTCTGTTCGGAACTGTTGCATGCAGTGTTCGGGACTGTTAAAGTCTGATTTTCACTCATTTGGACAGCCAGGAGAGCATTTATTGCTATTGTACCTGCTGGTACAGATTTGGCACAGCTTTGTGCATGTTTTGGCATGGCTGTACACTGTTTTGAGTGACCAAAAGGTTCAAATTCAGCTGCTGTACTTGCCGGTACAGGTTTGGTACATCATTGGTGAGCGCTTAGTACTGCTGTACAGTACTTTGGAAGGGCAAAAGAGCACATTTAAGGTGCTGTCCAAAATCTGCAGCAACCAGATTTTGGTGTTTTCATCACAAAAAGTGGGAGAAAAGTTGCATTCTTGCTTCCGCAAAGGGCAGACAAGGCTCTATGGGAGCGTGCCATGAAGTCAGAGATGGATTCTCTGCATAAAAATGGAACTTGGAAGTTGGTGCCTTTGCCTGCAGGCAAAAAGGTTTTGCCATGCAAGTGGGTATACAGGCTCAAAGTTGCATCAGATGCTAAGCCAAGATACAAAGCCAGGTTAGTGGCTAAGGGCTTTAAGCAGGAATATGGTGTGGACTTTGATGAGATCTTCTCTCCAGTGGTCAAAATGACCACACTTAGAGCTCTGTTAGCTTTGGTTGCACATGATGATCTGGACTTGATTCAGATGGATGTGAAGACTGCTTTTCTTCACGGTGATCTCCATGAGGAGATATATATGCAGCAGCCAGAGGGTTATGCAGTGAGTGGAAAGGAGAAGCTTGTATGCAAGCTGAAAAAGAGTCTTTATGGGCTCAAACAGGCACCAAGAGAATGGTATCATAAATTTGATACATTCATGAAATCTCAGAAATTCAGGAGAAGTGACATAGATCACTGCTTGTACACCAAGAAAGCTTTGGATGGCAGTCTCTTGATTCTCATTTTGTATGTTGATGATATGTTGATTGCCGGGAAATCTCGTAAAGAGATGGATGCCTTGAAGCAGAGGCTGCATCAAACCTTTGATATGAAGGATTTGGGTGATGCAAATCACATCTTGGGTATGCGGATACTTCGGGACAGAAATCAGCATGTGTTGTATTTGTCTCAGAAGGAATACATTGGCAAAGTCCTGCAGAGGTTCAATATGGACGGGGGGAAGAAAGCTAGTACTCCTTTGCCTCCATATGTGAAACTCAGTGCTATGGACAGCCCACAGTCGGATAGTGACAGGGCTGATATGGCCAAGATTCCGTATGCTTTAGCTTGTGGCAGTCTCATGTATGCCATGGTTGCTACTAGGCCGGACATTGCATTTGCAGTGGGAGTGGTTTCTAGATACATGGCCAACCCTGGCAAGAAGCATTGGGAAGCAGTGAAAGGTGTCATGAGATACCTGAAGGGCACACAGGATATGTGCATTTGCTTTGGCAAACAGGATGCATTAGTGCATGGTTACACAGATTCGGATTATGCCGGTCATCCAGATAACCGGAAGTCTACTACCGGTTATGTATTTACATTCACAGGAGGTGCTGTGTCATGGATATCTAGGATGCAGAAGTGCACTGCCTTATCTACTACAGAGGCCGAGTATATTGCAGCCACAGAGGCTTGCAAGGAGGCATTATGGCTATCTCGGTTAGTGGTTGATTTGGGTTATACAGGGGATATTCCATTGTTGCATTGTGACAGTCAGAGTGCCATTCAGTTGGCAAAGAACCCTGTTTTTCATGCAAAGACGAAGCATGTGGATGTGAAGTATCACTTCATCAGAGAGGTGATAGAGAACAAGCAAATTCAGCTTGTTAAGATTCACACGGATGACAACCCGGCTGATCTGTTGACGAAGAGTTTGCCTCCGGAGCGGTTTGCTCATTGCAGACACTTGATGGGCATTGGATGAGGCCATTTTCAGCCTTGATATGGCCTTGTATATTATCATGTACATGCTGATTTTTTTTTTTCCTTTACTTAAGGGCACTTTGCCTTTAAGTGGGAGGTTGTTGGGGTAAAGGCGTTATGCCCACCCTTATAGTGTGTACAAGCCCATAAGTTATAGTACATAGTACACTTAGTACTTTTAATGTACTAAGTGCACTATGTGTACTAGTGCAATATACATGTGTGATAGGGGAGTCACACACTCATGCTTTTGGTGAGTTGACTTATCCCCACAACTCTCTCTCTCTCCCCCTTGCTTCTCTGTGTATGTCTCCCATGAATGAACTCTAAACCCTAATTCTGGTTTTCTCCCCATCACTGGACAACATCTTCACCTTCTGGGAGGCAACAGCTTCGGCCAAGATGCGGCAACAAGACCTCATTGTGCTACTCCTAGACTTTGAGAAAGCTTATGATAGGGTGGATTGGAGCTTTCTGGAGGGCACTATGAGCCGGATGAGATTCCCCATGGAGTGGATTCGTGGAGTCTCAAGACTTTGCTCAGCCTCACAGAGCCAAGTTCTCATTCAGGAAGCCCGTGGGCCTCTCTCCCGCTCAGTTATACAGGGCTGTCCTTTGGCACCTTACCTCTTCCTATTCGTCGCCGAGGCCATGAGTAGTTCTCTCCACCCAGGAGACCGGGCTTCAGCGATTGTGTCTTCCCCATCGCACAGAGGAGGAGCTATTGGACTCAGAGTTTGCAGATGATACAGCAGCTTTCCTTGCAGGAGATGTGGGGAATCTACAATGATTTGTGAAGGCGATCGAGGTTTTTTTGACGCGCTTCAAGAGCACAAATCAACTGGCACAAGTCGTGTGATTTTTGGGTAGGCTCAGCACCCGCCCCGACTTGGCGACCAGTTGAGGATTTTCAGTGGATCCCAAGGGGCACTCCAGTTCGATATCTCGGTTGCCAGGTTGAAATAGAAATCTCTCCCGGGTAGCAGCTCGCCCCGCTTCTTCTAAGTATTCGAAAGAAGCTTTTATGTTGGAGCTTGGGAGGCTCTCCCTAGCAGGCAAAGTGGTGGTGGCGAACCAGGTACTACTAGTGCTAGCCACCATGTGGTACATCACTTCATGCTAGGCCTTTTCTCGGGCATGCACAGTGGTGGTGGCAAACCAGGTACTACTAGTGCTAGCCACCATGTGGTACATCACTTCATGCTAGGCCTTTTCTCGGGCATGCATTGGCCAGGTTCAATGATTGATCTGAAACTTCTTATGGGCCAAAAGTGATGGGAGGCTAGCCAGGGCCAAGGTGGCATGGCGAGTGATCATTCAGCCACGTAGCAGAGGGGGGCTCGGCCTCATCGATCCAGCTATTCAAAGTCGTGCCTTGCTGGGCAAGTTGATTGTCAGAGGGCTCCTTCCCGGTGGTGACCCCTGGCAGGATTTCTTATTGGCCCAGATTTCAGCCCGCACTTTGAGCCTTGGGGGCCCGAGGCCGCAGAGCACCCGATGGATCTTCACAAAGATGAGAGCACGTGGTTTTAGCCCAGCTTCTGAGGACAGATTTGCATCCAGTTTACTTCGGACTTGGAATTATCTCAGGCCAGCCCTTAGACAGCTAGTTCCAGTTGCTTCAGAGAAGTGGCTCCAGCAGCCTTTGGTCTGGAACCCCTTGATCCGTTTACCCAATGGCCACATGTTGGGGGCCCGCCCCATAGTCACAAGGGACGGAGGGGACGGACCCTTGGAACGGGGGGACGCCGTCCCGGAAACACTTTGGGACGGGAACAGACGTCCCTAGCTGGGCGTCCCTCACAAGGGACGACGGCGTTCCGGGGACGGATCCAAGAGGGGGCGGCTGTGAGGGACGGCTGCATGGGAACGCCCCAAGTTAATGTTTGGGCGACGGTCACATTTTTTACCGTTTTTTTATGGCCGTTTGGGGGGGGCTTTTCCTAGGCCTTTAGCCTTGGCCCATAGGCCTTGAGCCTTTAAGGCTTTGGGCCTTGGGCCCTCTCTTGCCTCCCTCCCTATAAGAAGACACACACACACACACACACTCCCTCTCACACTTCAAGCTTAAGCTTCACACACACACACACTCTCTCCCTCAAGCGGCAAGCCTCAAGGGCCAAGGTCTCAAGTTTCAAGCTCTCACACAAACAAGCTCTAGCCTCTCAAGACTCACACACTCTCTCCCTCACACACACTCTCTCAAGCTTCTCTCTCTCTCACTCACACACACACACACGCGCGCGCGCGCGCGCCCACCCAGTGCCCACCCTTAAACTCAAGTTCTCCCTCAACTTTCAAGGCACAAGCCTCACTCACTCTCTCTCTCTCATGGATAGCTTTATACTTAGACCGAGCTACATGGATACCCATCTGTCTCATGGATTGAGGTGCGCCATTGGGCAGATCCGCACCTCTTCACATCAGTTAGAGATAGAGATAGGCAGATTTAGAGGCATACCTCCAAGGGAATGGATTTGTCAGATTTGTTGGATAGAGCCAGAGACGGAGGAGCACTACATCTGTGCTACACAACATATTATGAGATTCAAGGGCACTACCATTGCCTTTTCAGAGAGGGATTTGGACCACTGGCTAGAGTCATGGACTATTGTGATCAGCGATGCTTGGGTTCTTATCTCTTGGATATCCACAGGCTCAGAGAGTCCACTATCAGGAGCAGACGCCCGACTGGCAGGGAGTCCACATAGAGACAGATTACTGACTTCTTTAGAGGGACTACCCGGGAGCGCACACAGCCGATAGCCCAGCAGTGGGCACCCCGTGGGACTCTAGTTGAGAGAGCTATCCAGTTGGGCAGATCCAGACGCACGAGGGTTCGCGGATCCTCACATCAGAGACGGTGCCTACACCGGAGGATTCAGAGCATCATTGCGAGGCATCGGGCTCGTCCGACCAGGCATCTCACTATGGCAGATATCCAGGCCATCCGGCAGAGACCCATGCTAGAGCTCCTAGGATGATTACAACTCCAACCATATACTGTTGTACTCACTGTCACTTTTGTACTCACCCATATTCATGTATTCATGTATCCATGTACTCATGTACCCCATTTTGACTAGTAGCATTAGCTTCCCACTCTCCCTAGTTGCTGCTTCCGGATGCTCCCTACTGATGTATTGTAGGGCTAGATACTTACCTTCAGTTCTTTCTTTTCTTTTCCAGACAGTGTATCAGATGTCACATGGTTGTAACTTTGGTCTCATAGGTCACTTTGGCCTTTTGAAGACGTTAATATAACATTTCATTTCATTTCATCTCTCTCTCTCTCTGCTTTCTCTACCACTGACCATGTATTCACTTTGAGATGTATGATTGATCAGGCCAGAGTGAGGAAGAGAAAGCTCTATTGCTACTTTGTGGATTTCCGCAAGGCATTTGACACAGTACCACGAGAGAGGCTCTTCGCCTGCAGTCTCTTAGCATACCAGCAGATATGACCTGGGGCATCTATGCATTATATGAGCAGGTTTTTGGGCAAGTCAGATGCCTAGGAGGTATGTCCGAGACTATTGCTAGCACCATTGGTGTGAAGCAAGGATGCCCACTTTCCCCCACGCTATTTGGGTTATACATTGATGAGGTGGCTGACTTCATTACACGTGGAGGCGGAGATGGAGTTGATCTAGCAGGTACCTCAGTACATATTATGCTTTATGCTGATGATATTGTATTAGTGTCTGAGTCTCCAGGAGGTCTACAGCAGCATCTACATGCACTCCATGATTTCTGCACACAGAGGGGTCTTACTATGAACCTTGGGAAAACCAAGGTTATGGTCTTTCATACATTGAGACAGGGCAAGAGTCAGCTGACATTCACTCTCGCAGGACGCCAGGTGGAGGTGGTGACATCATACGTGTACCTAGGATTGATGAGCTTTTTGATCGGTTAAGTGGAGCCTAGATCTTCTCCAAGATAGATCTCAAATGTGGATATTATCATATTAGAATCAAAGATCAAGATTTCCCAAAGACAACCTTCAATACTCACTGGGCATTATGAATTTACAGTCATGCCGTTCAGATTAACAAATGCCCCAGCCACGTTTAATCGCCTCATGCAGGATATTCTCAGAGAATACTTGGATGATTTTGTTACTGTCTTCTTCAATGACATTCTGATATACTCTAAGAATGCAGCAGATCATGAAGGTCATGTGCATAAAGTCTTACAGATCTTTTAAGATAGCACAAACTCTTTGCAAAGAAGAGTAAATGTACCTTCTCAGTAGATCGTGTTGATTATTTGGGATTCATAGTATCTAGGGATGGAATTTCTCCTAACCTCGCTAAAATCCAAGTAGTCGTAGATTGGCCAGAGTCGAAGACAGTTAAAGAAGTCAAAGCATTCTTAGGATTAACTGGGTGGTATCGAATCTTTATACCCAAGTATGCTCAGATAGCATCTCCTTTGACCAACCTTCTCAAGAAGAATATCCCATTTCAGTGGACGACTTCATGTCAAAGTGCTTTTGATAAGCTGAAGGCTCCAACCCTGTTCTTAAATTGCCAAATTTTTCCATACCCTTTAAAGTAGTAACAAATGCCAGTGGCTTTGCCTAAGAAGGTGTACTCATGCAAGAAGGTCATTCAGTAGCCTATGAATCGAGAAAGCTCAGGCCGCATGAGAGAAATTATGCTCTCCATAACTTGGAGTTACTCTCAATAGTTTATGCTCTAAAGCTATGGAGGCATTATCTCTTGGGACAAAGATTCACCTTGATGACAGATCATCAAGGTTACCTTCTCTGCAGACAGCAGCCACGCGTTTCACCATGGGTTTAGCAACCAGAGCCAGATTGACACGGGGATATGCAGCATTGGCTATGCTAGAGAGACAGTGCCACCAGGCGCATTTTCAGGAGCCCCGGACGAAGGGGTGGCTATTTGACACATTAGTCGCACCGGCACTGATGTATGGAGCAGTGGTATGGGTGCCAAGACTTGCTACCCATTGGTGGACACAGATAGAGAGACCACAGGCCCTCATGATGGCATGCATGATACGCAGCAAACCGTCAGTACCTCATGACATTATCCGAGCAGAGTTTGCTGCGCCTCCTATGATGGTAGAGGCCATATTCCAGACTATATGCCTGTTAGACAAATTCAGAGAGATGCCACAGGACAGATTGTCATACAGAGCTTTTGAGGCATCTAGACAGCTGGCTGAGGCAGGAGACAGAGGATCATGGTATGCACAGGTCACACATTGGTTCTCACAGCATGGCCTAGACATGGATCATCTACCACTCCAGTATGACAGGGATGCACCACATATCCGTCTCTCATAGTGAGAGGAACAGATTATTGAGACAGGACCTATGGCAGCTCTATACACGAGAGACATGGATATCACCTACACAGCCTCTTCCACCGAAGATGCTATACTACAGAGATCACTTCATGAGTATCACTAATGATGGATTTATAGAGGCCTAGATACATGGAGGGCTTTTTACCACACGGCTCCCGAGTAGCTATTGGTCAACTTAGAGTCTCATCACATCGATTGGTGATCGAGACTGGCAGAGCAGCACGGATCCCCCGAGAGGAGAGGGTATGCAGATTGTGCACACAGGAGGTGGAGAGTGAGGAGCATTATGTATGCAGATGCAGAGCACATACACCCATCAGAGAGAGATATCCCATTTTATTCAGAGAGCCATATTCCCTACGCCAGATCTTTGAGGCAGCAGACCAGCGCATACTGGGGAGATTCATTCTAAACATATAGCGTCACAGAGAGACATCATTACAGGCTCAGACAGCTCCAGAGGGGGGACGACAGACACAGATTACTACATTTTTTCAGAGATCCACCCCACTCCCAGCCCCTACACAGCAGGGAATTACTCTCCAGAGAGCAGAGACACTCAGAGCCCGCAGGAGACAGAGGACACCTGGCTTTCGAACACCACGCCTATAGAGAGAGATGACCGAGATCAGAGCTCAGTTTCACAGAGAGGGTGCGGAGCGACTGGCTCGCTTCAGAGCAGACCCAGGCATGTTCTTCAGGGAGCTGTGGACACCCCCTTCATTGATGTACACCATTCTATACCCCCAGTATGGTACAGGATGGAGCTAGCTAGGTTGCATATCATGATTGTATACTCCATGCATATAGCTTTGCATTCTCCTAGTAGTAGAGCTCCATCACCTCCCCCACTCATTGTACTTATTGCACACCCAGATTCAGCTTTTTAGTTCAGTACTTTTTCATTTTGTTGGGATGACAGAGGATACCCCACACAGGTACACTGATTTGTCTCATAAGCCGAGTTCGGTCTTTTGGAAGACGTTAATAAAATCTTTCTTTCTTTCTTTCTCTCTCAAGCTATCAAGTGACAAGGAGACAATGGGCATCCATCATCCATGGCATCCTCCTCACGTGGCTACGGCACTTCAAGTTCCAACTTCCCGTAGAAGGATGACGGGATGGACATGGTGGGATGAGGTCAATCACACCCCATCCCCTCATGGATGCGGTGCACGGCCATGGGCATGCAAGCTTTGCCCGTATAGGCAAGTGGGTGGCGCCGACAAAGTAATTTTTAAGTGCCGTTCCTACCCCCGTCCCCGTTCCCTACATACGATCGTCCCCCGTCCCGTTCCTGTCCCCGTCCCCGTCCCCGTCCCCCGTGACTATGGCTCGCCCTCATGTATCTTGGGGAGCCTTTAGCATGGGACCAACCAGGTCTCTTGGAGATTGAATTGCACACAAGCAGTTACCCCTAGAGGAGCAAGAGAGAGACCTGACACGGATCCGGGGTCAAGATAGGCTCAACATCGACATTGACTCAGCTATCCCTCAAGAGTGGCTGATGCCTATTCCAAACCCGACCCCCCAGTGTGGTTAGGAGTGTTTCCCAGACACGATATCCTCATGGCATGTGCCATCAACCAAAGATCGAGTGTGATCTTTCTAGGCCAAAAGCTATCCCAAACCACCATCTGGAGTCTCAGTGACATTGCTTTTGGGATTGCTCGAAGGCTCAGCACATTCGGCAGCGGATTCTCTGCATCTTCGCTATGGACAGGGCATCGACTCGGATCATCACTTGGGGCACTGTCGCTTGGGCCACAGAGGTTGGAGCAATCATGGCTTATGATGAGGAGGATGGGGGAGAGCTAGCCCTTCAGATCTCTCACCATCGTATTGCAGTAGTACCAGTCACAGCCCCTCCTGCAGGTGACTAGTAGCTAGGCTCATGCCAGAGGTGGGAGATTTGCAGTAGCATCACAGCCTGGCACATTTGGCGTGCTAGATGCAGCGAGGCCATCTAGGGTACCCACACTCCGCCGACGGAGACCATAGGGAGCATATGGCTTGATATTATTCACACCCTCTTCGGCTAGTGGGGGAAGCTACAGGGAGGTTCTGACTGCATGCGGAAGCAGTGGGAAGCCTTCTTGAGACTTTGGAGGCCTGGTCCTTTCCTCACAGATAGAGGCAGTGACCCCATTTGGCACTACAGACCACCTGTGTCGTTGTTCCCCCCCCCTCCCCCTGTATGAGATAGCCTACTCCTCACAGAGCGGCCATTTGGAGGAGAAGCATCTCTTCCCCTTATGATCACTTTTTTCCTGCCCTTATATGAGGTGAGTTTATATGTAGCCTGTCGTGGGCTCTTTGTGGCTATTTTTTCTTTAACTAATTGAAGGATCTTTTTCCCGGAAAAAAAACACACACACCATGCAGCTTATGGTGCACCGTATGTGTCTCTATACATTGCAATAATAACATTGTCTATAAATGGCAGTACCCCAAGAGTATGGAAAAAAAAAAATTTTTGAACCCGAAATACATCATTTTGGTTCCGTGTGTTAAGTATGATCATTGAATGTTTCCATATTGTTCAATACCAATGCACTATGCACCTAAGAGGTGCATAGACTCATCATTGATGACATCTAGCATACAAACATTGCCATAGGGCGGATGCATTATTCCTGTGGGTCAATGTGAAGTGTTGCCATAAAGACGTAACAGGGAGAGAGAAGGCACTCACACGAGAACTGAGAGCTGCAAGTATGCCAGTTTTGCGATATGAATGAGGTTAGGACTGAGGAGGAGGCCAAACTTCAAGTCCCGGTTTGGCTCTCTCTCTCTCTCTCTCTCTCTCTCTCTCTCTCTCAGAGCACAGCATAACTTGAGCACACATGAAATCACAACATAGCTCGGCCTTACACAGATGCGTGTAAGACCTCGACGGTCTCTATGTATGCTTTTGGGACGCATAGGTCATCTTGGCCTTCTGCAGACACTAGCAGAACTGTCTTTCTTTCTTTCTCTGAACACTTGAAACCACACAAATAACGCACCTTCGCAGCTTCTTAATCCTCCACGTTCAGCGTCCTTAGAGAAATGGCACCACTGTAGAAGCAAATAGCTACATGCAGCTTAGAATGGTGCAGGTATTATTTCAAGAAATAAGCTGGGGGGGAAAAGAAAAAAAAAAAAGGAAAAACTATCATTCTTATATATATAATATTATAACCCTCCTTAATATGTATTAAATCAATTATCATGGGCCAAAGTGTACTAGCACAATCTAGCTTCACATTTCAAGTTTGATAACGTTTTAATTCTAATTTTAATAAAAATAAACAAAACCCAACTTCTAATTAAAACTCAACAATACTATATATATATATATATATATATAGAATTTGTCGACAATTGCAAGAGAACGATTTCTTTCTAAAAGCCTACCTTTGTTGGAGAGAGGAAGATAGAGATTAAAAGCTTAACATTTATTTAGTCAAAACATGAGAGTTTATAATAAACTTGAAAAGAAGGAGAGAGAGTTATTATCAAATCTCTAATTTCTACACTTTAAAAAATGTTATATTGTGCTACATACTTTTGATTGATGTTAATATCTTCAATTAACATTCTAATATTGCTAATTAGATAAGAGCAAATAAGTGAATTATGTAGTTTACAATATTATTCATGCTATTGTTTTAATGATTAAAAGACTAATCCCATTGATTTTGCTTCTTCTTCTTCTTTTTTGTGTGAGAAACAATATCCAAAAGAAACATCGTAATGTCAAGTGCAAAATACTATGGCACTGTTTTTCTCAACCATATGTTAGACAAAGATAAAAAATCTTTATATAATCAAGGGTACAAAACAAGTACGAAAAAAAAATTGCACAATCAATTGGCTAAAGCACCACGATACAAGATTGTAAGTAAACAGAAGATTAGAATCAGTATTTAGTCATACCAAAGGGCATCTTCTCACCATGATACAAGATTGTTAGTAAATAGAAGATTAGCATCAGTATAACCAAAGGGCATCTTCTCACCTTTCGTGTGTGTGTGTGTGTGTGTGTGTTGATCATAAAACAAAGAGTCCCAACATAACCATTGAAATTAGAAACATTTCAATTGAATAGAATTCACACTAACACTTTTGAGTAGTATTAGAAAGGACAAGTATTCAATTAATAATTAAGAGACCCAAGTTGGCAATAATGATAAATTGAGAGTAGAAGGTCTTATGATCTACTTGGATAGCTCCAGAATGCGAAAGGAGAGCCCATACTTTGAAGGAGAACCACTAACATACATCCATCCACTAATACAAATACGTTAAACGCGTATGTCATGAGTGGAAACTATAGGTTATGTATACATTTTCTCTACTTGCTATCCAAAATCACAAGCTATAATGCAATACATCAAAAGAGCAAGCTATATAAACTGAAGTTTATCAAGTGTACATGGAATATACAAAGGTAAAGAATTATCACAAAGATTTTATGAAACTTAAATTAGTCTAGCAAGATTTTATACAAAGGAAGGTAAAGAATTAGCACATATCAGCGAAAAAAAATTAAGAGATAGTGTATGAGGTAGGGATATATTAAGTGCATTAGAAATTATTTGAACAATAAAAATCAATGAAATTATATAAGGAAACAAGTTGAGACTTAATCTACGTCAAAAGGGTGCAATCTAAAACTTTAAAAAATTGAATGTGTACAAAAATAAAATGCTTAAAGTATTAAGTTAGAAGAGTGTATCTATTCTATAAAGCACAAGGGTTTTTTCCCTTGCCACTTGTTAGTCTCTCTAGCATCTTCTCTAATCTCCTCTAAACCCATCTCTTCACCCCCTTCTCTGGCCATGTGGCAAAGCAATGTACAAAATTTTATACAAAGGAAGGTAAAGAATTAGTAATTGTTTATAGGTAAGTAATTTATACAAAGGAAGGTAAAGAATTAGTAATTGTTTATAGGTAAGTAATTTAAAAGCTTATGAGCATTTCATCTCATAATAATATATACAAAATATATAGAAGCATTATATGTGTGTGTGTGTGTGTGTGTGTGCGCGCGCGCGCGCACACACACACACACATATATATATATATATATATAGAATTAGTAACTGTTTATAGGTAAGTAAATGTGTACACACACACACACACACATATATAGAGAATTAGTAATTGTTTATAGGTAAGTAAATGAGCATTTAATCTCTATACACACACACACACACACACACACACATATGGAATTAGTAATTGTTTATAGGTAAGTAAATGAGCATTTAATCTCATAATAATATATTTTGTATATATTATTATGAGATTAAATGCTCATTTACTTACCTATAAACAATTACTAATTCTATATATATATCTATATCTATGTGTGTGTGTGTGTGTGTGTGTGTGTGTGTGTGTGTGTAGATTTAGGTACCTAACCAACAGGGCCATATATGTATACACACACACATATACATATATTCATCTCTCATACATCTACGCATATATGTATACACACACACACATGTGTGTGTGTGTGTGTGTGTGTGTGTAGATTTAGGTACCTAACCAACGGGGCCATGAAGGTAAGTCATCTATGTAGGAACCTCACCATCAACCACCATAACCCAAGACTATTTCAAATCTAATAGGCAAAACTAGAATAAAGCAACTAAAGCAACAGTGGGTCCATGTTAAGCAATCAGTTACTCAAAGCCAAGCAAACCAAGTAAAAAATCGAACCTCAAGAATCCTAGCCGGGAGGTCAATAAGTGGGAATGGCGATGTAAACTGGTGCCCACTAAAGACGTGACTAGGAAGCTACAAGTGTGTGTGTGTGTGTGTGCGTGTGTGTGTGTGTGTGTGTGTGCATGTATCCCCATGATCTCGTAGTATATTAAGCATCTGCATACATAATGAGTCTCTATCTTAGCCTCTGTATGGCAAAGGTGGCATGTCCTATCCTCTGGTGTAGTAGCTCTCATCCCATATCTAGCTGTCTCTACTCTGAACTGGTGGGCTGAGGTGCAAATCTCTCCAATCGCACACTGCACCTCAAATGAGAGATGTGTATCCATGTAGTGTGGGAGTATGATAAAGCTGTCCTCCTCCGTCATATGAAGAAAATGGTCTCTGTAGAAAGCTATCTTCATCCCTAGAGGTTGGATGGGTGGATGTCAGGTCCTTTGAGTATCCAATCTCACAATGTCCTTTGAGATCACCCTATTCAGTTATGTGCGGCTAAGAGCAAAGGAAGGGGCCTCTATGCTATACTGAAATTGTGGGAGTGGCTCCATCTACATGCCATGCATACCAAATCAAGTGCTCACTTGTGTATACCAACACTACGTGTTGGCAGCTATCTCAAGGACTCTAGGGCAACACTACGTGTTGGCAGCTATCTCAAGGACTCTAGGGCAAGCCGAGGGTATCTATATGGTGGGAGCTCCCATAATAGGTGCCAGTATGTCACTTTCTAGAAAAGAGCCTCTATCCACTTTCTAGAAAAGAGGCTCTATCCACGATAGGGGAAGTCCCCATCTCCACTTGCACAATCTCATGTGGCACTCAAGGATTAGTCTTGATCATGTGTGAGATTAGCATCACTAGTCCTTCGGCTTCCACCCCATCATATACCTCTCCTGTATCTATCATAGCTGACTCCCTTCTCCGTCTCCTCCTGTGGTATAAACTGGGACCCCAAATGGGAGCTCCATGCAATAATGTGGGTGTGACTAATGTGTCAAACAGTCAAGGCTTTGTCCTTAGCTCCTAAAATTGTATCTATGAGCAATGACTCTCAAGTGATCCTAGACTTGCATACCCTCGCTTCAATCTGGTTCCAGTTTCCTTCCGAATAGAGAACTGCTAAGGCCCGACAAAAGTGATCCCAATATATACATAAGAGGCCACATACTCCATGGGCTATACTCCATGGGCTGTGAGAGAGAGATAGAGACTATAACTAGATATGAGAATATATATGTGAGACATAAGTGTATATATGTGGAAAATTATGGTTGAATCCATTTTGCATAGGAAGATATATCCCCTAAGCAATCACACACTAGATAAGTATATATACGTGGAAAATTTTAGTTGAGTCCATTTTACATAGGAAGATTCATCCCCTTCAGTAATCACCCAAAATTTCCACCAAGCCAAAAAAAAATTAAAAACCATGTACACCTTTTGCTTTCGAATTACATTTCCATAATTCAATGACATCCTTTGGTAATAACCACTCAATTGACTTTGAATGTGTCTTATATGACATCAATTGTACACCCTCATTTCTTAATGCAACTTTTGATTGATATCAATATCTTCAATAAACATTCTAATATTACTAATTAGATAAGAAAAGTATAACAAAAATGTGGATTATGAAACATCACTCGATGATGGGTAACATATTATGAATCTATCTTTTGCAATCACTCGATTTTTATTCTCACTTGGCTAAAAAACTGGTAATCATTCTATCAAAGGTGCTCAATGGAGATCATGTCAATCATGGTAGCCACTCCTCTTTCTAAGGAACTAGTCATTCCGGCAGTCTACCACTCTCCTACGCCAATCTTAGCCAAGGTTGGGGCCTAGTGCTTTGGTACATTTGGGGCTATGTCCCACCCACCCCGTTGGGGAGGGTCTATGAGCTGGGTTGGGGGGGGTACAACTAGAGGCAACCTCCTAGACTGTCGACAAGGATAAACTCCAACGAGGTGTCCCATCTAGCAATAGATGAAAAATTGGCCTGGGATGCCATAGTGTTCAACTCTTTGCAAAATTGAGTCCCCCCATAGACTATGAAGAGGCACTGAGTCTCAAGAGGGGAGGCAATGCAGATACAAAGGGATGGAATCCCAACCATCCATGGGGGGGGATTCCATCACTCTCTTGATAGAACCACCTATCATCAGGAGGAGAGAAAGTATTCCATCACTCTCTTGATAGAACCACCTATCATCAGGAGGAGAGAAAGTATTCCTTCCTTAGCCCTAGAAATCAAATAGTCACAAAAAAGCCTATGATGCCAACCAAAGGGTTGGATACTAGGTTGAAGTTATCCTACCACCTCACAAAGAAGGCATGGGCCATACACAGTCCGATGGGGGCTCATGTTAAAACCCTAAGATCTCTCTAGATAATTGTTATGCATAAACATGCATAAATCAAGCATAAACTCAACCACCCAACCACCCCCGAGCCTAAGGGATGCACACATGAATAATAATGAAATACACCATACCTCTACCTTGATGTCCCATACCATCAAGAGGTATAACTCCAATCCAATAGCATGTAGCTATAGTGTGAAATGGTAGATAAGTAGATATGAACCTCTACACAAGAGAGCATAACATAGCCTTGGCCTCATAAGCCCAAGCCTCCAAGCCTCCCTTGAGTGTGCCCCATGTCCCTATTATATAGGAGGGCCCTCAAGTGACTCTTGACTCTCCATTTCCCATGTGTGACCCTTGGATGCCTGACCCTAACCTTAACCCTTAAGGTTAGTCCTAACCCATGCTCCACTAGAGCTTGTTCCCATGCTCCCATGCTCACAAGCCTAATGTGGGTTAGCCTCCTAGTATATGCACACATAATGTGCATATAACATAGCACACATAATGTACATATAACATACTTTCCCTCTCTCAAAACATTGCACTCTTGCAATGAAAAGAAGGAGAACTGCGCTGAACAATCTCAACCGACTCCCAAGTCGAATCCTCAATTTCCCTATCTTTCCACCTAATTTTAATCTCAGGGATTAGTCAACTAGAAAGTTTCCTTTCCCTGAATTCAAGAACCTTATCAGGTTCATGTGGAACATAGGATAAATCTTCGACTTCAATGAGTTCTTGAGGAGTAACTGTGTTATCCTCACCTCCCAGTTTCCCTTTCAATCTATTAATATGAAAGACTGGATAAACTCTAACATGTGGAGGTAGTTTTAAGTTCAAACGCAACCGTGCCAATCCGATGTATAACTCGAAAATGGACCACAATATTTAGGAGATAAATTCGAGCATTTTTTCATTGAGACAAAGTCTGAAAATCTTTAGGAACATTAAAATAAACCAACGCTCCTGGTTCAAAAGACCGAGATGAGCGTCCCCTATCAGCATAAAAACGTACCCTATCTTGAGCACTCCCGATAGAATCCCGAGCTTCGGTCAGCATTTCCTACATATCACGCAAGAAATCCCTTGATACATCAAGCTCGATGTCCTTAAGACCGACATCAATAGGTGCCCTGGGTTGATACCCATACATAAGTATGCACGGACTAAAACCAATAGCCGTATATTTAAAACTGTTATAGGCAAATTCCATCATTGGAAGATATTTTTCCCAATATGATGATTTTCTAGAGACATATGCACGAAGCATATACTCTACAATCTAATTCATACACTCTGTTTGCCCATCGGACTACTGCGGATGATCAGAGCAATTCACATTCCAAGTAACTTCCTCGTTGTTGTAAACCATTCGGAATAAAGTAGGAAAACATGACATTATAATAGCAAAAACCAGGGATTCATCGGCGCCCCGACATACCCATATCTGCATATGGAATAATCGACATCTCGAGTTACCCATATCAACATAGAGAGTCATCAGCATCTCGATGAGTCACATATGTCCATCCGTAAACAATCAGGTTGACTATATAAATCACCTAAAGTACAAAATTAGAGAAAGAAATGCCAACAAAGGAAGAATCCAAATTTCCTTATCCGAACACAACAAGATAAACTTGTTTGAACTCTAAAGAAAGAGATTTCAACAAGTGAAAATACCGATGAGATTACCCTCATCAAAACATGCAGGCTATAGATAAAAGAAGTTTATCTAGAGAATGCCCACACTATAACTTCTAGTGAATTTAAAAAATGAGATTGTGTTTGAATGTTGAGGTCAACATGCTAAGTGATGTAAGCAAAGCAACAATCTTGAGCCCAAATTATCCCATAAGATAATATATGTGAGGGATCACTAGCGTCCCATACCACCATGATACCACCCATCCATACCACCATGATACCACCCATACATACCTTAACAATTTGAAACTCCCTAGTATGCCGTCTAGGAAATATGAATAAAATCATGTATAAAAGGAATAAGATGGCCTTATCCAGACTTTCACATACTAAACCAGTCTCTATATACTTGAGACTACATTAAGGAATAACTCCTTCTGAGTACATCATTAGAAAAGAAATTGAATTATTGGCGCCTTTCTAATGATAACTACCCAAAACACAATGAAGTTAGGGTAGAAAAATAACTCACCTAAATATATAAGCAACTAGGTATCCGAGTTGGAATATGTACAAGAGTATAAGAAATATACTCCAAAATTACGTACAAAAAACGAAGGCAAATGCTACCTTCAAAGCACATGTAATCATTCAAAAGATCAAAAGATCCTTATAAAACCATGGATAAAAGCATAGAAGCTCCTCGAATCCATAAAGACCATAGTTGATCATAAAAATCAATGGATACCATCTAATGGACATTAATCATACCAGAAGAAGCAATGGATACCATCTAATGGACATTAATCATGCCAGAAGAAGCAATGGATACCATCTAATGGATACCATAGTTGATCATAAAAATCAATGGATACCATCTAATGGACATTAATCATGCCAGAAGAAGCATTAAAATTGGTGGCCAACACATCAATCCGGAGTATATGAAAATTGTGTTGTTTAAACAAAACTCCAAAGTAAGCAAGTGAAACACATGTGTGTAGCACTCAATTGAAACACATGTGTGTAGCACTCAATTAAAAAACCCCTAGACGCAAGTGATCTAGGCAGAACTTGATGAGTCATATAAAACTTGGAAAACATCCAATAAAAATCCACCAAAACAAATCGATCAACTAACTCGTGATAGAATTTGTCTTAAGCTTAAGAAATTAAGCAATCATGGAAAAGTGTCAAAGGTGAAACACACTTTGAACGCAAATTATAGCCATCAAAAGAAATTAAGAACATGTCCAAAAAGAATGGCTAAACAATGGTAAAAAGTCATGAATACATCGTTTAGAATTAATCCAAACATAAATATCCATTAACACGAGGTATAATCGTATTAATAATATGCGAATAACCCGTATCTATCTAATGTCAGCACGAGAAAACGTACTTCAACATTAAATAACCCTCGAAAATATTAAATTCTCGAGAAAAAGAATTATCATGATTTTTTCCTAGTTTTTTCTAATTTTCTAGGGCCTCAAAATATAATAATTTTGAATTCCACCAAACCTTTCTTATTGCATTCCAAACCTATATTTTTTCGAGAATATTTTTAGCAATTAATTTTGCCAAAATACCATTGATATTTTAAAATACCAATTTTTAGAATTTCTAAAAATAATTTCTAAAAAATTCTTATTTTTTCCTGAGAATCCCATCATTCTCAAAATTTCTAATTCCGCCCGACAATTCTCAAATCCAATGAAAATTCACAATTTTAATGGATTTTTCTAATTTTTTGGGTCAAAAAATATATTTTAAAGGAATTTGAATGGTCACGGGCGCTCGAATGGACACACCACATGCCAAACACCAACCCCACATTTTCCTAAAATTTAAAATAACCTTTGTCTAATTTTTCACTAATTTCATGAATTTTTAAAAAATTTTAAATTACCTTGAACGCATTTTAGAATACGAACGGTCAAAAAATTTCCAAATCCCAACGGTTTTCCCGGAATACAGAAAGCCAAAAGTTTTGGGAAAATGAAAAGACAAAAAAAATTGGAATGTGAAAGGTCAAAAGTTTCGAGAATACGGAAGGTCAAAAGTTTTTCCGGAATTCGGAAAGCAAAAAGGTTTCGGGAAAACGGAAAGCCAAAGGTTTTCCAGCAGATGAAAAGCCAAAAAGTTTCAAGAAGAAATTTTCAGAAATTTTTATCTCAAATTTCACATTTTCTGGCTTTTTTCCAAGCTTTTTTTGGAAAAGATTTCAAAAGCTTTTTTTAAGTAATAAAAAACTTAATTTTTTTAAAAAAATAAATAAGCTTTAATTAAGCTTTGTAAAGGTTTTGATTTTTTTTAGGGGGGGGCAATTTTTCGCCGGCGGCGCGGCTGGCTGCAGCGCACCCCCCCTATCTGCGCGCAAGGAAGGAGAGAGGGATTAAAAAAAACTCCCTTCTCTCCTTCTTCTCCCCTCTTTCCTCTCCTTCTTCTCCCTTCCATTCTCTTTCCCTCTCTGTTAACAGAGGGGTTAACTTTAATCATTTGATTAAAGTTTTTAATTAAACATTACTTAATCATAATTAACATTAATTATAATTAAAGTTAAAAAAATCTTTTTCAAGAGAATTTCTCACGGAAAAAAGAAGGAAAAATCAGATTTGAGAGGTGGAGAGGACTCCACGCACACGGGAGAGCATTTCATGCATCAACATGCTATCCCCTACTGCATTTCAGCAGAAAATCGACATAAATTTGATCGCATACCTGCGAAAAAACCTGCAAAAATGTATAAAAATACATTTTAAATCATAAAAATGGTCAAAAAATTCCTTAAAAATTTAAAAAAAAATCCTAAAAATTCTAGAAATTTAGGGAATCCATTCTACCAAAAATATCCACCATAAAATATGTGGTATTTTTGTTAAAAATTCTATTAATGCTTATTTTAAACCATAAAAAATAGGAAAAAATAGCATTAAACTAACAAAATTCCCCCGCAACGTCGATTCATCCATTGAATTGTAGGAACATGCATTCCAATCGCCATATCGACGATCCACATGAAATTCATCAACACAAATCAACAAAATAATATTTTTATTAGTAAATATTAAAATTTACCATTAAAAAAATCAACAACAATTAAATAGAGATTGCTCTGATAGCACTGTTAAAACCCTAAGATCTCTCTAGATAATTGTTATGCATAAACATGCATAAACCCAACCACCCCCGAGCCCAAGGGATGCACACATGAATAATAATGAAATACATCATACCTCTACCTTGATGTCCCATACCATCAAGAGGTATAACTCCAATCCAATAGCATGTAGCTATAGTGTGAAATGGTAGATGAGTAGATATAAACCTCTACACAAGAGAGCATAACATAGCCTTGGCCTCTTAAGCCCAAGCCTCCAAGCCTCCCTTGAGTGTGCCCCATGTCCCTATTATATAGGAGGACCCTCAAGTGACTCTTGACTCTCCATTTCCCATGTGTGACCCTTGGATGCCTAACCCTAACCTTAACCCTTAAGGTTAGTCCTAACCCATGCTCCACTAGAGCTTGTTCCTATGCTCCCATGCTCACAAGCCTAATGTGGGTTAGCCTCCTAGTATATGCACACATAATGTGCATATAACATAGCACACATAATGTACATATAACAGCTCAGCTCTACATGACACTATCAGAAGTTGCAAGCAAATTAAACTCAACCTATTAGAAGCCATTGCATCCCAAGGAGGACCCTCAAGTGACTCTTGACTCTCCATTTCCCATGTGTGACCCTTGGATGCCTGACCCTAACCTTAACCCTTAAGGCTAGTCCTAACCCATGCTCCACTAGAGCTTGTTCCCATGCTCCCATGCTCCCATGCTCACAAGCCTAATGTGGGTTAGCCTCCTAGTATATGCACACATAATGTGCATATAACATAGCACACATAATGTACATATAACAGCTCAGCTCTACATGACACTATCAGAAGCTGCAAGCAAATTAAACTCAACCTATTAGAAGCCACTGCATCCCAAGGGATGAATGTCAGTGATCATTCGAGGCATGCCAAGAAGGCTTGCCTATTAACAAATCCTCGAACTGTTCGCGCGCCAGTGCGCTGCTACCCACAATCGTGCATACCAAGTTGGAGGCTTCCAAAGAAGCAATAGTCATCATGAGATCCTCTTCTGAAAAGGAGAGGTAAGGGGATGATAGCCTCAGTCAAGGATGACAGAGTGGCTGCCATGGAGTCTTTCTAGGGGATTCAACACTAGAAGTTTGTCGAATCTTGCCTTGGAGACATAAATAGCGTAGCATAGCACCTATGCTGATGAGGGAGAAAGGGGAAAGACAAATGGAGGAGAAATCTTGAGTGGAGGCGAGTAGTGGAGGAGAGCTCTAAAGGGGGAGGACGGGTAGTGATAGTGTAAAGGAGGGAAAAATGGAGGTGGCCAGTAGGAGGCTATGTAGGCAAAGGAGAGGAGGCGTTAACTAGGTAAGCAGGAAGCCCAAAGGGAACCGGGTTGTAGCAATATATGCAAAAGGTGGGAGGGCTAGCAGCGTGCATAGGAGGGGATGGGGCGACACAGAGTACATGGGCTATACAAGGGGCAAAGGGGATCAAAGGAGACAAAGGTAGGCGATGTGAGGGAAGACGGGAGAGGTAGGCGATGGTAGGGATAGGTGCAGGCCACAGGGGGGGAGCTCCAACTTGTTTGATGCTTCTTGTTTGGTGCGTCCTCTTAAGTATCTTGGGTGCTAGTAATAAGAGCATCTAACTCTTGCATTTACTCTTCGTCTACCTCCTGATTGCATGGTGTGGTTCATCTTCTATTGGTGGTTCTATGGGTAAAGGGATATCACTTACACGATTGATTATACTTGTGACTGAGGAGGTAAGGCTTTACCACTTTGGTTTTGTGGGTCTAGAGATAGATCTTCATCTCCTTGTAGATATAATAAGCACAATCATCTTATGTGTAGTGATGAAGCATACACTCTACCCTCAACTCTCTCTCTCTCTCTCTCTCTCTCTCTCTCTCTCTCTCTCTCTCTCTCTCCGCAAAATAGAGCAAGTAGATGTGCATGCACCTTTTATCATTTATGGATATCCACCCGATTGTACCTATCCATGGGTTTGACTCACATAATCATTAATAAGGCTCAACAAGCCTTTTCTATTAGGATCTTTTATGTTGTCATACTCTGTTCTTCCATTAGTATTGTACTTATTCTTCTTTAGCATATCTTCAAACGTAAGATCTTTTTCTCCACCCTATGCATGGTGGCAGTTGCATTGCTCCTCATATGTCATTATCTTTAATCATTACCTTTACTTTACTGCCATCTATTTGGGTGACCTCACTAGGTGGATACATTTAGAGAGCTGCAATATATACCTATCTAGAACAACTTCTTGTAGCTTTGCCTTCACATTGGGGTCTTTCAAGAACAAAAAACACTCCTATGAGTGGTAAAAGAAATGCACCTTTTCCTTAGGGGGTCTCCATATCCTTTTACATAATGTATCCATAAACTTGGTCCATGCATGGACCCAAGTGCATCTTCCTTTGATTTCTTCTACCTTCTTTTTCTTGGCTTGTAAGGTGTGGTCACCTCCTATTCCAAGGTGAATAGATCTTGGGACTCATATTCAGAGTTATAAACCTCACCTTCTTAGGACAATAGGCTCCAACCTTGCTTCTTTCTATGGTTTCCTCTAGTGGAGAGGCTTTATTTATTATAGGTGAAGCAAAGGAACTTGTCACACTGTTAGTAACAAAGTCTAGCCAGTTTTCACACATTGTTCTTTATATGGCCATTACTCTAGTTTTATGCTCTCGATCCTTTATGCATGAAAAATAGGAACTTGTCACACCGTTCGTTAATAAAGTTTGGCCAATTTTCCACATATTATTCTTTATATAACTATTACTCTAGTTTTATGCTCTCTATTTTTTTTTGTGAAAAAAAGTTTTTTTATGATGATGCAACACTTTTCACCATTGTGATTAGTTCTAATATTCAATAAGGGTTATGAGAGGTTGATAGACCATCTATGTATCTTTGCTTTATGGTGTGAAAATTAGTTTTTCATGATGTGAAAACTCACTATTTTTTCATGAAGCATAGGTATTTTTTGTGATTTTCACTTATTGTTACCTTAGGAAACATCATGGGATACATTTTCATGCTTTTTTTAAGATCTTGAGTTAGTGAAAAGTCAAGTTTTAGTTTTTTCATGGCATGAAAATGCATAGTTTTTCATGGCTACTAAGTATGAGTAGAACAATCATTTTAAGGGGGGCAAGCACTATAAAAGGCTCTAAATCATATTTCTAATGAATTCTTTACCAAACGTGAAAAAATAATGTTGATTTTCACTATCACGAAAAACCTAGTTTTTACGGTTTCATTTTTAAAGTTTGTATACATCACACATGTTAGTTGATATCAATATAGGTTAATGAGCAATGGTAGATGATGAAAATCAAGTTAATCCTGACATGGAAATTGACAAGTTTTTACGACATGAAAAACCTTAGTTTTTCACAATGAACTTGCAAACTTTTTGCATGCATAGTGAGTTAGCTTTATGTGATAAGATAAGAGAAAACATGGTCTCTAACTACTATTCTTCAAATTTGTGCTACCGTGAAAAACCAAATTTTGACCTTGGCATGAAAAACTTACTAAGATTTTCATGGTGACATATTAGCATGGGAATTATTGATAGAGATATCCAATTAGAGGGCTATGCTATCAATTTTTTAGTCCTTTGTTTTCTTTTCTTAAACCTTCTCTATCTTTACATGATCCTTCTTTGCACATTATATATTACATACTCTAAGAGCTAGACAGTCCCAATAAAGGATCTAGATGGTCCGAATATAAGAAACCATATTTCTTCAAAACCCTGAATTCAAAAACACTAACATGCATAACCTCTTCATGATTTTTATATCCATCATGCATATCATTGAAGCAACACCACAAACTACTGAAACAACCAAGAAATGAAACTAACTTATCGCACACCATGAAAAACTAGTCAAGTTTTTCACACCATAAAAAACTAGACTGGTTTTTCACGTCACACACAAAATTCTTAGCTAAGAGTCACAAACATGTGTGCTCACTTTCCTCACTTGCTAAAAGGTTAGGGGTTAACACGATAGGGTGGCATCCCTCACCATCTTGCCACCAAGATGGTATATTCGACAAACCAACAAATCGGGCCAAAGTCTATACCAATAAACTCCAAAACTCATGCAAGAACTCAATGGGCAAGGTTCTTTACATCCACATGTTCACAAAGATCCTCTATCATACCATTAGCAAAGAGCTTCCACCCCTTGTGACTCACCTAGCCCTTTCCCAACTTATGATGAACCATCTCTTCAACAACCCCAAGCCCCAACCTCAACCAATGGTGACATAAATGGGAGATGTCCCAAAACCCATATGTCTAAAAGGAGGAACCTTCAATCACCATCATGTCTCTGCTCACACCAGCCCCCATAATCACCACCAGCCACAATCCCCATTCCCTAATTAACTTGAAGCACAAGTGATATGTTTGAGCTTGGGACTTTTTTGCACCAAACCCACATTCGGGTGTGGTGCATGGAGCCCAAGGCAAAGATGCCCATTAAGAAAGTTAATTCTATCAATCCCTAATTTTCTCTCTCTAAGGTTTCACTATCTCTTTCTAGCTTATTTATCTCTTTCTAGGTTTCTGTTAAACATTTGAGTCTTTCCTTTACTCCATTCTTTTCTAAGTTTAGTTCCTTCATAGACATTTCTACCCTTATTCCTTGACTTATCTTTTAATCTGATTTCTAAGCAGATAAATTCAACTAGTATGGGGATTCTCTCTCTAAAATAACTAGGCCTTTATTGATTTTAGGGTCATATTCACATGGCTTCTTTACCATAATTTGTTAGGGATTCTAATGTGGAACAATCCCATTATTTTACTAACTCTTCTAAAGGTTTCTATGGACAAAATGTAGGGTATGAGTTCACATGCACAATTGTGTATATGATTCACCTTTCCCGGCACTTGAACCTCATCTTTCTAGGCTAAGCCTCTTCTTTCTTTTTAAAAATTTCCATTAATTCTAAGGCTATATTTAGAGTTTCTTCTAAGCTAAAGTTAACACTTCACAACGGGGGTAAAAGAATTTAAAATCTAGTTGGAATGGGAATAACAGCCATCTTATGTGCATTTTCTATAGTGCTTAATTAGAGGATCTGACACCACATAAGAATCTTCTTGACTAAAATAATCTATGGCCTTAGTTTAACAAAAGATAAAAACTATTTATGAAGAAAGGGGGATAAAACTAGTTTAAGTGCACATTTTTATGCACTAAAAAACTCTAATTTTGATTTTTATGGCTTCAATGATTCCAAACCCCTATTATTCTATCCCAATCTAAGTCAAAATTAAGGTATGCTTCCAAGGCTTCCTAATAATATTGTCAAAACATAGTCTATGCTTTTATCCTAAGGTTCATTGCAAAAAATAATTACAAAGAGCATAAATGATAAAAAAGAAATCAAATGCAAAGGTTTGGTCAAAGGCTTATCCTATGAGTGACTGTTTAAAGGCTACAACAAGGTTAATCGATTTAAATTAGTCTATTTAATGGTTTCCAAGGGTACATGGTAAATGCCTAAGATAATAAAGTCAATTTTTATTTACTGTCGAATAACAAAATGTTTGAAAAGAATTAAATTGAAAAGCCATTTTTTAATGAAAATGTCTTTAATATACTCTTGATGAATTTGCTTTAATTTTTTAGAATTATAGAGACTAGAAAAATGATTTTTGAGAAACACATGTCTCTTTACGCGCCTAGATGAATTTCAATGGTCTAAATCAAATAAATGTCCCCACTATAAATAAATCATAACCATGTCTTTAAGCCACTTATCTACCTTAGTTCAAGTGACTAGCAAATATTAAATACAAGAGACCTTAGCAAATCAGCCTTAGTCACACTTTTGGTTTTTAGAGGACTTATACCCACACTCAATAATTGTAAGATTTTTATCTTGTTGTCCCAATAATTCTTTCCCTAAATAAATTTTCAAGATGAACTTCAGGCTAGATTAAAAGAGTTATTATGTCTAGCTATGCTTAAATTGCTCAATTAGAGTTAAGTAAATCAGGTGTACAATTATATCCTCATAAATGATAAAGTTAGATAGATAGAATTGAGATTACATATTAGTAAGACTATCATAGAATTCAGTAAATACATATGGTTGTCAAGTTGTAGGAAACATATAAGTCCTTTAAAAGTGGAAAGAGTGAACGAAAATTAGGGCAAGTTATTTAAAGACAAAGATACTATTAAAAAAATTAGGTGAAAAAGTCCCTTAGCTTAATGTGCATAGTTGTGCACCAAATTAAGGCCATACGACTCTTAGATATTATAAACATCAATGTGATGAACTTCAAGTAAGAGAAACTATGTAGATTGACCTTAGAAAGACCCCTATTATACTTAACTCTAGCTTAAAGTTGTGAGACGAAGACCATATAGCTAAGGACTTGTAATCTCTTAAGGGAATTTAGGTGTGGCCCTAAGAAATTAGAAAGGAATGTCTTGAGAAGGCCTCACCAAGATATAAGCGGTTGAAGGAATTCAACTTACTTGGAGTATTAACTTACTTGGAGTATTAACTTACTTGGAGTATTAACTTAGAGAGCTTGCGATGGTTTACACCACTCTAGGTATGAGTATGATACATGCTGCTTGAATTCATGTCTTGAAACACTTATTTGTACACTGTTTTCATGTGATATATATGTGTTGTTTGTTTGTGGAATTATGTGAAGGTACGACATAGATAAAGAGAATGTGGGGGAGAGAGAGAGAGCTTGAGTTACTTGTTGCAAGCAAACACACATACACACACAAGAGAGTTCAAGACACAAGAGGGATGGATTATTGAATTTTCTTCTATCTTCTTCTCTTCTCTACAACCATATAACTAAAAGATAAGAGTATATACATAAAGGGAAAGTACTCTCCTACAACATATAAAGTGGTCGCTCTATAATGTAAACCCAACTATATGCGCTGGTGCTATAACTATGCCATAGCTCTAGTACTCCAAAGTGGTTGTCACACAACCTGTCATCCATTGGCGGCATATCAACCATAATCGCACCAACCGTGCAAGTGACATAAGTGCGGAAGCTATCACCTAGGCGGGTCATCAATGTCCGTCACTCATAGCACTAGTTGAGCTCGATATCTCAACACTCCCCCTCGAGCTCAACTCCACACATTGCACTCCAAGTAAGCTCCTAAACCTGTGGAGCTTCTCTGTGCTTAATGCCTTCATAAAGATGTCAGCCACCTGATCTCTGTGCTGACATATACCAGATCTACATCACCTGCTCTGCTGCTGCTAGAACCTTCTCCCTCACAAAGTGATAGTGCAAGTCAATGTGCTTCGTTCTATCATGGTATACTGGGTTACTGGGGCCAACTGTATGCTACTCATGTTATCATAATAAATGACAACTTCCCTATCCACGGACTCACCCATATCAACAAGTAGCTTCTGAAACCAAGCTACCTCACAAGCTGCCATAGCAGCACCCCTGTACTCTACCTCTATACTCGACAAGGCAACTGTTGGCTGCTTCTTACTACTCCAACGCACAGCAAAACTCCCAAATGAGAACATAAAACCACTAGTATATCTCATGTCTGCAACACTACCAGCTCAACCGGCATCTATGTACCCATGTAGTTGTATCTCTATACCAGTTTCATAGAAAAGTCCACAGTTAACTGTGGACTTTATGTACTTGAGAATCCGTCTAGCCGCATCCAAGTGTGGCTTCCTAGGGGTCTTCATAAATTGACTCACAAGTCCAACAACATAACTCAAGTCTGGCCTAGTAATAATGGTCATGTAGATTAAGCTACCCACTAGCGCCTGTATGTAGTGGGGTCCTCCAAAAGCTCCCATGTATCTGCGGGGGGAAAGCTTTGTGTTCTACTCCAATGGCACTGAAATAGGCTTACAGCCTGTCATACCATACTTGGACAACATGTCCAAGCTATATTGTCTCTACAATAACAAAATGCCATGAGGTGATCCACCACCTCTATGCCCAAAAAATATCACAGCTCACCAAATCCTTCATCTCAAACTTTTGCTTTAAAAGCATCCTGACATCATGTATGTCGACATCACTATCACCAGTTATAATCAAGTCATCCACATAGATAACTAATAGCATGATCCCTCTATTTGTCTTTCTCACATAAAGTGAAAAATCTACATTGGATATCTAAAATCCAATGGTAAAACAAGATACTCCCCAATCTTATTTGACCATGCTGTGGGTGCATGCTTCAAGCCACACAAGGCTTTGCGTAACCTGCACACAAAATCTGGGTGTGCATCACTCTCATAACCTGGTGGCTGCATCATGTCAACTTCTTCTTATAGACCACCATGTAAGAAGGCATTCCATTCTTTACATCCATCTGATGTAAAGACCAACCCTTTGTTGTGCAGCCATAGCAATGACAACTCTCACGGTTGCCATTCTTGCAACCGGGCTAAATGTCTCTTCATAGTCAATGCCATAAGTTTGCGCATAGCTTTTGGGCCACTAATCTTGCCTTATATCTGCTCATTGAACCATCAACGTTATGCTTGACTTTATACACCCACTTACATCCAATTGCCTTATTTTCCTTCGGCAAAGGCACTAACTCCTATGTTGCATTTGTATCCAATGTTGCTATCTCCTCATTCATGGCATCTTCCCATTTCTTATTTCCAAGTGCCTACTCAAAACAAGTGGGCTCCAATTCCTGTATTGCTTTAACCATGTAAGCATCATGAGGGTTATATATCCATCATATCTCAACTTGTCAACAGGGTACCTAATCCTCATAGACCTGCATACACCTGGATCACTGCCATGTATCCTCAAAACAACCCTCGTTCTCCTTACACCAAGAGTAACCACAGATGGGATGCCAAGCTCCTCATCAAGGCTCTGTTCAAAGCTGCTAGAGTCACCATCCACATATGAGTGCCCTACTGAGACAGATCAAGCACAAATGGTTGATCTATCTTTTCCTTCCCTTTGCATGATACATGTGTACCTACATCTGTCCTCAACCTGCCTGACCATGGGCTAACATTAGATCCACTGCTAGAGGACTCTCCAGGTCTACTAAACACCTGTGATTGTTGCTCTGCATGTGGTGTAACATCAACACTTCTTACATTTGCATCTTTTGTTGCCTTCACTACTACTGGTGCATACCAACTACTCATCTCGTCAAAGAAAACATCTCTGCTTACTCGCATCTCATGAGTGGTAGGGTTATAACATCTATAACCTTTATGCTCCATAGCATAACCAATAAAGATGCATTTCTCTGCCTTTGGATCTAACTTTGTTCTCACTTCATCAGGAACATGCATATATGCAATACACCCAAACACTTTCAAGTGAGACACATCCGGTCTTATGCCTGTAAACTTCTGTTCATTAGGCGTCATACTATGAACAGCTAGTGGGTGTCATGTTCATAATGTACACAATAGTTACTACTGCTTCTACCTAAAAATAATGTGGCATATTCTTTTCAGCCAATCAAGGCATGTGCCACTTCTATAATGTGCCTGTTTTTTCTTTCTACAACACCATTCTGTTGCGGAGTGTACCTACATGTAAACTATCTCTCTTGATTCCCTGATTCCTCAGGAAATCATTGAACTCATTAGAGAAATATTATCCCCCACCATCTAATCTCATGCATTTTATTTGCATGCCTTTTTCCTTCTCAACCAAGGCTTTAAATCTCTGAAAGTGAGCAAACACCTCACTTTTCTCCTTCATATGAAGTAAACATCAATGAATGTAACGTAATGCCTGCAACCTGCAAAACTGTTGCAGTCTTGATCGATCCCCATACATTCGAATGTATGACATCTAATGGCCTTGCAAAGACATGCTTTTCATGTGGGAAAGCATGTTTGGCCTACTTCACATACTTTGTGCATACCATCAACCTTAAACTTTGGCAAACCTACAACAATATTTTGAGGTTACATAGACTTCAGTCATTGTACATTCACATGACCAAAGAGCTTCTGCCGCCATATGTCAATATCTGCAATGACATCTATTCCATGCACAAACATGGCTGCCTTTACTTCAGGCATGTTCACATCCCTTTGCAACCAAGCGACACTGATTTTTGATGTCTTCCACAAAACATCCTTAAGGATTAAACCTCGCTTGTTGCAGACCCTGCTCAACAATTTGTCCAATAGAAAAACCAGGTTCTTTATAATATTTGGAACATGAAGTACATCTTTCAAGTACTTTATTTTGCCATCCTGCATAGACAATGGCACTTTACCAACATGTGCAATGGGATACACAATATCATCCCCTGTTTCTACATAACTTGGTTTTTTCATTTTTTACATGTCTCTAAACCACTCAACATGACTAGTCATGTGGTTAGAGGCACTAGAATCCACATACCATGTATCTTGAGATCGTGACACATCTCTTGTTATGGAACTAAGCATGTGCTACATCACAAACAACCGCTCACTTCTATTATTACCTCCCTGTTTACTAGATGATACATAGTTACCTTGCTACAACTTTTTCACTTTTAATATCATTTTGCTTTTTATAGCAGTCCTTTGCCATGTGCCGTGGTTTGCCACAATAATAGTACTCTATGCTATTTGCATTCTGATTTCTTTGCCAACCACCTTGGCCTCTTTGGCTTCCCCTGCCTCTAGATTGGCCTCTTCCACCTGTGTATAATTGCTGTTGTGAATCATTGGACTGTTGTTCAGAATTCTGATTTCTTTGTCGGCCACCACCACCTTGGCCTCGACCACGACCTCTACCTCTACCTATACCTAAAATGGAGTAGAAGGCCTATTATGATGTGTTCTTACTTTGTGAAGAAGAGTCCTTACCTAGAGCCTTTTCTTCTATGATCATCATAGACACCAAGTCCCGAAAGTTGGGAATAT
Organism: Cibotium barometz; assembly: GCF_041138505.1. NCBI lineage: Eukaryota > Viridiplantae > Streptophyta > Polypodiopsida > Cyatheales > Cibotiaceae > Cibotium > Cibotium barometz. Next base: position 29,058,232 of record NC_141055.1, on the reverse strand, counting down.
TCTTTTTGACTGCAATGGAGGTCTTGAATGGCTTGTACTCGTTGTCAAGCCCATTCAAACAAATACTCACCAAATTATCATCTTCCACCGATACATTGATGGACCCAAGGGATTCAACAATGCATTTGATCTTTAAAGCATACTTATTAATAGACATGCTTTTCTTTTCCACATTATGCAACTCTTGCTTTAGCTGTAATTTCCTTGCCTTTGTGTTGGTCTGGAACATCTGCACCAAGTTCTACCATGCAACTAGTAGAGTGTTGACATCCTGTATGTGTCCTATCATCGTGTCTGTGACACTAATTGAAAGCCAATACTTTCCTTGCACCATGGTTCCAATCAGTTGCATTCTCTTCAGACAATTCAGGAGGCTCCTCATTGTCTCCTTCAACATAGTACCAAAATCCTTTACCCCACCATAAGGAAATTGGTCATTCTGAACTTTCAGGCGCAGCATGGAAGTTGTTCTTGTCCAGCTTCTCATTGACAATTTGATTGATTCCGTCATCACTAGACATGATTTCCTACAACAATAAAAAAACTGCAACAGAGAATTTCTACATGCAACATGTAACACAACATTATCTTCTGTGACTACTGCAGTGGTACTTCAACACAACCTGTAGATCACCAGATTTGACCAAAGTACATGTATATACATCCAATGTCAACAATACATATGCAAACAATGTCTGCACTTCCAAAATGCACTGTTGCACTGTAATAACCAGATTTTGACTAGAGGCAGTTCTCAATCAGAACTTCCTAAAAACTACCGACGAGAAAATACCTTGCAGTGATAGAACGGAGACCGACACACCTAAAACGCGAATCTGACAGTAAAACTTCAGTACAAAGTATTACATACCACACAAGCACCTCCAAGCCTACGAAGACAGCTCCTCAATCGGAGATGTATAGCTCTCGGAGCTCCAAGGGGTGTTGTACCTAAACCAAGAAGGGAAATAGGTGATGATGCTCTCTTACCTATGTACAGCTTCCTTGCTTGCTTGTTCTTGCCTCTTACTTGCCTCCTTAGCTCTCACACAAATCGGAGCTCTAATACCATAAAGAGAATGTGGGAGAGAGAGAGAGAGAGAGAGAGAGAGAGAGAGAGAGAGAGAGAGAGAGAGAGAGAGAGAGCTTGAGTTCCTTGCAAGCAAACACACACACACACACACACACACACACAAGAGAGTGCAAGACAAAAGAGAGATGGATGGCTAAATTTTATTCTATCTTCTTCTCTTTTCTACAACCATATAACTAAAAGATAAGAGTACATACATAAAGGGAAAGTACTCTCCTATAACATACAAAGTGGTTGGTCTATAATGTGAACCCGACTATATAAGATGGCGCTATAACTATGCCATAACTCTAGTACTCCAAAGTGGTTGTGGCACATCCTGTCATCCATTGGCGACATGTCAATCATAATCGCATCAACCATGCCAGCAGTGACATAAGTGCGGAAGCTATCACCTAGGTGGGTCATTAATGTATGCCCATAGCACTAGTTGAGCTCGATATCTCAACAATAGATTGCTATGTGGATACATCACACAAAGAGAGTCATCCAAGACCTTGACCCCCCTTGGTTGAACGTGGGTGATGACAAAGAAGCGGCTCCAAATTGATTACATGTAGAAAGGAGCTTGGTGATTGAGTATGAATGCTAGTACTAGATATAAGTAGCCCTTGACACTGAGTACTAGAGTGTACAAGCTTTTGAGACTGGTAATAATGATTGGGCAAAGCAGTTCCTTAGATAGTGGGATTTTTTTTTTGTGGATGTCAAAAATATGTGGGCTCCTCCATGTGCTCGTATCACCGAGATCCAAAAGTGATCGTGCTCGTCGGTAGTGCATGTCGTCCACAGTTGTGGTGTAAGGAGATACGTGATGATGATGTGACATTGATTTGTTACTTTATGTTATGTGATTGGATATGTGGAACTTATAGATGTTATGTGAAAGATTTGCATGATGTTATGTTTTAATAATGAAAAGAATTCTTTTCAAAGGAGTGCATGTGTAAACTCTATTAAATGGTAATTTTAATCATGGGTGGTTCAGTTCACACCGACTCCATAGGCCCAGTGTGGTCAATGTGTGTGAGTTAAATGGCAATTCTAATTATGAGTGGTTGAGTTTACATTAGCTCCATAGGCCTAGTAGTGGTCAGGTGTAAAAGTTATACCCATGGGATTGAATGGTGCTAGGCTAAGTCTATTAAACTTCTAAGTAGAAAAATGATCGAACACTAGAATATGGGTGGCAGGGTGGACTTGAGTATGTGGGTACTTTCCAAAAAGAGACAAAACTATATTTTAGAATGGGTAATATGGGAAGAGTAATCTAGATCAGAACTCAAGAAAAAGAATAGAGAAGTTGCCTTCATAATTGAGGAGTCGGGACAACTTGTTAAGCCTTGAGGATTCACTCAATTTGACTTGCTTTGTGAGAATTATAAAGGGAAAACACCTGATGGAATCAGCTGACGGGATTGCAAAGCATCAAGATATTTTGATACGAGGCCCCAAGTGAGTCGCTCTACCGTTAGTGTGATTTTCATTGCCAAATTATTGTACAGCTAGATAAAGGTACTCTCAGTTGGGTTGTTGCAAAAACCATTACAACCAAGTCTACATTTATCTTCTCATACCATGCTCTAAGAACCTGCTTAGGCCATACAAAGCTTTTCTTAACTTGCATACTTTAGATTCCCGCCCCTTCTCAACAAAACCATGAGGCTAAGATACATAAACCTCCTCATACAAATCACCATTCAAGAAGACATTCTTGATATCTAACTTATGTACATTCCAACTATGATATGGTGCCAATGCAATACTACACCTGATTGTAGTCATATGATATGTAGGTGCAAAGGTCTCATCATAATCCTTTTTGCAATAAGCATTGCCTTACAATAGTCAAGGCTTAAGCTTTTATACCAATGGATGTTTTAGCATAAGGCAATTTTACTAAATACCAAGTGCCATTTTTGAGGATTGAGTCGTACTTATCCTGCATAAGGCAATTCTGCTAAATACCAAGTGCCATTTTTGAGGATTGAGTCGTACTTATCCTGCATGGCCTACATCCAATGATCATTTTTGTGCATAAAACCATGGTTGAATTGAGTTCTCAACAAAGACAACATCTGTACTCACACCAAAACCTCCTTTGTGGCTAGATGGTAGAGTCTATACTCTTTTCTTTTTTAGTTGTACCCCACAAAAATACATTTTTATGCATCCAGCCTATTGTGTTGTTACTCAAGCATAAGAGCATAAGCAAGATAACCAAAAACATGCAAATGAGCCACAAAGGGTTTCCTGCCATTTCAATCTCCACAAGGGTTAATTGTCTACAAGACTTTGTCGAGGTATCTGCTTAGCACACAAGTGGCACACATAACTGCCTCCAACCAAAAAACATAAGGCAAATCTTGGCCTTTAACCATGCAACATGCCATCGCCATGAGAGATATGTCCTTCTTCTCAGCCACACCATTTTGCTAAGGTGTGTAAGGAACTATGCATTAATGTTTTATGCCTCTTTTAGCCATACATGCATGAAACTTATTTGATGTATACTCCCTTCCCTTGATATATACAAAGGGTACCAACTTTACATGTAGACACATTTTTTGCCATAGAAAGAAAGTGTCTAAGGCATGTAAAAACTTCTGACTTTGCCTTCAAGAGATAAACCCATGTGTCCCTAGAGTAGTCATCAACTATAATGCTTGGGTACCCTTATCCTCTTGATTCCTTACACCTATGCATTGTCAACGTACTTTGAAAGAACGTGTGTCCTTCTGTTCACGTATAGCATCTTGAAGCACTTGAATGAAGATGGACACTGCAACCCATACCATTTCTACAACACGTCCTCTTCTGTTCACGTATAAACATCTTGAAGCACTTGAACGAAGGTGGACACTGCAACCCATACCATTTCTACAACACGTCCTCTTCGTATGCGTGTCTTTCTCAAGTTTATATGAACAGCTTATAGAGCTCAAATAAGCATGAACATCAAGGCTATGATTATATTCAACGTGAGGAATCGATGGACATCGACAGAGATCTTAGAGTACATCGCAAGGTTGATAATTCCAAATTCATTACCACATTTGAATTTGAGTTACACGTCATTCATCAAGTCATAGGATTTTCGTTTTTCGTGCTTGTTTGTGTAAGTGAAGTTTTAAAAAAAAACCATACATAAAGTATGGTGGGGAGTTAGCACAGTCCTCCCCAAACTTTTATAAACATAGGAGAATGTGCCCTTCCCCGTTTCTTCCCAAATAGCACTTTCGATATCAAAAGTGGACCAAAACACCTTTAGTGTTGAAGGTAGCTATTAGTCCTACGTATTGATTCATGATACAAAACTCATTTTCAAATGTGGTAATGAATTTTTAATTTTCTAATTTGTGAGGTACTTTTGAATCCCCATCGAACATAAGAACATGCTTCAAACTCAACAATTGCGAATATGAGTCTAGCATTGCTTCCAAGTATGCTTTCAAAGTCATTTTCATTCAAGCATTTCAAATATGTTCTACACTATACGAAGTATGCTACCCAAGCACTCACATAAAACACGATAAAAGAATAAATTAAAAAACAATCTTGTTTTACAAGCTTCAGAGCATGGAGTGCACCTGGTTTTGATTATGATGAATGATGATGATGATGATGATGATGATGATGATGATGATGATGATGATGTGTGTGTGTGTGTGTGTGTGTGTGTGTGTGTGAGAGAGAGAGAGAGAGAGAGAGAGAGAGAGAGAGAGAGAGAGAGAGAGAGAGAGAGAGAGAGAAATGAAATGAAATGAAATGTTATATTAACGTCTTCAAAAGGCCATGGTGACCTATGAGACCAAAGTTACAACCATGTGACATCTGATACATTGTCTGGAAAAGAAAAGAAAGAACTGAAGGTAAGTATCTAGCCCCACAATACATCATCGGAAGCAGCAACTAGGGAGAGTGGGAAGCACATGCGCAGATAGCATCCTGGTGTGCTCTGCCCTCCTCCCATGTGCTCTGCCCTCCTCAATGATAGCCCTGAGGGTAAAGATATGATACAAAGTAGAGAATCTCCTCCTGAAATCGGCCTGTCCCTGAGCTCAAACCCCTTGTCTCTCTGCCCATCTGCTCAACTCCTGCTCAAGAATAGAGGCATATAGCTTGGCCAAGCGAGTGACCAATCATAATGGTGCGGTAGTTAGTCGGCAGGCTCGGATCTCCAGACTTGAGTACCGGCACAATCGTGGAAGTACTCCAAGTCCCAGGAAACCACTCACAAATGGCTCTATTAAACATGAGAGCTAGCAAGTCTACAATCATATCTCTAGCATGTATGAAATGGTCGGCTACAATGCCCTCATGATCCTGATATGCAATCTGTTGATGGCCCTCCTCACCATCTCTGCTGCTGTGAAGAAGGTAGAAGTGGGTGGACAAGGCTTTGGAGGGTTCGGTAGTGGTGGCTGCTCTGGTACTGTGTAGAGGGAGGCTGCATACTCGTCCCATGTATCTGGAGAGGTAATGGCCGGAGGCGGGGGGTGCTCTCTAAGCAATCTCCAGGCCCCCCCAGAATCCTGACTCAAAAACAACTGATAGATGTCTCTCTCCACCAGCAACAGCCGAGCTAAGAATGCTCTCTTCTTTCACCGAATGAGGGATCGGAAGATGATGCGTGACTGTCTATATGTAGTAACACCTGTGGCCACCTCTCTCTGTAGCCGAGCTCTGAGCTCCCTACAGTCATCATCATACCAACTATTCTGGGGCATGCTCCCAGGACGTGGTCATACTGTGGGCTACGTGTGTCAGAAGGCCGTCGCTGCTGCAGCTGTATGTAAAGCCTCTGTCAAGATCTGTGTGAGCTCTGCTAATGGCCTCTATGGATCCTCTGCACTCAACAAGCTGTAGATCTCTCCGGTGTATACTCCATTAGTCTCTCTACAAAAGGTATATCTCGGGTGATAGGAGGACTGCCCAACCTGGCGGGTATCGTAGTGGAAATCCACCGTAAAGGAGAGAAGTGCATGATCCACCGTAACTCCGATGGGCCTGGGGCCAATCGCAAAATCCTGGATACTCGGGATGAAGGATGGCAAGGCTAAAACATAATCCATTGTGTTGGCCCCATGTCTGTGTGGAAAGCAAGTAAAGCCACTGGCAAGTGGATACCTCTCTAGGCCATTTAAAATGGCCAGCCCATGTGTAGTCCCCATCTCCAAGAGGTATCTCCCATACTCAATACCTCCTCTCTAAAAAGAACTGCAACTTCTCCCGATCCGCGACCACCATGCTTCGAATGGGCCTCCTGTTTACAAGTCGTCTCCCATCTGTATCCCGCCACTCTCGGTAATGTGCTGCCTGGGGCCTGATGTGTCTCTGAGTAGAAGATGATGTCCCTATCTCTGAAGCTGTCCTCAAAGGCCCCCACATCCAGTCTCAATGCTCCGTTGTAGTTCCATACTGCAAGTCTCAGACTGGTCCCATAGGTCTCGCACCGTCAGGTGGTGCGTCTCTCTAGTATCACCACTCTGCCTCCTCTGTAAAATGCTAGCTTCCCTTTTTCTCTGGCTGCCCTAATCTCCGGCATGCACTCCCTCATATGTGCTAGCTGTGCCAAGGTAAGGTCACCTCCTAAAAAGATGCCCGTTTTCTTAAGGGCGGAGCGCTTGGCCAAGAAATCCTTCTTGGCCTCTCCAAGGTGGGAAAGCGTAAAATGAGAGCTCTCTCCTTCGAGCTCTCTCCTCCATTCTTGTCTTTCTTGCCCACTCTCCAAGCCCCCGTGTGTGTAGGCCTCGAAATGCCCATGCATGTGTATAAATCTTTGGCTTCCTCCTCTACATTGTCACCGTTCTTAAGACCCATGATCCGCACATGAAGTTCCCTTATCTTTCTTCTTTGTTCCTCCTCAATGGTTAGGTTGATAATCTTCGAGGTAGATGTGCTTTCGGCCTCCTTGTTCTTACCTTTCTTGACCACTTCTATCCATTTCTCCGTTTCATCTACTTGCTTTTGCGTCTTCGTGAGCACCTCCACCCACGAGGAGGTCTCCCGGGCCTTCTTTTCTTCTCCCTCTTGACGTGTTCTCACTTGGGCCTTGATGGTGTTCAGCTCCTCCATCATCGGACAGGCTAAATTTCACCTTCCTCGAGCTTATGTTGAGCACGTGCTTCTTCTATCTCCTTCTTGAGATTTGCGATCTCTGCATCTTGGGCTGCTATCTATGCTTCAAGCTTCTTGACTTTGTCAAGAAGGCTCCGGTTGACCATATTAATTGCATTGTCCGTCTCTTTCTTGTGTTGTTGAATGGCTGCCTTGATCAGGTCTTCAATGTCGATCCTCTCCATCTTGTCTTAGGCTCAAAAAGGCTAGTTTTGGGTTAAAAATTAATTAACCCTTGGCCATAGGAAGAGCTCTATGCATGTCTACAGTGCTTCCCACAGAGAGAGAGGCCAGAGGGGGCTGTTGTTTTTGCGAAGAGAGAGAAAGATAGGCAGCAGGGGGGAGAGGGAAGCAGGCGGGAGAAGGAGAGGGAGAGAGAGAGAGAGAGAGAGAGAGAGAGAGTGGCGGGAGGGGGCTACGAGGAGAGAGAGAGATGGTCGAGTCCTTTTGGGGCGAGTAGAGAGAAACAAAGAGCATGTGGGGGCAGAGTGAGAGAAGCGAAGTGAAGAGAGAGAAGCGAACAGAGAGAAGCGGTAGAGAGAAGCGAAGAGAGAGAGGGAGTTGGCGGAGGGTGGAGTCGACCAGCTGGGGGGCGCACAGCAATCGTGCACAGCAGTCGCACGGTGGGCACCGAGCAGGAAGGGAGCGGCGGCTACACGGGAGGCGGAAGGGTTAGGCGAAGCAAAGGAGGGTGGGTCAGCACAGCAGCGAAGGAGGGGAAGGTGAAGGAGGGGAAGGTGGGAGGCAGCCGAGAAGGAGGCAAAGCGAAGGCAGGAGGTAGCCGGGAAGAGAGAGAGAGAGAGAGAGTACCTGCTTGCATTTATGCACCAAGCATCTTGTGCATAAGGTAGTTGGGGATTCTCAAGCATATACAAGCTTGCAAAATATACCCGCTCTCTCACAAAAGCGATTGAGAGGATGACTTCGGAGGAGGCTTTTACAGGCCACAAGCGTTCTTTTTCTCATCTACGTGTTTTTGGTTGTGTTGCTTATGTGCATGTCCTAGATAAGAAAAGGACCACACTCGCACCGAAGTCAAAGAGGATGATCTTCACTCACATGCTACAGTCTAAGATTCAAAGGGTACCACTTTTGGGATCCGGAGGTTAATGACATCATCATTTCTCGTGATGCTCGGTTTGATCGGTTTGATGAGAGCTTGTTTGGCATTGATTCCTCTCCACTTGATGCATCTTCCGAATTTCTGGATGATCCATTCCTGGTGGATGCTAGTGATCTTATACCTCTTCCACGTCGCGCTCCTCCTCCTCCCCCTGCCGGTGTCAGCTGCTGCTACTTTACAGTCACTCATTCCTGTAGCACCAACTTCTACAACTCATGAGTCTTCTATTGCAGTTGGATCTTCTTCTTCACGCTTTGAGAGAGGAAGGCTAGCCTACCTTGCAACTCTTTAGAGATTCTAGTCTCACTAATGCACAACTCCATAACCAGATCTCTACCACCACCCCTAGACCTCATCGTTCATCTTGGGCTTCCACATCTCATCACACAGTGAATTTTGCTCTTATGAGTTCTAGCCTACCTTGCAACTCTTTAGAGATTCTAGTCTCACTAATGCACAACTCCATAACCAGATCTCTACCACCACCCCTAGACCTAATCGTTCATCTTGGGCTGCCACATCTCATCACACAGTGAATTTTGCTCTTATGAGTTCTCTCCAAGAGATTGATGAGCCCGAGAGTCCATAGGAGGCTCTTTCACAGCCGCAGAGATGGCCTCTATTGAGAGGAATAACACTTGGTCTTTGGTGTCATGACCTTTACATCGTCATGTTATTAGTGTGAAATGGATTTTCAAAGTCAAGTTTCATGCAGATAGTACTTTGGAAAAGTACAACGCCTACCTTATTGCTCGGGGATATGCTCAGAAGGCAGGTGAAGACTTTGATGAGACATTTGCTCCTACAGCCAGGTATACCACTATCAAGATTGTTTTGGCTATGGCTACAACTTTAGATGGCTACAACTTTAGATGGCCCGTGTTCCAGATGGATGTCAAATCCACTTTTCTGAATGGAGATTTAGAGGAGGAAGTTTATGTTGAGCAGCCTCCTGGTTTTGTGATTCAAGGACAAGACACCCATGTGTATCTTATACAGATGGCTCTTTATGGTCTCAAATAGGCACCCCGTGTGCCTGGTATTAGAAGATTGATGCCTTCTTGTTATCTCTTGGCTTTGAGAGGGGATATGTTGACAGCAATCTCTATGTGCTTCTTTCAGATGGAGATATTTGTGTCATTGTTTTGTATGTTGATGACCTCGTTCTTTCAGGCTCAGATATTGGGTTGGTCACACATGTTCAATCCAAGCTTTCAGAGACATTTGAGATGACTGATCTTGGCCTTCTACATTATTTTCTTGGGCTGGAGGTTTGGTAGAAAGATGATTGTATCTTCATTTCTCAGCAAAAGTATGTGAAGAAGCTGCTCTCACTTTATGGGTTGTTAGATTGTACACCTCTCTCTTATCCCATGGATCCCAATGCCAAGTTATCCAAGGAGGATGATACACCCTTGGTGGATTCCATAGAGTACCGATAGATTGTTGGCTCATTGCTTTACCTTGCCAACACTTGTCCAAACATCTCCTATGCTATGAGTGTTCTCAGCTATTTCTTATCAGTCGCTCGAAGGTCTCAGGCAGGCAACTTTGAGAGTTCTTCGTTATCTTTGAGGTACTTTAGATTATGGTATCACCTACTCCAGTGGTTGATTTGGTTGGCTTCACAGATTCTGATTGGGTAGGTTGTATTGATACGTTGTATTGATACTCGGAGGTCTACATCTGGATATTCCTTCATGCTTGGTTCTAGATTGGTTTCTTGGAAGTCTCAAAAGTAGAGGATTGTTTTTGCTTCTTCCTACGAGGCTGAGAATACTCTTTCCCTCTATCTGACCTTAGGTAGTTAACATGCAACCTATTTGCTTTTTAGCCAACATTTAGAAATTTTGAAAGTGAGTAAAACAAATCACTTTTCTCTTTCATGAAATAGACCCACACCTTCTTTATGTAGTCATTAAATGAAAAATACATAGTAATGACATCCTCCCATTAATGCCGTCTTTGTTGGCCCCCATATATTTGAGTGCACCACACCAACAAGTGCTCTCTTGATTACATTCCTATCATGTGAAAATACATGCTTTTTTTGCTTTCCAAACTAACATGCTTCACATACTTTATGCATTCCATCCACCTTAAACTTTGAAAACGTATACCAATTTTTAAATTCTACATAGACTTCAATCTTCTTGTTTACATGACTAATACATTTGTGCCAGATATATATATATGCCATAACACTTGCACCTTGTGAAAACATAGCAGCTTTAGGCATGCTTACATCCAAAGTAAACATCCTGCCCACTCTTTTTCCCTCTGCAACCAAATGACATTTGTTATTGAAGTCCTCAACATAGCAGCCCTCAGGGTTAAAGTATACCTACGAACCCTATGTTCAATCATCTGCCCAACATAAATTCTGTTATGCTAGGCACATGAAGTATGTTAGCCAAGTACCTCATCTTGCCATCCTGCATAGCCAATGGCACATTCCCAATGTCAGAAATAAGATGAGTTGTGTTATCCCCCTTCTTTACATAACTCGAATTTTTCAAATTTTTGACCTCTAAACCATTCTTACCATGACAAGTCATGTGGCTAGAGGATCTCAAATCTATATATCATACATCATCACTGTTTGTGGGATACATTTGCAATCATTGAATTTAACATGTGTTGTGTAATAAACAAATTCTCATATCTATCTTTAGCCTACTTACTTGAAGATGCATAATTATTATGTCACTTTGCTTACAACATTATGCTCTAAAAAGTGATCTGGTTTCAATAAAAGACATCCTTTAAACTTAACCTTGATTTTGTTATCTTTGCCAATTGCCTTGGCCTCTCTGGCTCCCCCTGCCTTAAGATTAGCCTTTTCCACTTATGTGTGTTTTGTACTATACTATGAATCATTGGACTGCTGTCTATAATTTTGATGGCCACCACCTTGGCCTTAACTATGACCTCTATCTTTACCTCTACCTCTACCTAAATTTGAGTAGAAGGCCTATTCTGAAGTGTTCTTACTTTGGGAGGAAGAGTCTTCACTCAAAGACTTCTCTTCTATGATTAATATAGACACCTAATCTCAAAGACTTCTCTTCTATGATTAATATAGACACCTAATCTCAAAAGCTGGGAACATTCTCTCTTATAATAATAAAGGTCTTGAATGGCATGTATTATTTATTAAGCCCATTCAAACAGATGCTCACCAAGTCATTGTCTTCCACTGAGACATTATAAATCCAAGGGATTTAACAATACCCTTGATCTTATTCAATGCATACTCATTAATGGACATGTTCTTCTTCTCCACTATATGCAGCTCTTGATTAGCTTTTGCAACTTCCTTGTCTTTGTGTTTCTATAGGATATCTTCACCAGGTTCTGCCATGCAACTACTATTAGATGTTGGCATCTTATATATGCTTTATCATAGTGTCTTGTCAAATTGATTGAAAGCTAATACATGACTTTCCTTGCACCCTAGTTCTAGTCTTTGAATCTCTTTTTCTCTGTTGGAGTAGCACTCTCTTTAAGCAATTCCTAAGACTCCTCATTGTCTCCTCCTTCAACACAGTCCCCAAATCCTTTTCCCATCAGGAAATTGGTCATTCTAAACTCCCATGCATGGAAGTTATTCTTGTCAAGATTCTCACTCTGATAATTTCATTGATGTTGTCTAACATCTTTGCTTTCAAAACAACAACCAAAAATATGCAAATAGATAATTTTTGTATGTAACTTGAAACATAGCAGCATCTATTTTATAACTCCTATAGTGATACTCCTGCATAAAATCTGTATGTCACACATTTGACCATAGTATATGTTTATACACCCACAATTGGCAAAACATGTGCAAGCACTCTTTGCACACCCAAAATGCTAAACTGTAATAACCAAAGTTTAGATAGAGACAATTCCAAACCGAAACTTCACATAAGTGCTCAAAAACACCTTGTAGTGGCTCGCTCTCAAAGCACAAATCATAATATTTTCAGTACAAAGTATTGAATATAATACATGTACTGCTGCACTTATAAAGGCAAGTTTTCAATTAGAGATGTGTAGCTCCTAGAGCTATCCAAGGGGGTGTCGTACCAAAATAAGAAGGGAAAGAGATGATGATACTCTTACGCATGTACTACTTTTTTTGCCTTCATAGCTTCCTTTACTTGACACTCAGCTCCTTAGCTTGAACTAGGCTCTGATACCATGAAAAGATTGGGGGAGGAGAGAGAGCTTGATCTCTTGTAAGCACACATGCACTCTCATAAAAATGGAGAAGACACACACAGAGATGGAAGGCTAAAATCGTCTTCTACTTATTGCTCTCAAAAGAGGTCTACAAAAGATAAGTGAAAACCAACATAAGCACTAGAGTACTATGTACAAGTGGTTCATAATGTGTACATGCTAATAAGTAGGTGAGCTAGCAAGATAAGTATGCCATAACTGTGCTAGATTAGGTAGGTGTAGTCCAGCTATAGAATCATTAGTGAAGATCCATCGTGTACCAAATGTGCTAGTGGAACAGTCTCACCCAGGCACGTCATAAGTGTCAGCACAGCTGGTGTTGACCTTGACACCTTATCAAAACTTTTGGATGCATGCTTATTGAAAATTAACATGGTGCCTGATTAGAGTGATGAATTATCACATTACCTCACTTATGGTTTTCCAAAATATTTCCCACTAAACAAAGATAAGATGCAATAGCTTATTAAGCTGGTTATGCCTTATTAATTGATTATGAAACGACTATATAAGCTTGGAAAAGATGATTTCCAAAGGAGATGTGCGCATGAAGATGAATTTATACATGTTTTGGAGAACACACTCTAGAATTACTAGAGGACATTTTGTCAGAGAGGTTATAACATACAAAGTTCTACAAAAGTAGGCTTATGCTAGCCAACCTTGTTTGGTGACACCATAGAGGTTATCAAAGGTTGCAATAAATGTGTTAAAGATTTTCTATTCCTCCACATCAAAAAGATAAAATGTCACTGAAAATGCCACTCACTCCTATCATAGTGCAATAACCTTTTGAGAAATGGGAAATTGACTTTATGGGACTCATAAGTCTTGGCACCCCACTATAGACCACCGTTATATACCCAATCACGATATACCATAGTGGCTATATATTACTTCACAAAGTGGGAAAAAGCTGGACCCACTAGAAAAGCCGAGGCTCACTCAAGGCTCGTACCACTATTGAATTCTTATATGAGAGCAAGTATTCTAGATTTGGTTGCCCGTTGGAGACTATGAGTTAACAAGGGTCACACTTCATCAATGAGGTCCTTTAACATTGTTTGAAAGGCTTTTTGATATAGTACATTGAAAATCCTCACTTTAGTACCTACAAAAGCGAATAGCCACTCGGGAGTACAATAAACATTATATGTTATATTGACAAAAATAGTAGGATCCAGCCAAACTGATTAGGGAAAAAAATATTAGAATCCAGCCAAAATGATTAGGACAATTGCACTCTGGGCCTACCACCCACACATCGTAAAAAAGTTGCAATGGGATTCAATTGTGACACATGGTGTTGATGCTATGCTATTGATGAACTGCTTATTAGTACCTAGCTTAAAGATCACTATCATAGAGATCACAGTGAGAAGGCCATGGCTGAATGGCTAATTGACTTAGAAAAACTAGAGGAAACTAGGTTGATGGCCATGCATGGCCTAATGGTGGAGAAGTTCCAAACGAAAAAAGTGGTTTGACCAAAATTTCAAAAACAAGCAGCTTAAGGAAATGAATCTAGTTCTTCTTTGTGTAGCAATGGGAAGCAACAAGAAGGCTAGCTACAATAGGGAGGAATGGGACCATTCGGGATCATGGAGATCCAACAAGAAAACTAGCTACAATAGATGGACTGAGACCATTCAAGATCACTTTATAAGGTTCTATAAGGATTAAATAGAATACCACCAAGGCCAGCACAAGAACCTTACATCCCACAATAGAGAAGAAGCCTGATGTGGCCAAGAAGTAATAAGATAAAGTACACCATCAATGATGTGGAGACCCAAGGGTATATCAATGGTAGCAAATTAAATAAATACTACGGACCATTGACTTAGGAATGTTAGTGCAAGCCAATAAAAAGAATCTAGAGAAAAAGAACAAAGAAACGATGAAAAAAGAAGCCCAAAAAGAAACAAGATAGTGCATAGAGAAAGAAAAATTGTGCTTTTAAGGGAAAATTTTAAACACAAATATGGCTACTCTTAAGGATGGCGATGACTTGGACATTGAGCATGTATAAGGATAAAAGTTAAAGTGATTTCTACTGAAGGTGACGATACCTCAAGCATTATCTTATTAGATATAGGTGCAAGTCACAACTTGCTATTGTACAAAACATGGAAAACTCTAGGTAGACCTAAACTGGACATTAGATCCATAGTTTTCACTATATAAGGTAAAAGATGAAGGGTCATTATCAATGTTACAAATAACCATGTGGCTAGAAAGGTGTATGTCAGGCCTACATGAATGATGGAAGAGCAACACTTCTGTAAGGACAATCATGTGGATTAGTGCAACCAACTGCACCATCCAATGGATAGAAGGAATATCACAATTATAGAAAGATAGTCAGAAGGTGATAATACTACTTTAGGTTTCACCCAAGGAGGAGAAATTACTTTCACTAACCTTGCAAGTCGCCTATTACCTCTGAGCCCAACAACTAAACAAGAAGAGCAGGTTATGATTCCTAATGAAAATAAAACAAAGGCACAACAAGCAAGGATGACGAGATCCTACAAGGTTGGAAGCAACCAACCAAGACACATGAGACGGGTTCCTAAAAGTTTCTTGTGGTCCTGAGGGTCCTATGAGACAAAACAATATGACGGAGCACAAGAGATGTGTGGATACCCAAATGTAAGTCAATAAAGAAGGAAAATGTAGTGGAGCTAAGGAAAACTTGTCGTCAACTACCCCATTCTACAAAGACCAGTTTAGACAGAAAGACTAGTCCAACTTACTGGATGTCAAAAGCTACAAACTGTGCTGAAGTACCACTGCTCTACAGTAGTTACAGGAGATATTGTTGTATTACAGGTTGCATACATAAGTTGTCTGTTTGCAGGTTATTTGATTGCTGCAGGAAAGCATGTCTGAGAGAATTAATCAGATTGTTAGTGAGAAGCTGGATAAGAATAACTTCCATGCCTGGAAGTTCAGAATGACCAATTTCCTAATGGCATTTGTTTCTTGTTCTCAACCATATCATACCATCCTCTCTGCTCGGCTATAAAACAAATACACAACCCGTTTGCTTCGGTTCCCTCCAGTATTTGTAGCTCCTAAAAAACATTTAATCTCCTTCTTGAAGCTCCAGAGGTGGAGTCCTATGGGCTTTGACATAATTCTTGATTCTCACTTGAACTCGCTTTCTAGATATGTCTAGGTAGCTTCTCCCTTAACAGGGTTACTGATGTTGTACATCTTTCATCCATTTTCCAAGATTTTCATCATTGGCAACCTCCTCTGGTCCATTTCCTTAGTGCACATAGTGATCACCCTCCTCTAATTTTAATGGTATAACAATAGGAGCTATTGGATTTCATTCCTTGAAATTTGTATAGCCCATACTTGACTCTGGTTACTGTAGATGGCACCTCATCATGCTTGTTTGCTTCATTTATCTTCAATGGCTTGGTTGACTGATTAGCACTTGGATTTTCTTTCTCGAGATCATCTAAGGTTCTTGAGGATTTTTATCAGCAATTACTCTTATAATTTTTGCCAATGCTCCCGGTCCACTACCAAAGGTGTATCTTTAGTCTTCTCCTCTTGCCACTTTTGTATCCTTCTAAAGATCCATATCTAAGTAGCACCTTGGTAATGTCCTTGTGCAACCAATTTGGGTTTAGGCTAATCTATCATTTCTTGCACCTTAGCTAGATCTATTGAGATTCCATCCTCAGATATAATAAAATACTTAATGCAATCAATGAAGAAGGTGCACTTTCTCTTCTTTACATATAACTTATGCTTCATGAGAATATCTAAGACTTTACATACATGCTTCTCATGATCTGATGCATCCCTGGAGTAAACCAGAATGTCATCAAAGAACACTAGAGTACATGGGATCATGAGAACCAAAATGTCTTCCTCAGAATTTGTAAGACTTTACATACATGCTTCTCATGATCTTCTACATCCTTAGTGTAAACCAAAATGTTGAAAGTAGCTAGGGATTTTTTTAATAAAAAAGGCATCACTATAAATTCAAAGTATCCATAGTGGGTATTAAATGTTGTATTTAGAATATCTTCCTGCTTCATCCATAATACCTTGACTTAAGATCTATCTTTATAAACATTTAGCACCATGCAATAATCAAGAAGCTCATCAATACGGGGAATGAGATATTTGTTCTTGATTGTTAATTGATTTAAACCTCTATAAATCGATGTATAACCTAAGTGTTCCATGATTTTTCTTTTGAAATAGAACTGGCACTGCCCATGGTGAAACACTTGGTTGAACAAACTTTTGCTCTATTCCTTGTGTTTTATAACTTCAAGTACTGCCATCTTATAGGCTCTTTTAGCCATAGGTTGGGCCCAGGTACTAGCTCAATCTCATGATCCACATCACAAACATGCAACATTCCATTCCTTGAGTTTTATAGCCTCAAGTATTATTATCTTATAGGCTCTTTTAGCCAAAGGTTGGGCTCCAAGTACTAGCTCAATCTCATGATCCACATCATAGACATGCAACATTTTGGTTAATTCTTTGGGAATTTGCATATTCACTTAGACACTTTGGTTCCTTGACTAATAATTCTTTATCAAAATAAGGTTTAGCTTAATCATATAAATTTCTTATTTCTTTTTAAGGAATTTTAATAACTTGCTTGCTTTGACTAACATAACTACGAGTAACTTGTTTCTTTGATCCCATGTACTCTAGTTCCACCAAGGCTGAGGAATAAAATAAACCCCTTATGATAGTGAATATCAGCTTGGTTCTAGGTGAGCCACTCACTCCATACCAAGTAACTACAGGTAACCTATTTCTTTGATCCCATGTACTCTAGTTCCACCAAGGCCGAGGAATAAAATAAACCCCTTATGATAGTGAATATCATCTTGGTTCTAGGTGAGCCACTCCATACTGAGTATTCCATCATAAATTCCTAATGGCAACACCTTGAATTACCACTCGATTAAATTCCCATCAAGGAGAAGTCAGATCTATCTCATGGTGGGTGAAAAGAAACTTTCCACTGGTCTCGACTTGCATTGGTTTACACTGCCTTAATTCTAAGACTATTTTTTGTAGGCATCCAGGCAATAAAAATGAATATGTATTCCAAAATCAATCAAAATCTTGAAATTTTTACCCATGATAACTTAATGGGGCTTGAATGACCAAAAATTGATGAATCAGACCCTAGTGCTTAACTGTTGTGCATGGATGCGACCTCTATCTTGATCCACCACTTTAGAAATATTAATAACGTTGGTAGTGACGAATTGGGCTAGGGCTGTAATCCTTGGGTTTTCCCAATTTGGAGGTACTTGATTGCTGCATGGAAATAGCAAGTCTACTAGGCAATCCTTTGGGGACCTAATTGGTGGCACCTAAAACACTTATTATCATGAAACAACTAATGTCAATGATCACTCTTATAGAAGGTGCTTGCGAGAAGGGTCTCCCTTCAGTCTTAACTGGCTAGGAAACCATTTTTCCTCCTGAATTGGACATTTTTAATACATCTTCTTTTTCCCAATGCTTGCCAAAGTTTCTTTTCAAATTGGGAGAATTTACCATTTCTCCTTTAAAAGCTTGGTTTCTTTTGCGTGGGAGGGGAGGTTGTATATTCTTCAAAGCACCATCATCTCAAAAAACCAAAATCTTTTACCATGAAAAGAGCTTCAGATGTGGATGCTAGCTTTGCATTATTCACTAAAAGCGATCTAAGGGTGGGTTAAGATTTTGAATAAATCTGTTAAGAAGGGCCTCTTCATTCATTGTTAGGGAAAATCTAAGGAGTCTTGTAAAGGCTTGGTGATATTCCTCTACTATTCTTCCTTGTGCGAGAGTCAGCTCTCCAAGGACTCATTCATCTTGTTTTTCTAAAACCTAGGGAGGATAAAATCTCTCGTGTAGATGATCTTTCATATTATCCCATGTGATATTCCTCTGGTGTCCTCCCTTATTGAGAGTCAACTCCAAGGACTTTTTCATCTTGTTTTTCTGAAATCTAGGAGAATAAAATCTCTTGTACAGATGATCTTTCATATCATCCCATGATAACCGATTCTGATCTAGATGGTTGGAATCATAATATCTCTTCCAATTGATCTTGGTATTTCCAATAAAAAGTGTAGCAAGGGCCATCTTACTCTACTCATGTAATGTCAAAATATGCATCTAGTGATTCAATTGAGCCTCCCAATACATTGGATAGGTTTTGGCCCTCTCCTCTGAATGGTCTCTCCAGACAGTGCATCTCTTATGTCATTATCGAGCTCTACCATGGATGATTTGGTGATAACTTTATTGCAATTATGAGGCATCTAGGAAAACACACTTGTTTATTATTCAAAAATCACTTGAATTTTTAATCAAAGATTCTTTACTCAAGGAAATATTACTCAAGATAGAGACTTTTATTTATTAATTGAAGTCTTATTACATCATTGATAGTAATTCTAATTCTTGAGTCCAACAAAGCGAAAAGATATGTATCGCCCCTACGATTATGAATTAGCAACTAGGGAGATGTAAACCAAGATGATTCAACCTAGCCAAATACACGTCTAAAGTGATTAAACCATAGCCACAAATCCTATACTCTTTTATGAGATCCCATTTATTCCATTATCATTGCTAAATTGAGGTACGAGGTGTAATAGGGAAGGAAGGCTAAATAACAGACATTTTGTATCATTTTAATATTCATGAAGACTATTGCTTGGCTACTTTAGCAAATAATAGTAAAGCAAACATGGGGTGGGTAGAGCAAGGAGTTGACAAACACCTCCTAGTTGATTCTACAATCTAGGATTCTGAGTATCTGCCTCGCAAGGAGATATTAAAGGACATGTTCAATGAAGCCAGGACATATGAAACCCAATTGCCTTCCGAGGAGGAGGCTGTACTAACTGCAGACCGTCTTGGTTTGGCAGATATGGGCAAATATATAGCACCTACCATACATGAAGACAATAAGTCTAGGATCCCTTTGTGGATAAGAACCATGCTAGAGGGTGATGAAAATCAACAGGTAACAGTACCGATTTTTTTTAAAGCTATCAGTATTCGTTTTATGTGTATTTTGTTGATTAAACGTATTACATTGCTTCCAAGTTTTTGTATATAATGATGATTTCTTGAAGAGAGGAGGAGGCTCAAGATCATCTGAAACTAGCAAAACATGGTATGAAAGTGTTGTACTAGTTGTCTATCAGTGTGATATACTCTATGATTGTACACAGGATGCACAAATACCTAAGAAGGCTTGCGACACCTTAGATATCTATAACACAAACACCTAGGCTCGAAAGATGTAGCTAAAGAGTAGGAGCTGCATAATGTGACCAAAGAAAATCTTAGTATAAATGAAGGTTAAAGGGCTTATAGATACCCTTGCTTCTATTGGATCACCAGCTGTAGGTGATAATGATATGGTTTTGGTGACCTTGAATGATAGCAAGAAGTATAACCAATTTTAGACATCCCTTGGAGTTCGAGAGAGAACTTTCCTATTTTTTAGAAACTATTGCTCTTCTCATCCGTGAGAGGAGATAAATATTAGAGAAGGTTCATCCTCTAAAAATTTAAAAAGAAAACCTTCTACTCAGATACAGGTAGAGGTAGAGGTAGATCATCATCTAGAGGCCGAGGTGGAGGCCGATTTGGAAATAGAAATCATGGGTAGCCACCAACAACAACAGGAATCAAATGTATAGACAGGTGGAAGGCGCCACTCTAGATGGAGAGGGGACAGAGAGATGATTGGTAAAAAAATAAAAATGTAAATAGCATAGAGTACTATTACTATGGCAAACCAGGGCACATGGTAAAGGATTTCTATAAAAAGTAGAATGATACCAAAAGTGAAAAGTTACAACAAGGCATCTATGCATCATCAGGCAAACAGGGTGATGCAGAAGTGAGCAGCTGTTTCTGATGCAGCACATGCTCAACTCCATGATAGAAGGTGTATTAGGATCAAAAGACATTTGGTATATGGATTATGGTATCTCTAACCACATGACTAGTCATGTGGTTAGAGGTTTACAGATATATTAAAAATGAAAAAAACCAAGATATATTAAAACAAGTGATCATCTTACGCATCCCATTATGCACATTGGTAAAGTGCCATTTTCTATGGGATATTTCTCCAATGAGTTTGATGATTTCTTTAAAAAGCATGGAATCAAGAGATAGTTCACATGTAGATAAATTGCACAAAATAATAGTATTACAAAAAGGAAAAATATGCACATTACAAAAGTGGCATGTGCCTTGATATTTGAAAAAATATGCCAGATTCCCCCCCACCACAGCTGTTCATGGTAAGACAATTGAACAAAAGTTTAAAGGTATAAAACTAGATGTTTCTCACTTGAAAGTGTTTAGATGTATTACATATGTGCATGTTACCGACAAAGTGAGAACAAAGTTGGATCTAAAGACGTAGAAATGTATCTTCATTGATTATGCTTTGAAGCAGAAAGATTATAGATGTTATAACCCTACCACTCGTGAGATGCAAGTAAGCAGAGATGTTCTTTGACGAGATGATTAGTAGAAGTGAAGGCAATAAAAGATGTAGGTGTAAGAAGTAATGATGTTGCCCCACATGTAGAGCAAGGATCTTAGTGGACTTGGAGGGTCCTCTAGTAGTCGATCCAATGTTAGTCCATGGTGAGGTAGATTGAGGACAGATATACGAGCATATGTATCATGTAAAGAGAAGGAAAATGTAGATCAACCTTTTGTGCTTGATCTGTCAGTAGGTCACTCGTATGTTGATGGTAGTGGCTCTGAGCAGAGCCTTAATGAGGAGCTTGGCATTCTATTAGGGTTGTTACTCCTAATAGGGCTATTTTGAGGACACTTCTTGGTAGTGATCCTGGTGTATGGAGGTCTACAAGGGTTAGATACCTTGCTGACAACAAGTTGAGATATGATGGATATACAACCCACCATTATGCTTATTACATGGTTAAAGTAATATAGGAGTTAAAGCTCCAAGCGTGAGAGCTATCACTGCTACGGCTACCACAACGAAGGGTTGGTCTTTACATCAAATAGATGTAAAGGATGCTTTCTTGCATGGTGATTTACAAGAAGTATACTTAATGCAGCCACCAAGTTATGAAAGTGACGTACACCTATATTTGTATGCATGTTACGTAAATCCTTGTATAGCCTGAAGCAGGTACCAAGAGCATGGTGAAACAAGATTAGGGAGTATCTTGTAACCACCATTGGATTATTTTAGATATCCAATGCACATTTTTCACAAAGTCTTAATCTTTGCATCTTGAAGGATGCCCAAAGATTTAGCTATGTTTCCGTGAGAGCAAGCTTGACCATGAGGCTTAAGAGTAATGGACTTTAAAGAGAACGTGGAGGAGAGGGAGAGCTTGAGTTCCTTGCAAACAACAAGTACACATATACAAGAAAGAGCAAGACACGAGAGAGATAGATGGCCAAATTTTCTTCTAAATTCTTCTCTTCTCTATAACCATATACTAAAGAGATAAAAGTACATACTACAAGGGAAAGTACTCTTCTACTATAGTATACAATGGTCGGTCCATAGTGCGAACCCAACTATATTTTCAACATTTGTGGATGTTTTGTCCAGCTTTTATGTTTTATGCAAAGTGATGATGGATATGTGTTAAGGTTGTGGCCATGTTTAAATGTTTTAGTATGCATTGATGGTATCAACAAGTGTGTCAAAGGCCCTAGTCCCCCGGGCACCCGCGAGTTACACATGCAGTCCTGCTCACCCTCCCATGTTTCCAAACACGCCACTATGCATTCCGGGTTGCATGCCCCCATACATATTTCCTTGCATTCCGGGCTGCATACCACCATACATGTTTCCTTGCATTCCAGGCTGCACACCACCATACATACTGCCTTACATTCGAAGCTGAAAACTAGCACCAAAATTCCCTTGCATTCCCATGCCTCCTTGAGGATAACCCACAGTCATAGATTGGAATACGGAACCTCCGCCAAAATAGCCTAGATGCAAAGATTGTTGCGGAATAGGTGGCTACCCAAAAAAAAAGGAATTCTGTAGGTTAGCACCGTAAGTGTTCTGCATGTTGGAAAACTGTCCAAAAGTAGGATCCTGTGGGATAGCACTACTATTGACCTGAGGTGGGTTCTTAGAACACTTCTTCTTCTAAGCTCAGAAGGGGCCCTCATAAATTCAGCAAACTTCTCACTCTGCATGAGCTGCATGAGCACATACACTACACCTGCCAATCGGGCTTTGAATTGGGCATCCTCTTCCTCTTTACTTGGCATCTCTTTGGCTGCATTACGTCCTCATAACGTGCATCTACTACAGCCTGTTCTTCTACATGTATATCCTCAGATTTGGTCCTCTCTCAGGAGTAGTTTACTCCTCATAGTCATAGTCTTCCTCTTGATCAGACATTTTACTGAAATTTACAACAGCGACTTTCCTCGAGACAACCACGAGCTCACCCTCTTGGGAACGTTGGTGATGGTCCCAACAAAGAAACCATGGAACCGGCCTTCAGTAGAAACCAAAGTGCGGTAGACTAACTGTCGCACTAACACAGCTGTAAATCAACAAAGAAAACAAACAAAAGGGAGCTAGCGCACTCCTACAAGAAAACAACGACACCTGTTGGCCCCAAACCTTGGCACCCCTTTTAGTATTTCTTTATTTACATTCAAGGAAGAGTTCAACTAAGTACAACATGGCCCAACATGGCTGAAAGTAATAGCATGCCCAAGATGTTCACACCTCTAATCCTCTCAGCATAGAAGTCCCGCACAGTCTTGTGCTGATTCCGATACACAAACCTACATCCCTTTATGCCAAGAAAATACATTCATGAGGCCTCGAACAACATAGCCAAATTGCCCTTACTTGCAGCCAAAAACACAGCCACACATCAGCCCACAAACTTGTCCAAAACTCTCTCGGGTTGCCCTATTTCTGCCCTCTTGAGCTGCAAATCCTTCCTCTCACAAAGGACAGAGAGAAGCACTCCCGTGTCAGAATATGCAGCGGAGATGATGACAAAATCTAAGAACACAAGAGCAAGTGCACTGCAGAAAATACAGCAATGGAGAAGGAGAGAGAGAGAGGCGTGTAACTCTGCTCTATATACACAAGAAAATCTCGAATACCGAATAATACAAGTGGGGGGCCATGGGGCCATTTTATATGGCCCCACATGTGGGGTTGGCCAGTAGTAGGATAGCCGACAGCACCCATATAGACACCCGACTGCTGCATCTCAAGTCGGCCAACATCAAATAGTCGGCCTTCACACGTGTGAAGTCGGCTAGCAGTAGAGAGAAGCAGGGAGCAATCGGCCAGTGTCAAAATACACAGTCTTGCAGTCGGCCAGCATATAGAGGTAGCCGACATGCATGGGACACCCTCCCACTGAAAAAAAAAATAGGGAAAAATATGGAGAGTGGGGAAAAATGAGAAAACACCTAATCCGGGCGGGCACACCCACAACAGAGGCCCTGGTGTAAATTGACTGCTAACATCCCGAACAGCCCATGAGCCGGAAGAAAGAGAAGCTGTGAGCCCAATGTTAGCACATTCATCCCCAATTTCTGCCCATTTCTGGTGTCCTTTTGGTCCCTTTTGCATGGCCCTTGATTGTGAGCTGGCCACCCCTATTTTATATATTTTTCTGGGATATTTCCCATCCCGTATGGTTTTTTTCTAGTCCTCCAGTCGGCCAGCTTCAATGTCTCCAATCGGCCAACACTCCCCACCTATAAATAGGTGGGCTGGCCTCTCAGTCTTGTATCTTGTCTTGTATATCTTTTGCTCCCTCACTTATGAGACTACTTGTCTCTTGCTTGGGACTGTATTGCTTCAGTATATTCAGCATAGTTGCTCCATATCTCTCTCTCTCTCTCTCTCTCTTGCACTCTCTATTCAGCACACTCTAGTGCTCTTTTGCTTCCGCTCTGTGCACTCTTTCATGGTGTCATCGCTCCCGGTTCAGCGATTCCCTCTGCTGCTGAAACCGGCCTCTGATAGAAAACCAGAGTGCGGTAGGAGCAATCACCCGTCCACTTGTAGTCTAGATGAAAAACAAAACACAGATTGGAGCTAGAGTGCCCAAATCTGAAAACACAGCGACACCTGTTGGCCCCAAAGCTTGGTGCCCCTTGCGGTATTTCTTTATTCAATTAAAATAATATGTATGGCTGAGTACAACACAAAGACCAGCCAAGAGTTTACACCTGTAAGTCCAATCTGACGGCCCACAAATCCTTCTCAGCACAGAGGATCTATGCACACAGATCTGTGTCCTCAAGCAACACACTGTGCCTCCCTCTGATCAGCCAAGATCACAAAGCAGGCCAGCCATGGGCATACATCTGGCATAACTCAAGAGCATGATACATCTTCTCAGCTCAAACATACATGTGCTGTCCAGTCTCTGTCTTAATCCCTTGTCAATCTGCCATACCCCTCCTCTCACAAGGAGCCAGATAACACATACCTGCAGCAGACATCAAGCAGTAGGAAGAGAGATGGATGAACAGAAACAGAGCTTACCAAGTTCAGCTCGTGAAACAACACTGGAGGAAGCAACAGCACCAATCTGTGCTTGCAGGCACTTGAATCCACAATCCTGCTTCACACGTGTGCTTGCTCTTGCCTGTATCCTCCTCCTGATGCTCACTCCTATGCTGTCCTTGAAAATACAGATCTGAAAATCAGCACTGTACCCGTCTGTACCGCCTCGGGATACGTGCCAGGAGTTGTACTAGCATAAACAGCCTGCTGTCCACTTCTGTACCTGCCTGAATCTGTGTATTCAGGTCTGTCCAGCCACCTGTCAGCACCTCTGCAGCGACTGTACTTGTTGTACCTTGCTGCCCGTACACTGTACGGCAGCTGTACAATGTGTACTTGCTGGAAAACAGATTGTACAGCCTGTACAGGGCTTCTGCGCAGCCAAACCAGCAGCAGTTCTGTGCGCCGCCAGCAACAGAGGAGAAAGAGAGAGAGAGAGTGTGCCCAGTTCTGGCCGTACAGTGCTGTACGGCTGATTCTACTCAGAAAAACAGCTACAGCACACAGCAAATCAGTCGCCTCCTCCTTTCTCTTGAGCTTTTCCACGCTAGGATTCAAGCGCATGAGGGCTTCTCCACTTTTGCTACACGACTCCCCAAAAAGGGAAGAGAGAGAGAGAAGAGAGAGAAAACTCCTCCCCAATTTAATCCCTAGGGCCCCAACTTTAATAAGTTCCTAGGGCCACTAAGGCCTAGGGGCAAACTCCAATAAACATTAAAAATTAATGTTTCTAGTTCCCCCCTTCACACCTAGGGATGTCCACACATCTTAAACACTGTCCGGGCACCCCCCATGTGAATCATAAAATATTCTGACTCTGCAACCACCATGCCCACACTTGTCCTGCTCCATTTTCACAGGGCCATGACATACCCCCCTCTTGAAAGATGGCAAGCGTCCTCGATTGCATTCTGGTGATGCATCAAAATATCCAAAGTGAAATATACAATATGGCAAGATCAGCGTCCCAATCTCTCTGAGCCATACACATGTATCAACATTCACTGCAAACCAATGGCATAGTAATAGTCCAAGTTGTATACCACTGTGAACCATACATATCCAGAAAAATCTCCATGTGACTAGTACACATATATCATAGAAGTCCCATAAACAGATGTACTGTCAGCCACAGTACCTTCGGGTGGGATAAAATCTGCACCAAGCGACCTCTAGATGTCATCTGAGCCTGTCTGTATCAAGGGAGTGGAGGTGCTACCCCCCTCTTGAGCATCAGGTAATGCTCCAGACCCATGCTCTGCTGAACCTGAATGAGCCACAATAAGAGTCGGCTCTAACTCAAAGGCATCGAGATAAAGCTGCAAAACCTGAGGTGAATCTGTTAAGTCACCTTCCTCCATCCACTTCGCATCCATCGGTGAATAGTTCTTGAACTTCACAAGATAGCGACGGGAAACTTTACCTCGTACCTTCCTTTCTTTATGTGCCAGTATCTGCTCTGGAATCAGAACCTCATCAAGTTCCTCAACTTCCGGCTGAGCCTCATCTGATACATCCTCAGGCACATCCCCACAGAAAGGTCTAAGAAGACTCACGTGAAAAGCATTGTGAATCCTCCAGTGATCTGGTAACTTCAAACGATAGGTTACCTCACCAATCTTTTCCAAAACCTGAAAAGGCCCATAATATCGCATGCTCAATTTAGGAAATAAGCGCTCTTTACCCTTCATCTTCTTGAGTCTAGCCTTTTCAAAGCGCAAAAGAACCCAATCACCCAATGCAAACTGTAAATCACGTCTGTGACGGTCTGCGGCTTTCTTTTGCTTCTGCTGAGTTTTCTGGAGGGCCAACTTAACTCTCCGATAAGCTTCATCCAAGCTCTCCACATACTGATCAGCCTCAAAGATCTTATCCTTTGTATGCAAAATGGGTGGTACTTTCTTCCCTCCTTCTACAATCTCAAAAGGCGCCTTGCCTGTCGAGCTATGTACAGTGTTGTTATATGCAAACTCCACCAAAGGAAGATACTTTTCCCATTGTTGCTTGTGCTCTGACACATAACACTTGAGAAGATCCAACACTGTAGAGTTAGCCTCTTCTGACTGACCATCTGTCTGTGGATGAAATGACGATGAAAACTTGAGAGTTGTACCCATGTTGTCAAACAACCCCCTCCAAAACAAACTCGTCATCCGTGGATCACGGTCACTAATGATAGACGTAGGCAAGCCATGATACTTGAAGATGTTCGCCATGAACAACTTCACCATATGATCCACTTTAATTGTCTTCCTCACGGGAATGAAATGAGCCTGCTTACTGAACCTGCATATGATAGTCCAGATGCCATCATTTCCCGTTTGTGTCCGTGGAAGATCAAATACAAAATCCATGGCAATGCTCTCCCAAGGTCTATCCGGAATAGCTAAAGGCTGTAATAACCCAGGTGTCTTCTGACGGTCAAACTTTACCTTCTGACATACGATGCATTGCCTCACAAAGGCATCAACATCTCTTCTCAAGGTTGGCCAATAAAAGAAAGTCTCCACTGCTTTGACCGTGGCGTCAATACCTCTATGACCTGCATACGGTGGAGCATGACTTTCAATCATAACCTTGAGTCGCAATGGCCTGGTAACACACAGTCTGCCATGTATCAATAAAAACCCATCTCTGAGAGTGTAATGCTCATGCCGCTGACCCTCAGACATCTGATCATACAACCTTTCAAAATCCTCATCATGGGCATACTGCTCTTTCATTTCATCAAGCTCATGATGAAAAGCAAGTGAAACTGCGGAGACCTGTGGCTTGCGTGACAAAGCATCTGCCACTACATTCTTTTTGCCTTCCACATGCACAATCTGGAAGTGAAACATTGACAAAAAGTTTGCCCAACGCATATGCTTCTCTGAAAGCTTAGTCTGCGTGAGGAAATATCGCAAGGTCTGATGATCTGTCTGCACAGTGAAATCAGCCCCAAGCAAGTAGTGTTTCCATGTAGAAAGAGCGTGAATTACAGCCAACATCTCTTTCTCATACACCTGTAAATGCTTCTCAGCATCTTGCAAAACTCTACTCTCATAGGCTATCACATGTCCCTCTTGCATGAGAACTGCACCAATGCTACTTCCACATGCATCACACTGGACAACAAAAGCCTTTCGGAGGTCCGGTAACACCAATACTGGGTCCGAAGTAAGCTTTTCTTTGAGCTTTTTGAATGCTGTAATTTCCCGATCAGCCCATCTAAACGGAGTTGCTTTCTTCGTCAAAGCATGAAGAGGCGAAGCAATTTCAGCAAAGTGCCGTATGTAACGCCTGTAATAGGAACACAATCCTAGAAAGCTGCGTACATCATGCACGGTCCTCAAAGCTGGCCAATTAAGTATTGCTTCCACCTTTGCTGGATCCATACGGACTCCATGACCAGACACAATATGCCCCAAGAAATGTATCTCCTGCAAGAAAAACTCACTCTTCTTGCCATTAACCACCAATCTATGATTTCTGAGTTCTGCAAACACAATGGCCAAATGCCTTCTATGCTCTTCCTCAGTTTGTGAATGCACAATCATATCATCAAAGAATGTGCCCACAAACTCTCTATGAGGCCTGAAAATCCTGTCCATCATTCTGTTAAATGTGGCAGGCGCATTCGTCAAACCAAAGGGCATAACCAAGAACTCATACAACCCAAATGTGGTTCGGAATGCTGTCTTATGCACATCCTCGGGTCTAATGCGTATCTGATGATACCCGCTTTTCAAGTCAATACGACTAAAAACTGTGGAGCCCTGTAAGCGGTCCAAGATGTCATCGATCCTCGGTATGGGGAATCGATTCTTGATGGTATTCTTGTTCAGCGCCCTGTAATCAATACACATGCGCCAAGAACTATCCTTCTTCTGCACTAAGAGCACAGGTGAGCAAAAGGGTGATGAGCTAGGCTGAATCAACCCCTTATTTAGAAGCTCCTGCACCTGACTCATAATCTCTTCCTGTTGGGCTGCACTAACACGATACGGCGGTCTATTCGGTGGAGTACTACCAGGAATCAGATCTATGGCATGATCTTCTGGCCTCTCAGGAGGTAATTCTCCTGGCAATGACTCGGAAAAACAGTCTTGAAACCCACTTAAGAAATCAGCCCTGTTCTTATCTAACATTGACAAATTAGACTTAGACTCATCATCCTGTGCATCCTTTACATAAATCAAGTACGCGGAAAGATGCTTTTTCATTACTGATGAAATCGCCGAAGCGGATACAATAGGAACAGATTCCCCTTTGAGTTTTACATCCAATACATGCTCTTTCCCTCTATGAGTCAGAGTAATTTTCCTATTGTAAGTATCCACCATCGCATGTACCCTGTGGCACCATGGCATCCCCAACAAAACATCACAGCCATCCAAAGGCATGATGAAGAACTCCTCGCTGTCCACATAACCCTGCAAATGAAGCCGAAGCTTCCCAATGATAGGAGTAACGGGTTCTGCATACCCTGGACAAGCCATATTAGCCTCATGTAACGGCCCCATCTCCTCTGCGCGAATCCCCAATCGGCCAGCCAAATCTGGTGAAATGAAGTTGGCTCTAGCACCTGTGTCAAAGAAGATCAAAGCATTCTGATCTCTCACTTTGCCCCATGCCCTGCACAACTCTGTAGCTTCACCACTTAGCTGCTCCCCCACAAGATCAGGAACTAAGCCTGCAGAAGGCTTTGGTTTCTTTGGCTTGGGCTCTCCTTTATTGTCAGGATCCTTCTTGGACGTTCTTTTGGGACAATTGAATGACATATGCCTCTCTTCAGTACAGTAAAAACACTTTTGAGCATCTCTCAAAGCCTGTCTTTCCTCAGAAGTCCTTTTGGGCATTGGCAACTTCTTATACTTTGTCTCTGAAGACCCTTTAGCATCACGAGAAGCATGCCCAAATTTTTCAGCTTTCTTGCCCAATTTCTTACTGCCTTTAAATCCAGATGAACCACCTGTGAGTAACGCATTAGCTGTCATAGCATTTTCAATCATCTGTGACATGTTCGTTACTCTTGTCTTTATACAGTAATCTCGTACCTCCTTGGGCAGCCCACAACAATATTTCTCAACCTGCTCAGATAATGGCACGGCACGATAAGAAGTCACTGGGAGTAGAGCTTCCCAAAACTTCTTGTTATAATCCTCCAAACTATCACACTTTGAAGCATCCAGCTTGTGCCATGCGGTCATAACATCCCTCAAATGTAGATGTGAGCCATACGGAAGAGAAAACCTGTTTGAATTGGACCCATGTGGTGGGTGCTATGCCCTGCAAAAGAAGAGTAGACCACCACTGCAAAGCATTGCCCTTGAGAAAAGTGGCAGCTTTCCTCACCTTCGAGGACTCTGTGTAATTCCCACCAGAAAAAGCAGCATCAAACTGCTGTAAAAAGGTAAGTGCCTTCAATTTATCCTTGGCCCCACTGAAAGTGTCAAACTTCACTGCAGCTCCCCCTTCCTTGTAATCCTTCGCCTTTCCCATAGGCGTTAGATTATCATATGGAAGTGGTTTTGTAAGATTGCTGCCCCCAACATTCATACCCATCATTGGGTCAACATTTCCCATTCCCATGCCAGGTATACCATACATTCCAGCCATGTTTCCATACAGTCCACTATGCATACCTGGCTGCATGCCACCAAACATATTGCCTTGCATCCCAGGTTGCATGCTTCCAAACACATTTCCTTGCATACCGGACTGCATACCACCATACATATTCCCTTGCATGCCAGGCTGAAAATTGACTCCAAAAGGCCCATACATACCCATGCCTCCCTGAGGATAACCCCCAGTCATGGATTGGAACACCGAGCCACCACCAAAGTACCCTGGATGCATGTTCTGCTGAGGAATAGGTGGCTGTCCATAGAAGGAACTCTGTGGGTTAGCACCAAAAGCATGCTGCATGTTCGGAAACTGGGCAGGAGATGGATCCTGTGGAGTGGTACCACTATGACCCTGAGAAAGATTCTTTGAACGAACCTTCTTCTTCTTTTTCTGGGGCTCTGTGCAGGGCTCTGAGCGAGATCTCAAAAATTCAGCAAATCTCTCGCTCTGTGTGAGCTGCATAAAAGTATCCATAACACTAGCCAAGCGATCTTTGAACCGAGCATCATCATCCTCTTTACCATGCACATCTTCTGGCTGTGTTACATCCTCATAAGGCTCAACATCTGCAGCCTGTTCTCCTGCAAAAATATCCTCAGATACATCTCTTTCAGGAGAAGTCTCTTGCTCTTCTTCTTCATGATAGAAGTACTCTTCCTCTGTATCAGACATGATTGCTGAATTTTCAGCGATGGCTTTCTTCAAAGCAACCACGAGCTCACCCCCTTCAGAAAGTTGATGATTGGTCCCGGGGACGGAACCTTGAAACCGGCCTCTGATAGAAAACCAGAGTGCGGTAGGAGCAATCACCCGTCCACTTGTAGTCTAGATGAAAAACAAAACACAGATTGGAGCTAGAGTGCCCAAATCTGAAAACACGGCGACACCTGTTGGCCCCAAAGCTTGGCGCCCCTTGCGGTATTTCTTTATTCAATTAAAATAATATGTATGGCTGAGTACAACACAAAGACCAGCCAAGAGTTTACACCTGTAAGTCCAATCTGACGGCCCACAAATCCTTCTCAGCACAGAGGATCTATGCACACAGATCTGTGTCCTCAAGCAACACACTGTGCCTCCCTCTGATCAGCCAAGATCACAAAGCAGGCCAACCATGGGCATACATCTGGCATAACTCAAGAGCATGATACATCTTCTCAGCTCAAACATACATGTGCTGTCCAGTCTCTGTCTTAATCCCTTGTCAATCTGCCATACCCCTCCTCTCACAAGGAGCCAGATAACACATACCTGCAGCAGACATCAAGCAGTAGGAAGAGAGATGGATGAACAGAAACAGAGCTTACCAAGTTCAGCTCGTGAAACAACACTGGAGGAAGCAACAGCACCAATCTGTGCTTGCAGGCACTTGAATCCACAATCCTGCTTCACACGTGTGCTTGCTCTTGCCTGTATCCTCCTCCTGATGCTCACTCCTATGCTGTCCTTGAAAATACAGATCTGAAAATCAGCACTGTACCCGTCTGTACCGCCTCGGGATACGTGCCAGGAGTTGTACTAGCATAAACAGCCTGCTGTCCACTTCTGTACCTGCCTGAATCTGTGTATTCAGGTCTGTCCAGCCACCTGTCAGCACCTCTGCAGCGACTGTACTTGTTGTACCTTGCTGCCCGTACACTGTACGGCAGCTGTACAATGTGTACTTGCTGGAAAATAGACTGTACAGCCTGTACAGGGCTTCTGCGCAGCCAAACCAGCAGCAGTTCTGTGCGCCGCCAGCAACAGAGGAGAAAGAGAGAGAGAGAGTGTGCCCAGTTCTGGCCGTACAGTGCTGTACGGCTGATTCTACTCAGAAAAACAGCTACAGCACACAGCAAATCAGTCGCCTCCTCCTTTCTCTTGAGCTTTTCCACGCTAGGATTCAAGCGCATGAGGGCTTCTCCACTTTTGCTACACGACTCCCCAAAAAGGGAAGAGAGAGAGAGAAGAGAGAGAAAACTCCTCCCCAATTTAATCCCTAGGGCCCCAACTTTAATAAGTTCCTAGGGCCACTAAGGCCTAGGGGCAAACTCCAATAAACATTAAAAATTAATGTTTCTAGTTCCCCCCTTCACACCTAGGGATGTCCACACATCTTAAACACTGTTCGGGCACCCCCCATGTGAATCATAAAATATTCTGACTCTGCAACCACCATGCCCACACTTGTCCTGCTCCATTTTCACAGGGCCATGACAGCTGCCCCAGATTCAGCCCTATTTACAGCCCCTTCACCTCTGCCTTTTTCTCAGATTTGCAGCCCTCTGGTTGCTGCGTTTTCTGGACAGTTTCTGTTGATTGCTTTCCCTTCAGTTTGGCTTCATCACTTACAACCAGAAGGTAATTTTCTCATCAGCGTTTTACTTCTACTTGGAGTTTGGATCTAGGCGGCCTGTTTTTTTCAGGACAGCAGCCCCTCTTTGGCTGCGTTTTCCTCTCCGGTGGACATTCCCTTTTGCAGAGGGGGTTTGTGGTGGTTCGGGCTTTGGTGGCAACCTTGGTGCCTGCGGTGGACACTACTTCTGAGATTGTGCGGTTTTTTTCTTGAGGAGAGCCCAAGCTACAGTCCTAGTTGATGCCTTTCCATCTTGCACCCTCTTACAGCATATTCCCAGGCCCTGTGTGGCTGCCTTTTCTCTCTATATCAAATCTGCATTTTTTGCTTCCCTCTTCTGATGGCCTCAAGGTTGGAGGTACAGTCGATAGAAGCTTCTGCGTTTTTTGCTACAATAGGATTTTCGGGTGTTGTCCAACCTCTTAGGGCTGTGTTTTGGTGGGAGGAAGAGACCTACATCAGCGTTTTCTGATTTGGACAGCTTTTTATCTTATGAGGTTTGGTCCTATTGGTTGGATCAATGATGACAGCTTCAGATTTGGCTCCCGTACCACTTTCTTGTTATTTCCTAGATGAGGAAGACAAATTGGATGGTGGTAACTTTCAGTCATGGAAGTTGCAGGTTACTTTTATTCTCAGGGATTATGGTTTGATGGAGTTTCTCTCGTACAAGAATCGGTGCTTGCTGGACTTGCGGAGGATGTGTGTTGGTGGAGGAAGACTGACGGACAGATCTATGGCTTTCTCCTCCTGAATTGTCAGGATTCGGTTCTTCAACACTTCATCTATGCTCCTTCCAGATCCACGACACAGGGACCCTCTCGCGGGGTCACGACCACCACAGCCGAGCTCTTTGCAACTCAGCTCTTTGCTTGAGTTGCAGATGCGTGCATTGGAGATCCGACAACGTGAAGACGAAGCCATGCGACGCGTGGAACACGAGCGTTACCTAGCAGCTTTGGACGCCAAATTGACACCGGCGGCACCCTCGAATCATTTTCCCGAGAAAATGAATTTCAGTAAGTATAATGGTAAACTCGATCCCACAACTCTTTATTCATGGTTACATCAGTTTAAAGCTTACTTTGCCGCAATTAGAAAGACAGATACTGGCAGAGTGATCTTAGCCAGTTGGTACTTGGAAGGTGAGGCCATTCCTTAGTGGACTCAGTCATGCCCATACCAGATTAGGTATGGCAGCTTATGTATGTAACCAGTTTGTCCGCGACCTTAAGCAGCGGTTTACCGCCCCACTACCTTGAGCAACTCGAAGATGAGTTCAGGGGAGCGCGTCAGAACGCGCAACCAGTCCTTCAGTTTGCCAATAGAATTTCGACCTTATGTTTGCAATTAGGCTTATCTCATTTGGACAAGAAAGGGCAGTTTTTGTATGGCCTTGACACGCAAATCCAATGGGAGGTGCGTATGTTTAGGCCAGCCACCTTCGAAGACGCACTCTCGCTTGAGCAGAGTGCAGAAATGAAGCATAATGGTGGCAAGCCCAAGACTTCCCAGCCGGCTTCTCCCAATCCTACCGCCTCGGGGGGCAAAGGCCAAAACCAGACGGGGTCTTCCCCAGGACAGAGCCCGGGAGCCTCTGGAGGAGGGTAGATGTTTCTTTTGTCATACAAAAGGACATACTTCTCGGGAGTGTCCTAAGAAGCCTCCAAAGCCCGCCGCTGCTGCCTCCACAGCTTCCGTGGTGTGCACAGCTCCCACACAGACCCCAGTGGCTGCCCCTAGTTCTTCAAACCCCGGTGCTTCAATTGGAGCAATTAGCCAACTCCAAGAATTGTTGCAATCTGGCTTCATCCGCCCGAACGTGTCGCCATTTGCAGCACCAATCTTATTTGTCAAGAAGAAAGATGGGTCTTCCCGTTTGTGTGTCGATTATCGTGCACTCAACAAGCAAGAGCAGATTCTCGGTGCCTCGAATAGATTATATTCTCGAGAGGCTGAATGGAGCAAAGGTGTTCTCCAAACTTGATTTAAAGAGTGGGTACCACCAGGTGTGGATTGTGGAGGGGGACATCCCCAAGACAACCTTCCGTACGGAACGGGCCCACTATGAATTTGTGGTCATGCCATTTGGCCTGCCGAACGTCCCAACTACATTTAACCGCATGATGATGCGTGTTTTTCAGGATTTGATTGGAAAGTGTGTGTTCATATTTCTAGACGACATACTGGTATTTTCAGCTACGGTTGAGCAGCATGACATTGATGTGGAGAAAGTTCTTAAGTTGCTGGACAGCAATGAGCTCTACGTCAATGAAAAGAAGTTGGAATTTTATTTGTTCCAGGTGCATTACTTGGGATACATAATTAGTGCAAAAGGCATTCGACTTGATCCGGCTAAAGTGGCCGAGACTGTGAACTGGGAAGTACCTCAGACAGCCTATGACATCAGATCCTTTGTGGGTATATGCCAAGCATACTCCACCCACATAGACAAGTTTTCTAGTCTCTCGGCGGATCTCACCGATCTGCTAAAGGGTGTGAAGACAAGAAGGCAAAAGATTCGAATGACTCCACGAGCGTTGGAGGCATTCAAGAACCTCAAGGTGGCTTTATCAAAAGCGCCTTGTTTAGCACTTACCTCGTGGGACGAACCATTTCAGGTGATCACCAATGCGAGTAACATCACAATTGGCGGTGTGTTACAACAAAATGGTCATCCAGTAGCTTACATGTCTCGTAAGTTACTGCCCGCAGAAAAAAATTACTCAGTCTATGATCGTGAACTCCTAGTAGTTATACATGTCTTGAAACATTGAAAACATTTTCTTTATGGCCGTGACTTTGAGGTTCGCACTAACCATCAGGCATTACCCTGGATTCAGACAATGCCAAGTGCACAGTGGAGTGATCGACAACACCGCTGGAGTCAGATATTCCAGCAATTCGGTGGTATGATTGAGTACCTTCCACGAAAGGCCAATCCAGTGGCCGATGCTTTGAGCAAGAAGGGACAAGTGACTACGATTCAAACCACTAGACTCAATCTTGTTGGTACAGGACTAGATGACATGAAGCACACGTACGCGGATTCCGAGGAATTCGGTACACAGTGGGAACAGGCATTGGATGCCCCAGGACCATGCCACTTTCTGATATGCGATGGTTGGCTTTTCTACAAAGGCCGACTATGTGTCATGAAGTCGTTCAGGGCAGCTCTTCTCCATGATGCCCATGACGCCATTACATGTGGTCATAGGGGCATGAATTCGACTCTGGAGAAATTGGAACGGCAATATTATTGGCCAAAGATGAGGCGAGATGTGTTTACATATGTACAACACTGTGATATTTGTCAAAAGGTGAAAGCTCCTCATGGAAAGAAGATAGGGTTGTTACAGCCCTTGCCAATTCGTGAGGGTCCTTTGCAAGATATTTCGATGGACTTTGTCACGAATCTGCCTCCCAGTCCGAGTAAGCATAATACGGAGTGCTTAACTATTGTTGATAGATTTAGCAAATTTGTTATGCTTATTCCTTGTGGGACCAATGTGACCGCCGAGGATGTTGCCTAGTTGTTCATTCGGCATTGGTACCCGATTGGCGGGATTCCTAGGACCATAGTGTCAGACCGCGATGCCAAGTTTACCAGTCATTTTTAGAGGGCATTGTTTGATAGCTTTGGTACTAAGTTAAATTTTTCCAGTGCATTCCACCCACAGACGGACGGCCAGACAGAGATATACAACCAATTGGCCTTTGATGTGCTAAAGTGTAATGTCCGCGATCAGAAAGGTAAGTGAGAATCTTATTTGCCTTTAGTTCAAGCTGTTTTGAATGATTCTTTTTCTTCAGCTATTGGCAGGACTCCATATGAGGCAGCATTTGGAAGACCTTTCCAATCGTTGTTGACTAGGACCTCGTCTTCACTACCTGAAGCGAACAGAGTGACGGAGTCTTACCAAGAGATTTTGGAGTCAGTTAAAGACAGGTTGGCTAAAGTGCAAGAGGCCTACACTCGACAAGCCAATAAAGACCGAAGGGATATGAAGTTTTCAGAAGGAAATTGGATTTATCTTTGGATTATGAAGCAAAGGTTGAAACAAGTGGACAAGCCTCCGAGTTGGACTATGCACGATGTGTTTCACGTCAGTTGGTTAAAGCCATATGCAGGTCCTATCCCTTTAGAAGTCAAAGACGAAGCGGAACCAGATATTGTTGATGAAGCAGAAGTTATGGTTCCAAAACAGATCCTTCTGTACCGTTTCAAGCATGACTCAGGCCGAAGCCTAAGACAGTTCCTCACAAAGTTTCAAGACCGAGGGACCCACAAAGCGGTATGGCTTGACAAAGTTTTTCGAAGACTATCCAACGTTATTGACAGATTATTTGGAGGCTATGCAGCTTCCGTCAAGTTAAGCAGAAAGAAGGGGATGTCACGTGCATCCCGCACTTGGATGCCACATAGACATATCTGTACAAAAGGTGCAGGACCTGGGATGGAAAACTGGTCCCATGTGAGCCCAATCCGGGACGAGTCAGCCAGGGATCCATCTCAGTCGTCCGAGGTCAGATGTGCATTGTCCTGCACAGGAGTCCAAGGTCAGGTGTGCACTCCTGCACATGAAACAGTGCCAGTCCACGCTGTGAGTCTCCCTCTGGAATGATGTCAATGATTCTGTGTATCTGGTATGGTACCGGATTCCAGATCACTGTGTAGTTAGTTAGGGTTTGCTTTTAGAACAAGGGGCCAACCCATAGGGCTACCCGCAAGTCTTAGTGTGGGCATGGGGATGGTGTGAAACCACCCCCATGAGGGCCAGGAAGGCCCTGGCTGAACCCACCAGCCATGGAGGGGCTATAGGACAGCCCTAAGGGCCGGCTAGGGGAAGCCTACAGACTGTATAGCCTAGTTATGGTTGTAAGGACATGTATGGGGCAGCTCATACGGGCTGCCCAGTCCCCAAACAGTCTACAAACTGTGCCCAGCCCTTTATTGAATCATGTGCCTGATGCCCAGCCAGCCAGGAAGAGATGCACAGCATTTATAGTATTTTATTCAGCATTAATACTGAATATTCAGTCGTGGGCAGAATTTAAGACAGCCGACTGCAGTGTAGCTGGCCGACTGGTCATCCTGGAGTAGTATAAATAGGAGAGCCACAATTCATTTGTGGTATCTCATATTTCACCAAGAGCCAAGGCAAACAAGGGCTAGACAAGCCAAGAAGTTGCTAAAGCAAAGGGGTGAAGGACTGCAGGTCAAGGGCAGAGATTTCTCAGCCAAGAAAGGTCAAGATTTCTGTATTTTCTTTTCAAATTCACATCATTCTAATAAAGCAAATACACCATCCCGAGGGTATTTGGTACCCAATACTGTGTCCTCTCCATCTCTCCCTCTCTCTCTCTCTCTCTCTATTTTCTGCACATCTTCATTCAGTTTTGTGCGTTAATTCCGTCGTGAAAAGTGTGCTGATTTCTGAGCATTGAAGTTACCGATCTTCTCCAAAGCTTCCGCATGTTACAGCTGGCCTCTCAGTCTTGTATCTTGTCTTGTATATCTTTTGCTCCCTGAGCCATCACTTATAAAACTACTTGTGTCTCTTGCTTGGGACTGTATTGCTTCAGTATATTCAGCATAGTTGCTCCATATCTCTCTCTCTCTTGCACTCTCTATTCAGCACACTCTAGTGCCCTTTTGCTTCCGCTCTGTGCACTCTTTCACCCAAGACGTTTCGAGTCTCCATAGCCTTCATCGCCATCTTCCACTACTAGCGATGAGAGAGAGAGAGAGAGAACATAGGCCGGCTGTCCCCACATGTGGGCGCCCCCCCCCCCCCCCCCCCCGGTCTTTCCTGCAGTCCTCCCCTTTCCAAGAGAGCATCTCACGCCCTGTTCAGTCCTCTGGTCCTGCAGTTCGCTTCCTGCAGCCTAGTGCCTGCTTCCACGAGAGAGAGAGAGAGAGAGAGAGAGAGAGAGAGAGAGAGAGCAATTCAGCCCGCCGGCCTGTTGCAAAGAGGGAGAGAGATCTAGTGTGTGTGCTGCAGCCTTCCCCGCCAGCCTTCCAAAAAAAGAGAGAAAAAGCACCTAAGCGTGTAGCCCTCCCAAAGTGGAGCCCCCACCAATAATAGCGTAAACCACCCCCCCCCCCTTGGGGTTATGATTCATGAAAAAGGACCTTATTAATACCTAGAGTCACTTTTGACCCCAAGTATGCACATTTAATAAAAGTCCTGCACAGTGACTGCCATGCCCAATGTTCAGAGTGACAAATTGCCAAAAATACACAGGGTCGAGACACACCATGGACATTTCCCACCCACCATAGCCCTAGTTGTGTGACAACCAGCCCAAAAGGCATTTTATTAGCATTTTTTGTGTCTTTTGCTACTGGCCGACAACCTTCCTCTGGACCAACCAGCAGCCCCTCATCATATAAAAGAAGCGCTTCATTATTCACCAACGGCATCACACATTGATCAATACACGTCCTCGTTGTCGTCATTCGGCGTCAGCCAGCTCAATCGCATACCAGCC
Organism: Cibotium barometz; assembly: GCF_041138505.1. Lineage (NCBI taxonomy): Eukaryota > Viridiplantae > Streptophyta > Polypodiopsida > Cyatheales > Cibotiaceae > Cibotium > Cibotium barometz. The sequence continues at coordinate 29,018,643 of NC_141055.1, read as the reverse complement.
AGCGTACCTCCTGCGCATCACACGACAGCAGCAGCCCGGCTAACTCAGCGAACATCAACTAATACTCCATCAACTCAGCACTCCACTCCCTGCACAACTACACAGCCTGGCTGATCAACACAAGGCCTCCTGCACGTCACCCAACTCTACCTTCGTTCAGCAGCCCAGCTGATCTATGTGCACATCATCTACCAACACATCTTCGTCGTCGGCTCTACCCCGCACACAGCAGCCGCCTTGTGATCAGCGCAGCACCTTGCTTCACCAGCAAACCTGCATTTTTCTCAGTAAAGCGTTTTGCAGCCTTCGACATCCTCATGGAGTGTCACCGTTGTCCTCGACGCAAGCCTTCGTCACCAACCAAGCCTCTTGCACCGACTTCCTCTTTGCTCCTTCGCTGGTCTACTACTCAGTCACCTCACATCAAAGGGCCTCTTGTACTGGATTACATTCATCATTATACATACATTCATTCATTCATTTCATGCTGTATTGATTTGCTCTGTGATCTCTCACACATCAGGTTCTTTCATCCTTTTGCCCTCACATGGTATCAGAGCTATTGTGAGCAAAGGGATTGAAGACCTTGAGAGCACATAGCATGGATCAACTACCCATGATTCCAAAGAACCAACCTTTGTCACCAGAAGTTGATTCTCCTTACTCAGATCTAGACCACGGGGAGGATGGGACTTCTTACTCATTGGAGAGCCCCGTTCAAGGTCTTACATTGGGAGACAACCAGCCTGTCTACACCTACTCACCCTCTACACCTTTGGCATCTCGTCCTTCCTCTCCGAGTTTATCAGACTTCACTTCCATAGGGGGATATATGCCTACAGCCAGTGTGCCAGTACTAGAGCCCTGTTGCACAGTCTAGCCGACAGCCTGGACTTCGGTTTGGTTCTCTCTCAAGGAGGAGAGGTACCACCATGGTCGTTCGGAGATACATCGTCATCAACTCAGCCGGAGACCGTGTCAGGTTCGTATGTACCTTTGAAGTTTGAGTGCTTATGTATATATACCTAGATGAATCCAGGAACATGCCCAAATTCACCTTTTAGGAACATGCATGTTATATACTCATGGTAGTCAACCCACAAGACTATATATATACCTAGATGAATCCAGGAACATGCCCAAATTCACCTTTTAGGAACGTGCATGTTATATACTCATGGTAGTCAACCCACAAGACTCTATAACTATCAACTCCATTATGCATAGTATGGACTAGATACTACAACATCCCCACTAACGTCATCAGTGCCCAATAGTGGGTGTAGAACTCTGTATCAAGATATGCTCTCTCACACACACACACACATAAGAGCATATATTCACACAAAGGCCTTCGTACTGAGCTTCTGTCAAACCTCCAGAGATGCAAGGCAAGACTCAGCCATAATGAAGCCTAGCACTAAGGGAAGTAGCAAATAGAAAGAATTAGTAGAGCAAATAAATAGTTATAAAGCAAAGAATTAGGCGCCAAGTGCCCAACCTTATTTCCCATCTTATGGAGGTCCTCCACCCGTGCCAAGTATTGGTGGTTTTTTCAGAGTACCACCTAACCCTTCACACTCCGAGTATGGGTACCTATGTTGATTTGGTCTGATCTCTCACACATCAGGTTCTTTCATCCTTTTGCCCTCACATTGGTCTTGTAAACACTAAACCTAGATTGGCAAAGCACGGAAGCACTTTTATATTGATCCTATCCTAGGGATGATCACAAATGCTTGGAGCCTTTGGTTGTACGGCAAATGCCCTCTCAGGTATTTGCAGTGAGACCCCAATGAGTGGGAGTGAAGGGATGCTACCTACCCAATGAAAAGCATTCCTTTCTTTAGTTATATTATGCGGAACGTCAGGCATCTTATCTTGGGACACATTCAGAAAGTCCCTACTCTTAGACCTCCGTGGGAGGAGATTGTGACACTCTTACAAGAGAACACAAATATCTCCTTTATTTGGCTTTCTCTACTTGGTGGTCTCACCACCAACCATTGGAGATCGGTCGTCGGTGTTAGCCCAACATGCCCGAGATGTGCAAGAGCTTCAAAGACAGTCTACCATTGCTTATGGGAGTGCAAGGAAGCACATAGGATTTGGATTGCGATAGCACATCTCCTTGGAAGGATGAGGAAGGATGGCGGTGCCGTCTTTGGGACAAGCCAAAGTCAAAATATGTCCCACCTCCATAGAGGTTGGTTAGTGCATGGGAGATTATTGGTAGCACTACAACTTGGCAATGCCGCTTGGCACATTTGGAAGGGCAGATGCATTGAGGCCATCGAGGGCACTTTGGTTTATGAGTCAAAGTGCATTTTCAGATTTTCAGATTTGGAGTAATATCATCCACACCCTCATGGCCACTTGGGCCAAAATCCAAGGATCTTCGAGGGCTGTGGAGAGAAGCACAACCAATTTATGAGAGTGGGATTATGGCATCTTTTTCACTACCTTTCATATGGAACCTTGTTGGCAGCACAAGGCACCTGATTGGTTGAGATCTTCCCCTTGTTTGGTTTGAAATCTTCCTTTTGTTTATTTTTTCATACTTAATGTCTTTTTTCCCAGGAAAAAAAAAACTTTGCAGCTCAATAAGAGAAGCCCTGACAATGTTATCATGTTACATGTAGGTGAAACAAGGTTAAACTCCACTAGATTGAAAGCTCTGAATACTCCACCAGCACCATTCGGTATCCCGCTATGTATTGGAAAACTTTGAAGCAGCAGTATTCACAACATGCGCTTGCTTGACACTTGCAAACCTCCAAACCATCAATCACAGCCAACCTTGAGATTTCTTGATCCATCTCCACCTTGAGGTGGGATGGCAAAGGGTGCAGATGGGGTCGCACTCCAGGATGACGCACAATGCCAGAGGTAGTGACCAGGCTGGGCTCAAAGGTAATGTTCTGCAACCAAGAGAGGCAAACTCATAAGAGGATGAGATACAGAAATGCCCAAATCCCTAAGGCTGGTTACAGAGCATCAGGAGGGTCCATCATGCCTGATGCATCAGGGATCGCTGAGCTATCTTGCCAGTAAAACTCCCCATCAGTCCCATGGGTGCGGATTGCTCTATAACCAGCCAAACTACCCAAATCCCATACTCTACTACACGGTAACATAACAAGAAGAAACAGAAAGGAAACCTGAGGAAAAAAACCAAGACCTTAATCGGATGCAAAAGGACATCTGCCAGAATCACCATGAAACAGAGCGTACCAGTGTTGCCATGCTTGCTGCTGCTGCTGCCGTGCTTCATCTTGGCAAGCTCCACCTGTGTCTGCATGAAGAGCTGCAAGCGCTGGAGCTCCAGGTCCTTGGTAAACTCCATTCTCTGCTTCTCAAGCTCCACCATCTGCTGCTGCTTTGCAATCTCCATCCTCTCATACACTTCACCAAACTTGAGTATAGCCCTTGCCAAATCTTTGAAAGAATCACCTTCTTCGAACCTCTGTCCAACCCTCTTCCTTTTGTGCCTTCTGCCATCATCTGGCATGCCATCGGGCGGCCAGCTTTGAGACATGTCCGGCCCTCCCTTCGATTTGGATGCCGTGTCCGCACTGCTTCCGCCCGCATGATTGTTGATGGGCGGAGGAGGTGCGGCAACAGGCGGGGGCAGGCTCAAGAGGGGAGGAGGTTTTTCGTCCTCCTCCGGTGGACGCTTGCTGGCAGCACTGGGCGGACCTTGACCTTCCACTCCGATCGGGCGAACCTTTCCCACAGGCGCCTTGGGCTTCTTGGAAGGGCCGATGAGCTCGTCCAGGCGCTCGAAAAAGGCCCATTTGCTGGGAGCTCCGCCCGTTACCATTTTGCTCTTCTCAATCTTGTATTTCTTTTTGAGCGTGTCTAGGCGGTTCTTGCACTGGACATCCGTTTTCTGCGCCTTGGAGGCGTGGGTGCGGCTGTTGACGGACTCCGCTACGTCCTTCCAGTGCTTCTGTTTAAGGTTACCGCGGTTAAGGTCGAGATAACGGTCACCCCAGGCTTGGATGAGGGTGAGGGTGGCGCCTTCGCTCCAGCAATCGTCGCGGAAGTGGCGATCGGTGGGAGCAGGGTCTGCGATGTGCGGCTTTACGTTGGCTGAGATGGGGGGTGGGAGGAGGGTGGCCGGAGCGGAATGTGGGGAAGAGGTGGAGAGGTGTAGAGAGAGGAGGCGCTGTTGCTGCTGGAGTTGGTGCTGGTAGTGGTGGAGGATCTGCTGCTGCTGTTGTTGGAGAGGAAGGGCAGCTACGGCAGTGGACGACGCAACAACGGTGGGAGCATGCGAAGGAGATGAGCTGCCGGCGCCGCTACTGCTGGCGCCGCTGCTATCGCTGCTAGTGCTGCCGCGGTGCCGTAGCGGGCCGTCGGCGGGCATGGCAAAGGGGGGAAGGGGGGGCTGCGGAGCCATGTCGAGAAACGGAGAACGTTTCTCTCTCCTGGTTCTTTCTTCCCGACGATGGATCGGCGTGGCAGGCAGGCTGGCTGGCGGCCCACAGCTTTTTTTAGTCATGCCGACCACTTTTTCTCCCGTCGGTCACTAGCCGCCGTGGGCCCAGACGCGCCGTGGCCATCGCCGTCCGCCCGGGCGCCACCATGTCTTTAGGCGCTCTAAAAAGCCGCCACTCTAAAAAGCCGCCTAGCGTCATCCACCATCACTTTTTGCATGTCCGGCTCGTTAAACCTACTGTACACGTGGCCTAGGCCCTACTTCGAGGGCCTCACACAAAGTGATGTTCCTGACTCCTAAAGCCCCTGTTCACACAGGATGCCTCGAAACCACGCACCAAATTTGAAAACCATTGCCTCCAAGCTCCAACGCCCTCTACACCAACTTTGAAGGCAAGTGAATGCCCGAGATTTCCAATCGCGTGAACACTCTCTAAGAAAGCCATCCGTGTGATTCAAAGCTAATTAGAATACAAAGACTTCTATCAGTGATTCTCATTCATGAAACTTCAAGTGCTTCAAGAGAGAAAGTAGTCTAAATGATATATGTACAAATCTAAGACTACTGCTAGATTTCCAATCACGTGAATATGCTCTAAGAAAACCATCCGTGTGATTCAAAGCTAACTACGTTACAAAGGTCTTCTAGTGCTTCAAGAGACAAAGTAGTCTAAATGATATATGCACATCAAATCTAAGACTGCTCAGGAAGTAGAGAAAAAACAAAACGTTGTGAATGGCCTCTCTCGATTTCTCTTTATTAGGGCCTTTAAACATATGGGAAGAAGAAACTAGAAATCCATGTTGTTCCACATTGAGAAATTCGTGTTTCATGCTTTGAAATCTGTGTTTGTTGCTGGTAAGCCCTCCCCTTTTCCGGATGCAAATTTAAAAAAGCCAAGCATTTTTCGTTAAAGTGTGAGATTTTCTCCGCTCTCTCATGGATAAGGAGTCTCCCTCCTCCCCAACTACCCAAACACGCTTGCTTCACCCATTTTTCACACTGACAGTCTGTGTTTCACACAATTCACTCCCTTGTTGCCATGATATATGCGTAAAAGCCCTTAGACGTTAGTGTTACTTGTAATTAAGTATAGGTCATGGGGATAGATGGCATAGGGATGGTATTAGTGATGTGGAATATGAGTTGATAATAAAAAGAATATTTTATCTTTGTAAAGGAAGAACAATAGGTTCAAGGTGTCACGAGGATGTAAGGTTGTAAGATGTAGGGTAAAGTTTTACAAGGAGGGTCTTAAATGAGTTTGTATACAATATGGGGGGATTTGGGAGTGGGGGGGAGGGAGGGGATGATATTTTGTAAGGTTATAGTTAGCTAATTGCGAATTATGTTATCAATTATTTGTTTACTCATTTTGCATCTAGATGGGTAGAGAAGCTTGTAGCCATGTGGGTGTTCGTACGCTTTGGAAGGAGTTGACAATATTAGGCATCTCTAGATTACATGGTTCATGCAGTTGCATGTGCATATTGTATTCACAAGTTCAATGGGCCTATCGGCTCACAATTTGGGGCTCGTTTACACACTGTAGGCCTCTTATATTGTGTTTACAAGTTCCAGTAGGCCTATTGGCTCTCACATGGCTTATTTGCACACTTTATGCTTGGTTACAAGAAATGGCCCTTGGGAAAAACTAAGGTTCAAAAGTATTAAATACATTGGGAGGTAGATAATGCTTGCAACTCAACCGTGTCTCATCTTGGATAAGCATTAGGAGTTTAGTTAAGTAAATGCAGGGCATGCATTTAAGCTTGGCTAGTTACATGTAATTAAAGGCTTGAGACTATTTGTACTAAAGCTTTTATCAGATCAAGGGTAGGTTTTCACTTATCGGGTTGATGAGACTACTAGTTGCATAATGAGGCACGGGTAACCCCGATGCCCTTACTTTTGATGAGTTGGTTGCAATGCTCTTGTAAGAAGAGCAATCTCAATAAAACCAAACTGATCAAGCATTTGCTACGCAAAAACCTTTTCTCAAGGTAGCTATAAGCTAAAGACAAAATTGACTCAGTCTTTTGGAAAGGATGTCGAGAAGGGGTTGATAAGCCTAAGAAGAAACACAAATGCAACTGCTATCGAAAGCCATGCCGTTATATGAATGAATGTAGAAAACGGCTGGAGAAGGAAAAGAAGAAAGAGATAGGAATGGTTATGGTTGATGCATCAAAACCTAGTGCTAAAAAGAAGGAGTCAAGCATGGCTGGAGAAGGAGAGGAAGAAAGAGACATGCATGGCTATGGTTGATCAGCACCTAGTGCTGAAAAGAAGGAGTCAACAAGCTATATACATGATGATTGCAAACTTATATACAAGATAATTGGGAAATTGTAGTTATGATCACTCTGTCTATGCCAGTATGACAGATCAGCATGTTTGGTACTTTAATAGTGGTTCTAGCAAGTACATTACTTCTCAGCGTGATTTATTTTTTCTCTCTTAGGTCTACTCCTCAAGAAGGAGGTACAGTCACATATCCAAACAACTCCTTATATCAAGTGAAAGGAGTTGGTAAGGTTGTGCTTACTACTGCAAATGGTGGGACAATCAGTCTCTCTGAAGTCTTGTTTATTCTAGGCACCAAAAAGAACTTGCTATTGTTAGTCTTTGTCATTGCTAGAGCAGGCCTAGTGGTCACTTGAATTTTGGTAGTTTGTTGTGTCTTAAAAAGCTTAGCGCTAAATAAAGCAAAGCACGCAACACGCTAGTATAAAAATCAATGGGTCAAAGGTAAAAAAACAGTTTGTTTCTTTGTGTAGAGCCTCACCGACGGTGGCTTCGTCCAGCAGCAACACGGCGCGCCACCTCAACGCCGTGTTGAGCACCTGTTGATGGCCCACCAAAGCAGGTGGTGCAGGGTCTCAGCCAGTGACTCCACCACCTCCCGTCAGCGTCTTATCGGTGCCGGGTGGGCCATAGCACAGCACAATGTAAACTTCTCCCTTCTTTGCGATCATGTCCACACTCTTGCCCTGACCAGTCTCCTACAGGTGCGTGGTGACAATTCTCCACACCATCTCTTTTTGCTTTTGGCTCTTCATCACAAACTGGTGGGGTAGGCTTGGTCGTCAAAGGCGATCCCCCGCAAACCCCCAACATCGAAACATCCCCACTGCTTTAGGTTCAAAGAGAACCCATACATGATCATAGGCGTCCACTTGAGCTTGTCCTAGGGAGGCTTCTTCTTCCTTGTCTCCTCCTTCTCTTCCACATTCTCTACACCACACAATTGCTCAGATGGCGGTTGCACGTTCCCCAAGAGCCAGTCGTCTTGGCAAAGCTGAGCAGATCCACTATCACCCACCCATCGGCATTTCTCCTCCTCAGTTGCAAGCAACCTTGGATGTTCCACTTGTAGTAGTTAAGCTGAGTAGATCCACTATCACCCACCCATCAGCGTTTCTCCTCCTCAGCTGCAAGCAAGCAGCCTTGGATGTTCCACTTGTAGTAGTTAAGCTGAGCAGATTCACTATCACCCACGCATCGGCGTTTCTCCTCCTCAGCTGCAAGCAGCCTTGGATGTTCCACTTGTAGTAGTTAAGCGACCCCTCAATGTGCATGAAGCGGAAGGGCTGTTCCATGGCATAGTTGTAGAACAACTCTCCACAGTGAAGGAGGAGCTCCGCTATGTCCTCGCTCTTTGGCGGGGAAGAAAGACTAGGGGCATACCAACATGGAAGGAAAAGGCACCTCGCCCCACCATCGAACTCCTCGATGCTATACTCCCATGGTGCATTGATGGTAGCTCTTCATATTATAGTCCATGGCTGTGATGTTGATTTTGAAGCAATTCTGCTGCTTCTGCATGGGTTTGCGCCCACCCACGATAGGCAGTTGTCACAACAAGCACCTCCCATCCTTGTCTAAGGTAAAAACTATTTGTTTCTTTTGCTTGCCTTGACCAACAATAGTTGCTTCTTTGTGCAGAGCCTCAACGAATGGCAGTCTTCTATAGGCATTTGTGCTCACCCACGATGGACAGTTGGGGTTGGGATGAGAGCAGGCCACCTCGATCTCCACGCTAAGGTATCGCAGAGCACTGTCTTCACTGCCAATTAGCGTCTTGAGGTGTGGTCCATGGCCAAGTGCACCGTGCGGCATCCACCGGTTAATGAGATAAACTGAGGTAGCCATAGCTTCACCCTAGAAAGCAGGAGCTGTATGATGCAAAAAAGCACGAGCTATCTCTTTGATGGTCCGGTTCTTTCATTCCACAACTCCATTCTGCTGAGGAGTGTAAGGAACTGTAGTTTGTCAGTGAATGCCCTTCGAAGAAAGGAAGTCATCAAATGGTATAAACTCGCCACCATTATCAGTCCAGAGGATTGAAACTCTACCCCCATACTAATTTTCCACCATTGTGATCCAAGTCTTGAAACTAGCAAAAGCATCTGACTTGTGAGCTAGAAAACATACCCAGACTTTGTGAGTGAAATCATCCACAAGAAGAAGAAAATATTGAGCCCCGCCAAGAGACTCAACATATAGGTCCTACAAGATCTCCATGTATAAGCTCCACTCTTTGGGTTGCTCGATGAGTGGCCTCCTTTGGAAATGCATCTCGATGAAGCTTGCCCAGACTTTGCGAGTGAAATCATCCACAAGAAGAAGAAAATATTGAGCCCCGCCAAGAGACTCAACATATAGGTCTTGCAAGATCTCCATGTATAAGCTCCAGTCTTTGGGTTGCTCGATGAGTGGCCTCCTTTGGAAATGCATCTCGATGAAGCTTTCCCATCATGCAAGATGCGCAGATGTGTGAGAGAGACCTGAGCTGAGGTAGCCTGCTAACAGCCTGCTTAGAATGAAACTTTTGTAAGGCAATAATAGGTACATGACCGAAGCGAGAATGCCACGGAGAAGTATCTGCGCATTAGAAACCAAAGCCATCAAGGGGGAGAAAAGTTGATGAATATGGGAATCAGTGTGAGGGAGATATGGGAGGAAAAATTGGTGATCTTGTAGAGACCCCCATCATGGAATCCATTGGCAACAACTAAGAGAGTCTTCATGTCGATTACTTCAATGACCTCATCATCAAAATACATACCAAGTCCCTTTTGAGAAGCTTTGTATACTAAAAATAGATTTTTGGGAATCCGTGGTACATGTAGAAAATCATGTAAGGTGGCAGAGGAATCCAAAGAAACATTACCAACTCCGATGATGACAGAAAGCAAAGAGTTGTCTCGCTGATACACGAATTGAAGAAGAGAGAGTCTGGTAGTCCTCCAAGATATGGGCGTGATTGGTCATGTGGGCAAAAGCACCTGTCAGGACTATGGTCCTACGGAAGTCGAACCCTAGCATAAGTTAATAGCTTTCGGAGTCTCGAGAGTATTATTAGTGCTAGCGGGGTTCAGGGGTTAATGGGCGTTAGGGTTTGGTCCATGTGTGTACACATCTAAGTTAGCACGGCTCTTAAGTAAGATGGGCGGCCGGGCTAGGAGGTGTGGACACAGGCCAGGGTTTTGGTATAAAACCCAACGAGAAACCCTAACTCGTCATTATATGGTTGGGAGGTGAACCGACTTCCACCCTCTCTTCTTCTCCACGCCTAGGCTATGGCGGCTTGAGGAAGACGCAGCCGTAGCGGAGGCGTTACACTGGTATCAGAGCTAGCGGCGACCGGCGTGACCTGCACGAGAAAAAGAGCTCAACGCTGCAGCAAAAGAAACGAGCGCCGCCGCCCGTACGGTGACCTGCACGAGCGCAGCCTACACGCGTCCGCGTGAACAGCCCACAGCGAGCGTCGCCACCTACCCGTCGTCCGTACGGCCTTAGCAGACGGCCACCACAGCGGACGCCCAAGGCGGCGACCAAGGCAGACCGGCAGTCCTCGAAGGCGATCGGTGAGCGATCGTTGGCGCGCCGTTGGCGAGCGCGCGAGAATTCTCCCTTACTTGAGTGGCACAAGGGGGAGGCTTCACCATCCAAGGAGTGGGGTTTTGAACCCACAACCTCAAGCTCCAAGGCAAGTGTGCTAGCCACTTCACCTTTTCACTTGTGTTGTTCTTCTCTTCAAAAGAGCTCTACTTATTCTTTCAAGGGAGGACACAAACTACAAGGAAAGTGACACAAACTACAAGGAAAGTGACCTTTTCACCTTCTTCAACTTTCCTTCTTTCAATTTGTGAGAGGAGTTTTCTATGCTCCAAGTTTGGAAGTTTTTGGTGGACGGATCTTCAACGACATGCTACATGCAACACACTTTTTTGCATGCATGTGTTGATTGACGACTCAAGTGGTGATTTCTTCTCGATTTCCGTGCATGCAAGAGGAATTCTTCTACGACGCTTCAATTGGAGTTCGCTTTTGAAGGTAATCCGTTCTCTATTTGTAAGCACGTGCATACCATGGCCTCAGCGGAACCGTCTCATGTTCACTTCGATTTTGAGAATGATATGCATGATGTTAGTGAGGCACACCCTTTGGGTGGTGGTGTGGGTGATTCGCGACAGGCCGTTGCGCCTGATCGGGATGACAACATGACCGATGCCGAAGGGGGTGCGAGTCCAATAGATGATTATGGTTTGGTAGACACGGTAGAGTTTGGGCGTCTCACTTCAAGGGTAGTTGCACTTGAGCGCACTATAACAAATGTCAATACCAATCTCACAAACATGAGCACGCTTTTTACTGAATTTATGGCACGTTTTGCAAGTGGATCGGCGGCAAGTGGAGGGCCTATTCCGATAGTTATGCCTCCTCTTGTTCCAAATCCTATAGTAGAATCTATTGCACCATCTGCAACGCAGGACGGGGCTATGTTGAAAAATGTGAAGCCGCCTGTGTTTAAGGGAGAGGAGCGCGATCGTAACAAGGATGCGGTCCATACATTTTTACACAAGTGGACGGACTTGCATCGCTTACGCCGCACTCCCGCTGCTGTTATGGTCACTGAGACGAGTCTCACCCTTGAAGGTAAAGCCTACAAGTGGTGGATGAGTCTACCTATTGAAACTCGCCCTAAGACTTGGGAGGAGTTTGCGACAGCATTTAAAAAGGAGTTCTTACCACAAAACGAGAAAGATCGGAGTTGGACAGCCTGGGACAAGTGCAAGATGGAAGGTCTTACACTTAATCAGTATGTGTCCAAATACCGTGAAGTCATTCTCAAGCTAGATGGTTTGGACGACTTTCAAAAGGTTCGTGGGTTTGTTAGAGGCCTTGATAAAGAATATCAGGCAAAGGTTAAAACCCAATATCCTAAAACTTTGGAAGCGGCTATCCAAAGTGCCCTTATCTTTGATGACACCATGGATAAGAAGGGCATGGATAGACCGGCCAAATTCAATGGCTCGCAATTTAATGCTAATAAGCGTAAACTTGCCAGCAATTCTACTGAAAACACAAAGAAGTCTAAAGGGTCAAGTGGTCCGTTGTCTTCACAAGACTTTGAACGGGCCAAGAAGGAGAAACTATGTTATCATTGCTTAGGTAGTGATCATGAGAAGAAAAATTGTCCACAGTTGCCTCGCAAGAATAAGGATAAGGAGAAGGTCAAGGAGAAGGCTGTACACATGGTGCAAACACTTCCCTTGGATGCTGATCCTAAGTATTCTGCGGTAGAGGTTTCGCACACTGCCGAGATGCATGAGTGTAATCTCACTGCATCTATGTGGCAAGAGACAGTTGGACCACATGATTTGGTCCGTATGCATGGCTCCATTTATGGTCATCGAGTACGTATTCTCATTGATGATGGTGCCACGCACAATTTCTTGAACTATGCATTAGTTAAGAAATTAAAGTTGCCGGAGACAAAGAGTTCTCATCGTTATGTGGTGTCCACCATTCAGGGGGATGATCACGATGTGTGGGATACTCTAGTACGGCAAGTGCCTGTGTTTGTGCAAGAACACACTATGGTTCTTGACTTCCAAGTGATGAATATGTCTCGTGCGGATGTCATCTTAGGACGGGAGTGGTTGTATGGGTTAGGGTCATCCCTCAAAAGGAGTTATGAACATAATACGTTTACGTTTGAGGCCAATGGTAAGCATGTTTTACTTATTGGGGAACGTGATGTACCCCCAACACCACTCATATGTAATGCCGAACTCTCTTTTTTGGAGCATAGTAATCAAATAGAAGAAGTCTATTTTTGTTATTGTGTGTCTCAAACTAGTGGGTTTGATGTGCATGATGTTTCTTCTTCAAATGAATCTTCCTCAGCGATGCCTTCTTTCTCTTTACCTTCTTCTAAAATCTCTTTAAATAATCTTAAGCAACCAGTTAATGCTTTGTCTTTGCAACAACTGTTACAAGAATTTAAAGATATTTTTCCTAATGAATTACCAGAGGGTTTGCCACCCGAACGAGCTTTGCCTCATCGCATTGATGTCGTTCCGGGCACCAAACCAATTAGTAAGCCATCGTACAGGCTTAGTGCGACTGAAGCAGCTGAGGTGGAACGTCAGCTTGCTGACTACCTTAGTAAGGGCTTCATTCGCCATAGTGCTTCACCATGGGCATCGCCCATTCTTTTGGTGAAGAAAAAGGATGGATCCATGCGCATGTGTGTGGATTATCGCTCCTTGAATGCGGTAACCATTAAGAACAAATACCCGCTACCTAAGATAGATGAGTTGTTTGATCAACTCAACGGTGCGAAGTATTTTTCTAAAATTGATTTACGTTCAGGATATCATCAAGTGCGTATTAACGCTGATGATATAACCAAGACTGCGTTCCGAACTCGCTTTGGACACTATGAGTTTTTGGTTATGCCGTTTGGGCTTACTAATGCCCCGGCAACGTTTATGACGCTTATGGATAGCGTACTAAGGCCGTACTTAGGCAAATTTGTCATTGTCTTTCTTGATGACATTTTGGTCTATAGTTCGACTTTAGAAGAGCATTTGGAACACTTACGAAAAGTTTTTCAGTTATTACGCGAGAATGCACTTTACGCGAAAGAAAGTAAGTGTGAATTTCTCAAGGATAGCATACAATACCTAGGTCATGTAATTTCTGCAGACGGAATTGCTATGGATTCTAGTAAGGTTGATGCTATTATGCGATGGCCAACACCTCGAAGTAAGGAAGAACTTCAAATCTTCTTGGGAATGGCAGGATTTTATCGCAAATATGTGAACGGTTATGCAAAGATTGCCGCTCCCATGACTGATCAATTGAAAGGTGCGGCCATTACCTTTCAATGGCGTGAGGAGCAACAACGTAGCTTTGATAAGCTTAAAGTTGCTTTGGCTACAGCTCCCATCTTGGCAATTGTGGATCCTCAAAAACCATTTGTGATTGAAACGGATGCCAGTGCTAAGGCAGTGGGTGCGGTTCTCATTCAAGATGGTCATCCTGTTGCCTATGAGAGCAAGAAGCTCAATCGTGCTCAACAAAACTACTCAGCTTATGAGCGTGAGCTCTTTGCCATCATATATGCCTTACGAAAATGGCGACATTACTTATATGGTGCGCAATTCGAGCTTGTTTTTGATCACGAAAGCATAAAGTGGTTTATGAACCAAACAGATTTGCAGGGTCGAAAGGCCAGATGGGCTGAGATCCTTCAGGAGTATGATTGCAAGCTACGCTATCGCAAAGGACGTTACAATATTGTAGCTGATGCTTTGAGTCGTATGCCGGAGATTAATTCGCTGCTATTCACAGAGTTGAAAAGCGAATTGTTAGAATCTTTACGAGCGGCTGCGTCTTCCTCAAGCCGCCATAGCCTAGGCGTGGAGACGTTACAGCACCACTATCACCAACCCATTCCATTGCTTTAGGTGTGTCACTAACCTCTTCAAGAGAAGTCATATCTATGATCACGAGGAATGAATCTTGTGAAGAAGTGGTAGAATCTGTGATGACTGTCATGTATGCAACTTTAGCATATCCCTCCTCTGAAACTTTGCCTTTATCTTTGGTGTTGTCCTTGTCATATTGTCACGTAGGCTGTAACGCCTGTGACCGACGGGGGCAGACTGGATGGCCAAGGACGTGGCCATCCGGGGTTCAGTGGGAGAGGATGCCCATACGGAGTCATGGGCGGCCAGGCTAGTGTGGACGACAGGCCACACACTATATAGCCTGGGGGATGAGGGGCAATCCTCATTCTTCCTCTATGGCTGGGTGGTGAGCCAGAGGCCGTCCCCTCCTGTGGTAACGCCTGTAGTGGTGTTACATCGATCTAACACTGGTATCAGAGCGTCGGTTCGATTGGGTCGTCAGGGTCTGTGCGTGACCGGAGCCCACTCAATGGTTTTCAACCATTCAAAATCTCATCCTTATCTCCACAATGGAGTGTGTGGAGGGAGGCGGCCAGAATTGAAAGGAAGAATTCTCTCTCTCTCTCTCTCTCTCTCTCTCTCTCTCTCTCTCTCTCTCTCTCCCTCCGTCGCACACACCAAAGCGAATCTGCAGGTAAGCATTTTTTATTTTTATTTTCGTTGAAGCTTGTCTGCGAAAACACATTTTCGTTTGGGTCGTGAGAGAGAGGTCGCTTGGTGTAGAGCATTGCATCGGGTGGTTTTGAAAAATAATAAGCAACTGCTTGGTGTTGCCGGCGGCGGCCAGCCCACAGGCCACCGGCCTAAACACGACCCACCTACTACTATTGTGCAGAGGGGGGGTGACGACCACACGTAGACGGCTGTTGTGTAGAGGGGGGGCGAATACCACCTGGGCGGGCGAAGTTAAGCCCAGGCCGCCAGGCACAGCCACCAGGCGGCGGCCATACCACGGGCGGCCAACCACAAGCGGCCTGCCCGGCCCACATTCGACGGCCATTCCACGGGCGGCCTGCCTAGCCCACAGTCGGCGGCCAGCCTTGACGGGCGGCTTGCCCAGCGGCCTACAGGCAGTTTTTTTTTATAATTTTATCACTTTCCCGCTGAGAAATAAAATAAAACGAACGATTCTATTTTAAGTGGAGGGATAAAATTTGCCTGTAATTTTTTATTTTTAATTTTTTGTAAATCAAACGAACACCTCTCTCCCGGCAGTGGAGGGATAATCCCGGCGGTGACGAGGTGTTTCAGGCACAGCTTCCCGAGGAAATCATTTTTTTAATGAGTCGCAGGCACTTTTCTCTCGGATCGGAGCATCCCGGAGTAGCGACGCTTGTAGAGGCTCGCAGCGCAACACAAATCGACAGTCGACGGAGCAGGCGACCGTAAGGGGGGTGACTATTCTCTCTCCATCACTGCTCATTTTATTAGCGTTTTTTTTTTGTAATTCCCGAGTTCTCGCATTTTTCTTTGTGCAAGAATTAAAGATGTCTAGGCGTAGTGTGTCCCCACCGCCTTCTACTTCTCTAGGGTTTTCAGGTCTCTTGTCCTCGGTCGTGGGTTTAACCCCGACCGAATTGTCAGGCTGTATACGCCCGACTGTTGTCCGGTCCGGAGTGCGCTCATCGATCACGCATGATCCGCCAGCGCCCTCCTCGTCTATTGACCTCGCCTTAGGACCCAGCGAGCCCGCACAGCGGCCGCATTAGTAGATGACCCCTTTCTGGCCAATGAGCCAGATGACATGAACACCGAGGGGACCGAGGAGGACCTCTTAGAATATGACGACGATGATTATGACCTATTGGACCCTGTTGACGTCTTGACCAGAGACAGAGCTCTCTAGTGGACTTTTAAAATATCTTAATGCCAAACTGAACAATATGAGTAAAGTCCAGGCTGATTTAGTCACGATGCTACAGAGCATCTCCACACGGTTAGATGCACTGATGAGTGACAGCCGCCTCGACTAGTACTTCGACTCCTCGTGGTAGCTGAGCTCGTGCGGCACAGGTGAGCGTAGCCTCGTTTGTGGTTGTAGGAGTACAGGCCGATGTGCCTGCGGGGCCGTCCGTAGCAACAGCTTCGTCGTTATTAAAAGACTTAAAGCCGCCTAGTTTTGGTGGCGAGGAGAAGGAGAGAAACAAGGACTCGGTCAACATGTTTCTAGCGAAGTGGTCAGATTTGCACGCGCTGCAACAGCAGCCTAGCCGGATACAGCCTTGTAGAGGCTAGCCTCTCATTAACCAACAAAGCGTACAAGCGGTGGATGAGTTTGACAACTCGTCTTGCCACTTGGATGGAGTTTGAAATGATGTTTCGAAAAGAGTTTTTGCCTGTTAATGAGGTGGAGAGAAGCTAGGAGTTATGGGACAAGTGCTCGATGGAGAACAAATCCCTGACTCAATACATCTCAGACTATAGGGAAATAGTACTCAAGCTAAAGGGGATCGACGCATTCCAGACATTGCGAGGCTTTAAAAGAGGCCTCAAAGATGATTACCTTGAGTACGTAGAGTCCCTACAGCCTAAAGACTTAGCAAAGGCTTTAAAAGAGGCCTCAAAGATGATTACCTTGAGTACGTAGAGTCCCTACAGCCTAAAGACTTAGCAAAGGCTATTAAGTATGCGCAGATATTTGATGACATTAAGCGTCGTAGTGCACGTGGTGGTTCGAGCAGGGCCGAGGGTAGTGAAAAGAGGAGGTCAGGTCTTAAAAGAAAAGGGTTCCGCAGTGATAAACAAGGGGATAGGACGGACCAGGAAGGACAGGGTGGTCATTGGTCTAAAAAACCGCGACCATCCAAGAAGAAAAGAGACATCGAAATCCAAAAGAAAGAGCAGTATATTAAAGCGCGAAAGGAAAATCGCTGCTTTAATTGCAATGATGTAGGGCACACGAAGGCTGAGTGTCCAAAGCCTAAAGCCAGCACGAGTGGCAACGAGCCCAAAAAAGATAGTAAATCCTCTAGGCAGTTGCATACAGTGCAGAGACTCTCTCTCAGTTCCGCAGAGTTCAGAGAGGTGACTGTGTGTCATTGTGATGAGCATCACGCTTGTTTAGTGACACCAACAATGTGGCAGCCTACTGTAGGTTTGCATGACATGGTGCGCATGTATGGCACCATAGGTGGTCGTAGAGTCAGTTTTTATCGATGATGGAGCTAGCCACAACTTCTTGAACTACTCGTTAGTCAAGAAATTGGGGTTGACTTAGACCCGGAGCGATCATGAATATACTGTTGGCCTAGCCAACGGGTATGACAAAACGGTATGGAATACCGTAGTATTGGGGGTCCCATTATCTATGCAGGACTACGAGGCTCCGCTTGACTTTCAGGTCATGCACTTAGCCAGAGCAGACGTATATCTAGCAAGGGAGTGGCTATATGGCTTGGGTCCTAGTCTAGCTCGGAATTACTTACATAATACGCTATATTTTGAGCACGGAGGTAGAGTCGTTACCCTGCAGGGCGACCGTACTATCCCCGCCACACCACTTATTTCCTCCATGGAGCTGTGTACAGCGGTCCGCAGAGCAGAGACCAGATAGCAGAGGTATATGCTTGTTACCCTCTTTTAAATTCTGTTTCCGTAGATGAAACTGTAAATGATGTTTGCGTAAACAAACAAGGAAAACAAAATAGCCTTGGATGAGACCCACTGTTTGAAAACCCTGTTTGGCATGCATGTGATTCAAACAAGACAAAATCCAAGGTGAAAGAGACATTAAAGAAAAAGTACGTAGATACTTTAATGAATTTATTAGAGGAATTTCAAGATGTTTTTCCTGATGATTTACCAGATGGTTTACCACCATCTAGAGAAGTAGACCATGGCATTGAAGTTATGCCAGGATCAAAACCTATAAGCAAACCTGCTTATAGATTAAGCCACTCCGAGGCACAGGAGGTGGAAAAACAATTGACGGAATATTTGAACAAAGGCTTTATTCGGCCTAGTTCAAGTCCGTGGGCATCGCCTATTCTTCTGGTAAAGAAGAAAGACGGATCTATGCGGATGTGCATAGACTTTAGGGCTCTTAATCAGATAACGATTAAGAACAAGTATCCGATGCCACGCATGGATGAGTTGTTTGATCAACTCTATGGGTCGAGATACTTTACAAAAACAGACCTGAGATCAGGATATCATCAGGTTAGAATTAAACAAGAAGATGTTGCGAAGACAGCATTTAGGACCCGTTTCGGGCATTTTGAGTTTTTGGTTATGCCATTTGGACTAACCAATGCGCCAGCGACGTTTATGATGTTGATGGACAGCATTTGACGTCCATATCTGGGAAAATTCGTAGTAGTTTTCCTAGATGATATTCTTGTGTACAGTAAGACACAGAAAGAACACATAGAGCATTTGCGTCTAGTGTTCGAGTTGTTGCGAGAGCACAAACTATTTGCAAAGAAGAGCAAATGTGAATTTTTTTGAAACAGAAATTCACTACCTTGGCCATATTATATCCGCCGATGGTACGCGGATGGAGCCAGAAAAAGTAGAGGCTATTCTTAAATGGCCAGCGCCGAAGAATCTCGAGGAACTGCAGATTTTTCTTGGCATGTCGGGGTTCTACCGACAGTATGTAAAGGACTACGCGAAGATCGCAGTCCCGTTGATGACTGACCACTTACGGTCAAAAACTAAAAACATTAGTTAGGGGGAAGCCCAACAGAAGAGCTTTGATAAGCTCAAGGTGACCGTAGCAGCTACACCTGTTTTGACTATTGTCGATCCAAATGAGCCGTTTGTTTTGGAAACACACGCTAGTAATGAGGCCATTGGGGCCGTACTTATGCAAAGGGGACGCCCAATTGCATTTGAGAGTAAAAAGTTAGATCGTGCGCAGCGTAACTACTCGGCTTACGAGCGAGAGTTACTAGCGATAGTTCATGCACTGAAAAAGTGGAGACACTATTTATATGGTGCTACTTTTGAGGTTCGGACGGACCATGAAAGTCTGAAATGGCTTTCAAGTCAAAATGAACTGAAGGGTAGAAAAGCTCGGTGGGCGAAGATTCTACAGGAGTTTGACCTTCAGATACGTTACCAAAAAGGTAAGTATAATGTGGTGGCAGATGCACTTAGTAGCATGCCACAGATTAATGAACTTAGTTTCACAGTCTTCAAGAATGATTTCTTGGAGTCACTACGTGGTTTACAGAGGTCTGGCACGCTGTATGCATACGCACTTCTTCACAGACGCGACCACCTCCCTCGTTGACACGTATTGCTAGTCCGGAGAGACTGGCCGAAGGTGCAACAGGAAGGGAAGCGAGAGTTAGTCCGGAGAGACTAGCCGTGTCTTCAGGGTATAGTTTGGAGCCGGAGAGCTCTGATAGATGTAGGCCCTTCATCACCTTTGACTGCCACGGCTTCAAAGGGGAGTGATAAACTTTGTCGGGGGGAGAAATATGCTAATTACTCCATTGACGACAGGTACTTACTCTACAAGGGTAGAGTATGTGTACAACCTATTGGTGACTTTCGGGCCCAAATTCTTAAAGAAAGTCATGATAGTCCAAGTGCGGGTCATCCTGGGATTCAAAAGACCTATGCACTAGTAAAAAGACAGTTTTATTGGCCTAGTTTGTTTAAGGACGTCCAGACTTATGTGCTGAAATGCAGTAAGTGCCAGGTCAATAAACATGAACGTCTTAAGGTTGGAGGACTACTCCATTCGTCGCGCTGGAGATTCCTCAAGGAAAACGGGAAAGCATTTCCATGGATTTCATTATCGATTTACCCAAGACGAGTCGAGGGAATGACTCGGTGTGGGTGGTAGTGGACAGGTTAACTAAAATGGCAAAGTTTATCGCCACCCACGAAGAAAACTGTTAAAATGCCAGAGTTGGCAAAACTCTTTATTGAACATCTCTACAAGCTATATGGCCTGCCCGCATATATAGTGTCGGATAGAGATAGAAAGTTCAACAGTCATTTTTGGAGGGAAGTCTTCAAAAAGTTGGATACTACTCTGAGTATGAGTACGGCAGATCATCCGTCTGATGGTCAAACTGAAAGAGTTAACCAAATTCTAGAGGATATGTTGTGTTCTTATGTTAGTAAGAAGCAATCTAATTGGGAAGAGTACTTGCCCTTATTGGAGTTTGCCTATAACAGCTCCAAACACTCAGCGACGACCGACTTGATTTACACCATTCATGTTAATGTATGGATTCCACCCGAGATCTCCGATGGCTGTAGGCCTAGAAAAGGAGAAGATTCAATCTGTCAAGGATTTCCTTGAAGATATGAATGATATGCTCAGAGCCGCACGTGAGAGCATTCGTAGCGCTCAGGACCGCGCTAAAACTTATGCGGATAAAGGACGTAGAAAAGTGACCTTTGCAGAAGGTGACTTTGTATTCCTCAAGGTTCCTGCGCAGTCGGAAACCATGAAAACGGGAAAGTGTGATAAACTTTCTCCGAGATATTGTGGTCCTTTTAAAATCCTTAAGAAGATTGGGGACGTAGCATATAAACTTGAGTTACCGGAGAGTTCTCAAGTCCATCCTGTCTTCCATGTCAGTAAACTGAAGAAATCAGTTCACGGGTTAGAGAACGTAGTTTCTCCAGAGATTTTGGTGGACTTGACAGAACCACCAAAGATACCACATGAACCTGAAAAGATTCTAGAGTATCATGACAGACAAACCCGACATAAAGTGTACTAGGAGGTACTTGTTAAATGGATAGATAGGGATGAGGAGGTAGCTACCTGGGAACGCCGTAGTGCAATTTCCAAGAGGTTTCCCCAGTTTGTTTTCGAGGACGAAAACTCTTCTTAAGGGGGGGTAATGTCACGTAGGCTGTAACGCTGTGATCGACGGCGGCAGACCGGATGGCCAAGGACGTGGCCATCCGAGGTTCAGTGGGAGAGGACGCCCATGCGGAGTCATGGGCGGCCAGGCTAGTGTGGACAGCAGGCCACACACTATATAGCCTGGGGGATGAGGGGCAATCCTCATTCTTCCTCTATGGCTGGGTGGTGAGCCAGAGGCCGTCCCCTCCCTGTGGTAACGCCTGTAGTGGTGTTACAGCGATCTAACACATATGCTTTAGAAGCATCCTGGGTTTTATACTTGGCTTTGGCTGCTCGAGAATCATCACGATGAAAGCAAAGCAGTGAGCCTCAGTATGACCTGACCTGCCATAATAATCACATTCATTGCTTTTGTCCTTGGATTCCTTAGATTCATGTTTACCCTTGCCTTTGCCTTTATTTTTGTTGTTGTTGTTGTTGTTGTTGGAGTTCCCTTTTCCACCTTTGCCTTTGCCCTTGTCAGAGGCAACAAAGGCAGACTCTGACTTGCCTTATTTGCAAAGCATGCACTTGTCATTGGAGATAACTCACGACTTCCTCAAAAGGGGGGAGAGGATCACGGAAGTAAATATTATCCCCTGAAAGAATCAAAGTAAGCAGGCACCTTACCAAGACATTTATGGATGGGATTGTTGATAGTGCTCCCATGCTCCTCAAGCTATAGCTTGATATGGGTGAACTCTCCAATTTTCTCAATCAAGTTATCTGACTCATTGATTGTAAGCTTCTCCAGATCTGACTCCAATTTGGCAATCTTCACTGTCAAAACTCTACCATACCTCCTCTGGGGATCTCTGTCCACATCTAATGAGCATTACACTGAGTAGAGACAAATTGTGCTTGTAGTATAGATGGAGTCATGCAATGGATGATGATAAAACGAGCCCGAGCATCCAATATGATTCTCAAAGCAGGATCCACCAAGTGAGGTGTGGAGATAGCCATCCACACACCGGCTCCTTCCAGCAACAACTGAGTGTAGAAAGACCAAGTATGATAGTTGGTTGCTATAAACTTCATGGAGTGACTTGGGGAGGATTGTAGGATGGTATATGGGTAGGGGTGGGAGCAAGACCTAGATGAGAGAAACTTAGAGAGGAAAGATTGGGAATGGGAACCACTTGTGGAGCGGCGGGAGTAGGGGATCCATGATGTGTGGTGCTGGAGAATTAACAAGAGAAGGAGTAGCAGTAGAGAAACCTCGTGAAGCCATGTCCTCTAACAAGAAACCTTCTCTGAAGAAAGGGGCTGAAAAAAAATTTCATAAAGTCCTCCCCTCGGGCTGTGCACAGCAAGAAGAAAAGGGAGGGAGGTTCGGAAACTGAAAGGAGAGAAAGAAGGAAGATCTCTCCAAGACGTAGATCCATGTCCTCAGCACCTAGAAGAGGGCTTCAGCAATCTAATCAACATAAAAATCAGCAATCTTTGCTGGAAATTCAAAAATACAACAGTCCCAAGTGTTAGATGAAGAAAATGCAGCAATCTTGAGGAAGCCTCTGCTCCCGAAAGAAAATGTAACACCTTCTACGCTGAAATATGTAGAAAACACAGCAAACTGTCGAAGCCTTTGCTCCGAAATAGAAAACGCAGCTCTTTTAAACTTTACAGGTCATCGTTTTTTTCTAATACCATGAAAGAAAGTGATGCAAATACAAAACATAGATGTAGGCCCGGGTACAAGACTTGTAAATGCTAGGAATTGATTGCTAAAAACTAAGCATGAGGGAAGCTCGTAGTAGGTGTTGTACTATGATCAGAAGTAGAAGCAGCTGCTAATGACCTCAAGAGAATGCTAAAGAATGAGGGAAAGGGTGAGAACCCTTATATATCCCTCAAAGTGCTGGTTGGCCCTAGCTGGCAAGTGGACAATAGGACAATAACATAAAATGCTATAAATGTCAAATAATATCTGCTAAGATATGCCAATGCAAGACCTCATAAATGGCCAATACAAGCATGAAAATGGTTATGTAGACCCTCTAGAGATGATATAATCCAACAGGTGCATCCTCTCAAAATGCAAGCCTTCTACTTAGATACAGGTAGAGGTAGAGGTAGATCAGCATCTAGAGACTGAGGTACAAGCCATTTTGGAAGCAAGAGTCATGGGCAGCAATAAGAATCTTATGTACAAACAAATCATTTTAGAAGCAAAAATCATATTAAAAATTTGATTTTTGTTGGACAAATGGCGGATCAAGGTCTGTAAGTGAGGTTCAATCCTTTTAAGGGTGCTTTGTGGAAGACTTCAAAAATCATTGCCACTTAGTTACAAAGGGTAACAGAAATGGCAGGATATTTACTTTGGATGAAAACATTCCTAAGATGAAGGTAGCCATGTTTGCGCATGGGAAAGGTTTTATTTTATAGATATTAACATATGGCACAAGCACATTGGTCATGTGAATATATAGCAGGCTAAACTTTATGCAAGCTCAAAGTTTAAGGTTGATGGTATACACAAAGTATGCGAAGCATGCTAGCTCAGTTAAGCAGGATAAACATGTTTTCCCACATGAAAAGCATATTAATTCAAGGCCATTGAATGTTATATATTTTGATGTATGGGGATCGACTAAGACTATAATAATTGTTACAAGTACTATGTTGCATTCATTAATGCTCACACTAGGAAAGTGTGGATTTACTTCATGAAGGAGAAAAGTGAGGTATTTTCTCACTTTCAAAGATTTAAAGCCTTGGTTAAGAATGAAAAAGGTATGTAGATCAAATCAAATGGTGGGGGAAAATATCCCAATGAGTTCAGTGATTTCTTAAGAATGCAGGGAATCAAGAGGAAACTCACATGCAAGTCCAAAGATATGCACGTAGAGGCTACATAGAAAATGATGGACACTTATCCAAATCAATGCATTACCAATGCAGGTAGCCAGGGCCAAAATGAGGGAAGCTGAGCTCCAAGATCAAGAAGATCAAGGTCAAGAAATTCAAGAAATTCAAGAAATTCAAGAAATTCAAGAATATTAAGGTCAAGAAATTCAAGGAGGACAACACAATGGTGAAGAAAAGCAAGAGCTACAAGACAAAAAAGGCAAGAAGACCAAAGAGAAGCTAGACAACCTTAATGGCACTAAAGCACCCAAATATTAATGGGAACAGTGATGAAGATTTGGATGTCCATGTTTTCTCATTTGAAACCACATTTTTTGCCACATTAGAGATCTAGTAGCTCAAAAGGTAGAGTTCTTTGTAAACAACACTGGGTGGTAAGGCAACCAACTCTCATGCATAGTATGGTCTAAACCAATTTCATACATTTAATGAGCTCAAGAGTGCTTTCCTAAAGAGGTTCTAAAAGGACAACATCGACACTCTTTGGCAATGGCAAGTGTCACAACACTATTCTCAATCGATCATAGATGAATAGTAAATTAATGGAAGTCATTATCGTACTACTTCGCCTCCAAAAGAAGCAAGTCCTCCATGTTAGATATTTAGCACTAACTAGAAGCACCACCAGATAGTGAGCGGCATAGGAGTGCGAAAAAAGGTTTGAGCACAAAAAATGAAAGTCATCAAGTCATCCTAGGTGACCCAAATATGAACACCCACGAAATGTGACCACTTCAACTCAATCAACTAGAGATTTCAACAGGCTAACAAGACAAATACATACAGAATAAGTGAAACAACATCACACAAGGAAAACACATTGATGTGTAAGATGGATTGCCATCAGGGTCTAATTGGCAAGACAAACTGAAGGATAACCTAGGAGATAGTGAATAATCTATAACTTAACTGGCAAGGGAAGATGATCCACCCGAGCCAGATCCATGTGGAGGACTACATGATTCTCAGAACATCAACCCAGCATGTAATTGATAGAATCACCAAAAGTGTTGGTGGATAAACCAACACAAAGATTAACAATCAAATATTAAACATAATTGCAATATAAACCATCATTCAGGTATTCAAGATCGATACATTGATTTATTGAACATTATAACACTGATGAATTTAAGATTGTAATATAAACCATCATTCAAACATTCAAGGTTATGTCAATACATAGATTTACAGAACATTACAACACTTATAAATACAAAGTTGCACATAATTGCAAAACTAAATTACACATATGACTCTATATTTCTATATATTCCTTTCTTTCTTATTTATATATGAGTGCTTAGTGCATTACATAATGGTATGAATCAAGGAACAAAGCATTATATTTGATCTGACATTTGACTATTTTATTCATATTCCTAAGATATCCCTAAGCTAAGTGTTAACCCTAAAATGGGTTAACATAAAAATTTTAAGGCTAAGAGATAGCAAAGAGGTAACCATTCACCTGCACTCACCTCAATGTGTCATCGGAATATTTCTGATGGCTGAGCTTGTAACCCTTGAGGTCTCCAAGCTCAACACTGCCATGGGTAGCTTACCATCCACCTTCTCCTACAAGCATTGTCACACCAACGTATTGCACTACACACATTACTCTCTCCTCTCACCTCATATCACTTACACACACTCACTAGCACATGCATTAGAGAAAAGATTAGAGGGAGGTTTAGAGATAGAGGGAAAGTTCAATTGCACAATGGGAGAGTGTACTTGTATTATGAGAGAAATTGCCTTATATACATGGCCATAAGTGTGTTCACACACACTTTAACTGACCGAGTAGGCATAGGCATCCAAAGCTTCTATTTAGCCTATTTCTTATACATTGCTTCATCTCATAATACATTGATGCATTACAACACTAGGGAGCACATCCTAGCACTACCACACGCTCTTGGAGCAAGAAATCCCATTAGTTATCCATCGGACCTTTACGAGTGCCCATCTAAGTTTGAGATTTGGACACCATTACCTCATGGCTTGTTTTTACATGAGTTTGGTGTGCCATCCTTGACATTTGATGTAGATTACTCATGCTTTGGCATATAATTGGTTAGGTCAAACCTTGTTAACCCTAAAATGCCCCCCCTCTTGATATCGATCATGTCATGATCAA
Organism: Cibotium barometz; assembly: GCF_041138505.1. Classification (NCBI taxonomy): domain Eukaryota; kingdom Viridiplantae; phylum Streptophyta; class Polypodiopsida; order Cyatheales; family Cibotiaceae; genus Cibotium; species Cibotium barometz. The sequence continues at coordinate 28,992,595 of NC_141055.1, read as the reverse complement.
ATCAAAGACTTTGTCGAGGGGTAGATGTTTGCTTGGTGCTGATAAGTAGATGTTACATGTCTTGATGTCTTTGAGGTTAACGGGGATTCTATGGCAATTAGCAATGGAAGAAGAGAGGTAGAGATCCGATGGAGTATTGATAACAAGCAATCCTTTATGAGCACATATTTTTGGTTTAATATCTCCCTTTATAGATTGTCATAGGATTTTATATACTGACCTAACCTACTTTACTTCCTATGTGATTTTTTATCTATTGAGAACAATTAGGTGCTCTTTAATCATTGGTTAAGTTGATACATAATGTAGAACAAAAGGGGTGAGTCCTTAAAAACTCTTATTAAAGCTGTTATAGTTGAAAGATTTGGAGAGGATTGAAAGGCGTTAGTTGACTTGTGTTGTGAAGATATTTATTGCAAAGGGTTAGAGGCTATTTAAATGAGATCATTGGCTACTAGTGGGGGCAAGGCTAAACTTTGAGAAATCCTAGGCACGATGGGTCTTATCATGGGTTAGACATACACCCACCATGGTTCCCCCACCCAAAGATGTACCTGAATGGTGTCGAATGACAAGGTTTCTTCTAGTGTATGAGTAAAAGTATAGTCACACTAAGCACCTGCTTCCTTTGATTATAGTAGACAAGGATGATTAGAGAGTTTAAGAATGAACCATAAACATGATTAGGAGAATCACAGTGGTGAAACTTCATGAAATTCTAGAAGAATGGTTTCTTAGATTGGAAAACATGATGAGAAAACATTATGGCCATGTGGTTAATAGTTGAGTGAGTATTAGCCTCCGTGATTTTACAAGTTGAAGAATCACAGCCGTGATTGTTAAAGAATCATGGTGATTAAAAAAACTATGTTTACATACTAGATAATAATTGATATGCATTTAGAACGAGGAGAAACACATGTTAGAGATGGTTTTAATGGAAATTGAGATAATCAAGTTAGCGTGATTACTCAGAGATAAGAATCACAGGTGTGATTCTTCTTGGAAGAATCATGGTGATAATATTGCATGTTTACTGATGGGATAGGACTTTAGTAGTTCAGACACGATGAGAGAATGCCAAAATACCACGAATGTGTATTTGGAAAAAGATTTTTTGACATGATTTAAGGAGTCACGGGCATGATTTTTAGAAAAATAACAACAATAAGAATTAATGAAACACAACAAATGATTATATAATATACATGTGGAGTGCAATTTGAAAGCAATTGGCATGAGAGGAATTAGACACATGTTCATGACCATGACCATGATTTGTAGTGTAATTAACCAATCACAGCAAAATTGGCATGATTTTAATGATGTGGCAAAAATCACAGTAACTGAAACTTTTGAATCACCAAATGTGTTGCTTTTTTGTCAAAGTTGTAGGCATTCATGAGGAATGTGTGACCTTTGATGCATTTGTGGTGGATGTGATTCGGGGAATCACGACCGTGTTTCTACAGGTGGCATAGGGGTGATTTGAAAATCATGGCAACCTAGCCTTATATTTTTCTTTATTTTGATGATGTATATTACATGTGCAACATCCTTATGTTGTGTGCAAATGATTGAGCTAGATTATCACGATCATAGCCATGTTTGCAAATCACGGTGTGATTCCTATTGGGCGTGACTACAGAATCACGGCGATCAAAGTTGATATTTGGTGATGTTGATGGTCTTTTGCACCACCACTGCTTGATTCTTATGCTTCATCGTTAACATCATCCTTTAACTGTTTATTGAGCTTTGATCAACATGACTTTAAAATCACAGCAACCAACTGCTGTTGAACATATACATTATGAGTGGGAATTGTAGGTTATGCATACAATTCTCTGGTTGTAAAGTTTATCAAGTGTACATGGATTGTACAAAGTAAGGTAAAGAATTAGCACAAAGATTTGATTATGAAACTTAAATTTATGAAGTCAAGTGTACATGAAGTTCATCAAGTGTACATGGAGCCAAGCAAGATTTTATACAAAGGAAGGTAAAGAATTAGCACATATTAACGAAAAGTTTTTAAGTGATAGGGCATTAAGTAGGGATATATTAAGTGCTTGGAAATGAACTAAACAATAAAGTCCTAAAAACCACTCAATTTTTTATTTTGAAACCTTATCTCTCTAAAATTGTGCTCTTAATTTCTCTAAAAATATCATATCTTTACATGCAGGTGCATGCACGTAAAAAGAATCACTAATTATTACTTCATGCATGTGCATGTGTGAGTTAGATACTCATTTACACATGATAAGATGACCAAACACCACCTATGATAGGTCAGCACGTATATGCATTATGGCTAAATTCTGAGATAACCAGATGCCACCCCTTGCTTCCAAATTTTCACGCCTGAGAAAAAACACTATTTTCTTGCTCTGATGCTAACTAGTAAGAAAATTGTCCACAAAATGATTTTTCACTTTTCCTACCTAGCCATCAAAAGAGTCAAATGGATTCATAATGCTCATATATTTGGTTTGGTGGTTCCCAATCCACTCTACTATGGATTCATAATGCTTGTATATTTGGCTTGGTGGTTCCCAATCCACTCTAATATGGGTTGGCAACTTCACATCACATTTCCACATGAATAGAATACTTATCCATTTCTTTAAAATAGGTTGCCGACACTCATACAGTCCTATTCATATGAAGTGGATAGCTTCAAGGGATAATAAAGTCTAATGCCACTAAGATTTTGCATAGACATTCTCCTCATCAAGGTTTACGAGCAAGCTAGGTTTCACTCCAATCGGACACTAGTTGACTGAAAGCCTAATTTAGCACAGCCAATTGGACCAGTTGGGTGATGCATAAATTAATCATGATTAATGAGATTAATTATTAATTCAATGCTTAATCCCAAGTCCCCAGGATATCTGGCAACAACTCCACACTTTTTGGAATTTCAGGGATTTTTTTAGTTTTTTAAAAGAAAATTTAGTCTATTTTTATGATTTTAAGGGATTTTATAAGCATTTTAAGCCCAAATTTAAATTTTATTATTGTTGAAAAACTAAAAAATAGAGAGCATACAAGAAGTTGATAGCTTTAGAGAGTTGATTTCTCTATTTTTACTAGATTCTTGCTACTGCTTTGCTTATTTTTGCCCAAAGACCCCCCTACATCATCTAAAGAGGTTGTTAGAGAGTTTGTAGACCCGGCCACCATTCCCTTACTCCAGACAATGGTCAAAGTCAACAATGTAAGGTCTAGACTCATGAGGGCAAGGTGACTTACTTGAGGCTTTATCTACACTATCTTGATGGTGGTGGGCTATCCCTATAATTCTCCCTCCTAGACTTGTTTAGGGAAAATCCTATCATGTGGAAATGTAGACAGGTCCTCCCAGATATTTTGATAAATTCCTACTTACTTAAAGTTCATTTCTTAAATTTACTAGATCCAACTTCTATCATGTGGAAATGTAGACAAGTCCTCCAAGATATTTTGATAAATTCCTACTTACTTAAAGTTTATTTCTTAAATTTACTAGATCCAACTTCTAAGCCTAACCCCTTCCGATCATCCCAATGGTTCCTCAATCCACCCAACCACTTAGGTAGAAAATCCAATGTGTCTTTTAGTTGGCAGGTTTGTGCCTAGGTACAAGGGAGATCACTCCTGAGCCCCCCTAGCTTACACGATTTGTTTGAGGACACATTCATACCTTGGAAAATAGACACATCGATAACCATTTACTTTCAAAAATTATCATTGAGGATCACTTCAACTTTACTAATATCATCATGAATACCATTATTTCCATATGCAAATACATTATGCTTGGGACTAGTTACTTTACATCCAACATCCAAGTCAGTTACTTTAGACTCCAAAGAATCCCTTATCAGAATTTCTCCCTCTAAACACAAGTCCGAGGTCACTAGACTCTACAACAACTAGTCCGAGAGCTAGTTTTTCCCATAGTTGCTTCTCCAAGCCATGCTTGATATAGGGAGCATATTACACCCACAAGGCTTCTTCGATGCCCCTCACTTAGCTACATGCCAAGAGCACACCCTTACACCCTTACCAAGGAGTGTCACAACCTTGGAAGTTGGCGTGCTCTCACAAGAGCACCACTCAGGATAAACCCACATGATCACATGGCTTTTGCCACACCAATGCACTGGTCAATATTATGCCAGGATCCCCCCACACTTAGGATGAACCCACATGATGGAAATTAACATGGCTTTTTCCACACTTGTGTACTAGTCGATAATATTCCAGGATCCCCCCACAATGTATCACATAAACGGCTCGTGGGCCATAATGCTTCCAAGTAGTCATATCAGCCATTCCTTTTTCAGACAACTAAAAACAATCCTTTTCCAAACAAGTCAAAACAATTCTTTTCTGCGGTAATATGTTTAATAATTATCCCAGTACTCATAACTTATATTTTCTTGATAGGGTTCTCCTAGATTTTCAAGTACTAAGGGAGTCAAGATTCGAGGCCGCAATTGACGGAATAAGAAGTCGCATGATCACCTTTACCCGTGAGCCCCACTACCACTTAAGGACTCTTATTTTTTATAACGTTTTCTTTAAAGATAGTTATTTGATAAGCTTAACCCGGCCAACTAGAACTCTAGGGAGATGATTGTTAGGAATTGTTGATCCTTCACTTGGAAAAACCAAGCAATAGCTCTCAAGTACTTGTAGGATACAGGGGTAAAGTAACCTTGTGACTAGGTAAAAAGTAAGTGAAGACTTGGTACACTCTTTAGTACCAGGATAAACCATGGATTATACATCCAAAAGGCACTCCTTCTCTTATAGTTCCCAATCTATCCAAAATCATGGTCAGAGCAAGGTACTTGTTGAATTGGTAGAGGCATATTTTGTGGATGGTTTTATCTGATATATCAATGGAGGTATCGTTCTTTTGGTTCCAAGAAGAATAGAAAATCAAACTATTCTTGATCAACTATTTTTTGAGGGAGAAAAACTATGAAATGTTTAGTGTTAACCCATTTTGGGGTTAACAAGAGTTGCCACTATAATTCTACACCAAGTAGCAAAGACAGAGACACCACAACATGTATGATCAAACTATGAATCAATGATGTCCAAATCTACAGCTTGGACGGGTGCCCAAAAATGAAATGAGGGACACTTATGGTAATTACATGTGGCAACAAGCTAGAATGGATTCCCTATGAATGTACTTCATGCATGTATTATGAGATTAAGCATTATATAAAAAATAGGCCACTTATGAGCCTTGGGCATCTGGTTAACTATAGTTTAAGGGTGTGTGAACACTTATAGCCTTAAATATAAGTCATTTTTATCTCATAATGTAGTATACTCTCCCATTGTGCAATTGAGTCTCGCTCCTACTAATTACCTACTCTAATGCATGGTAGTGAGTGTGTCTAAGAGATTTGAGATGAGAGAAGGAACAAGGACCCGTAGTCCAACATGACGATGTGAAAATGCTCATGGGAGATGGTGATAGAAACCGCTACCCAAGGCGGTGTGGAGCTCTTGAAGTAGTGTGCTCAAGCTCAGCTGTTGGAAAGATCCCCCGAGACAATTGTAAATTTCTAAGTTGTGAATGTGATTCTAAGAGAGGTTGAAGTGGGCAATAACATTTTTGGTAGCATTGTGCCGAGGAGAAATCTTGTTTCTTTTTTGGTTATTTTTTCTCCAAATCTACGCATAACCCATTGCCCATTCTCTTATGTAGTGGATTTCCACAAAAAGAAGTCGTTTTTCTTAATGGAGATTTGTGTGAGTTTTGGTGATTTTTTGCTCTCTTTTGTGCATAAAAGAATGCTTGGTAGCTTAATCTTTTGTTTGATTTGTTATTTTGATTGCTTGTGGAGTAGTTTTTAGTGTTTATATGCTAGGTTTAGATTGCATAATTTGCATTAAAATACACATTAGAATGTATATTAGTTGATTTTTTATCTCTTTAAAAGTTTAACACAGCGCTAGTTTGTTTAATTTTGGCTCCTTAGATGAGTTTTTTGTTGTATGTTGGTGAATTAAAGTGTTAGCATAGATCTTATGTAGCTTAATCCATCAAAAAAAACTAAAAAGCACTAAACCCTTGATTTTCGTGATTTTTCCTTAATGGGCTAGTTTTTTTAATCAAGCGAGTGATTAACAATTTTAAGGAATTAAAATTTTTAGAAAAATGGGTTTTCATGTCTAAATTGATCATATGGGTAGGAAAAATTGATGTTTTTGAGCATGTTTAGATGCAACAAAATATGCGATTACACCAATTACTCCATCAATTTGGACATTTTTTTCCCTCTTTTCCTCATCCGAAAAAATGTTTTTCATGCATATTTTGTTTTTTTTTCAACCCAAAAAGCATGACAAAAAATTAAAATTCTAAATTTCTTTCTAAAATCTATTGTTTGCATGTTTGCATCTTTGATTTTTGGCTACAAATTAACAAAATAATTAATTTTCAACCCAAAAATCATGGCTTAAAATCAAAATTACTTCATCAATTCGGACATTTTTGCTCTTTTCCTCATCCGAAAACCTGATTTTTATTTGTTTTTTTATTTTCAACCCAAAAAGCATGACAAAAAATCAAAATTCCAAATTTATTTCCAAAATCTATTGTTTGCATGTTTTTAGTTCAATTTTATCTTTAAAAAACATTTTTGGCATAAATAATCTTTTACGAGACCTGTAAACTAAGCATAAAATAGTTAGTTACTAGTTTTTGTGCTAAAAACTAGCGTTCCAAAAATTTATATTCCCATTGCCCTTTCCAAATCCATATCGCTACCTACATCCACTCTAGAATAGGCAAGGGGAGGTGTTTTTCAAAATTTTAAAAACTCTGCTTTTTGAGTATAATTTTTAAAACCCAAATTAGTGCCGAAATTCTGCTAAAATTTTCTAATGAGACTGACATGGCCTATTCATAGTCCTACAAGGTCTCACCTATTTTGGACAAGTTTAGCAACATTTTCAGAAGCTATATAGGCTTTTACATAGTTTTTTGCTTTAAAATAGTAAAATTAGTGTATCTTGAGCCCATAATAGAATCTGACAAGCCATCTAGGCTGAATTTCCTCTCATCATTTTCTACGTGAGAATTAGAGAAAATCTAATTCTGTGGCCCCTAGCATAGGCCCAGGCTAGGTACCTTCACTCTAACACTTCGTCCTATAACCATCTCTGGGCATAATAGTTTTTGGGATGGATGACTAAATAATTAATAAAGACTTGGTCAACTACCCTCAGGTGTAGTACTCAAGAGTTCAAAAATTTTAGGATAACTACCACACTTTGTGGGATCAATCAAGATTACAAGGGAATGTAAAAAGACTTGAAAACCTTACATACCCCTGTCAATCTGAACATAAAAGCTTGGAAGCCCTTGCTCCCTCGAGAGTCACATAGGAGGTCTTGAAATTGTACCATATGTGTTGAGAGGTTGAATACAACTAACAAAATGCTAAAGGAGGAACCTACTTACAAGGTATAAAGGATCATCCAAGTGCAACAGGTAGTGATGCAATGTTGTTTACAGGAGAAGCTATAATGGAACAAATTCCACATAGGGAGTACTTGGAAGTGATCAAGGAAGGGAACCTATGATTACAACCTCAGTTACTTTTTGAGCCCTAATTCAAGTAATCGCTTTTGATCCAACTTGTCATTTATGATTCTACTCTAGGTGTCTTGAAACCAACTACCAAATATTTAGCCTATCCACTAGTGGGTAACATGAAGGTTTGTGGAGAAGCATAGGTGTAAAGCCAGGGACTTGTGGTTGCCTCTAGCTCAAAATAATCAATTAAAAAACCCCCACCTTGAAGATTTATTAGATGTTCAGGTGGTAGCATTCTTGATAGCATATTCTTTTGAAAGAAGGTGGAAGAGGGATCAACCAGTGAAAGACAAAGGAGGATGCCACAAAGCTACAAGGATAGGCCCGAAGGATGGCAAGGTGAATAGTCTAAATGGAGGATGCCCTATCTAAAGGTACAACAATATGCTTATGCTTACTTCCATTCTCTAAGAATCCTTACAGTGAACGTGTATTGCATGCCTTACCCTAGGAGATAGATGAAAAGAGGGAAAAGAACCCACATTGAGTCTTCCATTCTCTAAGAATCCTTACAGTGAACGTGTATTGCATGCCTTACCCTAGGAGATAGATGAAAAGAGGGAAAAGAACCCACATTGAGTCTTCAACTATCCCAAGCCCTCTAAGAAATGCACCAAGAGTTGATAGTTTGTTACTATGCCACTACACGCTTCTTATGATGTTCATGACTCTAATAGATGTACTACAAAGAGGCACAAACTAGGGAGACATGGAACTTCTCTTTGATCTAAATTAAGGGCAAATTTTAGATCATACAGCTTACTACGTCCATTGTCTATGATTCTAGGTCATATGCTTTGTGACTTTGAAACCAAGGTGGATATATAGAGTTTTGGCCTTCCTACAAAACATTTAAGAGAGCTCAATACTCCTTGGAGCTTTAACACTTACATTGACAAGTCTTCACAAATAATTTTTTAAAAGTAAATCTAAGTGTAATCCCCAATATATTTTAAAAGTCTTAGTCAGCTCATCAGTCTTATTGGACTAAAGGCATAGTCTTTTTCTTGCACAATCAATCAAAAATACCATATATATATATATATATATATATATCATACATAGAGTCACCAATTGGTTTTTTGACCATTGGCATAGCCCTATTTTTTGCATAAGCATGTGAAAAGTCACCAATCTACATATTGGCATAATAGTCTAAAGTCACCTAAGATTTTTTGGTCAACCGCATAGTCCTCCATTGAGTCTTGCATAAGCATTGATGTTTCTTATACATTTTTGAAGATCCTAAAAAGAAGAAGGAAGAAAACTTGTATCACCAATGGCTTCTCCACAATCGCACTACACACACATCTAATAGAAGCCTCAACAAGCCATCCAAGTATATAACTAGATGGGGGGACTTTGATGGTGGTGGCAACACTCGCCCAAAGTATGACCCATCGTCTAGATATAACGTTGTATCACCAATGGCTTCTCCACACGTGCACTACACATAAATCTAATAGAAGCCTCAACAAGCCATCCAAGTATATAACTAGATGGGAGGGTGTTGAAGATGGTGACAACACTCGCCCAAGGTACGACCCATTGCCTAGATAATGTTGTTATATGCTTTTCTTGGATAGCATGCCGTTCTTTTTTGTGAAGTATATAGGCATTTGCACCTTTCACAAAAAGTGCTTGCATTAGGCACTCTTTTCATTGTTTTTACCTATGTACATGCATTGCACTTGACATTTGCAACCTCATCAACAAAAGCCAAATCTCACAATAATAACACCCTCGTAGCTGACTATTAATATACAACATATATGGCTACATTAATGGTTCACAAAGCGCTTCATCAATACTGGTGTGACTACATCTTCAAATCTCTAGCTTCTTCTATATCAACACATGAACCAATCTCTCAACCTTGCTCTTCATTGCATAGGTCTGAGGATGGACCTACAATATAAGGGGAGATGTTAACCCCATTTTTGGTAGTTAACTAGGTGGATGACTTTGGCAAGCCCCATAAAATTTTAATTTGATTGCCAAAGTTATGGATAAAGTGTCCAAGTTTAAAGAGATACAAATGTTCGATGCTTTGTAATACCAAGGTGGACATGAGGCGCTTCATCAATACTAGTGCGACTACATCTTCAAATCTCTAGCTTCTTCTATATCAACACATGAACCAATCTCTCAACCTTGCTCTTCATTGCATAGGTCTGAGGATGGACCTACAATATAAGGGGAGATGTTAACCCCATTTTTGGTAGTTAACTAGGTGGATGACTTTGACAAGCCCCATAAAATTTTATTTTGATTGCCAAAGTTATGGATAAAGTGTCCAAGTTTCAAGAGATACAAATGTTCGATGCTTTGTAATAATGTTTGACCAAGGTGGACATGAGGCGGATGGCTTCAACAGGTTTCTTCAACACATTTTCAATGAAGCTAGAGTCATTTTATGAGTGATCGGTATCAATAGATCTATTCATTTAGGTCACTTTGTAATTTGCATGCCCGAGCGGTTTTTGGGCACTTCACATAATTTTTTCACTCTAATGAGCCACAAACAATGTAAACAAGGAGTGACTAAGCTAAGTGTAATGTCAGCATCAAAGGGGTGTACATTAGGTAGCCTAGGATACACATATGCATAATTTAGACTAAGGCCGATCACCCAAATCTGGGTGGGTACTTAGTAAGTTGTATGAAAGATAACTCATCTAATGAGAATGGACACTTCCCTTGTGTGAAATTAAGAGCACTAGCGTCTCTACTCTACATTATCTCTTGAGTGTGTGTGTGTGGTGATAGTGAGTGTGAGAGTATGAGAGCTTGTAGGTTCTTGCTGTGTGGGGTTCGTCCTTGGAGAGTTACAAGAAACACCGTGGGTCACAAATGGTGAAAGCTGCAATTCTAGGTAGCTACTTCAACAAGTGGCCGGAGAGCCTCCATTGGGAAGTTGCAATATTTGTTAGCTAACTTTAACAAGTGGTTGGAGAGCCTCCCTTGGGAAGCTCTAAAAAGTCACCTTTATCTCCACCATGATAAACAAGTAAGCATTCTCACTAGTTTTGGTTTTGATAGGTTTCTCTATATGTACAATGGTTTAGCTTATCCCTAAGCCCTATGAATTTAGCTTAACAAGGTCACAAAAACAATAACAATAACAAAAACAACACATAAACTCAATAAAAATCAATAAAAACAACTCCATCAACAACTGCAAGTTAATAAACCATGGACATAGTTGTTCTACAACACATAAATTCATAAAAAACAATAAAAATAACTCCATCAACAACTGCAAGTTAATAAACCATGGACATAGTTGTTCTAATGAAATATTATAACAAGACATATAAATAATGGTATTTCTCCCCAAAAACTACTTATCCACACTGTATCCTTTCTCATTAGCAATAGTGTATTATATGCATGACCATATTTTTACATGTGATCACCCATATGTCCATGTTTTTATATGTAATCACCCATCTTGTCACCCATATAGCCACCCAAGACTATGTGTCTAGGGTGCCCATATGTCCATGTTTTTATATGTAATCACCCATCTTGTCACCCATATAGCCACCCAAGACTATGTGTCTAGGGTGCCCATGGTCCAAAGCTACTAATTACAAGATGGTTATGGCTCATAGATTTATGCCATTTGAGCCAAGATAACCATTTTATCATGAAGAACTTAGTGCAGGAAAATTTTTATCAGAAATGTTGTAACGCCTCTTTTTATCTGCATGTTCGTTGTGTTGTTTTTTATAGAAATGATAGAAGACCATACTTCACATGTTCTTAGTTTTATAATAATAAAAATTAAAGTGTTAGAAACTTTACAAAAAAATCTTTTGGCCATTTTGCAATCTTGATTTTATGTATTTTTTCCCATTAACTTAGTGTATTTTTTCCCATCAAACTTAGTATCTTTTTTACCATTAACTTAGTATCTTAAATACTCATCAACTTAGTATAAAGTATGTATTTTATCCCATCAACTTAGTATATTAAATGTTTCAAGCTTGGTGCTAAATCTATAAGATACCGGCATTAGTTGGATATATCCTTAAAAACATATGTTGTAACTTTCCAATAAATAGTAGAAGCATCTCCATGATGGCCAAAAACTCTATTTTATAGAGTTCCAACCATGTGACTTTCCAATAAATAGTAGAAGCATTTCCATGGTGGTAAAAACTCTATTTTATAGACATTCAACCATGTGATCCATCATGCAATACCACAAGTATTGAGCCCATATGTAATGCTACACATGTATATCATTTACACATGATCAACTTCATGAATGATGAAGAGTTAAAGTCCTAATTACATACTTGAAAACTTGCATTACATTTAAATTTAAAGGAAACCATGATGATAAATGATATTCAACTTGATTATCCAACATAAACACCTTACTACTTAATACATTGAAAAAATTAAGAATTACTATTTTTGAATGATTTTTTGAGTTTTTTAAGTGAGGGTTTTGTGAGCTTGAGGGACCATCACATAAAAATTCAACGCAAAGCAAGATTTACATAAAAATTTAAATGAAATTTGGATCTTGTTTTTAATATATATTGAAGATAAGGTTGAGAATTCAAGTTGGCCACTCGAGAATTCAGCTACTTGAAAAAAGCATAAAAATACTAAAGAATTTTAAAAAAGAAATGCGTCATTTTTGGCTTCATAAAAACTGAATAGGTTAGTACTTAAACTTTCACTTTTATTTACGACATTCTTTAGGTAAAAATAGTGCAAAATAAAAACACCCATGCATGCTCGCTCTTGATGTACCACAAAAACTATTTCTTATGGTAACTTGATTTATTAGAGAATCTATGGCCCATACTTGAGAAACTCACAACTAACACACTTGTTTTGGTTCTCTTTAAGCTATGCTCCTAGAGCTTGTTCAATGGTATATTGTCTATGGATGTGCTAGTCCATGTCACTATTTCCTTTCAGCTCTTTATAGGTTCTTCTTATATCATCCCACCTTCTTCCCTTTCGCTTTCAAAATTTTGAAATTCTTTTTCTAAAATGATAGCTGTTGCATCATCTTTACATTCTGTATTTAGAATTCCTCCATGTCTTTGCTGCCACTTCCACTACCTCCTTCTAGTCCCACTTCCTTCCTTTTCTACCCTTTAATTAGCTTTTTGGATCCCAATCCTATTCTCATACAATCCTACCTTGTTGTTCTTTCCCCCCATCTAGGTTCTAGTCTTGTTCTAGTCCTCTTTCCCACATGGGGATTATTTGGCTACAGAGGTGGGCGTGGGAGCCACCACCATGGTAGCTTTCAACTTCTGTAAATATTCCTCCCACACCCCGTTAAGCTCATTGATGGCATGCTCCTTACATTCCTCCATCTTTTCAACATCAAGCTATAAGACTGTATCTAGTACCACTAGTCGTCGTGCTTTGGTTTTCACTAATTTCACCTTGTCATCTACACTTAGTATCGCCAGTCATTGTGCTTTATCATGCTTCGACTTTCACTAATTCCACCTTGTCTCTCTGTTTGCTCTTTAGTGTATAGTTCTGATAAATTTCGATGCATTTTCATTATCTGATTTGTTTTGGCATCTATGCTTTCAAGTCAGAGGAGGGATGTGTCTAGATCATGTTTCATATGTGGTCTTTCCTGCTCTTGCCTAGACACAATGCCTCTTAACTCCTCGACCTCTATATCTTGGCCCCTCTTCCATTCACTTTTATAAATATCTTATGGCTCCTTGGGCCCAGTCTATGTCAATAATTTCCAAAAACTTTGCTCTACGACTTAGACTGTCCGGTTTGTGAAAGGTGTGGATGGTCTCAGTGTGGCTAGGGCAGCGGCATCTAATACTTATACTTCAAGATTTATGCCTCCACTCCATGCTTGCACTTGGCTCTATTTCTCTCTTGTTATAATAAGAAGCCTCCATTAAGTATCTTGTTGTATGTGTTTTGTTGGGTGCTTCCAGCTCTGAGATGGTCTAGGCCGTGGATGGTCTTGTGGTGGCTGTGGTGGTAGGGGCATCTCTTTACTTATCCTTTAGGCTTTGCCAATAGATAGTGCTCCTAAACTTTTTAATGGATTAGATCATTCCCAGTGATTCTTTTCCTATGGTGGGGTGATTCCTTTTTGCTTTGGACAACCTTTTGCTTGCATTTGTACACATGTCAAAACCATCCTTCTTGTGCCTCCTACATCAGGGACTTCCTATTACCATATTTAAAGTATCCAAAAAGATATGGAATATTAGGTAAAATTTGGGCTATTGAAGTATGAGTCTAGAATCCATCATTTTCTTCAAATTTTGGAATGCTTCCTGACACCCTCCGTTAGCTTAGAAAATAACCCTTAGTCTTGTTAATTATTTATACCTTAGTGTTAACCCATTTTAGGGTTAACAAGGTTTTCCACACCCAATTTATATGCCAAAGCATGAGTAATCTGCATCAAATGTCAAGGAAGACACACCAAACGCATGTATAAACAAGCCATGAAGCAATGGTGTCCAAATCTCAAACTTAGACGGGTGCGCCTATAAAGGTCTGATGGATAATTAATGGCATTTCCCGCTCCAAGAGCATGTGGTAGTGAACTAGGATGTTCTACCTAGTTTTGTAAATGCATAAATTTATTATGAGATGCAATAATGTATAAGCAATAGGCCAAATAGAAGCTTTAGGCACCTACTTGACCATAGTTTAAGTGTGTGTGAACACACTTATGGCCACGTATATAAGGCAACTTCTCTCATAATGCAAGTACACTCTCCCATTATGTAATTGAGCTTTCCCTAGCTAAATCTCCCTCTAATATTATATTTAATGCATTCTAGTGAGTGTGTGTGAGTAAAATAAGGTGAGAGGAGGGAGTAGTGCCCATAGATGTGACACCGCTCACGTGGAAGAAGGTGAATGGTAAGCTACCCATGGGAGTGTTAAGCTTGGAGACCTCAAGGATAAAAATCTTGGAGACCTCAAGGGTAACAAGCTCGGCCATCAGAAAGGTCCTCTCACGACACGTTTAGGTGAGTGAAGGTGAGTGGTTCCCTCTTTGCTATCTCTAAGTCTTAATAGTTTTGGCACCGCTATTGAGCAATCCCTTGGATTTATCATTTATTTTTCTCTAATCTATGGTTTACCCATTGCTCACACTTTTAAAAATAGTGGTTTCCTCTGCTATCTGTGAGCCTTAACATTTTTGGTGTCGTTGTCAAGTAATCCCTTTGCTTTATCATTAGTTTTTCTCTAATCTATGGTTTACCCATTGCTCACACTCTTGAATAGTGGAGTGCCATGAGCGAGAGTGGGATTTGATGGAGATTTGTGTGGAAATGGTGTGGTTTTTGCTTTATTTTTCTCTTTTTATGTGTTAACATAGAGTCTATGCTTAATTTTTACATGATACCTAGGTTTTTTATTATAGTTGATTATATTAGTATGTTTGCATTCATACCTAGGTAGCTTGATCAACCAAAAAAATTCATTAAAAACAAAACAAACTCTTGATTTTTGCTCGTGATCATAGAGAAAATTAGCGTGATCACGGGGAATTTTTTTTAACGTAGTTTAGTGTGTATAAACAAATCACTGTGTATGAGCGACGTGATTCTACATTCATGGTAAAATTAATGTGATTCTATAGTCCATGGTAAAAATTCACGGTGTATGACCAGAATCACGGTGTGTACGAGCAAACCTACACAATCATTGTTGTGAAAACTTGCCAAATCAAAGTATAAGAGCAAGATTGAAGAGAAAAAATGGTTAGTCTAGGAGGTCAAAGCTTACCCCTATACATGCAGATGTCTAATTTAGACCTTGAAGCTAGTCTTAGGCAGCTAGTGAGACCTATGCCACACATTGAGGCCTCACACTTGTTAGGGACTTCATACCCTGATCGGACCAACATTGTACACATTAGTGCTCTACTAGGTTTCACCAAACCTATAGTAACCCCAATTTTGCCTATCTCAAGTCCCTTGCATAATACTAATTTCAACCCAATCAAAAGGGCACATGAGAGTACATCAAGTAGAACTCAACCCCCTTTATCCTTTAGTGAAAAAACTCTTTGCATGATGCTAGAAGGGGGTTGCACATGGGTTGAAAGATGTCCTCGGCTAAGAAGGAGCTGCACATAGCTCAAAAGATGCCCTTGAACCTGTTGTCTTGGAAATATCCAAATATATGAATAAATTTGATGATTCCATAGACCCATATGAGTTCATGCAAGTGTCTAAACATTGTTGTGATACTTTTAGAGCTATTAACTACTCATCTAAGGTTCAAGCTTTCACAGTATGCTTAATGGGTAAAGCTAGTCTTGATGGTTTACCACACTACGGCCCAAAATCAAAGTGAATTTCAGAACTTTGAAGGTAACTTTTGTCTACGAGTTCTTGAGGCAAGGCCACTGGTGGTGTGTATCATATGAACTTTACTCAGTTGAGCAGAAAATCGATGAAACCATAGGAGAATTTATCCTTTCGATAAAAAATATGGATTCATTGTGTGAACCATTGGAAAAACTAAATGACGCCCAATTCAAATGATGTTTTATGATGGGGCTTAAGAAAAATGGCTTACATAATTTGATCCTTGTATCAAATCTTGAGACCTTTGACCAATGTTGCAAAGAGGGTGTCCAATTAGATGACAACATGCTGGATGATGTCCTAGAAGTAGAGAATCCCTCAACTAAACAAGGGGTTAAAAACAAATTGAGTTTAGAGCTCACCACTCAACAACTCTACACTACTTTGATTGGGAGAGAAATTCGGGATGAATAAACCTCTTCTACCTAGGGCTGTTAAGCCAATGCTTTATATTGTAATCATTGCATATAAGGCCATGAAATCACACTTTGTCCTAAAGTTTATGCAACCAAACCAAATCAATCACAAACATAAGTTGTGCACCAACCTTCTTTGATTGGTACATCATCTTTAACTTAGCAAAATATTGTACACATAAATCAACATGAGACACAAAACCCTCAAACCCTCAAAACCCTTAAACCCTACAAATCCAAGAACTTGTATTAGAAAACCTGGTGCCCTTGGCCCTGAATGAGACCGAACAAGGGATAGAAATTGTTAAGGATGTGACAAGATCGTCACTCCAATGCTTTAACTATTATGGACCACACAAGATAGTAGATTGCCCGGTCGGGAACATCCTGTCTCCACTAGTAGGCTAGCCAACACTTTAAAACCCCTAGGTGAGCAATGTGCATTACACCACTTGTTCAAAGACTGTCCAAAACTAAACACTGTAATGCCAAACACAACAGTATCAACACCACTCAACATTGTTAATGTGCATAATGAACGGTTATAACCACTATACCATTAAATGTATTAACATTCCTACAAGCCAAGTTGTAAACCAAAACAAAATCTACTAATGCTGAAACTTTAAAATGGGTGGAATAACTTGCTATGACACATAAGACTAACGAGGATCCAAAGTTGAAGGATGAATCCCAAAAGTCAAAATAGAAACTAATTCGAGACAAACAAGCTTTGAACTAACCAGGTCAACCACAAAAAAGGGATTTGGAACCTGAGAAACCCAACAAAACCCACGATAAGCTTAAATGAGGAAAGAAAATCAAAAGAGTCTCACCAAGGGAACTTAAGTCAACTCTCAATGCAGGAATATCCGCTACACAAGTAACATCAAAACTTGCGTGTGAAACTATGGATGTTGATGGCAAAAAGAAAATTCATTTTTTGCTACTAGAAAACAAAGACACTAGGAGGCAACTGCTACATGGAGGGACACAAAAAAGTTTCCAAAACAAAACTTTGTCATGTGCCACCACATGGGAAAACAAACCCTTTCCAACCAAATGAAGAAGAATTGATCACAATTGATAATTCCAAAAATGAAATGTGGGAGAGAATGGTAGAATGGTTCAATAGCGAATCGAGTCTCCCGTTGACTCCTCTCCATTGACTTCCCAAATGTTGAAAAAAGACCAACCGGAGGATTATAGATTTCCCTTTCAAAATGAGCCAGATTTGCCAAATAAAACTCAATCTCTGAGACAAGCTAACTAGAGAGAACTCAATGTGTTGTATATGGAGGCGGAATAATGTCATTAGCTTATTGCAAACGATAAGCTAAAAGAAAATGAAACCGAAAGTGTTTACGTAAATGAGTCAAATGTTATGGGAAGGAGTAAACAATATGCATCTTTGTATACAATTAGTATTGTGGACCCTCGTAATGACCTTTAAATCCTTGATCAATTCTCGATGCATAAATATAGACTTCAAAGTTCCATAGGAGAATATGAGCCAAGGGCTAAAAATTAAAAGTAGACTTGAAAGTGCCATAGGAGAATATGAGTTGAGGGCTAAAAATCAAATGAATGAATTTAAAAGTGAATGGGAGTCAATAATTGAAACATCTATTCCACCTGTTGAGGATACAATCAATATTTGGCTAGATTTTTTGAGTGGGCAAAAGCATTCAACAAAAACAAGCAATGATAAGACTCAACACTACTCATAATACTGAAAAAATTTGGGCATTTTTAGGCCAACCCATGCTCACTCCTAGACAAATGAATGTGCTATGTCGATGCCCAAGACCTCAAAGTCTGGGGTTATTACTCAAACACAATTCTTACTTAGGATGATAACATCAAATGTGAATTTCAAGTTATCCCTGAGGAACTAAAAGAGGTTGTTGGTGCTACACTTGGTACTCCATTGATGAAAGCAAGAAAATCATCTTCTTAGAAGCTCGTAAAACATCTTTCACATTACTCCAACATAAGGAGCCCTTACCTAAAAGGGAGATTGTAGAGTCTGAACACCTCTTGCCAGAGTCAAAAACAGTTGAAAGCTCAACAACTTGCAGCTTTAGAGCCTAAGATTCCAGAACTTAAACCTTTCCAATGGATTCCTACATAGAAATTGGCTTTAAAATGAGCATGGGAGTCAAAAGCATCCAATCTCGAGTCTATCCTTACAGGTAAAACAATCTCATGAAATATGAGCTATGACGTTGTATTGGCAAGCCAAGCTTGCACGTTTATGAATGGATTCTGTGGACTGACACTCAAAATATGCCATGTCTAGGATCTTTTGAATACACAATTTACGTAGAATTTAACCCCTTGAAATGTAAGATGTGTGTGGTAGACTATGTGCTGGAAGTAGATTTTATCCTAGGAGGGATTAGGCTACCTTCGTGCAGGCTATACCAAACTTTATTAACCGGTGATGTGTGCTATGAAGATTTTCAACAAAGAAGTGGTGGTGGTGCCATTCTGTGAGACAAGGATGAAATAACACTTAATGCTCTTTATGACCTTTTCCGAAAGTGGCGATTAGTCTCTACATCATAAAAACCATTTTTGATGAAGACCTACCTTCTCCATCAAAGATCCTTTGTGATAAACTCTTTAAATCAGCTATAACCCCAAAGAAGAAACCACTCCCAAATCTACATATTCAAAGTCCTCAAACTGCAAATCTCCATAAAGGTGACCATTCCATTTATCTAAGGCTCATAGTAAATGCCACATATTTTAAAGGAAGAGCTGCCTAGGATACAACCACTGTGTCTCAAGAACCTCTTCTACAAGTGTCACCAAGGAACCAACAATATCTCAACCACAAAACCTGTCTATAATATAATAGCCACTCCTGGAAACAATTCCCAATCACTAATGGTGGAACCAATGGTTGAATCTGTGTTTAACAAAGAATGAAAATCCTACAAGGAAAACTCCTTGATTGATATCACCGACAAAAGAAAATTCTCACACCAAGGGATCCTTATCATCATTAATAGTCCCTCAAGTACTAACTCCACAACCCTTGACCATAACAACCAAGGTTATCCTGTAGAGCAAAAACAAAGGAAAAGCTATCATCACATGACCTCATCAACAACAAACCCTCTTGCTAAATTCCCTAAGCCTACAACAATAACAGAAGAGATCAAATTCCCAATTGGATCTAGTAAAATTCAAGACATAGTCTTAACATCGGCAACACCCTCTGTTGAAGACCCCAACCTTGCCATTAATGCTATTTTACAACCCATAACTAAAACCTCACCAACTCATATCAAAATAGGTACAAAAGCTTCATTTTCAGTAAGGAAAGCATGTCTCTCCGGCCACTACCACAAAGACCGTCAAGATATTTCCAAAGCATCAAGAGGTGGATGGAGAAGCGACTACTTCATACTAGTTCAACCCAAGTTTGGATCCCAAAAAGGCAAACCATACTCCGAAAGAAGAAGGGGTATGATCCCAAGAAGAAGTTTGCACCAAAACAGATAACCTAGCAACCAAGGTACCATGCTCGATACCTAAGAATTCATCAACGATGGGTACACATAAACCTACTTCAGGCTCAGGGACATTATAAAGGAAATACCATTATATGGGTGCCTAAAGCTGTCAAGATTAATCATGTTTCATCACATTAAACTTTAACTCAAGGATCCCTAAGTAAGTTTATGGTGTGGAGACCAAAGTAAAAATAGCCTAAGCACATGGAGGACTCCTCTTACCCACTCCAAGACGACTACCATCACTTCATCCAACAAAGGGATACAATTGGAGATATCTCCATACATCATCTACATGAAACCACTCTTTAAACCAGCAAAACTGAGAGTGCAAAAGTTGAATGGGCAGACACAAGCACCTATACTCCCAAAAAGGGGGTAAACATAAGAACCCACTACTCACACAAGAGTGCAAAATCACAATCGCGGAGCCACAAGAACCATTGCCTACAAAGGAAAAATTTCACAAGAGCCTCCCACAAATAAGAGTGCTCAACAACCTACAAGAGATCAACAAATGCTACAATTTTACTCTCAAATATAAGCAAGTATATTTCTAACCATTAAGAATTTTCCACGCAGTGATTCTTCAAAAATCACAATCGTGATTCTTCAACCTGCAAATTCACGCCACTAGAAATGTGGAGAAAATGGACATTTAAGGTGCATAAATGCTCTACATGAGTGGAAAAGGCTTAAAACATGGTAAAATCAAGAAATCAGTATTAGTGGTTCTCCTTCAAAGTATGTGCTCTCCTTTAACATTATGGAGCTATCCAAGTACATTCTAAGACCTTCTACTCTCAATTTATTAATATTGCCACCTTGGGTCTCTTAATTATTTATTGAATACTTGTTCTTTATCAATTGAAATGTTTCTAATTTCAATGTGGTTATGTTGGGACTCTTTGTTTTCAGATCAACACACACACACACACACACACACACACACACACACACACACACACATGTACGCACGCATGGGCGCGAGCGTGCACACACACAGAAGTAAAATTAAAGGGATTAATTTCCTAATTAGTAAAACAATAGCATGAATAATATTGTAAACTATATAATATATATTACATGGATTTATAATCTACATTACATTATAGCTCTTATCTAACTAACAATATCAGAATGTTAATTGAAGATATTAACATCAGTCAAAATTATGTAGTACAATATAATACATTTTTAAGTGATTTAACATTTATAAATATATAGAAATTAGAGATTTGATAATAAGGCTCTCTCCTTCTTTTCAAGTTTATTAGAGAGATTTGACTAAATAAATGTTAAGCTTTTACAGAGAAATTGTTCTCCTCCAATTGTCCACAAATTCTTCTCTTAAAATTAAAATTAAAATTATTTAAAAAAAAATCAAAATTAAAATAACTTATTAAAATTAATTTTACTTTTACTTTTAATAAAATTAATTTTATTAAAATTAAAACATTATTAAATTTGAAATGTGAAGTACAAGTAGCTACACTCTCCTAGTAGTTGTTGCCTGCCCATGGTATTGATTTAATACCTATTAAGGACGGTTATATTCTTACAGAGAGTGATAATGTATAAAAATAATATTGGGCCGTTTTTCCAGCTTATTTCTTGAAATAATACCTGCTTGCTTCTACAGTGTTGCTATTTCTCTAATGCTGCTGAACGTGGAGGATTAAGAAGCTGTGAAGGTGCGTGGTTACCTATTTGTGTGGTTTTAAGTGTGCTCGAGTTATGTTGTGTTCAGAGAAAGAAAGAAAGAAAGTTCTATTAATGTCTGCCGAAGGGTTGCGACCCAAAAGCATACTTAAAGACCGTCAGTAAAAGAAGGAAACATCTTTGTCAGTAAAAGAAGAAAACATCTCTCTCAGCCCAAAAAAAAAGGGGCCAAGGGTTTTAGGATTCGTACGAGACGTGTTCCCCACAAGTGAAATCGACAAATTGATGTTTGGGTCGAGTTATGTTGTGATTTTATGTGTGCTGGAGTTATGTTGAGAGAGAGAGAGAGAGAGAGAGAGAGAGAGAGAGAGAGACCAAAGTAAGACCCAATGGGCCTATGAGACCATGGAAACTCATCATGAAATACTAGGAACATAGAAACATGAGAGGAGCATCAGCCCCAGTAGATGGTATACTACACTCCAAAATATCAAGCATGGGGCTAATGAGTATGGGCGAGAGATCTCCTCTCACGTGGAAAGGTAGCTCGATGGTGGTGGAGAATATCCTGGATCTGGAGCTGATGAGGGGATCATGGTCGGTGTCCGAGGGGCCGGGGGCGTCGGGCATGCTGGAATGCGGAGGCACAGTCCGAGGTAACTCCTCTTGGGGAGGTAGGTCCGGATCAACCCGAGGTGGGTCCACAAGATCCACTGTATGGGTGTCCTCCACCTCCTGGGTCTTGAAGAAACTGGTGATGGTTGGCTGGCGAGGGAGGTGTTGGGGTGGTTGGGGCCGAAGCTTTCTCAAGAAAGTGTCCCTGTGTTTGCGGAGCTTAAGTAGGAAGAGGCCTAGGCAATGCTGGTCTGAGAAGTCAATGATCTTGGAGAGTGGACCAAACCTCTCACAAAACAGACAGTGAAACCTCCCATGGATCTCATAGTACACTGGGCAGTAGCATATGTAATGCTCTTCTGTGTCTCAACTTTTGTGTGGCATAATCGGCAGGGATCTTCATGGTGGTGGAGCTAGTGGTGGTGGTCATACCCCTGTATAAATAGAGGACATGCTTACTGTCCCACTGGGTGTAATCAAGGGCCTAAATTAAAGGTTGTGTGGGTAAAACCTAAGGGTACCAATCTTGACATCATCACCTAAGCAAGAAGCCTCTGAGCCTCGTATTATTAGCGCCTCTCTAAATCAAGGGGTGTTGTTGGATAGATTGGCCATGTGTGCGCCACGTGGAGGAGCAAATCCCATATACAAATAGTGGGTGTTTAAACCTTAGTATAAAGGGTGTATAACCCTTGGAGCTACCTCATCCCCCAACTTTTATGGTTGGATATCGAGATCTAAGGAAGCGGGGCCCCCGATCAGTAGTGGGGCCAAAATCGTGCGCTTTAGTTGCTCGACTCTCCACTTTGGGTCTCCATATGAACTCCCCGGCTCTGAAGATGTGCTTAGCTGTACCTATGTCCACTCTGAGGCGGTGGGATGAAAGCCGTAGCTGGCCAATCGCAATCCGCATGGCATGGGACATGTGGACATTCATCCATCCTTAGTGAGCATGAGGAAGCAATCTTTGTAGAAGTGCATCTTCGTTGGGAGCTCCGAAGGTGTGATCCATGTGCAATGGGTGTAGAGGTTGAGAAGATCTAAGTGGATAACCCGGTTGGTATCCTCATGAGGGAGATGGAGAAAAGGGGAGTCCAAACTGTACTCAAGGGGCGGTAGGCAGTCCATGCGAAGTCCATATACTGAGAACCAAGTGATAACTAAGGCATACCATACTTCAGAGTGGCCCTCAAGTGCTAGCAGTCTTGAGGACTCCAGGGCAAGCCTCGGGTACCTGTGGGGATCCATGTGACTGATGCGATGAAGGTATGTGACTGTTTGGAAGAGTGCATCCACTACCATCGAGGTTGGAGCAAACTTTGCCTGGATAATCTGGTGTGGGATTGATGGTTTGTTGTAGATCATATGGGAGAACATCATGACCTGGGGCCTCTTAACTCGCCGCCAATCCTCATTGGATAAATATGGCCCCCAGAAGGCTGCTCCATACATCAAGGCTAGTGTGAGGAGGGTGTCAAAAAGCCAATCCTTCGTCTTGGGCTCCTGGAAATGTTCCTGGAAGCATTGCCACTCAAGTAAGCGGAAGGTTGCATATCCCCGTGTCACTCTAGAATGTGCTACGAGAAGCATGGTGAAGTGTGGGCCACTGAAAGTGACACCAAGGTAGACATAGGATGAGACAATCTCCGCAGGATCCCCTCTGTATATGAAGCTCCATTTGGATGTGAAGGGACATGAAGTATTGAAGACCGTTACCTTGGTTTTACCAAAGTTAACAGAGAGGTCCCGTTGAGTGCAAAAGTGTTGTAAGGCATCCAACTATCTCTGAAGCCCCTTCGCTGAATCTGAGAGGACGACGATGTCATCTACATAAAGTAGTATGGGGATCAATATGCTTGCCAGTGTGGGACCAGCCCCGCCTAATTCGTTAATGAACCTCGAGATCTCATCAATGTAGAGGCCAAATAGAGTGGGTGATAGAGGGCAGCCTTGATTCACCCCAATAGTGCTGGAAATCTCTTGTTGTGATGTACCTCTTGGGGCTCTCACTCGTCCGGTGATGGACTCATAGAGGGCGATGATGCTCCAAAACATGTCAGATGGGACTCCTATCTCCTGTAGATGGTGTAGGAGGCGAACTCGGGGTACAATATCATAAGCTTTGTGGAAATCCACAAAGTAGCAGTAAATCCTTGGATGTCATGCTCTACCCTCCTTGATGATGGCACGGAGGGTGAAGATGTGGTCAAGGGTAGCGTAGCTCCTTCGAAAGCCTGCATGTCGCGAGGCTCTCCATCCATGTCTCTTTGCTGCAAATAAACTTAGCTCCGCCTCTAGCACCGATTACTAGAGTTTGGCCAATTTGTGGCCAATCATGATCGTCCTGTAATTATTAGGATCAAGTGGATATACGGCTTTGAGGATGGGGATGATGGTGTTAGTGGACCAAGAGGGTGGAAATCCTTCACAAAGGGCTCTATTGAACATGTAGGCTGGTAGGGGTGCCAGGGTATTGTGAGACGTACTCGGCAGCAGTGAGTCCCTCGTGATCTTGGGCTCGCCCATTACATAGTCTACGAATGGCCTTGAGGACCATGCCCTTTGTGAAGAAGGTGGCGGTGGTGGGGCGGGGATCTGGTGGTGGGGGTAGAGGTGGTTGATGGGAGATATGATAGAGGGAGCATGTATAGGAGTGCCATGTGTCCGGGCAGGTGATAGGTGTGGGGGGCCGACGTCCTTGGAGTTTCCTCTAGGCGTCTTTTAAGATTGGCCCTAAGAAAACTTGGTAAACTCATTCTCTTTTCAAGCGTAGAACTCTCGTTTCTTGCGTTGGGTAAGCCGTTGTGAAATCTGTTGCGCTTGGCGCTTTGTGATTTGCCTAGTCCTTATTTCATGCTTAAGACATGAGCGTGTGGCTCGGCATTCATCATCATACCAGCATTGAACCGCAAGGTGGCTTGGCGGTAGACCGCCTCGTGCATATGAAAGAAGTGGTGGCGGATGTGTGAAGTAGGGTGGTGAGTTGTGATGTGAGGGTGGGTAGGGAGACAATAGGTTCCACATCCTGGGGTTGGCGGTAGATGTGGTTGGAGTAAACAAGGTCAAGCTTGTGATCAAAATGGACCTGGGTGTAATGTGAGATGGGGGGTGGTGGTGGAGAGACGGGTGGTGTGTAGGTAAGAGTGAAAGAGAGGTAGGCATGGTCAATTTCAAAGGGGGGTGGCGGGATGGAGAAGTTGGGGAGAAGGTGTGCCAAAGCTGGAGATCCCATAAGGTAGTCCACGGTGCTAGTCCCTCCTAAGTGAGGGAAGGAGGTGAGGGCATCGGAGGAGGGCGGGACATCCCATTATAGACAACAAGACCAGGTGCATAGATAACAAGACCATGTGCAGCTCCTAGCTCTAAGAAATATCTTCCATACACCGTGACCTCCTCACGGTCCTGTGATGATCTCTGCAGCCTCGTGTCAGTGATGTCTAGCTCCTGTAGTCTGATAGGGTCTTCCAGATCGAGTAGTGGGACTTTTTGGCTCCCCATCCTAGCGTTGAAGTCCCTGAGCAGAAGGACTTTTCCCACCCTAGATGACTTAGAAGGTCATGTCTTCAGAGAAGTTTCGGGTTACAATGCTTGTTTGATCTGTGGACAGAGTTATGCCACAATTGTTAGCACATTCATCCCTAATTTCTGTCCATGTCTGGTGTCCTTTTGGTCCCTTTTGCATGGCCTCTCACTTTTTCATCTTGCCTTGTCTATCTTTTGCTCCCACTTGTGAGACTACTTCTATCTCTTGCTTGGGACTGTATTGCTTCAGTATATTCAGCATAGTTGCTCCATATCTCTCTCTCTCTCTTGCACTCTCTACTTAGCACACTCTAGTGCTTATTTGCTTCCGCTCTGTGCACTCTTTCATGGTATCATTGCTCCCGGTTCAGCGATTCCCTCTGCAGCCCCAGATTCAGCCCTATTTACAGCCCCTTAACCTCTGCGTTTTTCTCAGATTTGCAGCCCTCTTGTTGCTGTGTTTTCTGGACATCTTCTGCTGATTGCTTTCCCTTCAGTTTGGCTTCATCGCTTGCAGCGAGAAGGTAATTTTCTCATCAGCGTTTTACTTCTACTTGGAGTTTGGATCTAGGCAGTCTGTTTTTTCAGGACAGCAGCCCCTCTTTGGCTGCGTTTTCCTCTCCGGTGGACATTCCCTTTTGCAAAGGGGGATTGTGGTAGTTCGGGCTTTGGTGGCACCCTTGGTACATGTGGAGGAAAATTTTTCTTCTTATGAGTCTGCAAAGTTGGATGGTTCCAACTCCACCTTGTGGAAGGTGAAGGTGAAATCAGCCTTGCGTTGCGTGGATCTTTGGGATTGGCTTGTTACACCTGCCAATGCCACTCCTCCCACCCTTGCTTCCGGTGGTGTGACTCAGGCACAGATTGATATTTGGCAGGCAAATGATCGTCGTGTTTTCTCCTTTTCTGATGTTGAAATGTCAGGATTCTGTTCTCTCTCATGTGCGTACAACAGATGCTACACATGAAGTTTGGAAGGCTTTTGCAGATCTCTACGAGATTAAGTCTCCGGGTTGAATTTTGGCGTTGGAAAAGCAGCTTATGAACTTATCAGCTTCCGCCTTTCCATCTTTATGTGCTTTCATCTCGAAGATGAAAGATCTCCGGGACGAGCTTGCTGTTTGTGGCAAGGATATCTCTACAGAGGATATGGCTATTCGACTTCTCTCCAAGCTTCTAGAGAGGTTTGATGCTTATTTTCAGTCTCTTGTTTCTTCTCCTCGTCATGTTCCAGTTACTTGGGAGAGGAAGTTCTTCCCTCCATTATGCAGATTGAGTCTCTCTTTGAGGAGTGGATTGACACCTCTGGTGGTCCTGATGGAGCTTTGGCAGTGCGAGATAAAGGGAAGAATCAACAGAAGAAAGGGAAAGAGGGTTCTGACAAGAACTCCAAGGATAACGACAAGGATAAAGACAAAAGCAAATCTTCTAAAAACAAGGACATTGAATGCCACTATTGTGGCAAGAAGGGTCATAAGTCGCCCCAATGTCACAAGAAGAAGCGGGATGAAGCAAAGAACTCTTCCTCTACAGCGTTGTCTCAGACCAAGAAGGATGATGGCATTCTTCTATTAGCAGGTACTCGTCGTATACTTGCTCTTGTGACTTCTTAGTCGTGGTAGTGGATAGCGGTGCTACTGCTCACATGACACCCCATTGAGATTGGTTCGAGGACTTCACTGCCAGGTCAGGCGAGATCACTTTGGGTGATTCTTCTTCCGTGCAAGTGCATGGACATGGCACCATCCCCATCTTCCGCTCTTTCGAGGACAAGAGGTACTTCTCTGACGTTATGTACATTCTAGATTTGGCTTTTAACCTTTTGTCAATGAGTGCTCTTACAGCTCAGGGTGCGGTGGTGATCTTCTCTCGTTATGAGATTACCATTCGTGATAAGGAGACCTGTAGCATCTTGGCTCAGGGAGTTAAAGATAGTGGTCTGTACAAGTTGACCGCTTTGCTTTCTTCTAGTTCTTTTGCTCTTTGGCATGCTCAGTTTGGCCATTTGAGCTATCAGCTTCTACAACGAGCTTCGAAGGATGGGTTGGTTGAGGGTTTACCGACCATCAAGGCTCCATCTTCTGCTTGTTCCTCTTGTTTACAAGGGAAGCAACACCGAGCCGCCTTTCCGAAGGAAGTGACACACAGATTTGACATCACTTGCTCTTGTTCATGCAGACTTATGTGGTCTTTGTCAGAATACGCAGCGGAGATGATGACCAGATTTGTGAACACGAGAGCAAAAACGCTGTGTAACTCTGCTCTATATACACAAGAAGATCCCGAGAAATGATACAAATAGTGGTATGGGGCTGGGGGCCTATATATATGCCCCTAGGAGAGTAGTCGGGCAGCATAGGAAGTGCCCACGACTGCTGAAAAATGTCCACGACTGCATAAATGCAGTCGGCCAGCAGAAAAGTGCCCACGACTGATAAACTGCAGTTGGCCCAGTAGCCCACGACTGAGAAACATGCAGTCGGCCAGCACTGGAGTGCTCCTGGCATCCTCTGGCAGCCCTCCCAACCATTGGAAAAATGGGAAAAAATAGGGGAAAAATGCGGGGAGTGAGGAAAAATGATAAAACACCTGATAAGGGCGGGCACACCCACAACAAAGGCCCTGGTGTATAAAACTGGACAGGAGATGACTTCTAACACCCCCTCTCAGCTCTTGGCTGTGAAACCAACCACTGGGAGCTGGGGTGCCGCCCGAGCAAGTCCTGAGAGAGCGACTTCGTGAAGAGGTCCACCGTACTGTCCTCCGTCGAACAGAACTCTAGCAAGATGTCATCAGCAACGATCTGTTCACGAACAAAGTGCCTCTGGATGACCATGGGTTCCTCCAGTGGAAGCCCAAACCTGCAATGTTGTCAGAATATGCAGCGGAAATGATATCCAAACTTGGGTAGACAAGAGCAAGTAGACTGCAGAAAATAATCAGCACAAGAAACACAGAGAGATGTGTGTAAACTCTTCTCTATACACAAGATCCCGAAGATACTGAATGAGAAAGTGGAGGAGGATGGGGGGCAATATATACAAGCCCATGAGGGCAGTCGGCCAGCTCTAGAAGAGGCCCACGACTGGACGGCGTCTTCAGGTGGACTTTCATTCTTCAGAAGCTACTTCTCAGGCTTTGGCTGGCAGCCCCTTTCCTCTTGGTCCTAGGAAGATTTTCTTCTTTCAGTACCAGGTGGGCTTTGATCCAGTGGTGGGAGGATCAGCGCCTTACCTCGGTCTCACTATGGTTCCCTGCTCTTCCTTGGTCCTATTGGAAGCTTTTAGCTTCCATAGGGGCATCCTTTGGCCAGGTTCTAGAGGTACCTATTAAAACCGGTCTATGGACACATAAAGCCGTAATTCATTCATAAATAACCTGGACTTACTCAGACACACAATCACAGAATCCTCGCTCCCTCGCTCAACAGCACATTGGCCCCGAAGTCCGGCGCCCCTTACGATATTTCTTTATTGTTAAAAAGTTGAAAAATACAAAGCACGAGTGCAACAGAGCACTCTACTTGCACCAGCTGAGTTTTACAAATTCTGGGAGAAAATTTGCCAGCATAACTGCACAATCACACGACTGCTGAATATAGCAGTCGGCCAGCATCTGATGCCCCACGCCTGGACAGAACAAGTCGGCCAGCACTCCTACAGCCCACGACTGATACAGATGCAGTCGGCCAGCTTCAGAGTGCTCCTGGCATCAACTGGCAGCCCTCCAGCCACTAGGAAAAAATGGAAAAAATAGGGAAAAATAGGGAAAAAATACGGGGAGTGTGGAAAAATGATATACGGGCGGGCACACCCACAACAGAGGCCCTGGTGTATACAAATAGACAGGAGATGACTTCTAACACCCCCTCTCAGCTCCTGGCTGTGTAACCAACCCCAGGGAGCTGGAGTGCCGCCTGAGCGTAGCCTGAGGTAGAGACTTCGTGAAGAGGTCCGCCGCATTGTCCTCCGTCGAACAATAAAGTAGCAAGATGTCACCCGCCAAGATCTTCTCACGAACAAAGTGATACTGTATCTCTATATGCTTGGTCCGGGCATGGAAAACCGGGTTCCGAGCAATAGCTATACAACTCTGGTTATCACACTGGATGACTGTGGGCTCCCTCTGTGGAAACCCCATCTCGCCAAGCAGCCTCCGCAGCCATACAACCTCACAAGCAGCACCACAAGCAGCCCGATACTCTGCCTCTGTCGAAGAAAGGGCAATAGTTGGCTGCTTCCTGCTGCTCCAAGAAACCGCTCCTGAGCCGAGGGTAAAAGTGTATCCTGAAGTAGATCTCCTCGTGTCTGGATCTCCTCCCCAATCTGAGTCACTCCATCCTTGGAGCTTGACTCCATTCCCTTCTGTGTAAAAGAGTCCCAGATCCTTCGTACTCTGCAGATACCGCAAGATCCGCAATCCTGCGTCCCAATGAGTCTTCAATGGCGTCTGCATAAAAGAGCTCAACAGCCCCACGGAGAAGCTCAAGTCCAATCTGATGTTCAGCAACCAATAAATAACCTGGACTTACTCAGACACACAATCACAGAATCCTCGCTCCCTCGCTCAACAGCACATTGGCCCCGAAGTCCGGCGCCCCTTACGATATTTCTTTATTGTTAAAAAGTTGAAAAATACAAAGCACGAGTGCAACAGAGCACTCTACTTGCACCAGCTGAGTTTTACAAATTCTGGGAGAAAATTTGCCAGCATAACTGCACAATCACACGACTGCTGAATATAGCAGTCGGCCAGCATCTGATGCCCCACGCCTGGACAGAACAAGTCGGCCAGCACTCCTACAGCCCACGACTGATACAGATGCAGTCGGCCAGCTTCAGAGTGCTCCTGGCATCAACTGGCAGCCCTCCAGCCACTAGGAAAAAATGGAAAAAATAGGGAAAAATAGGGAAAAAATACGGGGAGTGTGGAAAAATGATATACGGGCGGGCACACCCACAACAGAGGCCCTGGTGTATACAAATAGACAGGAGATGACTTCTAACACCCCCTCTCAGCTCCTGGCTGTGTAACCAACCCCAGGGAGCTGGAGTGCCGCCTGAGCGTAGCCTGAGGTAGAGACTTCGTGAAGAGGTCCGCCGCATTGTCCTCCGTCGAACAATAAAGTAGCAAGATGTCACCCGCCAAGATCTTCTCACGAACAAAGTGATACTGTATCTCTATATGCTTGGTCCGGGCATGGAAAACCGGGTTCCGAGCAATAGCTATACAACTCTGGTTATCACACTGGATGACTGTGGGCTCCCTCTGTGGAAACCCCATCTCGCCAAGCAGCCTCCGCAGCCATACAACCTCACAAGCAGCACCACAAGCAGCCCGATACTCTGCCTCTGTCGAAGAAAGGGCAATAGTTGGCTGCTTCCTGCTGCTCCAAGAAACCGCTCCTGAGCCGAGGGTAAAAGTGTATCCTGAAGTAGATCTCCTCGTGTCTGGATCTCCTCCCCAATCTGAGTCACTCCATCCTTGGAGCTTGACTCCATTCCCTTCTGTGTAAAAGAGTCCCAGATCCTTCGTACTCTGCAGATACCGCAAGATCCGCAATCCTGCGTCCCAATGAGTCTTCAATGGCGTCTGCATAAAAGAGCTCAACAGCCCCACGGAGAAGCTCAAGTCCAATCTGATGTTCAGCAACCAGATCAATGAACCAACCAACTTCCGGTACTGCGAGGCATCAACTGGCTCACAAGGATCTGTAACGGTTAACTTTGTGTTCGGGTCCATCGGCGAAGTAATAGGCTTGCAGTTCTCCATCCCAAAGGCCTCAAGCAACTCATGAACATACCGCTGCTGAGAGACGAAAAAACCCCTCTGGGTCTGCCAGATCTCCAATCCCAAGAAGAAGTGGAGTAAGCCTAAGTCGGTCATCTCAAACTCCTTTGACAAGGCAGCCTTCGTCACTCCAATGTGCTCCACATGACCGCTGGTGAGAATGAGATCATCCACATAAAGGATGATGAGTGTGACCATGCCGCGTTCCCGAAAGAGATACAGGTTCGGATCTGCAACCGATCTCTGGAATCCAGTCCGAATAAAGAAGGAATCAATCTTCTGATTCCAAGCCCGCGGAGCCTGCTTAAGACCATACAAGGCCTTACGTAACCTGTAAACCATCCCTTCCGATCCTGGAACAATGAAGCCTGGAGGCTGCTCAACGTACACCTCCTCCTGCAGGTCACCATTAAGGAACGCCGATTTTACATCCATCTGGTACACGGGCCACCTCTGAGAAGAAGCAAGGGCAAGAACGGTCCGAATCGTGGTCATCCGCGCTGTCGGTGCAAAGGTATCCTCGTAGTCGATGCCTGGCCGCTGAGCATAACCCTTAGCCACGAGCCTGGCTTTGTGTTTGTCCACCGACCCATCAGCCGCGTACTTGGTCTTAAAGACCCATTTGACACCAATGACTGACCGCTTCGACGGCCTCGGTACCAACTCCCAAGTGTTGTTCTTCTCGATGGCGTCAAGTTCCACCTGCATGGCTTCCCTCCAAGTATCCTGTGAAAGGGCTTCCTTTACGGAAGTGGGCTCTTTATCCCGCATGATACGAGACATAAGAGCATAGTTCACCTGAAGAAGCTCCGTCGTGTTGCTTTTATCTCGAACTCGATGTGATCTTCGAGGGCCGTCCTCTGTGGTCCACTCGGAGGGTAGCTCCGTGACACCTGACTCCCGAAGGGTGTCCATCAACCACCTAGGTACTCGAACAGATCGTGGAGCCTCCTGTGGTCGCGGGGGCTCAACTCCAGCTGCGGGCTCAACCTCCTGTGATGACTGAGGTGGATCAACTGGAGTGGTAGACTGGGAATCATCATCAGACTCTGGATCTCCAAGAAGTGGCGGCTCCTCGAGAGTGGATGCTGGAACATGCTCGTCAAAGACCACATCCCGGCTGACAACAATCTCGTTCCTCTCTGGATCATACAACCTGTATCCCTTGGAAAGAGAGTTATACCCCACAAATACCAGCTTGTGGGACTTGGAGTCAAGCTTCCCCCTCTGCTTCTTCGGAATATGTACATACACGTCACTCCCAAAGACACGGAAGTGCGAGACATCGGGTTTTCTGCCAAAATATGCCTCAAATGGAGTCATATGGGGTACAGAAGTCGTCGGAGAGCGGTTAATGGTATGGACAGCTGTCGCCACAGCCTCACCCCAAAGTGGACGAGGAAGATCTCGATGCTCTAGCATGGTCCTCGCCATCTCCACCACAGTCCTGTTCTTACGTTCAACAACTCCATTCTCCGAAGGCGATCCGGTATTGGCCAATTCCCTCTTGATGCCATGATCTGCACAAAACCGAAAGAATACAGTCGAGGAGAATTCCCCTCCTTTGTCAGCCCTGAGAGTCTTGACCTGAAATCCAGACTCTTTCTCCACCATCACGTGCCAATCCTTGAACCGAGCAAAAGCCTGGTCCTTCTGTGAAAGAAAGTAGACCCACGTGAATCTGGTACAATCATCAACAAGCAGCATGAAGTAGAGAGATCCTCCCAAGGATGGTATCTGCTGTGGTCCACACAAGTCAGTGTGAATCAACTCCAAAGGTTTCGAAGCCCGCCTGGAAGCCTGCTTCGGAAAGGATTCCCTGTGCTGCTTACCACGTATGCAAGAACTGCAGCGTCCTTGCCTACTACCAACATCTGGCAAGCCAACCACCATCTGGTCCCGGAAGGCGCACCGCAAAGCATCCACATTTAAGTGGCCAAAACGAAAGTGCCACAAATCTCCGACCTGAGAGCCTGTCAGTGAGGAGAGTGCAGAGAGCTTGTAGATGCCGTTCTCCACACCGCCTTCCCAAACAACTTTGCCTGTCTCACGGTCCCTTAGAGCAACTGAATGCTCCTCAAATTCCACCCGAAAGCCAGTCTTGCATACCTCATGCACTGACAAAAGATGAAAGCCCAGAGCAGGGACATAAAGAACACGGGAAGCATGCTTGCCCCCCTTGCCGTCGGGAATGATCTCCATCCGGCCCTCACTATGAATCGGAATAGTGGAGTTATCGCCAATAAAGATACGACCTGACTGCCGTTTCAGATCCAGGAAGAAGTCACGGGATGGAGTCATGTGCCTGGAAGCACCACTGTCGAGAATCCATTCCCGAGTATCCTTTGCGGTGAAGCCAACTGCCTCCTCGCTCGAAGACGATGAATCATCGGAGTCCACCATCTCCAAGTGCACAAATGCCGGAGTCTTCGCAGCTGAGGCTGAGGACTCAGCACTCTTCCCTGTCCGCTTAGGGCACTTCCTCCAGTAGTGGCCTTTCTCGCCACAATCATTACACGATCTTTCGGCCTTCAGCTTCTCTCGTTCTGGATCAGGCTTCTTCTCGGAAGACTTATCTGGTGAAGCCTTCCCTTTGCCCTTGTTGGTATTACGGCCTTTCGACCGTTGGCCAGTTAAGGCCTCCGAACCTCCGCCGTGAGGAGGGTTCGTGAAACGTTCCTCCTGGTCCAGGACCATTGGCACAAGCTCCTCCCAAGTAATGGTGCTGAGCCTGCCACTAGTGATCAACGAGGAATAGAAAGCAGAATACTGACCAGGCAAGTGGGAAAGTAACGTGATGGCCATATCTTCGGACGATATCTCTTTCCCAGCTTGAAGGACTTCCTGCTGAAGGGCCTGCAGCTTGTTAATGTGTTCCCGCATCGTCGAAGACTTTGCAGGGTTCATAACCCGCATCTGCACTTCCAAGGATATCCGCTTCATGGGTGACACCCTGTTGTACAAAGAAGCCAAGTGCTCCCATATGCCTCTCGCCAGCGTCATGTGCTTCACATGGTTGATCACCTGTGGTGTGCAATTGAGGAATATAAATGACCGGACCCTGGCGTTGACACGGTCCCACATTTGTGCCTGTGCCTCTCGGTCCTTCCTCGTCGATAAAACCTCCCCTTCCTCAGCTTCCGGCCTTGGCACCCCTTTGATAATAAAATCAGCAAGATCATATGACTCCAGAACTGACTCCATCATGACCTTCCAGATGCCATAATTGGACCCGTCCAACTGCCGATCCACTGGGAACGTGGGAAGAGTCGGAATCTTCACGTGCTTCTCTGCCATCTCGAGTAAATCCGCCATCTCGGAGAGTAACCTGAAAGGGTGGGTGGGTGGGAAAAATCTGAAAATCAGAATATATGCAAGTGGGTGTCCAGCCCCTCTGCCCGCCTTCCTCTTGCACCTTCACTTCCCGTTCAGCCCGAAACAGTCCACCGATCAGCAACCTGTTGCTCCCCCTCTTGCTCAGAAAAACGCCCAAGATCTCCTAGAGCCTAGGGCTCTGATACCATGTCAGAATATGCAGCGGAAATGATATCCAAACTTGGGTAGACAAGAGCAAGTAGACTGCAGAAAATAATCAGCACAAGAAACACAGAGAGATGTGTGTAAACTCTTCTCTATACACAAGATCCCGAAGATACTGAATGAGAAAGTGGAGGAGGATGGGGGGCAATATATACAAGCCCATGAGGGCAGTCGGCCAGCTCTAGAAGAGGCCCACGACTGGACAAAATCAGACGACTGCTGAATATAGCAGTCGGCCAGCATCTGATGCCCCACGCCTGGACAGAACAAGTCGGCCAGCACTCCTACAGCCCACGACTGATACAGATGCAGTCGGCCAGCTTCAGAGTGCTCCTGGCATCAACTGGCAGCCCTCTAGCCACTAGGAAAAAATGGGAAAAATAGGGAAAAAATACGGGGAGTGTGGAAAAATGATATACGGGCGGGCACACCCACAACAGAGGCCCTGGTGTATACAAATAGACAGGAGATGACTTCTAACAAATGTAACCTCCTGCTGCTCCGTGAAACTGCTCCTGGGCCATAAGTAGATCTCCTCGTGTCCGGATCTCCTCCCCAAACTGAGTCACTCCAGACGCGGAGTCGGACTCCATCCAACAATCCCCCTCTTGTGTACAAGAGTCCATGATCCTTCGCATGCCGCAGAAACCACAGGAAACGCAATCCTGCCTCCCAAAGAGTTATCTACAACCATGAGCTCAACCGCCTCATCAGGAAGCTCCCGTCCAATCTGGTGTCCATCAACCAGATCAATGAACCATACAGCTTCTGAGTCATAGAGACATCACACTGCTCACAAGGATCAGCACCTGTTACGGTGCACAAACAAGTCCTGGAAACCTGATGAAACCTGTCAACCACCCCCTCTGAATCCGGAACCACAAAGCCTGGAGAAACCACCTTCTTTTGCAAGTAAGCACCTGCCACCTGCCTGGCTTTCCGAAAGGTCCCCGTGGAAAGAACATCCTCAACAGCTGGAAGTTCTATGTCCCGAATACTACGAGACATCAGAGCATAAGTGACCTGTTCAGCTTCCTCTGACTCACGAACACAAGAACTACCAACATCAGTACTGGAAAGTTCCTGCCAACTGCTGCCATCTACTGGTAAGCTATCCACCATCTGGTCCCGGAAAGCCCGCACCTGCAGCGTATCCACACTTAAGTGGCCATTACCAGACTGCCACTCATCACAAACCTGAGGACCTGGGAGAGAGAGTGCTGAAAGCCTGTAAACTCCATTCTCCACTCCGCCTTCCCAAACCACTTGGCCTGTTGCTTTGTCCCAGAGAGCAACAAAATGCTCATCAAACTCCACCCGTATGCCAGTCTTGCAAACCTGATGCACTGACAACAGATGAAAACCAAGTGCCGGAACATACAACACCATGCTTCCCCCCTCTGCCATCGGGAACTATCTCCATCCTGCCCTCACTGTGAACTAGGATAGTGGATGTATCCCCAGTAAGAATATGACCAGAAAGCCTGCAGAGATCCTGTAAACCGAAACGGGAAGGAGTCATGTGCCTGGAAGCACCACTATCGAGAATCCACTCCCGAGTATCCGTTGCGGAGAGTCCTCCAATCTCCTCCCTGCCTGAAGAAAATGAAACATCGGTGTCCATCACCTCCAGGTGCACAAAGGCCGGAGTCTTCATGATTGCTGCTGAGGAGTCTTCACCCTTCTCGGTCTTCCGCTTGGGACACTGCCTCCAGTAGTGGCCTTTCTCGCAACAATCAGTACAGGTCCTCTCTGCCTTCAGTTTCTCGCGGTCAGAGTCGGACTTCTTCTCAGAAGACTTCTCCGATGAAGCCTTCCCTTTGCCCGAGTTACGGCCTTTCGACCGTTGGCCAGTAAAGGCCTCCGAACCTCCACCCTGAGGAGGGTTCGTGAATCGTTCCTCCTGGTCCAGGACCATGGGCACAAGCTCCTCCCACGTGATGGTGCTGAGCCTGCCAACTGGTAATCAACGACGAGTACAATGCTGAGTACGAAGAGGGCAAATGTGACAGCAACGTGATAGCCATGTCCTCTGACGATATCTCCTTCCCAGCCTGAAGAACTTCCTGCTGAAGAGCCTGCAGCTTGTTAATATGCTCCCGCATCGTCGACGACTTTGCAGGGCTCATAACCCGCATATGTACTTCCAAGGAAATCCTCTTCATGGGCGATACCCTGTTGTAAAGTGAGGCCAAATGCTGCCATATACCTCTGGCCAGCGTCATGTGCTTTACATGATTGATTACCTGTGGTGTGCAGTTGAGGAAAATAAACGAACGGACCCTGGCGTTGACACGATCCCACATCTGCGTCTGAGCCTCCCGGTCCTTTCGGGTTGACGGTAACTCCCTTTCCTCTACTTCCGGCCGTGGAACACCAACAACGACGAAATCGGCGAGGTTGTAAGACTCCAGAACAGATTCCATCATCACCTTCCATATGCCGTAGTTACTCCCGTCCAACTGACGGTCCACCGGGAACGTGGGGAGTGTCGGGATCTTCACATGTCTCTCGGCCATCTCAAACAGATCTGCCATAGCGGGGATGTACACTGAAAAGGGTGGGTGGGTGGGAACAAAGAAGAAATAAAACCTGCAAGTGGCTGTCCAGCAAATCAGCCTGCCTTCCTCTTGCTTCTTCTCTTCCCGATCAGCCCAAAACAGTCCACCAATCAGCCACAAAACAGTCCCCCTCTTGCTCACACAAATCCCAAGACCTATCTAGAGCCTAGGGCTCTGATACCATGTCAGAATACGCAGCGGAGATGATGACCAGATCTGGGAACACAAGAGCAAAAACACAGGCAGAAAAAACAGCACAAGAGAGAGAGAGAGATGTAGGCGTGTAACTCTGCTCTATATACACAAGAAGATCCCGAGAAATGATACAAATAGTGGTATGGGGCTGGGGGCCTATATATATGCCCCTGGGAGAGCAGTCGGCCAGCATAGGAAGTCGGCCAGCAAAAAAGTGCCCACGACTGATAAACTGCAGTCGGCCAGCAGTCTAGTAGCCCACGACTGAGAAACATGCAGTCAGCCAGCACTGGAGTGCTCCTGGCATCCTCTGGCAGCCCTCCCAACCACTGGAAAAATGGGAAAAAATAGGGGAAAAATGCGGGGAGTGAGGAAAAATGATAAAACACCTGATAAGGGCGGGCACACCCACAACGAAGGCCCTGGTGTATAAAACTGGACAGGAGATGACTTCTAACAGTCTTATGAGTACCGTGTCTTTGAGTAAGGCGTTGTACATGCTCGTGATGGTGGATGACTTCTCCAGATATACTTGGGTTTTCTTTTTGAAGACCAAGGATGAGGCTTTTCAACACTTTTGTGATTGGAGAGTTGAGGTGGAAAAAGAGTCCAGTCGCTCGGTCAAGGCTCTCAGGACTGACGGAGGGGGTGAGTTTACATCCCAGGAGTTTCTGCAATATTGCAGGACCCATGGCATTCGGAGACAGCTTACTACAGCATATACTCCATCACAGAATGGAGTTGGAGAGAGGAAGAATAGGACCATTATGGAGATGGCCCATAACACACAGTAATGTGGACCAGCTCTGTCTCACCGCTAAGCTACAGCCGCATCCAAAGATACTGTGCTAAAAAGGACAACTAGGGATCTAAAAAGGACAACTATCCCTCCTGAGTCACGTACTCCTCTTGATGTGCCGGTCTCGCCTTGGAAAACTGAGTCCCACTCATACCCGGCTATGTATGGTAAGCCCCTCTCAGGGCTCTGATGAGTCTCTCTCTATAGAAAATGACATCTCTGCATGTGAGAATCTCGCTCAAACCTCCTAGATTGACCACAGGGTGCCGTTGCAGTTCCATACTGCTAATCTCAAGTGTTTGGTCTCATAGACCCTGTGTCCCTATTTCGGACAACGCTCAGTCATAATGACCCTACCATCTCTGTAGATAGCCCACTTGCCCGCTCTGCGGGCCTCAAGAACTGTCACCATCGCCTCACGCTAGTGTGCCAGCTGTGCTGGGGTGAGATCATCTCCCATGTACACGTGTGTGCCCTTGAGGGCAGCCCGCCTATCTAAGAAAGCCTGTCTACTGGTGGAATCAAGGAATCTGATGATGAAGGGCCGTTCTCATGTCATATCCTTGCCTGCCCTCCATGTATCTAGAAAGAAGGGGGGGGGGTGTGGTGAGGTGGCGATCCCATCCACTCCTATCATTTGGCAAAGCGGCATGGCATCCGCTATGTGTTGTAACTTGTAAGGGAGAAAAGACAGGCACTTCTTCATGATTCAAAACAGATTGCTAAAGCACAATGAGCCTACACCCTGCTGATGATCTCCCACTTCTGATGGGGGCTTGTGGGCCTCCTCCCAACTGGGGCTGCAGCTAACGGGACTATCATGATTTTGTGATGAGAGAGGATAAGGGAGAGGTCTTGTCCTATCTCCTCACATGCTAAGGCCGGTGTTGTCTCGAAAGCCCATGCTACCCGTCCCCCCATGTGATGGTGCGGGCTGGTGCCTGGGCCATGGTGAAAATGTGGAGGATTTGCAGCCAAACCTGCTGCGCCTTGGGACAATCCCAAAGGCAATACCACCGTGACTCGAGAGGGTGCCCACATCTAGACCAGAGAGCTGATCAACCTCCAATTGCCAGCCACGTGCTCATTGCCAAAATCATGTGTGCTATCTGCCCAGGAAAAAGAGTAATCTTCTGCGGTTGAAAGCTGCCCCACAACCGCTTCCAAAAATCATGGAGGAAGCATGTGGGGATGCCTTGTGTCCGCCAGTGTGCTGATTCCCCGCTGATGTAGTATGAACCTTTGGCATGTGGATCTCGGGCCCAGACGGACTGTGTACTCAAAGAAAGGGATGTCGGGGGCGTCCTTGGGGGTGAAGGGATTGTGCCACTGCCACACTCACCCAGAATCCCACCGAAGACGCATCAGTGGCCAGCCCTCTCAAAACCATAATCTCCAAGAGCTCTCTCTGGCCAAAGTGGCCGGAGGTGGGGCGACGTGCCATTTGTGGTCATGAAACCCGAGATTAGCAACATATTAGCTTAATCATGGAATAACCCTAAATCAGCAAAGGGCTTCTTCACTTGCTTTCCCATCCGACCATAGTGTAGCCCATTCTTGATGCGTGACACTTTCTTAGAAGCCCCCATTGGAATTTCCTTAATTTGTGGCACCTTTCACATGCTAGGCCACACACCCCCTTTCCCAATGCTTGCCATGTGGCTAATTACTTCTCTAAGGTATAAACCCTTTTGAGCCTTTCACCTTTATCCTTCAATTGATGCCTTTGGGTGTCCCCTTAGGCTTATCTACCTCACATTGGCTACCTTAAGCTTTGGTTAAGCCCACTAGACTCTCTAAATATGCACCTGTCCTAAGGGAAATTCCGTCAATACAGGACATGTAACTGCTCTATTGGGTAGTTTAAGCATAGACTTGGTGCGTGTGGATAGATCATGCTTCTTGTGTGTTGCATTGTATAGAGCAAGGAGTATTGTTTTGCAAAAATGATGGAGTACTGCATTAGAGTGTAGCCATAATCATGTATCTAATATGCTTCTTGTGTGTTGCATTGTACATAGCAAGTTGTATTGTATTACGAAAATGGAGTACTGCATCAGAGTGTAGCCATAATCATGTATCTAACATCTTTTTCCCTTTGTGGTCTTTGCAGTGCTGGTTTGAGATGATGATATTTTCAAAGTTGGATGCGACAGTGTTTGGCCATGTTTGTGGCTCATTGGATTTTGACATCCCAAGAGGACCTGACCAATCCTTGCAAAGGTACTACCCAGTTTGTGTCTGGAACCATACATAAGTAGATAATTCATTTTTCTACTTTAAGAACATTAAGATACTTTAGGGGTTTGCATCTTTAGCTTATGGGGTCTACAGAGACTGTGCAATGGAAGTTTAAGTGTTGGACATACTGGCTGGTTCAAGAGAGACCAGCCGCTTTATGTGATGAAGGGTGGTGGCTAGAAAGGTGCTAAAAATTTAACATGCAGCTAACAACGAAAGACATAAGATGAGATTAATGCAATTAATCACAGATGAATGCAAAGATGCTCGACCGACAAGAGAGAGATTTGACCTACTCCACTCTGCATTGATTAGAATGCAAATTACAATGAATGGAAAAGCAAACCCTAGAATGGGGTGTTTTCTTGATGATGATGTGGATGCTTGTAGTCACAGTATGTCGGGGAGCCCTTAAGTCTGCTGGCTGTCCACTGTTTCCGAGCACATGCCTAAACTCTACACGAGTGAGACTCTCAGTCTCTTGCCCTCTATTTATAATGTCCTATGGGCTAGTTCGCTGGCCTTTAGGGTTTCCCTGCCAACCCTAAAATAATAATACGAAAGTCCAAATATTCATGATAGCATAATGATGTCCACACACTTGTACACTCTAGCTTTCCTTTGCATAAAGACCAGATGATAATCTTGGGATTTGACTTTCAAACCAAGTCAATCATGTAGACAAATAAC
The DNA here is from genome assembly GCF_041138505.1 of Cibotium barometz. Classification (NCBI taxonomy): domain Eukaryota; kingdom Viridiplantae; phylum Streptophyta; class Polypodiopsida; order Cyatheales; family Cibotiaceae; genus Cibotium; species Cibotium barometz. Next base: position 28,951,068 of record NC_141055.1, on the reverse strand, counting down.
GATATCTGTATGTGCTTGATATAGATATCCAAAAGAAATGTATCCATGATAGCATGATGATTCCCACATACCTGTATACTCTTCAAAGTTCAATAGAGAATCTTTCATTTGCATAAGCATAGGATGACTACCTTGTGGCATTACTGCAATGTCAAATTAGTCATGTAGACAAATATACAAGTAATCTATGCTCCGTCAATTAGTCAACCACCACACCAATAGAAAAAAGCAAAATCCAAGTGGAAAAAGCAAGAGCATACAAAAATTGTGGTGCTCCTTTTGCAATGGAGGTGGTCAGAGTCTTTGACTGTTTTTGACAAAGCCTAAATGAGTTCTGTGAATGGACTCTTTACATGTTTTGGCATAAAAAGCTAGAAGGGTAAGACAGTTACTTTTTGGTTCTTTTTCTGCTTGCTTCTCAAGTTCTAGTTATTGGTGATTCTACCTCACAACTGTTAGTGATCTTGTTTTGTGGAATTAGGTTGGATAAGTTTTATAATTGGCAGCAAAGGCCGCTGGGTGTCGTGGTTTGTAGGCTGGAAGACAGAGTACCAATCTATGAGGTTGCCCCTCATGGCTTTGAACAAAACATAGACATGGGTTTAGTAAGGAGTCCTTTCATCACAAGTACCTTCTGCTATCTCTTAAACTCATCAATGATGGTTTTGCACAGTGATGGATTTTATGGATGATGTGTGTATAGAAATCTTGTAGTGACTATGTATGCTAGAACTTTGTTGATTGCACAAAGCATCAGGTGTCTAGTTTTTTCTTTTTGGGTGCGTGCACGTGTGCTTGCCTGTAAGTCAACATTGTTCATGTGATCAGCTGTAAAGATCTTTACACTTAAATTTTTGAGAGAACAGAAGACTTGCAAACTATTGCTGGAGTAAATGGCCTGCATCCAACCAGGCTAACACTTTTTTTTTCCTTTTGCCCTAATGTCTTCAAACGTGGGGTAGGGCGCGGGCAGGTTGTTTCCACTCATAGGCACTTGTTTGGCCTGTTTGGCTGCCCAGAACCGCGGGCAGCTTCTCTTGTGGGTGGCCTGGACCTCTTGCCTTCCAAAATCTACCTGAAACTTTGATGATGGTGTTTAATGTCATTCTCTCCACTAGAACAGCAGCTGCTCTGACTGAGTCAAACAATCAGTCTGAGTCATTAAGGCATTGATGTCCATATTCTCACTTGTAGCCATTCTTGATGTTGTTCTCTGGGTGTGCCAATGTAACAATCCTGGCTAAGAATTATTGAGAGTTTGTGAAAAGAAACACAGTGTCTTGAAACAATCACATGAGTTCACCTGAGTTCAAGTATGGAGAGGGGATGGAGTTTGAGGAAATTGGAGTCTGCCTTTGGTAATAGAACTTCTCTTTTGAACCACATCCCCCCCTCTTCGATGCAAGAAAAGGTCTTCTATGTACGATTGCAAAAATGGATATGATCTATTGAGATATGATTGGCGTCTCCAGATAACAAATGTTTTTGACTCTAGATGAGCAAGAAAGCTGCCCTTGCTCTGGAGCCATTTCCATATGGAGGCATTTCCATCTGCCATGGAAAGCATTAATAAGGTCTCTCCAGATGACAGGGGCATACTCTGCAAGATGTTAGCGCATAATAAAACCCATGATAGTAATTTACACTTTTCAGTTTATACTTAGTCATGGGATTCTTATTACAGTTTTAGCTATCAACAGTCGTAACCGAATAAGTCATGACGTTTTGTATCACTTGGGATATCTTGTAAATGAAAAGCACAAAACATATATTATATGGATATACAGAGAAATGGATGTTCAACAACCTGTATGATCTTTCTGTTCATTGTCTTGTTCATTGTATGATGATGATAATTGACTTGTGTATTTGTTTGTTTGATAAATATGTGAATCTTACTGTGTTGGATATCTGCCAACAGTTTTGGCCATCCTGTTGTGATCGATGTCTCGCTGTATTCAGGCCTTTGTCATGGATTTGTCGTTGGTCGCGGGATTACCTCTCCCCACTAAATGGGTAATCGTCCAGGGCCTCATTGAGTCGGAGGATCACATTTTATATTGCCATAATTGTCAGAATATGCAGCGGAGATGATGACAAAATCTGAAAACTCAAGAGCAAGTGCACTGCAGAAAAACACAGCAATAGAGAAGGAGAGAGAGAGGCGTGTAACTCTGCTATATTTACACAAGAAAATCCCGGAAACTGACAACATGTGTGGGGGCAAGGGGCCATATATGGCCCCTATGATCCAGTCGGCCAGTAGCAAGGACAGCCGACAGCATCAAAAGACACCCGACCTGCAGAAATCCCAGTCGGCCAGCTCGTGTCAGTCGGCCAGCACACGTGTGCAGTTGGCCAGCTATACAGAGAGAGACGGGGAGCAGCAAGAGTAGTTGGCCATCACCTAGATCAATCCCAGAACCACAGGACAGCCTCCCACACCTGGTAAAAATAGGGAAAAAATATGGAGAGTGGGGAAAAATGAGAAAACACCTAAATCGGACGGGCACACCCACAACAGAGGCCCTGGTGTAAACATACAGACAGTAGATGACTGCTAACACCCCCTCTCAGCTCTTGGATGTGGAACCAACCCCAGTGAGCTGGAGTGCCGCCGGAGCAAAGCCTGAGATAGAGACTTCGTGAAGAGGTCCACCACACTGTCCTCCGTTGAACAAAACTCTAGCAAGATGTCATCAGCAACGATCTTTTCACGAACAAAATGCCTCTGGATGACCATGGGTTCCTCCAATGGAAACCCAATCCTGCCAAGTAACCTCTGCAACCTCACCACCTCGCAAGCAGCACCACAAGCAGCCCAGTACTCTACCTCTGTCGTCGACAAGGCAATAGATGGTTGCCTTTTACTGCTCCATAAAACTGCGGAAAAACTGTAGCGTGATGTCAAGGTCCTCATGTCTGGCTCTCCTCCCCAATCTGAGTAACTCCGACCGTGGAGTCTGACTCCATCCATCAATCCCTCTCTTGTGTAAAAGAGTCCAAGATCCTTCACATGATGCAGAAACCACAAGATACGCAATCTTTCCTCCCAAAGAGTCCTCTGCAAACATGAGCTCAAGAGCCTCATCAGAAAGCTCCCGTCTAATCTGGTATCCAGCAACCAGATCAATGAACCATTCTGCTTTTGAGTCAAAGAGGCATCATATTGCTCACAAGGATCAACACCTATTACGGTGGGATGCCAAGTCCTAGAAACCTGTTGAAGATCACTCAAGGCCTTCGGAAACCTGTAACCAAGCCCCTCTGAATCCGGAACCACAAAGCCTAGAGAATGTGCAACATCCACCTCCACTTGCAAGTAATTAACTGCCACCTGCCTGGCCTTCCAATAGGTTCCCGTGGAAAGAACTTCCTCATCTATAGGAGTTTCTTTGTCCCGAATGCTGCGAGACATCAGAGCATAGGTTACCCGTAAAGTTTCCTCTGACTGACGAACACAAGAACTACCAACATATGTACTGGAAAGTTCCTGCCAACTGCTGCCATCATCTGGCAAGCTATCTACCATCTGGTCCCGGGAAGCCTGCACCTATATCGTATCCACACTTAAGTGGCCATTACCAGACTGCCACTCATCACAAAACTGAGGACCTGGGAGAGAGAGTGCTGAAAGTTTGTAAACTCCATTCTCCACTCCGCCTTCCCAAACGTATCCGTAGCGGAGAGTCCTCCAACCTCCTCCCTGCACACGAAGAAAATGAAACACCGGTGTCCATAACCTCCATGTGCACAAAAGCTGGAGTCTTCACGGTTGCTGCTGAGGATTCGGCACCCTTCTCAGTGCTCCGCTTGGGACATTGCCTCCAATAGTGGCTTTTCTCGCCACAATCATTATAGGTCCTCTCTGCCTTGAGTTTCTCGCGGTCTGAGTCGGACATCTTCTCAGAAGACTTTTCCGAGGAAGCCTTTCCTTTGCCCTTGTTACGGCCTTTTGACCGTTGGCCAATTAAGGCCTCCGAACCTCCGCCCTGTGGAGGGTTCGTGAATCTTTCCTCTTGGTCCAAGACCATGGGCACAAGCTCCTTCCATGTGATGGTGCTGAGCCTGCCACCACTGGTAATCAAAGAAGAGTAAAATGCTGAGTACTGAGAGGGTAAATGCGACAGCAACGTGATGGCCATATCCTCTGATGATATCTCTTTCCCAGCTGCAGCTTGTTGATGTGCTCCCGCATCGCCGACGACTTTGCAGGATTCATCACCCGCATCTGTACTTCCAAGGAGATCCTCTTCATGGGCGATACCCTGTTATAGAGAGAAGCCAAATGCTGCCATATACCTCTGGCCAGCGTCATATGCTTGATATGATTGATTACCTGCGGTGTGCAATTGAGGAAAATGAAAGAACGGACCCTGGCGTTGACACGATCCCACAACTGTGCTTGTGCCTCGTGTTCCTTCCGAATCGAGGGTAACTTCCCTTCCTCTAACTCCGGCCGTGGAACCCCAACAACAATGAAATCAGCAAGGTCGTAAGACTCGAAAACAGATTCCATCATTACCTTCGGTCCATATCATACCCAAAACTCTAGAGCCACTTGACTACCTGTGTATACCATGAGCGACTGTCCCCTGACTCTGCAAGCTGCCTGGATGCCTCAAAAGCAATGCGCGGGAGTCGGTCCACCGGCATGTCACTAAGTTTGTGCAAGAAACATACTATCTGAAAGAGTGCCTCCACTAGCATCGGTGGTGCAGCAAACTCTGCTCTCACAATGTCATGGGGAACGGATGGCTTGCTACGAACCATCCGGGATAGCAGTATGACCTGTGGGCGCTCTATCTGGCTGCATGTGGAGGCTGCCAAGCCTGTTGTCCAAGCTGGGGCTGCATACATCAGGGATGGGGCGACTAAAGTGTCAAAAAGCCACCCTTTTGTACGGGGCTCGTGGGAATGTGCTTGATGGCTCTGTCTCTCTAGTATAGCCAAGGCTGCATAGGCTCGGGTGAGTCGATCATGGGCTGCCTGCGTCATAGAGAATAGCCCGGCTTTGCTGGTGAATGTAATCCCCAAATATACATAAGATGTAGAGACCTCTACTTGGCTGCCCTCAAACACAAAAACAAATCTCCTCCTCATTGCTGGCGATGTATGGAAGATCATAACCTTGGTTTTCCCAAGGTTCACTGTGAGGCCTCTGTCTCTGCAGAAAAGCTCTAGAGCCTCTAGATGCTGCTGTAGTCCCTCCTGTGTCTCTGAAATCAGAATAATGTCATCAGCATATAGCATAATATGTACCTGTGTGTCCGAGATCTGCCCGCCGACTCCACCTCCTCACTGAATATAGTCTGCTACCTCGTCAATGTATAGCCCGAAGAGGGTGGGAGATAGTGGGCATCCTTGCTTCACACCAATGGTGCTAGCAAAGTCTGCAGACATACCTCCTGGGCATCTGACCCTGGCTGCCACATGCTCATAAAGAGCATAAATTCCCCACATCATCTCTGCAGGTACTCCCAGTGTCACGAGTCTCTGAAAGAGCCGCTCTCGAGGAACCGTATCGAACGCTTTGCGGAAATCCACAAAGCAGCAATGTAAGCACCTGCCCCAGCTCCTGGCCTGCTCAATCAGTATCCTAATAGTGAAGACATGGTCAATGGTGGAGAAGCCTCGCCGAAAACCTACCTGTCCAGGGGCTCGGAGACTGTGGGCCTGTGCATAGTGACTAAGCTCTGCCTCCAATACTGCCCCATATAATTTGGCCAATGTATGACCAACCATGATAGTCCTGTATACGGTCCCCAGCCTTATGTAAAGGCACTACAGTATGCATAGTCCATGTCTCAGGCAAACCCTCTGCTAGAGCTCTATTAAAGAGCCAGGCAATGAAGGTGACAGAGTCTGCTGCATATATAAGGTGCTCTCCCTGGAGGCCTGTGTGATCCGCGGCTCTCCCATGTTGTAATCTCCGTATAGCTCTAGTGACCATCTTGCTGGTGAAGAAAGTAGGGGCTGTGGGGCACTGCTCTGATGGCTGAGGGATAGGTGGCTGGGCTGGGATCTGGTATAGTCTCTCCGCGTAAGCATGCCATGTAGCAGGGTCCTCTATCGGTGTGGGTGGGGAAGGCTCCCTGAGCTGGCGCCAGGCCACATCTGCATCCCGGCTCATCAGCAAGTGGTGGATGTCCCAATACTGTGCCTCCTCATATGCCCGTCTCTTACGTCTAGTAAGGGCGGACATCTGTCGTCCAGCGTGGCGTAGTGTAATCTGGCCCAGCTCTCTCTGTACTCTCGGCTGTCTGGGTAACTGGCGGCACTCATCATCATACCAGCAGTTCCGGGGCATAGTCCTAGAACGGTTGCTCTCCATGGCTGCTGAATGCAATACTGACGTAAGTCCATCCGTGAGTGCCGATAGAGGTGCTGATGGATCTAGATGTAGTATCCCCTCATAGACATGGTTTGTGTATATATCCTCCAACTCTTTAGTGAAAAATGGATGATGGTGCGAGGTGGGTCGTGAGGGTGGTTCTAATGGTGTGTGGCTGGTTGCTAGTGATAGCACAAGATGTGAGTGGTCAGCTCCAATAGGGCATGGGGGGATAGTAAAGTCCTGAACAAGATCCATGCCTCCTATGGACCCCATGACATAATCGACTGTGCTGCCTCCACCCGCTCCTCCCTTCTGGAAGCATGTAACCCTCCAGAGTCCGACCAGCGCATCATACCATTATAGATAAGGAGCTGGTGTGCTGCACCCACGGCCAGTAGGTGTGATCCATAACTTGTGTTGTCAGCACCTCGGTCAGATGATACTCTCCCCAACCTGACTGCATCCATATCAAGAGCATCTAGTAGTATAGGATCTGCAAAGTCAAAAATCTCACACTGCCGGCTCTGGGTTCGGGCATTGAAGTCCCCCACAAGGGAGACTTTACCTTGCTGTGAGAAATGAATGATGTCCTCAGATAAGATTGAGTAGGGTGACTGCTCCGTCAAGGAACTCTCCTCCACCACCTCCTCATATCTGCTGTCCAACTCCTCCCCCATCTCACCAGCATCATCTGTGTCCTCCTCAGCCTGTCTCTGAGTCCTCCTCTGTCTGGCAGGTGTGTATGTGGACCCCTTGGGTGGAAAATAGCATAATGTGAAGAAAGCCGCCCTCGTATCTGAGAGCTGTATCCGTATCCACATGTATCTAGCCTCCTCATCCACCTGCTCCACCCTCACCAAGTGCTGTAAGCCACTCCTCACAAGTACTGCTACTCCTCCAGACCCCCTGGAAGTACCCTGTCGTCTAGTCCTCCTGTATGCAGACTCCCATTGATAGCCCTGTACTTGTGGTAGTCCCCTCTCCAGGCTCTGATGCGTCTCTGTGATCATGATGATGTCTCGGCCCTCCATCACCTCCTCCAATCTCCTTGGGTGTGTCCACAAGGAACCGTCACAATTCCATATGGTAATCTGTATCCTCCAAGTGATGTCCTCCGTCGATGTCTCATAGGCCGCGAGTCCCTATGCAATCGGCCGGCCATCAATGAAGACCCGGCCATCTCTGTAAAAGGCCTTCTTCCCCTCCTTTCTTGCTTGAATCACCTTGGGTAGGCAAGCTTTGCGGTGCTCCACTTGCATCTTCGTGAGATCCTCATCAATATATATGGGGCTGCCCGGTAGACTCCTCAAGATGATCCTATTCTTCATGAATGTTATCTTGTCCTCTTCATTGTGAAATTGGAGGACAAGAACCCTCCTCTTCTCCTCTTTCCCCACTCTCCAAGTCTTTGTGAAGGGCAATGGAGTGTCTTCGGAATACCCGAGTGTGGTACATAGAGCTTTACCTTCTCGCTCGGGTGTATCTTTGGATGCAGGTAGGCCGGATACTCATACATTAAGCCGGCGGGCGTGTCTCATCTTCTCTTCTTCAAGTGTGGCATGTACTCAGATGGGCTTCTCCTTGACCTCCTCCTTGATGCTTTTCTTTGCCACCTCAACCCATCCGTCTTTGGCCGCCTCTATGTGTGCCTCAAGGGATTATGTAACCTCTTTGGTTATCTCCTCTTTGATGTTTTTCTTCTCTACTTCGCGGATTTCGCCTTCTTCCTTTGCAAATTGCTCTCGGAGTGAGCTCACCTTGTCAAATCCCCACGGATCCCCTCGTGATCGATCTTGGTTCGAGACTCGAAACCTGCAAACAAACGAACAAACAAACAAGCAAGGGGGTGCAGGCCTGACTCACCACCCAACCATGACAGCCGTGGGCAAGCCCACAATCTTGGCTGTCCCCACGGAGCCACGAGCTGAGCTAACTAGGATGACGTACCGACCAATCTTCTCCTCGCGACGTCCCATACTGCCATGAAGCTGCCCTCGCGGGCCTTGAGACTGCTGCCGGTCTCGGCTGCGTAAAGCAGGTGCACGTTTGCACTAGATCCAGGCTCCAAGACCATAGAGCTCTCACAAACTCGCGAGACTCTCTATATCCCAATAACTAACCTTGGCTACCCTTTTATAGGCTCTTGGCCGGTCGTCGGGCGTCCACACTTGGGCACCCGCCCGTCCATACTTGGGTGCCCGCCCGTTAGTATTTCCCTAACTCAGCTCGTCAATCAGCCTGCCTAGTTCCAAGCTTCCCCAAGCCTCGAAACTAGTCTTGCGTGCGTGTAGCACACGGTAGATACACACTGTGTACATGACATACTCCCCTTCCTCTAAGAGCTCACTCCTGAGCTCACTAAAAAGCCAGGGTAATCTCTCTGAAGAGTAGTCAATGTCTCCCATGTAGCGTCCTCCTCAACACGATCCTTCCACTTGATCTTGTATTCCGTGATAAGCGTATTACGCAATCTTCGTTCACGAAATCCAAGAATCTTTTTAAGTTCGTGCGGAACAAATGTCATGTCCTCGACATCTATAATTTCTTGAGGAGTAACTAACTGATCTGCTGCACCCAGTACTTCCTTAAGTCTACTGACATGAAATACAGGATGAACTTTCACATGAGAAGGCAAATCCAATTCATATGCAACTGAACCAATCCGTCGTGTAACACGAAATGGTCCACAGTATCTAGGGGATAATTTCGGAGATCAACCTGTCCGTGAAGTCTCGGAATCTTTCGGAACTCACAAATACACCATCGTTCCTTCAGAGAACTCTCTGGGTGAACGATGTCTATTAGAATAAAACCTGTCTCGGTCTTGAGCGCTTCTAATAGATTCCTTTGCAACTTGTAACATTTCTTGCATATCTTGCAAAAAAATTACGTGCTGCATCATGCTGAAGTCCTGAGAATCCTACTGTAACAGGTGATCTAGGTTGAAAACCATACATAAGCATGAAAGGACTAAACCCTGTACTCGTATGCTTAGTATTGTTATATGCAAATTCTAACATAGGAAGATAATCCTCCCATGAACTCTGTCTTTTGGATACATATGCTCGAAGCATATCCTCCAAAATCTGATTCACTCTTTCAGTCTGGCCATTAGATTGAGGATGATCTCAGGAACTCAAATTCAAAGTTGTTTCCAACTTTTCAAAAACAAGTTTTCAAAAATCACTCGTAAACTTAGAGTCCCTTTCACTGACTATGTCTTGCGGTAACCCGTACAGTCTAAACGATTGCTCGATAAACTGCCGTGCTAATTGCGTAGCTGTAATAGTCTTCCGGGTCGGTAAAAATCTAGCCATTTTTGTCAAGCGATCTACCACACCCAAATAGAATCGTGGCCTTGATGTGTTCTTGGCAATCTGGTAATAAAATCCATGGAAATACTTTCCCATTTATTACCTGGGATTTGCAAAGGATGCAACAACCCAGCCTGTCTAAAGCGTTCAGCTTTATTTGCCTGACAAATCTGACACTTGAGAACATAATCTTCTACATACCCTTTCATCTTGGGCCAATAAAAAGTGTGTCTCACTAAAGATAGCGTCCTGTGTACCCCAGGGTGTCCAGCAGAAGGGGAGTCGTGACACTCCTTAAGAATCTTGGACCTAATGTCCGGGATCTGTGGTACACAAATTTTGTCATTACGGAATAGTAAACCATTCCGAATCATCCACTGGCCTCTTTAATCCAGGAGGAGAAAAAAAAAACAAGGAAAGCCACGTTTTTTTAGAGCTTTCGTTTTTTTTTAGTTTAAATTTTTTTTTAAAAAGTTTTAAAAGACCCCTCCTCCAAGGTTTCAAAGTGTTTATTTTTTTTTTAAGAGTATAGAATATATATATCCATATATATATATATATTTATTTATTTATTCAAGAAAAAAAAACAAACAAACAAACACAAAAGCAAAGCAAAAGCTGAGCCTAGCTTTTGGAGATTTTTAGCTTTTGGGAAACCTTTATAAACCCCCTCTAGTGGGCTTCTTGCCACACCTCTCTTAAGTTTCAAGCTCTCAAGCTCTCAAGTTCCCTCGCACTTTTGTTGTGCAAAGATCGAATTTTCTCTCCACGTACCCTCTTTACGATGTCGACCCAAGAATCGGAGTTGGAGCCCCTTGTGGAACGCGAAGGCTTGCCGGCTACGAAAGGTACCAATGTTGATCTTTTTGACGATTTTGTGTCAAAATCAGATTTCCAAGAGTTCAAAGTAGCTCTCGAAGCTTCTTCGACGGAACGTCAGGCACAAATCGCAGCCCAGATGCAAGCTTTGCAGAACTCCATCGCTCTGTTGACCACTACCCTCTCTACTTTCTCGGGTATGGATACCTTGGCTTCAGCTTTAGGCCCCAATATTACTCCGGAACCGTTTGGGGGCGAGCAAAAGCAGCGCACCAAGGAGATCGTGGACACGTGGCTACACAAGTGGCAAGTTCACTTTCAGTTTCATCCATATGATGACGGAAAGAGGATCCAGTTAGCAGCAGGTTTCCTGTCCGGCAAAGCTTTGCTTTGGTGGAAGGAACTCAACCCTAAGCCAATGACTTGGGCACAATTCGAAGACGTCTTCAAGAAAGAATTCCTCAAGAAAGAGGATGACTATGATGTTGTTGCCCGGTTTTCAGCTTTGACCATGACCTCGCAGCACCTCACTTATGAGGTCTACCTCCAGAAGTTCATGACTTGCAGATGAAAGCTACAAAGATAGATCCCACTACTCTTTTGGGGTTTTTCGTAGCTGGTTTACCAGACTCGTACCGTTTACAGGTAAAAAATAACAAATGTAAAACTTTGGACGAGGCCATTCATTCAGCTCGTATCTATGATGATACGATGGTCTCTTCCAAGTCGAAACCCGTTTACCGAGCAGGGGAACAAGCATAAAAGAAAGTTCTCCGCACCTATGGCTAACACGACAGAAGGAAAGTCTTCGGACCAACCTTCGAAGAATTCAAGTTCGACACCAGCGAAGAAGAAACGACTCCTTAGGGCTTAGAAGGAAGGACGACGTTTTATTTGCCAAGAAAAAGGACACATGCGTAACGAGTGCCCAAAGCAAAAGGGTACCAAGACAAACGCAGGACCCAAGCCAAAGGCAGCTAACCAGTTGTCTTTGACAGGTACGTCAATTACTGTACTTTCTCGCTCTAGTACTTGTTTTGATTGTCTGTTCAATTCTAAAGTATTTGGCTTGCATGATCTTCTCCGAGTTTATGGAGAAGTGAATGGCCATAAGATTCACATTCTTTTAGACCCTGGCAGTTCGCATAACTTTGTTAACTACAAACTTGTGCAGAATTTGAGTCTTGATACAACACTTAGCGACCATACCTATGAGGTACGTCTACCTGCGGGAAGGCAAGTTTGGGATCGCAAGGTCGAGATGCTTCCAATCCAGATTCAGGACTACAAAGACACTCTGGAATGCTATGTAATGCATCTGGAAAATGTAGACTTGTTATTAGGGATTAAGTGGTTTAAGACTCTTCAAGTCCAGATAGATTGGTCTAGTCATATTTTTTCTTTTCAGCATAGGGACATCCAGTATAGTATTTTAGGTGATTGTATTCATCCCTCTCAGGGACCTCTTGTAAATACAATTGATTTTGGAAATATAATGGATTCTTCTTTGTATACCGCTTTCCATTGTGTATTGATTCCACTTTCTTCTTTTCTCATCCCTTCCATGGATGTAAATGAATTAAGTGTGTTTGAAAGCAAAGAATTACAGAAGATACTTGATTCGTTTCAAGATGTATTTCCTAAGGAACTGCCATCGGGTTTACCACCTGAACGGGTAGTAGATCATCGTATTGACTTGATCCCTGGTGCTCATCCTGTGAGTATTCCACCTTATAGGATGAGCCAAGCCGAGGAAGATGAGTTGGCTAAACAACTCGAAGATTATTTGAGGATGGGCCAGATCCGTCCGAGTAAATCACCTTGGGGTGCACCTTTGTTGCTTAGGAGAAAGAAGGACAATACCTGGAGAATGTGTATAGATTACAAGAGATTGAACAAGCTGACCATTAAGAACCGTTATCCTCTCCCTAGATCAGATGACCTGATTGACCGGTTAGCAGGAGCGAAATATTTCACGAAGATAGATTTACGTACTGGCTATCACCAGATACGTATTCATGATAGGCATGTCGAAAGAACCGCCTTTCGGACTAGGTATGGCCATTACGAGTTTCTCGTATTACCTTTTGGGTTAACCAATGCTCCAGCCACTTTCCAGCAAATGATGAACGATCTTTTTCGTGAACATTTGGGAAAATTTGTGGTGGTGTTCCTGGATGATATTTTGATTTATAGTCGTACTCTTGAGGATCATGTCAGACACCTCACGATTGTCTTATCTATTTTAAGATAGAATCGACTATATGCTAAGTTAAGTACATGTGAGTTCTTTATGACTGGCATCATTTACTTGGGACACAAGATCACTAGAGATGGATTGAGCATTGACTATGACCGAGTTCAGAAGGTTTTGGACTGGCCTATACCACGAACAGTGAAACAACTTCGTTCTTTTCTCGGTTTTGTTGTTTTTCTTCGGAAATCTGTACGAGAGTACTCTCAGCTCACACTACCGACAATGACCGACTTATTGAAAGGTGGTGGACGTAAGTCAAATCAGCCTATCACTTGGAATAACGATTTGGATATGACCTTCAGACTTTTGAAAGATAAAGTCAAGGAAGCACCTATCTTAGCATTACCCGATCCTAGTCGGCCTTATGTTCTTGAAACTGATGCCAGTGACTATGCTATTGGGGCTGCTTTATTTCAAGATGGTAGACCGGTTGCTTTTGAAAGTAAAAAGCTAGACGACACTCAATCTCGTTGGCCAACCCTTGAGAAGGAGCTTTATGCTGTGATTCATGCTCTCAAGGTTTGGAGACATTATTTATATGGCTCCAAGTTTGTGGTATTGACTGATCATCAGTTAATCAAGTATGTGTATGATGCGGATGATTTGAGAGGCAGGAAAGCTCGTTGGGCAGAGTTAATGCAAGATTTTGATTTTGAGATCCGTTATCGGAAAGGGTCCCTGAATAGTATTGCAGATGCGCGTCGTCAAATTCGAGAGATGAATACTTTGTCGTTCACCGAGATTTCTATTGACTTATTTCAGTCATTGAGAGGGCTTTGCAAGACTGATAGTTATTTTGGTCCATTTTGGCGTGTGCTGCTGGCGCTGACGTCAACCTGCGCTGCCCTTCCTGCCGGCGCCTGAGTGCGCATAGGTAGGCTGCGCCACCCTCGAGTACGCCTGGCCACAGGGCCACGTGGCCTGGGCTGGCTATGCAGGACTGGCCTGGGCGCTGCCTGGTTGGCTACGCTGCATGGCCTGGGCGCTGCCTGGCTGGCTACGCAGGCCTAGCCGCATGCCTGGCGTAGGCGCTCCTGCGCTGCCTGGGCTGGCTGCGCAAGCCGCCTGGCTTGGCAGGCTTGGCCGCCTCCTGCAGTGTCGCCTACGACACGTCAACAAGGATCACCCGCCAGCGCACAACCTGCCAGTGAATAGGCGATCAGCACGTCTCTCGCTCCTCTCTCTATTGTTCATGAAAAGCAAACGTGCTTTTTCTATTTCTCCCCCTGCAGTTCATGCGACTGCACAAACAAGACTCCTCTTCCTTGCAAAGCAAGCGACCCTTCTAAACCTACCATCTCCCATCAACGTGGGTTTCTTTGATGAAGAAAAAACACATGCTATTCTCAAAACAGCAGTATGCACAGAAAAAACAGCAAGTTTTTTTAACACATACCTTTCTTCGACCTCATCTTCTCCACCTACCGACTTGCTCGTTCACAAGGTATGCTCTGATACCACTGTGCGGAAGTGGTCTCTGTAAAAGTGCATCTTCGTGGGGAGCTCCAGGGGTGTGATCCATGTGCAATGTGTAGAGGCTAAGAAGATCTGATCGGATAACTCGGTTGGTATCCTCGCGAGACAGCTGGAAAAAAGGGGAGTCCAAACTGTACTGAAGGGGGGGTAGGAGGTCCATGCAGAGCCCGTATACTGAGAACCAAGTGGAAACTAGTGCATACCATACTCTAGAGTGCCCCTCAAGTGCTAGTTGTCTGGAGGACTCCAGGGCAAGCCTCGGGTACCTGTGGGGATCCATGTGACTGATGCGATGAAGGTACGTGACTGTCTGGAAGAGTGCCTCCACTACCATCGGGGCTACAGCAAAACTCTGCCTGGATAATCTGGTGTGGGACTGATGGTTTGCTGCGGATCATACGGGAGAACATCATGACTTGGGGCCTCTCAACTCGCTGCCAATCCTCATCGGATAAATCTGGCCCCCATAAAGCTGCTCCATACATCAAGGCTGGTGTGACGAGGGTGTCAAAAAGCCAGCCCTTCGTCCTGGGCTCCTGGAAATGTGCTTGGAAGCACTGCCACTCAAGTAAGCTCAAGGCTGCATATCCCCGCGTCACACTGGCATGTGCTGCAGGAAGCATGGTAAAGCGTGGGCCACTGAAAGTGACACCAAGGTATACATAACTTGGGGGAGGGGGATGGCGAGGGAGGGCAGGTGCGTAGGGGGGGGGGGGGGGGGTGGTTGCTCCAGCTCGTTTTAGGAGGTCCTGTGCTTTAAACAACTGTTCTAGAGATAAACTTTCACGTAAGTGCACATGACTCCAAAGGTGTCTTTGTGATTCAACCCTTGGTGAGCTCATAGGTCCACTTAACCCCCAAAAGTCCCTTTGACTCAACATAACATTGGGGATGATCATTTTTTTTGGGTGGTTGCCCACGGGAGTCTCATGGTTCTTTGCAGTGGGAAACTGGCTTGCAAATAGCTGACCCCCTCGCATCCTGTGGCCCTCCAAGGGTTCCAACAACATTGTCTCTGGGACTGCCCAAAGGCATAGTAGGCTTGGCAGTGGTTTCTTTGCCTTTTCACCATGGACAGAGGGGCTTTGTTACTTGGGGCACCATGGTCTGTCCCATGGAGGTTGGGTCAATGCTTCTCTTGGAGAGGTTAAAGTTTCCCCTAATGATCTAACCTTGATTTATACCATATACTTATTAAATAGGTTCATGGGCCATGTGATGAGACTTTCACACTCCTGGATAACTGCCAGCAGTTGCTGCTGAGATCCAACTGCCCCAGTTCTCAGCAACATAGCTGCTTGGCATATATGATGAGTGTGCTAGAGTGAGACTATAGAGGGCAGAGTCACCCCCTCTGTGGAGACTATCTGCTTTATTTTGAAAGTTATCACTCACACACTCCGGGGCCAATGGGAATGCCCATAGGACGATTAGATTATGTAGGAGCATTGCACAGCTTTCCTCTGCACTTAGAATCTGGGGCCCTTTCTTTCTAGGGGTGAAAATGGTAAGAGTTTGGCACTGTAGGTCCCTTGTGTGGCTCTTTTTGGCACGTTCTACCTTTTGGAAGGGTTGTGATTTGCTTATGAATGGATTTCTTCTTTTCTAAGTAATGGATCTTTTCTTGGGAAAAAAGGGTTTGAAATGGTGACAAATGCATTAGGCATGCAACGGTTTTAATTTGTGTTTTGTAAAGAAAGAAAATACTCAACTTATCCTTGTGGATAATTTGGCTCATGTGGAATGTTTTTTTTGCAGGTAGAGGTCTTACCACATTGCATGCTGTCTCTAGCAAAAAGTGTGGTCAAGTTCTCCAAACAGATGATTTTGATGATAAGGATAGTGTTTCTACAGAGGAGTTACACAATAAGCCTGTGGTTTTTGGTCATGGGAAGATCTATAATACTTTATGGGAAGACAAGCTCTTAAGGGAGATCGAGCGTGTCAAAACAGCGCACGCAGATGCTTTGTTGAGGAAAAAGAATAATGCAGGATCCAAGGACGATTCTAAAAAGTCAGATAAAATGACAAGTAAGTGATTTTATTTGAGCTTGTGTATTGTTTATCTGTTTAGTGAACTAAGCGAATGTAAACAATTTCTTGAAGTAGGCCTTTATGAGGATTTTGATGCATAACGCATGCAATGTTTGATAATTGGTGTCTCAAAGATATGCCTGTGACTAGAACCTTCAAGATATTTGAAGATGTATCACGCCTAAGAAACAACAAGGCTAAATTGCCAAGGTTTGACTGTAGGTCTGCATATGATACTGTTCTTTTGGAGATTTTTGTCATATTTTATTGCTTGACACTTGCGTCTTGATCTCATGGGATAGACAAGGGCACGGGCGATCTGTAGCTTTCGGACAATCAGTGGAGTTGAGTTTGTTTGTGAAGAAGAGAATTCTGTATAGGGTTCATTGGTTGTCCCTAAGGATAATACAAAACTATTATAATCAAGCTTTTTTTTTTTTGGTAGAGAAAGCTGTAGTGCTTTTTGGGTTAAAAGCTAGAGAGGTGAATAATTATACAAAATTAGTTTTGTTGGAAGATCGTTGAAGTTGAAGAGGAGCAGCCACAAAGTCTTAAGGCTTTTGTGCATCAAGGAAGAGAGATGATGAAAGATCTTTTTGATGTGAACATTTGTGAGTCACAAGTGCTGGGGCCCAATGAAGTGTTGAAGCGATCCCCCCCCCCACAACCCCCACCACCCCCCCCCCCCCCCCCCCCCCCCGCGGCCCCGAACCTGGCTTCGTGCCGTCATACGTCCATCCCGTGGAGTCATGCCCGACTGCCTTCACTAACTCCCCCCCACACCCTCACCCCCGCTTGCCCGTCATATACCCCCCGGTGACTGTGCTAGCGATGGGAGAGGCAGACTGAGTTGAGCAGGGTGAGCACCTTTTTGGGCGGTTTACCTGACACCACTAGATTGGAATTTCCTTAAGTTGCCTCAATCCAATCCCTGAGTAACTTACGCGCGTGAGGTAATCCTCTTAACCAACCTCTAGCTTGAGACATAACAATGATCCTTTGCCTACATTCCTTGAAATGGGTAGGTGTGTTGTTGCATGTTTGACTATTTATCAATGAGAAATCTCTATCTCCTTGTCAAGTCAATGAACCCTAGTGATACTTACACACCTTACGAGTTCTTGTATGCCATCCATACCTTGCACCAAGCTAGCTACACAGACCAGTTGAGAATTGGTTTGAATTCAGGTCCTACATTCTTACATCCTGAACTAGGTTGAGGCCAGTATTAAGCAAGGGTTGATGACCTAGGGTAAAGGAGATGCGCTAACCTAGGATTAAGGTCAGGGCTTAGCCGGGCTTAGGGGGTTGAGGCCAGTATTAACCAGGGGCTGATGACCTAGGGTCAAGGGGATGAGCTAAACCAAGATTAAGGTCAGGGCTTTGCCAGGATGATAGGACCCGCTGTGTGGTGAGTCACCAGCCAGATTCTATCATGGTCATCAAGGGTAACTGCAATGCGGGTTATCTTAGCCAGATGAGTCACTAGTCAGATTCTATCATGGTCATCAACGTTAAATGCAATGTGGGTTATCTTTGCCCTTAGCGGCTTCCAGATATGTGTTATCCTTACAGTGGTATCACAGTCAGGCTGTTTCGCTGAGTGCTTTCGATGCACGGTTGCTGCCAAGGGTAGTGCTTTTACTATGATGTGCTTTCTATTGACGTTGGAGGATCATGTCCAGGAGCCTCAACAGGAGCTGGATCTGCATATGTGTAGATTCAGGGGAAAGGGAGGAGATCGTGACTAGGAGAGGAAAGCAGATGGTTGTTTTTTTCAGAAAAATGGTTTTTTTTTTTGCAAAATCCGGTGCTCCCAGACAAAACATGTGCTGTACATGGCAGCATGACCTCTTTCTGTACAGGTTGCACAACTAATGTATGGTTTCCATGCGATTATATGGACATCCATACAGGTGGCCATTCGAACAACTGTACAAGTGGCCATTCATGCATAGGTGGCATTTCAGGGGCTGGACGGGCATTGGGTCATAGATGGCATAGTCACAAGGGAACGTCGTTCCAAGCTCTTGGAACGGGGGAACGCGTTCCATAGAGATAGCCGTTCCTGTTCCCGTTCCAAAATGGCACCGCAGACCATGTAAGAAATATAAGTGAACTATGTATCATGTAGAACACATCTATGTATTATCATGGCCACTACTGAGATGGTTTGAGGTTCTTTCTTTACTATGCCTCTTTCCAAAGCATTTACAGATATATAAAGTAAATTTATAAACACATTTATGCAATGATGTGGCGTTCCCGACTCCGTTCCCTTTTATTCAAGCTTTTCGTTCCCGTTCCAAACAGTCATCCGTTCCCCAAAACGTTCCCGTTCCCTTGTGACTATGATAGATGGAGCATGGGAGGTTGTTTTAAGCTGAGAAAAAAGTGGTTGAAATAGGGAAGCCATGGGTGCCCTGTTTTGCGGGGAAAATTTGCCTTTTTTGTGCAACAAATGCACAAATAGTGTGCATTTCTGCCAATGAGGTGATAGCTCAAGTGGTGAACCTAGGACCAAGCCTGGGTTCCAAAACCCCCTTGGTGCTTCCTCGGTGGATAATTAAGCGCCTACGGGCAGGCACCTATGGGGCGTTAAAAAATCAGTAACTACGAATCGTAAAAAGAAAGAACTGTGCATTGCTTTTTTGCAAGAATACGGTGTGTGCATGCCTTTTTGGCTAAGTACTCTGCAAATGTTCAAGAAAACGTGGAGCAATAGTTGACCAGGTGTGTGTACATATGTAGCCAAGCAAAAACCAACAGGCACCTCTAAACTTGCAAACTTGAGTACCCAAATCTGCTTCCAGCAGTTTCCTCCATGTGCCTAAACTCCTTTTTTTAAATTCATAAATCATCCAAGAGCCTTGTGATTCTATTTCATGGATGTTCGTGCTGTTCGCCTTGAATTCCCATGGAAATTGGTAGTTGCAACCACACGAACGGGAGATTCCTTGGGAATCTGGATACCCACATTCCATGGGTTATAGAATGCAAGGGGGTGAGCCAGTAAATCAGCTCCCTGCCCCAAGTAATTGTACAGCCCATATTTGCTCAAACAGGCCATGAGAGGCTAGTATTTTCATTACTTTTGGGCCGAAGCAGATCACTATACGAAAGAACAGTTGATTGCTTTTCATGGTGTCTCCAAATGTCCCATGGCTGTCTGTATAGGCTAAGGGCCATATTGATTAGCATAGCAAGGAGCCCAATTGATATTGTGGTAATTCTTTCTATCTTTAGTGGTGCATATGCCCTATCAATTACCTTTTTGTTGTAATAATTCTTTCTATTTGTTATAATCCTTAGTGCTAGGCTTCATTATGGCCGAGTCTGCCTTGTATCTCCGGAGCTGACAGAAACTCAGTACACAGACCTTTGCATAGTGGTTGAGTACTTTAGGTACGGTGTGGTACGGTACGGTATGCGTATGAGTACGCAAAGTACACATCGGGATGAGTACTTTTTACGTTCACTTTTTATAAAAAAATGTGTATATAAAAAAAAACACATACTATAAATCATCATAATTTAGCAACATTGGTACACGAAGA
The DNA here is from genome assembly GCF_041138505.1 of Cibotium barometz. Taxonomy (NCBI): domain Eukaryota; kingdom Viridiplantae; phylum Streptophyta; class Polypodiopsida; order Cyatheales; family Cibotiaceae; genus Cibotium; species Cibotium barometz. The sequence goes on along the minus strand of NC_141055.1, from coordinate 28,931,274 downwards.
TGCACAAAAAACAATTAAAGTGCAAACATGTATGCTATATAAATGTCAATGAGCTGTCAAATGAGCTGCAGTGCATACAACATGAAGGATTGTCCTGTTGAAGCTGAAATCCTAGTACATACTACATACTACATACTACAAAGTACAAACGCCAATAGCCATATGGCCGGCCCTCACTCATCATCATCCAAGCCTGAAGATGAGGATGATGAGTAGTCTCCATTTGTGAGGAGATTCCCATGAGAATCATATAGTGGCTTCCGCTCCCCCACATCACCAGGTATCTCCTCTGGAAGAGTCTGCATTTGGTGCTCTGGACCACCTCTACTGATCGCTCTGGTTGCTCTCCCTCTGGCATGTGCACCACGAGTTTACACCCTGGTGCCTCTAGAGGTGGAAGGACGACTCTGCTGAGCTGAAGAAGTAAGGGAGCTGGTAGTGAGAGCTCGAGTGACTCGTCTATCAATAGTCTCGAGCTCTCTGTGAAGCTGTCTATATATCTTATCCTGCTTATCATGTACTATGTCGCTCTCCTCGGCATGTTGCTGGCTGCGGCACTTGAACTCCTCAACATCAACCTATGGAGCATGTATTCACTAGTAGTTATTAGTGACTAATCACTTTAAGCTTACTATGAACTTTGAAGTGCATTAGTATGTCGTAAATCACATACCTGTTTTGGTCTATCCATCTTTCGAAGATTCCAAATTAGTCAAAGGTTGGCTCTGCAAAACACCAACCTCTCTAGTTGAGCTGTGCTCAAGCGGTTTCGGATCTTCGTGTGAATAAGAGAGTAAGAACTCCAGTTCCTCTCACAGGCTTTAGAGGAACAATCCTTAAATCCACGAAGATTTGAGTCTTAGTTATAACAAATCTTAAAGCCTGGGTCCTTAAAGACTCCAAAGCTGAATAATTTATCAATAATCAGCTGTGATCCGCTCCCCTGCCTTGCCTCCATCAACTGCACGCAAAAAGTAGGTGTCAAGACATGAAGAGACCAAGATATTTATTATGTGGCGCCGCCTCGTGTCACTCCAACGATTTGAAATGATGGTGCAACCAAACTTCTTCCAACCTTCTTTGATAGGTTAGAGAGAAGTCTCAATCCTCTCCTTCTCTTCCTCCAACATGGTGGTTCTCATCTTATTGTACTCTAAACTTGTCCACCCATCCACATTGCCTACAGTTGCAACAACGGCAATCATCCTTTTCCATTGGTTTGTGCGTAGCACATTGAACGAGATATTACACTCAATGAGAGTGCGCTCTATCTAAATCTTAGCCCTATGTTGTCTCTCCTTGATACATGACATGGAGTGCAAGGAGGAATTAATGTTGCGTTGCGTAGAAGGCTGCCCAATAGGTGCAGAAGAAGCAGGCACTTCCTCATCCTCAGAAATCCTAGCCCTCTTTTTGCTAGGTGCTGCAGCTGTTGGCAAAGGATTCAACAACACATCGTCATCAACGATAGTGCTACGAATCTCTCTGCCATGTGGAAACTTCTTGGGATACTCCCTTATAATAGCATCAGCCATCTCCTGTGCAATACTTGGGCACCCACCAATTCCCTTGCCCCCCAACTTTGACATGTGGTGAATGACCCGCGTGATCGAGCTAGACTGCTGCAAGTTACAATAACGGCACTTCCAATGATGAGTGCCTGAACGTGCTGATGATGTGCTATTAAGTATGATGGTGTGTGCAGCCAAGTAAGGATTTGGTGCCTTTGGCATCTTGGAGAAGCTGCAATTTAAAAAAATCAACATTAGAAGCCACATTAGTGGCTGAATTTCTGAAAATAGAGGAATTCGGGAATGAAGATTGGAAATAATACATTAAAAAGGGATTGTTCAAGGGGCTGAATTTCTGAAAATAGAGGGAATGATTGGAAAAAATACAAAATTAATAGAGGGCTGAAAATAGGCTGACAATAGAGTCTGTGTGTCACCAATGATCATTCATGATTCATGAGAGAGAGAGAGTCTACAGGTACTAAATTCTAAGTAGTAAGTACTAAGTAGTAAGTAGAGAGAGAGAGAGAGAGGCAGAGAGAGAGAAGAAAGAAAGAAAGAAATCTATATTAACGTCTACTAGAGGCCGAACTCAACCTATGAGACAAATCAATGTACAACTGTCAATGTCTTCTGGATGTCGAGAAAAAAAAGGACAAAATGAACATGAAATAAACTATGAAAGTACTGAGCTAGTGGGGGGGTGTGATGGATGGAGCACTACTGCTAGAGGCTCAGTATGCAACCTATATGTGTAGGGTATACAAGAATGCAATGCAGATCTGTCTAGCTCGAACCAGTACCATAATGGGGGTGTAATATGTGATACATAGGCGATGGCGAGGCAAAAATACCTTGGAGCATGATCTCTGTGTGTGAGTGTAAGTGAGCTAGCCGCTCTTGGATATCGTGCTGATGTCGAGCCCGTATCTCTGTGATCTCCCCTTGATGTAGTCTGGGACTCTGGTAGCCTGGTGCTCTCGGTCTTTGTCTGGCTTGGAGGTCCGCAGCGCGCTGAAGTGTAACCCCCTCCTGTGTCAGGGTAGGCACTGGGATAGATCTCTGGAAGAAATCAGTGAGCTGGAGCTGTCGCCCACCTCTCCCTGTGGTATGAGTCCATATCCATGTCTCTCTATGGCGCTATGTCTCTAGCAAGAACTGGCCAAATCTGCGCTGGTCTGCAGACTCCATGATCTGGCGGAGTGAGGGATGTCCACTGAAGATGGTGGTGTATTTCTCTCTAATGACACTATATGCTCTGCATCTGCATACATAATGTTCCTCACTCTCAACCTCCTCCTGGCATAGTCTGCATATCCTCTCTGCTCTGGGGATCCATGCTGCCCTACTTGCCTCAATCTCAAGCTGGTGTGATGACACTTTGAGCTGGCCAATCGCCACTCGGGCACTATGAGGCATGTACACATCCATGTATCCAGGTCTCTATATGAATCGTTGAGATACGCATAAACTGATCTCTGTAGTATAGCATCTTCGGCGGTACAGGCTGGCTGGGTGTAATCCAAGTCTCTTGAGTATATCACTGCCATACATCCTGCCGAAGGACTATGTTCCTCTCACTGTGAGAGAGCTGGATGTGTGGTGCATGTATATCATACTGGAAAGGTGGTAGGTGATCTATGTCGAGACCATGCTGAGTGAGCCACTGTATCATCTGTGAATACCATGATCTCCTATCTCCACTCTCTGCGAGCTGCTTGGACGCCTCAAAAGCTCTATGTGAGAGTCGATCTCATGGCATATCTCTGATCCTCTGTATGAAGCAGTTCGTTTGGAAGAGGGCCTCTACTAGCATAGGAGGTGCAGCAAACTCCGTCCGGACAATGTCATGTGGGACGGAGGGTTTGTTGTGGATCATCCGTGAGAGCATGAGAATCTGAGGCCTCTCTATCTGAGACCATGTGGAGGTGGCGAGCCCAGGTGCCCATACTGCTGCGGCATACATCAAAGCAGGGGTGACTAGTGTGTCAAACAACCACCCCTTCGTGCGGGGCTCCTGGAAGTGTGCCTAGTGACACTGTCTCTCTAGCATAGCCAGAGCTGCATACCCTCGTGTGAGTCTATCCCTGGCTGCCTGTGCCATAGTAAATCTTCTTGGCGGAGTCGTAAATGGAAAATCATGGCCTTGGTTTTCCCAAGGTTCACTGTAAGCCCCCTCTATGTGCAGAAGTCATCGAGTGCATGGAGATGGTGTAGTCCCATCCGCGACTGAGAGACCATAATAATATCATCTGCATATAGCATAATGTGGACTGTGGTACCTGAGATGTCTACCCCGTCCCCACCACCGTGACCAATGAAGTCAGCCACCTCATCGATGTATAGCCCAAATAGTGTAGGAGAGAGTGGGCATCCTTGCTTCACACCTATGGTGCTAGCAATAACATCAGATAGCCTCCCAGGGCATCGTATGCGCCCGAGGACCTGCTCATATAAAGCATAGATGCCCCAAACCATCTCTGATGGGATCCCCAGTGATTGTAGGCGCTGGAAGAGTCTCTCTCGTGGCATCGTGTCAAATGCTTTGCGGAAATCCACAAAGCAGCAGTATAATCTCTTCTCCCGCGCCCTAGCCTGGTCAATCAGACATCTCAGCGTGAATATATGGTCAATAGTGGAGAAAGCTCGTCGGAATCCAGCTTGCCCTGGTGCTCGCAGTCCCTCCTTCTCTGCATATGAGCTCAACTCTGCCTCGAGCACTACACCATAAAGTTTGGCCAATGTATGACCAATCATGATAGTCTTGTAGTTGTTGGGGTCTAGCATGTCTCCGGCTTTGTGGAGAGGCACGATGGTGTGCATAGTTCACTCTGCTGGTAGGTCCTCCACTAGTGCCCTATTAAAGAGGTGAGCAACAAAGGGGTCCCAGTGTGTCAGCTGCACAAATAAGATGCTCACTCTGTATACCTGTGTGGTCAGCCGATCTCCCATGCTGTAATCGGCGGATAGCTCTCTCTACCATCGAGAGAGAGAGAGAGAGAGAGAGAGAGAGAAGGAGAGAGAGAGAAATGAAATGTTATATTAACGTCTTCAAAAGGCCATAATGACCTATGAGACCAAAAAGTTTACATCATGGTGGATCTGATACAATGTCTGGATAAAAAACCAGAAAATGAAAAAGAAAAATAAAGATGATACTACTGGCACCTAGAAAATGAAACTGTGGGACGGGGGGGTACACTATGGAGGTGCCTCCATCTCATAATGTTAGATATCCGTAACGCCACTACGGGCGTTACCACGAAAGGGGACGGCCTCTGGCTCACCACCCAGCCATAGAGGAAGAATGAGGATTGCCCCTCATCCCCCAGGCTATATAGTGTGTGGCCTGCCGTCCACACTAGCCTGGCCGCCCATGACTCCCCACGGGCGTCCTCTCCCACTGAACCCCGGATATGGCCATCCGGTCTGCCGTCACTCACAGGCATTACAGCCTACATGACATTACCCCCCCCCCTTAAGAAGAGTTTTCGTCCGCGAAAACAAACTGGGGAAACCTTTTGGAAATTTCCCAGGTTGCTACCTCCTCATCCCTATCTGTCCATTTAACAAGTACCGCCTGGTACACTTTATGTCGGGTTTGTCTATCACGATACTGTAGAATCTTTTCAGGTTCATGTGGTATCTTTGGTGGCTCTATCAAGTCCACCAAAATCTCTGGAGAAACTGCGTTCTCTAACCCGTGAACTGATTTCTTCAGTTTACTGACATGGAAGACAGGATGGACTTGAGAACTCTCTGGTAACTCAAGTTTATATGCTACGTCCCCAATCTTCTTAAGGATTTTAAAAGGACCACAATATCTCGGAGAAAGTTTATTACACTTTCCCGTTTTCATGGTTTCTGACTGCGCAGGAACCTTGAGGAATACAAAGTCACCTTCTGCAAAGGTCACCTTTCTTCGTCCTTTATCCGCATAAGTTTTAGCGCGATCCTGAGCGCTACGAATGCTCTCACGTGCGGCTCTGAGCATATCATTCATATCTTCAAGGAAATCCTTGACAGATTGAATCTTCTCCTTTTCTAGGCCTACAGCCATCGGAGATCTCGGCTGGAATCCATACATTAACATGAATGGTGTAAATCCAGTCGCTGAGTGTTTGGAGCTGTTATAGGCAAACTCCAATAAGGGCAAGTACTCTTCCCAATTAGATTGCTTCTTACTAACATAAGAATGCAACATATCCTCTAGAATTTGGTTAACTCTTTCAGTTTGACCATCAGACTCCGGATGATCTGCCGTACTCATACTCAGAGTAGTATCCAACTTTTTGAAGATTTCCCTCCAAAAATGACTGTTGAACTTTCTATCTCTATCCGACACTATATCTGCGGGCAAGCCATATAGCTTGTAGAGATGTTCAATAAAGAGTTTTGCTAACTCTGGCGTTTTTACAGTTTTCTTCGTGGCGATAAACTTTGCCATTTTAGTTAACCTGTCCACTACCACCCACACCGAGTCATTCCCTCGACTCGTCTTGGGTAAATCGGTAATGAAATCCATGGAAATGCTTTCCCATTCCCCTTGAGGAATATCGAGCGGATGGAGTAGTCCTCCAACCTTAAGACGTTCATGTTTATTGACCTGGGGGGTGAGGATTGCCCCTCACCCCCCAGGCTATATAGTGTGTGGCCTGCCGTCCACACTAGCCTGGCCGCCCATGACTCCGCATGGGCGTCCTCTCCCACTGAACCCCGGACATGGCCATCCGGTCTGCCGTCGGTCACAGGCATTACAACCTACATGACACATAATATGTGCCGCATCGGACGCTGGCGGATCTCCTCAATATCCTCTGTGGTCAGCACCCTGACTGGGTGTCCCGCATGTCTCGCAAGAATAATCCGAATCCGCCGCTGCAACCTCCGTCTATGCTGGGATGCCCTCCTCCATAGTTGTGGGCGTCTGGACCACCCAAGCTCAATCGCACGATCAATCAGTGTACCGCTGGTGTGGGCGGTATCCATGTCCTGCTGCTGCTGTGGTCCATCTGGCGCAGTGATGGCTGGACTAAAGAAGTCTGTAATGTGCCTCTGAGTCTGGCTCTCTGTGCGCCTAAGCAGGCTATCTCTATATCTCCGCAGCTCAAGCAAGAACAATCCCAAACACCTCTGGTCCTGGTACCCCATGACTTTGGAAAGTGGTCCAACACCCTCTCTGAATAAACAGTGGAAACGACCATGTATCTCATAGTATGCAGTACAATGGCATATATAATGCAGCTCTGTCTCTGGCTCCCCATGGCATACTCGGCATATCCTGGCCTCAGCTGGTATACCTCTATATCGGCCAATCTCAATCTCAAGCTGGTGTGAGGATGTGCGAATCTGACCAATAGCACATCGTACTGCATGAGACAAGTGTACATCCATGTAACTGGGCCTGATCACAAAACCATCTGCTGTGAGCTGAAGAAAATGCTCTCTGTAGAAAGCCATCTTCGTGCCCAGCTCCTCAGTCGGCTGTATCCATGTCCTTCTAATGTCCAGCTGAACTAAATCCTGACGAATGAGTCTGGTAATCTCTGTCCGTGTGAGAGTGAGAGAGGGTGCCTCTAGAGAATACTGTAAGGGAGGCAATCTGTCCATGTTAAAACCATGTGCCTGGAACCAAGATGTCATCTGTCCATACCAACAAGCCGTGTCTCCCTGTAAAGCTAACTGTCGGGAGGACTCAAGGGCGAGGCGTGCATATCTGTCTCGGGGGAGATCCCACAAGCCATGTATGTAGGAGACTGATCTCGCAAGAGCCTCAATCACCAGAGGGGCAGCCGCCAGCTTTGCTCGAATAATCTCATGAGGTATCACGGCCTTGGCTCTAATAATCCTAGCAATCATAGATACCAAAGGCCTCTCCATACCTCTCCACCCGCCTGCGCTGTGATGGCCCACTCAAGGTCCCCATATCTGCACTCCATAAAGCATAGCTGATGTCACTAGAGTGTCAAAAAGCCAAAGTTTCATTTGAGGTTCCTGAAACTGAACCTGCGAACACATCCTCTCCAAACCACCCAGTGTTGCATGTGCTCTAGTCAATCTAGTCTCTGCTGCTCTCCTCATCGAAAACACTGGCCCACTGAATACTACCCCAAGATATGTATATGCATCTGTATACTCCACAATCTCCTGCCCATATGTAAATGTGGGAGCTGATCGCCTAACCCACTGTGGCGTGGTGTTAAACACCATAACCTTGGTTTTGCCAAGGTTGACAGACAATCCACTATCATGTGCAAACTCATGTAAAGCATCCAGATGACGCTGCATACCCTCAGGGGAGTCAGAGATCAACACAATATCATCAGCATATAACAATAGTGGGATCCATGTACCTGCTAGCTGGGCTCCTATGTCCCCCAATCTCTCAATGTAGTCAGAAGCCTCATGCACATACATACCAAACAATGAAGGAGATAACGGGCAACCTTGCTTCACTCCTATAGTGGAGTGAACCAAAGTAGAGACCCCCTCTGGGGTGCGTACCTGTCCTGCAACAACTGATCTATATAAAGCCATAATCCCCCATATGAGCTTTGTGGGTACCCCCATCTCCTGTAATCGCCTCATCAATCTGGCTCTGGGCACTGTATCAAATGCTTTGCGGAAGTCCACAAAGCTACAATAAATCCGTCGCCCATGCGACCTGCCCTCCTCAATAATGGCCCGCAGAGTCAAGATGTGGTCAAGAGTAGAGAAACCTCTCCTGAACCCTGCCTGTCCCTCTGCTCGAATGCCCTCTCTCTCTGCCCATCTACTAAACTGCTGCTCAAGAATGGATGCATACAATCGTGCTAGTGTGTGACCAATCATAATAGTGCGATAATTCCCTGGCTCCATGGGGTCCCCTGACTTGAAGATAGGCACGATGGTGGACATACTCCAAGTCTCGGGTAAGCCTTCACACATAGCACGATTGAACATCACTGCTAGAAGCTCTGCCAGCATGTCCCTCGCATGAATAAAGTGCTCAGCGGCCAATCCATCATGATCATATGCTCTCCCAGTCTTCATCCTATCAATGGCCTTCCTTACCATCTCTGCGGTAAAGAAAGTACATGTCTGTGGGCATGGTACTGGCGGGTCCGGAAAAGGTGTCTGTCCAGGAACTGTATATAGAGATGCTGAATAACTACCCCATACCTCTATAGAAGTGATGGCCAAAGCAGGGGAGGACTCATGAAACAAATGCCAAGCCTCCCTCGAATCCTGGCTCAAGAACAGCTGGTATAATTCCTGCTCTAGCTGAGCAAGGAAGGCCCGCTTCTTCCTTCGCACAAGGCATCGGAAGGCAATACATGACTGTCGGTGAGTAGTGACTCCCAAAGCAACCTCCTGCTGCAGTCGGGCTCTCGTCTCTCTGCACTCCTCATCATACCAGCTGTTCAGGGACATACACCCAGAACATTGTCTCTGTCCAGGCTGAGTATGTGGATATGCCTCTCTCGCTGCATCCTGTAAAGTCTCTGTCAGTATATGGGTCAGCTCCTCCAAAGGTCTCCCTGGCTCCTCTGTGTACAGACGTCTATAAATCCCATCTGTGTAGACATCATCAGTCTCTGAAGTAAAAGTATATCGAGTGTGATCTGCCCCTTGTGTCCTCTGAGCTGTGGTAAAGTGAAAAGAGATGGTCAATGTCAACAATGCATGATCCACTACTACCCCAATGGGCCGAGATCCAACTGTGAAGTCCTCAATGCATGAAACAAAGCTCGGCATAGCCATAACATAATCCACTGTGCTAGCACCATGTCTATGTGGAAAGCAAGTAAATCCAACTGCTGACGGAAACCTCTGCAAGCCATTAAGTATGGCCAACCCATGTGCAGTCCCCATATCTACCAAATATCTCCCATACTCTGTGCACTCCACATCCTGTGAGCATCTGTCTAATCCCATATCCAGAGTGTCCAGCTCTCTCAGCATCTCCTTTGAGGTATCATAAAAGGCCGTCTGGCGGTTGCCCGTCCGGGCATTAAAGTCCCCTAACAGGATGATGTCTCCATCCCTAGAGAACTCCCATATATCATCATCTAGCACAGAGAAAGGAGACTGCCCTCTAGGTGCTGCATATGTCGATGTACTAGGAGCAAAATAGCATATGGCAATACACAGGAATCTGCCTGTGTCGGCCCTCAGTCTCACCCACATATATCTGGCCTGATCATCTCTCCGAACGATGTGTAGAAGCGGTTGCAGCTCCTCCCTGAAAAGAACTGCCACCCCCCTGATCCTCTACTACTGTGTACCGATCTCGTCCCTACTCTGCAAGCTGTCTCCCATCTGTATCCTGTCACCTGTGGCATCATTTGACCAGGGGCCTGGTGAGTCTCCGAGTAGAAGACTATATCTCTATCTCTAAAGCTGTCCTCAAAGGCACCTACATCAAGTCTGAGGGATCCATTGCAGTTCCAGGCTGCCAGCTTTAATTTGGTGCCATAGGTCTCGCACCGTCATGTAGAGCGTCGCTCCACGATGACCACCCTCCCTTCTCTATAAAATGCTATCTTTCCCTTTTCTCTTGCCGCCCTAATCTCTGGCATGACTTCCTTCATATGTGCAAGCTGTGAAAGAGTAAGATCGTCACCAAGAAAAATGCCTGTATTCTTTAAAGTGGGTCGCCTCTTCAAGAACTCCTTCTTCGCCTCAATAGAGGGGAAGCGAAGTATGAGAGCTCTTTCCTTTGATGTTTCCCCGTTGCCTCCGCTTTTTTTGCCCACTCTCCAGGCTTTTGCGTGTGCCGGATTGTCAATCCCCATCAACACCATAAGCTCTTTCACCTCCTCTTCAACTTTATCCCTGTCTTTAAGGCCGGTAATCCTGACATGCAAAGCATGTGTACGTCTTCGTTGTTTTCTCTTCCAAAGTCATGTTAATGATTGTAGGTGTAGGGGTTGTTATCTCCTTACCTGTACACTTCTTGGCGACCTCTATCCACTTCTCCGCTTCATCCATCTTTCTTTGAGTCTTGGTGATGACTTCCACCCATGAGGAAGTCTTTGCTTCGTGTTGCTTCTCTTCTTCCTTAATTGCCCGTACTTGTTCCTTGATAACCTTGAGCTCTTCTATCATGGATGGCTGAATTTCACCTTCTTCAAGTCCACCATTTGCCTTAGCCTCTGCAAGCTCCCTCTGAAGAGCTGAAATTACGCCTTTGAGCGTGTTGACTTCCCCGTGAAGATCTTTGACTTCTGCTATGAGGTCCTCCTCCTCCTCTTTCCACCGCTTACCCTCATTGAATACCATTTGGAGAAAGTTGGCTTTCTCCTTCCACCATCCCTCCATCTCCGCCTTCCATTCCTTCATCTGCTTTTATTAACGTCTTCCAAAAGACCGAACTCGGCCTATGAGACAAATCAGTGTACCTGTGCGGGGTATCCTCTGTCATCCCAACAAAATGAAAAAGTACTGAACTAAAAAGCTGAATCTGGATGTGCAATAAGTACAATGAGTGGGGGAGGGGATGGAGGTCTACTACTAGGAGAATGCAAAGCTATATGCATGGAGTATACAATCATGATATGCAACCTAGCTAGCTCCATCCTGTACCATATTGGGGCTATAAAATGGTATACATCAATGAAGGGGGTGTCCACAGCTCCCTGAAGAACATGCCTGGGTCTGCTCTGAAGCGAGCCAGTCGCTCCGCACCCTCTTTGTGAAACTGAGCTCTGATCTCTGTCATCTCTCTCTGGTATAGGCGTGGTGTCCGAAAGCCAGGTGTCCTCTGTCTCCTGCGGGCTCTGAGTGTCTCTGCTCTTTGGAGAGTAATTCCCTGCTGTGTAGGTGATCGTGGCCGATGGGGGGGTCGAGGGCATATGGCACGCTGGAGTGCAGAGGCTCGGTCTGAGTCTCCTCTTCTCGGGGGAGGTGGTAGGTACTAGGTCTAGAGTAGCTCGTGGAGGGTCGACAAGATCCACTATCGGTTTCCTCCACCTCCTGGGTCCGAAAGAAACTAGTGATGGTTGGCTGCCGAGGGAGGGGGGCGGGGTGGTTGGGGCCTGTGTCTCAAGAAGGTGTCCCTGCGTCTGCGGAGCTCAAGCAGGAAGAGGCCCATGCAACGCTGGTCCTGGAAGTCAATGATCCTGGAGAGTGGACCGAATCCCTCACGAAATAGACAGTGAAACCTCCCGCGGATCTCATAGTATACTGGGCAGCGGAATATGTAATGCTCCTCCGTCTCAACCTTTGTGTGTTATAGTCGGCAGATCCTCTCCTCTCTGGGTGTCCGTACGAGCTTCCCGGCTTTGAAGATGCGCTCAGCTCTACTTGTCTCCACTCTGAGGCGGTGGGAAGAAACCCGTATCTGGCCAATCGCAATCCGCATGGCATGGGACATGTGAACACTCAAGTAGCCCAGCTGTTGGATGAATCCATCCTCAGTGAGTGTGAGGAAGTGGTCTCTGTAAAAGTGCATCTTCGTGGGGAGCTCCGGGGGTGTGATCCATGTGCAATGTGTGTAGAGGCTAAGAAGATCTGACCGGATAACCCGGTTGGTATCCTCGTGAGACAGCCGAAAAGAGGGGAGTCCAAACTGTACTTAAGGGGGGGTAGGCGGTCCATGCAGAGCCCGTATACTGAGAACCAAGTGGAAACCAGTGCATACCATACTCCAGAGTGCCCCTCAAGTGCTAGCTGTCTAGAGGACTCCAGGGCAAGCCTCGGGTACCTGTGGGGATCCATGTGACTGATGCGATGAAGGTACGTGACTATCTGGAAGAGTGCCTCCACTACCATCGGGGCTATAGCAAACTCTGCCTGGATAATTTGGTGTGGGACTGATGGTTTGCTGCGGATCATATGGGAGAACGTCATGACCTGGGGCCTCTCAATTCGCTGCCAATCCTCATCGGATAAATCTGGCCCCCAGAAAGCTGCTCCATACATCAAGGCTAGTGTCACGAGGGTGTCAAAAAGCCAGCCCTTCGTCCTGGGCTCCTGGAAATGTGCCTCAAAGCACTGCCGCTCAAGTAAGCTCAAGGCTGCATATCCCTGCGTCACTCTAGCATGTGCTGCGGGGGCATGGTAAAGTGTGGGCCACTGAAAGTGACACCAAGGTAGACATAGGATGAGAGAATCTCCACAGGATCCCCTCTATATGTGAAGCTAAATCTGGATGTGACGGGGCGGGAGGTATTGAAGACCATTACCTTGGTTTTACCAAGGTTAACAGAGAGGTCCCGCTGAGTGCAAAAGTCATGTAAGGCATCCAACTGTCTCTTTATCCCTTCAGCCGAGTTTGAGAGGAGGATGATGTCATCTGCATAAAGTAGTATGGGGATCAATATGCCTACTAGTGTGGGACCAGCCCTGCCTAATCCATCAATGAAGCTCGAGATCTCGTCAATGTAGAGGCCGAAAAGAGTGGGTGATAGAGGGCAGACCTGTTTCACCCCAATGGTGTGGGAAAGCTCCTGTGATGTACCTCCTGGGGCTCTCACTCGTCCGGTGACGGACTTATAGAGGGCGATGATGCTCCAAACCGTGTCAGATGGGACTCCGATCTCCTGTAGACGGTGTAAGAGGCGGGCTCGGGGTACAGTATCAAAAGCTTTGCGGAAATCCACAAAGCAGCAGTAAACCCTCTGGTGTCGTGCTCTACCCTCCTCGATGTGGCACGGAGGGTGAAGATGTTGTCAAGGGTAGAGTAGCACCTCCGAAAGCCAGCCTGTCCTGAGGCTCTGAATCACTGGCTCTCTGCAAATGAACTGAGCTCCGCCTCTAGCACTGACCCATAGAGCTTGGCCAATGTGTGGCCAATCATGATCGTCCTGTAGTTATTAGAATCAAGTGGATGTTCGGCTTTGAGGATGGGGGTGATGGTGTTGGTGGACCAAGAGGGTGGAAATCCTTCACAAAGGGCTGTATTGAACATGTAGGCTGGTAGGGGCGCTAGGGTATCATGGGCATGCGAGATGTACTCAGCAGTGAGTCCCTCATGATCTCGGGCTCGCCCATTGCGTAGTCTACGAATGAAGACCATGCCCTTTGTGAAGAAGGTGGAGGTGGTGGGGTGGGGGTTTGGTGGTGGGGATAGTGGTGGCTGATGGGGGATATGATAGAGGGAGCGTGCATAGGAGTGCCATGTGTCTGGGCAGGGGATAGGTGTGGGAGGGCGATGTTCTCGGAGTTTCTTCCATGCCTCTTTGCAGTTCGGCCCTAAGAAAAGTCAGTATAACTCATCCTCTTTCCGAGCATAGAACTTCCGTTTCTTGCGTCGGGTGAGGCATTGAGAAATCCGTTGCACTTGGCTCTTCGTGATTTGCCCAATCCGTACCTAATGCTTAAGACAGGAGCGTGTGGCCCGACATTCGTCATCATACCAACAGTTCTGGGGCATGGAACCGCAAGGTGGCTTGGCCGTAGACCGCCGCATGCACATAAAAGAAGTTGTGGCGGATGTGTGGAGTATGGTGGTGAGTTGTGTTGTGAGGGTTGATAGGGGGACAGTAGGTTCCACATCCTGGAATTGGCGGGAAATGTGGTTGGAGTACACAAGGTCAAGCTCGTGATCAAAGAGGACCTGAGTGTAATGTGAGATGGGGGGAGGTGGTGGAGGGACGGGTGGTATGCGGTAAGAGGTGAAAGAGAGGTAGGCATGGTCAGCTTCAAAAGGGGGTGGCGGAATGGAGACAGGGATAAGGTGTGCCAAAGCCGGAGATCTACAGTGCCAGTACCTCCTTAGCGCCTCCTTAGCGAGGGAAGGAGGTGAGGGCGTTGGAGGAGGGCCATCGGGACATCCCGGAGAAAGAAAGAAAGAAAGAAAGATATATTAACTTCTACGAAAGGCCAAAGTCGGCCTATGAGACAAAAAATAATACAACTGTGTTCTTCTGGTCATCGGAAGAAAAGGAAAGGAAAGAAAAGAAAAAGTGTGCACGTGTCTGGATACAACTGTGAATCATCATGGATCGGTGGAGCCCATAGACAAACAATATAAAGGGGGGTGGCGATGTGGATGGAGTGCTAAGGCAAGATGCATCTCTATATGCTGAAGGGGTAGTACAAGCATGCTATGCAGATCTATGTCTAACTCTATCGCCGATGGTGAGGCTGCGAGTGGCGTGAACATGTACCCTGAGTCTGAATGAAAGCGAGCTAGCCTCTCCTGTGTCTCCATCTGGTGTCTCATCCGGATAGCTGCTATCTCTCGGTGACGGAGTCGGGGTGCTCTGTGTCCAGTCTGTCTAGGTCTCCTCCTGGCTCTGAATTCCTCTGCTCTCTGTGCGGTCACCCCACGTGGTACATCAGCTGGCATTGGCATAGCTCTCTAGAAGAAATCTGAGCTGGGACTGTCTCCCACCCCTAGTGGGAGCGGGTGTCTGGAGGAGTCTCTCTCGAGAACTATGAAGCTCTAGTAGTAGTCTGCTAAGCTGTCGCTGGTCCGAGGCCTCCATCAACTGATGTAGTGAAGAGTGCTCCTCAAACAATCCTGCATAACTATCTCTGACCCCCTGGTGGGCTCTACATCTACATACAAAGTGATCCTCAGTCTCCACCTCCTCGCCGCACAATCTGCATATCCGCTCGGCTCTGGGAACCCGTGCCGCTCTCCCAGCCTCTATCTCTAGCTGATGTGATGAGACTCGTAGCTGTCCAGTAGCAACGCGAGAGCTGTGTGGCATGTATACATCCATATACCACGGTCGCTGTATAAACCCATCCCCTGAGATGCTCATAAAGTGGTCTCTGTAATACAGCATCTTCGGTGGTAGTGGGCTCTCTGGTGCTGTCCATGTCTCCTGTATGTAGCGTTGCCATATGTCCTGTCTCATCACTTTGTTCCTCTCATTGAGAGAGAGGTAACCCCGTGGAGCAGACTGATCATACTGAAAAGGTGGCAACCGCTCAATGTCTATCCCATGATGTGAGAACCACTGTAGCATCTGTGCATACCAAGATCCCGTGGGTCCAGCCTCGGCCAACTGTCTGGATGCCTCAAAAGCTCGGCGGGATAATCTCTCCGTGGGCATCCCCCGCATCCTGTATATAAAGGAGATCGTCTGGAACAATGCCTCCACCGCCATAGGTGGTGCAGCAAACTCAGCTCGAACAATGTCGTGCGGGACGGATGGTTTGCTGCGTATCATCCTCGAGAGCATCAAGATCTGTGGTCTCTCCAGCTGTACCCATGTGGAGGTTGCAAGCCCTGGTGCCCCAACCGCTGCTGCATACATCAAGGCTGGTGTCACTAATGTATCAAAGAGCCACCCCTTCGTGCGGGGTTCCTGAAAATGTGCCTGATGACACTGACGCTCAAGGCCAGCAAGAGCTGCATACCCCCACATAAGAGCTCACCACCTCGACCCGCCCTCCTACTAATGTGAGAGTAGTGTGGCTCCTGACTGCGGGTGAGGTGTGGAAGATCATAACCTTTGTTTTCCCAAGGTTCACTGTGAGACCCTGCTGTGTGCAGAAGTCATCAAGAGCCACAAGGTGTCTTTGAAGCCCAACAGCGTGTCGAATACCAAGACGATGTCATCAGCATAAAGCATAACATGGACAGTAATACCTGATAGCTCAACCCAGAGCCTCCTCGCTGTGTGATGTAATCGATCACCTCATCAATATAGAGCCCAAAGAGCGTGGGGAGAGTGGGCACCCCTGCTTCACACCAATGGTGCTAGCAACTGTGTCGGATAAGCCTCCTGGGCATCGGACTCTCCCAAAGACCTGCTCATATAGCCTGTATATGCCCCGCATCATGTCTGAGGGTATGCCTAGTGTCTGTAGTCGCCGAAAGAGGCGCTCTCTAGGCACAATATCAAATGACTTGCGGAAATCCACAAAGCAACAATAGAGCCGTTGCCTCCGTGCCTTGGCCCGATCAATCAGGCACCTCAATGTAAAAATGTGGTCGATGGTCGAGAAGGCTCGTCGGAAGCCTGCCTGGCCTGCTGCCCTCAATCCCCCATCCTGTGCATGAGTGCTCAGCTCTGCATCCAAAACTACCCCGTATAGTTTGGCCAATATATGGCCAATCATGATGGTCCTGTAGTTCCTGGGGTCTAGTACATCTCCCGCCTTATGGATCGGCACAATAGTGTGCATCGTCCACTCAGCCGGAAACCCCTCTGACAGAGCTCTGTTGAAGAGATGAGCAAGAAATGGTGCCAATGTATCAATAGCATATATGAGATGCTCTCCCTGTAATCTTGTATGATCTGTCGCCCGTTCATGTTGGAGTCGGCATATGGCCCTCCTAACCATAGGTGGGGTGAAGAAGGTGGAGACTGTGGAGCATGGCTCTATGGGCTGTGGTATAGGGGGCTGTGGAGGCACATCATAGAGTCTCTCTGCATATGTCTGCCAGGTCTGAGGATCGGTAATAGGTGTGGGAGGACGGGGCTCTGTGAGTCTCCTCCAAGCAGCAGCAACATCTCTGCTCATGAGCATGTGATATGTGTCCCAGTACTGAGCCTCCTCATAAGCTCGCCGCTTACGGCGGGTGAGAGTATGCATCCTCCTGCCTGCCTGTCTCTGGGTGATCTCCCCGCGAGCCCTCTGCACTCGGAGACTGCGGTAAAGGTTTCTGCACTCATCATCATACCATCGGTTCTGGGGCATGCTCCTAGATGTAGGTGGCTGTCCTGTCTGTATGTGGTATGGGAAACTCCTCGCGGCTGCGGAGTGCAGTACATGTGAGAGTTGGGAGGTGAGCATAACCATGGGTGCCGATGGGTCTAAGGCAAATAGCTGATCATGAACATGATAGTCATACACATCGGCTAGGTCCTGAGTGAAGTGGAAAATAGTGCGTGGTGGCTGTATGATGGGTGGGTGGGTCTCCAGTAAGCTCCTGAAAGTGAGGGATAGATATGTATGATCCACCCCAATCGGGCATGGTGGTACGGTAAAGTGAGACACCATATCTGCTACCTCCCGGGATCCCATCACATAGTCCACTGTACTGCTGCCGCCCCCCACTGGAAAGCAAGTCAACCCACTTGAATCTGGCCACTGAGTCATCCCGTTATAAATAACGCGATGGTGTTGGGCCCCAAGCTCCAGCAAATGTTGCCCATATCCAGTGCTGTCAGCTCCTCCGTCAGCGGAGATCCGAGTGGTTCCTGTATCCTCTGTAGCTAGCGGCTCTAGTCTCAAGGGATCCTCAAAGTCATAGATCTTGCACTGTCTGCTCTGAGTCCGTGCATTGAAGTCCCCCATCAAGAAGACTTCTCCCAGTGTCGAATAGTGTAAGATCTCCTCAGATAAGACAGAGTATGGAGACTCACTAGCCTCTCCTCCACCCGGCTCCTCGGTGGTGGCAAACCGCGACCCCTTTGGAGGAAAGTAGCAAAGGGCGATATAAATCCATCTGGTCTCCGAGAGGCGTAAGCTAATCCACATGTATCTCGCCTTCGAGTCTCGTGCTACGACTCCAACATGCTCATGTAACCCTTGTCTGAAAAGCACTGCAATACCTCCTGAGAGAGAGAGAGAGAGAGAGAGAGAGAGAGAGAGAGAGAGAGAGAGAGAGAGAGAGAGAGAGAGAGAGAGAGAGAGAGAGAGAGAGAGAGAGAGAGAGAGAGAGAGAGAGAGAGAGAGAGAGAGAGAGAGAGAGAGAGAGAGAGAGAGAGAGAGAGAGAGAGAGAGAGAGAGAGAGAGAGATTTTATTAACGTCTTCCAAAAGACCGAACTCGGCCTATGAGACAAATCAGTGTACCTGTGTGGGGTATCCTCTGTCATCCCAACCAAATGAAAAAGTACTGAACTAAGAAAGTTGAATCTGGGTGTGCAATAAGTACAGTGAGTGGGGGAGGTGATGGAGCTCTATCACTAGGAGAATGCAAAGCTATATGCATGGAGTATACAATCATGATATGCAACCTAGCTAGCTCCATCCTGTACCATACTGGGGGTATAAAATGGTATACATCAATGAAGGAGGTGTCCACAGCTCCCTGAAGAACATGCCTGGGTCTGCTCTGAAGCGAGCCAGTCACTCCGCACCCTCTTTATGAAAGTGAGCTTTGATCTCTGTCATCTCTCTTTGGTATAGGCGTGGTGTCCGAAAGCCAGGTGTCCTTTGTCTCCTGCGGGCTCTGAGTGTCTCTGCTCTTTGGAGAGTAATTCCCTGTTGTGTAGGGGTTGGGAGTGGGATGGATCTCTGAAAAAATGTAGTAATCTGTGTTTGTCGTCCCCCCTCTAGAGTTGTTTGAGCCTGTAATGATGTCTCTCTGTGACGCTGTATGTCTAGAATGAATCTCCCCAGTATGCGCTGGTTTGCTGCCTCAAAGATCTGGCGTAGGGAATGTGGCTCTTTGAATAAAATGGGATATCTCTCTCTGATGGCTGTATATGCTCTGCATCTGCATACATAATGCTTCTCACTCTCCACCTCCTCTCTGCACAATCTGCATACTCTCTCCTCTCGGGGGATCCATGCTGCTCTGCCAGTCTCGATCTCCAATCGATGTGATGAGACTCTAAGCTGACCAATAGCTACTCGGAAGCCGTGTGGTAAAAAGCCCTCCATGTATAAATCCATCATCAGTTATACTCAGGAAGTGATCTCTGTAGTATAGCATCTTCGGTGGAAGAGGCTGTGTAGGCGATATCCATGTCTCTCGTGTATAGAGCTGCCATAGGTCTTGTCTCAATACTCTGTTCCTCTCACTATGAGAGACGGATATGTGGTGCATCCTTGTCATACTGGAATGGTGGTAGATGATCCATGTCTAGGCCATGCTGTGAGAACCAATGTGTGACCTGTGCATACCATGATCCTCTGTCTCCTGCCTTAGCCAGCTATCTAGATGCCTCAAAAGCTATGTATGACAATCTGTCCTGTGGCATCTCTCTGAATCTGGCCTCTACCATCATAGGAGGCGCAACAAATATGGTCTGGAATATGGCCTCTACCATCATAGGAGGCGCAGCAAACTCTGCTCGGATAATGGCATGAGGTACTGACGGTTTGCTGCGTATCATGTGTGCCATCATGAGGGCGTGTGGTCTCTCTATTTGTGTCCACCAATGGGTAGCAAGGCTTGGCATCCATACCGCTACTCCATACATCAGTGCCGGTGTGACTAATGTGTCAAATAGCCACCCCTTCGTCCGGGGCTCGTGAAAATGCGCCTGGTGGCACTGTCTCTCTAGCATAGCCAATGCTGCATATCCCCGTGTCAATCTAGCTCTGGCTGCTGAACCCATGGTGAAGCGCGTGGCTGCTACAGAGAAGGTAACCCCTAGGTACACGTATGATGTCACCACCTCCACCTGGCGTCGTGCGAGAGTGAATGTCAGCTGACTCCTGCCGAGAGAGAGAGAGAGAAAGAAAGAAAGAAAGAAAGATTTTATTAACGTCTTCCAAAAGACCGAACTCGGCCTATGAGACAAATCGGTGTACGTGTATGGGGTATCCTCTGTCATCCCAACAAAATGAAAAAGTACTGAACTAAAAAAGCTGAATCTGGGTGTGCAATAAGTACAATGAGTGGGGGAGGGGATGGAGCTCTACTACTAGGAGAATGCAAAGCTATATGCATGGAGTATACAATCATGATATGCAACCTAGCTAGCTCCATCCTGTACCATACTGGGGGTATAAAATGGTATACATCAATGAAGGGGGTGTCCACAGCTCCCTGAAGAACATGCCTGGGCGTGCTCTGAAGCAAGCCAGTCGCTCCGCACCCTCCCTGTGGAACTGAGCTCTGATCTCTGTCATCTCTCTCTGGTATAGGCGTGGTGTCCGAAAGCTAGCTGTCATGGCCCTGTGAAAATGGAACAGCACAAGTGTGGGCATGGTGGTTGCTGAGCAAAAATATTAAAAGATTCACATTTGGGGTGCCTGGACAAATGAAAGGATGTGTGGACACTTCAGATGTGAAAGGGGGGACCAAGACATTAATGTTTTTAATGTTTTATTGATGGTTGCCCCTAGGCCTTAGTGGCCTCTAGGGAACTTTAATGATTATTAAAGTTGGGGCCCTAGGATAAGTTTGGAGAGAGGCCACTCCACTTTTGGAGTTGCATGCCTCTGTCACTTCTCTCTCTCTCTTTGCCTCTTGGGAATCGTGCAAGCTCAAGCGTGGAGGAGAGGAGAAGAAACGTGGGACTGCTGGCTGCTGTGTTTTTGTTGGAGTTTTCTGTGCAAAACAGGCCGTACAGTCCAGCCGTACAGCTCTGTACGGACAGCAGGTACCGTGTACTATTGCTACAGGTCAGGCGGCTGTTTTCTCTGCTCTGCAGGTTCATCTACTGATACAGGCGGCGCTGACAGGCTGAGCAGGTACAGGCGGAGCTGTGGGATCTGACAGAGGCTGTACTGCAGGTACAATCGTACGGACAGCAGGTACAAGTTTCTGTACGACTGCTGACAGGCGGCTGTGCTGCAAGTTCTGGCGGCTGTGCTGCAAGTACAGAACTGTACCATCTGGTACAGTCGGGTACAGAGGCTGGTTTCAGGCAGCGCAGGCAGGTATAGTGCCACGTGGACTGCTGGTACAGGCTGTACGGACAGGTACAATGCTGAATTTCTGGTCTGTACAGACAGGTACAGCACTTCCAGTTGCAGGCAGAGCTTTTCCAGAGCTTGGTTGGTGCAATAGTCAAGTGGTTGCAGGGGAAAGAGTACAGACAGTCGTTGTCAAGTGCAGACTGGTACGAACTGTTCCATGGGTGCAGAACCACGCACTGACTTGGTAAGCTCTGAACTTGTTCATCTGTCTTTCTTTCCATTGGCTTATGTCTGCTGCAGATTTGTACTATCTGGCCCCTTGTGAGAGGAGGGGTATGGCAGATTGAAAAGGGTGGAAACAGAGATTGGACAGTGAATGTATGTTTGTGCTGAGTTGTGGAATCATGTGCATGAGATATGCCAGATGTATGCTCAAGGCTGTCCTGCTGAATGGTCTTGCTTATCAGAGGGAAGCACATATATATATATATATATATATATATATATGTATGTATATATGTATATATATACATATATATATATATATGTATATATATGTATGTATGTATATATGTATATATATACATATATATATATATATGTATATATATATGTATATATATATGTATATATGTATATATATATGTATATATGTATATATATATATATATATGTATTATATATATATATACATGTATATATATACATGTATATATATATGTATTATATATATATATACATGTATATATATATGTATTATATATATATATACATGTATATATACACACACACACACACACACACACACATATATATATATATATATATATATATATATATATATATATATATATATATAGTCCAATGTCTGGTCATATAGTCCGTACAGTGTAGCGACAGATATACAGGTGATCATATGGGGGTTGACGAGACTGGTGGGCTTAGGCTTGTCGTGTGGTGCTAAGTTTTAGTGAGGAAAAGCAAGGGTAAAGAGGTTCTTCATGATTCCAAATTTGTTGTAAGGAGGAATTTAGGTTAAGTACCACATATATATATGTATATATATACATATATATACATATATATATACATATATATATATATACATATATATACATACATACATATACATACATATATATATATATATACATACATATACATACATATACATACATACATACATACATACATATATATATATATATATATGCCTAGATGAATCCAAGAACATGTCCAAATTCACCTTTTAGGAACGTGCATGTCAACCCACAAGACTATATAACTATCAACTCCATTATGCATAGTATGGACTAGATACTACGACATTCCCACTAACGTCATCAGTGCCCAATAGTGGGTGTAGAACTATGTATCAAGATATGCTCTCACACACGCACTCCACACACACACACACACACACACACATAAGAGCATATATTCACACAGGCCTTCGTAATGAGTTTTTGTCAAACCTTTGGAGATGCAAGGCAGACTCGGCCATAATGAAGCTTAGCACTAAGGGAAGTAGCAAATAGAAAGAATTAATACAACAAATAAGTAGTTGATAGGGCAAATGTACCATAATTCCATATTAGAAAGAAAGCACCCCTAATTTCGCTGGTATATGTGTGGACACCCTTTTTCATAAAGAAGCCTTGTGCAACATTTTTTAGTAGCTTTTCTGGGCAACTACCATGTGTTATGTGCATTTTTAAGGAACTATCTTTTAGTTTTTAGCACCACCTTCTTTGAGTCATCATCTTTGAATCTTGTCCATGCGTGTTGACTAGCATTTGTACCACATGCATTATAAGTCTATAGTAGTGAACCAAAAGCACTTTAAGATCTTATGATTTTCTCATAGAGGCAGTGCGTGAGGCTAACCAACGAGTTACGTGCATATCAATTGCATCCACAAGGCCTTTGAGCATCAAAGACACAGAAGCGACAAGTATCTAGTACATTCTGTAGCAAAATCTAACATCTTGTGGGCTTGATTAAAAAGAAGATAATAATCAGCCATGAGAATAATAATCTTGAAGGTAGTGGCTGTAGATCTGATTCACAACAAGTTATGTAGAGACGTAATTATGTTTTCTGTGAAGGCTAATAATCCCAGCTATCCTCCTGGGCAGCTTGGGGTTTGTAAGCCATTACATTCACTTTGCATAGCTAAAGCCTAGGATGAATTGAGAAATCTAAACCATAGTGCTCAGATATAGCCTCCTCATCTGGATCTTGCTCCTTGTGGACACTCTTAAGAGTGTCCATTGTCAACTTGAACTTGTTGACATTCGCTTGAAAGTAAACCTTTATAAATTATTAGTCCGACTCATCACTCATGACATGCTATGAATCATGAATCGAACTTTGATCTGTGGAGATCTCTATGTCATGCATCTTCTCCACCATGTGCATAGTAGTGCGGCAATATACAAGCCACTTTAACTGTAGGGTGCTTGGACGATTGTGTATCTTTGTGTGTATGAGTGAGTAGGAACTCCATTTCTTCTCACATGCCCCCCAAGAGTAATCCCATGAGAAAATAAGAGAGTTAGAATGTAAGAACTAGTTACTACTCTAAAGTATAAAGTTAAAAGTCTTGAAAGTTGACTCTTGAATATTGAATAGTCACGTGTGACAAGATTCTCAAAGCCACTTTTTGTACGTGAGCCATTTGATAACCAAATGACTCCCACTAAAAAAGTGGTCGGCGGACCATCGACTTCCTACTCGAGGAAAGTGGGTTCGTGAAAGTCGCTCCTCTTTGATCATTGTACCGAATGAGCTCTTGGAGGAACTCTCTTTGCTTGTGGACAGGAAGTATCTTTGGCGAGTAGGCTTCCGGATCGGAAAGTAGCTTCTCATTGGCAAAGAGTCTTGGTACTTTGTAGGTGGGATGCAACAAGGCCGTAAGACCATGGATAGGTCTATGCATCTACCGCCGCCACCTCTCCACAAGCACCACAAGGTAATTGCGTTGTGGATGGAGGATTGGTGGGATTCCTAGAATGCAAAAAGGCCACTTTAAGGTTAATAAGTATTAAGGAAAAAAGAAAGAGATTTGAAAATAGGAAAAAAGAAAGAGCAAGAATTAGAATCAAGATGGTCCATAGGACCTGGGTTTACGTAATCCCCTCCATAGGAATGTCAGGGTTCTCATTAAGCATGATGGTCGCACGGCTAGGGCCTTGCGCATGAAGTGGGCGAGTAGTCCCAATGTGGGGACCTACACGTCGGCCATGCGCAAAACCCTATACAAGGGAGTCACCGCAATGACAATGACACACACATCGCGCCAAAAGGACCCTATCATGCATAGCTGTTGAACAGCTTGGGACTTGTTCGCACTAGTCCCCATCTCTTCTCTTAGCCATGTGACGAAATTTGGGGAGTCCATGGTCATCTGGAGCTTCGGCTGCACATCATATAGCCGCTCCAAGAGAAGCCACATGTAGGCAAACCACGTGGAAGAGGGCTTCTTAAGCTCCAAGTTGCTTTGCTCGCGAAACATAGCGAGCACCTTCACCTTCTTTGTGAAGAAATTCACAATTGATATGCCTTGTGTGACCACCCTCTTCACCCACTCTAGCTTCACCACGTCCTCCACGAGTAGGTCTAGACAATGGGAGGCACAAGGAGTCCATACAATGGATGGGAACTCTGCCTCTACTAAGCGTCCCATTTTGCGGCAATTCCATGATGACTTGAATGATGTTTTCGTGGCCGATCTACATGTAACACAATGGCAAATGCAATGAGTCATGACATTCTTTAGAAGCTTGAACATAGATACTAGAGAATCGAGAGTTAAAACTTAGATCACAATGCACATAGACTCGTCATTCAAATTTCACCTCTATGATGGCTTGCCGGATATGACGATAGATAAAGTTACCCGATGTTCTTTGCCTTGCCTTTCCGGTATCCACGGCGCGTAAGAAGTATATGCTCACGCACGGGTGTGAGTTTGTCGTTGATCCTTTGCCTCTCGTCATCAAGCACGGTGGTGCACATCTCATGGTAGATGATACCATGCCAATCGCCATGGGAGCTCGAAAGTTGAGAGAGAGAGCTTGTGTCACCAGCCTGGACATTTCCCAATACGAAAGGGGTATGGTGGACTCTAGGACGTCTAAATATTTGGAAAGTACAAGCTTTGGGAATGGGGGAGTCCTCGTATACAAAGGATCACACTCCTAAAATTTAGGAGAGTTGCTATTTTTCTGTGTAACAGAACCCAAGACTCAACATAAAATAGAAACTTTAAATTGAGGAAGATTCCCTCCTTGATGCTGATGAAGTTCCTTCTTCGGTGTCGTTTCCAAGATTTCGACACTTATGGGCAAGTGTGGGACGAGTACTTGTAAGGAGTAGAAGCATCATGATGACAGTTGTAGTACAGATGCTTAAAAACCTTTTTGGCATGATGGTTGCCAAGGCTGAGGCCCCGAGGAAAAGGTTGACCTCCTCCATGATACTTTATTCCACAGGATAAAGGATATGATTAATGTTTACCTTGTGGCACATGCGCTGACTGTTGCAGAAGCCGGTGGAGCAGAGGAGCATAACAGAGAGGTCTCAATGTATATAACATGAATTTGATGCTCCTTGTATTGCTTAAACATGAAGGTTTGAAACCTAAGAAGACTAGCAAGTTTTGAAGCCTTAGAGTCATAAGGTTTGAGCTGTGGATGGCAAGAGAAAACATAACGAGGATGGCGAGGCTAGAAGGTGTAGCCCAGTACACGGTTAGAAGGTTGGAGCGGCCGTTGGAGAACAGCAGGCAGAGGAGAGCCAGCTGAGGAGAAGCGCCTCAAAACACAGCCAAGGCTGTTTGTGGAGGGCGGTATAGCTGGAGGAGAGTGAATGTGAAGTGGACGTCGGCTGAGGCAGGCAGGCAGTAGCAAGGTGCAGAGCAGCCAGGCGGGCGTAGCATGCGCAAGGGAAGTTCACAAACCACAAGCCCAAAAATGCTGGTAGGAGAGGAAGCCTATGGGCGAATGGTTGTGCAACCAGGAAAGCAGTCGCAACAATCACATAGATGCAGAGAAAACGCAGAGATAGAAGCGCTGCATGATGCTGCTGGTCGTGGAGCAGTAGGCCACTTTGGAAGAGATCACAGCAAGGGCTTTGGGAGAAGAACGATCTGAAGATAAAAATGCAGCAGCTTGAATAACGCAAGGCTGATGATGGCGATGGCAATGGCAACCTTCACATGTAGAAAATATGCAAGATGATGATGGCGATGGCGACCCAAGCTCTAATACCATATTGGATATCACAAGAGATCACTCATGGAGCTATGGAGGATGAAATATCATCATCATGGTGGAGTGTGTGGAGTAAGAGAGAAAGAAAGAGAAGAGTAGAGCTCAAGTATGAGAGAGAGATTGCACAACTTGAATGGTACTCATAATGTGTGAATGAAGGACCCAAGATGCTTTTATAGGCACCGAGGCCTTATCTTTTGACCCTAAATAAGAGGGTGTTCACACCACTAAGGACACTTGACTAGACTGCATACTAACTCCGAAATACCCAACATGTTCATCATTCGTGTTTCATAGAATAGCTTCTTAAACACTACAAGATAACTATTCAGCACTCTAGGAGGGGATCTGTGTGCGGGTTTGTAGAAAATGCATGCTGCAGCAAGACTTTTACCACGAGTGAGGATTGCATCAATTAGTGAGTATACAGAGTAGAGATGTCAAACCAGTGAGTATAGAGAGTAGAGAGGTCAAACCAGTGATGTTGCAACAAACAATAAATATGGACAATATATTAAATACTGGCATTAATCTCCTTACTTATTCTTCTTCTTCTTCTTCTTATTATTTTAAACCTAAAGGTTCTAGTAGAAGAAGAATGTAGAGGAAGAAGAAGAAGTTTAGAAAAAGAAGAATCGTCTTCTCCTTCTATTTCTCCCCCTCTTTGATGCCTCATTTTTTCTTCACGGTCCTTGAGTTTTTTATTGATAGAAATGTTAGAGGAGACCTTAGTTCACATGTTATTAATGTTAAACATGTTTTGGAGATATTGGAGAATTTTTTTGGGGACATTTTGTGAGCAACATGGCCTTGTTCCACAGCTTAAACCTAATGCTAGTAACTTGACTGATCTTCAATGAATAACAAGCCCGAGTCATCGTGATCAACGCTATCCCTTCTACTCTACCCTCATCTCTACAGTATCGATAATGATGCTTTCTAGTGTATCTTGATGCCTAGAGATAAAGCTATAGGAGAAGAAGGAATAGAAGAAGAGAGATGAAGAAGAAAAAGAGGACATAAGATGGAGAAGAAGGAAAAAGAGGAACCCATGTTCAAACTGTTGCATCTTCATGCTCCATACACAGTAGAGAGAGATGAGCTAATCTACCATGTATCACTAACATGAAATGTATACAATGTTGAATAGAGATACTCAATGGTAGCACTACGCATGAGTTCTCAATGACTCAATGATGATCAATGAATGACTATGGCTAAAGCCTAGGCCCTAGACTCCTATTTATAGTGTTTGATGTTGGTGAGCTGGCTACCAACTCTACCAACCCTAATAATAATGTTCAACTAGGTGTGGTCACACGATAACCCAATAACTCTGTCCACACTGGAGTGCTCATTGGGCACAATAGCCCTTACAAACACACAAATCTAGTCTCGTACTCGACCTCTGAGCTGGCCAATGGGTAGAAGCATGTCCACGTCACACTCTCCCGAGTGTGAGGTGACATCCCCTTTTGCTTAACTTGGAACGCGGGTGCAACTGATGCTCCACCTCAGTATGGATCTTCTGGTGAGCCGCGCTCTGCTCCACACGCGGGTCTGAACTCAATAGCATGGCTGCTAGACCTACTCACTCTAATGATGTTTCCGCCACTGCCTCCTCGGGAACTGTGGACATTGGAACTAGCTCCTTGCTTGTGGCTGCTCAACTACCATGGTAGAGACCACTGTGGAATCCCTCAGCTCATCCTCCTCAAAGGATTTGGAGAGAAAAATCTAAAGTTCACTTATTGACTCCTCTTTGTCCTCGGAAATGGGAACGGACTCTGGGATGGGTTGTTCTCCATCTTTTTGGATTACCTCCAAGCTTGGTAGTGTCTGCTCCTTGGGCTCATCCTCCATAATCTACTCTGGGCAGCCACTGTATTTGCATCATAAGTACGCTTGTCATAGCTGTCCAGCTTATACAAGTCTTTGTATCGTGTTCTAGAAGTGACTATTTCATAACCCTTTGATGGGTCTTTTACCAAACACTTCCCATCTTCAAATTCAACCTTTAAACCTTGGTCGTTTATGGCTGAGATGGAGAGGCGATTTTTCTTTATCCCTGGAACATACAATACATTTTTCATACATATATTGGCACCATTGGCTGCAATAAGTACGACATTGCCAATTCCCTTTACTGGATATGTGGTATGATCTGCACATGATACAGTGCGGCCATTTGAAGCATAAACCAAGTGCTGAAATACATCTTTGCATGAAGTGATGTGGCTCAAAGCACCACTATCAAAATACCATGATACATTTTGTCTGTCAGATGCAATGCAAGACATATCACTGTCTGGAAGCACTTGGTGTGCCACTAGTGCATGTGACCAAAAAAGTGTACTCTTCCTGGATTACATTAGCTGATTGCTGTGCTTTGTCATCAGAAGAGTTTGCTGTTGCATTGCCTGCTTCTTTCCTTTTCTCTTTTGCAATCTGCTTCCTACATTCACTGATGTAGTGTCCAGGCTTATGGCAGTAGTGACATTTGCCCTTCTTTTTGGGCTTGTTTGCATCCCCTTTGTCAAACTTTTCACCACCAGAAGAGGGCTGTCCATGACCAGCCTTGCTAGACTGTTGTCCTCCATGCTTAAAGCTCTTTGCTTTACCCTTATCCTTGGCTGTAAATGCCTTGTCTCCACCACGGTTGCTCGATAAGTTTGCTCTTGTTTGCTCTTCCTGCAAGAGTAAACCCACTAGCTCTTCAAAAGTGACGGGATCACTACCTCCTCTCATTGAGAGGTTGAGAGAGGTGTGAAAGCCCAAGTAGGAAGGTGGTAAAGAATGAAGAGAATTGGTGACCATCTGTCTGTCTGGGATAACCTCATCAATGTTGAGCAATTGTTCCTGCAAATCTTTCACTTTGGTGAGATGATCTGCCATGGAGTCACCCTCATCCATAGAAAGAAGATCCAATTGCCTCTTCAAGTAGGTAACTCTTGCCTCGTTGCGTACCTGATACATTGCTTCCAATGTGTGTTCCATGCAAGCTTCGATGTCTTGCAAGAACGAATGTGCAGAATAATAGTCCTTTTCACTGAAAGGGCCATCAATAACATGGCCTGTGCATCTCTAGAGTCCCATCTCTTCTGCTCTTGTGTGGGAGCAGGTTCTACATCAGGAGCTCTTTGAGTACCTTCCCTTTGAGGCGTGGTTGGCTGTATGGTAAGTGGGCGTGTGTCATCACCACACACGATGCCCCAAAGCCCTTTGGCTACCAGCAAATTACGGATCATGAAACTCTAGAGGGAGTAGTTAGATCCATCCAACTTGTCCTCCTGGGTGAGCACACCAAATACATCTGTAGCATTTTGAGCCATGCCAACAAAATATACCTGCAAGCAAACCAAGCACCAATGTGCACTGCCAGGCAACCAAATGTCCTGTGCAAATGTTTGGCTGCAAACTGAAGCAAGTGTAAACCTGCACCAAATTGTCCAATTACACACAATGTGTATACATACGCGACAAATCACAGCTGTAATGCCCAATTACATGCTCCAATATGAAAAGCCCCAATTTTTATGCACTTCAATCGCTTCAATGTGCATTTAATTGGCCAATTTTCACAAAAGCCCCAAATTTTTGCAACTGAAAGAGGCTCAATTTGCTGATTTTGACCTCAATTTGGAAAACCCCCAAATTGCAAGCAAAGCAACATGTCCAATATTTCAATTTGGCCTCAAATTGAGAAATCCCCCAAATTGCTTGAACCCTGTACCACCTGCAATTTTTCTTTGAATCTGGCCTGCACAGAAGTGTCTGCACAGAAGTGTCTGCAAAATTTGTATCTTTTAATGCATTTTTTTTTCTCAGATGAAAAGTACCTGCAGTGCAGTACGGATGGCATAGGCTTGTATTGCAGGCGTCAATCGGGGAGCACATAGACGTGGAGAAGAATGGCATAGTCGTGCAGAGGCGTTTGAGTACCAGCAACCAGGCGTTTGTCGTGGCAGGGAGCTGCCGGAGCTGTAGCACAGAGACGACGGAGGGGCAGGCGGCGGTGCACAGAGCCGACAAGCTAGGCGGAGGCGGTTGGCTGCGCACTCGCGCCGCCGGCGGAGCTGGGCGGTGGTGGCTGACTGCGCACTCGCGTTGCCGAGAGACCTGGGCGGAGGTGTCTGGCTGCGCACTTGCGCCGCCGGGAGAGCTGGGCGGAGCCGCCGGCGGTGGAGAGCTGGCCACTAACGAAGCCGGCCAAGCTGAGCAACGGCGGCGGCGAAAGCCAGGAAACGGACGAAACCTGAGTTTTGGACGGAATTCCACAGTCAGCTGCAAGCCCTGGACTGAAGCTGTGATACCAATTGTTGGTGTTGGACTCACACACTCTCACACACACAAACCTGCACATTAGGGTTAGGTGCAGGAAAGAGAAGCTCACACAGAAAATGAGAGGGAGGGAGAGAGAGAGCCAAAAGTGTGGTAGCCACAAAATGCAAGTCAACCCTTGCATGTGTGCCACATCCATATAATATAGAAGTACAAAATATTATATGTAGAGTGTCCTTTGACACTTGATATCCAAGGGGAAAAACCACATGGGAAAAAGTGCCCTTGGTTAAGCCCTGTTCACACATAGCACTACCATAAGTGAGCATATGCCTACACAGAAGTGCCATTTGATCATACCAGCAAAGCTCCCATCCCTCTAGAAATACCAGTCCATGTCATAGGACTACTGATCATATCAGCAAAGCCCAAACATTGGACATCCAAGGGTGATTCACTAGTCAAACTGGTTTCCAAATGCATAGGAAAATCCAGTGAGAATCTATCTTTGCATCTATTTAAGGATGGCTTGTTGTTTAGGGAGCCAAATGGTGACATTCTTTTTCTCTGTCCTGAAGGCTGCCCATGAAGTATACCGGCTGTTGGGGATTGTTTTGAAGGCCTCTATTGCGAAGAAATACCGAAGGCAAGGGTATTTAATCATTGTGTTATGATTTCCAGCCACTGTACTTGCTATACCAACGCTTGTACTTGCCGTACCAGCCACTGTACGTGCTGTACCAGCCCTTGTACTTGCTGTATCATCCACTATACCTACTGGACCAACTCTATTGCATGAAGACCCGTGGTTTTTGGGGAAGAATCAGCACCCACACGGAGGTATATGGATTATAGTGTTGGCTTGGCACCCACCACCACCACCATCTCTTGGTCTAATCGCATCTTCGCTTTTTTCACACTTGCACTTCCTTAGTTTAGGCTTAAGGGGTGGGGTTGAGCTTGTGCTCATACTTCTCGCTTTTGTATGGACCCGTATTCCTTTAGATTCATTCGTATGAGAGATTTCACAAGCTACATACAGTTATACCTAAATCAAAGGTGCACATACACCCCTCTTCTCCATTGCACAAGCCTGGAATGGAGTCTCTAAATCAAACGGCTACTATGAGCATTTGTGCCTCAATAAAGAGCTTTCCAAGACGTTATATTCAAGTGGGCATATGAGGGGGGAATAATGAACATCTAAATCCCGAGTCTCAGGGCTCTGCTTCATTTGATCACAAGTCGGTGTCATACTCGCCACCTGTTATTTCCCCAGCTGTTCCAGCAATAGACAAGAATCCTTCGACCCTCGTCACTCAGGAGTTCTCAGCGAGGGCCACACATGCAATCAGTAAGTCCTGCCTTCTTCTTCCACGAAACTGATGCTAAGTTTTCGCAAATGGTCTGCTTATGCATGTCAACTCAGCATGTTAACTTTGCCCCATCCATGCTGAAAATCAAAACTAAAACTAAATATAAATAAAAAGACAAATGAATCTATCTGGCGTTTTCTGTATATGGGGGCATCTCTCTCTCTCTCTCTCTCTCTCTCTACACACACACACATGTAAAAAGATATATGGGGGCATCTCTCTCTCTCTCTCTCTCTCTCTCTCTCTACACACACACACACACACACATGTAAAAAGGTATATGTATATATATATATATATATGTATGTATGTATATATATGTGTGTATTTATATATCTTTCTATTTGTATGTAAGTCGGCATCTCTCTCTCTCTCTCTCTCTCTCTCTCTCTCCATATTTTATGCATAACTGTTTGTATATGCAGGAGAAGGGGCGAGATACATGGGTGACAGAGTTTACACAGCCAGAGACGTTGCCTTGGGATTGATTGATGTTTTTGGATGGAGTGTGGAAGTTGACGGGAAAGGTGAAGTGGGCAAAGTAAGTGAGATTGTACACATTGGAAGAGCAGGTGCTGAAGTTGGCATAGACACGCCGTATGAGTACATTTTGAAGGTAGTTCAACCACCATCTAGCAAGAATAAATTCGACGTTTCAAGTGAAGCAAGCATGGCCACTGTGTTTGAACAATTTGCAAGCACTGACATCTATGAGGCATCGTGTGGAGTAAAGATACTTTTACCCATTGTTGATGAGTTTATGCAACACGTTGATGCCAAAAGAAGACGTTTGCTAATAAAGGTAAGTTAAAGATTGTTTGCTTGAGAGAGAGAGAGAGAGAGAGAGAGAGAGAGTTATAAAAATTGTCTATGAAAGACCCAAAGGGTCTATGAGACCAAAAAGTGTAGAATAATGTCCATGGAATCTCATCATCATAGGGAAAAAGAGAAAGAAAACACAACCCCAAAAAAAAGATGCCCAGAGACGCTAGCATGTATATCCATCCTGATTTAAAGCATCAATGTATCAATATCCATGAGCCTGTCTTCACATTAGCTGAATAACTCACTCTTGTGGTACTGGGAGCAGCCCATCCAGGATATCTAGCATGGGGGGGAGAGAGAGAGAAAGAAAGATATATTAGTGTTTGCAAAAGACCACAAGGGTCTATGAGACCCAAAGTTACAATGAATCCATGACTAACTGAATCATAGAATAACAAACTGAAAGTGAAACAAGAGCTAAATTAAAACTGTGCTATCACTATCAAAATTGTGAGATTAGATTAGGTATTACCGTCCACTGGGGGCCATATATGACCCATGGGACCGAATTTCGTTACAAAGCATAGATAATTCTCCTTCAAACGAAAGGGTTTTAGGAGGTGTCAGCTTGACTACTTACAAGGTGTTGGCTATGATCCAAAAGTTGGTTGAGAAATGTGCCTAGCATGGTGGGAGAAAAGAAACTTGCCCGCAAAAGCTGTTGTGTATCTTCACATCCATCTAGAAGCTGCTTGAAGTTCTCTCTAATTGTGAATAAGCTGGGCACTTCAACGTGAAATGTTCCTCCGTCTCAATGGCATGCATGGAACATTGTCTACATAGTCGACTTTCTGTGGAGTGACCTGTCCATGCACTTACCTCAATGTCGAGGGGGTGGCATCTAGTGCGTAATAAAGTAATGGCTCTCCTGGCATTTCTTGGCAGGAAAATTGATGTGAGGCTGAGCCTTTGCTTGTGGTTGAGCATACACAAGCCAATATCTCGAGTTTGTGTGTGCAATAATATTCAAACTTAGAGCGCTTTTCTCCTGTTTTCCACTTATGATGAAGGCTGCTTCTATTGCACAGGAACTAACTGCATTTCACTGAGTGGTAGGTCGAGGCAATTCTCCATCCCTTAACGTGCAAACTAGTTTCACAGGTCTTGCACCCAGCTAGAGGAAAGCAATTTGTTCTTATGTGTTTTTTGTGGCTTAGAGCCGGCTTCTCAGGCAATCTTTACAGGCATCCGGGGTAAAGCCAGGCTCAACATCGACATTGACTCAGCTATTCCTTCGGAGTGGCAGACTCCTATTCCAGACCCGATCCCCCCAATGTGGCTAGGCGTGTTCACCAGACACGATATCCTCGTGGAGGTCTATGGAGCAGATGAGGACAGTGGTCTGCTCACTTTTTCTATTGGATTACATGGCAGATTAGAGAGATCAGAGCACCCCTTGGAGGATTTTAGAGGCTGCAGGGTCATTGGTTTTTGGGCACGTGCATGGCACATAGATCCAGCACCGGCCAAGGTGGCCAGTGAGAGATTTTAGCGGTTATGGATTTGGGAGTGCTGACTTTTCACGCGGTTGCAGTGGGACCTTGGAGAGTGGACGTGGCATGATCCCACAATCGAGTGGAGACTCTGGATGCCCCTTTCTTTGCATATACAGCGCAGCTCGGCCGTAGGATCCAGATGTCGGAGATAGATGGCACACCGGCAACAACAGCACACTAGCAGTCTCAGGGTCTATCACAGTGCTTCCTTTCAGATTTCTAGAAGAGGTTTTGGGACAACTTTCGGCCGAGGAAGATCACTCTCTTCCTCTGGTTGACGGCACACAGGAGTCTGGTAGTGGGTACTTGGCTGGCAGTCAGAGGTCGGTCAGCAGCTTGCTCGAGGTGCGGCCACCCCCAGGAGTCTCAGCGACATTGCCTTTGGGATTGCCCGAAGGCTCAACAGATTCGGCAGTGGATTCTCCGCATCTTTGCTATGGACAGGGCATCGACCATGATTATCGCTTGGGGTACTGTCGCTTGGGCCATCAAGGCTAGAGTGGTCAGGACTTACGAGGAGGATGGGGGAGGCCATGCCCTTCAGGTCTCCTACCTTCGTATTGCAATAGTACCAGTCACAACTCCACCAATAGGTGTCTGGCGACCAGGCTCATGCCAGAGCGCTGGGAGATTTGCAGTAGCATAGCAGCCTGGCACATCTGGCATGCTAGATGTAGCAAGGCCATCGAGGGTACCCACACTCTGCCGGCTGAGACCATTAGGAGCATATGGCTCGACATCATTCACACCCTCCATGGTCAGTGGGGGAAGTTGCAGGGAGGTTCTAACCGCATGCGGAAGCAACGGCGAGAAGCCTTCTTGAGACTTTGGAGGTTTGGCCCTTTCCTCACAGATAGAGGCGGTGACCCCATTTGGCACTACAGACCACTTGTATGGTTGTTCCCCCCCCCCCCCCCCCCCCCCCCCCCTGTGTATGAGAAAGCCTTCTCCTCATAGAGCAGCCAGCCGGAAGAGAAGCATCTCTCCCCCGTATAAACACTTGTTTCCCGCCCTTATATAAGGCGAGTTTGTATTTAGCCCTTCGGGGTTGTACTTAGCCCTTTGTGGCTGTTTTCTCTTTAACTAATTGAAGGATCTTTTTTCCGGGGAAAAAAAAAACGTCTACGGAAGGCCAAAATGGACTATGAGACCAAATACACAATACAAAGACCATGAAGGTCTTAAGGCAAATGTTTGTGACTTTTGACTGTGTTCTTTCAAATTGTCCTTGACCACTAGTGACCGTCTCTTGGAAGTCTACCTTCATCTCATCTCTCATCTTGGTGATGATTTCTTGGGTTTTAGATGGCGTGCGTGCATGTGTGTGAGAAAAGAAAGAAAGAAAGAAAGATATATTAAGCGTCTACTAAAGACCCAATGGGCATATGAGACCAAGTGATACAATAATGTCCATGGCATATCTCATCATGGAATGGAAAATAAAACAGAAAGAAAGCATAAACATAGCTATCTCACTTGGGTGTTACAAAACTGTCCATGGAAACTCATCATGGAAATACTAAGAACATAGAAACATGAGAGCAGCATCAGCTCCGAGTAGATGGTATACCACTCTCCAAAATAGAGAGAGAGAGAGAGAGAGAGAGAGAGAGAGAGAGAGAGAGAGAGAGAGATTTCTAATGCATTTTTGTATTTTAGCCTCCTGCTGGGCTTCTTGAGCTTGCTACAAGGCCCGAAGCCATCAAGAGACTGCACCCGGAAATACAACTATTCTGCCGTCGATATGCTAGTTTCTTGCAAGAGAGGTTTTCTGGTGAGATTGGATGCTTCGGCCTGTGTATTTCAGTACAATTGTTTCTTATATGATTGCTTGCTTGATTAGATGCAGACTTCTCAAAAACAAATCGTTGATATACAATGGGAGATGCCCAGATTGTAACATGAAAACTCTTTTATCCATAGAAACAGCAAACAATGTTCCCTAGAGCCAGTTAAAAGGAATGTTTTTGCTTTGTAAATTTGGTTCAACATCAAACCGTGGAGTGTTGAGTCATCATCAACTTTTAAACTAACAAGTTTATGATGTGTTAAACTACGCCCAATCTGTGAGTACATGTATGTATTTAGGGTAGTCCTTAAGGGCTTATGTTTTGAGACAAGTGTGATGCAATCAACAGCTTTGTTCTTTTCTTTTTTTGGCTCCAGGAAACAAGAAGATACGACACAATGGTAGTATAGACTTGCAAGAAATTGTGCATCTGTATATGCCCACACGTGACCAGTTACTAGCAGTCGGAAGATCAGATCTGGTGCGCCGTATTAGGGTGAGTTTCTTATATGTTAAGTGCTTAAGCTCAAGGCATTTCTTTATACTGTTCATCATTCAAAAGCTCTGTAATCTAATGAACAACATCATAAATGAAACTTCGAGGTGTGACTGTGTGCACAAGGCTTTGTTGAAACCTTCACATTGCATTTTCATGATACAAGGGCATAGTTGAATGAGATGGGTACGGTCGGTCTTTGGGAAAAGGAAACGGAAGAAAACTAGGAAAGTTGAAGGCCTTTTTTTGGTACTGTTCATCATTCCAAAAGGCTTTGTAATGAGCAACATCGCAAAGGAAACTTTGAGATGTGAGTGTGTGCACATGGTTTTGTTGAAACCTTAACAATGCATTTTCATGCCACAAGGGCATAGTTTAAGGGGATGGAAACAGTCGCTACTTGGGAATCGGAAATGTGAAGGCAAAATAATATAAGAAATTTGGCATGTTAGCAACAACACATATTGTAAAATTTAAACCTGAAGACATTGTAATATAGGTATAGTTTTACATGCCCTCTCCATTGAAACACCTTACAACATTCTTAAACCAAGTGTTGGCCTTCCTAATTTCTGGCATAATGAAGTTGCTATTATTATTCTAATTTTGAGAAACATTAGATGTGAGTTTGCTTTTGTAATCTAGTTCATGTTCAAATTTTGGATGCACAAATGTAAAGGATGAAAATGTGTATATTCGGGCAGCATGTGTAGAAAGTGAATTAACGTGTGATAGAATAGGGTGCCGTTTCAAAAGTGCATTGCAACATGCAACAGCCATTGCTCTTTCCTTGCTGTTTTACCACATGACCAGTTTCTAGGCGTCTCCAACTGTTTCTCCAACCTTGCATGGCAGAACCAGAGTTTTTTTGTGTTTCTAATGCATGAAACAGTCATTCCTGTTACTAAGCACTAGGGTTTAGATCTCAAAAAGGATTCAGAAGCTGGACTGCCATTGACTGTGATATCTCAATTCATCTTAGCTATGCCAAGTGAATGCAATGGCTTACAAAGTTGCCCCAAGCTGCCCATGAGGATAGCTGGGATTATTAACCTTCACGAAGAACACAATTACGTCTCTACAAAACTACTTATGAATCAGATCTACAGCCACTACCTTCAAGATTTTTATTCTCATTGCTGATTATTACCTTCTTTTCAATCATGCCCACAAGATGTCATATTTTTCTACAGAATGTACTGGATACTTGTCGCTTCTGTGTCTTTGTTGCTCAAAGGCCTTGTGGATACAATCGATATGCATGTAACTCATTGGTTGGTCTCAAGCACTGCCTCTAGGAGAAAATTATAAGATCTCAAAGTGCTTTTGGTTCAATATTGTAGACATATAATGCAAATGCTAGTCAACAAGCATAAGATGGCAGTGCTAAGAACTAAAAGATACTTCCTTAGAAATGCATAGAACACACAGGGGGTTGCCCAGAAAAGCTACTAAAAAAATGATGCACAAGGCTTCTTTATGAAAAAGGGTGTCCACGTGTATACCAGGGAAATTTGGGGTTCTTTCTTTCTAATATGGAACTATGGTACTACTACTCATTCTAAAATATATATTTTTGTCCAAATGGTTGTTATTTTGTGCTTTTTCAGGCTGCAGGGGGTTTCTTGTACGTAGCCCATGCATTAGGTTTGAAATCAACTCGTCGTCCAAATGGCTTTTGGTATGTTTGTCTCACATGTACAATTCTTCCATTGAGATTTTTCCCA
This sequence comes from Cibotium barometz, assembly GCF_041138505.1. Lineage (NCBI taxonomy): Eukaryota > Viridiplantae > Streptophyta > Polypodiopsida > Cyatheales > Cibotiaceae > Cibotium > Cibotium barometz. Next base: position 28,893,071 of record NC_141055.1, on the reverse strand, counting down.
TTTGACTTGTGCTGCACTTTATTTTCCATAAAGCAATGGATTTGCATTTGCTTGCTCTTCCACCGTAATGCTTTTGGTTTTTAATGGTTGAAAAGAATACTTTGAAGTAGAGGGCTGATCATTCATAGACGCAAACCCAGGGATTCTAACATTTCTGAGGATAGCTCGAGAGATGTCATACAATTGTGATTGAGGAAGACCTTCATCTCAGAAGTCAATTTGAGAAAGGGGCCAGTTCTGAGAGAGCTATGGTAACCAAGTAGAAGAAGGGGAACAAGGACATTCGATGCAACTACAGCAAAAAGCTTGGACACAAGGAGGGAAAATGCTGGCCAAAGAGCAGGAGAAGATGCATGACAACCTTGTACAAGAAGCTGAAGAAGAAGATGTCCCCGAAGTTGAGATATCCACAGCCACAGAGCAAGCATTTATAGCTGTGGAAATTCTTTCTCTTAACGCGGAAGATTATGATTGGGTTTTGTAAAAGCCTGTGTGTGTGAGTCAAGGGTTCTCTGTCCGAGAAGTCTCCCAAAAACTGAATTAAATAATCTTTCATTTTGTAATGCCTTAATGTTATTAAAGGCTTCATTCCTATTTCATATCCCTCCTTAGAACCACGGGGGTGGGGGGGGATGGGGGCGTAGAAAGCGGATGTAGGCTGTCATTAGATGGTTGAGCTCTTATACGAGTCCTGACATGAGAGTTTAGGTGTTGGTGCCATTGTGTCTCCTTTGAGCACATGGTGCAGTCTAGAGTCCAAACAATTATGACTATTGAAGGTTTTGTCAAGCATCTCCACGTTTGCTCTGAAGGGGGGTTTGTTGCAATTCGGAGCCTTATGCATGTGAACACTCCCTATTAGTGTGTGTGTGTGTGTGTGTGCACTCATCCAATGTGTGTGTGTGTGTGATTTTTCTGGGTCAAAAGATAAGGCTATATGCCTAGAAAAGCATTGTACTTAACACATCAATCAATCAAGTAATCATTGAGTCATGCATCCCCATTCTGGGCACAAGGCTTATCAACAGCAGATTGGCAGCGCATAGAGCGTCCATAGATTTTGATGCTATCCAGATTGATACGTAGGCAAACCATCTATACCTCACCATATCATTCGAGTAGAGTTTGCTGTAGCACCTATAGTGGTAGAGGCTTTATTCCAAACTGTCACATACATATAGAGGATACTCGCGATGGATTCATCATGGTTACCATACCTGGCACTACAGCCTTCTCGGGTGATACGTGGTTCACCACACACGGGCTACAGATGAGCCGACTACCCCCATTTCAATATGACCCAACTCCCCCTACACGAGGCTCGCACATGTGGATAGGAGCTGGGTAATTCAATGACTTGCTACAGTTACACATTCCAGATACATGGATTACCCTAGGGGAGCCCGTACCACCCAAGATGCAGTACTATAGTGACCATTTTCTAAGGCTTACAGAGGATGGATTCATATAGAGGCCAGGGTACCTGGATGTTTTCATGTCACATGCCATGAGGAAAGCACTTGATGAGCTTAGAGTCTCATCTCATAGGCTCGAGATTGAGGTTGGCAGAGCAGGAGGGATCCCTAGAGAGAGTAGACTCTGTAGATTGTGCCATGGAGTACAGAGTAAGAGGCATTATATTTGTGAGTGCCCGGTGTATTATGAGACCAGGGGGAGATCCACTGCCTATTCAGAGAGAGGTTTGGGCGGTTTGGGCCATTATCTCAAGTTATGGAGTATCCAAATCAGCGTTGTCTCGGACTCTTCCTGTTGGAGATTTGACGACACAAAGTTACTATTCAGAGATCCTCGATCACGGCACCCATCTCAGTCTATGATCACCAATTTTTTCTGCCCAAGGAGGACGACCTTGAGATGGATGAGGCCACCGCAATAGTCCTGTGGTGGTGGGAGATGATGGCAGACATCATCTAATGTCTGCCATCGTCTCCCACCACCACACAGGACTTTCTCCCGTTGACCCAACTTTACTACATTGGGTGCCATGTTGCAGCGTCCTATGTGGAATATTTTAGGGTGATATGAGAGTTGGACACTTTTTGTTTTGGGATCAGATCTAACATTTTAGCTCTTATTACTTTCTTTGATTTTTAGTTTTAGTACCTATGATGATGTATTTCATGGACATGATGTAACCTTGTGGTCTCATAGGTCATTTTAGCCTTTTGCAGAATACGTTAGTACAACTTTCTTTCTTTCTTTCCCTTGTTTCTTCTCTTTACGGGTGCACGTTGCCACTACTCTAACCACTTCTGATCTTTTCAAAGACATATTGGGTACCGCTTCCTTAATGACGACTATAATAGTGACCCATATCCGCATATCTACGGTTACCGGTCCCTCACTCGAATACACATTGGTTTCCAGGCTCCGCTATTGTATGCTACATCTGAATAACTTTGAGTTTGAATCATTTATTAATGAGGAAAGACGATAGGTTTCTTTATGTATCCTAACAGCAAGGTTTGAACTTTGTTTTTGCAGAACCTGATCAGGCAATGCCACCTATTATTCTATTGTCTGATAGCATCATCCTTGAAACCGATCTGAGAATCTAAGAAAACGTGTGAACACACTGACTTATAAACCTTATAAGTCACTTTAATGATGAAAATCCCATCTTGCTCATGCTCTATAGCCATCTTTCAGGCCAAACTTTGCCAGTAAAGGCTTCAGCTTTCTTCTGCGGAAAATCCTCGTTCACACCGTGGATCCGCTTAGTGTGTGAGAAGTGGTCAAGACTGGTGAAAGGACCAAATGGTGACACAGAGAAGCGGGCTAGGGGATTGTTCTCTACCTAGAAGGTGCACCTTTCCCTTTGGTGTGCCTTCTGGACTGGAGTTGTAGCCTGTAACTACATGGGCGCGGCGCGTAGGGGTTTTGCAAAACAATTGACCATTAATGCAATTAAAGACTTAAATGGGCCACAACCTTAAACATATGCCACTTAATACACAAAACTGTAAAAGAGATGTGTGCACACCTGACACCACATAGAGGCCGGAATAGGCCAACACCCCCCCCCCCCCCCTTGGAGTATTTTATTACCCAAAGAGAAAATAATTTGAGGGCCTTTCTCTCCCCACGAGAGATGCCGGATTATCCATATACAAATGCCATAACGCAGCTCAACACGAGGCAACCATAAAACTCAGCCAGTACACAGGTTGTAGAAATGCCGAGCCAACAATATAATCCATATACCTCCGTGTGGGTACTGATTCTTCCCCAAAAAACCACGGGCCTTCATGCAATAGAGCTGGTACAACATGTTCAGCTCTCCATTCAGCAGGCATAGCAAGTACAAGGGCTGGAACAGCAGGTACAATGGTTGGTACAGCAGGTACAATGGTTGGTACAACAAGCATAATGGCTAGAAATCATAATAAAATGATTAAATAACCTTGCCTTCAATATTTCTTAGCGATGGAAGCCTCCAAAACAGTCCCCAACAGCCAGTATACTTCAGATGTCCTGGAGTCCACCAAACCCCTTTCATACTTGGAAATGTCCATAGCCTCGTAAGAACAATTCTTCCCCGTTCTATGCTACTCCTCGTTCACGGGTTGATGTTCTGGTGTCTCAGGCATGGAGGAACCACACCGATCCATCTCGAAGTTGAATTTATATCTAAAACCAATCATCAAAGCTTTTCGTACTTTCTCATGCAACAAAGCTATTTGAGAAACATGTGATGGACAAATTTTCTCCCAACGTTTTCTTTTAAGATTCTACACACCCCTAAAAAGAAGAATGTAGTAGGTGATACATTATCCAATAGACCTTACGTAGCTGCAATTTTTGTTGTGTTTCTCGTACTGGTACGAATGGGTTCGTACGGTACGGTTCGTATGGTACGATACCGTACGATATCATACGGTACGATTTTTTTAATTATTTTTTTTTAATTTTTATTTTCCAAAAAATCATTTTTCCTTGAAAAACAATTTTCCAAATGCTTAAAAAAAATATAGAAACCCTGCTTTACGAAGATCCCAAATGCTCGCAATACTTCGCAACTTTTGTGTCCACTCAGTATTCTATATGGGGTTGTTGAGAGACCTAAAAAATCTGGCGAGGTAGACTGGTAGTGTACACTTGATTGGTAGGATGAGAGAATCTTGCTACATCACTTGGGGATCCGTGGTATGAATGTGAGAATTAGGGTTTCATGTGGGAGACATACACAGAGAAGAAGGGAGAGAGAGAGAGAGAGAGACATATGTGGGGATAAGTCAACTCATGAGATGAGTGTGTGACTCCCCTATAACACATGTATATTGCACTAGTACACATAGTGCACTTAGTACATTAAAAGTACTAAGTGTACTATGTACTATAACTTATGGGCTTGTACACACTACAAGGGTGGGCATAATGCCTTTACCCCAACAACCTCCCACTTAAAGGCAATGTGCCCTTAAGTAAAGGAAAAAAAAAAAAATCAGCATGTACATGATAATATACAAGGCCATATCAAGGCTGAAACTGGCCTCATCCAATGCCCATCAAGTGTCTGCAATGAGCAAACTGCTCCGGAGGCAAACTCTTTGTCAACAGATCAGCCGGGTTGTCATCCGTATGAATCTTAACAAGTTGAATTTGCTTGTTCTCTATCACCTCTCTAATGAAGTGATACTTCACATCCACATGCTTCGTCTTTGCATGAAAGACAGGGTTCTTTGCCAACTGGATGGCACTCTGACTGTCACAATGCAACAATGGAATATCCCCTGTATAACCCAAATCAACCACTAACCGAGATAGCCATAATGCCTCCTTGCAAGCCTCTGTGGCTGCAATATACTCGGCCTCTGTAGTAGATAAGGCAGTGCACTTCTGCATCCTGGATATCCATGACACAGCACCTCCTGTGAATGTAAATACATAACCGGTAGTAGACTTCCGGTTATCTGGATGACCGGCATAATCCAAATCCGTGTAACCATGCACTAATGCATCCTGTTTGCCAAAGCATATGCACATATCCTGTGTGCCCTTGAGGTATCTCATGACACCTTTCACTGCTTCCCAATGCTTCTTGCCAGGGTTGGCCATGTATCTAGAAACCACTCCCACTGCAAATGCAATGTCCGGCCTAGTAGCAACCATGGCATACATGAGACTGCCACAAGCTGAAGCATACAGAATCTTGGCCATATGAGCCCTGTCACTATCCGACTGTGGGCTGTCCATAGCACTGAGTTTCACATATGGAGGCAAAGGAGTACTAGTCTTCTTCCCCCCGTCCATATTGAACCTCTGCAAAACTTTGCCAATGTATTCCTTCTGAGACAAATACAACACATGCTGATTTTTGTCCCGAAGTATCCACATATCCAAAATGTGATTTGCATCACCCAAATCCTTCATATCAAAGGTTTGATACAGCCTCTTTTTCAAGGCATCCATCTCTTTACGAGATTTCCCGGCAATCAACATATCATCAACATACAAGATGAGGATCAATAGACTGCCATCCAAAGCTTTCTTGGTGTATAAGCAATGATCTATGTCACTTCTCCTGAAATCCTGGGATTTCATGAATGTATCAAATTTATGATACCATTCCCTTGGTGCCTGTTTGAGCCCATAAAGACTCTTTTTCAGCTTGCATACAAGCTTCTCCTTTCCATTCACTGCATAACCCTCTGGCTGTTGCATATATATCTCCTCATGGAGATTACCGTGAAGAAAAGCAGTCTTCACATCCATCTGAATCAAATGCAGATCATCATGAGCAACCAAAGCTAATACAGCTCTAAGTGTGGTCATTTTGACCACTGGAGAGAAGATCTCATCAAAGTCCACACCATATTCTTGCTTGAAGCCCTTAGCCACTAACCTGGCTTTGTATCTTGGCTTTGCATCTGGTGCAACTTTGAGCTTGTAAACCCACTTGCAAGGCAAAACCTTCTTGCCTGTAGGCAAATGCACCAACTTCCATGTTCCATTCTTGTGCAGAGAATCCATCTCTGACTTCATGGCACGCTCCCAAAGAGCCTTGTCTTCCCTTTGTAAAGCCTCCTTATAACATGAGGGCTCCCCACAGTCAGTAAGCATCAAGTAGTCAACCCCTGGAACAGACCTGTCAGGGGCTCTGGAGGGTCTTGTGGACCTCCGTACCCAATGACCATCATTTGCAGGTTGCTGTCCAGCCTGCATATCACCTATTGGTGGCTCCTGTTCCATGCCATAAGGCTGAAATATCATGCCCGGTATCTCCTCTAACTGTGGGATATCCATAGGGATATCTTCTGCCATCTCTAGCTGTCCATTTGGACCATTTTCAGCACCATTTAAGGGCTAGTTTTGTTGCTGTAATGGCTGATTTACAGCCCTTGGTTGTTGTCCATGATGTCCATCATCATCAAAGATGACTCTGTCAGGCTCCTGTTGCCTTGCAGGCTCCTTATACATGCATGTTTTATCAAAAATGACATCATTGCTGCGTATAATCTTTCTATTGACTGGATCCCAAAGTCTATACCCCATTTCACCTCTGTCACCATATCCTAGGAATATGCATTTGTGAGACTTAGGATCAAGTTTGGTGCGCATTTCCCTGCGTATGTGCACGTACGCAACGCAACCAAACACTCTCAAGTGCTTGTATGACGGAGGCTTCCCTGTCCATACTTCCTCTGGCACTTTCCCACCAAGCCTCGTGTTAGGTGACCTGTTTATAAGATGAACGGCTGTCATAACAGCTTCAGCCCAAAAACCATGAGGTAACGCAGCATGTGACAACATAGAACGGACCTTCTCCTGAATGGTCCTGTTCATCCTCTCTGCTGTCCCGTTTTGTGGAGGATCATAAGGAGTAGAGAGCTCCCTCTTGATGCCTTTAGCATCACAAAAGTCCTGAAACTGTTTGGACATATACTCTCCACCATTGTCGGAACGCAAAGCCTTCAGTGTTTTGCCAGTTTGATTCTCAACATGAGCAACAAACTTCTGAAACACTGAGAATGTATCACTCTTCAAACGAAGAGGATAAACCCACACCTTGCGTGTGGCATCATCAATAAAAGACACAAAATATTTTGCCCCTCCCAAAGAAAGCTGAGTCATCTCACATACATCTGTATGCACAAGCTCTAACTGAGCATCTTTCTGTCCAAGAGCTTTCTTGTGGGGGCACTGGAGTTGCCTGCCATATATACAATGCTCACAAACTGAAAACTTGAGAACTTTAGAGAAGGCAAGTAACCAAAATGAGACAATTGCTCCATTCCTTTGACACTCCTGTGTCCCAACCGGCTATGCCACATAGAGATTTCCGGCAACTCGGTTGCATTTACATTAGCATGGTGACAAACACCTGCATGCATGAAGTAAAGAGTGTCCACCTTAGAGCCTCTGGTAACAACCAGTGAGCCCTTACTAATCTTCCACTTTCCACGACCAAATGTGGTAACATAATCAGCATCATCAAGCTGTCCAGTAGAAAGCAGGTTCTTCTTGATCTCAGGCACATGCCTGACATCATGGAGCATAAGCTGTGAGCCATCTGAAAACACAAGCCTCACATCACCTCTGCCAAGAATCTTGCATGCATGGTTATCACCCAAATAAACTACTCCTTCATTGCTAGCAGTATACCTGACAAACAAGTCTCTGCAACCTGTGACATGAAAGGAGGCACCTGAATCAATGATCCATGAGTGCATACCATGACCATCTCCTGCAAGAAGTGAATGGGCATCAAGTGAAGACGTGAATAGGACCTCATCCTCACTGTCACCTGCATGTGACACATTGACTTCTTCAATCTTGACTCCACTTTTGCCCTTTGACTTTACATCTTTGGCTTCATCTTTGTCTTTGTCTTTTCCTTTGCCCTTCTCCTTTTGATCATTTTTCCATTTGTAGCATTGCTTTTTGATATGTCCCTTCTTGCCACAATAATGGCATTCCAAGTCCTTTTTGGAGCGGGACTTGCTCCTTCCCCGTTCTTGGCTTTTACCCCTTTGCTGGGATCTCCCACGTGCATTCATTGCATTGGACTTTCCAACAGAATTGTTCTTCCTGTTCATCTCTTCTTGAAGAAGAGCACCCTCAACGTCTGCATATGACAGCATAGCATTTGAATTGCTAGTGGCTGTCCTGAATGTGTCCCAACTCTCTGGCAAAGTGCATAAGAGAAAGGTGGCTTTGAACTCATCGTCCATTGCCAACTTTTGATTGATTACCTGGCTGACAATACCATTAAACTCATTTAGATGGGCTGCCATAGACGCCCCTTCCTTCATCTGAAGACCTATGAGTTTCTTCAACCAATACACTTTGCTTGAGGCACTTTGCTGGGCATACAAGTCCTGCAATCTCTGCCACATTCCCCAAGCTGTCTTCTCTTCACGAATGCTGAAAAGTAAAGAGTCTGACACAGACAACATGATAGTAGATCTTGCCAGCTCATCCATATCTTCCCACTCTTCAGCAGTAAGAGAAGCGGGCATTACATCCCTTTTTTTGATGGGCTTGTGCTGCTTCTTCTGGAGCAACACATTATAGCACTGGGTTTGCCAAATGTCATAGTTATGTGAGCCTTCAAGCTTCTTGATGTGAAGCAATGAAGAGCTCTCACCTGTGGTTGCCATAGCAATATGCAACCTGTCAATGCCTGACTCCCTGCAAAATGTGCAAACACTGCACCAAAAGCACACAAAGTGCTCACAGTTGTTCTCCCAAAGTATGCAAACCTGTACCGGCAAGTACAGCAGCTGAAAATGAGCCTTTTCCTCACTCAAATCAATGTACAGCCATGCCAAAACTTGTACAAAGTTGTACCAAATCTATACCAGCAAGTACAGCAGCAATAAATGCTCTCCTGGCTGTCCAAATGAGTGAAAATCAGACTTTTACAGTCCCCACCACTGCATACAACAGTCCCGAACAGAAATTGGGCAAAAGTCCCTTGACTGCAAGTGGATTTCTGAGGATTCAAGGCATAAAAGTCTTGCCTGCTGCTTTGCCAAGCTCAACAAGCATAAAATCTTGAAAAGCCCCTTGATTTAAGATCAATTTCTGATCATGCATGGTACATTAACGCACATGAAGGCATCCAGAGTCTTCACAGTGCTTCCCCCTGGCCACATATACATCCAATACATAAAAGCCCCTTGATTTACAGGCACATTGAGTGCTTGACAGGCATCAATACATTGCCCAAAGCATCAAATGCGAGTGCTTGCATGCAAATCAACCCAATCGGCACAAAAGCCCTTTGATCTGCACTGCAATTTCCTGCAATTTTGCCCGAATGTGAAATTTCTCACATCATACAGCATGTGTGAATGCTTAATTGCACAATTACATCAAAAGCCCCAAATTTCGACATCCAATTTCCTGCAAATTAACTCTGATTGTGACCAATGTCACCCAATTTTGCCAATTTTGCTCAAAATCTGAGCAATTTGGCACCTGTACCTACTCAATTGATGATTGTACCTGCTCAATTGCAAATCCCAAAAGAAATTGAAGCAAATACCTCGTAATTTCTGATTGCAGGAAAAGGGGAGGCGTCGAATTTGCTCTGATGAGGTGCTGCTGCAGAAATCTGATGCTGCTGTATTGATGTTGCTGCTGCTGGATTCGATTCTGCCCACTGGAGGCTTCGCTCACTCCATGGGCCTAAAGGCCGCTGTCCAGGTTGGTTCTGTCCACGACTCAGCTATCGAGGGACGCTCAGCAGCGCATGAACACGTAAGAGGCGTCGAAGCGCAGGCCTGCAGAGAATGCGTATGTTGTCTTTCTCCACCTCGCCTACTCACGCGGACCACCACCCGGCGCCAGGGGAGCCTGCTCTCACCGAAGCTGGCGGCTTTAGGAGCTCGCTCATAGGTGTGTTCGCCTGAGTATGGACGCCCGACTCCTCGGCTGCACGGCGCCTGACTCCTCCAGCTGCGCGCGCTGATGAAAAAGGCCTACGATCTCCCACGTGTGCGACGGAGAGATCGCCGTCGTCGCTTAATGTTGCGCCGACTTCGCCTATTCACAAGCAGTTCGAGAGAAGCTCCGCCAGCCTGTTTGTTTCATCACTGCCGGTGTGGGGTTACGCCTTGTGGCCACCAATGCTTTGCTGCAACTGCTCACGCTGCCTAACGCCTTGTGGCCACCAACGCACACAGGCGACTTCCACTGTCTTGCAGTGCCCAACACCTTGCTGCCACCACTGCTCACGTTGCCTACAACCAGTTGATTTCCAGCTCTGCACACTTGAGAACAAAACCCTAAAACCAGGGCTCTGATACTAGTTGAATGTGAGAATTAGGGTTTCATGTGGGAGACATACACAGAGAAGAAGGGAGAGAGAGAGAGAGAGAGACATATGTGGGGATAAGTCAACTCATGAGATGAGTGTGTGACTCCCCTATCACACATGTATATTGCACTAGTACACATAGTGCACTTAGTACATTAAAAGTACTAAGTGTACTATGTACTATAACTTATGGGCTTGTACACACTACAAGGGTGGGCATAATGCCTTTACCCCAACATGGTATAGGTAGGCTAGACAATTAGATTCTCAAGTTATGTACGAGGGAGAAGATTTGGACATGGCCATTTTGATCTAGAGAGGAGTCCCTAAACTTATCACCCTAGATGCACTCCTCATATTTGTGCAAGGACGGTCCCTTAGTCATAAATATGTGTGAAAGATCTCAAGGCTTCCACCCAAACATGCCCATCTTCCATGAGCATGCACATCTTCTTCTCAACTCACACACATGAACTTCCCCTTGAGTTCACATTTTGCTTGCCACCATTTGACAAGCACGCACCTCCACACAAGATTCATGGGATACACAAATCCCATACATAGCAGCCCTTCACAAACATGAACATTCTTCCATGCTCAAATACCAAATTAGAGGCACAATCACCAAGAATACCTTCACAAATCTCCTTGGCAGCTTCTCCTTGTTGACACTAAAGACTCCATAGCCTTCTGGGTGACCTTTGGTATTGCATTACCCATCCAGGTTCTTTTTTGGAGACAATCGGGAGATCCAACCGGGAGAGACACATATCCATGTTCTGGTTCCTCAAGCACTGTAGACTCCTCCCCTCCCAACCTTCCCTCACATTCAAGCTTGAAGCTCCATAGGTTGTAAGTGTAAAAAATAAAAACCGTATTTTATCGTACGGTATCCGAAAATTTCATATCGTACCAAAAATTCCCGTAGGGTATCGTATGTTCGTACCATGACAACCATGATTACAATGGATGGTTTTGTGGATTTTTCCATAACGCCTGTTAAATTTTTATAACTAATGTGAATGGTATTGGTTCACACATCATTGAAACCCGAGGACAATTAATCAAAGGGTAGACAACTTATAAATTGGGTGTACCTACATTACTGAAGTGATGGCGTATCCCAATATTTTTCTGTGTGTGAGTGTGTGGGCAGCTCTCATTAGTTAGCTGACAAGTGGTAAAACCGTAAATCCATGTGCAACAGGCATGGGCATGCACGGGAACATTGACGTCCCCTTCTCTCCTCTTGCACATGCCAAATTCTGAAAATACTCCTTGATTATGCATCTTGCACTCTACTCAACTTAGCTGTTGGTATTGGTTTCTGTCTCTTTTATGATTTGTGCCACTCCAGATGTCTGCCCTACTATAACTGGGAGGTGTTCCAATGCTGTGCGGCCTGTTTTAGGGCCAACTAATTAGGGAGTCTAGAGGGCTAAACTTGCAACTGAGGTGGCCAATGTGAAGAGGGAAGGTCAAAGACCCAAAAGGGGTTTAAGACTTAAGAGGATTTATTGGCTACATGGAAAGTGCTAAAAGGCATTGTTTGAAGAGTTAAGGTCAAAGACCCAAAAAGGGTTTAAGCCTTAAGAGGATTTATTGGCTACATGGAAAGTGCTGGGCAAGAGGATGTGGCCTAGCATGTGATAGGTGGAAAATAGAGAAGAAAGCCCTCTACCGAAGATTAATATCCAATTACCTAAATCGCTGATTAGCAAGCTGATTAGGGTTTTCATTATTGCTACAGTATGGGGCTTGAGTTCATAATAAGGGAACTAGGAGCTTCGGAGTGCCAAAAGAAGAGACAAGGGGCTAAAGGGATCCGTGCAAACACATTAATTTCTAGTTAAGTGGAAGGACAATCCAGAGGAAAGTTCCACTATGTATAATGTGTGATGCCATGCAAACTACATTGAATCTCGGTGTAATATCTTCTTCCAGCTTGCTATTTCAAAAGCATGAGTAGTATTGTCCTCCCCCCCCCAAAAAAAAGAAAACAAAAAAAAGAAGAAGAAGAAGAAGAAAAGATCCTTCCATTAGTTACCAAAATTGCTGCCGAATCGGTTAAGTATATTACCTAGTCTCAATTATGGGAGACAAGGAAAACAATAGGGGATAGAGAGGGTCTTTTCCTCATTGGTTGGCTGCTCTCAGAGGAACGCTATCTCATACAATTTGGGGGGGGGGGGGGGGGGGGGGGGGGGGGGGGAGAACAACCAAACTGGTGGCATGTAAAACCAAGTAACGTTGCTATCTTTGACCTTGAGGAAAGGACCGCTGCTCTAGATACGCAAAAAAACCTCTCTGCGTTTCCGCATACGCTCAGAGCCACCTCGCAACTTTTCCCACTGGCCACTGAGGGTGTGTATGATGTCCATCCATATGCTTTGGATGGACTGGGTGGGTGGTGTGGTAGCCTCGCAGCAAGCATGCCAAATGTGCCATGCTGCAATACTACCAATAATCTCCCGCCTCCGTGGTACTCCTCCCTTCTGGGGCTTCTGAAGAATGGGGCTGTCATGATGCTGTGGTGAGAGAGGAGAAGAGCGAGGTCCTGTCCTGTCTCCTCATATGCTAGGGCCGGTGCTGACTTAGAGGCACAGGCTACCGCCTCCCAGTTAATGGTGTGGGTAGATGCTTGGTCCATGGTGAAGATATGCAGGATCCGCCTGCTGTGCCTTGGGACAAGCCCAAAGGCAATGATGCTGTGACTCTTGTGGTTGGCCACACCTAGGATAGAGGGCAGCTGACCTCCAATCGCCAACCAGGAACTACCAAGCTCCTGTGAGCTATTTGCCAAAAGAAAAAAGTAATATTTTGTGGTTGGAAGCTATCCCACAACCGTTTCCAAAAATCATAGAGGAAACACGCAAGGATGTCCCGAGTTTGCCAATGTTCTGCTGTCACCACTGGTGTACAACCCCTAGTAGCTGAATCCTGTGGTCAAGATGGACTGTTTACTCAAAAAAGGGGATGTCAGGGGCATCCCCAGGGCGAAGGATCGTGCTATTGCCACTTGCTTGGATCCCACTCCAGTTGCATCATCAGGATTCAGAGGTTGGCCCTCCCATATCCATAATCTCCACAATCTCCCTTTGGTCACTTTGACCGGGGTGGGGTCTACGTGCCATCTGTGGTCATGAAACCCGATCACTCTCACTCTCTATAAAGTGTTGCTAAGGTCCTCTGCCGAGGGGGGGAACGGCTAAATCTACCCTATGGCCCAATAGAAAAAGTCATGAGGGTTCCTCCATATGCACCATGGACTGCTATCGGGATATCATGTTTGGTAAAAGCCCCTACCTCCACTCAACGGGAGGTGGGTCGTGGACCGATGCGAGCCACTCCAAAGGGATGGAAGAGTTGATGTCCAGTGTGAGCCTGTATCTACCTCGGATCCTAGTGAGGCTCCGCTTGAGCCCTCTGGTGGGAGCTGCGTGAAGGTGAACCACACTCCAAGAGACCGGGCCGGTCCCCTGCTCAATGTCCCCCGAGAAACACGAGAGCCTAGCATGTGGCCACTAGGGAGGGTAATCAAGGGGTTTTAGACGAGTGGTGGCTGACGAAGTCTCTCCTCATCCAGGGCTAGAGGAGACTAGTGAAGAGCAAAACGAATGTAGTCCTAGGCTCGAAAGAGGTTGACCACAAAGCAATCCTTAAAGGCTGGTCTTAGGCCGCGGGTCCTCATCTTTGTGAAGATCCATCTCGGGCTCGGGGGCTAGGGACTGGAAAGAACTGGGATATGGGCCATGAGAAAGTCCTTCCAGGGCTCACCAAGGATTTACTCTGCATAGAAGGATCAATAATGCTCGAGTGCCTCAGTTGCTCGAATGATGACTCTCCAAGCAGCCTTGGCCCATACCGGCATGCCATCGTGGCCTGCCCAATACACGCTCTGGAAAAGGCCCAACAGGAGGTGATGTACCACATGGTTGCGAGGAGGACCTGGTTCGCTACCACTACCTACCGGCAACAGAGAGCCTAGTAGTACTCCAATATAGAGCTTCTTCCGAATGCTCAAAAGGAGGGGGCCTAATTGCTGCTCTGAGGTGATGTGGATCTCGACATGGAAGCCAAGGTAACACACTAGGGTACCCTGCAGAATCCACTGGAAGGACTCAACTGAGCGCCGAGCCAATGTAGGGGATGAGCTAACCCAAAATCCACATGACTTGTGCCAGTTGATCTGATCTCCGGATGCCGGACAAAAGAACTTAGCTACATCCGCAAACCTCTGGAGGTTCTCCACATCTCCAGAGAGGTAGGTTTCTGTGTCATGTGGTCCTGTGGAAACTCTGAATCGAGGAGCTCTTCTTGAGATCGGATAGGTGGCCTTAGGCCCTGTAGTCTGGTTTCTTGGGAGGCTAAAAAACTGCTTCATTGCCTGCACCACAAAAAGGAAGAGGAAGTGCGCAAGCGGACATCCTTGGCGAACTAAATGAGAAACTGGAAACGTGTCAACCGGAGCACCCTAGATCAAGACATGGCTGTGAGAGGTCGAGTAGAGGGCGAAGTAGAGGAGAGGCCAAGCAGAGAGCAGAGTAGAGGACCTAGAAAGTGGAAACCTGTTGCCCCGAGTGCCCTGGATTAGGACCTGGCTGTGAGAGGCCGAGTAGAGGGCGGAGACACCCGGATCCAGGTGGTGGGGAAACCTATCCTGGCCATAGTCCCCTCCAGAAATCCCCAATCCACTGTGTTTTTGGCTTTCTTGAAATACAACCAAAAGAATGGCCAAGTTCTACTGTTGTAGACGGGGGTGGGCGGACGCCTCCCAAATGGTGAAGATGTTGTCCAGGATGCTCCTATCTTGGATAAAACGTGCATGGGTGCTTTGGATAAAATCTAGGTGGGGCTGCAGTTGACGACTGATGGTTTTGGCTAGGATTTTGTAGGCTGTCCCCAAGAGGGTAATAGGTCTCCACTGGCGAATCTCCAATCTGTCACCTCCCTCCTTGGGGATCAAGTGAATCAAATCCTCCGCTAGTCTCTCTGGCATAGATCCGGAGCTGATAATCTCACTCAAGGCTGCATGGAAGCCGCCCTCCATGAGCTCCCAGCGACGAAGAAACAAGGGAACCATCCTCACCTAGGCACTTGCCCCTAGGGAGCACCTGCAAAGCCTCTGCAATCTCCTCAGAGGAGAAGGGCGTGAGTCAATGGGACCACCTCCCACGTGTGCTACCAGACCCTCTCTCTCGCATCGTGTACCAACAGGGAGTGGGGCTTGCAGTGAGGAGGGAATTAAAGAAGGCAGTGGGGCTACGGCTCGAACCTGGGGCAGTTCGGAAACAATTTTCTTGTCCGATCCTCTCAGCCTCTGATGCCATCACTCCGGTGGTGAGGCCTTGTCCGCTTGAATAAGTCCCCTGTGCAACCTGAGCCCACAAAGACGCGTAGGCATGGAATCTTTACTCCACTCTCCTCTCCTTTAGGAAGCTGATCTCAGTGCGGGCGGTGGCGATCTTAATCCACGGGCTGTCCGGGGTGAGCTCCTGCAGGCGCTTGAGCGAGGCAAGGCTCCGGCAGAGACTCCTTTCATGCTCTCTAAACTCTGCTAACTGGGACTGAGCTACCATTCTGGAGAATGGCACTGATCTCATTGAGCCCATATCCAAAGTCACCTGCTGTGCCCTCATGAAAGGTGAAGCTCTCCCATAGCTTGTCAATCCTTCCACAAATCTCTGGGTCCTGTATCAAGCTCTAGGGTATGCGGAGGCTCTGCTGACCATCTTGTCGCCAGCAGTCCTCTTGAGAGAGGATGATGGGCGAATGATCAGAAAAGGTAGTGCTGACCACAATGCCAACCGAACCGCCCCGTCCAATGCAGGAATGGTTTAATGGGGAGAGGTTGTGGCCTGTGCTCTGCCTATTGGATCTGGAGAATCTCAGACTCCCCTGACTACGCCCAAACCCTGGAAGATGCAAGGGGTCCTGTCCTGTGATGGTGAAGACAAGCTTCTCCCAAGCTGCAAGTCCTGCCCCAGAGACGGTATCGTGCCTACCACCGAGTTTTTCCTCCATGGTGTCGAGCATATTGAAGTCTCCCCTCATACACCAGAAGTCAGCGTGAGGGAGGCCCTGCCTAAGTGTGCTCCAGAAGTCTGCTCGACCTGCCATGGAGTTAGGGGCGTAAATGTTGAGGAGGCCCATCTGGTCCTCCCCAAGTCTGATAATCACCCACTGTGCCCTCCTTGGAGCTATGGTGCCGGAATCCACCACCGCCAAAAGAAGCTACTCAGTACTAACAGAGATAAAGGTGTTAGTGCTACAGGTTCACAGGCTGGAGCTAAAGCGGATGAAATCGCTCCATGGTGTGCGTGTGCAGGGGGAGAGAGAGAGAGAGAGAGAAAGAGAGAGAAAGACAATACTCAAAGAGAGAGTATATGCACGACTGAATGATGATTCTATTGGTATGTTTTGAATTTCACTAAGTACAATGCTTTTTGTAGGCTTTAGAGTAGCCTTATCTTTTGACACATACATAGGACACATGTCAACACACACACACACACACACACACACTAATGACACGTGTCACACTTATCCTAGCCACATATAAGGGGGTGTTCACACATACAGATGAATAAGGTTACACACATAGAATGGTTACACACACAAGATGGACATAGACATGAAGGTCGGAAATACCCAACAAAACCCCCTTCGGAGCGATGGAGGTGAGACCCAACACGCTGTGAGGTTGAGAAATCGAACCAAAAAAGCATGTAGTGTCCTGGTGTTTTTGTTCCAAGCAATGACAGTTGGCTTGTATCTAGAGTAGGTGTTATGGCATGTTTCCTTTGTTAGTGTGTTGGTGTGTGTTTTGGTTTTACATGTGTAGTGTCCTGTGTTTTTGTTCCAAGCAATTACAGTTGGCTTTTATCTAGAGTAGGTGTTATAGCATGTTTCCTTTGTCAGTGTGTTGGGTGTGTTTTGGTTTTGCATCATTACATTTGTATCCTTATAGCATTGTCTGCTTGCATGAGTGGTACGTGTGTTTCACCTCAGGCCATGATGACAGTTCTTCCAGGAGCTTCCTTATGTGGCCTATATATCCTAATACAAGGCCTTGGTAGCAGCAATGGCTTGGAGGTGTTCACAACTGACAATGGAAGAGGCACTTGATGGTCTCAGGCATTGTTGTTGGGAGAGTACTCGGTAGTCTCAAAGGGTAACATGTATACTACTTGGTATGGGTGTTGATTTTGTGCTAGCACACACCATGGATCTTGAGTATGTGATGTTGAGGTATGGGTATTGGGATGTTGTTGCCCCGCTTTGCATGTGACCATAAACCTATGCTGGAGTTTTTTGCACATGAACAAAGGCAAGACAAGTATGTGGGGTATTTTCTTTTGGGGCGAATGAGAATTTGGGCTAGTATGGAGAAATTGCCTCTTAAGAGTGTGACCAAAGGTTAGTGTGATGGTGTGCTTGGGGGGTAATTTGATTTTTTTAAAATAAAGAGACTAAGGTAGCTCATAGTGAAGGTGGAGGATCAGAACGGCATGGTGTGAAAGGGTGGACTGACGTGAGCACTGGACGCAGTCATTTCGGAGAGAGGTCTCAACTGTTGGGAAGCGGCCAGAAGGTATCAAATAAAAAATCACATGGGCAGAGGGTGACAGTGAGCCAGAGATAGGAAAAGGACAGCATGGCATGGGCATGTGGAGGCTAGGGCAGCCGACGATGAGAATAGCAAGAGGTCACAGCTGCCTCAGAAGGGTCTCGATTGTTGCAAGCGGGCGTCGAATAGGAACCACATGGACTGACGTGAGAAGTGGAATCGGTCATCTCTGAGGGAATTGAAGACTGATCTCTATTTAAGGACATGGGGGGTTGTAGGATTTAGGAGGCTTTGGGAGATCCCATTAGAGAGGAAGGACATGAGAGAGCAGAGGCTTTTCGGTGAGAGAGAGAGGGACGCAGAGAGAAAGAAGCAGTGCGAGTAGATGAGGGTTGGACCAGAGCAGAGAGAGTCTGTGTGAGTCAGAGGATCAGCTGAAGGTTGTAGAGGCAAGCCCAAGATCCCTAAGTGGACCTATGTTTGAACTTGGTGCTACCCAGGACATGCTCAACTGCAATTGGTGTTTGAAGAAGAAGACAGAGAGAGTTTGTGTTTGAAGAAGAACTGCAGACGGTGGCTACAGAATCCATCAAAGAGGTTTGAAGCTGTGGAGGATCTCTCATTTTTTATGTTTTTTTCTCTTGTTTGAGCCCAAGATCTTAGGGTTGTTGAGACTGGTTTTAATTTTATCTATATGTAGAAAACAGAGAGCTTGGGTTTGAACATGTTGTGAATGGATGGTTGAGTTTTTGTGCTATGGTGTTTTGGCTGTGTTGTTTTTATTGAGATTCTTGAGAAGATCAATTGTGAGGGATGTCTGAGTTACTGCTGAGTCAGAGTTGAATCAGACATCATCTGTTGAGAAACAGACAAAGGTCAGTAGCAGTCACTTGAGAGTCAGCTGACTCGGGTAGCAGTCACTTGAGTCAGGACTGAGTCAGTGGAGGGGAGATAACCAGATCAATAAGATTCTAGAGCAAGGGGTGTGAGGGTTGTTGGTTCTAGAGGAAAATCTGAGTCTAGAGGACAAGAAGTTGTTGGAAAGTTTGGTGAGGTTAGGAGCAGTCAGTTGAATCAGATAGGAATCACTTGAGTCAGCTGGGATCGGATAAGGTCAGCAACAGCATATCAGAGGAGGTGAGTTAAGCTGTTAGGGCTGAAGATCAGGGTTGCTCATAGTCGGGATTGACCTAGGCGGATACTTTTGTGGGTTACCTGATTCAAACTGAGAGGGTTCAGGTTTCTCATCACTGTATCAGCGGAGAGTCAGAGGATAGCTGCAGGGCTGCTGGGTGCCTTGAGCTGGGTGTTTTCAGTGATTTAGATGCTATAGAGGCAGATTCTGTTTGATCTTCCCATGTTTTGGTGCTGCCACCGAGGACAGGTGTTCAAGTACCTTTGGTGCAGTTGCCTACACGTTGTGCATATTATGATACTACAAGAGCTTTATGCTTTGGAAGATTCTTCGGGAGTGTATGGTTGTTCAGCCTAGGATTGTCATGATTGTGATTGGAGTTTAGCAAAGAGTCGTTGAGTGCTTCTCGAATATATTTTAAGGACTGGGAGTTTGACAGAGGATAGCTATAGAGGCAACGATTGATTGCTGCTCGTCACCTCACATCCTTTTGGTGACCCCACCGAGGAGCCCATTTTAGGCACCTTTGGTTTTGCCAATCGTATTGATATGACTCAAGATTTCCCACTTTTCCATGGGTTGCCGCATGAAGATGCCAAAAAATTCGTGGAGCAGTTGGAGATCACTTGCTTGATCAAAAACAAACAAGAGCCTATCTTTATGCTACGGATTTTTTGTTACTACTTACAGAATGAGACCTGACAATGGTTGAAGGGCTATGAGCTTCTCTACAATCAAGAGATCCTCCACAAGAGCTCACCTATGAAGCTACAAAGCAAGAGTTCCTGCAACATTATCAGAAGACTGAAGATCCTAATCGGGTGTGGCATGAAATTTTGGGGTTAACTCAGAAACACAGAGTGGATATCTATGTGCAACACTTCACAAAATTATGGGATAGGTGGTGTGTTGGTTTAGGAAGTGAAACCCCTCCTGCCATGTTAAAAAAAGATAGATTTGTTGCTAGTATAAGAGGGAATTTAAGATTGAAAGTGGAATTAAAAAGTATTCAAACTTTTGAGAAGTTGTGGAGTTAGCTAGGGAGAAAGTATGGAAGATGATTAGGTTGGGGTGGCTTGGGAAGGAAGTAAGCCATGGTGTGGAGACCAAATAGAAGGGGTCAAAGAAGAAGTGAAGAATTTAGTGTAAACCTCATCCCAATTGTTAGTAAAGAATCAAAATGATGATAAATCGAAAAAGGAAATCCATGAAGAAGTCAGCCTCTTCAAGAACCTTAGTTTGAACTTGTTAGCGGGTGGAAGAGGAAAAGGTAGAGGATATAAGCTGCCTAGTCTAAGGTATGAAGCATATAGTGAAGGTCGCAGTGAATGAAATGGTGGAGGTAGAGGTAGGAGAATGCTTAGAAGGAGATTTGAATCCCACAACTGTTTTAATTGTGGTGTAGAGGAGCTTCCTGATCATAGTAGCAACGAAACCCGTTTCAAATCATATGAAACCAACCAAAACTTTTACGAAACGTTTCAGAATATGAAACTCGTTTTTTATTCACCTAAGATTTTTGAGGCCCAAAAACCTTATATGCCAGTTTCATATATATGCATTTCCGAAGCGCATTTTTTCTTGTTGCTTGCTACTCGACTTACACGTGCACATCCTTTCCTGCCTGCCGATGACTGGTCGACCATCTTGAGAAGGACGCTTCAGCCTTGGTCATGGTCTAAACACACATTTTCACGTATATTCTAAACTTAAATTTTTTGCATTTTTTAATGAAACTTTTTTTTGACATTCCTTTTTTGCTTGGTAGTGACTAGTTGACCATCTCAACAAGGACGCTTGAGCCTTGGTCATGGCCTAAATACATATTTTCATGTATATTCTATATTGAAAAATATATATATATTTGTATTTTTTGTATGAAACTTTTTTTGGATGTTTCAAAAAAATATGAAACTTCTGAAACCTTTTCGAAACCCGTTTTAAATTAGGCATTTCTAAAACTCTTGGTAACTATGTGCCTGATATATGTCGAGTTATTGACGCTTGGCACAAAGATCAAGGTATGGGAGAAGCATACATTGATGGGGGTGCATAAATATGTGTTATTATACAATCTTGTGTGAAGAGGCTTGGGTTAGAGACCAGTGGGGTTTCAAGCTTTAGGATTCGACTTGCAAATCATGCTAAATTAGGGTGCTTAGGTATTCTCAAGGATCTTGATGTAAAAGTATTTGGTGTTAATGTAAAAGTGAATTGTCACATTATGCCTACAAGGTTGGGTGCTTTTCCTTTGATTTTAGGAAGGCCATGGCTTAGGTTAGTGGGTGTAATTCAAGATTGAGAAAAGACAATTACACTACCTTGGGGTTACTTTTGCTACAAAGTCTTACCTTTCGGCTTGACCGATGGGTCTTCTTCTTTTCAAAGGAGGATTAATATTGTGTTTGCATCTTATCTTGGAAAGTTCATTAAGGTCTTCATTGATGACATCTGCATTTATAGTAGTAGACTTTTTGCATTGTGAAAGATTAAAGCTTGCAGTTGTAAGATTAGATAGGAGTGGTGGTCAACTTAACCCGAAAAAGTGTTTCCTTACTCAATGTAAAGTCAAATTGCTTGGACATGTCATTTCATAGAATGGTATTGAAGCAGATGATGACAAGGTAAAAGCTTTGGTGCTTTTACCTACTCCCAAGGACACAAAGCAATTAATGATTTTTATTCACAAGGTCAAATATATGGGTAGGTTATATTCCTCTGGCTTCTCAAGTCTTGTATCCTCTCCAACAAGTTGTCAAGCATGATCCTCTTTTGTGGACCCATGATTGTGAAGAGGTCTTCAACAAAGTTTAGGAAGTGCTTTGTAGTCTTTCAGAGAATGGTATTGAAGCAGATGATGACAAGATAAAAGCTTTGGTGCTTTTACCTCCTCCCAAGGACACAAAGCAATTAATGATTTTTATTCACAAGGTCAAATATATGGGTAGGTTATATTCCTCTGGCTTCTCAAGTCTTGTATCCTCTCCAACAAGTTGTCAAGCATGATCCTCTTATGTGGACCCATGATTGTGAAGAGGTCTTCAACAAAGTTAAGGAAGTGCTTTGTAGTCTTTCATCTGTGCAAGCTCCTGATTGGGACAAAGAATTTTATGTAAACTCTTCAATAGGTACTGATGACGTAGGTGCAATTTTGCTTCAACAAGGAAAGGGGAGTCTCTACATGAGGTCCATCTACTATGCGAGCAGGGTGAAAGCTGAGGTGGAAAGAAAACTACAATGAAGCAGAGTAGGTGATGGTTAGTGTTATCTTTGCTTGTAGGAGATTTCGACAGTATCTCCTTCCAAAGCCTTTTGTGTTCTTGACTAGCTATGCTTTACTTCCTCAGCTTATAAACAATGTAATTTTGTCAAAAAAAATGATAAAGTTGCAAGAATTCCAATACTCTTTTCTAGTTGAGGAGTCAACTAGAGCTACCCTTGCAGATATACTCACTTATAAGGAGGGCCCTATTTATTGTAAACAGGTACAACCAAAAATAGAAGAAGTTGAAGATGCAAAGATGGAAGGTACTTTTACCATGTTTTTTTATGGTTCTTATAGGAAAGCTCACAATGAAGTTTTAGGAGGGATTGTTATGTATGATCTTGGAGGCAACAAAGTGAAACAATTAACTGTGAAGTTGTAGGTAACAAGTCATAATGAAGCTGAATATGCAACTTTAGAAAAGGGTTTGCTCCTTGCACTTGATATGGAAATTAATAGGTTGAAGATCAAAGGTGATGCTTTACTTGCTGTAAACAAGTCTTAGATGTGTGGCAAAGTAAAAATATAGCTTTGAAAAAGATGTGTCAACAAATAAAAAGACTATTAAACAAGTTTGAAGAATGGTCTCTAAGGCATGTTGAGAGGAAAAAGAATGAGGAAGCTCATGCGGTAGCTCAGCAAAGTATTTCAAAAGTGTTTATTGTAAAAGCTAATTCTCCTTCGTATTTAGGAAGAGAAAGCTTAGAACATGAGAAACATTTTTTGTTGACAGGTCATTTTCCAGAGGGCTTGGAGAAATCCAAGAGGTATACTTTTGTCAAGAAAGCAATAAAATTCATCTTGATTAATGATGTCTTATATATGAAAGGTGCGAATTTGGTACTTAGAAGGGTACCATGGAGAGAGGAAATTTACAAGATCCTTGAAACCAACCATGAGGGAGCATGTGGTGGTCATTATGCTATGAAAATAACCTTGCATAAAGTATTTTTGGAAGGCTTTCCTTGGCCTAGCATTTAGAAAGATATATCACATTGGTGTAGGTCTTGCATACAATGTTAACAGCTAGGCAAGAGAGTGTTGAAATATGAGCTTAGGCATACATTTTTGTCTTATGATGTTTTTGAAAGGTGGGGTATTGATGCAGTGGGGCCTTTGCCCATGACATCTAGAGGACAGTGTTATGTTCTTACCACTGTGGATTATCTTTCAAAGTGGGCGTAAGCTCGAGTTGTGAAGCAGATTGAAGCCAAAGATGTAGCTAAGTTTGTGTATAAAGACATCTGCTGTAAGTTTGGTGTACCTTTGGAGCTTCTGTCAGATAATGAACCAGAGTTTAGAGGAGATCTCATGTGTGCTAAGCTGAAAATTCAACATAAGTACACTACCCCCTCCTATTCTCAGTGTAATGGAATGAATGAAATATTCAATGGTGAGCTTATTAAGATGTTGACCAAGATGATGGAAGGATGTGACAAAACTTGGAATTTAGAGTTGCGTGGTGCCTTATGGACTTACAGGGTTGCTATTAAAGTCCTTTCCATTTGGTATTTGGGAAGGAAGCTTTGCTACCTATAGAAGTTGAGATACCAGCTGTGAAAGTACTAATGAAGCATGAAGAAAATTGTGCTACTGCTTTACAACAAAGACTTTTGTATTTGCAGGAATTACGACTTGCCAGGATACAAGCCTCTGAGCATTATGCTCAAGTTTTGCTAAAGAACCAGGAGAGGTTCAACAAGGAAGTCAAAGACAAGGGCATTGGGAGAGGTGATCTTGTACTCAGAAACAACAACAGGCTCGATAACGCTTTTCAACCAAAGTTTCAGATCAAGCAGGAAGAACCATTTTATGTGATGGAGAGATTCAAAATGGAACGTATCAGCTTTAGGATGTACATGGGAAGTGGCACAAAAAGAGAGTGAATGGTTTTAGATTGAAGAAATACGTAGCCCATCTCATGACCATAATGAAAGATGAAATGTATTGGGCACAACTTGCAAATGAAGATCTTACGACAAGAAGAAGAAGAGAACTTTGGCATATGTGTTTTATTCGCTGCTGTTGAGCATGAATGCTCCAGCAGTTTGGGGGGAGGGCAAAGTGTATGAGGCTGAGAAATCAAACCAAAAAAACATGTATATATGTGTAGTGTCTTGGTGTTTTTGTTCCACACAATGACAGTTGGCTTGTATCTAGAGTAGGTGTGCTGGGTGTGTTTTGGTTTTACATCGTTACAATTTGTATCCTTATAGCATTGTCTGCTTGCATGAGTGGTATGTGTATTTGAGCTCAGGCCATGATGACAGTTCTTCCAGGATTTTCTTGATGTGGCTTGCATATCCTAATACAAGGTCTTGGCAGCAACAATGGCTTAGAGGTGTTCACAACTGACAATGGAAGAGGCACTTAATGGTCTCAGGCTTTGTTATTGGGAGAGTACTTGATAGTCTCAAAGGGTAACATGTATATTACTTGGTATGGGTGTTGATTTTGTGCTAGCACACACCATGGATCTTGAGTATGTGATATTGAGGTATGGGTATTGGGATGTAGTTGCCTCGCTTTGTATGTGACCATAAACCTATGGCGGAGTTTTTTGCACATGAACAAAGGCAAGACAAGTATGTGGGGTATTTGCTTTTGGGGCGAATGAGAATTTGGGCTAGTATGAAGAAATTGCCTCTTAAGAGTGTGAACAAGGGTTAGTGTGATGGTGTACTTGGGGGGGGGTAATTTGATATTTGGCGGCTCAGAAGAGTAGAGACACTCGTGCTTGTGTGGTAGGCGTGGAGCAACGCTCAGATCAGCAAGTCGGCAGTGGCAGTGGTGAGCAGCCGAGGTGGCGAGTGGGACTCGCTCTGATACCAATTAAAGATATTAGAGCTACAGGATCTCAAGCTGAAGCTAAAGTTTGGAGCTAAGGTGGATGAAATCGCTCCATGGTGTGTGTGTGTGTGTGTGTGTGTGCAGGGAGAGAGAAAGATAATACTGAGAGAGAGAGTATATGCACGACTCAATGATGGTTCTATTGATATGCTTTTGAATTTCACCAAGTACAATGCTTTTTGTAGGCTTTAGAGTAGGACCTTTCGACACATTCACAGGACACATGTCAGCACACACACACACACACTAATGACATGTGGCACTTATGCTATCCACCATAGTTGCATCCAAACTACGTCCAAATGTTCCAAACGTTTGGAACGTTCACTAACGTTTGGAAACGTAGTGAACGTGCACTTTTGATTCTATAGATTAAAAAAATGGACGCAAGTCAACGTCTTTTTTTTTTCCCGCTTTTCCGTACGTGCATGTAGCAACCTCTATGCGGCGTCTGTGTGGCGCTCAACTCTCTCTCTCTCTCTCTCTCTCTCTCTCTCTCGCCCATTTCATAGGTCACTTTGGCCTTTTGAAGACGTTAATATAACATTTCATTTCATTTCTCTCCGTCCCGCAAAATTGAAACTAAAGGTTGATAGTATTAGTAAGTGCTTTAATGTTCATTGATGAATCTTCAAACTTCATATTTCAAAATTTTATAAGTAAACTATAAATTTTTTATATATAAATTGGGGGTAGCGTTCACTATGTTTGGAATCTTTTCAGCACGCTTTCCAAACGTACTAAATGTATCGTTCACTACATTTGGAACCACCTTGCTGTCCACATATAAGGGGTATTCACACACACACACATACATATGAATAAGATTACACACATAGAATGGTTACGCACACAAGATGAACAGAGACATAAGCTCCGAAATACCCAACAATAGATATCCACATCATATGGGTCTAGTGGGGTGAGATCTCTCTGTGCTGCCCTCCACCTTGTGAGACTTGGGGGAGGGTTGGATGGCAAGAAGTCACAGTTTATCCTGGTGGGCAGACCACCAAAGTGTTCCCCGATCCTAAGCTCCATGTAGGCCCATTATGCTCTGGCTCAACTGTATGCATAAACTAGGCCCCAGCTATCACAGTAAAGGTATTTGTAGGACGTGGAAGGGGGACCGCTAGTGATACATGAAGGTAGATGAAGAGGATCACCTTCAGCTCGAGCTCATGAGCTCACCATCCTGGTTGCTCTGGCTTGATCCTCCGAGCTCCATGCGGGTCAACGGCCAAAAGTGGGAGACAATGTTTGTGAGGTGCAGGTCTCCCAGGTGGTGAGAGAGCTCCATCACCTATCCATGAATAGTGGAGGAGACAGACTCCGGATTCCACTCATGCTCTGCTGCTCAGAGTGGCCGGTCAGGATTGGTGAAAAATGAGAGACTTGGAGAGGAGCCGAAGTTTGCAAAAGCGCTGGCATCCACTGGAAGACATTTGAAGAAAACGTAGTCAACGGGCTGACTCGAGGAAGGCCACATGGAGACTCTGGGGGGAGGGCTCTCACTGGGGAAGCAGCGACCGTCATTGCTACAGGCTCCGAGAAGTGATGAATCAGTCTAGTGACGGAGCCTGCCTGGTGGCTCCTCTGAGGGTCAGGGCTTTTGGCGGTCGGCGGGAGTGCTTAGGAGAGGATACAAGGGGGTGGGGGGGAGATTGGCATTGAACTACTCCGTGGGAGGAGTCTCCAGATGGTACCCGACACTCGAGGGTGGTGGGGCTTTCGCTCCAGACAGATGTTCCTGTGATATATGCTGGAAACGGTTCTCTGAACCGCCGTTTCTACCTGGGCCCCTTTGGGCTAACTCGCCTGGCGGGCGACGTCACGCTTCTCTGATTAGGCGTCTATGCTGCCTCCACCTAGTTGTTTGCGGTTCGTCAGGGGTAGGGTGCTGGGGCTCTGTCTCACCAGAGGGAGGAGGTGGCGCTGAGGCACTCACTGCTCAGTCCGCTCTCACCACTCTGTGGGGGCTTGGGGGGGCCTGGACCAGTGTGTGGAGCTCGCCTAGCCTGGTGACAAGGGCAAGCTTTGGCGAGGTGACCCATCTGACGACAAATGAAGCACCGACAAGAAGGCCTGAGTACTCCGCTGAAGAATGGGGTCCCCCTGGAGGCATCAAGAAAGATGACATGTGGAACCGTCTCCAGAGAGGAAATGCTGAGGCAGAATGAAGGAATCCCAGCCATCGGCACCAGCATCAAGGCAGCTGCCCTGGGCGATTCCAACACTTGCCCTATCATTTCCCCAATGATGGGGAGAACTCCTTGAGGCTTGGAGAACAGACTGTGAGTGGGAATCCAATTACTCCAGCCAGAGGGTTGGAGGCAGGCTACAAACGTGCGAAGAACGCCTGGGCCGTGCGTATCGCAACGGGGCTCAACTGCCAAAATAAAGCAGTCCAAATGCTAAAACCTGATGTGAAAAATGCTGAAAGGGGGAAGCGGGGCAGAGGCGTGCAGAGGAGGCAAGGGTTAAAAAAGAAGGGGGTGGGTGCTCACAGGAGGGAGAGGGAGGCGACTCTGAAGCGGGAGAAGGCGGTGAGGAATGGCTGCAGAGCAGGGCAAGCTGGATGAAGAGGTGGTTAGGGCTCACAGGAGCAGGGGCAGCAGGCTTCGGTGAGCCAGAGAACAGAGGGCGGCGAAGAATCGAGGGAGGAGGGAGGTGGGCTCAGAGGGCGGCAGGCGGAGGAAAGCAGGGTGGCGGCGCAAATGAAGACAGGGCAGAGGCGGAGTTAAGGCTACGCGCAGGGCAGAGGGGTGCGAGAGGGAGACAGGGGGACTGGTGCAGAAACGTGCAGGGAGAGGGGGGGATAAGGGGAGGGGGGGGTAGGGGGACGAGCGTGCGCAGGGGGAGCTCCAGCTCGATGCTTAATCAATAATGCATATGGCCTGGGATGAGTAGTGTTGTTCATTCATGCAAGTGCAAATTTACCTAGTCATAAATTTTCCTCCTTTTTGCATGTGATAGGGATGATCTGGAAAAGCTTGATTTTGAAATAGAGTGCTTTTTGTTGGAAAGCTGGGTAAAGCAGGTTCACAAGGAAACTGGTACGTGCCTCTTACTGTTCTTTAATATCATGAAATCGCTTGCTACATGCTTGCTCAGTACTTGCATCGTTTTTTCATAATACTCCCGTTTTGCATCAATTTGAGGTGCTAGTAGTGTGCTCACGTCTGCAGCTCACATGCATGGGTGGTTGGAAATCAGAGGCTTGGCAAGGGCTCTTTCTAAATGTTTTTTCTTTCCTGGGATAGAGATATTTATATGTTTTAAAGAAAGGAAAGGGACATATCACAAAAGGTGCTGTCAGATCACTCTGGCATCATTTACAAATTAAAACTAGCAGAAGCAGAGAGATCCTGGCTCATCAGTTGGGCTTGTTCTAAATGTGTTTGTGTCTGCATATGTTGTTTGCATGTTATATTTCTAGGTATTACTTATTTTGAGAACCTTGTCACAAAACAAGTTGCGGTGGAGAAGCCAGCACATAACACTAGCTATAAATCTTCTCTAGCTAACCACAATGGCTTAAAGGTGATGCCACAGCAAAAGCTATTATGGAAAGCTCGCAGATGGGATCTTCATCATGCGGTGTGTTATCTGCAACTCATCTGTTTTTTCCACTTTTAAGATTAAAGCTCCATATTTGTGGCTTAATTATTATCATGCGTGCTTTTTAAAATCATATTAGTCATCATTATCATAATATTGCTTAGATTGTAACCACAGCGAAGATTGGGGGTGCAAATAGGGGACTTAATAAACGTCACACCTGCCTTACAAAGTTAAAGGTTCTTTGAGGTATGCTTTCATGATCCCCAGGTGCAGATGACACACTGAATGGGGAAATTTTGGGGCATGATAATAGTGGTTACAAATTTATGATGTTCTTATCAGAAGCAAGCCATGCAGTAGTACATCACCTGAATTCGACAGCATTTGCTGCCTGTTTACAAGAGGTAATGCAACATTTCAAACAATTACCTAACTCGAGAGGATATATGTTAGGATCACACATACCTGGAAGCCTCTAAGGACTAAGATAACCCACATAGCATCTGGCACAGATGACCACGATACTATCTGGCTAGCTACTCACCACCTAGCCATAGGTTCCCTTCCAGAAGCATCCTTGAGCCAGAGGTCGAAATTTCCCCCTTGGCACCCCACACCACCAAGACATGCGGCCGTCTGGAGCTACTCCTAGGCGAGACGTCCTCCTCTCCTTACAGACATGTATGCTAGAGAGCTTTGCTATCATATAAAATCTTACTGGATACCCACATTCCATGGGTTATAGAATGCAAGGGGGTGAGTAAGTACATCAGCCCCCGGTTTAGCTCCACGTAATTGGACAGCCCATATTTTCTTAAAGAGGTCATGAGAGGCTAGTATGTTCAGTCGAAGCAGATAACGTCATGAAAGAACAGTTGATTGCTTTTCATGGCATCTCCAGATGCCTCCGGGCTGTACTGATCAGCATAGCAAGGAGTCCAATGTCTGGTCATACAGTCCGTACAGTGTACTGACAGATATACAGGTGACCATATGGGGGTTGGCAAGACTGTTGGGCTTGGGCCTGGCATGTGATGCTAAGTTGGACTGAGAAAAAGGAAGGGTAACCCAATTTTTTTTGTAAGAAGGAATGTAGGCTAAGTTTAAGGTGTACATGCTTTATAGGGATGACCACAGGGATGCTCTCATACGCTTGTAGATTTTTGGCCAATTCATGCTTTTTATCCACGAGCTAATGCTTGCAGCCATCATTGCTTGGCCCCTCCAATCCACCATCGCCTTAACTTGCGTAAAAATCTTCCCAGTGCCTTGCAAGAGTCAAAATTGGCTTGCTATGTGGCTTGTTTTTGAGTAAACTGCATGGCTCACCATAAATCCTCAAGAAAAACAACTATTGCCCTAGGAACGTGTGATTTCTTGAAAATCTCGGCAACTGCATAGAAAGCGGTCCACCCATGTCCAATCCCTTGGGATTTTGGATAATGCTTTTGCGATTGCCCTCCCACAAACAAAAAGGTGGAGTTGAGTCCAAGGTATCCAGGTGGCTTCATTGGCTCTAAAATTTCTGGCCACCAATTTAATGAGGACAACACGTGTTGGAATTAGGGTTAGGGTTGCAACAATTCACACACACAAGATAGAGAAGCTTGAGAGCACACAAACTCACTAGATTAGAATGAACAAATGTGTGCCAGATACAAAAGATAAGTACACACCCCAAAATGAGTAGATAAGAGGGTGTACATACGCACGGGGGAAAAAAACTCCTAGTGAGGGAAAAAGTGCCCCGGCGGTCCTAAGTGTGTTCACACACATCACTACAATATAATGCTACAACACGTTGACTTCCATCTAAAAAGCAAGACGACTACTAGCCACCCAGAAAACTGTTCCTACTTTCTCAAAGTTGAAGAGTTGTATTATTGGTTCGTTTAGTAGATGATTTTGAAGAGATTCCTTTAACCAGGAACTAGCCCAAGACAGAAACTTCCATCATAGGCAACATCCGTTCCAGTGTGGAAAAGGTTCCATGAAGACATTTGAGTCCCTGATTTTGGTAAACCAAAGGGGATTCCACCTATATCTTATGGAATGCACACCATGGACAGGGAATAGGTGAGGTATTAACTTCCCACTTGAGTGGAAGTAACCTGATGTGGAGGTTGTGTACTTAGGTCCTCAGTGACGTAAGAGGACAATGGCGCTAGATACACAACACTCTGGGTGTTAATCGCATCACTTGGCACTAGGATCAGACTGATAGCCAAGCTAATACATAGTTGGCTAAAGTCATGAACTTGCTTGAACTTTAGGACCTATATCAGGAAATCCTTTGTGCATGAAATAAGTTGAATAGAGAGTTTCAATCAATTGTTGCATCCTTTGGGACGGTGATGAAACTAATTGATACGACCTCTCTAATCAATGGCTTGTGTTCGAGGAACCTGTTTTGTCTTTGGAAATCTCCATGTCTTGTTGAGATACCAGTAAACATTGACATACGAGAAGCTAAGTTTGACTCATGTAATTATAAGAAGCTTACCGCAACAAGGAAAGACCTGATTTGATGAAGGAAAGTAACTAAACCAATTGACTGCGATAGTTGGTTTCAATTGGGGAGTTGTCTTTGTGGTACAACACTTAGGTTTTTCGGCTATTGAGGAGCCACTAGTTACAAGGTTTTAGTTGGTGAAGACCAACAATTCTAGTAACCAGAGTTGGTAAAGCTGGTGAACTGCTTTTAGTTCCAGTAAACAAAATGGTTTTGACTTTTGAAGGTAATCCTTTAATTGAATTAGTAACTTCCACAGTTATGGATTGGTGCATAAAAGTTTTTTCATACAGAGAACCAATCAAGTACCTTGTCACTGTGAGATGATGATCTAGTGGACAATACTTGGTAGCCATTGGTCATGCACACCTTGTGATGTACCCTACCCTTAGGTCTTTTTATAAAAGGTACCCGCCGTGAGGAGTATGATCCCTTTGTGTGTGTTGTAAAACCTAGTTTTGGATAGTATGCCTTGCAAGAGAAGAGAGTAGAATCTAGAAGAGCTAATAGCCTTCAGTATGGATTAATCTGTGGATGCACGAAAACTTGGGGAGTCTGACCTTTGGGCCAGAATACAGCTTGGAAGAATACTAATTATTTAGGAGAAAGTTGATTAACAACTTATTCTTCAGTAACAAGTTGGCAAAGGACAGCAAAATCCAGATGTGTCTAACTTGAAGCACAGGATTAGCTAGTCATTGGTAGGACCATTCCATTTGGAAAAATGGCAAGCCATGGCTTGAAATACCGTGATGCCATAGATGCTGCAGGCGGGAACCCAAACAGTTTACATGAATAACAAATGTGAGGGAGATGGGGCATGTAGAATCAACTAAAAATAAGCCCTTAAGCCACGAAGATCCACCCAACAAATAGGATTCAGATCCTCACAAGGCTTTTGGAAGGTTTGAGTTTAGGCACATGGAGGAAAGCTGGTGGAAGCAGATTTGGGTACTCGAGTTTTCAAGTTTAGAGGTGCCTCTTTCTTTTTGCTTGGCTACATGTGTACACACCCCTGGTCAACCATTGCTCAAAGTTTTCTTGAACATTTACAGTGTACTTAGCCAAAAAAGAATTCACACACTGTATTCTTGCAAAGAAATATGCACACTATTTGTGCATATGTTGCCCAAAAATGGCAAAATTTTCCCACAAAACAGGCTTGCCGTATTTCAACCGCTTTTTGAACAGCCTCCCATGCTCAATCTATGCCCCAACGCCCATTCAGCCCCTGAAATGCCACCTATTCATTAATGGCCACTTGTACGGGTGTCCGAATGGCCACCTGTATGGATGTCCCCACAATTGCATGGACAGCGTACATGTCCATAGAGTTGTACAACCTGTACAGACAGAGGTCGTGCTGCCATGTACAGCACATGTTTTGTCTGGGAGCACCGGCTTTTACAAAAACAGCCCGTTTTTCTGAAAAAAAAAGCCTTCTGGTTTCCTCTCCTAGTTATGATCTCCTCCGTTCCCCCTGAATCTTCACATATGCAGATTCAGCTCCTGTTGAAGCTCCTGGACATGATCCTGCAACGTTGGTAGAAAGCACATGCTAGCAAAAGCACTTCCCCTGGCAGCAACCGTGCTTTGAAAGCACTCAGCCGAACCTGGAAGCCGCTAAGGGCTAAGATAATATGCATTGCATTTAATGTTCATGACCATGATAGAATCTGGCTAGTGACTCACCTCACAGCCGTAGGTTTCTTCCAAACACCATCCTCGAGCTTGAGGTTTAAATTGTTGTGAGCCAGCCCCGCCTAGACAGTAAGCATTGGCATCCCATAGCACCAACTTCCAAGATGTACGCGTGCTTGGAGCTACTCCTTGCACAGAGGTCCACGCTGCTGTTCATCCATAATCCCCACAACTGAGCCCAAGGTACACCTCTATAGACCAACCCTGGCTATTTTTAACACTTAGCTCCCAAATCAGGCTTTTTGCCATTTTTAGTCACTAGTGTGCCTTTAATGCGACCTAAGGCCAGCCCTGACCCCCTCATTGCTAGCCCTAGCCTCTTAGGTAGGTCCAATCATCCCGGCTAAGCGCTAACCTTAATCTTGGTTTAGCTTATCCCTTAACCCTAGGTCATCAACCCATGGTTAATACTGGCCTCAACCCCCTAAGCCCAGCTAAGCCCTGACCTTAATCCTGGTTTAGCTCATCTCCTTAACCCTAGGTCATCAACCCTTGCGTAATACTGGCCTCAACTTAGTTCAGGATATAACAACATAGGACCTGAATTCAGACCAACTCTCAACTCGTCTGCGTAGGTAGTGCAAAGTATGGATGGCATACAACTCACTTGGATTAAGTAAGAGTTGGATCACATTGACTTGACAAGAAGATGAGGTTTCTCATTGATAAATAGCCCAACATGGTGCAACACACCTACCCATTTCAAGGAATGTAGGCAAAGGATCATTGTTACATCTCAAGCTCGAGGTTCGTTAATAGGATTACGTCATGCACATAAGTTAATCAGGGGTTGGGTTGAGGCATCTTAAGGAGATACCAATCTAGTGGTGTGAGGTCAACCACCCAAAAAGGGTGCTCTATACATGGTCGCTGGCTTAGTTTGAACATTCGGAAAATGCACCTGAAATTTTACATTGCTCCTCAGCCTATACAGAAAAGAATTCGATTGATGATTTTCCATGCTCTTGAGTTTGTGTGATATTCAGCTCTATTGCTTTAATCATTTTGCAGATCATATGGAATGGAGGTTACAAAGAAGTAGCACATGTCTTGGGAAGAAGCTTGATTCGGAGGACTAGAAAGTTACACCAACAGCATATGAACATGCTTAATTTAGTTGTTGCAAATCACGTCTCATCCATGGAATGTAATGCACCATAGTCACTCTAAGGTATATTAATACCTTATTAAAGTGTTAGATTGTGTCACAACTAGAGTTATGTTGTGATGTGTCAAAGGGTTAACATGTGACCTGTCGACTTGCCCATGCAGGAGGCCACTACAGAAGAAGTGATCTGACCTTTCATGCTTGTGGACTTTAGTGCCAATGCATGACGAGAAGGCATTTGACACTCATGTGGGAGTTGCAGACCACCCTTGATCCTTCCCCGACTCCCTCAAAGGGTGTGCATATATTTCCTGACCAAATTGCATTGACAGTATTCATTAGTGTTCTCGGTGGTCTGTGCACATCACATCTACCAATTATGTCGAGCAACGAGGCTGCCTTACAAATGGCTGATAGGAGAAGCTCTTTTTACCGAAAAGGAAAGGTCTTTTAGAGTGATTGTGAAGTCCAATTTTATGTACCCGAGGACCACAATGTAAATAATCACAACAAGAGTGAGAAGGTTTTTGAAAACCTTTTGAATATTTTTTGTCTCATGTTTTGCTCTGTAAGATTGATATGTGAATCAATCAGTATCAAAGTAAGTATTGAGTAATGACTTCCAAAATTTTCATCTTTTCTAAGAGTTTAGTATGAATTGTCTTTACTAGCACGCTATTTAAAGAAAGGCAACCACTATTTTATATTATTTTTTAAAGTAACATCTTTATAACTAATTTTCACCAAAGGTGAGGTAGAGTACCCAAGCCAAGTTATTGCAGGAGGATTTATCCAACTGAATCTACCCAAGGCACAAGGTTCAATGTCACTAAGAAGAAAAGGGCATGAATAATACATAAGAAAAATAGATCCTTACACCTGGACACAAGTAGCAGCCTGTACATAGCCTCCATTATCATAACTATTATCTAAAAGATACTCTATTCCTGTAAGAGCTTTAACCATTCTCCAATGTTGGCTAGGTTTCTAGTAAAACCCTTAGATCCCCCACCACATCAAGGGAGTTGTTAACTCGGACCATTGCATCTTCCACTGATTGGAAGATTGTATCAGAAATTTGATGATGAGTCCAATCACCTTGCCTGTGTACTCTTGGTTTAGCTTCTCCGCCATTGCGCCAAGCATGACATAGAGCCAACGGTGCAGTGCATCATGTATTGGGATGTGTGCTCTAGACTCTATTTGAAGATATTTTTGCCATGTAGTGAGAAAGCTCACTAAATAACTCTTTACACTCTTCTTCTTGCAGCCCATGATGGCATGAGCAATGTTGGATAGCCTTGGCGAGTCTAAAAATATCTCATTATGCAACTCTTCCCACTCCTTGTAATTTGGCCCATGTTTACTTTGTGCATGAATTCTAGAATGTTCCTAGGCTTGAAAAGATAGCAAACCCATGAAAAGCATGTCCTTCTTTAGCTACATTGTGCAGACTGCTAGCATATATTTGGTTGTGAGCCATATCCAGAGAGTCCATACTCTTAGACTTGGTTGGGAGGCTTAAAGGATCACCCTTGACATTTAGAGAGTTTTTTGGTGGAGGAGGTTGTACAAGGAAACAAAGATTTCCTCTTTTATTTGGCTTTCTCTACATGGTGGTCTTCCAGTGCAGATTAGTCGTTGGTGCTAGCCTAGCTTGTGTAATATGTGCAAGAGCTTTAGAGACAGTCTATCATTGCTTTGTTCCCATCTTTTATTTGGTGTTCTCTACGTGGTGGTCTTGCCACCAGCCAATGGAAGATTAGTTGTTGGTGTTAGACCAACTTGTCCGAGATGTGCAAGAGCTTGAGAGACAATCTAAAAAATACTCAAATTTACTAGGATCGAAGCTAATAGCCCTAATACCAATGTAAGAAAGGGGATTACACTCAATAGGGATAGAGTACATACATCCTAGTACTCATTACATAGAATGCACACTAGGGTAGACAAACCACCTTGGATCCTTGAGCAATAAGCTTCACGAGAAGATTGTATATCAAAAGATGTCAGAAGGTACAAAAGCTATCCCAAAAGTGGCTTATATAGTCGGTTACTCCTAGGACTATTCACACATGGGCTACACGTAAGTCCAAGTCTTATGTCCTAAATCATGTTTCTGCGACCTCATTCCATGTGTGTGTGCAATACATCTAAGCACATAATTTCCTACATTACACAATAGCCCACTCCTCTTCCAAGATACACATTGTCTAGCTTTCTCTTCTCACTTAAGCAACATTAAACTCTTAGATTCATCACCAATGACTAGTTATTTCCATAAGACAAGACATCCTCCTTACAAGGCCCAAGACATTAATAAGATGGCAACATGCAACATTGCTCAATACAATCCTCTCTCTCCCCCTGATTCCTCTCTCCTCTTCTATCCTATACAGTACTTTGTTGTCCATCTCCACCACTCATCTAGATACTACCCATTACAAAAGGCCATTACCATGAAAGGCTACTAGCTCATTGGTGGTAAACTATGCTTCTCACTGCTAATACCTAGGTGGTACGAAACCACTATAGTGTTTGGTCAAGACCCAACACTTTAGTGGTTTCAAACCACCTAGCTAGCTCTACTTACAAAGACAACTATACAAGTCCATTGGTGGTAAACTATGGAGCTTGTCACTGCTAATACCTAGGTGGTTTGAAACCACTAAAGTGTCTAGTCAAGACCCAACACTTTAGTGGTTTCAAACCACCGAGCTAGCTCTCCTTAGCTGAGCGGTATGGTTGTGCCCAACACCCTAAGGGGGCAAAAAATTAGTTCATATGAGTTAGACTATTGTATGAAATGAGCCTAGGGGACGATTATTGTGTGAACTAGAGGACTCATCTACATGCTTGTAATATTTCAAAATGAATGATTACAACACTAAAGTAAATCACATTTGTACGTCATGATATGCATAGTGAGACTTTAGACATCGTAGATAAAATACAATGCAGAAAATAGACAAAATACATTAAGTAAAAGATAACAGTCAGCTCCAACCAAAACGGAAATTGGATTGGAAATCTCAAATCTATAATCCTCATACAATCTAGCTTCCTCTTCTCCACGTAAGTAACATAAGGTTCTTGGCTTCATCACTAGAAGACATCCTCTTTACAAGACTTGACTTATCATTAATAACATGGCAATATGAAACACTACTCAATATAATGCTCTCTCTTTCTACCCCTCTCCTCTTCTATCCTATGCACTACCATGGTATCCATCTCTACCATCTAGGTACAACCCATTATGAAAGGTCATTATCATAAAGCACTATTGGCTGGTACTTTAGACATCACAGATAAAATACGATACATAAAAAAGACATAATCCATTAAGTAAAAGACAATAGTCAATTCCAAGATGATATACAATCTAGCTTCCTCTTCTCTACTTAAGCAACATCAGGCTCTTAGCTTCATTAGCAGCAGTGACCAGTTATTGACCTAATATAAGACATCCTCTTTCCAAGACTTGACTTATCATTAATAACATGGAAACATGCAACACTACTCAATATAGTTCTCTCTTTCCTACCTCTCTCCTCTTCTATCCTACACACTACCATGTTGTTCATCTCTGCTCATTTGGGTACTACCCATTACAAAAGGTCATTACCATCCATGAAATACTATTGGCTCATGATGTGATTCTTATAGGTGAGATAACTACAAGTCCATCAGTAGTGAACCACGGAACTATTCACCTGATGCTAACACGTGGCATGCTCAGTGTGGACACCACACTAGCAATCGAACCATTCTCTTGATTTTTAAGACTTCAACAAAAATTATAACTATGTTTAGTTCTATCCTTTCTCACTCGGGTCTCAGTTACCCCACCAAATACAAATTCAATCTTTATTTATGAGCTATCTTCTGGGCTCCTACTCTCTTCGATGCCTGCTGAGACTAGAGCTCCCTCTTTCTTCTCTCCTGGTCTGTTGTGCTCTACTTGAATCACTTTGGCATTTGAAATATTCAGCCTTGCCCTGTTCATGGTGGAGACGTCCATCTTGACAGCAACGTAAATTTTGGAGAAATGGCATCCGAATTCCTCCTATTGGGGTGGCTCTCTACTAGCCTAGTCGGTTGTTTTGGTGAGGAGCATTGGCATTGTCTCCATGTGCATGATTTTCTACCTCTGCATGGCTTTGGATTGGGTGGTGCGGCTTCCACCAAGAGACATGGGTGGGTCTAGTTGTGGTTGGTACCTACTAGTAGGTCTACTAAGGACTCTCTACTAGTCCTACTTCGGCCAATTCATACTCCTAGGTTTGGGGGATTGCTCCTCTGCATGTTCCATCATGAACCTCTTTATATCCACCCAGCTTGATGGTTGTGAGTATCTTGCACGCATTACATGGGTGGCTATGTGTTGTAGGTACTATTGTGCTTGCCTTAGCAAGCCTTTTTTTGTGTGTTGTTGCACTCTATACACTGGCTAGCTCTTTCCTGATTTTTTTGACTTCTTAGGCCAGGGTGATTCCATTGAGCTTTCTAAAGTTTACTTCTTTTTTTCTTGTAGTTCTTCTTTGACTCCTTGCCATCCCACTTGGCCCAATTCTAGAAGCCTTCATTCATTTTGTCCTTGTGCCATGTCTTCACTATTTTATGTGATTTCTCGACATATTGAAAGACTTCATTTCTCTTTGTTAGTTCCACTTGGGCAATGGTCTCAATGCCATATCTAGCTCTTCCATTGTCACCATTTGTGAGCCCTTTTGTGTCTTCCTTGAAGTCATGCTTTCTTACAGCTTCTTCTTCAATGCTTGTATTGTTTTTCTATCTTGCTCTCGTGTTGTTCTTTGAACTCTCAAAACTAGCACTTCTAGCTCCTCTACTTACAGCTAGAGTGTATATTTTCATTCTTTTTATCTTTTGCTATTCTTTGAACTCTTAAAAGTTGGCCTTCCAGCTCCTACTTGCACCTTGAGTGCAGATTCACTTTTTGTTTTATCAAGCTACTTGGTGGTAGAGCGAATATGTGCTCCATGAGCTCGTTTAGTGGTATGTTTTCCATGGTTATGCTGGTCCATATCACTATTTCTTTTCCATACTTTATTGGTTCACATTGTGTCACCACCTTCTTTCCTTCTACTTGCAAATTTGTGAACTTCTTTTTCCAATCCTCTAGTTTCTACATCAGCTTTTTGTTTTATGTTTAGAGTTTCTAGACTTGTGTCATGGCTTCAATGCATGCAAACAAGTTAAATCCACACTTCTTTCTTTGAAATGTTTTCTATTTTTCTTGAAAGCTCCAATATAATTTGTTTGAAAGCTCCAATATAATTTTCTTTATTTTCTTAGATACATAGAATGGTTACATTCGAAGGATATGTATCCTCACATTCGGTGTCGCACCATTTCCTTCACAAAGGAAGAAGAGGTAGAGTTATTAATGAACCTTGCAAACCTCAATAAGTATACAAATATTTCACAAGTTAGACAAGAGGTTCAATGTCTTGTATGTAAGCTGTTAATTGTTTTTTTTTCATCACAAGGTGACTCGGGTGCATGTTCCATGCACACCAAGCCATGATATTTTTCTTATGCAATGTTTTGGTCTTGCAAATCCAAATATTCTGCTACAGAAGCTAACAGAGAATGAACGGAAGTGGGCGACCACAATAGTTGCTCGCATAATAAAAAAGTGGGCAAACCAAGTTGGTTTAGTGTCCCAATGGCACTATTGTCCCAATTTATTTTTCAAGTAATATTTGTGCATAACTCTAATATTTGTGTCAATAACATTACTTATGTAGCCCCAATTTTCTTAAAATTTTCCATCTTGATTTGTAATTACAGGATGACTTCAAGAAGATAATTCAAATGAAAACAAGAGGATTTCCTAAGGAAGGAGAATGCACAGAAGATGAGAAGGAAGTGTACCAGAATTACTCGAAGGAAACAAAGTTGATTTTCAACGAAAAGGGGTACACATTCATAGCCATCGCAAATCCTACAAATGGAAAGGATTTCTTTGATGTTGTATTTAAGTACCAAGATTAGCATGAGAAGCAACAACAATTCACAATAGAGAAGCTACAACTCATAGCCTACTCTAGCTTGCCTCTAAATGAGTAAGTCGAGTTTGCGGTGTAAAAACAGCAAGTTGGTTCAAATAATGTAAGAGTGTAACGTATGGCTACTCTATTTGTGTAGAAAGAGCAAGTTAGCTCACATAATCACTAAAGGAGAGAATGCCATGAAGGCTACACGTGTACAATGCAGAGAACTTGGATTCCGTGTGTTCTTCACAACAAGCACGTATATTGGCATCACTTAATAACCACATCACTTGATATGAAGTGCAAAATGGAAGAAGAGAAGCCAATCTTGTTGCGGGAGGTTCACCAGGAAGGAGAATCAAAGGGAATAATGTCCTTAAAAGATTATTTGAGCGATTGCAAAGCAAAGCACTTCAACATCGCATTTGTGTCATCTTAGCAAAAAGTAATGCAGTCTTTGATCGCAGCATCGGCTCAGCCACACCTCATGTGTACAGCAAGACGCACCATATATAGGTATGCTTAGAACAAAATACTTCATTCCATGAGCTTGTGCACCAGGTATAGGTATGCCTAAAAGACTACTTCTAAATTGTCATATTTATTACCAGGTGGTGGGTTTTGATGAAAGACATAGTTTCTTTCCTTGAGCTTGGTCATTCCATACAGATGAGTGGGTGTTGAGTGAGGTTGAGGATATGACATATATCTAGAAATATAGATAGAAGAACTTAGTGGAAAAGAGGTTTGGAGTTTGTTCCCATGGTGGTTAGATTATGCCAATGGGACATACCCCCCTAATGAAGAGGCCTTGTGGAAAGGTATAGTCCCATGCCTTGCTCCATGTTATCCATTTGTTTGACGTAATTTTGTGGAAAGGTATAGTCCCATGCCTTGCTCCATGTTATCCATTTGTTTGACGTAATTTTGTGAAGAAGATCTACATCACCCCCTAAGCAGTATGGAGTTAAGGGATTAAAACAACCTACATGATGTGGCAAGAAAGGTGTAACAAGGGTAGGAAATGGGAAAGCATTGCCTACCAATGTCACAAAAGAAGTAGGTGGGCAAGACAAAGGTGCAACAAATCTTGGCACAAAAAAAAAAGGTGGCAAGTCAACTGTGGAGAGAAGCATTGCCTACAAATGTCACAAAAGAAGCAAGTGGACAAGGCAAAGGTGCAACAAATCTTATGTTATATACACATTGTATTATGTGCATATACTAGGAGGCTAACCCACCTTAGGCATGTGAGCATGGGAGCATGGGAACATGCTCTAGTGGGTCAAGGGTTAGGCCTAACCTTGGGTTACGGTTAGGGTCAGGGAACCAAGGGTCACACATGGAAATGGAAGGTCAAGAGTCACTTGAGTGCTCTAGCACTCTTGAGGGGGGTTCTCTTGTGTATAGCATGGTATCTGGTATCTACTCTCTTGCCATTTCACATTAGAGCTACGTGCTGCTAGATTGAAGGCATACCTCTTGGTGGTATGTGACACCAAGGTTAGGTATGTGGTGAACTTCATTATTTTTATGTGTGCACCCTTAGGCTTGGGGGTGGTCGGGTGGATGAGTATATGCCTGGATTATGCATGTTTATGCATAGTGATTAGCTAGAGAGATCTATGAGATTTTAATAGTGGTATCAGAGTGGTCTTTAGTTAATTTTGGATGTTTTTTCTCTTGTTAATTCTCTCATTATACCAAATTTTTAGCATTTACTAAGCAAAAAATGTGCTTTTTTGGTTTATTTTGGTGTCTAACGTGTTGGGAACATGCTTCTTGACTTGGATGGACGTATTGACGATGCGAGAGAATTTCGTGAGTATAAATGTGAGAGATCTATGGGATTTTAATAGTGGTACCAAAGTGGTCTCTAGTTAATTTTGGATGTTTTTTCTCTTGTTAATTCTCTCATTATACCAAATTTTTAGCATTAACTAAGCAAAAAATGTGATGTTTTGGTTTATTTTGGTGTCTAACGTGTTGGGAACGTGCTTCTTGACTTGGATGGACATATCGACGATGCGAGGGAATTTCATGAATATAAATGCTTTTTTTTTCTCTTTTTCATGGGTAAAATAAGCATTTTGTATATTTTTTTTTATCAGAGTTTTGCACATGATATTGTGGATAATTTTGGTAGAAAGGTTCCCCTTACATCTCATGAAAATTAAGGAATTTTTTCCTTAAATTTTTGACATTCTTTGACCATAGAATTAGTAATTTATATGTTTTTTTTAACTTTTTTTTGTTTTTGCGAAATCCTGCATGCGTGTTGACTTGTTAAACAACTTGCATCAATCACCGATGAGTATCTGTGCAACACGAGGGGAACACCTAGTCAAGAAGGTGTGTAGAGAGGGAGGGAAGGGTAATGCAGCAAGCAGCAAAGGGGTGGAATACTGCAGTGTGGTAAAGAGAGAGAGAGAGAGGGGGGCTTTTTCTCTGTTTTTTACGGAGTGAAAAAAGCGCTGCCGGAAGAGGGCACCCTGTGCAGGCCATCCAAGCCTCCTCTAGCCGTTAGGAGGGGTCAACCCGACTTTCACCTCTGCTAAGCTTCGGTCAACCTCTTTGCTATGCGCCTATGCACCTGCCAGCCGCTCCTACTCCTCCTCAGCAGTGCTGTCGAAAGGTTCCATAGCTAGCACCTGGAGTGCGGTGAAGCACCACCCCAGACAGAAGGCCTTGGTGGACGTCTATGTCGATTGTTGTAGGGCCGGCCAACTCTCAGGACCGCGCCGCCGGCCCTCCCACTGGCTGCGAAGCCTTCGTTTTGTCACCCATCCTGCTGCCTCTGCTCACCTCGTCGTGTAGCCATGCACCACCCGCATCTCTATCTTCTTGGCAGTGCCGGGAGGTGATTTATACGGCCCTCCAAGAGCACGTTGTTGTCTCGTAGCTGGAGTCGCAGCCTCAAAGAGACATTCCACATGTAGCTTTTGCTAGCGCTGTTTCAGCGCTTCCACTTCCTTGAGTATGTCGACGTGGTGAGTAGCCCGTAACGCTCCTCATTTAACCATGATTTGTCTGCTACATTTTGTGCTGAGTGATCCTCTGGAAGTAAAATAACGGCTCTCACAAACCATCTTACTTTGCTAAAAGGCCAACCGTTTTAAAACAACATTTTACTTTGCTTATATTTTGCCAAAAGAGACCACCTTTATTTTTCTGAATGACACAGCCTTCTTTGGTGGATAGTTTGAGGTGTTTCTCACCTTCGTCATTCTACCAAGGCAATGGTGATTAAGTGTCCACTATATGTTTTACATGTAGAGATGTATTTGCACATGAAGTCAAGATTATTCTTATCTTCTTGAAAGGTGGGCATGTTGAAATATTTTGATGGCATAAACGCACATTATTAACCATCTTTGGCCAGACCTTGCTATAGGCAGAGGTGGTTGTTCCACCTTGTGTCCATTTTTTTTGGGCACATTAATGATGGTCTATCCATGCGGGCAATTTTGAAGTTTATTATGCATTTCAATGCATAAGAAGGACTTTGTTTATGGTGTCATTATTTATTATCGGGAAAGGATTTATTATTTGATTTTTCAAGCATTGCGTTGGCGAGTGGTTTTAAGGCTCCTTGGTAGCAAAGTTAAATTGTTTTTGTGCCACATATATGTGTGTCTTTGTACACAAATTTTATTTTGGCACACGCATTCACGGTTGGTGAATGGGATGGTGTTATGGTTCAACCTTTGTTTGATTCCATTTTTCCATGATTTTTTTTCAAGTTTATCTCGTGTGGAATTCTTTCTTATTGGACATGTTCCTTGCTTTCTTTGATGATGGTTGGAATCTGCGTTCTAAGTGTGTCTCACCTTTGACACTTGTCCATGATAGTTTATTTTGCACTTGTTTAAGTGTGAGTCTCCTAAGCCTTTAAGACAAATTATATCATGGGTTAGTTGACCTAGTTGTTTTGGTGGATTTTATTGGATGGTTTCTAAGTTTTATATGGACTCATCAGCTTCTTCTGCCTAGATTACTTGCATTTGGGGGTTTTTAATGAGTGCTACACACATGTGTTTCACTTGCTTACTTGGGAGTTCTGCTTGAATGACACCACGTTCATATACTCTAGATCGATGAGTTAGTCAGCGGTTTTAATGCTTCTTTTGGCATGATCAATGACTATTAGATGGCATGCATTGATTTTTATAATCAACTATGGTTTTCATGGATTCGAGGTGCTCCTGTACTTCTATCCATGGTTTTTTGAGGATCTTTTGATCTTTTGGATAATATCATGTGCTTTGAAGGTAGAGTTTGCCTTCGTTTTTGCACGTAATTTTGGAGTATGTTCCTTATACTCTATATGTATTCCAACTTAGATACCTAGTTGCTTATGTATCTAGGTGTATTGTTATTTTTCTACCCTAGCTTTATTGTGTTTATTGGGTAGTTATCATTAGAAAGGCGCTAGTAAGTCAAAAAAATTTCCAATGATGTACTCGGAAAGAGTTATTCCTTGATGTGATCTCAAGTATATCGAGACAAGTTTTAGTATGTGAAAGTTTAGGATAAGACCATCTCATTCTTTTTATGCAGGATTTTATTCATATTTCTGAGACGGCATACTAAGGAGTTCCAAATTGGTAAGGTATGTATGGGTGGTATCATGGTGGTATGGGGATGCTAGTGATCCCTCACATATATTATCTTATCGGATAATTTGGGCTCATAATTGTTGCCTTTCTTACATCACTTGGCATGTTGACCCCAACATTCAAAGATAATCTCATTTTTTGACTTCACTTGAAGTTGTAGTGTAGGCGTTCTCTAGATAAACTTCTTTATCTATAGCCTGCATATTTTGATGGGTGTATTCTCATCAAAATTTTCACTTATTGAAATATCTTTCTTTAGAGTTCAACGAGTTTATAT
Organism: Cibotium barometz; assembly: GCF_041138505.1. Lineage (NCBI taxonomy): Eukaryota > Viridiplantae > Streptophyta > Polypodiopsida > Cyatheales > Cibotiaceae > Cibotium > Cibotium barometz. The sequence goes on along the minus strand of NC_141055.1, from coordinate 28,848,162 downwards.
TGTTGTGTTCAGATTAAGAAATTTTGGAGTCTTCCTTTGTTGGCATTTCTTTCTTTAGGTGATTTATATAGTTCACTTGATGGTTTACGAATGTACATATGTGACTCATCGAGACATTGAAAATTCCCTACGTTGATATAGGTAACTCAGGACGTTGATAATTCCCTGTGTAGATGTGGATACGTTGGGCCGATGATGGATCCCTGGTTCTTACGGTTATAATGCCATGTCTTCCTACTTTATTCCGAATGGTTTATAAAAAGTTTTCAAGAAATTGAAAACTACTTTGAGTATGAGTTCCTCTGATCACCTGCAGTGTCTGATGGGCAAACACAGAGCATGTAAATCAGATTTTAGAGGATATGCTTCTTGCATATATCTCTCGAAAACCATCGAGTTTGAAAAAGTATCTTCCAATGATGGAATTTGCCTATAACAGTTCTAAGCATATGGCTACTGGTTATAGTCCATTCATGCTTATGTATGGGTATCAGGCCAGGGCACCTGTTGATATCAGATTTAAGGACATTGAGCTTGATGCATCGAGGGATTTCTTGTGTGATATGTAGAAAATGTTGACCTAAGCTCAGGATTCTATCAAGAGTGCTCAGGATAGAGCACGATTGTATGCTGATAGGAAACACTCACCTCGGTCTTTTAATCCAGGAGTTTTGGTTTATTTGAATGTCCTAAAGATTCTCAGACTTTGTCAACAGGAAAGTGCTCAAAATTATCCCCTAGATATTATGGTCCATTCCGAGTTATACGTCTGATTGGCACGATTGTGTATGAGCTAAAACTACCTCCACATGTCAGAGTTCATCCATTCTTTCATGTTAGTAAACTGAAAGAGAAGCTGGGAGAGGTGAGGATAACACAATTACTCTGCGAACTCGTTGAAATCGGGGATTTATCCTATGTTCCACATGAACCTGAAAAGGTACTTGAATTCAAGAAACGGAAACTTCGTACTAATCGCTTAATCCCTAAGATTAAAATTAGGTGGAAAGATAGGGAAATCGAGGATTTGACTTGGGAGTCAGTTGAGAACATTCAGCGCAGGTTTTCTTCTTTTCATTGCAAGAGTGCAATGTTTTGAGAGCCGGGAAGTATGTTATGTGCACATCATATTATGTGCATATACTAGGAGGCTAACCCACCCTAGAAACATGCTTTAGTGGGACAAGGATTAGGCCTAACCTTGGGTTAAGGTTAGGGTCATGCAACCAAGGGTCACACATGGAAATGGAAGGCCAAGAGTCACTCTGGAAACGGAAGGTCAAGAGCCACTCTAGAAATGGAAGGTCAAGAGTCACTTGAGTGCTCTCCTATATAATAGGGGCATGGGACACTCTCAAGGGGGGTTCTCTTGTGTAGAGCATGGTATCTACTCTCTTGCCATTTCACACTAAAGCTACATGATGCTAGATTGTAGGCATACCTCTTGGTGGTATGGGACACCAAGGTCACATATGTGGTTCTTCATTATTTTCATGTGTGCACCCTTGGGCTTGGGGGTGGTTGGGTGGATGAGTCCATGCATGGATTATGCATGTTTATGCAAAGTGATTACCTAGAGAGATCTATGGGATTTTAACATCTTGGCACACGAAAAAAAAGGTGGCAAGTCAACTATGGAGAGAATTGGTCCCCCAAAAAGGAAGAAAGTCACCAAAAAAAGAAAGGTTATAAGTGAAGATGAGGAGGATGATGACAAGGAAGATGTGGAGGTGGAGGAGGATGAAGATAATGACACAGCTAGTTCAGACAATCCTCCAACTAGTAATGGTTTTTACTGACAATCCTCTTTTATAGTTGTTGTAATTGTTTCCTTTAAAGCACGTGTTTAATTGTGTAACCATGTTTTGTTTTTTGTATAACCATGTTTTGTTTTTATATACAAGTGTTTCAAAATATATCACCAAAGCACATGGCTATTTTGGGAACCATCATTGATATAGCTGACAATATAGTTGGGAGATACATCTCATATTAAGTGCATGAAAACCCCAACTTGTATTTTGAACATAAATATATCTAATTCCAACAAGGTTCTAATATTAACTTGGCTCCCACTAGGTTGGCAAAGTTTGTTGGGGGCTTGAACAAGCCCAGAAATATAGAAAGTCAATCCTCATCTTTAGGAGGATGTTCAATGGTGTGGGTAAATTTTCCAACAGGGTTGCCTATAGATAAGGACACTCCACTAGTCCCTCACTGGAACATTTGGAAGAAAGAGCTTGTTGAGGCTGCATGTATGCTTGTAAATGAGTTCTTAAGAGAGGATGGAACCTTTGTAACCACTTGCATCAGAGATCATTTTGGTGACGTAGTGGTGGAGACAGCTATGCACTTTATATCTTGAGTTGCAAGAGAGTTACCGCACCTTTGATGAGATAGATTTTGAAGAAGTATGAATCACCACTTTATTTTCTTCCAATATTTATGAAATTAAAAGAAAACGCTACATCATTTTTTAAACAAACAAGGTATATTTCATGAGTGTGCAAGTAATAATATTGATTGTTGGGGTGTTTGTCCGGCACCCACCAAGCATCCGATGTCCCAACATATGTGAGAGCGAACGGTAATGATGCATTAGCTACAAATTGTGAGTTTTCACACTTCACTAACCTTTTGAGTGAGTCACTCCACCTAAAAGGAAACTGTGCCATTCATATTAGGGAGATAGATAATCATCCCTACAGGGTGCAGCTGAGCGACCCGTTGAGCCTGCAAGGTATAGAATAAAAAGTACACCCTTTTTTGTTGTTGGTAATGATTCAATACAATCATATATTGATCTTAAGTTTTTCTTCATTTTGGCAGGTGTCTCCTTGTGGTACTTTCACAATGGAGGTGGAACTAGTCCTTGATTGCTTTGCAGAGGGACTAGTGTCATGACTAAGGCATGCAAGGAGCTTTGCCGACATTGTACAAGCATAGAAAATGGTTGGCTGTGCTATAATCAAGAGTTGGCTCATTTTCAAGATGTGCCCATAGACCTAGGTTCCACGTGGTTTTAAGGAAAATAATCCAAGAAAATTCAAGAAAGCACACAACCTCAAATGAGCAGCTTGGAGGAACCTTGGAATGGACAACCCCAATGGTTGCCAGGGCATGATGCATATGTCCCACATGGTGCTACTTCTATAGCTCGACAACGTTCTTACTATCCACCACCACTTGGAGCTACCAATATAGCCCGACAACTTGCTTATTATCCATCACCACTTGGAGTAGAAATGACACCGTAGTATGTGTAAACCTCTGTGAGTGGCTACACCATGAGCTTCATTATTCCAAGCATCTAACAAGCATCAATATTGCAAGTTTAAAATCAAACAAAGCAAAGAGAGAAGGAAGAAGAGATAATATCTTCAATCATTGTAGCACCACATAGCTACTTGGTTTAGTGCTCATGAGAGATGAAAGTAGCCTGCCGCCTTCCAACACTAAAAGCACGTGGAGCCATCCAAACTTGAGATAAGGTGCTACTTCCAAAAACCTTAATTAGTGTAAAGAGACTTTTGTAAGGGGGGGTGTTTAAATGGACTCATATTTTTTAATTGTTTTAAATGCATAACCCTTATTTGCAAGTTCGAGCATCACGTATTGGTGAGGCCATCTTAATCCTAAAGAAGACAATAAAAAATCATTATCTCATTGCTAAGATAAACAAACAGAGACAAAATCATATTTCTCATGGAAAAATATGATTTGTTAAGAGAAACAACATTTAAGAGTAGCAAACATGTATGTAGGGCAAACAAACGAGAAAGACAAAAAGCGAAAGAGAACAAATAGACATAGAGAGAAAGAGAGAGAGAGAGTGTGTGTGTTAACATCCATGCAAGAACGGACCTAGATGTGTAAGCAAACATGAGATAGGAATGTAAGAGAGAGAGCTCCTTAGCACACTAGAGATAAAGAGGGAGAGAGAGATTTGAACTGAGACACAAGGAAGTTAGGGAGTGAGTAGAAGTGATAAGCATCTAGCAAACAGCCACATGAGCAAGCAAGAGTAATCCCAAAGGAGCTAACAAAGCCAACATGTACTAACCTCATATAAAAGGGGGTGATTTCAAGAAATGAGTAACTTAGGGTCGTATGCATTTCTATTTGGGAATTGAGGTCTGGCAAAAGTCACGTAAGATCTTCATATCGCAGCAACAGAAGTATTCTTGAGATTCTTATAGCATTTAGGAAAGTCTGTCATCTCGAACTCACGACTCAGCATATCCATTACCAATTGGATCATTTCTTCATGGTTACGTGTGATGTTTAAGTCATATACATACTAGGACAACTAAAGCAATCTTGCCATACCTTTTTGGAACATATAAGCTAGCATCATAAGTACTTCTAGTAAACCTAATCTTTTTGAAAAATTGGTCTATCATGTGATACCATACGCTTGGGGGCCTATTTCAACTTGTATAATGCCTTCTTCAACTTGTAAATTTTGTTTTCTGATCTAGGCATCTCAAAACCTGGTGGTTGAGCTACATATACCTCCTCCTTGAGATGTCCATTCAAAAATGTTGATTTGACATCCATGTGAAAAACTAACAGGTGAAAATCCCTATACAACTGACCTAGCTTTGTATTTTTCAAGTGAGCCATCAACCTTAGCTTTCCAAACCCATTTGGTACCAATTATTTTTCTTTTTGGTGTGGTTAGTCAACTAGCTCCCAACAGGTGTTGTTCTTTATGATGTTGTCATACTCAGATTGCATCACGGCTTTCCACTTTGGATGTGCTAAGGCTTTGTCCAAGGTGGTTGGCTCCTTCACTGTTTCCATTCTCTTAGCCATCAGGGCCATGTTGACAGCATGAGATCAGATAATCTTCTCTTTGCTACTCTATTCTCCTTGATCTGAGAGGTCCATTCCCTGAAGATTTTGGCATCTCAGGTACTAGGTTGTGATCATCAAAGAGTTGCAATCATCAAAGAGTTGATGTGCCCACTTTGGAAGTGGCTTTTGTGTGTGGTGCAACAGAGTAAGCTGGTGTGGTGTGTGAGAGCCTTTGTCCTCTCAAAAATCCTCCTCCTTAATATGAAATTTTTCTAGTGGTTTGGGTTAGGTTCACGGTGGGTTATTTCTCCAGCCTGCTGATGATAGAGTGGATGGACTTGTCTCCTCCACCATTAAGTGTGGCTTCTCCACACAATAAACACCACATCTCAGCTACTATTGGTGACTAATTTCTTCACCTCTAGATCATAGATTTGATAAACCTTTGACTCTTAATTATATCCAAGAAAGATACACTTCTTGCTTTTGGCGACAACTACCTTCTTCCTGGATGCATTTGGTATATGCATAGAACATTCACAGCCAAATGTATGAAATGAGACATTGAAGGTTTCTTACCAGAGTAGGGCTCTTGTGGTGCGATACCCTTGGACACCTTTGTGTAGCTCCGATTGTGGATGTAAATTGTTATGCTTATTGCTTCAGCCCAGCAGAAAGTTTCTAGTAACCCTTTCCCTTTAAGCTTGCATTGAGCCATCTTCATGATAAACTAATTACGACATTCTACAACACCATTTTGTTGAGGTGTTGGGAGTTGGTTCTTGATGCCATTATCCTTGTAGTAGTAGCTATCAAATTCCATTGAAAGGAATCTCCTCCTCGATCTATATGGAACTTTTTTGCCTCATGTCTCATTCTCCAAAAGCTGATGCCACTATATTTAAACTTGCAAAAAGCTTCAGCCTTATCCCAGAGGAACTAAACCCACATCTTCCTACTATAATTGACTAATAGAATAAAGTAAGAAGTTTTCCCTAATGCTATAAATAGACATCTTACCATAGAATCAACATGTACTAGCTCTAGAGGAGTCATTGTCCTATTGTGCTGCTCTCCTGTGGTGGAAATGCCTTAGAAATACCTTGCACCGTTGCTTGCCCATCATGCAAGCCTCAAATGGTTCTTGTAATTCTAAAAATGGAGTTAAATTAGCTACTATTCCCTTTTTCTACATCTCCTTTAGCACTGCAAATTCGATGTGACCAAATCAGTCATATCAAAGTATGTTTGTACTCTTATTTATAGTCTCACTTTAAGGACATAGCTCATACAGATTGTTGCACCTTACTCCTTTGTCGACTAACTTTCCAATAGCATCTAAAATTTCTACTTCAGTTTTCTTTAAGTATAATACAAGGCCATGATCTGCACAACCAATTGACCAGCACGTTTCTCTTTATTTGAGGTACATAGAGCACATCTGATAGATTCTTCTCTTCAGGCACATCATATAGGACCACAATGGATAGTTGGTCCTATCAAGCTTATCCTCAACCAAAAGCATCCTAAGTACATCACGGCTTGCCATTCTTCCTACAAATAACTAATCTTTTACATAGAATGAAAATATCCCAACTACCTACAACAAGTACTAGTAATGCCCAATGAGAATGCGACCAAAATGGATGCCAATAGATCACTATGACAATGGAAACCTACAAAGTATATGAAAAATTATAAAGTATAGAGTGTGGAAATGATACTTAGAAGGAATGTAAAAATCAATGATAATATTGATGATGTTATTGAAGTTGTTGAAGATGAACTCGATGCCCTGTCCACACAACAAACTTTAGAAAACCCAAAATCAAACAAAAATAGTTTAAACTCACACTCCCCCCCAGGTTTCCTACAAAAACCTTCTTAGCATGTGAATGAACCTCGAAACACACCCAAAATGCTTTGAAACATGTAAAAATTTGTTAAATCACCACCCCCACCTCCTCTCAGTTGCTTCATGGTGGTGACCTCCTCTCAGCTGCTTCATAGTGACCTCCTCTCTACTAACGCTCCTCTAAGGCGCCCCCTAGTCATTCTCCTCCTCTCTACTAACGCTCCTCTAAGGCGCCCCCTAGTCATTCTCCTCCTCTCGACGATCAACCTCTCCACATCTCCTCTCGACAGCAATAAGGCACCTCTCATCCCCTCCTCGCTGACCGACTCTAAAGCGACCCCCATCACCTCTACTTTTTTACGGTGCCTTAAATCCCCTCTTCTCTTGACAACAGTGGGCCATGGTGTATAGAAGAGGCTACCTACCTCGTGCCCCCTCCCCATCTAGAGGCGAGGGCCACCCTATGGCCTTGGTGCATAGAGAGAGGGCCACCATGCTACTACCCACCTCCCACCACTCCTCTATCATTCTCGGCGAGACAACAAATCTTCTCTCCCATGGCCAACGTGAAGCAAACTCCCACCAAAAAAAAAAAAACATATATGTATATATATTTTACATGAATGCATTTATGTATATAAAGTAACCATCTTCTATAATATGGATGAAAAAAAATATTGAGGGATGTTGGAAAAAGATGAATACCCATGTATGCATGGCCACCAATTCTATAGCATGTGCATATGATGTTAAGTGTTAACTATGCTAAGAGTAACATTGTTCTCATACAATCCATAGTTGTTTATATAATCTATGATGTATACTACTCCTATGCATTTGAGTCGTCATCCATCCACCCATGCATAAAATGATAATGTGCTCTAGTGCACGGTAAGGTCATGGTTGGTGAATAAATACTCTCCAATAGCAAAAGAAAGTGAAGTAGCATCACAATGACAAACTAAGAGTCTCTTCCATATAGGAGCTCTTGGTAGCAGAAGATGGCATGGTATCCTAGCATCAACTTTTCCCCTCTTGAGAGCCTTGCAAATCCACCTGTATAAATTTCATGTCTAGCCAATTATATGCCTATGGCATCACCTTTGTAAAAAACATTTCACTCCTTCTCTCTAGCTTCTTCTTCACCACCCTTAGCTCTATCATGAGGGCTTTGGTGGGGGCACTTGTACTCATCCTAAAGTCCACTTCTATGGCCCTCTTCATAACCCCCCCAACCATCATTAGGAGCTAAACCCAAGCCCTACCCCATGGCTCCATGGAACTATAAATACCTCCCCTCTTACCCCTCTTAAGGAAACCCAATATCCTATAATCTCAATAAAACCCCCCATAGGCACATCCCAAAGTAGCCAAAGTAGCCCTTAAGCACCAAATCCCACTCCCAATACCACCCCCATCTCAATCCCAAATCACACCCCTCTTACCCAAAATAATCCCTAGCACATCCAAGTACCGACTACTCTTTTTGCACTTTGCACATAATGGAGCATCTAGTAACTATGTATTCATCAAATGGTTTGGTAGGATGTGAATAATGACACCATGGAAGTTGTTGGAATTAGGGTTAGGGTTGCAACAATACACACACACAAGATAGAGAAGCTTAAGAGCACATAAACTCACTATATTAGAATAAACAAATGCGTGCCAGATATAAAAGATAAGTACACACCCCAAAATGAGTAGATAAGAGGGTGCACATACGTACGGGGGAAAAAACCTCCTAGTGAGGGAAAAAGTGCCCTGGCAATCCTAAGTATGTTCACACATATCACTACCATATAATGCTACAAATCCCCCCTGGAGTGATGATGTTGTGAACATGTACAAGGTATGGCTGATCAATCCTGAAAAGGTAGTAAGCCCAAAGCTTTACGAAAAGCTTCAAAATTTTTACGATGAGGAAGAGCCTTTGTGAATAAATCTGCCATGTCATGTGTAGGCATATAGACCAAGCTGATCTCTACTGCAGAAAATATTTCCCTGACATAGTGGTAATGCACCTTAATGTGCATGTGCGAGCATGAAACACTGGGTTCCTTGCAACTGCTAATGCACTCTTGTTGTCAGTGAAAATCCTAGTGCTAGATGACTGTCCAACACCTAAATTAGTCATAAGACATCTAAGCCATACACACTCAACTGTAGCTGTAAAAGCTACCATGTACTCAGCTTCATAACTGGAAGTGGCCATTGTAGGCTGCTTCTTGATGAGCCATGATATACATGAATCACCAAGGTGAAAACAAAACGCACTAGTGGACACTCGTGTGTCATAACATCCAGCCCAATCTGAATCACTGGAAAGCATGCAACTGTGACTCACCTCCCTTTGGATAAAATAATCCAAAATACTCAGTGCCCTGTAAATAGCAAAAAACCAGCTGAATAGCCTGCCAATGCTTTGTACCTGGGCTATGCATAAATTGCTCAACTGTGAGACCGCATACTGTATATCTGGCCTCATGTTGCACACATAAAGAAGGGATCCAACAGCTTTTGCTGATACAAACAAGCATCAAAATAGTCTCCTACATCTTGAAGACTAAGTCGAGTACCTATCTCCATAGGTGTAGCCACAGGTTTACAGTCTTCAAGATTAAACCTCTAGTCGCATACAGCCCAGTGATTGTTGGAGAGAGTGAAATTGAAGCTTTTGATCATGTTTGAGCGGATTTGAAGCCTCCTATGCTTGTAAAACACATCTATGGTGCCCATTAAGAAGATGATTATTGTAGAGAAAGATGGTTTTGGATTTTTGAGTGGATTTGTAAAACCATAAATGGTTTTCCACCTCCTATGGACCTTTGGACAATAACTAATGTATAAAATAACATGTAGCTTTCAAGGCTTGATTAAAAAATTTGATGATGGTCCTCTTACACCAATCCTTCATTGCTTCAAGATTTGGACTTGTCCTTGGCTCTGATACCCACTCTCCCTAGTTACTGCTTTCGAATGCTCCCTACTGATGTATTGTAGGGCTAGATACTTACCTTCAGTTCTTTCTTTTCTTTTCTAGAAAGTGTATCAGATGTCACACGGTTGTAACTTTGGTCTCATAGGTCACTTTGGCCTTTTGAAGACATTAATATAACATTTCATCTCTCTCTCTCTCTCTCTCTCTCTCTCTCTCTCTCTCTCTCTCTCTCTCTCTCTCTCTCTAATTACTTATTCAAAACCACAGCATAATAAATATATCCAACTTGCTAGAATACATAAAGAAGAAGAACATGCATGACACCAAAATGAGTCGAATCTCCCCTACTTGCTTAGTGCCTCATGCTTTCAAGCAAGTGTATTTCGATATCTTTTTGCATTACTTGTGAGCCAAAAATAGCTTCTACACTCCACTTTGGGCCTTGCTCTTAAAAATAGAAAAGTCTAAGCTTTTTACATTACTTGTGAGCCAAAAATAGTTTTTACACTCCACTTTAGGCCTTGCTCTTAAAAATAGAAAGGTCTAAACTTTTATGCATGAACCTTGCTATAACTTTAAATAAATTGGTCCATGAACCTACTATAACCATATGAACAAATTTACTTAGTCAACCATTTGGTTACAAAATAATGATGGCCATAAATCCAAATGTACTTGGTCACCATTTGGTTACAAAATTTATGGCCATATATCCAAATGTACTTGGTCACCATTTGGTTACAAATAATGATGACCATAAATCCAAAATCTGCTATATACAAAAGTATAATCTCACATAAATATAATGTCACCAAAAATGTGCATACATGTGCAACCCTCATCAAGTCACCTACACTAGCCTTGCCACTAATCTGCAAAAACACATGGCAAATATTATATCCAGTGACTATCTACCTAACATGGTGCGACTAGCACATTGCGGTAAGTCACTAACCATGCAGAGAAAATAATCAAAAATAAATATCCATGATAAATGAAATACATCACAAAAATACCATTTCAATAATTGTAATGATTTCCATTTTCATAACAGCGACAGAGTGTGTGTGTGTGTGTGTGAACAGAGAGACAGACAGACAGACAAACAAACATACAGAGAGAGAGAGAGTGTGTGTGTGTGTATACGCGCATGTGTAAGAGAGAAAGATAGAGAGAGTTTCCAATGTGTGGGAGAGTGTATGTGAGAAGAGAGAGGGTATGTGTGTGTATGTGTGTGTGTGTGTGTGTGTGTGTGTGTGAGAGAGAGAGAGAGAGAGAGAGAGAGAGAGAGAGAGAGAGGGGGGAGGGACAAAGAGAGAGAGGGGGGGAGGGACAAAGAGAGAGAGGGGGGAGGGACAAAGAGAGAGAATTTCTATATGTCAGAGAGTACGTGGGGGGAAAGAGTGTGCATTTGCATCAATGCATGTGTGTGTGTGTGTGTGTGTGTGTGTGTGTGTGTGTGTGTGTGTGAGAGAGAGAGAGAGACAGAGAGAGAGAGACAGAGAGAGACAGAGAGAGAAAGAGAGAGTGAGTGAGTGAGATGGGGGCAAGGTTGGGGGGGAGAGAGAGAGAGAGAGAGAGAGAGAGAGAGAGAAAGAGAGAGAGTATTTTAGGGGCCATCGCCTAGCCTCGTCGCCCCCAGTAACAAACTCTTGGGACATGAATCTTCTTTCTTGTAATAACCTTGTAACTGAATCTTTCCAACAGGTAGTACCCGGGCAGATGTAAAGGGGAAAAGGGTAACTATCAAAAGATGAGAGACATAAAATAAAGGAGTAGAGAGGACAATTGGTTGTGGTACAGCATTGTACTTTGAGCTAAGCCTTTACTCTAGTGATACAAGTGATTTCTTTGTGCAATTCTCCATTTTCTATATTATATAAGTCTATTTAATTCCTAGTATGTGTTAAGCGCTTTCTTGTCTGGATATGTCTTCCCACCACCACTGGGGTCTGTATTTTTAGAGTCATTCATATATAGACGTGACTCCTATCTAGAAATAGGATCAAGAGCCATGTTAGGAATCCTGTCGAATGCAGGAAATGACCTCTGTGATAGCATGATTGACTCCCTTAGTCTAGGCGGATCAATAGCGCAGTGCATTAGCATTAACTTATCGCATTAGGCATAGTTGCATTAGTCATGTCTCCTTCACCTTCAGAGACGACTAGGTAGTGTGGAACCACGCAAGTGCTGGGTCTCAACCAGACACCGATACTTTTAGCAATCCTGCTAGGGATTGGTACGCCAGGTGAGGGAGTAGAGAGATAGAGGCCAGTTCTAGGTTAAGTCCTGCACCGTCATTAGTGTAAGCTAGTCAAAAGAAGCCCAGAAAGAAAGCACACACTAACTAGTGTCAGGAATGCTAGCTAGAGAGTCATAAGAGCACAATAGAGCAGGCATGGAGAATAAAAGGAGCTCAAATAGGGCAAAGCGGTACCACCATAGTAGAGACAGGTTGAAGCTGTAGAACAAGAAGCACCACTGCACCATCCAAGAAGATTAGTAGATGGGATTCCACGATAGTTGGAAGGACAGATTCCAAAACCACGAAGGAATAAGGAATCAGGAAGAAGATTACCAGGAACCACCAAATTGGAAGCAAGAAGCTCAGGAAGGAGAAGAACTAGTAGCTATAGGTAGGATGTCCCTCAAGTACCCAAAATTCCAAGGTAAGAGTGAGGAGGATCCAAACGCACACATCTTTGCCTTTGAAACCACCTTCCTGGCCCACCAGAGCCCCATTGCCGCAAAAGACATAATACTTTGCGATAACGTTGGGTGGCAAAGCCACCAACTGGTACGCCCAATATGGTCTGGAGCACTTTTAGACATTTGAAGAGCTGAAGAAAGCTTTCTTGAAAAGATTCAGGAAAGACAAGACCATAATGAAGGTGTTGGAAAAGTTACAAAGGATGACATAGAAAAAGAGGCCAATAGAAGACTACATAGCTGAATTGAAAGCAATGCTAATGTGCCTAGACCAGCCCAACCGTCCCACTCCAGCCACATTGAGCCTATGGTTTGTGAGATGACTGAGGGAAAAGCTCCACGACAGTAGCTTCATATGACTTGGAAGCCCTGACATTTGAATAAGTGGTGGTAGGAGCTGCCAGAGCTGAAGGAGTCCTGAAGCAAACAAACAAAGACTCCAAGAAGAAGAAGAAGGACAAGAGGAAGAAACCTGAGAATCACAATCTGGAGAAGATACCTCAAAGTTAGAATCCAATCAAGATTCAAATTCCGAAGAGCGAAAGCCCTAGAAAAATAAAGGAGGAAGCAGGCAGAGAAATTTCAGGAAGAACTAAGGGCCACCCTACTTAAGATTATCGAAGGCCATGTAGGATCCGGACTCAAACCAAATGTTTGGTGCACAAGGTGTAACAATCAAGGACACACAAAAGAGTAATGTAAGTTAAGAGTCACACAACAAGTATGCACTATCTGTGGAAGGGAAAATCACTCTCTAGTTACATATGTTACTTTAACACTTGGAACCGCAACCCAAGGGTGGTGAAAAGGCAACACAGCAGCAAGCCCCAGCTATCAACCAGGTCACCATAGGACCACAAATCAACAAACCATATGGAAGAGGAGGTGGAAGATTTGGTCCAAGGGGAGCTTTCTTCTACTGCAATGGTCTAGGGCACAGTCAGAATGATTGCCCCATATTTCAGCACTGTTAGCAGCCCAGGAACTACAATAGGCAAGGCCACAAAAGGGAGGAAAACCCAGCAAGAAATGATGCGGCTGTCAATATGGTAAAAGTGGACCATGAGGCAAGGAAATAACAAGAGGATCCATCAAAATTTATGGCCCTAACAAGATCTCAAGGACTTGTCAAAATGCAGACAAGCAGGAATGTTGAGCAGGGTAGAAAAAGGTCCGAGAACAAATCGCCAAGTTAGTGCAGAGTGCACAAGGAATGGTGAGGACAATGCAGGAAAGCCCGCCCATGGGAGAGTATCTTGCAAAAACTCCAACAAGAAAAACTTGATCAAGAAAAAAGAAGAGATTGGTGCATGAAAGAAGCCAATGCTGAACCGCCAAAACTGGGGCCAAGTACAACCTAGAGCAGCAGAAGCGTCCTGAGAGAAGAAAAGAAAGGAAATGCGAAGGGAATCCAAATAGGAATACTAATAAGAGAAAGTCAAAAATGGGAAAGAGAAAGAAAGAAGGATGTATAGAAGTCAAGGCATGCCAGGTGCTTATGTGAAGATAAAGAAAGGAAATGTGGAGGGAATCCAAATAGGAATACTAACAAGAGAAAGTCAGAAATGGGAAAGAGAAAGAAAGAAGGATGTATAGAAGTCAAGGCATGCCAGGTGCTTATTATGAGAATAAAAGCAACAAGGAATATGACTTGTGGGAGGATCTTAGTAAGATGAAATTGAACATCACATTAGATCAAATGCTAAATTTAGTTCCCAGTTATAGGAAAAAATTGCTTCAAGCTATAGTGCCAAATGAGAATCTAATATAGATGTCATTGCAGGATATAGAACACCATGCAACTGAATGTAGAAATGTGGAGATAGTCCAGGACTGTGATACGTATGTTCCAAAAGTAACCATCAGGATCAGAGGTAAGATAGTGACAAGAGTCACTCTGGATGGAGGGTCAGGGGTAAATATAATATCAAATAGCCTGGCTAAAAAGCTAGGGGTTACTGACATGCAACCTGCTCCGTTCCAGATTTGCATGGCGGCAGACCAGAGAAGGGTCCAACCTATCGAGATAATAAGAGGAGAACAGATAGAAGCAGCAGGATGTATCTTCATCGTTGTGTTCATTGTTCTCAAGATGACTAAAATAGCAGGTGCATATCCCATGCTCCTAGGAAGGCCATGGCTCAGGAGCAGAAGGATAAAGCACAATCGGGAGATGGACAACATCACAATTAGGAGAGGAAAAAAGAAAGTCTATATTTCAGTTGCAGGAAAAGACAAGCTAAACCCGGCAAGCTAACCAATGCACGCAGAGGGCCTAAACTACCGAGGAGGGGTAGAAGATGACGAAGAAGAGCAGATCTTGAAGGAGAATCCGAATCTCCTATCACTGTTTGAAGTGGACATAGAGAGAATTGTGCAAAAGCATGATCTAGAGGTTCTGGTAGCTCATGCTTAAGTGATATTGAATGAAGAAAGCACTCATAAAGAGGAAGGGGACACTCAGGATAATATGGAAGAATTGCAAGCAGAATAGGAAAAAGCCATGGTGGCCCTAAAGCAGGAGGAAGCCAAGCTCACGAAAAGGAATATCAAAGTCCAAGAAGATGAGCTCGAAGAGGTGAATCTAGGGGATGATCAACAGTCCAAGACAATCAGAATTAGTGCCAAGATGAATTAGGAATTCAGAGGGAGACTCCTGGAATTGTTTAATTCCTACAAGGATGTATTTGGCTGGAACTATTCTAACATGAAGGGAATTGATCCCAGTTTCTACTAGCATAAAATTAACCTTAAAGAGGATGCAACCCCAATCAGGCCCAGAGCAAATACATAATGAACCCAAACTATGCCAAACAGGTGAAGGAAGAGATTGACAAATTACTAAAGGTACGGTTCATCTATCCTATGGATAGGGTGGAATTGTTGTCATCATTGTTCCAAAAAAGAACGGGAAGCTGAGGGTGTGTATAGACCCGCAAGTTGAATGCTTCCACTATATTCGACCCATTCCCATTGCCTTCATTGATTCCTTACTGGATGCAGTAGCTGGACATGAAACATACTCTCTTTTGGATGGAATGAGTGGGTACAATCAAGTGTGAATGGCCCAAGAAGATAAAGAAAAGACTACTTTTGTGACACAATAGGGCGCATTTACCTCCGATGTGATGACATTCAGGCTAAACAAATGTTGTTCCAAAGGATGGTTCATGAAATCTTCTATGAATATCTGACCACCTTCATAAGGGTGTTTATGGGATGATGTTAGTGTGTTTGAGAAGAAAGAAGAACACATTACACACCTCACAATGTGCCTAGAAAAGTTCAGAAGGGTCAGATTGAGCCTAAATCCAACCAAATGTGGTTTCACTATAACTAGTGGATCCCTCCAGCAGCCCAATTATGACATGGTATTCCATGTATTTGTCGATGCCTCTCATGTAGCTATTGGTAGCACTCTAATGTAGAAAGCACAAGAGGGGTGGTACAAACCAGTCTACAATGCAAGTAGAAGGTTGTCCAAGCTGGAAAAGAACTACTCCACCATAGAGAAGGAGTCAATGGGAATGATCTACTCCATCAAGAAGTTCAAGCACTACTTGTTCGGTAAGATGTTTGAATTTCATGTAGATCACAAAGCTCTCCTGTACCTAATAAACAAACCATACCTGGCAAGAAAGTTGGCCAGATGGATGCTCTTGTTACAAGAATTTGAGTTCAACATAAGGCACACCCCCCAGGAACAAGCATGCAGTGGGCAAACTTCTTGCCAAGACTGGAAACAGGAGAAGAACCAGAGGGGGTGGAAGACAATTTCCCATATACACAACTTTTCCTCATAGAAGGAGAGAGACCCAACTGGTATGACGAAATGCTGCAATTCTTGTCATACACTTTCCGGAGTACATGTCCAGAGATCAGAGAAAGAAGCTAACTCTCCGAAGCAAATCATTCATGGTGGTGGCTAGGCAGCTCTACAAGATGGACATCGGCCAGATTCTGAGGAGATGTGTCCCCGAGTACGAGCAACAGGCTATGCTAGTAGAAGCGCATCAAGGTAGAAGTAGTGGGCATTTTTCCAGAGAGGTCACAGGGCAAAAGGTGTTCCAAGCAAGTCTATGGTGGCCAACTGCATTAAAAGATGTACACGAGCCTGCAAATGAGTACAACATGTGCCAGAGGCTGGGGCAACCAAGTGATGCGAAAAAATGCCTCATAACCTAGTCGTGCCACTCAAGCCATTCTAAAAGTGGGGGGTCTGCAACCCATTCAAACCAGCTGCTCAAAGGATAGAAAACCAATACATCTTGGTGGCCATTGATTATTGCACAAAATGAGTAGAGGCCAAGGCCCTTCCGTAGTAGCAAAGTTTCTTTATAAAACCAAAATGACAAGATTTGGATGCCCTATAGAGACAGTCAGCCACTTTGTCAATGAAGAGATCAAGAAACCGACGAAGCAACATATGATAATACACAAGAAGTCAGCAGTCTACTACCCAGAAGCCAATGGTGGGCAAGCAGAGCCCACCAATAAGATCCTCAAGGGAATCATAATCAAGACAATAAATGAGAATAGGAACAACTAGGAAACGAAGCTGCATTCAGCATTATGGGCATTCTACGAATGGCTCATAAGAATGCAACAAGACTTACACCCTTTAGCATGGTGTATGGACTGGAAGCAGTAGTGCCCATGAAGTTCCTGACACAAAGTCTCAGGATAGCAATGGGGCTAAAAGGCTCTCTCCGAAAGAATTAGAGTTACATAGGATCGAACAACTCCTGAAGCTAGATGAAAAGAGACTACAAAACACCTGAAAATTGTGTAAAGAGGAGAAGAAAGCTGCAAGTGGACAAGAACGCAAAGTTCAAGATCTTTGAGGAAGGAGATGATGTCATGTTGTTCACATCAAGAATGGGACCCCACCTGGGTAAATTTGAAATGAGATGGACATGCCTATACATGATTGTCAAGAAACTAGGGACATGAACTTTTGAGCTAGAGAGTTTGGAAAGTGAAAAACTCAAGAAGTTGGTAAATGGGTACAAGATGAAGCCCTATTATAGAAAGATGCCAGATAAAGGAAAAGTGTGCCCATAAGGGTAACAAAATCCTAATCTGGAGATGATTCAAGAACCAGAATCTGAGTCTAGCCACCAGGAGCAAGAAGAAGGACTAGACTCCTAAAAATTTAAAAATGGTTAAGAAAATAGCCCAAAATTAGACTCCCGATGTGTAAATATGATAATGGCATGTACAGATGCCGAGGAGCCAAGTGGCAACCAGCATGGCATATGCGGGACCATTAATGAGACGTGTAAATAGTGTGCATAGCTTTAATGGTCTAATAGCAAGGATCTAGGGAAATCATAAAAATATGAAACAGTTATGGCCGCCCTTGGGGAAGTTGCAGACAACAACTGAATGCTTCTCCATCGAAATCCTAGTTTCCAAGTCGCCTTTCAAAAAGTCTCTGCACGCGCTTGATTCCCTCTCTACTAAACTCTGCTTTCCTTGCCTTCTCACGCTCAGCACTTGCATACCCAAAACAAGAACCATGGTTCTAGAATTCGAGCCTCTATCCTCCACTGTATACAAGGAGGTGGACAAGCATTCCAAATGGTTGGAGAGGATGGGGCTAAAAGAGTTTACTGAGCTGCCCTCAGAGGAGCTACAACAAAATTACAAAGAGGCGGAATACCTGGAGCAGCTACAAAAGTCCAACACAATCACGCTTTTGTCGGGCAAGAAGAGGGTGTTCAACCCCCTCTATGTGGTTGAGGTCTTCAAGCTACCAGAGCTGAAGGGGAAGGAGAAGTCAAACCAACTGACGAAGATTTGATCAAGGAGTTAGACCCTTTGGAAGGAAAGGCCAAAGAAATTAAAATCACGAGAACTTCGGACGAGAATACATAGAAGTGTATGCGCTTTGTGGTTGAGATGATCAATCTCACCCACAAGCCATACTACATGTCAAGAAGAGCCTTTGGTCTAATGAAGGCAGGGACAAAGGTGGCTTGGGCGAAGTTACTCTACAACAACCTTAAAGACCAGATTGGGAAGGTCACCCGCCCAAACACCAAGACAAAGGTCGGTCCCTACTACCTAACAACACAATCAAGAGCTAAAAAAGAGGAGGAGAGCCAGAAGGAGGAAGTAAGAAACAAAGAGGATGCGGGGCGCACGGAGGAGACAGAGGCAAAACCCTAGCAGGAAGGGAGTTTCGGATAGTCGATGTCCGGGAAGGAAGAGAATTTTTGAGTTCAAGGAAAAGAAGAAGGGAAAGAAAGGAAAGACAATAGAAGAGAAAAGCAACAAGAAGTTAAAGGAGGACTTTGCTGATATCAACAAGTCAATTCTTACACAAAAGCTAGAAGAGCAACAGAGCAGGACACACCAACCTCAAAATGCCTACATCTTGAACAAGCACAGCAAGAGGCCGCAAAACATAGAATGCCTGCACTTGGGGGGGCAGACACAATAGGAAATCATGGTCACTAAACCCCTGAAACAACTAGAAGCATAAGCTGAGCTCCCTGCACCCTGTCCTGCAAATTTTCCAGACTCCTTTGACATAGCCTAGGTTCAAGGATGCCTCAATTATTTACAAAGGTGTATGGAAGATGGGCTAAAGGAGATAACTAACCTATAGGCTGTGGTCAGAGAACAAGATGGCATCATCAAGGCCATGAGGAGCCAGTAGGAACCCCCTAGAGGAGGAGCCAGTAGGAACCCCCTAGAGGAGGAGTTGGGCAGAAGAAGGAGGGAAGCAAGCAAGATGGAGGAGATGCAAAGCCAGCTTGCTGGGACTGCATAAGATATGAATGAAGAGACAAAAAGAGAAATGGTAGTGATAAAAGGGGCTCTTGCCAAGAATGAGGAGGCAAACAAACATTATGGAGGAGATGCAAAGCCAGCTTGCTAGGACTTCAGAAGGAGAATGAAGAGACAAAAAGAGAAATGGTAATGATAAAATGGGCTCTGGCTAGGAATAAGGAGGCAAGCAAACAACAACTAAAAGAAGAAATGGACAGGGCCAAGGAAGCCAAGCAAGGGTTGAGGGTCAGATCATCTTAATCAAAATTATAAGAGAGGTGCAGGCCAAAGCAGACAAAGACAAAGTGGAGCTAGTCAAGGAAGAAACAAGACGGGTAGTTTTGGACACTAAGGAGTTCCCGAAGGTGTACGAACTGGAAGCAAAATTTATGGAACAATGGGAAAGCCACATAGTGGAAGACTTAAAGGAGGTGTGGGGTGAGTATCTAAAGAAGCTGACAGCAGCAATGCAAGGCCCTACACCTACCTATAGCCAGATGGTTCCCTTCCATGATCGAGATAGGAATCCGGATGAAGGATCCGAAAATCCAGACATAGAGAAATTAATAGGATCCAATCCTATACAAGCCCTGAGAATTGCAGAACATAGCCAAGGGGGCAAGGACGCAGGACCCAACAAAGCAGGTGCCAATAAAGAAAAGGAGCTGCAAGTTCAAAATGAGCAGCTGAGAATGGAACTAGAGACATGGAAGAAAAGATTCACCCTGCTCAAAGTGATGGGAAGAAGGTGCAAGAGCGGCCTGAGGGGAAGGATCTGGTATTATACCAAGGATCATCAATGGATATAATCCCCGATGATGAGCTTCAAGAGCATGCTTGGGCGGCCACAAAGAAGTTGGAAGAGAGAGGGCAAGCGATGAGGCCGCACTAAGGGCCCAAATTGAAGAACTAGAGGGCCTGGTGGAGGAGTTCAAGGAACAACAACGGCAGGACGGGTTGACAATAAAAGCCCTCAAGAAGGAAGTAGGATCCACAACCCTGCAAAGAATAGAAGAGGAAGAGGAGGTAAAATGATGGTCAATGAGCTAAACATCACTCTAACAATAGCCCATGTCGATCTTAAGAACATATAGGATCAACTGGTGGATGCCACAAGGAAAATGCATGCAGAAGAGCTAAAGGCATCCAGAGCTAAACTTAGTAAAAGACAAGAGCAAGTGGAGACCATGAGGAAATCCCATGCTGCTAAAATGCAAAGTAAAGACAAGATGGTTGAAGATTTCCAAGGGTGGGCCAAAAGGGAGAAGAAGGAAAACAAAGCCCTGCAGGATCTAAGAAGAGAGGGCACATGGGAACACAACTGTCTAGAAAGAGAGAAGCCATGCTCACATAAGGAGCTTGATTCAGGCTGCTAAGTAGGCAGGAGCTGTGCAACCGTCTAACTGGGATGAGATTGCTAAATTTATGAACCGGTTAGATGTAACTAACAATAAAACAAGGGCAAAGTAGCTCCAAGGTAGTAGAGTCAGCACTAGGAAAAATCTCCTCATTCGGATCGCAAGCAATGCGAGGAAGTGACCGGATCTTATGACGCAAGGACCGAGTGAGGAGACCATATCCCATGCACAAGGCAGGATGGCCAGTGCCCCTCGTCAACAGAATTACCTGGCAGAAGAAGAGAAGCCACACTCTAGATCAGAACCAATAGGAAGACCACCATATGGGTAGAAGTGGAGTCAAGGGGGAAGGAAGAGACCAAGAGAGACCAAGCAGACCATGTTCAAAAATGCTGCCATCATCCTAGAGCAGGCAGAGCCACATGGAGGGATGGCCATTGATGTAATAAAAAGGGCTAGGAAAAAGTACCCGTATGCCAAGCCCATTGACATGTAGTTCCAACGGGCTCATGAAAGGATTGGAGTTGGGCATGCAGGGGTGAGTAGTAGGAAGAGGGCTTACAAGCCCACGTATGCCCATGACAAGCCCATAAAGTTTGTCCCAAAAGGCATTGCCCATGGAGGGAGGACCGGATGAAGGGGGCTAGAATAGGCCTTAAAGTTCAGACCTAGATTCCAAAGATAAAAATTTTTGTTTTGATTTTTTCAGAACTGAGGTGGTACTAGACAGCAACGACAATGAATCAAGTGGGCTATGCTGCTGGCGTAGCGTCCACTGCAATTGCCAGGTGTTGTGGGGGCCATCCAACCGCTGTCGGTCGCCACCCATCCTTGCCGCTAGCTTCACTGCCTAGTATATCCATTGGGCAACAAACTCTTGGGACATGAATCTTCTTTCTTATAACAACCTTGTAATTGAATCTTGCCAAACAGGTAGTACCCGGGCAGATGTAAAGGGGAAAAGGGGAACTATCGAAGGAGAGATGACAATTGGGTGTGATACGGCATTGTACTTTGGGCTAAGCCTTTGCTCTAGTGATACAAGTGATTTCTCTGTGCAATTCTCCATTTTCTATACTGTATAAAAAGTCTATTTGATTCTTAGTCTGTGTTAAGCACTTTCTTGTCGTCTGGATATGTCTTCTCACTAGGGTTTGTATCCAGAGTCACTCATATCTAGACATGACTCCTATCTCAAAATAGGATGAGGAGCCACGTCAAGATGCCTATCAGATACAAGAACTGACCTCTGTGCTGCATGATTGACTCCCTTAGCCTAGGTAGAACGACAGTGTAGCACATTAGCATTAGCTTATCGCATTGGGCACAATTGCATTAGAGTCACGTCTCCTCCAAAGCCAATTAGGTGGTCTGGACGGGTCATAGTACGAGGCTTAGAGGGAGCTCCTATTTTCTTGGATGATGATCTCACGAGGATGCAACTAGAGCATAGGAGGGCTTGCATGCCACGAGTCTTACACGCTAGGAGAGAAGGCAAGAAGGCCTTTTATATCGAGATGGTCGGGTCATGCTTGATGGCTGGCCCATGAATTAGCGGTTTGGGGCCTACGGGACATAGACCAGGCCACTGACAGAGATAGACATGGCAATTCGTTATAGAAACTGTATTTTTGAATTGTTTTTAAATGACTGTTTTATGTCAAGAATGCTGGAGAAGCATTTTGATCGTCTTGTGAATGAGGTCGTGGAGACCTAATCTGATAAAGTTGCAACAGCTGACGGAGAGTCAATGGAGGACGTCTCACGTAGCAAGGTCGGCCGAGGTCTTGACCAGCCTCGGTTCAATTAAAATGGTGAGCTTCCGGTATGGTGGATGAGGGAACAAGGAAGTGGCCTATGAGTGAAGCGCTAGGTCACCTGCGACGAAAGGATCCTAGAGGGTGCTAACCACCATATGGTGCTTGGGCTCTGGGTCACCGACGATACCCACAAGTGCGTCGAGGAAGATATTGGAACAAGGAGTAAGAGTTGTTTTCTGAATTCGGGCATGGATCTGGTTGATTGACCTTGCTAGTCCTATGGAACTGTAATGGTTCACTATGGGTGCAGCCTGGACGACTGGAGCATGTTATGGTGGGGAGAGACATCATACTTTTGACAAAGACACATCAGAGCCCAGAGAGAGGGCTACCTCGAGTAGAGGGATTCCAGTGGGAGTCAGCATACAAGAAGACCACATGCCAGGGTACCTCGAGAGGGTCGAGGGGAGTAGCAGTTCTATTCAGACGAGAGCTATAGGGGAGACTGAGAGTGGTAGCACAAGATCCAGAGGCCAGATACATGTGGATCAGCTTACAGCTCTCACAGGACAAGGTTATATACATAGCCTTATGTTACTTTCCTCCATAAGGATCCTCCTATGTCATTACAGAGGACATGTCAGAGGAGGAGCAGACATGAGCCTTGCCATACACTTGTCTGTCCTCAGAGGAGATTATGCATTATTCTACACTAGGGGAAGTATTTCTTACGAGTGACTTCAATGCCCACACACATCAGACAGTGTGAGGTGTATGACTATGATGACATGGAGATACTCCACCCTGTGGATCCAGAGGAGATAGGGGCTAGTCGGGCATCAGAGGACACTGGACCAGACAGAGGACATTATGGGGACCACTTACTAGAGTTGGGAGCCAGGCATCGTCTCGTTATTTATAACGGGATGCTACAGTGGAGCCGGGATCAGGAGGGCTGACATGCTTCCCACATGGGGGTCATACAACACGGACCACAGAGGCACGGTGGTAGACTACATTATGGGGTCTTTGGAGGCATCACAGCTTGTCACCTCATTCTCCATCCCACCTCGTCCTATTGGGGTAGATCATACATACTTGGCATTTTCACTAGTCGGATCACCAGTATCACCAGCCCCCCACATACCGACGCCACACACTACCATTTACTTCACACATGACATGGCAGATATATACACTGGTGGCAGAGTACAGGATGGGCTCCTACTCATGGATCCCATGGCACCTATGGATACCATTACAACCCAGCTAGCATCACTCCTACACACGGCTGTATTACAGAGCTTCCCACATCGTGTCCACTCAGGAGACCCTGCGAGATCTGGGACTATGCCCCATAACAGATGGTATGATGAGTGCAGAGCCCTATACTCACGGCTCTACATACAGAGAGCCTTGGGAGCCATCATAGAGCAGGAGTTCAGGAGAGAGATGAGGAGACTTACTCGCCGCAAAAGGCGGGCCTTCGCAGAGATACAGGAGCTAGAGATCTTCCATTTCTTCATGAGTAGAGATAGCCCTATCTTATGGCGGCACTTCAAAGGGGCCCGGACACCGACACCCATTGCAGACCCACAGACACATGGCACACATATGCAGAGGGCCTATACCACACCCCACATCAGCCACCTATACCTCAGCCCCATAGGAGCCTCAACCTACCACAACTAGTTTCTTTACCCACTTGATATGGTAAAGGAAGCTATTTGCCGCCTATACAGCATGGACGGGCCGCCGACCATATGGGCCTACAAGGTGAGCATCTCATATATGCAGTTAATTCTTTGGCTCCGTTTCTTGCACACCTGTTTAACAAGGCACTAGCAAAGGGTTTGCGGAGTGGACGATGCACACCATTGTGCCGATCCACAAAACAGGGGATATGCTCGATCCGAGCAACTACAGGATGGTTATGGTTGGCCACGTGTTGGCCAAACTCTATGGTGCAGTGTTGGAGCAAGAGCTTAGCTTATATGCTGAGCGAGCAGGTTTACGCTCATCAGGGCAGGTAGCATGCTTCAGGAGAGCTTTCTCTACCATTGACCATGTATTCACTTTGAGATGTATGATTGATCAGGCCCCAGAGTGTGAGGAAGAGAAAGCTCTATTGCTGCTTTGTGGATTTCCACAAGGCATTTGACACAGTACCACGAGAGAGGCTCTTTCAGCGCCTGCAGTCTCTTGGCATACCAGCAGATATGACATGGGGCATCTATGCATTATATGAGCAGGTTTTTGGGGCAGGTCAGAGATGCCGAGGAGGTATGTCCAAGACTATTGCTAGCACCATTGGTGTGAAGCAAGGATGCCCACTTTCCCCCACGCTATTTGGGTTATACATTGATGAGGTGGCTGACTTCATTACACAGGGAGGCGGAGATGGAGTTGATCTAGCAGCAGGTACCTCAGTACATAATGTTATGCTTTATGCTGATGATATTTTATTAGTGTTTGAGTCTCCAGGAGGTCTACAGCAGCATCTACAGGCACTCGATGATTTCTGCACATAGAGGGGTCTTACTGTGAACCTTGGGAAAACCAACGTTATGGTCTTTCATACATCGAGATAGGGCAGGAGTCAGCTGACATTCACTCTCGTAGGATGCCAGGTGGATGTGGTGACATCATACGTGTACCTAGGGGCCACGTGCTTCATCATGGGTTCAGCAGCCAGAGCTAGATTGACACGGGGATATGTAGCATTGGCTATGCTAGAGAGACAGTGCCACCAGGCGCATTTTCAGAAGCCCCGGACGAAGGGGTGGCTATTTGACACATTAGTCACACCGGCATTGATGTATGGAGCAGCGGTATGGGCGCCAGGCCTTGCTACCCATCGGTGGACACACAGATAGAGAGACCACAGGCCCTCATGATGGCACGCATGATACGCAGCAAACCGTCGGTACCTCGTGACATTATCCAAGCAGAGTTTGTTGCGCCGCCTCCTATGATGGTAGAGGCCATATTCTAGACTATATGCTTGCTAGATAGATTCAGAGAGATGCCACGGGACAGATTGTTATACAAAGCTTTTGAGGCATCTAGATAGCTGGCTAAGGTAGGAGACAGAGGATCATGGTATGGACAGGTCACACATTGGTTCTCACAGCATGGCCTAGACATAGATCATCCATCTACCACCATTCCAGTATGACAGGGATGCACCACATATCCATCTCTCTCATAGTGAGAGGAACAGAGTATTGAGATAGGACCTATGGTAGCTCTACACACGAGAGACATGGATATCGCCTACACAGCCTCTTCCATCGAAGATGATATACTACAGAGATCACTTCATGTGAGTATCATTGATGATGGATACATGGAGAGGCCTAGATACATGGAGGGCTTTTTACCACACGGCTCCCGAGTAGCTATGTCAGCTTAGAGTCTCATCACATCGATTGGAGATCGAGACTGGCAGAGCAGCATGGATCCCCCGAGAGGAGAGGAGGGTATGCAGATTGTGCAGAGAGGAGGTGGAGAGTGAGGAGCATTATGTATGTAGATGCAGAGCATATACAACCATCAGAGAGAGAGAGAGATATCCCATTTTATTCAAAGAGCCACATTCCCTACGCCAAATCTTTGAGGCAGCAGACCAACGCATACTAGGGAGATTCATTCTAGACATACAGCGTCACAGAGAGACATCGTTACAGGCTCAGATAGCTCCAGAAGGGGGGACGACAGACACAGATCACTACATTTTTTCAGAGATCCATCCCACTCCCAGCCCCTACACACAACAGGGAATTACTCTCTAGAGAGCAGAGACACTCAGAGCCCGCAGGAGTCAGAGGACACCTAGCTTTCGGACACCATGCCTACACCAGAGAGAGATGACAAAGATCAGAGCTCAATTTCACAGAGAGGGTGCGGAGCGATTGGCTCGCTTAAGAGCAGACCCAGGCATGTTCTTCAGGGAGCCGTGGACACCCCCTTCATTGATGTATACCATTTTATACCCCCGGTATGGTACAGGATGGAGCTAGCTAGGTTGCATATCATGATTGTATACTCCATGCATATAGCCATGCATATAGCTTTGCATTCTCCTAGTAGTAGAGCTCCATCCCCTCCCCCACTCATTGTACTTATTACACACACCCAGATTTAGCTTTTTAGTTCAATACTTTTTCATTTTGTTGGGATGACAGAGGATACCCCCACAGGTACATTGATTTGTCTCATAGGCCAAGTTCGGTCTTTTGGAAGACATTAATAAAATCTTTCTCTCTCTCTCTCTCTCTCTCTCTCTCTCTCTCTCTCTCTCTCTCTCTCTCTCTCTCTCTCTCTCTCTCTCTCTCTCTCTCTCTCTCTCTCTCTTCAACGCCAAGACCGAAAGCCACCAGTTTCCTCTATTTGATTTGGATGGCCCCATCAAACTGTAAGAGGTGAACATTAGTGACACAGGCCACATGAGATCATCACACGACATGAAGGTGTGCTAGCATCTCGAAGATACCTCCTCGATCTTGGAGCTCCACATAGTCTCGTTAGTTATAACCGGATGCCCCATTGGCCCTCCTCAAGCATCGTCACCTATTGGGAGACTTCAACACCAAGACCAGAACTCCCAGGTTCCTCTACTTGATTTAGATGACCCCATCAAACTGTAAGAGATGGACATGAGTGACGGGCCACATGAGATCATCACAGGACAGGAAGGTGATAACATCTTGAAGATACCTCCTCGATCTTGGAGCTGCACACAGTCTTGTTTGTTATAACCTAACGAGATGCCCCCCCGTGCTGGCCCTCCTCAAGCATCGTCACCTACTTTCCACAACGAGGAGGCTCCAGCACCATGGATTACCTACTAGGATCTTCGACTTTAGCATGCCTCATCCCTGACTTCTCCACCCCATTACCCCTGTCGATGCCGACCACACCTATCTCCACTTCACCCTCATGTGCACACTATTCCCCCCCCCCCAACTCTCACCACACCCAAATTGATGGTGTTTACTGATAACACATTTATCGCCACCTCGAGCATGTTGACCCTCTTGCCCCCCTTACCACCCTCACATCCCAGCTCACCACCATCCTTCACACATCTACCATGAATGCCGGGCCACCCGCTCCTGTCTCATGAGGCATGTGCTGGGGAAATCTCGAGGCGCTTTAGTGCAACAGATTTTGCGAGACGCATTACCAAACGTAAGAAATGAGAGTTCTACACTAGGAAAGAGGATGAATTATATCGACTCTTCTTGGGGCCTAACTGCAAGGACACTTGGAGAGAACTCCGTGAGCACCACCACCCCACACCCATCGCATGCCTAGACACTTGGTTCTTATATGTACACTCTCTCTATCACATCCCTGACCAACCACCTCTCCCCCCTCCCCCACCCTACCATCTCCACTTTCTTCACATTGGGCATGGTACTCTCACAGCCATTCGTAGACTACGTAATGGGCGAGCACCGGATTATAAGGGATTCATTATCGAGTACATCTCCCATGTTGATGACACACTTGCATCCTTACTAGGCTACATGTTCAATAGAGCCATTTGCGAGGGATTCCCACCTTCTTGGTCCACTAGCAACATCACCCCCATCCTCAAAACTAGAGATCCACTTGACCCCAATTACTATTGGGATGATATTGTGACCACATATTGGCCAAGCTATTTGGATTGATGCTAGAGATAGAGCTCAATTCCTTTTCAAAGAGACATGGATGTAGGGTCCCAAGACATGCAGGCTTCCTGAGGCGCACCGTATCTTCACCCTTCAAACCACCACCGAGGAGGGCAAAGCACACCATTAGATTGCTATTCTGTGGACTTTCACAATATTCCCCAGGTTTGGCTACTCTAATGCCTACAGGACATCGGGGTTCCATCCGACATGATTTGGAGCATCATCACTCTTTTTGAGTTGGTCACACAATGGGGAAGAGCCCCAAGAGGGATGCCACAGGTGATTTGTACTATTGGGGTGAACCAAGGCTGCTCTTTATCACCCACTCTCTTTGGCCTTTACATTGATGAAATCTCAAGTTTCATTTGACAAATTAGGTGGGCCAAGCACTCCACTTGTCGGCATACTCATCCCCCTCCTACTCCATATAGATGACATTATGGTGCTTATATCATATTCAATCAAGGGGCTTCAAAGACACCTAGATGCTCTACAACTTTTTTGCACACAACAAGATCTCACAATTAATCTTGGTAAAACGAAGGTTAACCAAGATTGTGTTTCACGTATAGGGGAGCCTCGATGAAGATTGTTCCATCATATGTGTACCTCATAGCTACTTTAGCAGCCCCTTCTTTACCATAACCATAGCACCGCACACTAGAGTGACACACGGATATGCAGCTTTGGCCCTACTTGAGTTTCCATGATGAGAAATACCATGGATATCATTGTATCACTTTTGTTTCATAGAGCCATTGGGTCTTTAGGGACGTTTAACTTTCTTTCTTTTATTCTTTGTATCTCATTCTCATGCTTGTGTTTTATCTTTCCCCTTTTATTGTATCACCTCTCTCTCTCTCTCTCTCTCTCTCTCTATATATATATATATATATATAGAGAGAGAGAGAGAGAGAGAGAGTGTATCACCTCTCTCTCTCTCTCTCTCTCTCTATATATATATATATAGATATATATATAGATATATATATCTATATATATAGATATATAAATATCTATATAGATATATAGATATCTATATCTATATAGATATATAGATATCTATATCTATATCTATATCTATATATATATATATATATATATATATATATATATAAATGTATATATATATATATACATTTATATATATATATATATATATAGATATATATATATATATATATCTATATAAATGTATATATATATATATACATTTATATATATATATATATATATATAGATATATATATATATATATATCTATATATATATATATCTATCTATATCTATATATATATATAGATATATATATATATATATATATATATATATATATAGATATATATATATAGATATAGATATATATATATATATATATATATATATATAGATATAGATATATATATATATATATATATATATATATATATATATATATATATATGTATCTATATCTATAGATAGATATATATATATATATATATATATATCACACACACACACACACACACACACACACACACACACACACACACACACGCTTGTGCGCATACACATGCAAATAATAGGTTATCGTGACTTGACGGAATGTAGTTTGCCATTTATTAACAATTTTGGCATCATTAATCGGTCAAGAAAACCCCTTTATTTCAATGGTTGATCAAGGGCATTTTCAAATGAAAATTAATGGTGTGCATAATAAGGCCTCATCAAGGTTTAGGGTTGAAGGAAACACTATCCATGCTACCGATCAACCTACATCATTTTTGGGAATCTATAGATCTTAAATTTCCTTGTCCCTTTCCACATATTATATAGGTCCAACCAAAGGTGTCATCAAGGCTTGATATCAATTCGAAACTAGTCTCCTTGATTGGCTAACTTCTTTTTCCTATGCTAACCATCCTTCTCCATTTAAATTAGACCCAGTGTTCAAGAAATTATTTTTACAAAGCCTTACATCACTCCTCTCCCATGGATTGAAGAGGTAATTGTTGTAACAAGCATTTTCGTCACACTTTAATGAATTTTAAGGAGGTATTTGTCCTTCTCCCATCAATCAAGAAGCCTTTTTTGAAAATGGAACAAAATATAGGCTTATTTTGAGATCACACCATGGGTGGGTAATACACTGGGTGTAGGAAATTTGTTAATGTCATTGTGGTGAGTGTGAATGGTCTTTTGTTGAGTTGGCTGTACTTGGCACTAAGTAACACGGGATCATTAAAGACCCCCTCGATGTGGGATCTACGGTCCATAATCTAACGTGGTGGGTTGCCTTTTTTGTGCCATTGGAGATGCAAAAGTAAACTAAGAAAATTAGTTAACTTGGGAAAGTTTTAAACTAAGGAAAGGAGTGAACTATGGTGCTAGGATTTCAATGTAAATTAGGGAAATGGGTAAAAAGGGTGCCTGGTGGTAAACTAGGGAAGGGGGTAAACTCAAGTGCTGGCGTTCCAATAAACTAGGAGTAGAGGATTCGTAAACTAGGAATAAAAAGGCGTTTAGGATTTGTAAAACAACAAAAAGAGGTTTAGCAGCATGGGTATGTTTGGTGTAATGGTTAGAGCCTAGCTCTTTGAAATGGAGGTCAGATGTTTGAATCCCATTTCCACATGTGAAAGACTTCCCTAGTTTACTAATTTTCCCAAAAGGTTAAGCAGCATGGGTATGTCGGTGTAATGGTTAGAGCCTAGCCCTCTAAAATGGAGGTAAAGGGTTTGAATCCCATTTTCAAATTAGTTGGAAATTTGAACCCATTTTCACATGTGAAAGACCTCCCTTACCATTTAGGCACGTCATGGCCACCGGTCAGTAGAGGGTGAATCTTAGCCATACAATCAGGAGGACGAGATGATGCCACTTAAGCCTTGGGAAGAAAATGCTGACGTAGGTGCATGAAAAGCTAGATTTTCGCTATTGTTCTTTCTGACTGCTCACGTGTCCATCGCTTGCCGCTACCTCTTCTCCCGGCGGCCATGACGACCGAGAAAGGCCATCGCTCGACCTTTCTGGAAAAGGGTGTCGTCGGCTAGCGTTGGCTCCCCCGTCTTCCACCCTACCATTGCTGCTAGGAATACAGAAAACAGTAGAGGAAAAGCTCGACCTTTCTGGAAAAGGGTGTCGCCGGCTAGCGTTGGCTCCCCGTCTTCCACCCTACCATTGCTGCTAGGAATACAGAAAACAGTAGAGGAAAAGTCTAAGGGGTTGGCTATGGCCAGCTCTACCTTGCTCATGCACTCATGCAGCAATCGTCCACATGTGCCGTTGCTCTCACACCACAGGTGCTGCGTCCTCCCGCAGGGTCCATATTCTCTACAAATCGCCAGCAATACCATCAACCACAGCATCAGTGGTCAAAGGGCTTCAACCTCCTTCAGGTCGGTTTCTTGCAGCAGGAGGAAAGGTTTTTTGGAGAAAAGCCCCGTTTCTGTCCAGCAGCTGGACGGTGCACTTTCTCGATTCCTCCGGCCAGAACCCCGTAGAAGAGAGAAATCTCTGCTCAACCCGCAGGAGCGTCAAGATGCCGTGGACTCTGTAGTGGCCTCCAATAGTTTGCTCCCTGCCCTTGACAGGTACAACCGTCTCTCCCCCCCCCGCACACACACACACACACACACACACATGCGCGCGCACACACACACGTCCAAGCGTCTTATAAAATCTCGCTGGTCTGCAACTAAGGCCAGTTAACCCCACGTAGAAGTTTTATCTGATTTCAGGGCTTTTAACACAGAGTCCGGTTCAAGCTCAGCCATTCCGACTTCTATGCCATCCTTAGACGTTTTGGAGAGCTGCAAAAGTGGCAACAAGCAAGCCTGGTACGCTCTCCTGCAAGCCTGCCTTTTATTTTCAATAGCTTGGTACTCATAAAAACTCCAATCTCAGCAACATTTAGCTTTTGAAGCTTCAAACCCACCACGTATTAATGTCATGAAGAGAGGCCGCTTTCGTAGGTGTTACTGGAAGCTCAGCTTTCAGTACAAATTACATATCCAGTGGTGGGAGAAGGGTCAGGGCCATATTCGCTTGAGCTTCCAGTACAAATTGCATGAAGATTCATTAACATCAACTATCTCAATCATCAGTGCCAATGACACATATCCGGTGGTGGGAGAAGGGTCAGGGCCATATTCGCATAGAGCTTCACTGACGTCAACCTCAAATTCATTTGTCACAACCCATACATCCAAGGGATTGCATGTGTGGAGCTGGTGCGTTGCAAACTCCGCTGGAATCATGTGGAGAGAGAGAGAGAGAGAGAGAGAGAGAGAGAGTGTCTACTAAAGACCCAATGGGCCTATGAGACCAAAGTGATACAATAATGTCCATGTGGAAACTCATCATGGAATACTAAGAACATAAAAACATGGGAGCAACATCAGCTCCGAGTAGATGGTATACCACTCTCCAAAATGTCAAGCATGGGGCTGACGAGTATGGCCGAGAGGTCTCCCTCAGCTATGTCACGTGGAAAGGTAGCTCAATGGCGGTGGAGCATGTCCTGGAGCCGTGGCCGGCGTGGGGGTTGAGGGCGTCCGGCATGCTGGGGGGAGTGCAGAGGCTCGGTCCGAGGTAACTCCTCTCGGGCGAGGTAGGTCCAGAGCAGCTCGTGGAGGGTCCACAAGATCCACTATGTCGGTGTCCTCCACCTCGTGGGTCCGGAAGAAACTGGTGATGGTTGCCGAGGGAGGGGGCGGGGTGGCTGGGGCCTGTGTCTCAAGAAGGTATCCCTGTGTTTGCGGAGCTCAAGTAGGAAGAGACCTAGGCAACGCTGGTCCTGGAAGTCAATGATCCTGGAGAGTGGACCGAATCCCTCACGAAATAGACAGTGAAACCTCATCCTCTCCTCTCTGGGTGTCCGTATGAGCTTCCCGGCTCTGAACGTGGCCCTGCGTAGGCCTAGCCACAAGCCGGCGTAGGCCTGGGCGCCTGCTAGCCTGGCCTAGGTGCCTGCCTACATAGGCCTGGGCGCCTGCTTGCGTAGGCTTGGCCGATTGCCTACGTAGGCTTGGCCGACTTCATGCGTGTGCCTCCAACAGCCGGCAGTACAACTGTACCCGGCCAGCAATACTCGACCAGCACCGCCAATGTTCCCCATCTCGCGCTCTCTCTCTCTCTCTTGTTCAACCAAAAGCGAACATACTTTTTTCTGTTTTCTCTCACGACTTGTTCATGCGACTGCACAAACATCTTCAGCCTTCTTCTTGCAAAGCAAAACAACCCTACCAAACCACCTACACCCTCATCACGGGTTCTTTGATTTAAAAGCACATACTATCTGAAAAAAACAGCAGCATGCATAAACAAAACAGCAAGCTTCTTGAACACATACCTTTCTTCGACCTCATCTTCTCTACCTACTGACTTGCTCGTTCACGAGGCACGCTCTGATACCACTGTCAAATCCCCAAAGGATCTCCTTGTAGAACGCTCCTGGTTCGAGACTCGAAACCTGCAAACAAACAAATAAATAAACAAGAAGGGGATGCAGGCCTGACTCACCTCCCAACCACGACAGCCGTGGGCAAGCCCACAGACTTGGCTGTCCCCACCGAGCCACGAGCTGAGCTAACTAGGTTGACGTACCGACCAATCTCGACCTCGCGACGTCCCATACCGCCACGAAGCTACCCTCGTGGGCCTCGAGACTGCTGTCGGCCTCGGTTGCATAAAGCAGGTGCACGTCTGCACTAGATCCAGGCTCGAGACCATAGAGTTCTCACAAATCACGCGAGACTCTATATGACCAATGACTAACCTTGGCCACCCTTTTATAGGCTCTTAGCCGGTCATCGGGCGTCCACACTTGGGCGCCCGCCCGTCCATACTTGGGTGCCCGCTCGTTAGTCTATCCCTAACTCAGCTCGTCAATCAACCTGCCTAGCTCCAAGCTTCCCCAAACCTCGAAGCTAGTCTTGTGTGCGTGTAGCACACGGTACATACACACTGTGCACATGACACCTTAAGCTTGTGATTTTTGGACCTCAGCCATGTGCTGGTTCCTATGTGCTACTTGTAGGGGGGTTAAGTCATCTCCTATATAGATATTTGTTCCTTGCAGAAGAGGTCTCTTCCTCAGAAAAGCTTCCTGATTGCCACCTCTTGGAATTTTAGAATTAGTGGACATTCCCTATTCCTCTCTTTCCCTACTCTCCATACGTCTTTGAAGGACTTCCCCTTGATCTTGAGATGTTTGCATACCACCAGACCAGCATCCTTATCTGATGTGCCCTCCGGGACCCCTACTACCCTGATATGTAATGCTCTAGCCTCCCTCCTTTGTTCCTCATCCAAGGTGGCATTCATTATCTCTTGGGTATTGGCTGCTGGTGGCTTCTGTTTTTTGATGATCTCTGTCCGCTTGTTATTAACATCATGAAAATCCCGAAGGGTCTATGAGACCAAAAGTTGTTACGAGTACGCTGGATGTCAAGACAACATGAAAAAAGTAAAAGACTAGCTGCGGAAAGGATAGACAGGGTCAACGTACTACATAGATCCTGCATGTACAATAAAGTAGGCAGCAGAAGAACCACATGTGTCCAGGCTCATAAACAGAGAGCGAGTTCTATTAATGTGTAGAAAAGACCCAAGGGTCTATAAGACCAAAAGTGTTACAATAGGTCCAAGAAGTGATTGAATCTTGTAGAGACCATTAGAAAATCCAACTAGAGCTGAGAGAGAGAGAGAGAGAGAGAGAGAGAGAGAGAGAGCTCTGAAGCATTTTGGGATTTCAGGTCTTTGATTGGATGAAGGTCAATAAGAAGCTTAGAGCACCAAGTGTGGCAAGTTTTATATCGATGATGGGGAAAGCAGGACTTTCGGAGAAAGCATTGCGTGCTTACAGAGGGCTCACAGATTTGGAGATAAGGCAAAACAAGTTTGTTTGCAATGCACTGTTCAAAACACTTATAGAATCTGGGCATGTGGACAAGGCATTTGCTTTGTTTGATGAGGTCAAAGTGGATAGCTTTACTCCAGACTTATATACATTTAATATAGTAAGATTTGTATACTCCAGACTTGTATGCATTTACTACAGTAAGATGACAGAATTCTTTTGTTGTTTGTGAACGATACTAGTAAGTTTTTTAGTTCTTTATCTGAGATGTGATTGTTGCTTGTGCTGTGTGAAAGCTGATTGCAGGCTGTGCGAAGCACCCGAGTGCATTTTCAAAAGCAGAGGGTTTAATGGAAGAATTTTCAACACAGGGTCTGAAGCCGGATTCTCTTGTCTATGAGTCACTCCTTAAGATATGTGCAAGTCTCGCATTGGAAGATGAAGCAAAATCTTACTTTGAGAAGATGAAGATAGACAATATCTCTCCAAATAGTTTGCATTATTCATCACTGCTGGACATTTATGCAGTAAAAGGAAAGCCCGATGAAGCAGAGACAGTGTTACAACAGCTGAAAGAAGAAGGATTGCCATTAACTCAGGTCTCTTCAATGTGCTGCTTACAGTCACCACTTAGCACTAGTTACTTTAGATCTGCAGATGGAGCATAGTAACAGGAAGTGGCTATTTTCTAGCCAAAAAGGCGGACATGTTGTTTCCCTAGTATCCTGTTTTCCATTTCCTAATCTCCTCTTAAGATAAGCATACCACTAATTTACTGTTAAATTTTCTCTCTCAACTCAATTCTTTTTCTAGAAGCTGATCACAACAATGCTAGAATAGCTCTGCAAATGCGTTGATGATTGAAGTCCTACAGCTGAGCCAAATTTTTCTTAATTATGTACAGCATATATTCAATTCACTGATCAAGGCATATTCTTATGGTGGTCAAGTGGAAAAATCAAGGAGTCTATTTAATGAGATGCAGTCTTCAGGATTCCCTGCAGATACTGTGAGTTTTTCTCTCCACAATTATGCTTTTACTGAGTTTACGGGGAAGCAATAAGTTTGAAGTTTTCTATTTAGGCTTGCATTCTTTATAAATATCTTTGAATGCCTTTCCCACAAAGGATAATTTAGGGGATGCCTCTACTGCTTGTAGCTTTCTGAAACTCAAAAATAGTGCTTGTCCCTTGTTGTCGTCTTAATTACGGCACCCAATGACGCACGCACACACACACACACACACACACACACACACACATGTATGTATGTACATACACATATTCATATGTGTGTGTGTGTGTGTGTGTGTGCGCATTGTGTGCACCATGTATGTATATGTGTATGTGTTGGCCAAGGAGGGCAGCTGCACAGCAGCACAGATAAGTACACAGCGCATAGATCAAGGAGATAGTGAGAGATGGAGATGCAAATGTGTAGATTGCATTGGAATGTGTGAGCATGTAGGTCTAACTCCATAATATCATAAATTATAATACAAATAAAGTGAATGGTGTCCTTTCACACCAGATCTCCAAGGGGAAAAACAAAGTGCCCTTGGTTAGCCCATGTTCACATGTGGTATTGCTCATATCATATATGGCAATAAATTTCCCTTGTAGTGGTAATGTGAACGTGTAAAAGGTCGGTAGTAGATCACTCTTTGCAGGAGAGCAAGCCCAAAGCTTTGCGGAAAGCTTCAAGCTTCTCTTGAGGCAATGCCTTCGTGGACATATCTGCAACATTGCCCTGTGTAGAGTAGTAAGATAATGTGATCTCCCTTGCATGTATCCTCTCCTTGACATAATGAGAATGAATCTCGATGTGCTTAGTACGTGCATGAAACATTGGGTTTTGTGCCACGGCTATAGCACTCTGACTGTCAGTGAGGATGGTAGTGGGTGTTTGTTGACAC
This sequence comes from Cibotium barometz, assembly GCF_041138505.1. Lineage (NCBI taxonomy): Eukaryota > Viridiplantae > Streptophyta > Polypodiopsida > Cyatheales > Cibotiaceae > Cibotium > Cibotium barometz. Next base: position 28,811,513 of record NC_141055.1, on the reverse strand, counting down.
TCACGAAGATCAGCTTCTATCAGTCTCCTTAGCTATACACAATCTATGTGGCTGTAAAGGCTGCCCTGTACTCAGCCTCACAAGTAGATGTGGCAATAATGAGTTGCTTTTTGTTCAACCATGATATGCATGAATGTCCCAAAAAGAAACAATTCCCACTAGTGGATTGCCGTGTATCATAGTCACTAGTCCAGTTTGAATCACTGCAAGCATGTAACTGCAAGCTCCCCCCTCTGGGATATACCAAAGCAAGATCCAAGGTGCCCTGAAGATAGTGGAAGATCCACTTCACTGCTTGCCAATACTTTGTACCTGCGCGGTGCATAAATTTGCTACAATGGGAAACACCAAAACTGAATATCCGGGTGTGTGTTGCATAAGTATATGAGGCCGCGCCAATGAGGTGATAGCTCAAGTGGTGAAGGTGTTTGCCTAGGACCAAGAGGTCCTAGGTTAGAAATACACCGGTCTTTAGGTTTATAGCCAACTTGCTAACATGGTATCAAAGCCATGCTTCCCAGTCATTCATGCTTAATCCTTGCTCATCATCAAACACTAATCATGATTAGTGAGTAAGTATCCATTTTATCATTTCTCACCCTTTATTCTCATGTTTAGTCATCTCCCTCTTCTACCCCTTCCATTGGAGTCTTGATTGCTCCTAAAAGCCTCAACCATTGAGCAAACCGTTGATTGGAGGCTCTTCCCAACACAAGGACGCACACGGCAGCCACTTCAATCGAGTAGAATCGTGCACGCTAACGCTGGTGCAGCTGATTAACAAAATGCAGCGTTTTTGATGGTGGTGAATCTTCCTGTAGCATCGGATTTGCAAAAAAAACGCTTGATGCAACCGGTACAACACTCTGTGCTCCACAAGGAGAGATTTAGGTATGAATATTTTGGTTAATCTCATGATTATGGGCTTCAATCTTAACTAGACATGTTGCTACTAGTGCTAAGTTTCTCTTGAAGGTTTTTTGAAGAATATTTGTGAAAGGGCTTCAATTTTACACTCCAAATCACCCCTTCTTTTGCACTACAAACAGTAAATTGCATCAGTGATTAATCGGCACTAATCCTCATTTTCTTGGACCATTGAGGGTTTAGTCATACCATTTGGGACTTGCTACAGCTTGCCAAAGGTTCATATTGAGAAAGCCCCTTGATTTGTCCCTCCGACGGTACACTCTGAATGAGGGTATTTTTTGATCAATTAACAGAATATTACATTCACTATTACCTTGATTAGTGCTAATCTTCTGAGGTTTTTTGGGCCATTAATGGTTCATATCTCACATTCAATTGTTGCTAAACCTCTGTAAATCATCAAATCAGATATGCCCCTTGATTTGAGTGGTCAATTTGTTAATCCAAAAATGGGTATAAATGTGTATCAGCATTGTTTGGGACAATGGGATTTCTGAGCTTATATGCTTCATGTACCTTATCTATCATGCTCATAAATCAGTTGTATAAGGGCAAGACATTGGCCATCGATAAGGCTAAGACTCTCTTATGCAGATTCAACGCATTATCATCTAAAAGGGACATGCATCATTATCATGTCAGGCTTTGTGAGCACATTGAGAATATGATCCATCTTTGCCTACATGGATTTCAATACACAATGAAATTAAGGATAACGAAGACCAAGGGCTACATCAACATCAAGATCTACATCGACACATAAAGAAGATCAAGAGCTACATCGACATTACGAGCTACATCGACATTACGAGCTACATCAAGTCGGCATATTGGTCGTCAAGGAGGGACTCTCCCTTTATTTCTAATTCCTATTTTATGTTGAGTCAAGGGCTCTCTGCCCGGGTCGTTCCCCAAAATCTGAATCTTTTGGACTTTTTGGATTTGTTATATAGCCTTGATGTTATAAAAGGCAGACGTGGCTTCCTAAACCAGCCAAGGCCAGCCCACTTGTGGTCACTCCTCTATCCTAAGTGAAATGTAATCATAACTAGATGTCTAGCATCTGTTATCATTGACCGGCATTGTAAGCTACCATGAGTAAGACCTACGGGCACTTGGATGGTCATCATAACTAGCATTGTAAACAGTAACTAGAGCTAGCATTGACATCATAGTAGCCATGGATATTTTGTTGAGGGAGGGTGTTAGAAATACACCAAAATACCATGTGACATTGGAATACGGGCATCCGGTCTTTAGGCTTATAGCCAACTTGGTGTGAACACTCTAGGTGTAAGCAACCTCTTAGTTAGAGTCAAAAGATAGCGTTTAATGCCTATACAAGGGTATTGTACTCGGTGGTTCATTCATCTCATTCTCATTCATTCATAATACAATGACCTTGTGTTGTGCCCAACTTGCCCTCTCTTGCTCTCTCTTGCTCTCTCTTCTTCTTTCTCCTCAACCATGGAGAGATTTCATCTTCCATAGCTCCATGGTTGAACCTGTGATTGCTAACACAAAACCCCTCTCGGTGCTTTCTCGGTGGTATTGCCTAGGGGTAGGTGCTACAGGCGGTGAAAAATCAGTAACTACAGGAGGATCTGGCCATTCGAAAAAAGAAAGAAAGTATATTAAGCAACCTACTGCTTGGCTGTAAACATTCATATCAAAAGGCTCTCCAACATCATACATACTCAACTTGAACCCTAGTTCCATTGGAGTAAAGATGGGCTTACAATCCTGAAACCCAAACTTGTGCAACAGCTTCTAAATGTAGTTTGATTGTTGCACATATATCCCAACATCTGTCTGCACAAATTGTATGCCCAAATAGTAATGCAACATCCCGAAATCTGTCATCTCAAATGAGGTTTTTGAAGGTTGAAATTTGTTCTTCATCGTTCCCAGTTAGCAACATGACATCCACATATAGAATGAGCATGATTAAAGTACCATGTCCTCTTTCACATAGAGGGCGCTCTTTGTTGGACTATTTTGAAATCCTTGGCTAGTCAAATTAGTATATATCTTCTCATACCAAGCTCGGGGAGCTTGTTTGAGACCATAAAGTACTTTTCGAAGCTTGCATACCTTGTTTTCTTGACTAGGCATCTCAAAACCAATTTGCTAATTTACATAAACCACTTCTTGCAAATCCCCATTGAGAAAAGCTGATTTAATGTCCAACTGATACGCTTTCCATCCATGATGGGCAGCCAATCTGGCTCATTTGGATAGAATCGATCTCATTTTGCATGGCTTGCATCCAATGATCATCCAATCTGGCTCATTTGGAGCACAAAGAGTACTCATGCAAGCAACATTTGCATGTTCTCTTGCATTATGTGAACCAGCCCATGTCCTGCTACCAAGTAGAGCTGAAAGCTTGCTCTCCTATAAGGTACGGAGAAGCCAATGAGGCACAACTTTAGCCTCTTCCGTTGCTGTCTGCTCTTCCTCCATTTCTTCCACTATGTTTTGAGGTGTAATGAGCTCAATTATGGGCTGATTTTGAGCACTCAGATGGTGTCCATTAGGCAAAGTTGATGGCTGATTTGTTGTGCCATCAATTCCCAATGGGAGAAGCCCTTCAAACATGTTATGTGGGCCTGTAGGTGGCTGTCCATAAAATTCAGCCAATGGCTGGTTTGAATTTTCAGAAACACGTTGTCTCTGCTGTCCAAAATCCTTTGTGTGGAAGGGTTATAGAGACAGTATCCTTTACTGCCACTGCTATAACCCAGAAATATGCACTTAGTAGCTTTGTCAGCAAGCTTACCTCACAATTGATGAGGTACATGTGCATAAGCAATACATCCGAAAACTCTAAAGTGTTAAACTTTAGGTTTTCTCTCGTGCGAGGCCTCATATGGCATTGTGGTTTTCAATGCTTTGGTAGGGCATCTATTCAAAACATGTGTAGCACACATGATTGCCTCCGTCCAGAATTTGAGGCAAGCCTTTGCCTTTGACCATACATCTAGCCATTTCCACCTGAAACCGGCCTCTGGTAGAAACCAAAGTGCGGTAGACTAGTAGTCACCCAAACACAGTTGTTGAAACCGGCCTTCAGAAATCTGACGGGCGGTGAAACAAACACTCGCACATAAAACACTTCAACGCCATTGAGAACCTAGAAAAGGAAAACAAACAGGGGGAGCTCGAGTGCTCCTGCAAACAGTACACGGACACCGATTGGCCCCAAAACGCAGTGGCGCCCCTTGCGGTATTTCTTTAATTGATTATAAGAGCTTTGATTACAATAAGGCTGGGTACTCAGCCGTCATAGTAGAACTCGTGAAGCCTGCAAATACCCTGCATCATGGCTTCATATCCACTCGGCATCCACAAACAAGTCCAGCCATTGTTCACCTCAAAAGACTCTCACACATTGAGTCCTGCATACAGAAGCTTTCTCCCATGATTAGGGCTGCCACAACCATCCATAGCCTCTCACCCTATGAACAGCATCACTATGTTGTTGTTGGCACTGTTGTTGAATGGTGCCATGAATGGTTCTGTATGGAAACAGGACAGAAGTTTCAAAGGGAAACAGTCTTAAGGGTTTCATGTGGAAACAGGTCGTAGGTTTCTCGAGGAAACATGTTTTTGGGTTTCTCCAGGAGATAGGTCACATGCAGGCAGAAGGTACAGGAATGGACACATGTTTGGTACAGCCTTGCTACTGATTGGGCAGGGGACAGGGAATCCATGACAGAGATGGATAGTACCCTTGGAAGGTAGAGAGGGTTGGTACAGGTGTGTCGATTGTATGGTATGTTGTGCTGTGATACGAGTTCTCTTTTGAGAGACAGTTTGGGAGTATGTGTTGTGATGCAGAAGCACTGGATGTGTCAGGGTCATCTAGTTACCTGTTCCCTTATGAAACATCTGGCAACATAGAGATGCCCATAACTGTAGATCCCTCTGCTCCTTTCTAGCAAGAAGAAAACAATCTGCTCCATGAGCATGCAGCCATGCGAGCTTGCTTCACTCCCATGCCAAGAAACACATTCAAGTGACCTGTACTTGCAGCCGGAAACCCAAGTACATAGCTGAATTTGCAGCCAAACAAAAACAGCCCATAAACAGTCCTCAAACTGATCTCAAAACAATCCCGAGCATTGCTCATGTTCATAGCCACATGCACTGCTACGAAACAGTCCATAAACCCTTTCCATAACAGTCCCGAACCAAAGCAAAGAGAAGCTGAAAGTTCCATCAGTTGAACGCCATCGACATGATGTCTATGTTCATGAAAAACCAGCCCCTGTCCGCCTTTATGTCCAGAGAAACCAGCCCTTGGCCACCTAGGAGAAAAGCATGCAGCCCTGAGCGCCTGCAGTCCAGCCCTCCTGTGCACCAAGCGAGAGAGAGAGAAAAGAGCATGTGCCGCAGCTTCAGCTCCCCCTCCTACTATTCAGCCCTCAACTTTTGCGCACACAGAAAAGCGCCCAAAAATAGGCCGCCAGCCCCTCCATAAGCACGTGTGCCCCTTCAGCACTCAGCCCAACTAGTAGCAAGTAAGGGAGAAACCCCACGTGCAGTTCAGTTTCTGTGCCTCACCTGCAAACAGCCCGACAACCTGATGTTCGACTCTCTGTTCAGTCCACGTGCAGTCCAGCCACGTGCAATCCAAGCTGACGGTCGCCACCACAGAGAGAGAGAGAGAGAGAGAGAGAGAGAGAGAGAGAGAGATTCAGTCGGCCCTGTATGTACTGCAGCGCACCCTCTTTCCAAAGAGAGAAAAGCGCACAACCTCCTCTGCTGCAGTCCTGAAGCACACCTTGAAGCACAGCTTTTTCAGAAAATAGGCGCCTGCATGTGTTCCAGCGCAGCCCGCCAGCAGCCTTTTCCAAAAAGCAAGAAAGAGAAAAAGGCGCATCCTCCAAGAGTAGAGTAGCCTCCCCAAATTAGCCTTTTTTGGGCCACCAAAGGTTATAAAACCTTTTTAATTAAAGTCTCTTTGCCCCCTTCACACTTGGGGTTGTCCACACATGGGCTTCCTTTTTAACTCTAATCTGATGCCATTCACACTGTCCACCATGTCCCCGTGCACACCTGCATACTGTCCAGAGAAAAACACAGGGTCGTGACATACCCCTCTCTTGAAAAATAGCAAGCGCACTCAATGGCATAGTAAGGCATCTTATGAGCAAAGACGCTCCATATGGCAAAAACAATGGCCCTCCAATGCATCTGGGTGATAAAACAATCATCTTGCACAATAGGCCACACTATCACATCAAAGTGACAAACCACTCTTGCTTGTTCCTTCAGAACCTACAACAAAAGTCTAAAACCAAATGGAAACATGTTAATTGTGTTAGCCAAAAACAAAACCATGCATCATTCTACATATGGCACACATATGCATGACACACATATATGCATTCGCAAACAATATGCTCCTCAAGTTGCTCTACCTACTCTAATGTAACTGTCTAAGGGCTAGTCGCAAGCCTTACGCCCATGGGTATCCCGTAGGACCCACGACTGATTGTACAACATGAGCATATGAAAGCACTCAATGCATCCAAACACTACGTCCACTAAGTACTTCCCACATATGTCTCATGGCCATCCCGCAGGAGTCACACCCAGTGGTGCATCCATGAACATAATAAAGCACTTGATGTATCATACCAATACACATGCAGCACACGACACAATCCAGAGTATTACCCAATGTATTCTCAATTGTACCAGGATCCAATGGCACCAGAATACAATAATACCACAAAAAGTGTATGCATACATGCACAAATAGAGTTCAATCCATATATGAACCAAACCAACTCTGGGACTGCTCGCAAGACTTATGCCCTCCATAGAGTTATCCATAGTTGCATCTATAGTTCAAGGTGCGCGTGACTGTGAACCATACCCAACTTTACCATCTCATGTGACTAGTACACAATATCATAGAAGTCCCATAAGCAGATGTACTGCCAGCCTCGGTACCTTCGGGTGAATAAAAGATGTCACCAAGCGACTCCTAGATAACAACTGAGCCTGTCTGTAACAAGGGAGCGGAGGTGCTACCCCCCTCTTGAGCATCAGGCAATGCTCAAGACCTATGCTCTGCTGAACCTGAATGAGCCGTAACAAGAGTCGACTCCAACTCAAAGGCATCAAGATAAAGCTGCAAATCCTGAGGTGAATCTGCTAAGTCACTCTCCTCCATCCCCTTCGCATCCATCAGTGAACAGTTCTTGAACTTCACAAGATAGCGACGGGAAACTTTACCTTGTACCTTTCTTTCCTTATGTGCCAGTATCTGCTCTGGAATAAGAACCTCATCAAGTTCCTCAACTTCCGGCTGAGCCTCATCTGATACATCCTCAGGCACCCAAAACCTGCTTGCACTCCACCTAAGTGGTAAGCACAAGTCCTCAATGAAGCATAGTAGATCACCACTACTAAACATAGAAAGAAACTGTCTTCCGAACCCATGAAGCCTCTACGAAGATACGACCGGTGACAAACTGTCGAAAGCTATAGCCGTCAACCCATGTTTTGCACCATAACACTTCAACTCCTTGTTCCTGGCCGACTACTTCTTGTCCTTGGTGTCTTTTCTCCTGAGCTTCATCTTCAGCTTTTGCTCTTCACCTCATATAGGCAAAGACACACAATCCTGCACTGTCTCAAACACTTCCTTTTCACTTTCCTCATGTTGAAGCTTTTGATGTGACAACCACGGGCTCGCCTCCTTGAGAAAGTCGACGATGTGTCCCGGCAAACGGAACCTTGAAACCGGCCTTCAGAAATTTGACGGGCGGTGAAACAAACACTCGCACATAAAACACTTCAACGCCATTGAGGACCTAGAAAAGGAAAACAAACAGGGGGAGCTAGAGTGCTCCTGCAAACAGTACACGGACATCGATTGGCCCCAAAACGCAGTGGCGCCCCTTGCGGTATTTCTTTAATTGATTATAAGAGCTTTGATTACAATAAGGCTGGGTACTCAGCCATCATAGTAGAACTCCTGAAGCCTGCAAATACTCTGCACCCACATATCTTAGAAGGCACAACAGTTTGCCTTTCAAGTTCAAAAGGCCTCATTCCAACGAGATTTCATTGTCTCGCCTCTTCTGGGGTGTGACATGATCTTAGGAATCCAGTGGTTTCGTCAATATGAGCCTATTTCCGACTGGGGACATGACACTTTTACTATCTGTAGACTGGGGACATGACACTTTTACTATCTGTAAAGGTTTTCTTGAGCCTGTCATGATTCGTGGGGATAGAAGCATTCTTGGCATCCCATTGATTTCGCACCTCCAGGCCCAATGAGCTATCCGCAAGAGAGTGGAAGGGGCACTACTTTATGTTCGTGATCAGACAGCCTCTACCTCATCGGTAGCACCTATCTCATCTTCAGTCCCACAATTAGCACACCTCCTGTCCAGACATCAGGACATTATGCTTAGGGACGATCTTCTCCGCCCAATCTCCCTCTAGCACGTCCTGAGGACCATCATATCGATTTGGTCCCTGGATCAGAACCTCCTAGCAGGTTTCCCTATCGTCTGTCCAAGACTTTAGAGGGCGAGCTAGAAAGACAGTTATATGAGCTCCTCCGAGCCGGACTCGTTCGACCTTCTTCCTCACCATTTGCTGCACCCATCCTATTTGTCCAAAAGAAGGACAAGTCTGCATGCCTTTGTGTAGACTGCAGGGCATTGAATAAACTCACCATTAAGAATAAGTTTCCTATGCCAAGGATTGAGTACATTTTGGAGCGTTTAGACGGTGCAAAATTTTTCACTAAGATCGACCTCAAGACTGGTTACCATCAAGTCCGCATTTTCAAAGCTGCAATTCCAAAAACAGCTTTTCGGACAGAGCGTGGTCACTAGTCATGCCTTTCGGGCTTACAAATGCACCCGCAACTTTCAATAGAATGATGTCCAGGATTTTCTCAGTCCTCATTGGTAAGTGTGTCTTCATCTTTCTTGATGACATACTTGTATTCTCAGCCACAGCGGAGCAGCATGAGAAAGATGTGGAGAAAGTTTTGCAACTTTTGCGAGATAATGGGTTCTATATAGGTTGCCGTTTCTCTTCTCTTTTGACGAGATTGGAGGCTAATAAAACGACGGAAGCATTTTCCGAAATCATTGAGTCAATTAAGGACCGCTTGACCAAAGCACAGGAAGCTTATAGCAGACAGATAGCTTAGGGTTTGCATTAGAAAGCACTGTGCATATTGCATATCATTCATCCATTGCATATAGACCATTGCAGAAGCCTTCAAATAACATGTAGTATTTATTAGTATTTATTAGGCATTTTTTCCATATTTTCCAGCATTATTATAGCATTTAAATACCATCAATATCATTTATTAGCCATAAGATCCAGTTGTGTTGCCCTAGGGAGCCAACTGACCAGCCCATGAGCGTATAAATAGCCTTGCAATTGCATCACTCCATTCATCTATCGTCAAGCGTGTGAGCCTTCAGCACAAGGAGCATAAGCGATTGGACATTCAGCCATAGATATCATAATTCATCCATCAAAGCTCAAGCGTTGCAGTCCTCAGCCCTAGAGCATCATTGCTTGACAGTTTCAGCCTTCATTCAGCAAAACGCAACATTTCTTGCAGCCGGCCAGCCCTAGAGCTCCATCAGCCTTGCGTTTTCAGCATACACAGCAGCCGCCCAGCATCTGTGCATCATCTTCATTGTGTTTTCTTCATCTAACAGCATTCGGCCCGCATACAACTCATCGTTTTGCTTCAGCCACTTTGGTGAAGGTAAAACTCAGCATTCATAGTCATTTTCGACATTCATACATAGCCTAGAACAGTCCCAAACAGTCCCTACCTCAGCCTCAGATTTGCAGCCTTCCCTCATTCCATTGGGAAGAGTGCATAGGCTCGAGATTGGTCATCATTGGTGTTTCTACAGCCGTGTACAGTTCAGCCTGACTCTTGGTCCTGAGAGATCTTGCATTTGGCTTATCGTCAGTCCAAAGTTAGTCTCTTCAAAGTAATAAAGCAAATACTATTCCGGTAACGGGATAGGGGGCTCTTTGTTGGAAATAAGTGCACACTAGGTGTACTATTTCTCTAGTCTAGTTTCAGTCTTTGTGTCTTGAGTCTAGTGCCATGTGGCACCTCTACATTTATCCCATAAGTGAGTCTACTCAATCTTGTACTTCTCACCTATAAATTGTAGGTGTCACATCAATGAATGTATCAATCTTGTGTCTTGTCTACACTCATCTCAAGGTAACTCTTTGTCTTTCATTTGTTCTTGTTTCATTTCTAGTTTTGCTCTTGCTTTCATATTTTCTACACTCTTCAGTGGGTAATTTGAGCGGTTGCCACCTTTTCAGTATGATCAGTTTGCTCCACGGGGTTACCTCTCTCTCAATGAGAGGAACAGAGTGATGAGACAGGACATATGGCAGCGCTACATACAGGAGACATGGACAGCACGAGAGAGCCCACTACCACCGAAGATGCTGTATTACAGAGACCACTTTATGAGCATCTCAGGGGATGGGTTTATACGGCGACCGCGGTATATGGATGTATACATGCCACACAGCTCTCGCGTTGCTATTGGACAGCTACGAGTCTCATCACATCAGCTAGAGATAGAGGCTAGGAGAGCGGCAGGGGTTCCCAGAGCCGAGCAGATATGCAGATTGTGCCGCGAGGAGGTGGAGACTGAGGATCACTTTGTATGTAGATGTAGAGCCCACTAGGGGGTCAGAGATAGATATGCAGGATTGTTTGAGGAGCACTCTTCACTACATCAGTTGATGGAGGCCTCGGACCAACGACAGCTTGGCAGACTACTACTAGAGCTTCATAGTTCTCGAGAGAGACTCCTCCAGACACCCGCTCCCACTAGGGGTGGGAGAGTCCCAGCTCAGAGATTTCTTCCAGAGAGCTATGCCAGTGCCAGCTGATGTACCACGTGGGGTGACCGCACAGAGAGCAGAGGAATTGAGAGCCAGGAGGAGACCTAGACAGACTGGACATAGAGCACCCCGACTCCATCACCGAGAGATAGCAGCTATCCGGATGAGACACCAGATGGAGACACAGGAGAGGCTAGCTCGCTTTCATTCAGACTCTGGGGACATGTTCACGCCATTCACAGCCTCAGCATCGGCGATGTATGATATCTTATATCCCTCTTATGGCGCTGGATGGAGTTAGACATCTTCACCATTTGATGCCTTTGCAATAGCATCAGACTGCCATAATTCACATGCCCAAACTTGGCATGCCACAATTATGCCTCTTGCATGGCAGGTGTTAGAGTGGTAACCGCATGAGCACCATGCTTTCTCTTGTCAAACCTATGAAGCTGGTATAACCCATGGTACAATGTCACCATTTGGCCACCCAATTGGTCCACCCGTGCTTTCTCATCATGTATGTACATTGGACTGGTGTCCATGGCAATTGTATATGCCGGGGATTCATGCCACTCATGTGATACTGTGGACTTGGCTTTCCGTTGGGACTTGTGCCTTTGTGTACGTGCCCGGAAATGCCTGGTGGATTGGTGTTCCATTGGGTCTGGTACCTCGTATACTTGCGTGGAGCATGTCTATTTTGGTATAGTCTCATGAAAGGGGATTGTCCATACCAATGCTGTATTGCATAGCATCTTTATGTGCTTGCTTGCAATTGAAATTGCATGCTGTTTTCATGCTTGCTTGACCAATGTGTAGTTCCGGGTAAGGGGACGCTTGCCTGCGAACCGTGCGTGTGAAACTGTCTGCTGACATGGTTATGTGGCATGTGACAGGTGGTAAGTATTGGTCATAAACCTAGCCTTAGGAGTTAGTACTAATTTATAAGTGAGTGTGTACACACTTCATTAAGTTTTGGGCGACCAAAACTCACTTATAAATTATGACCAGCCCGGTGTTCATACACACTTATGTCTCGAGGTGGACAAAACCCAATGTCCACCGCCTAGACCTTATCCCCTTTGTACAAAGGGTGTAACCAGCCATGTGTCCACTGTAGCTTGCTCCACAAAGCACCTGCCTGCCACCTACACTGGACAACTCACCACCTCACTCCTACTCTCTCTAGAGATTGGTGCCTCCTTCATGAGGGCATTTGGGTTGTAATTTTTGCACTTTCTCCTTCCTCACTCCATATCCAAGCTCGCTAAGGTGTTTCCCAAGCTTCCAAGAGTGTTTCCAGGTGCTAATCACTCTCCTACACACTCCCAATGACTGAAATTCAGTAAAACAGCTCTCTTTATTGCTGTAATTTCTGGTCTTTTTGCTGAAAACCCTAATTTCAGCTCTCCTTTCTCAAGTTGAACCATAGGGGAAGCTTCCCAAGGTTCCCTTCATCCTCTTTAAGACTTTTGTCGTGAAGAAATGCGACAAATCGAAGATCTCATCACTCCAAGGACTTCCATCGTGAAGACTTCCGCTGTCATGGACTCTACTTGCAATTGGTAAGCTTTTATGCTTAAATATGGAAGCAAGTAGCAGGAGGTAGGAACCGTATTACAAGATCGCATACCGTGTGTAGTGTTCTCTTGTCCTACGTGCTCTGTTGCAAATTGTTGCTACCATGTGTTGGTGGAACAATAGAGAGCAGATGGTAGGAACATGGGCACTTGAGAAGGTAGTGTGAGTTGTAAGTCTACATCGACAACCACTTGTTTGCAATACTGTATTCATATGCATTGGTATGGAAATCTGGTTAGAAATGCCCATGCCACTATGTATTGATTCTCCCAAGATCAATAAACTCTATTTGAGGGAGAGGCTGGCCGTTCCGGCTCATTGTGTCTCTTGTCAATTTAGTAAATTTCTTCTTGTATTGAGCATGTGTCCATCACATCTTTAGTGTATTTAAGTGTATTGATTAGCATTGTGTTCAACCAAATCACGTTGGTATCAAAGCTAGGTTCTCTTCCACTTCTATCGTGAGACACGATCAGCGTGAACACTACCTATCTCTACACTTAGAACATTATGGACAGCCATACAGTGAATGTTGGAGATGCTAATAGAAGAGGTAGAGACAATGAAATGCATGCCTCCAATGCTTTACAGGATGAGCAAACTCATGTGGTGCACAATAGGGAACATGAATATGTGGGACAGCCGTCTTGTGGCAAAGAGAAGATGCAGGAAGAAAAGTCCATAGTTTGAGGGCTGAACTTACTCGTATGCAGGCTCTTCTCCATGCACAACAAGAAGAATTGAATCTCTACCGCCGCGAGGATCCATTGGTAGGAATCCCCACAGGTGCCCGAACAAGGACTTATGTCTAAGAGGATGAATCTCCATGCTATGAGAGAGGAACAACCAGTGACTTCACGCCATGCAGGAATACCTTATGTAGCCGTGAAGGATCCAATGTTTATGGTAGTGGTCAAAATGTATGTCAAATGCCATTGCCCGCTAAAAATGTGAATGCACAACACATGCAATATGGGCTGCAATTTTTTGTTGGTGCAGGTATTCTGCATCTCTCTCATGCCACTCATGCCTTCGAGTGTGCTTGTGAGGGAGAAGCTATGGCTGAAAATGCACCAATGCATGTTGAGGAGCCAGCCATGCCTCATGCTTACAGGGAACATGTATCTATGCCTTATGCATCTTCTTTTGGTCCTAAAATGATGCCAATCACAGGGGCTGTCCCAATGGACAAACATGGGTCAAAACATGTTGAGATGCAGGCACATGCATCAAAGTCTCGTGACTTCAAAGACGGAGACAAATCTGTGAAGTTTGATGCATATCATGGGGAATATGATGCATCAAAGGCACTTGCTTTTATTGCCTAGTTTAATTTTGCTTTAAGTGATGACGATTTCACTCAGAAATCCATGATCCGGCATGTAAGCATGTTCATGAAAGGCACTGCTGCCCATTGGTGGCTCACGGAGAAGCTCTCACCGAATCCTGTTAGATCATGGAAAGAGTTCAAGGAGAGGTTCATGAAAGGCACTGCTGCCCATTGGTGGCTCACGGAGAAGCTCTCACCGAATCCTGTTAGGTCATGGAAAGAGTTCAAGGAGAGGTTCTATGCTCAATTCTTGCCTCCCAATGCATTGAATGAGATAACAATGAAGTGGGATTGGGTAAAGCAAAATGAGGGGGAATCGGTAAATGCATATGTACAAAAGTTTTGGGAAGTGCTTTTGGAGGTATCTCCATTTATGCATGTCACCGAGCCGGAAAGGAAGAGAAGGTTTCAATCGGGATTGCAACCCGTGTATAAAGCGGGACTACAAATGTATCCTAGTCATACCTTACACCAATTAATCACAGCCGTCACTGCCCACGGAGCAATTGGAACTCAAATTGAGTCGATCCAATAAGGCTAAACCCTCATTTCAAGGCAACTTTATGAGTATCTTGTTATGCCTTTTGGTCTTACAAATGCCCCAGCTACATTCAATAGAATGATGGATCGCATATTCCGTGGATACATGAAATTTACAGGTGTCTTCTTTGATGACATCCTAGTCTTCTCGAAGACCGAAGAAGAGCATAGAGCTCATTTGGCCATTGTTTTTTAAGAACTCCGTAAGCATAAACTCTTTATAAATGCAAAGAAGAGTGAATTCTTCTTGTCAGAGATACATTATCTTGGGCATATTGTGTCCAAAGATGGAGTGCATATGGATATTGCAAAGATTGAAGCAATTCGGAATTGGCCCGAATTGAGTTCGGTGCATGATTTTCGTAGTTTTCTTGGATTATGCTCTTACTACCGCAGGTTCATTCGGCACTTTGCATAGACTGCTTCTTCTTTGCATGATTTGACAAAGAAGAAGGCCGCATTCAAATGGACTAATGTAGAGAGGGATGCATTCCTCAAATTGAAAGATGTAACTACTGATGGTCCAGTGTTGATCATTCCGGATTTGCAAAAGCCTTTTAGTGTGGAATGTGATGCATCTGGAAATTGCATAGGAGCTGTCCTAAATCAAGACGTGGCTTATGAGAGCCGTAGATTGCACGATGCAGAGCTATCTCTTGGCATTTATGAGAAAGAGCTCTTGGTTGTAATTCATGCACTTACTATATGGAAACATTACCTTCTTGGGGCTGATTTCACTGTGAAAACAGATGACTAGAGTTTGAGGTATTTTCTAATACAGACTAAGTCGTCAGAGAAGCATATGAGGATGGCCAATTTCCTCTCTATGTTTCATTTTCAGATCTTGCACACCCCAGGAAAGAAGAATGTAGTAGCAGATGCATTGTCACAAAAGCGGTATGTAGCAGCTATCTCGGTTGCCTCTCATGGGGACTGGTCTGCCATGCGTGATATGTATCATACGGATGTTGATTTTGCCACTATTTGGGCTGATTTGATGGCCGGTCATGCACATGCCTCATATGTGATCCAAGAGGGTTATCTCATGAGAGATAATTACCTATGTGTGGTATTTGACTTGAGGCAAAAGGTTTTGGATGAGTGCCATGCTTCTCCATATGCTTGTCATAGAGGCATAATGCCTACTACGCACATGATTGAGCGGTATTTCTTTTGGCTAAGTATGCGGAAGGACATAGAGGCACATGTACGTGCATGTATCACTTGTCGAAAGGTGAAATTTGATAGGCAAAAGGCACCAGGTTTGCTTCAGCCATTGCCTATTCCCACGCAGCCATGGGAAAGTATTACAATCGATTTCATTATGGACTTACCACGGACCCAACAGGGTAATGATGCAATTTGGAAAATTGTGGACAGGCTTTGCAAGCAAGCTCATTTCTTGCCTGTCAAAAAGACATCAAAGCTGAGCATATGGTTAAAATATATCTTGCACGAGTGTTCAAGCATCATGGAATGCTGAAGTCCATTGTGGGGGATAGAGATCCCAAGACAACTAGTCTCTTTTGGCGGGCCTTATTTGATAATATGGGCACCAAATTAGACATGTCATCAGCTTATCACCCTCAAACGGATGGGCAAAGTGAGGCTGCAAAGTCAGCCGTGTTGCAACAACACGGTGCATGCACCTACGGGAAAGGGATCCTTTGAGATTGTTTATGGTAAGGTGGTTTTGCCACCCATCCTTCGCACAAAGGAT